>NC_138185.1:41606161-42918918 GCF_964194105.1 Spermophilus citellus
GAGGTTGTGTCTACCGAAAACTAAAAATAAATAAATATTAAAAAATTCTCTCTCTCTCTCTCTTAAAAAAAAAAAAGTTAAACTTCATCATAAGTATGTATATATAGGTGTCAGTACTATTTGTGGTTTCAAGCAACCATGGGGATCTGGAAACATGTCCCCCAAGTGTTACAGGGGACAATTAATAGTCGCTGACACAGAACATTTATAGTCATATTCCTGATCCCATTCTCCAGCAGAAAAAAGAGACAGTCATCTTTACTTGGATTGGCTTTCTTGTTGCAAATAAATAAGCATCTAAAAAGAAAATGGGGACAGAGGGCCCTGGTGTTGACCTGCAGTCTAACTAGAGTGGGAAGAAGGAGAACAGAAGCAGGAACTGCTGTTTAATTCTGAAAATGACAATAATACAGTAAAAATCCTGTGAGAAGCCCAGGGAAGAAAAGAGGCCTAGACTCTGGCCTTCTACAAGTGCAAAGGTATTGCTTCATTTGTTTTAAAATGGAACAGCAAAAGCAACCCTCTGTGGATTTCATTTATGAATTTTGAATTAATTAAACTACATAAAATGTTTTAAAAATAAACAATTTATCCAGATAAAAAAGCAATTGGCCAGGACAAATAATTATGCCTGGAAGACGAAACAAAAAAATTTCCATTTGTTGAACATTCTGCTGTCTGAAATTCAACATTTCCAACAAATTAAGACTATATGAACGTCACCCCAATTGGAGTAGGGGCAGAGCAGAGCCGCCGCCACGCCCGGAATAGGCCCAGCGGCCTCACGGCATGGTAGTCACGTCACCCCAATTGGAGTAGGGGCAGAGCAGAGCCGCCACTCGCGCCCACAAGGTAGGCAGGCCTGTGACCGACCAGCGGAACAGGCCCAGCGGTCTGCCGGCGCAGCAGACACATCACCCCATTTGGACAAGGGGCAGAGCAGAGCCGCCCCCCCATGCCCACAAGGTAGGCAGACCTGCGACCGACCGGAGGAACAGGCCCAGCGGCCTGCCGGCATGGTAGACACATCACCCCAATTGGAGTAGGGGTAGAGCAGAGCCGCTGCCCGCACCCGGAACAGGCCCAAGGGCAGCCGGCGTGGTAGTCACGTCACCCCAATTGGAGTAGGGGCAGAGCAGAGCCGCTGCCCGCACCCTGAACAGGCCCAGCGACCCACCGGTGTGGTAGACATGTCACCCCAATTGGAGTAAGGGCAGAGCAGAGCCGCTGCCCACGCCTGCAAGATAGGCAGACCTGTGACCGACCAGCAGAACAGGCCCAGGGGTCCGCGGGCGTGGTAGACATGTCACACCAACTGGAGGAGGTGCAGAGCAGAGCTGCCGCCCGCGCCTACAAGGTAGGCAGACCTGCGACCGACCAGCAGAACAGACCCAGAGGCCCGCCAGCGTGGTAGACAGATCACCCCAATTGGAGGAGGAGCACAGCCGCTGCCCGCCCTGCAAGGGAGACTTTTCAACTATACAAGAGCAATATAAATATATAGGGGGAAAATTTCAAAAACACAACAGTTTCACCAAGCAGAAAGAAACGCGAGCAGTATGACACGGCAAGGAAAGAAAGAACCACAAGCAATGCAGGTCAACTCAACTTTAGAAGAGGTAATAGCTGCAGCAGATGGAATGTCAGATAAAGAATTCAGGATATACATGCTTCAGATGATCTGGAGTCTCAAGGAAGACATTAGACAGCAAAATCAGACAATGAAAGATCACTTCCACAATGAATTACATAAACAAATCCAAGAAGCAAAAGATCAACTATACAGGGAGATAGAGGTAATAAAAAACAAACAGAAATCCTAGAAATGCAGGAAGCAATAAACCAACTTAAAAACTCAATTGAGAATACTACCAGCAGAGTAGAACACTTAGAAGATAGAACATCAGACAATGAAGACAAAGTATTTCAACTTGAAAAGAACATAGCTCAGCAAGACTGTTAAGGAACCATGAGCAGAACATCCAAGAAATATGGGATAACATAAAGAGACAAAACTTAAGAGTCATTGGGATACAGGAAGGTATAGAGGTCCAAACCAAAGGAATGAGCAATCTATTCAATGAAATAATACGAGAAAACTTCCCAGACTTGAAGAATGAGACAGAATCCCAAATCCCAGAAGCCTACAGGACGCCGAATGTGCAAAATCATAAGAGATCCACACCTAGACACATTATAATGAAGATGCCCAGCATACAGAATAAGGAGAGAATTTTAAAAGCTACAAGAGAAAGGAAACAGATCACATTTAGGGGTAAACCAATCAGGATAACAGCTGATCTTTCAACACAGACTCTGAAACCTAGAAGATCCTGGAATAACATATTTCAAACACTGAAAGAAAATGGGTTCCAACCAAGAATTGTGTATCCAGCGAAATTAAGCTTCAGGATGGAAGATGAAATTAAAACCTTCCACGATAAACAAAAGTTAAAAGAATCTGCAGCTAGAAAACCATCTCTTCAAAACATCCTTGGCAAAACATTACAGGAAGAGGAAATGGAAAATAACAATGAAAACCAACAGTGGGAGGTAGGACAGTAAAGGGGGGGAAAATAATCAGAGAGGAAAACAAACCATGTTTAGTAACATAAATAAACAAATATGGCTGGAAGAACAAACCATATCTCAATAATAACCCTAAATGTTAATGGCTTAAACTCACCAATTAAGAGACACAGGCTAGTAGAATGGATCACAAAACAAGACCCAACAATATGCTGCCTACAGGAGATGCATTTGATAGGAAAAGATATACATAGAGTGAAGGTGAAAGGTTGGGAAAAATCATATCACTCATATGAACTTCGGAAACAAGCAGGAGTGTCCATACTCATATCAAATAAAATAGATTTCAAGCCAAAGTTAATCAAAAGGGTTAAAGAGGGACACTACATACTGCTCAAGGGACCCATACACCAACAAGACATAACAATCATAAATATATATGCCCCAAACAATGGTGCAGCTATGTTCATCAAGCAAACTCTTCTCAAGTTCAAGAGTCTAATAGACCACCATACAATAATCATGGGAGATTTCAACACACTTCTCTCACCACTGGACAGATCTTCCGAACAAAAGTTGAATAAGGAAACTATAGAACTCAATAACACGATTAATAACCTAGACTTAATTGACATATATAGAATATACCACCCAACATCAAGCAGTTACACTTTTTTCTCAGCAGCACATGGATCCTTCTCAAAAATAGATCACATATTATGTCACAGGGCAACTCTTAGACAATATAAAGGAGTAGAGATAATACCATGCATCTTTTCTGATCATAATGGAATGAAACTGAAAATCAAAGATAAAAGAAGGAAGGAAAAATCATGCATCACTTGGAGAATGAACAATAGGTTACTGAATGATCAATGGGTTAATGAAGACATCAAGGAGGAAATTAAAAAATTCTTATAGATAAATGAAAACACAGACACAACATATCGGAATCTATGGGACACATTGAAAGCAGTTCTAAGAGGAAAATTCATTGCTTGGAGTTCATTCCTTAAAAAAAGAAAAAAACCAACAAATAAATGATCTCATACTTCATCTCAAAATCCTAGAAAAAGAAGAGCAAAACAACAGCAAAAGAAGTAGAAGGCAAGAAATAATTAAAATCAGAGCTGAAATTAATGAAATCGAAACAAAAGAAACAATTGAAAAAATTGACAAAACTAAAAGTTGGTTCTTTGAAAAAATAAATAAAATCGACAGACCCTTAGGCATGGTAACGAAGAGAAGAAGAGAGAGAACCCAAATTACTAGCATACGGGATGAAAAAGGCAACATCACAACAGACAATTCAGAAATACAGAAGATAATCAGAAATTATTTTGAATCCTTATACTCCAATAAAATAGAAGATAGTGAAGGTATAGATAAATATCTTAAGTCATATGATCTTCCCAGATTGAGTCAGGAGGATATAGACAACCTAAACAGACCAATATCAATTGAGGAAATAGAAGAAACCATCAAAAGACTACCAACTAAGAAAAGCCCAGGACCGGATGGGTATACAGCAGAGTTTTACAAAACCTTTAAAGAGGAACTAATACCAATACTTTTCAAGCTATTTCAGGAAATAGAAAAAGAGGGAGAACTTCCAAATTCATTCTACGAGGCCAACATCACCCTGATTCCTAAACCAGACAAAGACACTTCAAAGAAAGAAAACTACACACCAATATCTCTAATGAACCTAGATGCAAAAATCCTCAATAAAATTCTGGCGAATCAGATTCAAAAACATATCATAAAAATTGTGCACCATGATCAAGTAGGATTCATCCCTGGGATGCAAGGCTGGTTCAATATACGGAAATCAATAAATGTTATTCACCACATCAATAGACTTAAAAATAGGAACCATATGATCATCTGGATAGATGCAAAAAAAGCATTCGACAAAGTACAGCATCCCTTTATATTCAAAACTCTAGAAAAACTAGGGATAACAGGAACATACCTCAACATTGTAAAAGCAATCTATGCTAAGCCTCAGGCTAGCATCATTCTGAAGAGAGGAAAATTGAAGGCATTCCCTCTAAAATCTGGAACAAGACCGGGATGCCCTCTCTCACCACTTCTGTTCAACATCGTTCTCAAAACACTGGGCAGAGCAATTAGACAGACGAAAGAAATTAAAGGCATAAAAATAGGAAAAGAAGAACTTAAATTATCACTATTTGCAGATGACATGATTCTATACCTAGCAGACCCAAAAGGGTCTACAAAGAAACTATTAGAGCTAATAAATGAATTTAGCAAAGTGGAAGGATATAAAATCAACACGCATAAATCAAAGGCATTCCTGTATATCAGCGACAAATCCTCTGAAATGGAAATGAGGAAAAACACTCCATTCACAGTATCCTCAAAAAAACATAAAATACTTGGGAAACAACCTAACAAAAGAGGTGAAAGACTTATACAATGAAAACTACAGAACCCTAAAGAGAGAAATAGAAGAAGATCTTAGAAGATGGAAAAATATACCCTGTTCATGGATAGGCAGAACTAACATCATCAAAATGGCGATATTACCAAAAGATCTCTATAGGTTTAATTCAATGCCAATCAAAATCCCAAGGGCATTTCTTATAGAAATAGAGAAAGCAATCATGAAATTCACATGGAAAAATAAAAGACCCAGAATAGCAAAAACAATGTTAAGCAGGAAGTGTGAATCAGGCGGTATAGCGATACCAGATTTCAAACTATATTACAGAGCAATAGTAACAAAAACAGCATGGTACTGGTACCAAAACAGGCGGGTGAACCAATGGTACAGAATAGAGGACACAGAGACTAATCCACAAAACTACAACTATCTTATATTTGATAAAGGGGTAAAAGCATGCAATGGAGGAAGGATAGCATCTTCAACAAATGGTGCTGGGAAAACTGGAAATCCATATGCATCAAAATGAAACTGAATCCCTTTCTCTCTCCATGCACAAAAGTTAACTCAAAATGGATCAAGGAGCTTGATATCAAATCAGAGACACGGCGTCTGATAGAAGAAAAAGTTGGCTACGATCTACATACTGTGGGGTTGGGCTCCAAATTCCTCAATAGGACACCCATAGCACAAGAGTTAATAACTAGAATCAACAAATGGGACTTACTCAAACTAAAAAGTTTTTTCTCAGCAAAAGAAACAATAAGAGAGGTAAATAGGGAGCCTACGTCCTGGGAACAAATCTTTACTCCTCACACTTCAGATAGAGCCCTAATATCCAGAGTATACAAAGAACTCAAAAAATTAGACAATAAGATAACAAATAACCCAATCAACAAATGGGCCAAGGACCTGAACAGACACTTCTCAGAGGAGGACATACAATTAATCAACAAGTACATGAAAAAATGCTCAACATCGCTAGCAGTCAGAGAAATGCAAATCAAAACCACTCTAAGATACCATCTCACTCCAGTAAGACTGGCAGCCATTAGGAAGTCCAACAACAACAAGTGCTGGAGAGGATGTCGGGAAAAGGGTACACTTCTTCATTGTTGGTGGGACTGCAAATTGGTGCGGCCAATTTGGAAAGCAGTATGGAGATTTCTTGGAAAGCTGGGAATGGAACCACCATTTGACCCAGCTATTCCCCTTCTCAGTGTATTCCCTAAAGACCTAAAAAGAGCATGCTACAGGGACACTGCTACATCGGTGTTCATAGCAGCACAATTCATAATAGCAAGACTGTGGAACCAACCTAGATGCCCTTCAATAGATGAATGGATAAAAAAAAATGTGGCATTTATACACAATGGAGTATTACTCTGCATTAAAAAATGACAAAATCATAGAATTTGGAGGGAAATGGATGGCATTAGAGCAGATTATGGTAAGTGAAGCCAGCCAATCCCTAAAAAACAAATGCCAAATGTCTTCTTTGATATAAGGAGAGTAACTAAGAACAGAGTAGGGACGAAGAGCATGAGAAGAAGATTAACATTAAACAGGGATGAGAGGTGGGAGGGAAAGCGAGAGAGAAGGGAAATTGCATGGAAATGGAAGGAGACCCTCAGGGTTATACAAAATTTCATACAAGAGGAAGTGAGGGGAAAGGGAAAAATAATACAAGGGGAAGAAATGAATTACAGTAGAGGGGGTAGAGAGAGAAGAGGGGAGGGGAGGGGAGGGGAGGGGAGGGGAGGGGAGGGGAGGGGAGGGGAGGAGGGATAGTAGAGGCTAGGAAAGGCAGCAGAATACAACAGACACTAGTATGGCAATATATAAATCAGTGGAAGTGTAACTGATGTGATTCTGCAATCTGTATACGGGGTAAAAATGGGAGTTCATAACCCACTTGAATCAAAGTGTGAAATATGATATGTCAAGAAGTATGTAATGTTTTGAACAACCAACAATAAAAAAAAAAGACTGTATGAGAGAAGTTTATACAGGGAGTCATCCTGAATTATCCTTGATGCCTCCACTCATGTCCCACAAACATTGTCATCTTTTGTTTGCTTGTTTTGGTTTCTCACATTAAATAAAAACTTCTATACAAAATCAGCAATATTATCTGTACCTTTTCATTTCTTCTCAAGTACTTTGTATTTACACATTTTCACTTTTATTGCCTCACTTTTCTAATCTAGCAGAAATTATAGATTTGATTTTCATGAGAAGTACTGTTAGGAACAATCTGTAGGTGGAGAGAGTCCTCTTTGATTTCCCTTGTAACCTGTGAAGAAGTAAATACAGTGTCCTATATATCAAAATATTAAAGTCCCTGAAGTTCTATAGTCTTCTCAGGCATTCCAACTACACTGGGATCACTCTGTCTTTGACTTTACATGATCATTCTGGGAATCTACCTATGTTGTCTCCTTCTTCCAAAACCATAAGCCTCATCTAATCATGAGAAAACATCAGACTCAAATCTCAAATGGGACATTCTGTAAAATATTGATCAGTTACCATCAACAGTGTCAAAGCCATTTAAAAAAAAAAGTATGAGAAACTGTCACAATCAGGAGGGTCATGAGAAGAGATAAGTAAATGTAATGTAATATTGTGGATGGGATCCTAGAACAGAAAAAGAACATTCAGTGAAAACTAAGGAAATATGAATTAAGTGAAGACTATGGCTAATAATTATGTACCAGAATTGGTTCATCAGTTATTTTAAAGGTACTCTACTAATGGTAAAATATGTTAATAATACATATTAATTATATGTTAATAATTAATAATTAACAAAACTCTGCACTATTTTCATCTTTTTACTGTAGTCTAAAACTATTCTAAAGTGGGATTTCTGGTTTCTGAACATATATGTAAGGAACTTGGAAGTCATCACTCCTATTCTTACAGCATGAAAAAAGCTGAACCAAACTGAAAATCAACAACTCTTCTCACATCCAGGAAAGAAGTGAAGTCACAGGGCAAGCTACTGACTCAAACTGGACAGACAGATGGTGGATACAGAGAATTACAACTTATCTGGCACAGAAACCCATAGCTGGAGTCAATATTGGTAGAAACACTTTGAACTGTAATTCAGGAATTGCTAGAGGCTCAGGATAGACTTGTATGAATACTAAAAATGGCTGAGGGGGTGGATAATTTTAGGGGGCAGGTCTCCACACTCTTGTGAGTTTTAACTCCAGTAACTACCATCAAGTTCTCACTGTGCAGATGGGAGAAAA
This sequence comes from Spermophilus citellus, assembly GCF_964194105.1. Taxonomy (NCBI): domain Eukaryota; kingdom Metazoa; phylum Chordata; class Mammalia; order Rodentia; family Sciuridae; genus Spermophilus; species Spermophilus citellus. Next base: position 41,614,364 of record NC_138185.1, read on the forward strand.
ATCCATATAGCATATGGCAGGAGGCAGAAAATGCCGTTCGCCAATATTACCAAGAGTTCTGTACCAGAACCTAACCATCTTGGGTTTTACCAGAGTCCAGCTGATAGTGTGTGTGTGGGGGATGGCCAATAGATTTACCAGATTGTGGTGGGGCGAGAGGCCCAACTCTGGCTCACTAAAGACTTAGACTTAACACAGTAATTTAGAGTACTCCCCCCACTACACATATATTACTGTCACAACAATAGGGATGCTGTGTGACAGAGGATCCAAACTGAAAAAACTGCAAGTCTCAGACTTTATGTAAGGAACCTCCAAGAAAGCCCAAGACCACAGAGGAGACAAAAGCAAAACACCAGAGGAAAGTTCAGCACCTGAAACCACAGCTACAAATAGTAAGCACAGCTTATACCCGTCAGACAAACAAAACCTCACACTAAAGGCCAATCTACAATTCCTTTTCCCAATACATCATGCCAAGTTTTCAACACAAAATATTACATGCCTACACTTAAAGGCAAAAAAGCATGTTTTGCTTAAAGACAAAACACAGTCTAAAGTTATTTTAAAATTAAAAAAAAACTAACTGAAAAAAAAAATTGGTACTTTTGTACTCTGTCCCCCTCATCATCTATCCCCAACAAAAAGTGAGCCAGCAAAACTCAAGAAAGAAATGAAGAGACAAAAACATTAGTGGAATGAAAGCCTTAGCAGAAGGAACAAAATCAATCAGCAAAATAAAAACACAGGATAACATAAATATACAAATGAGAAAATAATAATACAAAATGAAATGTTCTAAGAAACAAAAAATGTGACCCCAGAAATTTACAACTAACTAAACTGTCTTTCAAGTATACATGCCAGGAGAGACATTCTCAAACAGACAGGAACTCTTAATATACATCAAATGACCAAAATTATCCAATCAAGAGACTGCACAGTATGAAGATCTCAGGAATGAGGAAACCATCGTAGAGTAAATACTGCTTCTATTTAAACTCATACTAAGAGGTAATTATGTATAATTTATTCAAAAAAGGACGAGAATTCTATATATTTTTGACAATGTAAAAATAATGACTTTAAAAAATGGGAGGTAGGAGTAAATAAAGCTAATCTTATCTCTGTCAAAATAGTCATGATTATGAAATATTAAATACATCATCTGAAAACCAGTGGCTTTATAATTTTTAAAATGTTTTTATAATTTTTTTTCTTAAAGTCATACACATTTTAGAGGACATATCTTGTAGTGGAGAAACTTTAATTTGAAGTTCAGCAAATTCTATGGTTTTACTTCATTTTCTTTCACTCTGTTAAATTCAAGTAAAATTAAATTTAATGTCTATACTTAAAAATAGCATATCTAAAATGAACACAATGTTTTAAGGTCATTTTATTCTTTTCCCCTATTATTCTATCACTTTACATCCTTTTTATCAATTTATGTATCCAACCTTTTATCTGTGCCTATTCATTTTCTAAACGAATACTTAAAATAATGTTCATTAAATGGTAACATTAATTATATTTAGAGAATGACTTTGGGTAATCTGCTGCTTTCTTCTTGTATTTCCTTGTATTATGTGAAATTTTTATAAATGAGCATGCATCACTTTTATAGAAACAGTAAAAAGTGATTATTCTTTTCCCAAATTTAATGGAACAGTTAAATTAACACCACCATATGTCTTTTTCTTTTAATAACCTGCGATTTGGGGCAATCGGATTTCAAGTCTCAACAAATAGCTGGTTGAACCATGTTGGGCAATGTGTAAAACCTCTCTAGTTTCTAGTTTCATCATCTGTCAAAGGGAAGAAACTGAACTGAGATGTTTTAAAAGTCTCCTTTCAGCTCTGAAATTCTGCAACTTGGATTCTGATGATTAAAATCTCTCAATGCTATGTTACAAGTAGCACTTTAGATACTGTGGAGATATTTTACCTATTATCTTGGTTGTGCTGTATGGCTTTTGAGGAGTGTATCTTACTTCCTGCAAAATCTCCATATACTCATTTGAAGCAATGCTCAGATGTGTGCAGGGAAAATGGAGTTTAATATAATAACAAAACAGGTTACTTTTCAAGAAGTTATAGAACAGAAAAAGGACAGGCACAAAGGGGATGCAGTATTCATGAGAAAAACCTCCAAAATGGCCTCTTTTCCTGCTGTAGTCATTATCCTTAGAGCAGGAGTGGGAAATGATGCAAAGACGCTTGAGTTCTTATGGGAAAACTGTATATTAGCGTTAAAAATGATGACTGAAGTCAAATAAATGGGATATTTGTGGGAGATATCATAAACCTAGAGAGTACTGGAAGAAATTTTAACAACAGCCCTATGGCCTACTTTGCATAATTATGAAATTTGATTATGCAGAATAAAACACAGGAAACAAACAAATAAGGATTAAAATAGCACTTTTTTTTTGCTCTAAGAGAAACATAATGACAAGCTTGCTCTGCAATTCAGTAAATAAAACATATTCTAGAGACAAAAGGGCTGAAATAACAGCCATTGGAAAAATGAAGTCAGTAATTTTGAGGTCCACTCATTTCTTATGAAATTTGTCTTTCTCTTCTTCAATACATGTGGAACCTAAAAACTCAAGTGATTCACTTCTAAGTTTTATGTTGAAAAATAGATACGAAGAACTAGCAAGAGAGTAAGATAATCAATTAGTTACTTTAAACTAATGCAACCATTTTATATATTATTTGTGAATCCCGGGTTTAGAAAAATGGAAGCACTGAGAATCCATTTATCTAACAAGTTCAGTAGCTACACGTGCATTTATGCTTTTCAGAAATACTTTCAGCATATCCTCTGCAATATTTCTTAATAATCAGGAAGCAGTGATATTTTCATCTACAAGTTGTTTCTTCTCTGATTCCCAGTGAACTGACATAGTCATCAAATCTCCTGACTTCAATGTTTATTACATTAAAAGAAGTTTGCTGCCATTAAGAAGGCAAATTAAATATAATTGGAAAGTTTGCTTTCATTAAAAGCTTCTCTCTCTTAGCCAAGTTCACTTTTTAGTTTAGCTAGACCCTATATTAAGTCCAGGTGGTCTTGAAGGCAACAGACTGCACAGGTTTTAATAAATGGCAATTACATTACTTTGGATACAAATAACAGCAGTCATAAATATAGAAAAGAAATTAAAATGAGGAACAAAAGCCTTGCTTATCTTCTAAGATTTTTAACAATTAAGTAGCTAAAACTGGATTATAAATCACTGGAAAAAGAAAGATTGAGAACTAAAAAAGTTGTGGAGTCTTTACTAATCAAAGAAAAATATCTGACTTCTGTTAACCCTTGATAAAAGTGTAGTTTATTGCCATTCCTGATTTACTAGTCATTTTCTTTACTCCAGTGATACATGGCTACTTAATTACTACTCAAGTTTTACAGAGGGGAGAAAAAATTTTAACATGGCACTCTAATTGGTCACATCAGCTATAACCTGTCTTTTGCAAGTAAATATACCCACATATAACTGGCAGTTTTTGAAACATCTGCACACTGCAAGTTTGTGGCTTTAAATTTCAGCCACTCCAGCTTCTGAGAAATGAAAATAATGAAAACTCATCAAAAGGCTGCCATAATTCTCACAGCTGACTAGATGGAAGCATTTTTGACTACTCAAAATTAATAGCAGCTCCCAAGGCCTTAAAAGAACAGCTGTCACTAAGAAATATACTCACAAACAATAAGCAATTCTCTTCTAAGTTTGATTTGTTAGTGGCATGAAGCAGCAATTGTTCGGGACAACCTAGATGGGTCATTAAAAAGCAATGAGTTACCTTTATACCATCAGAGGTCTAAAGCCCACACGGCATAATACTTATGAGCCACCTGCTCTGTGCCTCTCCTAGGACTTGTCACATACTACATTGTTCTGAAGTATGTTTTGTATGAAGGAGCAATGTAGAAAATTTTGTTGGTGGTCCAGGGAAATCAACAATTAAAATTAGAACACATCATTAATGCAAGCTGCTGTCCTCTTCTCACAGAAGTACTAAAATCAAGTACCTTGGAATCATCCTAGGTATAAAATCATACTTGGAAATGTAGTTAGGATTGCATCAATTTCCAGTTATATTTGTATAAAGATTGTATCTTTTCCACATGAAGTTCTCATTCTTCCCAAAGCCAGTGTCAATTTCATTCAGGCATGAGCCAGTGAAAATAGATCTGAGAACATTCATGTATGCGGCAAAAATTTTTGAAAGAACATCCAGATCTGTGAATATTAAATATTGCAATTTTAAGAATATGAAGTTGAACCAACTCAAAGGCTTATATTTTCCATCTCTTAGTATGATGCTAATTGTCTCTTTCAGGATCTGAGGCATGCCAGGAACTTGTCATTGTAATGACATTGAATAGAAGAAACAAAATTTCTAGTAGTCTAGTTAGCATCCATGGGGACTTGCTATGTAACTGATTTTTATAGGGAATGAATTTTCTCATTTTTTATTTCATCTAGAGCATTCTGTAAATTTCCCCTTGTAGAACGAATACTGTCATGAAGAGGAACACTGTCAGACAAAGAACAAGGAATCAGGAGACAGGAACCTTGCCCACTCTTAGGTCTTGAACAAAATTCTCTCTAGGTGTTTGGTCCCTCTTGTCTAAAATGAAAACCTGGACTACACATTAAGTCATTATGGTCCCTTGGCAGGTGGACATTTTATATTGTGGGTTCTAAGCCTGTTGCTGTACAAGTTTCCTTACTTGCTGCAAAGAAGAATGTGATAAAAGTCTACATCTGTGGTAACTGAAGAGACATTTCTTCTTCATTGTTCAGGTCTGAATGAGTCTGTTATTAATGTTGACAATATTCAAGATTATCTGTCTCTAGATATCACTTCTTTAATTTAATGATCTATAATAATGAAAAATCAACTAAAGTTCACAAGGTGAATGCAAAAGAAAGGACAGGAAATATCTAATCAGTGGTCCACTGAGCATCCTTTGGGTGATGCTTTTCCCCAAATACATGGTCCTGAGACCCACCTCAGGTTTATTAAAGCAGAATTTCCTAGTTGAGGGCTTGAGTTGACATATTTTGGAAAGGCTTCCAAGGTAATTCAATGTTCTTTGCTCCTCCACCTATCCTTGAAAGTAGTGATTTAAATGCTGTTTATCTACTGGGTGGAGAAAATAGTATAATACAAACCACAAAGTGAAAAACCTGGGTCCCTGATAACATACCAGGTCAGAATGCTGGTGGCCTTCTATTTTTGGCTATATAGCTATTTGCTATTAAAAAATTCAAAGAAGCTGAGGGCTTGGTGTGAATAAATTTATCTAAGGCTTACCGGATGCTCCCTGTGGCTACGGTTGGTAGCGTTGTAATTTGGGTGGTGAGCAGATTTGCAATTTTTATATTAAATTTGGAATGCTGGTTATAAAACAGTCTAGAATGCATTTCAATGAAAGATGGAAAATAGCTATCAAAGACAAATATGAAGCCAGTAGCCAGCTTTTTTTTCTTGACTTTCTTTGGTGCTGCATTGGGGAAATCATTTGGAGAACATAGAAGGTGATAAATGGTTTCATCAGCACAAACTGAAAGTCCACATACAAATTAAATAACCTCTTGCCTAATTATTTCCTTCCCTCCCACTGGTATTTACTGGGCACCCAGAGAAATGCTAGCTGTGAGACAGAACAATTGCTGTAACACAGTAATCTTCCATTTTCACTCGAAGGCTCTCAAAATATTTCTCTCACTCAGATTTGTAAGGAGAAGGAAGCCCCTTTAGGGATGCATCTGATTGAGGCTGATTGTGTTTGACACTTGGGTACTCTAGTGACTCTGATTTTTTTCACAAATTGTGATGACTTAGTTATGATATCGGCAGGCAACATGGACTATTCTAAGAAACATATACTCTCACCAGGCACGGACATTAAAAGTTCCCTTAGCACTTGTTTTGACCACATTTTGGTAGACAAAATGCCCCATTTTCATTGTTCATTCTTTGACCTCTAAGCAGACCAACACAAAATTGCTTCCAAATCACTTCTAGCTAAGAACATTATAAAAACGTCCTCAATGATTAATTCTAAATAGCCCCTTTCATTCTGAGAAGATTCTCCTGAGAAATTAGGCACTGGTCTTTGTGTATTCCTGCAACTATAACAAAATACCTTAGATGGGGTAATTTGTATACAAAAGAACTTTATTGCTCCCAGTTCTTGAGGGTGAAAAGTCCAAGATCAAGGGTAAAGCAGATTGGGTACCTGGCACCTTCCATGTCCTCACATGGTGGTAGAGGCACCTTGTGTTAGGGCACTAATCCCTTTGATTAGGGCTTCACCCTCAGAATATAATCACCCCCTAAAGACCTAATTTTAATACCAACAAATTCAGAATTAGATTTCAGATATGAATTTTTGAGACACACAAACATTCAGTTCATAGTAATTTCCATGAGGCTGTAGCACTCAGAAGGGAGAACTCCTTGTTAAATGTACTAAAATAAAGTCCTTTCAAAAATTAGACAGCATTGCTGAACTTCTGAGAATCAGTAGCTCTTTCAATGACTCTTTGACTTTCCTGTCCCAAGTCATACTACTTTCTTAAAAACATTCAGAGCCTATAAGACCGTTTATCCAAAAAGCCATAAAGGGACACTAGGTCTTTACTATTTATTTTAATGGTTAAAAAAGGGAGGTGATTTTCAAAGCTTTCCTTTTTCTTTTCAACTTCTAGATGGACTAGGTTTCTGTCTGGAGGACTCCCAGACACTGTGATCTGGATTCACCGGTAAACCTCATGGACACTAGACATAAATAGTAACTCTACCTCCTCCTCAGCGAAACAAAAAGGGAACACTTAACAGGGTTTTGTTTCTGAGAACCAAAACTTGATTGATATTTAAAAGGCTTATGCTCACTTTAATAAAGTAAAAAAATACATAGTTTCCATATAAAAAGAAGAACACTATAGAAATGGTCAGCATGATAAAATTTCAAAGACATGCTAATCTAGCAGATGCTGCACAATACTTGATAGTTGATTTCAATATCTTATTTTATCTGAGACTCTCACAATCTTTTACAAACTGGCTGTGGCATTATCATTTTACAGATGTGGAATTTGAAAACACAGGATTTAATTTGATTAAGATTCCATATGAGGTCAATGAAAGGCAGCAGAGAATGAAAACCAGAAAGAGCTATTGTCTTGCATAATACATGTCAGTATATCAAGAAAACAAATTAATTTGAAACAAAAGGGGAAACCTATTTGAAATCTAAAAGAAACTGCTAAGGTCAAAATAAATGAATAAGTAAAAATAAACCAGCAATTTTAACCATCCAGAATAATGTTGCATTCCCAGTGGGAAGAACTCGGCCCACTCATACGAGCACACCTGAAAACAGAAAACGAGCATGCACTTGCAAACGAGCTAAGACCATGAGCAGCTAATTTGGTCTTCTGTATAGAGGGCAAAGAACTTAGTTTTCTTTTTCCCTTCATAACATATTGTTACTATACAATAAAAAGCATATTACAGTTTTCTGCTTTTTCTCTGCCCTCCATGCCTCACTTGTAGGTTGATAGACGCCTAGAAGCCGGAGGTCTTGCCTTCCAAATCATTCATTTCCTTTGCTTGTAATAACCCTAAGTTCCTTCTATTTTCTTCAGAGACATATATTATGTGATCGACATCTCCTCACAGTTTTAACTGGCCTGCCACCCAAGTGTACATAAAGTGTCCCTGAGGGGTCTTCAGTTGACTAACACATTTTATGGAAAAAATTATTGCAAACGTGAATCACAGGAATGTGAGAAAACAGGGAAATTAGAAGACTCAGTTGAATGGTGGCTAAGAAATTCTTAAAACCTTCTCCCAAGGGTGATGACCTTTAGGGCTCTCAGCCTACCCAACTCCTGTGTATTCATTCCTGAGCTTGGATTTTCATAAATTAAGTCTTTCAGGACATTTGAGCAATCGGTTTTTTTCCTCCCCAACAGAGAAATTTTCAAATCAGAAGACATGTAAGCATGTTCAAGAATGTTCAGAGAAGTTGTCCTAACAGCAAAAATCGGAAACTACCCAAATGTCTAGCAAGAGGATTCTGGAAACTTGATAAGGTGAAAATGCCAATTTTGTTACTAGGCAATACCGTTCATGGAAAAGATTATCTCCCCACCACCTCTGCTTCTGGACAGGGAGAATGAGAGCTAGATGGTGGGAAGCCTAGCTGTAGGTGAGATGACTGATAATTCCATGTGCTTCTTGTAGAGGCTGAAAATTCTGCCAGTGGAGTTGTCACACTCCACTGGTAATAGTGCTGGTTCTCTGTGGCATGGGGAAACTAGAGAGGTTCTTGCACCTGCCCAGATGGGTCTCATCTCCATGCACCTAAGCTATTACTAGGGAGAGATGGGACGAAGGCTCCTGGACAACTCTGTAGAATCCTGCAGAATGCTGGGAGATCCTCACCAAGCCTCTGCCCTATTGGCAAGCAGTGGTCTCTGTTCTGTATCCTTTCCAGGGACCTTCATGCAAAGTATGGCTTATAGAAAGCGTGTGCTTCTGAATTTATAGTTGGATCCAGGAAGACCTCCTGGGAAGTGCTGCAAATGGTATCTCTGAGGGCTAGATTAAGGCTCACTTTCACAGTCCCTAGATATATCTTTGAATAATGTCAATCTTTTATCATGAACATGTAGTCTATTTAGAAAAAAAAAGATTAGAGAAAGAAAAAGAAAAACAATCTCCATAAAAGGAACTGTCACATCAAACTATTTTAGAGTATATCCTCCAGGAGAGAACATGGCTAAACTCCAGAAGAAAATGTGAAAGAACAGGATATAATTTTAGATAAAGTTGCAAAAGATTATAAGCTGTGACAAAAACTAAAGTTTTAAGGTGACAAAAGATTCTCTACCTTGGTGTGCATATTACAAATTCTTTGTATTTTGAATTTCACTGTGCTCTTCAGTATTTTTCCAACTTGATCTAAAACTTGAACCTTGTATGACTAGGAAAATTTAATACATATCATTTTTAAAAAACACATTATCATCAAACATTTTGTTACTCTTGGTATGAAGAGAGTAAGATTAGTTCTCTACTTGCATAGAAATAATGAGCATGATCTGGTGAAGGAGCTAAGTAAAGAAATGATGTTCCCACCTGGCTATCAAAAAGTTGTCTGTGGGAGGAAATTTTCAGGATCCTTCTGTATCAACCCTTTGGCTTTCCTGAAGAGGTTATGTCTTTAACAAGTCAAGTGATTTCTAGGATGTTTTCAGGCCAAGTAGGCTATTTGAAAGTAGTTGATTACTTCAAGATTAACATTACATAAGGACAGCAATAATACTTGACAAATTCCCAATAAGCACATTATTGATTTCAAATCCCAACATACACTTAGCAAGCAAGATAATATGAATCTGAGCTGCACAAAAGAAACTCCAAATTTACATAACAATATATGGATGATATTCAATTTTGTATTTCAACTTCCTTTTGAAAATGTTGAATCACAATGCTCTTCTCCTTTGAAATGTTTCATCTAGATCTAGAATAACATGCTACTGTGTTTTAATAGATCATGTGCATTTTAAAACCAAATTTTAATATCATTGTTGGTTTAGAAATGGGAAATGGAGTTAAACTGGTTTCAAAACTGGCTTCTACTCATGGTTTTGTGCCATGAAGCATATTATTCACATCTCTCACTCTCAGCTGGTAAAGACCCCTACATTCACAGTACTGTCAAGAGCACCATGAGATGCTAAGCACAATACTAGGCTCAGGATAAGCACTCAGGAAAGGGTGAGGAAATGGGTCGCAGTTGTGGCAACTGAAAGGCAAGACACCATCAGCAGTTTCTCAAGGGCTTAAACCAGCATGCCTTCTTTCAACACACAGTGTATTTTAGGAGCTTACTACATAGTTTCAAATCACTGATCATCTATCTCTTCTCTTTGAAATAATATGCACATGTGTGTCTCACAGTTCTTTTATATAACTAATTTTTTATGTCCTTCTAATAAAGTTAATTATAAGTTACAATCTTGAATTCCAAATGAAAATGCAATTTTCATTCTTGGTTACCCTTTCAATTCTCAGTATGTCTTCAGGAAAAGGGACTTCTGTTAGCAGAAGTTATGAGTATAATGGTTTTAACACTGAAACTTGGCTAAAAATTGAGACAAAAATAAAAGAATTTTTCTCACTTATTGGTGATCTAAACCATGACTTCTGAGAGATCGTTCATAATATTCTCTTTAATCTGTAGGCATACATCATTCATCTTCCTTCGTACTTCCAAATGAGTGTTTAAAATCAAATTCAATATCTAAAACAGACTTGTAGATGTAAGCTCTCAACTATCCCAACAATCTGTGTCTATACAGCCAATAAAATGGTCTTTTAAAAGTAAAAATTGGATCACTTTCTTACTTGAACACTTTGCAGTGGATTGATAGGTCTCTATCTAGCCCTCTGTCTCATTCCTACTACCACTCTTGCCACTTTTCACAGGCGTTTTAGTCCTAAACACACAAAACTTGCCCTTGCCACCATGAGCCTTTGTATTTGCTGTTATTTCTACTTAAAATGTGTCTGCCTCTAGATTTCATGCTTGCTTCATCTCAACATTCAGGTTTCAGCTCAAACCTCACTTATTCAGAAAGGCCTGCATGGTCTGTTGCCTCAAAAGTGCCCACTGTCCAGCTCTTATACCACATAATTAGACCCTGTTTCATTTTTCTATAAGGCACTTAATATTATTTGAAATTGCCTTATTTGTTTATTCTCTTTACTTCATGAGAGGGCAGAATGTGGCTGTCTTGTTCACATCTGTATACAAAGTTTATAGTTGCTCTTGTTGTAATAAATGAAGCCATTTTAATTTTCTTCATTTGATGGTCACTTCATTTTTTAAAGTATGGTTGTAATACACATTTTCCCCCTTGAGAAAATTTTACATGTAATAATCTCTTCATTAATTTTTCCTGGTATCAAGAAATCTCTTTGATTTTCAGATTCACATCATTCTTAATCCCATGTAAGTTTTCTTCTATTATATCTTCAAAGATTGCTTGTGTTATATTTATTTAGTTTTCTTTAAAAACACTAATTAGAGAAGTATACTGATGCTTTTCAAACTCATTTCAATTCATACTGAAACTAGAATGCCATCTTATCAAAGAGCCCAAACTGAAAAGAAATTATACTAAAGTGCCCAACAACTTCTGCTCCATCACCCTGACATTTGTCATGGAAGGCAAGCAACTTACTTCAATTGGCAACTCAATATGGAATGTTTAATTGTCAAGTATTAGTGTTTATGTTTCCTTATTTTGAGGCTCTTTCCATATGATTTTAAGATATATAAAAGAAGAGATTTTTATTTTTATCCACTACTATTTTACTGAAATCTAGAAAAGTGTGTTTATATGGGATAGGTTAAACTAATATTAGATATGGTATGAATATAATCATGGGATGAGTGGGAGTGTGTGTGTGTGTGTGTGTGTGTGTGTGTGTGTATGTGTAAAACTTGCATCCTTTTCTTTCTTTTTCCACCTATTACTCTGGGAATTCGGTGATGTTAATACAATGTGCAAAAACTATACATTATTAAAGAACTGATGTAGTAACTCATAGCCAGCTAGTTAATAAGCTGCAAAGTTCACTTTCAGAAAAAGCTGCTCTTTACATTTAATATGTATATAATATTTCTACTTTTTATTGTTAATATTAGTTTGAGACGTGGAGGGGAAATTATAGAAATGAACTCATAATTTGAATTTTATGTGTTTACTGCTGGAACTGAAGCCTCTTGGGAACACTAAACTGTAATTCCTACCTGAAACTTCTTCAAATTTTATCAGAATACTAACTAGTGTGAAAGCTGAAAAACAGAATTTAAAACACAACTCAATTTTACCTGAACTTAAGGTTCTTCTACACATCAAGGAACCTTTATTTATAGGTATTTCTCTTTGTATTCTAAGTCAGATAAAAAAGGGCAGAAGCCATAATGTTAAGGAAATATTATTTAATATGAACCAAATTAGGGACAAAAGTTTGACTAATTTATTTTTAGGATGTCATAAACTATAAAAATAGTGCTGAAAATCAATAGTGAAAACAGGCTAATTAGACAGTGATTATTCATTGATTTGCAGACAGTTAAGCCCAAATTTTCAAAGAGATATACATATACAGACTTCCTATAGTTGAAGTAAAATCATTTTCATCCTTATCATTAGGAAACACAAATCCATTCTAGGAATGCTTTTCTTTGCTTGAAATTATTTCAAAAGCTAATATTTCTCTAGAAAGGAAAAGATTACTTATGTATCAATATACCCTGGCATCTGGCCTCATACATAAAATACTTTCTTGTTTCTAGATAAATTCATATTGCTATCTGTCCCCCTTCTCCATATTTGAAGGCAAAATAATGCTCATGTCTCAGTTTCTCACTGAGTGGACATCTAAGCATGGATGTAGTTTTCTTTAAGAGACAAAATGGAAAAATCTATACTAATTTATTACTATTTCATTTTAATAGGTTTTATAGTTGAGAAGTTACAAATTGATTGAAAAATTTATTTAAAATTATCATAAAGTTTATGAAAAAGATGGAGTTAATCTATTACCATTTTCTAAATCTTATACTCATGAAACCTTTAAACAATGTAGAATATAAATTAAAAAAAAAACTAAAAAGATATATTTGATAGATGAGTAATTAAAATAAAACTTGGTGATACAAGCTAATACTGAGAGAGAGAGGGGGGGGACACTGCTAATGCAATCAGCTCATTTACTTTATGAAATGAATGTTCTTAATTGGAGATAATAATTTCATAACTTACCTCTGCATACTTTAATTTCAATGTTTTATGCATTTCTCGAAAACGACTGTAACGCCTGAATACAGTCCATGTCTCATCTAGGACAGTAATCTATTAACCAGGCAAACAAAAATGAATCAGCATTAATTAGAAGAAAAAGTAAAAATTTAAAAACATAATTTAAAAATTAAATTTAGCATGTAAAATTTATCTAGAATTAAAAACATTAATCTAGTTGCATAAATAGAACTTATAAATAATAATTGCACTCTATTAAATGTGTATCTTTGGATCCCAAATATGGGTACAAGCAGCATGTGGCAGATGCCCCAGAGGGGCCAATGGTCACTTATTAATCAGTTACAAAAACTGTCCTTTAATTTTCCACTTGGGTTGGAGAGAGAAAATCCCACAGGATGACTTTTTTGGTACAGTAGTGTGCCCATACAAAATTTGTCACCAGAGTCTATTACAGTATACAGGAGGAGAAAAAAGCTAGAGAAGGAGACTCAGAGAAAAGAGGAGGGAGAAGAGGCAGGAGGAGGAAAAGGAGAGAAGACAAAGTGGTAGACAGGAGTGGGAAGAGGACAAATAGAAAGAAGATTATTACTGCATCTCTGTGATTATTCATTTAAATGTACAATATATTTGGCCTTCTTTAGAGGAAAAATTATCAATCCAGCCCTTAGCTATCTGACTAGGGTGAAATCTCTGTAGCACATCAACTCATCATAGTAAGAGAGAGGCTGGCAGACGACATTGTCCTTTATAAACAGACCTAAAGCATAGGCTAATGAATCTTGAATTCCTAGCTCCATTTCCCACCATTCTGAGTTCCTGACCTATGTACCCAACCTGGAAGACACTCTTCTTCAGATGTTTCCAAGTTGCCATATTTGACATATTCTCCTATCTCAATTCTGGTGTTGTCCATCTCAACACATTTCACTACCATTTACCACTCCATGCCAGCCAAATGGGGATGCTGAAGCCAACCCAGAATACCATTCTCTTAACTTAGCCAATTTAAACAAGTGCTAGGTAGTTCTCCTTTTACTTCCTAAGAATTTCTTGGAGCTCTACCCTTCTATCCTTTGCCATCACTAGCATCTTATTCTAGGCTATTGGATCTCATGTAAATTTTGCAAGAGTCCCTCCCGATGTCTACATCTACATTTGCCCCTTCCAATCCCTTCTCTGAACAACTATCAGGGGATCTTTTTTTCCACTTCCTTCCTTAAGAACACTTAATAGCTTCACTCTATTTCTAGAAAAGACCTAATTTTTTTAAACCTGCTCTGACTACCTATAGCACACTCATTTTAGGGGTCTCTCTCCTCAGGTGTTTATACTCCTGCTACACTCCCTGAATGCACATTGTCTCCCACCTCAGGGCATTTTAATTGGTTGTGTCCCTGTATGGGAAATCTTAACCTGCGTATCAGAGAAGTGCCCTTCTTAAAGACAATAGTTCAGCTGAATTCTCCTGCATGTAAATCCCAGGGGCATCATAGGAAAAGAAAAGCAATAAGAGGAGAATACACAGGCAGGTAGTTTTATGAGAAGGATCAAGTTTTGAGTCCCAGTCCTTCTTTGGTTCCCTCTTCCCAAAGTCTTAAATGAGATGATTTGGGGGTCATATGAGAATGTACATTTTTTTATATTCATCATTCTGATTCTGTATTCATTTGCTTTAAAATAATGTTTTGATTGTGGCAGGTTTTTATGAGTTCCTTGAAAGAGTTATTTTCATAAGGAAAAAAAAAGGTGAACATATTCCCGTAAATTAGTAAGTAAACACATGAGTACAGGTGCTCTGCAGCTGTGGTAAGTTTTCAAGGACTGGTAGGTCTTGGGAAACATGGCTCTTGGCAGCAAAGCTAGTTGCTCTTCCTCTTCAGTTCCCTCCTCAATAGACCCACAGAGGCATGGCCAGCACAACAACTGGGATGGGAACTTTCTCAGGACCAGAGCACAGCAATGCACAGTTTTAGCTGGACACAAACTAGGGATCCAAAAGGGACCTGGAGGTTTCAGGGGCCTTCTACCTTCCTATGTTGCTGGTGTTCTCCCTGCTGCCAGGAAAACCCTAAGAGTTGAACCTCAATTGTACCCTGGGAGGAGAAAGATTCAGGATAGCTCCCAGGTAAGACCAAGCTGTATTGTGACGGGATTGCAAACAAAGTTACCAGGAGAAATGTAGGATTCTCACATGACCCAGACTCTGATGCCCCCTGCTCCCTAACCTTCTTCTGAAATCTTTCCATAGTATTACTTGGACTCATTGTTAATCATCCACAAAATACCTCAGATACTCAGCCTCTGCTGTGAATACCCTCTTCAATTTCGCTTTAACTGAAAGCTGGCTCTTCCCCAAGGAACCACTTACCCACTAGCCCTCTCAAATAGAAGCAATCAAAAGAATATTTCCACAAGCACCCTTGACCAGGTCTGCTCATTTATCACCATCTGTTCTGTACTTCATTTTTCTCCTGTTACCAGGCAGAAGATGTACTAATGCTCCTAGTTAAGGTCGACTCTGTGGAACACTGGACTCCAACCCTTTTGCCCTCTGAAAAGCATGGCAATTAAACAAACTTAACCATTTTCTTTTCTCTTCATTACACAAACATGTTTCCTCTATTCCATTATTCCCATAAACATCTAAACAAGTTATTATTTCTATCATTTAAACTTTCTATCTTGATCTTCCTCTTCCTTCCTGTCATCAATACATTTTGTCCTTTCCATTAAAACAAAACTCCTTTAGAAATATTTATTCATGTCACCATCTCCTTTTTTTTTTTCATTATCACTTGGGTCCACTGCAATCTACTCACCATTCCACCCAAATTATTCTTACCAAGGTCATCAGTGATCTCCATATTGTAATGTCCCCTGGTTAATTCTTGGTCTTGATCTTACTTGACCTATGAGGAGGGCTTAACATAGCTAATACCTCTCTTCTAAAATCTTTTTCACTTGGCTTCCAGGTTGCTACACTCTCTTCTTATCCTATTTTTCTTTGCTGGGATTTCTCATCTCCCTGACCTCTAAACATCAAAGAGTCATAGAGTTTAATCCTGGAACATGTTTTATTTTCTACATGCACTCCCTCCTTTGGTGATCTCATTCATCTCATAACCTTAAATTTACATGCTATGACTCCCTGGATACTCATATCTCTCCCCTGAACCCAGACTCATATATCCTACTGCCTACTTAGATGTCTTATATGTGCTTCAAACTTAACATGGTACACTTATCAAAATTAATCTTACTCAAATCCAATTCCCTTCCTTGTCTCAGTAAATGAAATACCATTCTTCTGCTTATTCAACCCCCAAACATAGCATTGTCCTAAATGTTCCTCTTTCTCACACCTCATACTGTCAGCAAATCCTTTCTGCCAATATGAGACTCTGGCTCTTTCTTACCACCATTACCATCTTTAAGCACCATCATCTTTGGCTCAATTCTTTTTAGCAGCCTCCCTGTTGATTCCCTTGCTCATGTTGTTGTCTCCCTTCCCACTGTTTCCTCATTCTTTTCTCAATACAGTCAATAAAGTAACCAAAGTGATCTCATTAAAAATTCAATCTGATGAAGCCATTTCTTTGTTTGAATGAGACACCTTCTCAGGGTTCCATCTCACTCAGGCACAAGTTCAAGTCACTGACCTAAAAGGATCTTTTCCTGACCTCATCTCCAATCACCATCTTCCCATTCTCTCTGAAATCCTTGCTTATTCTAGAATACATCAAACATACATCAAATATGACCTCAGAGACTTTGTGTGTGCTTTTCTCTTTCTGGAATGTTCTTTCCCAAGTTTTCATATGACTAGTTCCCTTAGTTCCTTCAAGTCTTTGCTCAAAAGTCACTTTCTTAGTGATGCTTTTCTGAACTATCCTATCTCAAATTGCAACCTCCTTTTCCCATTTCACACCACTTTATTCTCTTCTCTAATTTCTTCTTGTACTTAGCACTTCTGATTACCAAACATGGTCTAGGTTTACTAAAATATCTTGATTTTTGGTTCTCCTCCCCACTAGAATGTAAGTTTCAGGACAGGCAGCTTTTTATCTGTTGGTCACTGCTCCTTAGAAGAGTATGTGACACATAACTGGCATTCTGAATGAATAGTCGAAAGATGGAGCCCCCATGATGGACTTTTCTTAAATATACTTCCATTCTTAGTGACTTGAACTAGAAATGTTCCCCACCACACACCTTTAGCAGAAAAGGCCTTAAAATGACCTTGAACAAAATTAGGGCAAGGTAAACTGCACACCTGTCCTGTGGGGCTTTAACCTATAGGCTTCTTCCTCTTTGTTGCTATCACTGCTCATTAACATTGAATGATTTTTTTAAAAATCTCTTGATTACTGAAATGGCATTTCAAACCTACCTCACAATATTGGGAATCATTCTTCTTTCCTATGGTAGTCCTAGGATAGTTCCTTTACAAAGGACACCAATTTCTGTAACAAACCACACATGCCAAATACTAGGAAGGACGGGGTGCAGCTAAGTGACTGAATAACATTGAGGCATAAGAAGATAAGACAGCAAGAAGAAGATAAAAACCCCTTCCTAAGTAAGGGTGCCCCCACAAAGCATCCAATACACCCCTTTCTGCTTTCTTGATAGTAGCCTCCAGTGCTTACAATAGTAGATGAGATGCTTCTATTGTCTGTTGTAGAGCTGGGAGGAGAAAGAAAAAGATGGCCCAAGGGTGAGAGGGCTAAGCCCATATGAAGCTTTGTAATGTATGTATTCCTTTGAACTGGGCTTAATGAAGTCAGGAAAGGTGCAGAGTGGTCTGTTGTACACATGAGCTCAAGGATTCCTGCCTTTATTGAATTGGAAAGGAAACTCTCTGGAACCATCAATATGATGAATGTAGTGAGTTCTCAAAAATATTGAACGATAAAGATCATTACAGGCGTATTATGGTTAATGACAGATTTTGCCTTGTATCTTACTTAGTTTAATAACTTCACATACACATCTCAATGACTTCTGTCCTCAATATTTCAGTTCACTGTCTGAAACAGTGGTTCTCCAAGAGGGATACCAACAAGCAGCATTTGCTTCAATCAGGAACTTCTTAGAAATGCATATTCAGAAGTCTTACTCACATTTACTGAATCAGAGGTTTTGAGCAGGAGCTAAACAATTTGCATTTTAAAAATCTCCTATCAGGGGTTCTGATGAAGATTAAAATCTGAGCATCCTTGCTGAAATTCACTGCAAATGTGGCTGCTCCAAAATTAGATAGCCATGCTCCAACAACCTCTCAACTCCAAACCCTTAGCAAGGCATTTGGAGCCTTTTCTAGGCTGACCCCAGCTCCCAGTGCATTAAAAATCTCACACTCCAGACACCTTGTCAACACAGAATACAGCATATCTGTAGGTCTTTTGAATATCTCCCTAAGGCATACATCCCTTTCTGCAAGGGGAGGGTGGCTGTCCAGCCTCCAGGGCAGGGTTCACCCCCCCAATTCCTGTCTCAGCAGTATCCCAGCTCCTCCTCCTTCCTTTCTGGAAGAATCAATTATTCCCTGCTCTGTGGTTCCTTAGCACTTAATTCACTTGATGATAAGAACACACATCATGAATATTGTTATGGTCTAGATATGAGGTGTTCCCTGAAAGCTGATGTGTGAGGCAATGCAAGAAAATTTAGAGGGGAAATGACTGGGTTATGAGAGCCTAAATCACTGATTCCCTAATATGGATTAAATGAACAGGAACAGTAGGCAGGTAAGGTGTGGTTGGTAGAAATCGGTCACTACAGGCATGCATCTGGGGGGTTTATATTTTGTCCCCCAACTCTCTGCTTCCTGTTTCTACCCCCTGTACTCTGCCTCACCTCAGGCCTAGAGCAATGAACTTGGCCTAGAGCAATGAACTTTCACCTGTCTATGGATTAAAACCTCTGACCCATGAGTGCCAAATAAACTTTTCCTCCTTTAAAATTGTTCTTATTGGGTCTTTTGGTCAAGTGGCAAAAAAAGCTGACTAAAACAGACATTAATTATATAATTAATATTGCACTAAATAATTTACATATCAAAGTTAATTATATGTCTTTCTACCTTACAAGATTTTAAGACTCCTAAGGGAATAAATCCTCTGCCTTTGGTAGCAATTGGCAAGGTGTGGGGGTGTATGAATTCTCATTGTAGAGATAAACCTATACTGAGAAACTACTATGGAATTTAAGATTATTTTGCTTTTGAAATCAGATAAGAATTCAGAATTGGTTCAGATCATTCAAAGTGGAGAATGCGGGGGCTGCCGAAGTCTCAGTTGCAGACGCTCTGTTCTGGTAATCTCTTAAAAGTACGTTGTTGTGTTTTTGTTTTTTCTTTTTTCTAAGAATATGGTGTATTCTCAATAGATTTGTAACACAAATTTACAATGAAGCATAAAGAGATTTCCAAAGTCTTCACCTGAGAATTTCACTTGAGATTTTCACCTGGATTCAGGTTAAATACAGTATGAGAAAGTCTCAAGCTTCCTACTTTATATACTGAAGTCTTCCCTTGTCTATCAGCATATAAACAAGATGAGAACAATGATGATGAATGAAGATCATTAGCAATCATCTCAGAAATGGAAAGTAAGGGAAATATAATTTCTCTTTAGGAAAATGGTCAAAATCCCATCTCTATCACTGAAACTCACCACTTCTTAAGCCACAGAAGTTTGGAAAAGATATGCAGAAAGGCAAAATGTACATTAAAATCCTATTTTATCCCAAATTAAATTGGGCATGGGGTAGAATATTAGTCTAGAGGCAAGGGATAGCAAGTCAGTACAACTTATATATCAAACCTAAAATATTCAATTATTTTTTTTAATGTGGAGAATGTGAGTTATCATTACTGCATATCTTTGAGGAACAAATTCATTACTTCTCTCTGAATAATTTTGCTGATACAAATCCATCTTTCCTGGGTCATAAAATGATCAGCTGCAACTTAAACACCATAAACATGTCTGAAAGATGGAGTGCATTTACTTATAAACAATTCTAGATTGAGTGGTTCCCACAAATTTATGTTACAAACATATTTTGCTGGTTTAAGGATTGTGTTGCTTTTAAGATCTGTCATCAGTATATATTTGGTTGTATGCATCTATCTGTGTGAAAAGCAGAATCAACAACTTTTCATCCACAGGAAAACCTTCTGACTGGCCCCCATTTAAACAGTTACTTGTAGAATTCTCTTCAAAAACATCTTTTAAGGGCTGGGGATGTGGCTCAAGCGGTAGCGCGCTCGCCTGGCGTGCGTGCGGCCCGGGTTCGATCCTCAGCACCACATACCAACAAAGATGTTGTGTCTGCCGAGAACTAAAAAATAAATATTAAAAAAAACCACCTTTTAATGACTTTTGGGGGTGCTACCTCAAGTACATATATTTTAAAAAATCTTTGTAATTAGCAATAGTTTGGAAGAAATTGTCTAATACTGATCTAATATGTTTAAAAAGTTTCTTCAGACTTTTGCAAAATAAAGTTTTATGCAATGATACAACTATAAACATATTTGAGGAAACATGAAATATATTCCAAATGTATGTATCTGTATAGTAACAATCATCAATGCATAAGATTGAACTAAAAGCTCCTCAGACATGGAAAATGAAAACTAATACTCTCCAAACTCTCCCCAGAGTAGGGGAGGCAAGACGATTTATGGGGTGTGGATAGGCTGAAACTTCTATTTACATTTACCTCAGTCTTTTTCTTTATTTCTATTTCTGAAAATGTATTACAATAAATAATAGGTACAATTAGTGAATGTTTGCTTTCTAAGCAAATAAAAATATATTGGCTGTGCCTTATCAGTAAAGTTATGGCTGCAAAAAGTTAAGTTCATGAAGTCCCCATTATTTTCAAGATGTCAGAATCCAATTTATTAATTCCACTAAATCTTTTATGCAGCAACATAACTTTAAATGTGTTTGGAGAAACATAAAATATATTCAGAATGTATGGATCTCTATGATAACATGCATTAGTGCATTAGGTTTATTAAAATCTCTTCAGACAACTGTTGGAAATGGAACTAAGTCTGGTGTGATAAATGAAGCCAACATCCCATTAAGCACAGCAATATCCCATAGAGATGACAGCCTGCCATAGATTACTCCCAGTTTTGATCTATCTCCAAGATCACCAAATCTGTCATCAAGGACCAACAGCACCAATGCTGTCTGATTTCCAGTGTGTACACATATCCTATGGATCCGGAGTCTGCTGGTGTCTCTAGTGAAGTCTCCCAGGTTCCTTCTTTCCTTTTAGTTTGGACACTCATGGGACTTAGGATGGACTCTGGACCATTCTTCCTGCCCTTGGAGTGAGAGCACCTCAAAATTCCTTCTGAAGGAGCCCATCAGAAAAATCTCCCAAGTCAGGCAGCCTATGGAGTACCCTGGCCTCCATTGGGAGGCCCAGCACTGCTGCAGACAACCCCTAAGGCAGGCAAGATGCAGTTTCACAAAATGTAAGCCATTTGACTCAGCACAGCTATACCTTGAAAATTCTTTCAGATTCTCTGTGTGATGAGCATTTCAAAAATGTTCTAGATTCTCAGTCATCACAATGATCTTGTTTTACTGGAACAATAAAGGTCCCCAAGACCAACTCCCTGAGAATCCTTTCAGGACCTTCCCAAATGCTGCTGTTATGACATTCACTCTCCTTTCTTCAAAACCTTTCTATCTCCACTTAATTTCCTTATTTATTTCAACCTGAGAGTCCCTAAGGTTAGCCTCAAACTCTATTACTTCCTGATATCAACATATCACTTATACTTTTCTGCCCTTAGTGTTCTCATGACCCTAGAAGTTTCTCTCATCTCCACTCAATGAAATCTAGCAATTCCTCTTAAAGAAACAAAAATATGTCTATCTTTTTAGTTTGTTCTTAGTTATACATAAGCGTATAATGTTTTTTGACATATTATACATATAAAGAGTACAACTCCCCATTCTTTTGGTTGTACATGATGTGGAATTACATTTGTCATGTATTCATATATACATATAAGAAAGTAATGTCTGATTCATTATACTATCTTTTCCTATTCCCAGTTACCCTCTATAAGCCTACTTGTTCTATGCTGTTTGATTTTTCTGCATGTGATTTTCTTCCCTGAATCAGCTATTCCTTGAATGAAGTAATTATTGATTTTCTCTGTTCCTCAGTATATTAATATATCTAATATGGTCTTTTAAAAAAATTACAAGCATCACATAAATATGTGCTAAATAATAAATAAATGAATAATAGAGACAAGGGAGCTCAAGGTCTCTTTTCAGTAAACAAACATTTTAAAACTACATTTTCTAATTCCTTTTCTCTCTTGAACTATGTGCAGTAGAATGACCTGCATTTTTGTCCTTTTCTGACTTAATCTATAACTGTTTAAAGTTTTTAGCAAGTAGGCATTGGGGGAGATAAGGAAGAGGGCAAATAATTGTGGAGCAAAGCATTTATCAAATTCCTTTTGTAGAGAACATTGTGTTGATTTAGAAGAAACACTGTGATAAATGATTTGGGGATAAGAATGGGTGCAGATGAGTATGAGGCTCATAAATGACACAACAAGAAACAAAAGGTAGTCTCTAAATTGACTTTAAGAGCATGGATTTTATTAACCTAGACTTTCCTGTTCCAGAGAACCATGGTCCTTTAGGTACACAGCTTGGAAATGAGAGCCAGGCCAAAGGGGCTGGAGCTGAATTCCTCCGCTTAGTAAGGCACAGTTGGGGCTCCCAGAAATATCTAGGAAGGATAAATTAAAAAGCTGGTACTATGGGAGGACACAACTGTCTAATGGGATATTTTAAGTTATTTGCTCAGACATGTGCAATGTATATCCCCTCTCACTCCCCAAGGGAAACTTCAGGAATGTTCACTTATTTTTCTTTCTGGTGAATCCAGAGGAGGGCTGTGCTTTGTTAGCCAGGTAGACACAAAGGAAAAGAGACTGTGACATCAGCCATCCAAGGGTTCTGAAGACAAGGGAATAACTGCCATCTGGATCATTCCACCAGCTGTATAACTAATTGCTGAACTGAGAAGGCATCCTCTCTCTACTGCAGTGGGTCCTACCAGCTAGGAGCATAACCAGTTGCAGAAATTCTGTCTCAGGCAACTCAGGGAAGAGGCTGGTCCCAAAGATGGTGTACTGTACAAGCAAAGATGAAGCTAATTGCAACCCTAGATTTCCCCTTTCTGTTGGTAACAGGAGTGGGAAAACAATGGAGCTTGTAGAATAATAAAGCTCTATACAAATAGAAGCCCTATATAAATAAAAGATTCTTCAGTCATATTGTCCACGAAAATCTAGATATTCCTTCTGTGCAGACACTTGACAGACATGTATAGAACATGTTTCAGAGCATTGGGCTAGTGAACTTGGTCTGAATCTGTGTGCTATGAAGAAATGAGCTCAATGGCTGAGTACTAAATTAACACCCATGTTCTGGACAGCTATGAAGTGGTCCTAAATCAAATAATACTGTGTTACTTTGGCTAAATTACCTTCTATCTGGCCTTTCGAACCCAGCCTTCTGCAATAACCAGAAATAATGACTTCTTCATGCTAGAATTTCAAAGAATTTCAGCATCTTCAAAATAGGAGATAATACTGCTTATTTTTGTATACTTACTTTATAGGGTAGACTGAAGATAAATTTGCCAGAATGTACAAAGGCCCTGAAACTCTTAGAAGATGGAGGCCTTTCAAATATATGATCATTACTGATAAAGTACTTCTCCCTCTAACACCTCTGTGAAGCAGGTGAGGAGTAGGGGGAATTATTCTACTTTAAAATTGTGAGAAATGGCAAGAATAACAGCCTAAGCATTTTTCCTTTAAATTATGTAAATACTGAGAAAAAAAGCAATGGATGTAAACTCTCCATCAGTCATCACTAGAGAATGAAATAATGAAAAGCTCTGAATCAACACAAACTTGGATCTTGGCTTTATCCCAGTCACTTATTAGCTATGTTACTTTGGCTAAATTACTAGATTCCTTCAGGTATCAACTTTTTCATCTTTAAAATGGACTCATGAACTTAACCTGCATATGAATCAAAAAAGTATGAAGCAACTAGAAAAGTGCTAGATGCTTGGAAATGGTAACTCCTGGCTCTGAGATCATGTTCCTAAATAAAGATATCAGATTATGCACCGTTGAAAGATGAGGGTTCTCATACACATCAACTGCAAAAGGAGGAGTTTCACAAACGATTTTGTGATTTATTTAAAAACATTTTATTCTAGGAAGAGATGTAAAACTTCAAAAATTCTGAAGTCAAGGGAGACCGAATAAACATACTCATATAGAAAACCAAGTGAAATGGAAAATTCAAAGTACAGCCATAAGCTAATGACTACTTTCTGTCTGTGATTGTGACTCAATCTCATTTCTTCTTAGTCATTTCTCTTAGAGGCAGCATTTACTTTGTGAAGATAAACATGAATGTCTAAGTAAAGGCAATATAAAAAATTAGTTGGTTTGGGTGAAAACCAGGGAAGGGAAAAACCACATTCTTCCTCATTTTTCAGTAAAAGACAAAGTACTTGAAGAAATGAGAGGGGTGCTTAATAAATAAAATCTTTTAGATTTTAGAATAAAATGTGATCCCTCAAGTTCTAATGTAAGTTCTTTCGTTTGATTTTTATGTTTAAAAACAGCATGCAGACTAAATATTTGAATCTGGATGGGCCACAGCATCTGCAGCACGCCATTTGTCTCAGCTATGCTAATACACATGCAGGGAGGTAATCTATCAGGTTACTAATAAGCACAGATTCAGATGCCAGCACACTACTCTTTCTGAACATTTATATTCTATCAAGTTGGGAATAAGTCTTTCTCAAAGATATATGTGTGTACAGTTTATCTAATAGACTGGAATGGCTCTTATTTCTGTTCTGCCAAATAAAGAGAAATTTCTCTCACTGTAAATGTGATTACTGCAATTCCCAAACTGCAAATTTCCTGGCCATTTCTTCTTCATGATTCCTGGCAGGTCTATCCACCATCAAATGCTGCAGGTCTGTCAAAGTCTTAACAATAGCCCCTCTTGACAAAGTAACTGTGACTTGGTCAAAATTCAAGATAAAAAGTTAAAACAGGGGGTTGAGGCTGTAGTGCAGTGGCAGAGTGCTTTCTTAGCATGTGTGAGGCACTGGATTTAATTAAAATAAAGGCATACTGTCCATCTGCAACTACAAAAAAAAAAATAAAAAAGTTAACACACACAAAAATAACAGCCAATCTTGCAAAGAGACAAGGTTTGAAAATGGCTACCACATCTAGTGCAATACTAAAACATGTCCTCAAATTCTAAAAACAATGCAGAAAGTATTTCTATTTGGAAAGTACATTTAAAAAAAGAAGGGGGCATTTGGGACCTGGATCTACTTAATAGCTGTGTGACCTTAGGCAAGTCACTCATAATTTCCTAATTCATGAAATATAAATAATACTCCCATTTTGATGCATTTTTCCATATTTGTGGAAATGTCTAGTAAAATGCCTGAGGCATAGAATGTGCTTGACAGATGTTAGTTCCTTTCCTTCAGGAGGGGATCCAAACAACTGCACACAGAAATCAGCCAAGAACAAACTCAGCGAGGCTCAGTGAGTAAAAGGTAACATGAAACACAGTGTGCTATTATATTATTTGAGAATATCCAACTGTGTTGTGGAGGACGCATGAAGCTCCTATGAAGGGCCAAATATGGTCACTAAATAAGCAAAATGGGGCCAAATATGGTCACTAAATAAGCAAAATTTATAGGACATATCAGAACAGATAAGAAGTGAGCAGGAAGCTTGTGAGACACAACGAAATTCATAAAGTCCACTAAATTAAAGGCTGCTGATTGTTAACCTACAAGACATATATGGAAGATAGATGAATTTACCAAAAAATGTGATATGATGGAACAGACAAAAATGCTACTCTGAGACAGAAAGGGAGGAAAATGCTAGGTCATGATATGTCCCCTCTGGATTGACAGCTGTGTCACTCCTAAACTGACCACCCTTGGTGATAACCATTCTGCCTTATTAATGTTCTACTGGAGAAGTGCAGATAAAAACCACGGCTGTTCACGGCATGCCACTGGCCAGATGTATCTATACATTGTCCCCCATGGAGAGAGCACTAACTCTGGGGAACCTGTCTCTGCCATGGCTTCTTGCTCAAAATTCTGTTCTGGTCCTTGTAAGCAGATATCAGTGGGAAAGGCTGAGGTAGCAAAGAGAGACAGGATAGGTGAACACCATGTGACCAGGGGTAAGGTAGAATGCTCTGTCAGCCAATCCCTTTTTCCTTATTCTAAGGGTGTTTAAACTGACTTGATAAACCATGAACAGAGATGGCATTTGGTCTGTGAGCCTTTCTGCACTGTGTGGGTGAACTTTTTCACATCCATGGGGGCTACCAGCTCGAGGTAACTTATTCCATGATGGGGGTCCTGAGGTCTATGGAGAAATAGGGAGCACAAACTGCAACTTCAAGAGAGCTTCTGTCCTTATAAGAATGTCAGCCTTGGTTTCCATGTTTTCCGACTTTTGACAGAAACTTGGCAGATCTGGATTTTTATGTCAAGTCTCTCATGTTTAAATGCTGACATCTCATGCAAAATTTCAAAAATCTCTCTAGGCCAAATAAAAAATATCTTCTGCCACATTTGTTCCTGCTACCTTAAGTCAATACAGTTCTTCAACTGTGTCATACCCTGGCCCTGTGGTCCTTGTCATGTGATCCTCAATTGCAAAAGTAAAATTCTAATTTGAACTGGCACCCTTCAGATTTGCAATTTACCACAACTCACTTTCAATCGTTTCTGTTCAGGGAGGGCTCAGCAGATGTGAGACCTCTCTTAGCTAAGCATCTCCCAGCTGTAGGGCTGGACAGACTGATTGGAAGGGAGGGCTCACAAATCTAAAGTCACATGACTGAAAGAAAAATGACTGCCACTGACAGGGATTCTCTGTAATTGTCTACAGATGGTCTACACATTCGGCTGGAATACTTCCCGGAGGTCATATTTCCTCACTGTCATTCATTATCCATGTCATGGCTGCTTCTCCCCACTTCTCAGGCCACCAATCAGAGCAAAATGAGGCAGCTCGTGGGGGCAAGAGGAGTCTGCTCCTATGGTGACTTCAGAATCAGATGATTAGGATTAGAGAAGGTTTTGGGTTGGACATTGTGTGTTTGAGGTAAGTTGTGTGTGTGGACCTGTAACCCTTCTGGCCTGAAAGTGGACCAAAGTGACACCGGTCAAAAGAGCTTACCTCAGGCTGAGAAAAGGCAGGGGCCCAAACACATTGTTCTAGATGAGATTAGAACATGGGCCTCTATATGCAAGGAGACAGAGAATGTCCAGGTGCCTAGGATAATATGCAAAGAGTGGACAGTGAGCCTAGAGGTGCACCTCTCTGTGAACAAGAGCCAAAACAAAACTAAATTAACCTATGGATGCCGAAGACTGCCCAGAGCGAGGGTGTTTGTGTGCCAATGAGCTGGAAGGTAAAGCTGAGAAGGTAGAAGGGGAGGCAGGAGAAAGAAAGTTGGGAGGGACCAGCAACCTTGGACCTGACACAATCCAGAAGCTCCATGCACCCACATTCTCACTACATGACTAAGAGCCAGCCGCCACGCCATGAGCAGAGCAATGGGCAATCAGTGACTGATGGAATCCACAGATACACATGGAGCCCAGGAGCTTGTAGGGGGGCTGTTCACAAAGGGTACTCAGTCACTTAATCACCCCTGAAGCTCTGAGCAGGCCAAGCCTAATAAGAACACCAGGCTCACATGAGTCACATTGCTGAGCAATCTGTCCTGGGTGACCATTACCAGTCAAGCGTAGGCTGGGATTCAGTGCTATGCAATACTGACAAAGGCAGGTTATGCTTCCAGGAGAAGACTGGTGATAAACACAACAATGACAGGAAAAAACAGGACTGTGAGCTGTGACATGGCTGCTAAGGGAGCACACTGGGTGATGGATGGAGAATAGGGGACATTACTGCATATGTCACCCCTCCAGAAGGGGATGGGAAGACACTATCTTGTAAAGACCACCTTTTTTATACAAATAGAAACTCTCAAGAAACAAAATATAAAAATCACACCAGCATTGGCTTATTTCTTTATACTACCATGTTGATGTGTAAATTAAAATGCAAGGAATTTAAAACAATGCCATATTTCTACAACAAATGAGTATGACAACCTCTGTTAACCTTAACTACAGATTTCCCTGGCTGGTGTTTGTATCATGTTTAAATGTAATTTAAAAATTAAATTTTATCCACTCTAGTCCTAGCTAACTGAAAATGGCAAGAATAATGCATTGTAACTGATTTCATGTATCAATCACCAAAAAGTTTAGAAGAGGGAGTTTTAAGATGACAGCTGTCATCAATGAGAGGTATTACTGTGGCAGCTGCAGTTTAGGAAAAACACATATTTTACAGATATATGCTACTGACCAGCAGGTGACATTCAGCAATATTCAGTGCCAAATGTCCTCAGCTCAGAGAAGCCAGACAGGCCCTTCTTCAGCTTCCTGCCTCATCTCTGACACCTGTTGGCAGGAGGTGCATTTCTTTATGTATATGGGGACAGAGTCCCAGAAGGATGTGCTATTAGGATTTACTGGAAGAGTTAACTCCAAGGAAATAGGAACTGACATGATCTGGGGGGTTCCTAGGCACAGCTCCTCCAGGGTTCAGTAAAATAAAGGGAAGGACAACTTTCTGCATCATCAGGAAAGAACAGTACAAAAAAAAAAAAACACCAACAAAAGAAAGAATTGCAACAAATTGGGATATATCCATACAGTGGGATGCTCTTCAGATAGAAAAAGAAAAATGATCACTGTATTAATTGTATGTATGAACCTCTAAAACATCACGTCCAGTGAAAGCAGCTAGATGTAGAAGACTACTGCTGTGAAAGGCCACGTTCTGGCAGGCTGGATCAGGTACAGTGAACCTGTAGCTGGAAAGAGTACATCAGTGCTTGCCTGAAGGCTGCATAAGGGTGTTAACTGCAAAGGGGCACGAGAAACTCTAGAGTGCCTGAAATATCCTAAACTTAGATGGGGCAGGTTCCACGGTGTACAAATTTCACTGAACATAAATGATGCTTCAATGGAGTAGATTTACAAAGTTAAATGAGACTGAACAATAGTAACCTATGTACTTATCTATCTAAAAGTTAATAAAAGAAAGCTGTTGTTAGTCCACAGAAATAAAGCAAATAAAAAAAGACAGTCTTTTTGAATTAAACATGGTTTAATGAAAAGTTTCGTTATTCTCATCTTAAAGATCAGTGACCAGAACCCCCTCAGGACCCATCAGGGATGAGAAGATGAGCATTTGTGAATGCCTGTTGTCTTACTGCCCTCCCCTG
Source organism: Spermophilus citellus (assembly GCF_964194105.1). NCBI lineage: Eukaryota > Metazoa > Chordata > Mammalia > Rodentia > Sciuridae > Spermophilus > Spermophilus citellus. Next base: position 41,643,696 of record NC_138185.1, read on the forward strand.
TGCCTGACCTGGAACATCTCCCTAATAAGCTCATGACTACTTCATTCCACAATGAACAGAACAATGAAAAGTACCAAATTAGAAATTAAAATTAAAATGGCCAATGAGAAGAAAAAGACTGGTAAATCCTGGGGCTAAGGGATGTAGCTTAGTGATGGAGCGCTTGCCTAGCATGTGCAAGGCCCTGGCTTAGATCCTCAGCACCACAAAATAGTCCAATCTAGGAAAGGGTGAACAGAAAAGGATAGGAAGCAGAAGGGATGCAGTGGGCTCAGGGAAAGCTGACAGACAGAAAACACCAGCAGCCACTCCTCTGCATGCTTCAAGCATTTCACATACATAAACTCACATTCCTCACACCAACCCAGCTGGGAGGGTTTTATTATCCCCATTTTACAGATGAGGCATAGTGAGTCCTCTCTGTTTTATACATATCTTCTTCCCAGATTCTCTAGGGCCTGCCAATTCAGTGAGTGAAGGCTCATACTGGGTGGACCCTTGTATGTTCACACAGGGGTTTCTAAGTGAACTGGCAGTGACCACCAGCAAGCCATGCAGTGATCAAGGGTCTCACATCAGCAAGGCACCAGACCCCTGTCCCACTGGTCACAGAAGGCACAGTGGTTCACAGTGGGCACTCAGAACCCCAGACAGCCTTGAAGCTCATTAGGGAAGGGTGACGACAAACATAAACTGACTTTTAAAAAAAGAATCAACAAAGATTGTTCTAAAGTATAAAGTACAATAATATAAAATATCTATGTACATTAACATCAGATTTTCCTTACAAAAGCCTAAAACTGTTGAGTCTATTTTCAAATAATAATTTTTACCTTTCAAATAATACTTTTCCTAAATGCCTTTAACTCAACAAGAAAGAATTACTAGTATCCAAAATATTACCCATAATGAGACTGTCTATTCTAGAAAACATGTTCTATACTTGGTATATCTAAATAATGGATGGAAAAAGTTTGCAAACATTTTTTTAAATAAAAAACAGTTAAAATGATTTTAACATATTAACAGTAAAAATTCATGAAAAAAATACTCATACAGTTGTTTCTTCAAAACTGTTTATAGTATTTCATAGTACTTCTTATATAGAGGTACAAAACTACATGTCCACAGAACCACTAGAATCTCAACGAAGGATGTCTAAAGTTTCAGTAACAGGTGCAAGACAGCTGCAGTTCTATTTCAATAATGACAATGGATGAATTGATTATCTGTGGGTTTTCTTTTATGCTTTCTTTAATTTTAAGTTCAGAATGCTAAGGGAGAATAAGATACTCCCCCCACCAGAAAAAAAAAAAAACAAAACAAAACTTCAGACATAATTGCACATCAAAAGTCACTGAGGGGATAGCAAGTGTTAAATCTTACACATTCTCTAAACTTTTTTGTTTCTATTAAATTTTAATAACAAATATTTATACAGCACTTAGTAGGTAGGCACTATTTCAAGTACTTTCATATGTAAGATTACATACTCCCCACTCACCCCAGCCTAGTGGGTTTTACTGTTCCCATTTAACAGATGAAGGTTAAATGACTTGTTGAGATTACCTGGAGGTTACAAGGCAGGACTGGCACACCCAACCCTTCTAACAGCTGCACTTTGCCTGAAGCAAGTCTGCACTTGCTCTGGGGAGGGATAGTATATTCACATGTTTGTTTCTAATAACTAAACCCTGATACCTCAGTGACAGGCTGTCCCCATGAGAGTGAAGGCTCTGCTCAAGTGCATGTGTAGACATTAGGAGACCAGCCCCACTGGGAGAACTAGAAATTCTCCAGGCTAATGCTAACAGTCCAGCCTTCATGCCAATGATTATAATACCTAGGATGTGTACAAAAGGAAGTAGAAGAATAGCATACTTTCAGAACTGGCTTTGGTAAGTTCAAGAAAGCAGAACTCTTTGGATTTGGATTTTATGTATTTTAAAGTATAAGCCTAGACTCTGAAAGGCCCCATATGGTTTTCTGTATTTGGTTTCTCTAACTTGCTTTGACAATAGCATCATCACAATTTTGGCCAGATTTGCACACCACCTGTGATAGTATTTACTCCTAATATTTATTTAAATCAACTCAGTTTTTTAAAAAATATATTAGTATTCAAGTTATATACATGAGGTCAATCTAATAGTTATATTTTATCCACTGGAGCAACATAAATATGTCAACTAAAATTCTTGCATGTTTTCATAGCTATTAGTTCTATGTTTTGGACAATTCTATAATTCTGGGATGGTGAAAGCCAGTCTTTATCCCCAATCCACAAATTTGGAAATAATACAAACACCCTCAAAAACTGTCTATTAAAATTTAAATATATAAAACTGTCATTATATATGAAATATATATTCATATATATACATATATACATCATCACATATAAGTACAAATGTAACTCCACATAGATATACACATATAGAAAGGTTGAGAACAAATGTAAAGGAACTGTGTAGAAATGAGGCATTTATTAGGTTAGGGACAATAAAAAGTAATGGACCAAGAACATGGCATAATATTTGTGGTTTCTCAAATAAAAACTCACAACATTAGATCAATAAAGCTAAAAAAATTACATAGGCATCATGCCTTCTCAACAAAAATCTTGAATATATAAATTACTGTCCAGTTGCATTTTTTTAAAAGGAAAACTCAGTTTGTAGAAATACATATCTAAAAACCTGATTAATAAGAAGTTATACTGTTTCTTCAGATGCCTACCTAAAGGGAGGGATCCCCCAGAGCCCAGGGGCTCCTGAAGTCCATCAGGAAATGGGGGAGTGAGAAGGGGCTGACTCAGGATCCCTCCTCCCTCCCTGTCAGAAGCTCCAGGATTATCAGCTTTACAATCCTTCCTTAGGATATTCTCTGAAGAAAGGTAAGATATGATTGGAGACCACTAGTGCTGTCCGGTTTCCTCATTTTATCCATGGGAAAACTGAGTCTCAGTGGGGTAAAAAGACTGAGGGTCACTCGGCAAACAGTGGCAGACTCAGGCTCTACAGAACTTGGTGACCAGATTCCGAGTCTGCTGTTTACCTGAACAAAACAACCTCCAAGGACATCCTTATGTATCCATATATCAGTGACCCTAGGGGACTTCATTATATTGATACCTTTGTTTATCCTTGAAAATGAAGAAATGTGATTTATCTTTAATTCACTGAGGAGGGGATGGTAGCCAGCAACAATTAATGAAGTGTTATGAGTCAATGGAAATAAATTAGAAATCAGATGAAGTCATTATTTTGGAAAGCATGATGTAAGGAAACAGGCACATCTCTTCTTTAAAAATATAAATCAAAGCACACCTGAGATAGATTGGGAACACCTCTTAATTAAAATCAGGAAACAACAATAAAAATAGGAGCAGTAATAATGACAATAGCTATAATTTGTGGTTTATTATATACCAGTCACCAGACCCAACATTTTACATGTACTGATAGCCCTGTAATATAAATATTATTATTCCTATAATAAGCCCATGGGTACTGTGACTCCTGGTTTGCCCAGAACTGTGGAGTCTCTTAGAGTATAGAACTTTCAGGGCTGATACCAGGGAAGTCCTGGGTACCCTGGAATGGGTGATCGTCCTACTTATGAGACAGGTAGGAGGCAGAAACTCCCTTGTCTATGTGATGCCCCACTGATATGACATTCTGTAGGAAACCTTACCTCCTTATGCCACAATCTATAGAGTTTCTCAGACTGGTTTAAAGGGTGTGACTAATATCTTACAAAACAAGATATTTACATGAGCTTCATTTTACAAAAAAGACAGAGAAAGCATTGTACAGCTTCCGACCTCCATTCCTCCAGAAGAGTAAAGAAGGGACACTTACCTTGACCTCAAACTCGAAGTGCTCATCCTTTCCTTGCCCACAGAGGACATAGCGTGGAATACTAATCTTAATTGGGTCCTTGAGGTCATCTGGATTTGCTCCCAAAGAGCGGGAAACCATTCGCTATCAAAGAAACATCAGATAGAGAGAACAAAGAGAAACCAACATCACTCTGCTGCAAATACCCTGCTTGGGCAGGAGGGAGAAAATGTGTTTCAAGTAGAGAAAAGAGCATCAAACCAGTAGTTTATTTAGAAAAGGGATGGTTTCCTTTGAAAGAGAAATGCAAAGCCTCTCTTGTAACAAAAGACCATTTTTTTAGGTATACCATTCCTAGAAGTTAGGGCAAAAGCATTTCAAAATGTTGTTTGTCTTTGAAGTTACTTCCAATTTATAAGAACAAGTGAAAACAGGAACAGATTATATATCCCGACTTAAAAAAAAATCAGTATACACCAGATTCTTTTCTGAAAAGTTTTGATTATCTGACAAACTTTTTTTCTTCACTATCAAACTGCTGTATTTAAAGCCTCAAAAGCTGGAGATTTTATTCAAATTTATTTTATCTTTAACTTCTTGCTATTTTTTATAAGGTACTGCAGTATAGAAAGCTTTTAAAACACAATGAAAATAAATCCCAAGTATTTTCTTTAGGCTTCATTTGATAAATAACTGACTTGGCTTTGACAAAATGTTATTTTTTAAAATTTTAAATTGGTCTTTTTAAAACTGTTTTTTAACCTAAATTTTATTATATTTTAAATTGCTGCACTATAGTTATACATAAAGGTAAAATCCATTGTGATCTGTTCATACATAGACAGGGCATCATTTGATTAATTTCATTCTGCTGTGCCATCTCTTTCTCATCCCTCCTCCCTTCCCTTCTTTCTTCTTCCTCTACTACACTGTTCTCTCTTCTATTTTTAGGATATATCTCCCTTTTTTTGTTAATTCCTTACTTATCTCTAGTTTCCACATATAAGAAAAAAATATTCAAATCTTGACTTCTGAATCTTGGCTTATTTCATTCAGCATGATGTTCTTTAGTTCCAATCATTGACCAGTAAGTGACATAATTTCATTGTTCATTATGAATGAGTAAAAGTCCATTGTGCACATATACCACATTTTCTTTATCCAATTATCTATTTAAGAAAACTTAGTTTGATTTCATAAATTACTTACTATAGATTGTGCTGATACAAACATTTATATTCAGGCATCATAATAATCTGCTGATTTTAATTCTTTTGAATAAATACAAAGGAGAGCAATAGCTAGATCATATAGTGGGTCAATTCCTAGTCTTTTGAAGAATCTCCATACAGCTTTCCAAAGTAGATGTAGTAATTTGCAATCCCACCAACAACATATAAGTGAACCTTCTGCCCTACATCCTCACCAGAATTAATTATTTATACTTCTGATGACAGCCATTCTACCTGAAATGAGATGGAACCTCTGTATTTTCGATTTGCATTTCCCTGATTGCTAAGGATGTTGAACATTTATCATATATTTGTTGGCCATTTGCATTTCTTCTTCTGAGAAATATCTGTTTAGTTCATTTGCCCATTTTTGATTGTTTTTAATGTTGATTTCTATTTACATATATATTTTGGATGTTAATCTTTTTTTTTGGAAAAGTAGCTGGCAAAGATTTTTCTTCCATCCGAGAGGCTCTTTCAGAAATTTTAAAAATTTGAAGCCATCTCACTTATTGATTCTTGATTTCATAAGCATTAGAACTCTTATTAAGGAAGTTGGTCCCTGTGCCACTATGTTGATTGTTGACCCTATGTTTTCTTATACAGCTGCTGTGTTTCTGGTATAACTCATAGGTATTTGATCCACTTTGATTTTTGAGCAGGGTGAGAGACAGAGATCTAGTTTCATTTTTCCACATATGGATATCCAGTTTTCTCCACAACAATTGTTAAAAATGCTATTTTTTCTCCAATGTATGTTTTTGGCACCTTTCCCAAGGATCAGATGACTATACTTATGTGCAATTGTCTGTGTGTCTTTTATTCTATTGCACTGTTCTTTGTGTCTGTTTTGATGTCACCATGATATTTTTATAACTATAGTTCTATGCTATAATTTGAGGATCAGGTATTGTGATGTTGCAGTCTAACTCTTAGTGCTCAGAATTGCTTAAGCTGTTCTGGGTCTTTTATTTTTCCATATGAATTTTAGAATTATTTTTCCAGTTCCATGAAGAATGTTACTGCTATTTTTATGAAGATTACATTGAATCTGTAAACTGCTTTTGGTAATATAGCCATTTTCACAACATTAATTCTGCCTATTCGAGAAATGGTAGGTATTTCCATCTTCTAATGTCTTCTTCAATTTCTTTCTTCAGTATTCTATAATATTCATTGTAGAGATCTTTTACCTCCTTGGTTAGATTTATTCCCAAGTATGTGTGTGTGTGTATATATGTATGTATGTATATATTCATTCATTCACTCACTCACTCATTCATTGAGGCTATTGTGAATGGAACTCTAGTGAAAGCTGCCTATTAAAATGTCTCATAGTCAACAGTGGGAGAAAGATTAAATATAGGAAACATAAAGAAGCAAATAAATACAATGCCCCCCCAAATGTGTAACTCCTCAACAAATGAATCCTTAAATATCAAAGGGGAAGAAATGTCAAAGAATTCACAATGTTAATGGTTAAAATGATCAAGGGAGTACAAGAAAATATAAGAAGTGAACTAACAGAAAATACAGGAAGTAGAAGATCATTCCAAAAAGAAATAGATATTATGAAAAAGAACTAGATATCCTGGAAATAAAAGAATCAATCAATAAAAATAAACTTCAATGGAAAGTATCACATTAGACCACGGAAAAGACAGACTTTTTTAGGCCTTAACGTCAAGGTATGCAATCTTAAAAATCAAGTAAGCAATAAAAATAAGAAACCATGACCAGAATACTCAGGAAATATGGGACAACATGAAGAGACTGAATCTCAGGATCACTGGCATCGAGGAAGGAAGTGAGAAATAAACTAAGAGCATGCATAATTTTTCAGTGAAATAATATCAGAAAAAACTTGTGAATGAGATAGATATCCAAACTCATGATATATTAAGAATCTCAAATGACAAGATCAAAATATCTTCTCCAAAATACATTATAATTAAAATATCTAATATACAAAACAAGGATAGAATTTTAAGAGCTGCAGGAGAAAAATGTCAGGTCACATTCACAGGCAAAGCAATATGAATCATTCATTGCTAACCTCTTAGCCCAGGATTTAAGAGGCAGGAAGATTTGGAATAATATATACCAAGTTCTGAAAGATTGCCAACCAATATTGCTTTATCCAGCAAAGATATCCTTCAGAATTGAAGATGAAATAGAAAACTCCCTTGACAAATTGTTTTGTTTAACAAGTACATGTTTAACCATCTACTTTTTTATGTATATAATTTTTTCTTTTAATTTCTTTATTGGTTGATATTAGTATAACATTAGGATTCATTTTGACATAATCATAAATACATGGAATATAATTTGCTCCAATTCAGTCCTCAGTACTTACCCTTATCCTCCCCTTCCTCTCTCCTACTGTTCCTTTCCTCTGCTCGACTGACATTCTGCAATTTACTTAATTTTTTATAAAAAATAGTGTCTTGTGGATATTCATAATGGTAAGATTCATTATAGTATATTCATATAAGTACATAGGAAAGTTAGGTCGGATTCATTGTATAGTTTTTTCCCTTATCCCATCTCTCCTACCTTTCCCTCAATCCCATTTTTCAATTCCTCTGGTCTTTTGATGAACCATCTGCTTTTTATTTTTAATTACATATTGGTCATTTAACTAACTACCATTTGATTTTATAAATCATGCTTTGATGTCCATCTTTGTAAATGCTTTAATTAGTGCATTATACTTATACATAGTGGTGGGACTGGTTGTAAACATATTCATATATGCACATAATTTCTGTAAGACATTCCCCAGTTCTTCCTTCCTCCCCTTCTCAGTTCTCCTTCCTCTACTTTTCTTCTATACACTCAAACACACACACACGTGTGTGTGTATTCTATTGGTATATTATGATTTTGGTAATTTTTATTTCCCCATTTTTCCCCTTTGTCTCCCTTCCCCTTTGTCTATTTTAGTGATCTCCATTCTACTTTGATGATAAATATTTATGGTCTGGGTGGTGAGAAGTCAGAAGGGTCTCAGGAAGAAACATGATAAAAAAATAAATCTTCAAAATGAGTTCTCTTGAATGTGAACAGGAAGAAATCTCTGAACAACCCTCATTTCTTGCACTAACCTGGGGCTTTATAAAATATAAGAAAATATGTTTTTGAAGCAGTATCAGTAATAAAATAATTAAAATCATATAGTTGACTGTTATGGAACAATTACTGTGCCCATAAACTAAAGTTTATATGTATCAGTTTATTTAATCCTCATGATCTTCCTGTGAGGTACTAATGGCTATTACCCTTATTTATTAAATGAGAAGCCCAAGACTGCATGGTGAGGTCACCTGAAGAAGGTAAGTGCCAAGATTTGAACTTGTTTCAACCAGAGCCCATTTTTTTGTCACAAAACTGCTCTTCTGCAATATGAAATTTTAAAATAGAAATAACAAAAAATTCAGACATAGAGAATTTAAGAACTGCACAATCTCTGTATGATTATGCAGTAAAAAGAAAACAGTGGATAATCAGCCCTCTTTCTCCCAGGAAGAAAAAAGCCCTGAGTCCCCAGACAAGTGTTAACATGGAAGGCCCCACCTAGCTACAGCTGTGAAAGCTCAGACCTCTATCTGCATAAGATGGACAATTTGGTTCAGAGTGTTGATTTCAATCAAACTAATGGTGTAAACATTTTGGCATGATGTGAAGTTACCAAAGTCTTTTAGAGCATCTTAGTATTTTTCCCAGTGGCTAGTCACCCATAAGAACCACTACTGATCAAAATGGTGGTTGAAGACCAAAGTATAAATTATTAAAGGGTTTCTCGATATGAGCATTGTTAAAGTCCTTTCCATTCAACTTCAATGCATTTCCAAATTACTTTAAGCATAGGTTTTTCTTGAAACATGGCACATGTTTATATATTTAAAGGTAAAAAAGGGAGAGAAATAATTTAGTGGTTTTATTTATAGGAACACATTTAATGTTAAGAAATGTCTTTGACCTACAAATGCTATGGTTTAGCCAGGAAGTTTTTGCTCTGCTTCTTAATCCCTGGATCCCTTCGATGTATTGCTTAATAATATATTTTTAAAGTAGGAGAATGTCCTGAGAATGCAATCCTAGTTCTGAGATTTGGACTGGGAAGAAGAGTCACCGACCCCTCTGTACTTCAGTTAAGAAGCATGATATTTATCAAAATCCAAGGGCATGACACAGATCCAACCATGAACAAGATAGGTGTCCTGCTCTGTGGGACCTAAAGTTGGAGGCAGATTCTGACAAGTCAACTGACAATAATATCAAGATTATAAAGCTTTGGTGGGGAAAATAGGAGAGTGATAAAATATGTACATTGTTATCTAAATATTGTAAATTTTACTAATTAACAGTTGCAGACAAAACTTCAGAGGCATAGTCTGTAAGCTGCAATGAAAACTTAATCTTTACTTTCCAAATTCCTGTGTTCACCTCTAGAATATGCAATTAAACATTACCATCTTCTACTTAAGAAGCATGAATCAAGCAGGGCACCATATCACAGGCCTTTAATCCCAGTGGTTCAGAAGGCTGAGACAGGAGGCTTGCAAGTTCAAAGTCAGCCTCAGCAACTCAGTGAGGCCCTAAGCAACTTAATGAGACCCTGTCTGTAAATAAAACATAAAATATAAAAAGAGCTGGGGATGTGGCTCAGGTGTTAAGTGCCCCTGGGTTCAATCTCTGGTACAAAGAAAAAAAAAAGGCACCAACTATACGTCACATGGAAGATGTGTATTCACATTGAATACAAAATGACTTTTGCAAAACATTTGCAATTTCTAAGACCTTCAGTTTCCCTCAACTCCATTAAGTTGTAAATGAAGATTTAATGTTTCCATTCTAGATAGATTCTACTCTAAACATAGAATTTGCTACCTCAACTTTCTTTTTTTTATAAGTGAATTTCCAAAATGGGCTAAAGCTGCAACTGATGGTCTGGTTACTACATGGGCATTTTATGAATGGAAAAGTTCTCTGAAAATGCATGCTATGAAATCAATACTTAATGAAAAGACAGTAGCCTAAGGCTCTGGCTCATACGTTGTCTATAACCCTACCACCACCAAAAAAACAAAAACAAAGAAATCTGCCTTGGACAATTTCACTGGGCATATTAATTGAACAAGGATCAGTTAATGGGAATGACCGGATCTACTAACTTCAATGCAGGACAGCCCTTTACACTCCAGAACCAGCATGCATACCTCAATGAATGGTTCTAGCTAGACTGGCCACTAGAACCCATCAGGATTAGATGGGGAAGTGTAGCATATTCCTTGCTGAGGAGATATTCCTGTTCTCATTACTCAGCATGCTGAAGACCAGAAAAATTGCCAGAGCCTCTGCTATCATCCTTGACTACAGTTTAGCTCAATTTCACTGATTTCCTATGAACTAAATATTAACAAGTATACAGAAACCAACTCCATCAAAAACGAACAGCTGAAATACAAGGCAGAGATCTGAAGATATTTGAGCAAAATTATAATATGGAGAAAAATTAAAAAGTATGAGTTTCCATCAAATCATTGCTGCAGTGTAACTTTAAAAATTATTTTATGAAGCCAATTTCATGAGAAATGTAGAATTCTTAGAAAACAGTGTAAAAGGTTCTTGATGTCCTACTAAACTATGTTTATAATGGACAGGAAGGAAAAGGAACATAAATGTCTCTGAAATTTATTCTTGATTTGAAAGTGGCTATATTTTTAATATCTTTAGTTTTATACTAGACATGTAAATATTAGCTGTACCACATTACACCCTATTGTTTATGGGAGCTTTTCAATATCTGTGACATTCTTTATTTTAGAATCAGTCAATTTTCCTACATGCAGCAAAGAGTCAAAGAATCTTCGACTCTGAGGGGGAAGCTGGTGACGTCGCATACTAGGAGAAGGTGAAGAAACAAGAAAGGCTGTCCGTGTGAGAACCACTCTGCGCAGCAGATCTGGCATTGATAAATTTGTAAGATGTTACAAGAAATTTTAAGTGCACTATGAAATGGTTCTATTTAGAAATAGGAGGGGTACCCAACATAAGAAACACCTTTTAAAATTAAATATGAAGAAATATTTTTATGAGAACTTTTAAGCAATAACGTCCTGTGTCAACAAATGTACTGTTGTTGTTGTTGTTTTTTGGTTGTTGTTGTTTCATTGTGGATCAAACACTGTAGTCAGATCCTTAACTCCAAGAAATAAGCAAAACATGGGGTACACTGTAATTATTCAGATTAGAATTTTCCTTTCCCATTCAGGATGTCTTCTTCAAAAGCGATCAATTGAGGAAATGAACAGGAAGTGGATTTAATATCTACTTAGATCACTGTCAGCTCGGCAGAAAGCATGGAACATTTCAGTCCTACAGGGAGTCATCAACAGTTCCCCCTAAACACTCTAATTATGTACCAGATGGTTAAATTCAGTTCATCCTTTGACCATGAAAAGGTCAGACCCAAGAACTGCCATCTAATCGCCTAGAGCCCATATTCAAACTTTACTTCTAAAATACAGACAAACCAATTTTTTTCATTTTCTTTTTAAAAATCATATTTAACAAAATAACTGATTCCCAGCATAATGTTATTCCCACCGTAGCACATGTGTCTAATTACCCTCTTTTTTCAACCACACATGACACAGTGATAGTTTGTTAGAACTCATGCATCAAGTACTTATGATACTCCAGCAGTTGGAAATGGGGATTTGGATGGTAAGGGCAGTGACAGTAGGATCTCAAATGTGAGCCATGTTATGAGAAAGACAATAAAGATAACCTGTATGAGTGAGTGCAAATTATGAGTGTGTCCTATAGCCAAGATATGTTCATATTAATTTCCCAAAGAAGCCTATCTGTGCTATAAAGGGTGTTGTCTTAATACTATGCTATCTCTGAAGGCTTAGTACATACATGTCTTGGATTTGGCCAAGACATGTGCCCCACATGCTAGCTCCAGGTACATCTTCTTCATCCTTGTCAGGGACAACAATTAACAGACTGGCATGAACAATGCTAATACCTTACTCACATCAGAAAACATAAATATAAGTTTTCAAATACAGGATTAATTCTTTAATTTTGATATACTCTTATGGATAAATTACCCAGAAAATGTTACACTGTGTTAGACAGAGATGGTTATGGAACACCTTGAGCTTAGCTGATATGCAATCCATGATTCTTACTAGAATTGGTTATTTCTTCTATACAGATCTGAGTTGACTAATATTATTTCAAGGTATGAAAATACTGGGTAATCTGAGGAATGTTTCAACTTTAAACTATTAAAAATGGCACTATTTTGTGATGTCTAAATCACACAACACTAGTTCCATTAATAAGGTCATCATCTTGGGATAACTCATAAATGAACAGTTATTAAAAAGATTATTAAATATCGGGTCTAGTACATCTGACCAATAATATGGCAAAAATTGTTAAATGGCTTTCATCATCAAATGTCTTAAGTTTGAAATCCTGAGGAGGGAAAATCAGATGTCCCCTTTCTAGTTCTATTTTATGTCTTTAATCATGAAAAGTGCCACTCATCTTCACTGCATTAAATTCTAAGGTCCAGGAGAAAATAAAAAGTGGGAGGGGTGGGGGCACTTTCCTTTATCAGTTTTCTGCAAAGGATATTATTTAAATTTCCATCTAAAGGAGCAACATTGAGCACGTGAGGTTATCCTGTATCATATTCACATTATGCTTGTGTCCAGACTTTTCTTTTATAGGAGCTAAAAATACAAAACAAAGAGATATGAGGCCCATACAAGGAAACAATGGAATTGGAAAGAAACTTGTAAAGCAATCCTTAAAAACAAGAATAACAATAATAACAAAACTCAAGCAGAAAAAAATCTTTAATGTCTACATATTATAAGGGGGAAAAGCAGATAAGAATCAACATAGCTAACACTGCTAACATAAACAAAAAAATAAAATACAAAACACAAAAAGTTTGCCCTCGAGAATAACAGTGACTAAGAGGTGATTTTGGCATTGTGGAAAAAATATATGCTCTGGAATAAGAAGGTGTCCTGGTTTAGATATTAGGTGTCACCTAAAAGCTCATGTGTGACAATGCAATAATATTAAGAGATGAAATGATTCCAGGAAGTTGAGTTTAGGAATAAAAAGGTACAATATACAGGCAAAAACTCTGCACTTAGTAAATTACAATATACATAATAGTTGGAATTATTTTCATAATAGTAATGCTCTACATCTTCAACAACAGGTTTTAACCAAATAAGGGCAGTGGATTAATTTACAATAGAATCTCTTTCCTTCTCATCACCTGGATTGTTCAGTTCCATTTCTTAAAAAGGAAGTTTTAACAAATTGCAAAGGTGCATCCTTAACAACTTTAGACAGCAATGGTTTGGAAACTATTGTGCAAAGAACAGTGGGGACTAAGGGCATTAAAGAGAAGGAAGAAAAAATTAGCAGAGGCAGAGAGGATTATCCTAAGGGTTGTGATATAATACAACATACAGAATAGACTGGCTTTATTTGTTACAGAAGGTGCTTTGGCTAGACAAGACTGTGAGGATGTATAGCAGTATAAGGAGATTACAGAAAGAACAGCCTAGCAATAAGAGCAGTCTGTCATGAATAAACTCAATCAGTGGTAGGAAGTGATCAGTCCATTCATGGAGATATTCAAGCATAGACTGAATTAGAAAACAGTTGAACCAGGTAACTTTAAAGGTCCTAGAACATATGTTCTTCCCAATTTCTGAATGTTTCCAATAGGGAGAAATCGGATAAGTTTTAAGTTTTTTGAGCCTTAACTTCAAAAAAGCTTTGGGAACTTTGACATAAAGCATTGATGGCAGACTAAATTTCTGGTCCTAATTCTTTTCTCCTCATAGTGGTAACATCCATAGTCTTGCCAGAGCTTCTTAATGGATAGACTATACTTCCTTGTTTTTTGACTTTGGGTTCTGTTAGTAATTCATGTGCCAACAGGAAGTTAGTAGACAATGATGCCAGCCAGCAGAGGATTTCACGGCTGCCCTTTTATACTTCTTTCACCATCATGATGGCTACTGTTCCCTCAGCACAAACCCCCAAATGAGACAAATGGGGAAGAACAACCCTCACTGAGCTGAAGATGACTTTTATCCTACAGCAGAGCCACTTTCATCTATTTGCAAACCAGCAGTGGAAAAAAAAAAAAACAAACCTTTTTTTGGTATGGAACTTAGTGTTGGATTGCTGTTTGTTACTTGGCAATAGCTGACTGATAAAACATTTGTTACAAAAGAAGTTTTGAGGAACAAGGTGTCTAAGTTACATACTGGAGACTGTTCAACTTCATTAACAAAATGACCTCATCAAAAAATGGCCCATTCAATAAGACTGCCCAGCTATCAAAAAAGCATGAATAAACTTAATTAAAATCTTTTTATCATACAAAGATTTAAATTGTCTGGGAAAAAGAATGTAATTAAAATTGCTGTAATTATTACTGCTGGAATACTTAAGTGTTCTCTTCTAACAGGAAGCATGCACATTTTTAAAGAAATGAGATTGGGGAGATAAACTGTTTTGAAATGTTTTTTCAACAAAGTCTAAATACATTCACCCTGCCTGTGAGACAGGCACCTGTGAGCAAAATGGGTTTTAATCAAATTTAGATGAAATAACCATTTCAAAAGTACTCAAAGATATATTTGTCTAGAATGTATCAACAAGTCCCACAATGCAAATGTTTATGCCTATATTACAAAAATGCAAGTGCCACACAACCAAGTATATATGAACCTATTACTTCCTGATTCAGAAACTCCTAACAACTGAGATGTTACATTATCAAATACCTAGAGTTATACCTGCTCTACTACAGAGTGTCTTGGGTACAGAACTCCTGAACAATGAGCCAGAAGGAGGTTGTTATGGCTGACGTCATGGTAGATAATGGTAAAAACAACTCCACTATTTTCTACAGGCATTATAACAATCTTAATACCTACTTCACAGATAGTAAATCAAACTCATTCCCAAGGACCATATTTTATCTCAAGGTACAGAGTATGCCTAGCTGAGAGATGTAACACATAAAATTTGAATGCTGTAGGTTGCTTCTATTATGTAGTGAGATTCCCACTGTAGCCTACTTGGATCATAAAGCAGACTGGAAAAGCCATAATGATTAACACAAACTTATGCAATGCTCATATTTGCTCTCTGTTCCAGCTATGAGAAATAATAAAGACCTTTATTTTTAACATGGTAGAATTATGGTTTTGTAACTATGAGGACAAGCAAGTCTGGTTTGTTTAATATTTAACACTCTTTGTAAAAATAACGTATTACTCTATATTGCTACCTTTTTTCAATTGTTAGCCCTATGCTGACATTTTAAATTCTACTCTCTAGTCTTAATGATCATTAATTCTGGTTTTCTTATCAGGGATGTATAAGAAAATATGGAATGGGACACTTTAAGACAAAGTAATGGAAAATAAATTAGTTGAGAAAAGTGAAAGAATACATGAAAATAAATTAGTAGAAATAGTTTTGATATTAAAAGGCATCCTGGTGATTTTAAGAATTTTTTCCAAGACTGAAAAAGATTTACCTTGTTTTAGTCAGGTTTTATATTGCTGTGAACAAAATACCTGACAAAACCAACCTAGAATCAGAAAAAGTTTATGTGGGGCTCAATTTCTGAGGTCTCAGTCCACAGACTGCAGACTCCATTACTCTGGGTTCAAGATGAGACAGAACATCATGGCAGAAGGACCCGGTGAAGGGAAGTTGCTCAGCTCATGGTGAAGCCAGGAAGCAGGAGGGGGAGGATAGAAGAGGTCACAGGGAAATTGTCACCTTCTAGGGCATACCTCAGGGACCCACTTATATTCCACCAGCCTACAATTACCATCCATCCAGTCCATTCAAGCAAGAATGGAATGGTTAGGTTATAGCTTTCATAATCTAATAACTTCACCTCTGAATATTTCTGCATTAATAGAAGGTTTGGGGGGACACCTCATAGCCAAACCATAACACCTCTATGTAGAGTTAAAAGCCTTCAGGTATGAGGCAATAAGGTATGCATGTATGAAACAGGGGTGCTTTGGAAATGACAATAATCCACCTAAAAACAGAGAATTCAATTGATTCAAAATCAAAAAGCCTCCATTGGTCTAGAGCAAACAAAGCTATAGCACCAGTCTTTGGATCATAGCATATTCTCCAACCAAGTGCCTGTGTTCTGCTCTTCACTTCCCTAGAGACTAGAGGAGAAAAAATAGGTGAAAATGTAGAATCAGCTCAATAACTTGTCATTAGCTCTGATGATGGAAGGAGGGAAGCTATGCACTTCCTGGTCTCAGAAGATGGTAAGTTTCAGAGTGGGTTAAATTTTGGGACTGTCCCTGTCATCAATTAGTAACAGGAATGAAGAAGGAGTACATTTGTGGTGCACATTTCCCAAAGATTTGACCAGAATAGAAAATGTCCCTTGCGTGCCAGAGCTAAAATGAGCCCGTGAGTAAAATCACTGATTCACTCAACTGTGTACCACACTGCAGAGTAGCTATCATGGCTGAGCATGATCCCAGCTGAGAATGGAAGTAGACTGGATGGATCAAAAGAGGCAGAGCTCCTCCCTTCTGAGATTCTGGAATTTAGCAGAGGCATGAGAACAATGGCCAAGCAACTAGGCCCAGATGAAATAAAAAATAAATATAGGAGGTGTTATCCCTGGTTGCTCACAGTACTACTGAATCCTATAGACAGAAAGGGTGGGTAAGAAGAGAGAGAGATCTTGTAGGGGAGAGCTAGGGGCCTCTGAGAGGATGCTGACCACTGACCTGCTTGGTGGAAAGAAGATCCTCCTCAGGCAGGTAAGAATGTGAACTTGCTTCAGACCAGCAGAACACCTCTTTCAAATACAAATGATGGGTTTGGTGTGAGGCAAGAGGGAGAAAAGCCAGGGAAAAGTGCTGAATGCACTTTGGAGGCAACCATATGTTTATTTGACAAGACAGTAGAAAGAAGCCATTAGAAAAAGCTAGACTTTAAGATGACAAGTCTTTCTAGGACAGAAATACAGAAATTCAGAGAAAGAACTAGAATGTAATGGAAGTTGGGGTTGGAGACTAGGAGAAGAGTACTAAAAACTACTGACAAGTCAGGAGCTGAAATCACATTGGTTGAAAGAGAATAGGCGAGAAGGACGAAAGAAGGCAAGAAAAGGCAATTAGTTGGGGAAGACAACAGTGTAGGACAGGCACTGCTGGCTCCACTCCATGTACCGCAGTGATGGGAGGACATGTGAAATCTGGGTCCTTACAGGAAGCGTGGTGTAGCACTAATGTGTTCTGCCACATCACTGTC
Source organism: Spermophilus citellus (assembly GCF_964194105.1). Classification (NCBI taxonomy): domain Eukaryota; kingdom Metazoa; phylum Chordata; class Mammalia; order Rodentia; family Sciuridae; genus Spermophilus; species Spermophilus citellus. The sequence goes on from NC_138185.1 coordinate 41,661,145, forward strand.
CTAATCACAGCTGGAATGGAGGATGTCAATGAAGTTCACTGCCAGACTGGGCACTTTTTCAGGCAGCGCAAATTAGCCTGCTAGAAGCTAGCAGGCCTAGACAGATTCCAGTGCACCAGACTATAAATCAGCACAAAGCCAAACAATCAGAAATGCTTTAATCATCAGACAAATGATGAGGTGGATGCAAATTTGAAAGCCTGAGTTTCAAGAAAATGAAGCAGGTGGTCATAAAGATATTTTATCAGTCCTCTGCAATCAGGTATTTTCATTTTATAGCAGATATTTCAAATATTTACATTTAACTTCGGAGGTCTGCTTTTTCCTGATTCCAATTTGATTAGCTACACCAAGATATTTGTATTCCCTTGACTGTTTTCCCTTTTATTAAATGTTCCTTTTATTAAAGATCTCAGAAAATGTACTGCATCTTTAAAAGTCTCCTTCCTAGAGTCTTGTCAAATGTGAGATTAGCCAAAGAGCTTCATCTTGAGAATTGAAAGTCAGTTTCCAGACTTCAGGTGCCCCATGCTGACTATCCTGGAGATGCAATGGGTTCTTAAACAATTGGACACCTGGGCCTTCTTGAAAGGGTGCAGAAGGGCTATTTCCTGAAACTGATGAATGCCTAAGTTTCTGCAAGAAGACAAGTTCTACTGTTAATAAATTTTTCTTCTCTGGAACAACAACACACCTGAATTCACTTAAAGCACAGCATCTGATCACATCAAATTGTGTACGTGGAGGAAGTGTGTTCAGAGATGGTGTATGTGGATAAAACACACGATCTTCCCTTATAAGCACAATGTGGGTATTCAGAAGGACAAGTGACTGACACTGGTCATTGCTGGGCTCGCCCTCAACCCTGACCGTTGTGTAGAGCAGTAATTGAACCTCTGCCAGAGAAAGGATATTGACTCCCACATTTCCATGAAGAAAGTAAACCATGTCAACCAAGGTACTCTGGAATTTGGATGACAAATGGACTCCATTTGCCAAAACTAAATCAGGGATTTCTGCTTTCCAATCCAGAGAAAGCTGAACTAGATCTTGTTGGAGTAGAGGATGATTCGCAAAGGCAGCAGCTTCAGACTTTGACATCAGGACACACAGGAGGTCACAGCATAACTGTTGAGAGAGGTTTTTGTTGTAACTAAACACAGTGAGCAGAAGGGCCTCCGTGGATCCCAGGAATCGAATGCTCTGCCCACCAAAGCCAATCTGAATTTCTTGTAGTTCAGAAAGAGGCAGAACATGAAAGATGTCCATTGAGCCTGCTTGCTTATCTGACAGAACCAAAGAGCATAAAGTTGACTGAAGGAGGAGCAAACATGCTGGCTGGGGGTCAGGTTCTATGCAGTTAGCCACAGCAAGCCAGTAAATGCCTTTGATGTCCTTCACATCACCTATAGGTTCTGGCAGAGAACAAGTCACAACCTCAAGAAAGTCTTTTAAAGAATATTCTTGAAATTTCAGCATTTGGTCTGGGAATTGCACAAGGGTCTGCTTAAATGCAGAGCTCTTTCTAGCATCTTCAGAGTCAAGGCAAAAAACTGAACTTGGTGAGGAACCTGGTAAAGCTGCAGATGTGAAGGTGGAGGCCCTGTAAGGCTCTGGGCTCTTTCCTGGCCTCAGACACCTTGCCTCTTTGTTGCTGCTGCTGCTGCCAACCTGAGCTTCAGGAAAACAATGAGATCCGGATGGCACCACACGTGACTTCAAAAGCATGTCCAGGGGCAAGTGCTTCAGAAATGGCAAGCTTCTGATGAATGTTGTCACATGGGAAGTGAGCCCACTTGGGTCACACAGAGTCCCCACATGCTTGGCTTGGTGAATCATCTTTGTGCCAGTCTGTAGCAGGTGACTGCTAGTATCTTTATAAAGAGCTGAGAACTTGTGGTAAAAATATCCCAACCTGTTGTTTCCTTCTGTCCTAATATTTATCAGCGATGACGGAGAGCTATTCTTTTCAGCAGATAACTCTTTTTCATCTTGCTGTTCACAACAAAACTCAGGGGCCGTTGTGCTCTGAGAAGCACTCCCAGATGTGCTCTCTTCATGAGAAACACTTTCAGAGAGGACAAAGCAGAGCACCCTGCTTTGCCTGGCCTGCTTGCTTCTGCTATTCATAGACACTTGTTGGGACTTCTGTTGCAGCAATGTCCAGCTGGACTCAATTCCCAAGCTGTGTTCATCTTTGTGAGTCATCAGCTCACTGAAATTATCTGACTTACTCTGAAAATCTTCTCCATCATTGGTTACGTTTTCCTTAAGGAAAAAATTTTCAGGTAGATGAAAACATTTTGGTTCAAGATGGCCAGAGTACTCAGGACAACAATATTTGTAACCACTGTCCTGCAGTTCCTTGGGTACTAAGGACTGATCCCTTCTTTCTTGTGATGTTGAGGAGGAAGCTCTAGAGCCTAAGATGCTCTGTTGCATGGGATGACTCCAGTGACTGCTCTGATCCTCCTCCCTCCTCTCTTCTCTAATGAAGCTAGAAGTACCAGTGGCATCTTTGGGCAGAAGTGGGACAAGATATTGGGTGGGCCAAAACCGATTTTTCTGTTCAAGATGTCAAAAAAAAAAAAAGTTGAAATGGGGATGTGGCACCATTTCTGTGATTCTTTTGCACATGATGATTCCTATAGTCATTAGTTTCATTGAGTGTATTAATTTAGAGTTTAAGTAGAAAGCCTAAGCTAGCTGTATTGATTGGTACGATTTAAGAATAGATGATCTGATTTATACATAGCACATTAATTTCCATATTTATTATTTATAAATTGCCAAGTATTTTGATACAAGCACATTGTATAGGATTGATTCACAGTATCCATTTGTTGGTCTAACATTTCATTTTCTCTAAAGCAAATCCTAAGACCTTTATTCAGTGTTTAAAAGATCATTTATAGTTATGAAAATAAATGCAAGACCATATGTCCAAAATGCAAAAATATTAATTAGAATTAGAGGGCAAGGCCAAAAGAAATTTACAAGTATTCCAACTCAGGTCTGATTTCTCTTTTTGGTTCATTTCATGAGAATCTTGTGTCCTCTCTGGCTAAGTCAGCATCACCACGGAAGGCTTACAGCACACTTGCTCTGTGTCAGGCACCACAGAAACAAAGAAATAAAAGGCTGCACCTGGGGTAACCTGCTAAGGGAATGGGTATTCAGAGGAGGATAATATCACTCCTCAATGCTGGCAGGAGAGGGTGGCCAGGGCCACATTCACCCTCTTGCTCCCCATTCAGTAATGCATGTAAATCTTTGGCAGAGAGATTTCTACCACCTCGCAGGGTTTTTTTGTTTGTTTGTTTGTTTGTTTGTTTTTTGTTGTTGTTGTTTGTTTTTATGGGAAAATGTGAAGGACATGCCCTTTCCGGGAAGAAAATACAAGTAAAATCTTACAAATTGTATGCCCCCCAAAATTGTTAGTTTGATAATCAACCAGAGAAATAAGCTAATTAACCAAGAGTATTTCCTTTATGCTGTTGCCAACTCACAGTCTACAAAACGAACAGGGTTTTTAAAACATTAAAAAGTACTCAGTTTCATTTCCAAACCCCATATCTGATCCCGATTATATAATTCTATCTTTTAAATGCAGACCAAGGAAAAGGATACTGTTAAAAATGAAAAACTGGGCAAAGCTCCACCAAACCTGCGTGCTGTTCAAGAAAGTCAAAGCAGTTTTCAACCTGCAGGATTCCGTTTAATTCTAAGTCCATATAATAGCTTGCCTTCCCTATTAGCCATTAATCTCACTGGGACTTCAAAATTCTAATTATGCAACTAAACATTAAGAAAATTTAATCACACAAGCATGCCATAATTTAAGGCGACCCTATCAATCTGAAAAATCATTACCTACCTCATATTTTAGCTTACGTTGAATGGTGCCATTGTGAAGTTTCTCATTATCCTGAAAATAAATAAAAAGCCCTCTATATTAAATTACAGCATGTTCATAGAGGAGAAAAAAACTGATTTGATTAGACATATTTATGGGAATAAAATTCTATAGAAACATACTTGTCATTCAACAATGACAACCCTTTTACAGAATTTACGTTCCCAAGATAAACATGACTATTGATCGATCTGTCTGAAAAAGAACTGAACCTAAACGGTTCAATAATCTTAAAGTTCTAATATTGAAAGCAAGATTTCCTTAGGATATTTCTTAATTTGCAGGTTAGAAATGAATTGTCTTTATTTTGATAAAAATCATCTGTTGCAAATACTTTTTCTTCTCAAGGGGAAAATATATTTGTTCTTGAATAGTTTACAAAGTAAATTAAATATTTATGGAAATAGGTTGCATTTGAGAGAAAACAGAAAAATGTTACATCTAGGATGTTTATAAATCAAAGAATTAGAAAACTTTATATTTACTTAATAAAGGTTTTCTCAGAATCACAAAATTGCCAACTAAAATACTTGAATTAAAAAGATTTGTAAACTGTTAAGCCCCATCCAAGCAGTATTAGTACTTTTTTTTGAATATTCAACATCTGAATTTTCACTTTGAGAAATGAATGACCATGTAACTTAGTTCCTTCAGCTTACCTTCATCATATCTGCAGATGTGTTGCTGGCATGACCAATAGCACGATGCAAATCCTGAAGACGTCTTTGGACCTCTTCTTCAATGTAAGCATTGATCCTGAAAGCCATGAAGTCAAGACAAATATAAATGCTTCTAACCACACAAGGTTGCTATATCTTTTTTTCCTAAGCCCCAAACAATAGGGAGCTTTCCCATTCTAACTGCCAAACAAAAAATCACACAGCTTTCTTCTTTCCAGGAAATCTAGAGCCATATGTTCAGTGTTTATTTTTTTTTCCCCCAAATGAGAAAGAACTGGACAAATAACAGAGCATTGAGTCTGGAAAGGAGACTAAGCGACCCCATCCAAGTCTTCTGATTTCCTTAGCGGAAACCTGCTGCAGGATGGGGGAAAAAAAATCACAGTCCCTGACTTTAGGGACTCTGTTGTCTCAGATCTGTTCCTAAAGCAGAACAGTGGGTTTCCTCACCCAGAACAGACTGACACAAATGATAATTATTTCTCAAGCACAAGGTCACTTATAAGGATTACAAAAAACAAACAAAACAAAAAACAAACAAAAAAAAAGAGGTCATAAGATCTATACTTGTTTATTATTCAGCATCTATGTGTAAGACAGCAATGCTTGACATTCTTGCATTACTTCTGGTCAGTCTTATCTCTCCACATGGGTTATCTGGAGCTGTCCAGTAAGGTACCTTAAAGGTTTCACCTCCCCCAAACCCCCAAACAGGGCCAAGTCAGAGAAGAAGCCACAAACAGTTGACCTTTGAAGAAGTTGTCAAGTCCTATCTGGTGTCCCATAGAATGTAAGTGAAGTTGTATTATTACTTAATACAACCATTAGCCTTAACCATCCTAGTGGATGCCAGCTCGATCTCTGGTCTGCATTTAAGTCATTCAATACAGAAGCACCAGAGAGAGTAGGAAATTTCAGCCACACCAAAGGTCTTTCCAGTTGCTCCGTTATAGGCTCATCTCCTCCAATGCTACAGACATTGATTAGAAGGAATTTTTTTAAAAAAATTAGCTGGTTTCGGCTGGACATAGTGGTGTACACCTATAATCCCAGTGCCTTGGGAGGGTAAGGCAGGAGGTCACACGTTCAAGGTTAACCTCAGAGACTTTGTGAGACTGTTTCAAAATTAAAAAAAAAATTAAATGATTTCCATATTTATATCTTGGCACATATGCCAAATAAATTTACCTGATTTGTGTTTCTAAACATATGCATAATCCTGTCAATATTTCTGTACTACTGCTCAACAGAGAAATAATTTTCTGAAATGCTGGACAAGAAGATTAATATTTTAGATAGAATGGCCTAAATAAAGTACAATATTACCTTTCAGTATTGAAAACAAAATCATGTGCAACTGAACATGAGCCAAGGGTATTCACAAATTATCTCCCCTGACCATCAATAAAATTTGAAACTAGTCCCATGAGGCAAATGGGGGACAGACCTAGACATAAGGAGCTATAGAGACTCATGTCATTCTGACTACATTTTGATATCCAAATACTTATTTCCTAATCCAGGCCTCAGAACTGCTCAGTTTGAAGTGTCCCCATGATACAGATGGGGAGGAGGAAAATGATTGCTACTTTCTTTAAGGCAAAGAATGATTAAGTTGATTTATCTGAGAGCTCCATGCCACAGAGCAATTCACAATGCCACCTACATTGAAAATAATTTTATTACAGTAACATCAGATATATATTTATTATATTCATGGTCATTCTGAATATACTAGTACAGTTTTTATAATAAACTCCATCTAAGTATAATCAATACTTATATAAAGTAACAGCCAGCACAAGGTTCTTCTCAATGTAATTCAATTAATTCTGTTTTTGTGCTTTTCATCATGGCCTTGCATCACTCTGGTTCTGGATGATCTGGTTTTCCTGCACCTTTCAATTACACCTTCTCACACAAACCATCTGCATCAAGATACCTTGGATTTGGCTGACTTGGTTCTCAGGTGCCGATTTAAGTTCAAATGACACTCCATCCCTGTCCCCATCATCAGGCATCAGCTGACAAGACAGAGAACTTCTCAGGCATGAGTATTAATGTAGCCTTTGATAGATCCCTCTATATGCAAACTGGCCAATGCTGGTATGTTCACCACTAAATCAAATAAATCAAATCATTGCATCAGTTTAATATTGAGTACCTGGCATCCATTAGGGGAGCCAGGTGAGATTTTTCAGTACTGGGTAGCAAGCTGAAAGAAGCAGCCTTCCTCTCCAGGGTCCTATGGTCACCTCTTTGAACACTGTCTCCCTCACAAATCTTCTGCTTCAGTTGCTGGATTTCATGTTCTAACCTACAAAGATGGGAATCACATGAATTTGTTCATTAACAGAATTTCTGGAACACATTCCCTTTGTAAAGCATTGTTTTAAAAACCCCAGGGTATTCAGACAAAAACTCTACATACAAAGAGCTTTACTTTCTAGTAAAGGTGCTACACACTTATAAGACAAGGTATGAGGTAAAAATAAGTCATAAGAAAGATCGAAGACAAGTGCTGCCACAGGGATTCAAAAGTTGAAGAATCTGACCAATAAGGGTGAAGATAACTTGTACTACCTTCCAAGCACATCCTTGGAATTAGCTGTGAAGAATTCTGATTCCCTAATTCCTGCTTCAATAAGAGTTGGTTGTGGAGTACATAAGAAATTCTGTTGAATACTTCTCTTGACAAAGAAATTTATGCTTCAAAGAGCTTTCAGAAACCACCAATCTAGGAGGAAATTCATGGTCAGGCAGTTCTAAGTTGTCTTAAAAAGACAGGGCATCTGGAGTGATGGTGGAAGATGTTCCAGGTGCATATAAAGCAACACAAATGAAGGAGCTATACCATGAAAACCAACCACTTTTGTGAGGGCAGAAGAAGAGGGGAGATAAAGAAGAGAAGACAAATCTAGGAAAGCAGATTGAGTTCCGTGACAAATTAAAATAACTATGAATCTTGGTTATTTTAATAACAACCAGAAAATTATCTCCAGTGAAAAGTGATACTTCTAATATGAGGTCAACTATGTTTACAGCCATCCTCCCACTGATCTGGCCATGCTTGAATCCAGGGCCATCAGGCTAGACTAGGGCCAAGCTGGCCAATAAATCTGGCCCCGGGGAGCATAAGACCCAGTCACTATTTGAAGGTGGGCAAGTTATTTCAATCTAGATCTCAATTCTTTATGAACCAAATAGGAGTCAATTAATCTTTCATTTCATTCAGCTCCAAAAATAAAATGCTGACACACCAAGGTGCCGCCAGCCCTCTGAATCTAAATTTCAGTAGATAAGAGGGCAAGAAAGCTAAGAGATGACTGGGAAATAGATCCATTACCATTTTGCGTGACACAAATCCTATGTGACACAAGTCCTCAGTGGCTACATAAGCAAAGCAGGTTCAATTTCCCCATCTGTTAACTGGAAATGATGGTACTCTCTTCCACGAAAGAGTAAACGACAATGCACATATGGCATTAAAACACAGTCTGCGTTAACACAGGATTATTCTTTCTGGCTGGCATCATGAGTTATATTTATCATTATGAAAGGACTCTGATAAAAATATGTGATTGAATATGGGTACTGACAGTTTTCTTCTGTTGTCCCTGCTATCGTGGCAAGAGGGTTTTTCTAGTGGGGCTGCATGATACATGTTATTGGGGCTGTCAGAATTAGCAGGTGGTAGAAAAGACAGTGAAATAAATTAAACCTTGTTCATAAAGTACTGAGAAGCCAATGGGAAAGCCAAGCTCAGTGTTCTGTTGTCCAATCTGATCCCACATAAATTTAATATTTCACACTTGTGGAATTCCACAAGAGGCCAAGTCAAGCTGCACAGATAATCCTGACTTAGTCATGAGAACCCACAGAGAAAATAAACACAATGGAAACACCCACAGCAAGCTCCAGGGACAGTACAGACAAAGCACAGAATCCAGAATTCACTGGCCCGAATTAGATCTTAGCAAAGTCTATTTCACCAAAACTCATGATGCTCAGGACCTCCTTTGTGTGGCTTCTGAAGGAATGTTGATGCTAGGAAATCCTTCCATAAAAATCACAATCTTACCTCCACTCTTATAGAGAAGTAACACTAAATCGCTGGTTGACAAAGTCAGTAACATCAAGCTAAAAGCTCATGATGCATTCTTATTGCAAACTGAAGGACACAAATTGAGAGCGTGCCCTCCACTACTTCAAATTTCCTGAGGCAGGAGCTTTGTCCAGCAATTTCATTTACATAGCACACCTGTAATCATTTTCTTAAACCTCTGACCTATTTCTCTGAAATAATAAGCTTTTTTATTGTTATTTTGTTGCTGTTTTGCCTGAAGGGATTACCAGAGAGCTATTATAAATATGATCCACAATATAAGCCAATCATTTGGATGGAAGTTGTTTTGACCTTTTCAGGAAAGATGACGGGCTACAGTAACATTTTTGAGTAGATCTAACTTTGTCATCAGCAAGTGACCCCATGCCTTTGTCAAATGAAAGCTGAAGTCTTAAGGTAGTAGACTGCTTCATTTGGAGCCCCTCTCAGAAGGTGGCCATGGGTGGGAGAGGGCAGGTCCAGGCCCTCTAACCTGGGCTTTGGTTAAGGTCTCAACTGCCCAAAGGGTTTGGAGCTAAAAGAAAATACACAGACCTCTGATCTCAACCAACCCCTTGTATAGGTCAGGACACTGAGGCCCAAAGATGAAGGACATTGCCCAACGTCATTAATGTCACCCAGACAGGAAAGGGCTGGGCCAGGGTATGATCTCTCCTTATAAGCCTCCAAACCAGGTGCCACTGGCCCCTCTGAGAGTCTTAGCATCATCTGTACAGAATTCTTGTGTCTATTAATTTTAAGAACCTACTGTCTGATAAGCATGGAGACAAGAAACAGGCACAGAAAAATAAATATTCTTTAAAAAATTTCTAGTTTCCTAATTCTATCTTTTACAACACCAAAAACAGTAGTATATCACCAAGAATGCTTGAATATTACACTGTGTTCAAAATCAGCTGGAGAGTTTTGTTTGGTATGGTTGTTTTTTAATATAGAGTCCTTGATGCCTCCTCTCAAATATTTGAATCATGAGTAGTAGGAGAAGTATTGGAATTTAGTTCTCCTCAGGTTGTGGGAATTAGTACATTAGATGTAATGCAGGAATTTTAGGAATGATGCTTTATTGTAACAAGTGCTAGCTCTAGAAGACGTGATGACATTACTGAGGAAGGGCAGGTGTGGGAACAGAAAAGGACATGAGGGAGGAAAGCAAAGAAGAGGGAGAGAAGGAAAAGAGAAGGAACAAGGGGAGGAAGGGGAAGAAAAGTGGGAAGGAAGGAGGAATGCAGGGAGGAAAGAAAGAGGGTAGAAGAAGGGACAGAGGAGGCAAAGGAAGGGAATGAAAGGGAGAGAAGACAGAAGGGGAGGAAGGAAGGAAAAACAGAGAAAGAGAGGGAGGGGCAGGGAGGGGGAAGTAAAAGGGGAATCAAGGCAGAAGTTTTCTTTGAGCAGTTGAGACCTTAACCAAAGCCCAGGAGCAATGAGCAAGGACTTTAATTATGATTTTTTTAACTTTAGGTCTATTGTTCCAAAACAAGGATCCTACAGAAATGAAAGAATGTTTAAGGATACTTTTCTCAGGTTTGATAAAAATAAGTATTTGCCCATGTATCAGAGAATATGTTTAATAATGCTAAGTGAAGTTAGCCAATCCTAAAAAAACAAATGCCGAATGTTTTCTCTGATATGAGGTAACTGACTCATAGTGGGGTAGGGATGGGGAGCATGGGGAGGAATAGAGGAACTCTAGACAGGGCAGAGGGGTGGGAGGAAAAGGGAGGGGGCATGGGGTTAGCAATGATGGTGGAATGTGATGGACATCATTATCTAAAGTACATGTATAAAGACCAAATTGGTGTGAATATACTTTGTATACAACCAGAGATATGGAAAATTGTGCTCTATATGTGTAATAACAATTTAATACATTCCACCTGTCATTTATTTTTAAAAAAATCAATAAAAAAGTTTTTAAAAAAGAAATTATTATATAAAAAATCACTTAAAAAAAGACAGAAACTCCATGAGGAATAGAAAATGAGCATGATTTTGTTCCTATTGTAACCCATGTTCTCCCTACTCTCACCTCTCCTGGTCCTTCTCCAGGACCTCCTGCTGAGCTTCCAGGACATTGGTGCTACTGTTGAGACTAGCAAGCTTCTGCCTCTGCTCTTCTGTCTCCAGGCCCAGGGTAGAGCGCCTCTGCAGAGCAGAGTGCCTTCTCTCCAGCCTGGCCACTGCACGCTCCAGTGCCTCTCTCTGCTGCTTCTCCCGTGATTCTAGAATCTCCTTTTCCTTCTTCCTCACTTTTTCTTCCTGTCGTGCCACATTAGCAGTGAATTCAAAGGTGGCCTGGAGCTGCTGCAGCTGGCTTGCACTGGCTTGGTATTTCGCGAGCTGCTCTTCTTTTTCTTCCATTTCTTTTTCTACTTGATAAAGAGTGTTGTCTAAGCCCAGAGGACCTCTGTCAAGGATTTCAAGCGCTCTCTGCTTTTCTTCCAACAGAGCTGGCAGATGAGTTTGCAGGAGGTATTGTAGCTGGCGTTCTTTACATTGCAGCCTGTACTCTACTGGCTTTATTTTCTCTAAATCTCTAGCCACATGTGAGACACTTGTGACACTAGCATCATTTTTTGCTAACCACTTAGATTGCTCCTCATTTTCACATTTTAAGCGCTGGAGGGTTTCCTGCTCGGCTAGGACTTCTTTTCTCAGGAGGTCTTTCTGCTGGACCAGGTCTTTCTCCAAGTTAGCTAGTTTGACAAGCTGCCTTTTCTTGAACTCCAAGAAATGTAGGTGAGCTTTTTCCAGATGCTCACCATCTTCCTCCTCCCCTCCTGCCCTGGCCTCCCTGGCCCGCAGGAGGGCTTCCCTGATGTCTTCCAGGTCCCTCTTCTCCTCCTCTGCCCGTTGGACCTCACTGCATTGCAGCAATGGAACCATCTCTTGTTTCTCTCGCAGCTGCTCCTCCAAGTGGGTAACAAGCAGCACCTGCTCCTTCTCCTGCTCCTCCAGTCTCCTTTTCTCCAGTTCTAGCTTGGTGCACTGTTCATCTTTTTCCCGCTGGAGACGGTCCAGCTCTTGAAATATCTGAATCTTCTCGGCCTGCTCACTGTTGTTGAGTTCTTGGAGCCTCTGGAGCTCCTCTTTGACACGCAGAAAGCTTTCTTCCTCTTGTCTCTTCTTCTGCAGCTCAATTTCCTGCTGCTCTCTCAGCCGTTCCTCCTCAAACCTTTCCTTCTCTGCTAGCAAATCCTTGAGCTTGTTCTCAATGTGGAAGCTGCGGCGTTTGAGGCTCTCCTCCTGCTTGCGGATTTGGCGCTGCACGATTTCTGTCTCTTTGCGCTGGGTCTCCACCTCCTGCTGCATCCTCTCCAGCTCCGCCTTGTCTGACTTCTGCTTTTCCTCCATTTCTTCTATGAGTTTCCTACAATGCAGACATTAACCGATCATTATTTGATCACTATGTTAAATGTTGTTCTAACTTTTCCCTAACTGGAATGTTCTAAAAATGCATATGCAACACAAAGCCAAATTCTTCATTAAAATAAAAGAGGAGAAAGTGTCCTTCTTTCAAATTTTCAACAGCATGTCATCTGTCCAACATATCTGCCTAGTCTCCTGAAGTAGCCTCTGATATAATTTCTTTGTAGAGCTTAGAATCATAATGTGTTATGCATGATATAATTTTAAAAGCCCCCTGAGCTCAAAGAGAAAGAACCATGTCCAATTTAAATTTAAATGTGAATAATTTTATTCAGCCCAATGACTAAAACTTAAGACATTCAGTAACAAGATGACATTAAAATACTCATGCTGTCTTTAACTCTTGGAATTCGAATATCAAAGTAGAGATAATAATTCATTGTTTCAGCTCAAATAACTACTTGCTACATAGTATTTAATCACTAGTTTAGGTAAACAGTAATCATCAAATGGCCCCAAATATTTGCTTATTAATGTATAACACTGAAAATAACTGGAGTCTCCATTAGAATGCTGGAATGCACAATTTTAGGGGTTACATGTGTGTTTTCTCTTAGAATACAAAATCCTCACTGGGTGCTAAATCAGATTTTAGGCATTGGCTTTGGCCTCCAAAGCAATGATACAGAATAAGATTGTGTATACATGGGCCTGATTCTTGTCTCACCAAACATCTTTCCTCTATGTTTCTGGAAACTAAACTGATTCATTTGTAACATTTACAATCCAGATTCTAGAAAATAAATGTCTAGTTTAAAGATTCCCTATGGCCTTAGCTTCTACTCCAATATTTATCCACTTCTTCGGTTGTTAAATAGGATGGTTAAAAAAAAAGAGAGAAAATAAAGTTTTATCAACAAAGACTATTTCAGAGCATATAAACAACTTACCAAATCAATCAAATAGCCAAAAACACACATCCCTGGCCACATCCCACAAAAGAAAAGTGAGCAAAACAGGCAAATTATAGATGGGAAAATACATACAGACAAACAATATAAGGAAAAGTGTGTGTAAAATGGAGAAGTAATAAGAAATTTTTGATCTTGCATTCATTCTCTTTGATTCTTTTGGCTTTTTAAAAACTCAAGGAAGACTATTGAGAGAAGACATGTTTTTGAGTTAAGCTGAAACAAATATATATTTGGTGTACTAACCTGGTATATTAAATCTGCTTTCTGACTCTACTCCCCCTTTCTTACAAGTATTTGAAGATAAACTGCTTAAAAAACTAGAGCAGGGAGGAAGAGCAGGAGGAAAAGATTAACATTAAACAGAGATATGAGGTGGGAGGGAAAGGGAGAGAAAAGGGAAATTGCAAGGTAATGGAGGGAGACCCTCATTGTTATACAAAATTACATATAAGAGGTTGTGAGGGGAATGGGAAAATAAACAAGGAGAGAAATGAATTACAGTAGATGGGGTAGAGAGAGAAGATGAGAGGGAAGGGGAGGGGGGATAGTAGAGGATAGGAAAGGTAGCAGAATACAACAGTCACTAATATGGCAGTATGTAAAAATGTGGATGTGTAAACCGATGTGATTCTGCAATCCGTATTTGGGGTAAAAATGGGAGTTCATAACCCATTTGAATCTAATGTATGAAATATGATATGTCAAGAGCTTTGTAATGTTTTGAACAACCAATAAAAAGAAGAATGGAATAAAATCATAAGTAAAAATAAAAAAAAAAACTAAACATGAAGTAAACTCAAACAGTTTAAAAGAAACCACCTACAGTCATTATACATGTAAACGACAAACAGCAAGAGAGAGGGCTGAAGCAGACACATAGGAAGTCAGTGCAGGCAGCAAACACAGGAGTAGAACTCAAACCCAACATGCCTTACCTTTTACTTTCTAATTTTTCAAGTTCTTCACGCTGTTGTCGCTCAAATTCAAGTCTAATAACATCAAATAAAAATAAAGTCACTTTTCTTAAAGTACTTTTCTCTCTCTTTATACATTTACATAATACAAAGCATCAGTTTTCCAAGTATTATTTTTAATTACCATGGATTAGCAAGTTTAAAACACATTCTTTGCTCTATGACTATAATTAGAAATTAGATGTACTTTTGGGTGCTTGAACACAGACTAAAGATAACAGATTTGACTTAAAGAAAAACAAATGAAGCACCTCTGAATTTTGAAAAGAAAGAATTAAATGTAACTTGTAAATGATAAGCATGTCTACCCAACTAAGTCACTGATGAGTATGTAAAAATGGAGAATCTCTACCTTAGACAGATGGGTCCTTTTATGGGGAAAAGACTGCCAGGGAAGTAGAGAGAGAGAGAGAGCACAGATATCAATTAAGAAAATTTAGCAGGAGGAAACATCAGGAGAAAAGCAGTAAGTCACTTATAAAGACAAATGCCATGCACAAATTGAAATGCCTTCTTATAAATATTCCACTTTCCAACAATTTTATAAAGTGAAACACTCCAAAAAGTTCACTGTTCTGTTTTGTGCACTTCTCATGCTAATCATAGTACTCATAATAACTGAGTAACAATAATCATTGTTAACAGCAGTTGTATTTTTTTTTGTTTCATAGATTGTTACAGTACATATAGGTTCATCAAGATCCTCCTATAATTAATGGTTACATGACAGAGGATTTACTGGAGATTAGGAGCTTGTGACAAAAATTCACACTGTGGTAGAAAAACAAAGTAATGCAGGTTGTTGGGAATTTTAAAACTTACTAAAATATTGAGAGCACAGGTTGGCTTCTCAAATATTAATTATTGTGAGGTTTCACTATTCATATTAAACAGCATGAACTATAATTCTTAAACTTACACATTTTCTTGTTATGTAGGAGCAGAGAAATACAGGTGAAAAACTGAACTATAGAAAAATTCATTATAAATTGTGTTCCTTGGATGACGTGTAAATCCAGATTGGCAATAGAGTTACTTTTATAATGATCAAACATTTCAAATAGATCTCTTTCCAATTTAATTTGGGCTGTTTTTGAATGTAAGATATGTGGTTGCTTTTGTAAGCAGGAGTTATCTATGATGTAGCAGGTGTTGTGCTGGTTTACATATTAAGTCCCTTTATCTTCCCAGGAAACATTAAGGGAGGAGAATATCGCCATTTTACAGAAGAAGAATCCAAAGCTCATATATGTTAAAGAACATGTCCAAAGTTGTAGTGGTAATATGTGGGGAGCCAAGATTTGAATCCATAACACCATGCTTCCCAAACACCCTCTATTGACTCATTTTAACAGAAGTGTTCTATTTTATGGTATAAAATAAATACACTAGCTAGGCACAGTGGCACAAGCCTGTAATCCCGGCAACTCAGGAGACAGAAGCAAGAGAATCTCAAGTTTGAAGCCTCAGCAACTTAGTGAGACATTAAGTAACTTAGTGAGACCCTGTCTGAAAATAAAAAATAAGAAGGGGTAGGTATATAGATCAGGTGTCTGTAAACTGCCCTTGAGTTCAATCTCTAGTACCAAAAACAAATAAAAGAATGAAAAAAATATTAAAACCTTCTTTGAAACTTGGTAGAGTTACATTTATCCTACTGTCACATAATGATAATCTGCAGCTTACTATAAATATTGCCATACAAAAGAAGTCAGTCACATAAATATGAAGCATTTGCCATCCATGGAGCCCAGTCTAAATTTCATTATGTTACATAGGTACAAGGCTTCATTAAAATTAAAATATGATCATTCTCTTTTATTTAACAACAAACAGAACCTTGGTCAACATTTTCAGTTTAGTATGTATAGACATAGTTACCAAGCAAACATGTCTTAATGAACAAAATACTTTTAAAACCCAGAGAATTACCCTAATACAATTACCTTTATTCACAATTTTAATTTTCTGTGAATAATAGCCCATCAGTACACACTGCTTTGACAATGTCACATGTAGGTGGCACTAAGAAAATGTTACCTTGAGAGATGAAAGTGTGGATGAAAACCTCCCATCTGAGGATTATTTCCAAGATACAGGTACTGTGATTGACACTCAGCATGTACCGCCCTCATTTTGTTTTCTCAACCTTGGAAGGTTGATGCATTTATCACCCTTATTTTACAAAGCAGGAAGCTGAGGCTTAGCGGATATGATGAGTAGAGTCCAAGTTTGCTAGTAAATCAGTGCTGCAAACCACTACCACTCTTGCTAAGAAGCAGCATGGCCTCAAGGACTCAAGGAGGTCATAAAAATCTGAGTTATAATAGCTAATGTGACATTTTAACTGAGCCCCTACTTGGAAATTTTAGGCAATGTGGAAAGCCAGAGCGTACAGCAGTCTGTAAAAGAGATACAGCCTCTGGCCTGGTCTGTGACAGTCTGTGTGTCATACACAGAGACAAAACTGATCCCAGAATCTAGTGGGACCTAGAGTCAAGGCAAGCTCCCTGCTTGTGCCATTCTTTCTTTTTCATGATCTGGGAACTCAAGAAATTCTCAATAAAACCAGATCTTGGTTTGCTGAGGGAGGAGTGGAAAGAAATGAAGCTGAACAAAACAACAGAAGCCAATCAGGAAAGGACACTGAAAGTTATATTAAAGATTTTGAACTTAACCCTAAGGATGTCAGCAGAAAAATATCTTGGAAAAGGGTTGTTGAAGAACACATACACTGGTTGTTTTGTAGAGAACACATGGAAGGGGAGCAATATGTGAATTCATGAGACAAATGAAGAAACTTGTAGTAACTTAATAAATTAGGAGACTTCTAGGAAGGCAGGATACACTATTTATAATAAGGGATATCCAACTGGAATAAAGAAATGAACATATCTTGTGATATGCAGGAGGTCAAGCTGACAAAATTCAGTAACTGGTTGAATTTTGGTAGGGGTGGTGACGAGAAAAAAAGGGTAAAAGATGAGCCTCAGGTTAGTGGCCTGGATTCAGAAAGTGTGGAAAGGAGGAACATAACCACCAAGAGACTGAGCTAAAGGGTCAGCAAGTCTGAATAAAAATTCCAGTGGTTGTGAGACCACACATGAGTTACTTAATCTTGGATGTTTCATTTTCTTAGAAGTTAAAGGAAAGAACAGACCCTACCTAAGAGGGTTGTGGCCAGGATCAAGTGAGAGGACACATGGAAAATATCTGTTGGCACCTGTGAATGTTAGGTGTTCTGAGTCACCATCATGCTACAGTCTACTCTCGATGTTACAGTGAACTAAGGTAGGAAGGAGAACTGGGGAAGGAGGCAGTGTGTGTTGGGGGAGGAGGGAACTGTAGTATGAGCAGTAGTTATGCTAGTACTTAGGGTAGATGAACCCAGGACAGTTGTTAATGCCCATTGAAGCTACCAACCAATTCCCTCCACAGTTAGCACTGCTCTGAGTATTTAAGACTTAATTCCCACAATGCCCCTACTCTGCCTTCTGGAAGATAAGCGCAGTTTCACATATGTTCAATCCAACAATTCCTAAGGGTCATCCAAATTGAGATGTCCAGTAGGCAATGGAAGACCAACAAAGACAGCTCCTCAGGCCCTTATTAAGGATGGGGATAAAGACTTTGAATTTGCCAGAGTGGGCTAGCAACAGAAGCCACAAGAGGGAGTGAGGTTACCCAGAACACACAGCAGAATGAGAATAAAGAGGCTTAGTGCAATGTCAGAAAGACCACTTCTCTCACACACACACACACACACACACACACACACACACACACACACTGTAGTGATGGGCAGAGAAGGCTGGGTCCTCAAATGAGGCTAGAGGTAAGCAGTCAGACACACACAGACATCAGGAAAGAGGAGGTCCATGAGAACACACAGAAGAGGGTACTTCCAAAAAGAAAAGGAATCAGTGGTATTAAATGATTCAGGAATTTCAAGTACAAAAGAACCCAAGGAGCACCCCTTGAACTTAGCAACATGGAGGTCACTGGTAATCTTGAAGCAACCTTTGTCAGGTTTAGGGCAGACTGAAGTGGGCTGAGAAATGAGGTGGAAGAATATGGAGGCTGTGAGTATATATGCGGTAGAGAGTTTTCTCAGTGATTTTGCTTGTAAAAGGGATGTAGTAATTTTAGGAAGATAGATGTTCATTTTAACAGATGAAAGAAACTTGTGTCTGTTTGATCCTAGAATAAACAAGCCATAAGGGGGGTGGGGAGGAGGGAGAGGAAGAGACAGAGAATGGGTCGAAAAAACTGGGAGGAAGCAGAAAATATCTGATGGTCAGAGGTTTCTAAAATAAGAATAATAATGACTATGGGCAAGGGATTTGGAATTAGTTTGGTTCAGATAAAATCTTGGCTCATATGTGACCGTGGGAAAATCTCTCAACCTTTCTAAACTTGTTTTCTCACCTACAGATGGACTAAGAGGGAGGATCCAAGGAGGAAACACATAAACACTAAGATGTTAAAAAAATATTAACTATTAATTCCATAGGATTCACAGTACAGGTAAGAAAGTTACCATGAGAAGGAAAAGGGGGTGTTCTGCCACTGGGACAGGAAGGGAGGGATACAAGATAAATGTAAAGCAGAAATGGGATTTGAGGGTGCTGTTCTCTTAGGAAGTCTGTACTCTCTGTGCAGTTAGAAACAAGGTCCTAAAAGTGAAGAGACATAGTGGTGGAGTTAAAGGTGTAAAGGTGAAGGACACTATTTATAATAGGTGATAGGGCAGTAGGTAAGGGAACTGATATCAAAAACTGAAGGAAAACAGGGCTGGCTGGGCATCAGTCAAGCTTTGAGATATGGGGGAGAAAGTTCAATGGTCCCAGAAGTGGGACCCAGGAAAGTATAGAACAGAAGAACCATCTGAGCTATTGGGAAGAGGATGGCCCAATTGTTGGCAGAAGAACTTGATTCGATATTAATCAGGAAATATTAAATGAGGACAAGACTTAAAGGAAAGAGTAGGAAATCAAAGACATATCCAGAATAAGTACTATCTAAGAAAAATGTTGCAGGATGGGTAATCCTTACACAATCATCCAAGATAACAGCAGGACATAGAAAGATAGTGAAAGACTTTGAAGGAAGTATCTGGAAGGGGAGCAGATGACAGGTGTAAGGAGAGGCAAAGAGTGGGACAGGCAGATGCCACACAGATGAGAAGTGCTCCACAGGGCAGAGGAAGCAGCTGGGAGCACCTGGGAGGAGGACCTTAGAGTCTCTGGTTGATGAAGTCACTGGCTTTCCTTAAAGAACACTTTCATTTCAGAACACTTGCCTGGGAATAGAAAGGGTGATAGAGTCTTGGATTCAAGGCAACTGCCAACCTCAGATGCTTGAGGCTGCAGCTTATGGCCCCTCATGAAGGGTAAAATCTATTGAAATGCAAGATCCAGAGTTCAGAAATCAGATAGAAATTCCCATTTTAATTCTTAATGAAGAAGTATGGCTTCATTTCTGAGACCTGTTTCTGAATAGGGAAGAATTTGGTTGTTTTCAACTGAAAGCAGTATGCCTTTGGTAAACAATGAGTAACATTTCCTGAAAAAGAGAATAACAACTAAAAGATACTTAGTCTTAACTTAAAACAAGTTCACAAACAGTATGAGGAGAAAGTCATAATTATAAAGTTAGGGGTTGTATTTTAAATATGAGGGGATATGAGCTGTGGCAGATATAATGTAAGTATTACATATTTACTAATTATACTTTAAAATAACCCATTAAATTATTTCAAACAGCACACTACAGTAGATTGTAAAATGTAAAAGTGTCAGTATCGAAAAAGTATATAAACTATAATTGTATTCAAATGTGACTTCTTTAAAAATAAGTATAATTCACTATCTTTTCTGGAATTAACATGGCCCCAAATGCTAATTTCCCAAATGGTATAATTAAAAGGAAAACAACAAAAAGATAAAATTTTTGTAGCTGTTTGAAGCATTTTAAAATGACAGAAGTGCACATATTGTGTTAGGTCCAACAAAAAAGCTCAGCATACAACCTATTTTTATCAGAAATACTCTCTTCTTTTCATTAAAAGACATCTAGCATTTTTAGGTATAACTGCACATCTTGCAATTTACATTCCTGTTATCATTGGCAATAGAAAAAACAAGGGGGGGGTAGGAATTTCTCAGCTCACACCATTACACTGAAAGTGAGACTGTGATTAGGAAGGAAGGAAGGAAGGAAGGAAGGAAGGAAGGAGAAATGTAAATGAACTAAAAACATAAATATTTGCAACCTTGTGGTGTCCTGATGGTGGTTAATTTGGTGCCTCTGATACCATTTCACTTTCTAAAAATAGAAAGGTGACTCCCCAAGTCCAGCCAGCACTTCATTGAGAATGGATAGGGAAAGTAATGGAGTTGAGCCCCAGCACATCAGGCCTGGAAGGGAGATCTCAGCTGGCAACAGAGAAGAGCTGAAGCAGTCATAGTGGTAAAGTCCCCTGCATGAACGTTTTACTCTATTTTCTCAGCAGATATTTATCAGGTATGGAAAAATTCTTGGTCAGTGGATAGACTTGGATTTTCATTAGGGACTTTTAGGTTACAGTCAATGCAGGATAGATTTCATGGGTATACAACATGTGCAGTTTGTGACTGAGCTATATGGGTCCCCTACACTTGATTCTCTGCTGCTGCCATCTTGTAATTCTTAGTAACGGTGGAGCCAGAGGCTCTATGTTTTCATTATGTAGCTGTTTCTGACCACACACATGCTTTCTCTGAAAGAACTATGGGCCTCCAGCCTGGAATGCTTGGTGGGACTCCTCAGTTCAGATTCTGATAAGGAATTAGAAAAAGTCTAGAATGCAATGGAAGATGGTTTATCTTTCCCTGATCCTTCACTGGGTCTAGGTTCTTAACACAGTGGATTCTACAATAGTTTAGGCCAAGATCACTGACCTTCTCAACACCCTATAACCCCTCAGAAACTTTCATTCAGTCTCAAATCATCTTACAATTGGGAAAATCCTAAGGAGACTGAGACATCTTAAAGATTAAAGAAAAAAGTTTGGATTTCGGTGCTGGTGTTTGTGCTGGTGCTATCCAGTCTGACGTTGAGAAGCTGACATTCTATAAATGATCTAAAAAGCTAAATAACAAGGCAGATACTCATCAGGGTAAGCTTAGAGAAACTGATCAAAGAAAGCATCTGGCCATTCATTCAGTTGTTGATTCTTTATGGAAAGGCCTTACAGTCCTTCCTCTGGGTATCAGCTCTCATGTTAACTTTCACTAGCAAGCTAAGAATAGCTGCTTTGCAAAGATGACTACAATTTCTATACCACTCACTCTAAATCACCCTTTCAAACCACTGCCAGGTTATTTTCCATGTCACATGTCAGGATATACAACAAGAAACTGCTGACAACTACAAATCAGAGAATGCGTATCAAGATGTAGGGGGAGAGGAAGAGTTTTCAAAATCAACTTAATATAGAAGATTGTGAAATTAAATCCTTCTTAGCTAAAAATTGATAGTTTATAACATAAAAATCAAAGGTACTCTGGGAATAGTTTTCTAATGACCTTTCAATTTCCTACTCTAGAAAGTACTAACACTTGCCAAAGAGCTAGTCTTAAGTGTTTTGTATTTCAAATGAAAAGTACCCAAAGAAACAATGATTACTTAAAAAAAAAACAGTAAAATTTGATACCATAAGCGTTTTCGTTGAGTCTGTTTTCAGTCTATTTCTTATAATAGTGGTATCTCGCTCTAATAAAACAATCAGAACGGACATTCAGAGATATTTCCAATAAAGCCCTAATATCACAGGCACTTTGAACTGGATGGGAACTCGAGATCACACACTCAGCTCAGTACACATCCCTGTCTTCTACCCACTCCCTTCTATTTTCCAGGCCAGGAGACTGAGCCCCACGTAATATCAGAGAGAAGTCTAAGGTAACTTTCTTGTTAGAAGAACTAAGAGTAGAAAAGCTCATCTCCACCTCCACTTTAACATCTATCCTAGAATTCTTTCTCACCTCCTCTACCAAATCATTGTATTTTCTATCCCAGAAAGAGCCTTCCATATATTAAAAATAATTCATCTTTCTAAATATATGATTCCACTGGATGGACCAGATGAATGTGTCATAGACAATATTCCTGACATTTCATCCAGCCATGTATTTTGTGTGTCCAACAAACCTTTATCAAACTCCTACTAGATACAAAGCAGGACTCTGGGGAGAACACAAAATGGAAAAAGTGCCTTTGGACACTCTTATGAGAGTAACTGTAAGTGAAAGAAAACATGACATACATGAATCACAAAAGGTGATGTTCCTAAAAGGCACAACTTTCAATGGAGGATGGGTTACAGCTTTAGGATGAGAGGAGGCCTCATAGAGGAGGTGTTAGCTGATGTGGGCCTTAAAAAATGGACAGAATTATAATGGGCACTGTATACTGAATTGAGAGCAAAAGTATAGAAGAAAAATAAAGGCAGACAAATGAGAGATACAATGAAGGAAACAGTATAAAACCTCATTTGTCTACTTCTGAGATTAAACAAAGGAAGTAATGAGTAATGCAACTGGGAATTTGGACTCTAAGCAGAATGTTCAAGCTAAGTTCAAGCTAAGTCTCAGGGGCAAGCTTCCCTTCTACTGCCCTGTGTAGACCTCTGTCACGGCTCTGGGAAGGACACTCAGGAACTGCTGTATCACTCACCCATTAATTCACTTGTTCAATATGCCATTCCAGGCACTGTTCTAGGAACTGTGAATTCAACAAAAGAAACTAATTCTTTGCACTCATAAACCTTTTATTTGGTTGAGGGACAGTTAAGTAACAAATAATGAATATATTATGTCATAGGTGCTATGAAAATATAAAGCTAGAAAAGAGGGTATGGGGAAAAGAGAACATGCAGGAGAGAGATGCACAAAGAAGGGTCATTAGGATGCATCTGTAGCCACCATGAGGGGAATCAGGCAAAAACCAGAAGAAGACATATGAGGCTCACTCGGATCCCAGTAGCACAAATACAGTGAAAAATAGCAGAGGGGGGATATAGGAAAACAACTGAGCTCAAGATGGAACTAGAGCCTTACAGGTCACTGAAGGTGGGAGCTGTCTTCACCTCCACCAGGGCTCCTTGAGGACAGAGCCCCTTCCATACCTTGGGTGACTATGTGTGCTGAGGGCCATCTGCAAGGCACAGAGTAGGTGTTCTACCAATGTCTGCCACAGATAGAGCTCTAAAGTCAGTGGTATGAACTTCAGAGCCAGAAACCCAATCACAAGGAGTCACAGAAGACCTGAGAGGAGGAGATGGTATCAGCCAAGGCAGGCCTCCTTTTGCCTTGAGAAATAACGAATTGTAACACTCCTCATCCCCTCATGATGAAAACAATTCACTGCAGCAAATTTAGAAAAAACAGGTAATTAAAACAGTCCTATACCAGGATTGTTCCATCTTGGTATCAGCCTTAAGCCTTGACAGCCATATATATCCACACACAGCCGAAAGCCTACAATAAAATTTACTTAGTCATCATTTCCTCCTAAAATATGCCTGGGACAAATTCCCATATCATTAACTATTACTGTATGACATAGTTTAATATCATAAAATTCTATAATATAGATATACCAAGATTTATGGACAGAGTCTCATGGAGATGGACACAGCCAACCACTCTGATAAAAGTTTGGTTAGTTTAAGAAAGAAAAAGCAGTGCACATTCATAGGCAGCAGAAAAAAAGAGAGGAAAGAAGTCTGAAAATGTAAGAAGACTTCAGATACGCCACAGTTCTTCTGTAGTGACAATACATCACAGAAGCTTTATAAGTCTGCTTTACATATTTGTACGCCTTTGACACTGCACCAAGAAAGACAACATGCCAACACACCTAACCAGACACTGCTAGAAAGGTGGGCCTCTGTCTCTCCCACAGGGCTGACAGCAGACTGGAAGTATTCTCTGCTCTGTGTGTGTATTCCCATTCCCAGATCCCCGTGGCCATGCCTTTACCCTCAGCCCTAAGGTCTTCAACTCAATGGCTCATGCCTTTCTTCCCTTATTGTCTCCTGACATTTCTGCCTTCAGTCCTCCCCCATGCTTTGATTTAAGCAACGACTGCCATCAAATAAAGAATTCTGGGTGTGGATTTAACTGACAAAATATGAAAGTAGGAGATTTATATAAGAGGATTAATAGCAATATTATCAACAACTTAGATGGGAAAAAAAAGCTGAAATAGTTTTGATGTGTTCCTCATGATAAAGCAAAATTTAAATAAATTATGACATAAAGACAGAATGAAGAATCATTGCCAGTGGCCTGGGACAAAGTTTATGATAATATGTTAACAGAAAAAAAAGCAGAAGACAGGCTTGTATTCCTAACATGACCTCAAAACTTTTTAAATACTCTATATGATGTGCGATGTATAATTAAATAGGCATACTTTAAAATATAAGCAAATAGGGGCTGGGGCTGGGCTTCAGTGGTAGCGCACGTGCCTGGTATTTGTGAAGTACTGGGTTCGATTCTCAGCACCACGTATTAAAAAATAAAGATCTATCAGCAACTAAAAATTATTTTAAAAAATATAAGTAAATATTACCAATGCAAACCAATGATTATTTCTTGGTGGAAGAATTATAAACATTTGTGATTACTTATTCATTTCTGAGTGTTTTACTTTTTTGGTAATAGCATTTCCTTTTATAATGAGAAAAAATCACTTGCATTTTTAAAATCTACTCTGATTGTAGTAAGCACTTCACATCTGTTTTGCTTCTAATAAACTACAGCACATTTCTATTTATTTCAAACAATGATGACAATTAACCTTCATAGGTCATAAGATATAGGGGTTGCTGATAGTGACCAAACATTTGAGGTCACTGAGTCGGGAAATTGTTATTCAAGGTTGGAATTATGGTCTCTGATAGAAGGATGGGGATGGACATGCCTCACCGGGGAACAACTGACACATACACATGTTCAGGAAAGAATTACTCCTCAAACACCTACTTCGAAGAGAAAAAGCAAACCTTTTCACCTATCATTACATGCATAGATCAGGAACAGACACATAGTTGTACCAACAGACACAATTACCAACTGTTTTAAGTGGTAACAAGGAAAGATGAAGAATGGTATGAGTGAACAGTCATGATGAATTTTGGATTGGGGTTGGTAAATCCTTTTTGAGGAAGTGACATTTAAACTCAGACCTTAGAAACTAATGTAGGAGTATGCCATGTGAAAGGCTCATGGATACCTGAACAAGTGTTCCGAGAGAAGGAAAAGGCATATGCAAAGACCTAGGAACAGGAATGAATGTGTACAATGGAACCCTTGACAGAATCAGCAACAGGCTCTAATCAAATAAGTTAACAAGGAACAGAGAGTTGGTGACATGTAATCAAGTTAATCTGTTACTTCAAAGAATAATCATGGTGTCATATAGGACTAACAGGGAATTCACTGTCTTCCATCCTTGCCCACAGCAACCATCCATTTCACGAAGAAAAGTCCCATTTGCTCAGGTGACCTTCAAAACTGACTTTGGACAGTGTGATTATAAAATGAATGAAGCACAAATGCAGCCCACTCCTCAGAAAAGGCAATCATAAGTGACCAAATAAAGATAAAAGTGTTCTTTGAATTAAACAGCTCATCTTTTTGCCTACTTTGGAAATAGAAAGCACATGGTGCTCATCATTTAAAGTGGCTCACAGTGGAGTAATACTCAGGACAAGGAAGAAAAACAACAACAAAAAAACCCAGCCAAGTCAGTAATTAACACTAATTTCAGTTAATGGAGGAAGAAACCCACTTCTTTCAGTTGCTTTCACCACAAGTTCCCTGAGACTGTATCTTAACAAGCCATTTAAGACAATCTATAGCAATTGTAAAGTTAGTAAATGGTCCATAAAATATGAGGCAACTGAGACCAAAAACTGGAGAAGAAACCAGCATTTCAGCAACCTAAACTAGAAAAAAAATTGTAAGGCCCAATAAAATAAACCAACAGAGACAAACATAGTAAATACATATCAGCTAAAACTCAGGCTAACCACCAATTACCAGCTAACATAAATATTGCCAACAACATGTATAAAACTTCCATGCTTAAGGCCAGTGAGGAAAAAGAAAAAAGATAAAACAATTTACAAAGTAGTAGAAAGCAAGAGAGAAGTGTGGGTAGCAGGGTATACTGAGCTTACAACAGAATGTTATCTTTCCTTCCAAAACATGCAGGAGGGACCATTTGAAAGCAAAAAGTTTGTCAAGAATATTTCCAGCTATGATCAAATTCTGTTTCTGAAATTTCTCTCATATTGCTGTGAAGGGGAAAAAGAAATACCTCTTAGTTCACATTAGATTTCTATTAAATTCCAGGTAGGATGCTGGGCACTCAGCAAACAACAAACTAGATTATTTTGTCTGTTTTCTAGAAACTTACAGTCATCTACAATGAAGCCAAAGCTCAAAACAATGAAGGATGCAACCCTGTTATTGATGTCTTCTTATTTTCTCCCTAATGTGATGTATTTGTCCTCTCAGATTAATGAAAGGAGGGAGAACAGGAAGAAGAAAAGGAAAATGGGGAAGGAGGTGATAAGGAAGAAACAAGGATAAAGTGAGAGATGGGAGGGAAAATTAAACTATTTTTTTTTAATGAGTATGGCCAGCTGGTGAGAAACTATTGGTACCATCTTGGTGCCTTGGGCTTTTTGAATCTGAATCCTAGAATAATTGGTTCAAAATCAAGTTCCTTCTAGCTTTACATTCCAGGACTCTGCTTCAGTTCTTGAACAGGAAGCAGCAGGAATGTTGGTTCCAAGCTAATACAGCATTCTGCAACATCAGGTAACTCAGCACAGAAGAATCATGCCCAGGGAATGTTTCTGAAGAGAACCACTGCTGCAGGAACCCTCAATTCTATTTCTTGGGAATGAGCTTAGAATTTTGCAACATTTTGTGGGTTGAGGGGGGCATCACATATAGCATCAATGGGGATGTGTTCAAGTACCATGTACAATAATATGCATCAAGAACATTAAAAACACATACATTTCTGACCTAGAAATTTCACTTCCATTCTTCTTTACAAATATCTTCATCCCAATAGCCTATGATAGCAGAAAACTAGAAGACAAAATGCCTACCAAAAGAAGCAAAGTTCAGTAAGATATGAAATAGCCACACAATGGAACATCCTAAGGATGTTGAATTGATATAGACAGTTATGATAAAATGATACAGAAGAAAAAGAAGGCCTTAATCTTCATCATGTGGGGCTAGGCCCCAACTTCCTTAATAAGACAACTATAGCACAAGAACTAAAACCAAGAATCAATAAATGGGATGGATTCAAACTAAAAAGTTTTTTTCTCAGCAAAAGAAATAATCTGTGAGGTGAACAGGGAGCCTACATCCTGGGAACAAATTTTTACCCCTCACACATCAGATAGAGCTCTAATCTGTAGGGTACACAAGGAGCTCAACAAGTTAAGCACCAAAAACCTAAATAATCCCATCAATAAATGGACCAAGGACCTGAACAGACACTTCTCAGAAGAAGATATACAATCAATCAACAAATATGCAAAAAAAAATGCTTATCATCTCTAGCAATCAGAGAAATGCAAATCAAAACTACTCTAAGATACCATCTCACCCCAGTAAGAATGGCAGCCATTATGAAGACAAACAACAACAAGTGTTGGCGACCATGTGGGGAAAAAGGTACACTATACACTGCTGGTGGGACTGCAAATCAGTGCAGCCAATTTGGAAAGCAGTATGACGATTCCTTGGAAATCTGGGAATGGAACCACCATTTGACCCAGCTATTTCTCTTCTCAGACTATACCCAAAGGATCTAAAAACAGCATACTACAGGGACACAGCCACATCAATGTTTATAGCAGCACAATTCACAATAGCTAAACTATGGAGCCAACCTAGATGTCCTTCAGTGGATGAATGGATAAAAAAAATGTGGCATTTATACACAATGGAATATTACTTATCACTAAAAAAGAATAAGATCATGGCATTTGCAGGGAAATGAATGGCATTAGAGCAAATTATGCTAAGTTAGCCAATCCCCAAAAAACAAATGCCAAATGTTTTCTCTGATATAAGGGGGGTGACTCAAAGTGGGGTAGGGAGGGAGAGCATGGGAGAAAAATTACCTCTAGATAGGAAATAGGGGTGGGAGGGAAAGGGAGGGAGAAAAGAAATAGCTAGGATGGTGGAAGGAGAGGGTCATCATTATACAAAATACATGTATGAAGATGTGAATTTGGTGTCAAGATACCTTATACACAAACAGAGATATGATAAATGGTGGTATAAAGGTGTATTAAGAATTTTTTTATTGGTTGTTCAAAACATTACAAAACTCTTAACATATCATATTTCATACATTAGATTGAAGTTGGTTATGAACTCCCAATTTTACCCCAAATGCAGATTGCAGAATCACATCGGGTACACATCCACATTTTTACATAATGCCCTATTAGTAACTGTTGTATTCTGCTACCTTTCCTATCGTCTACTATCCCCCCTCCGCTCCCCTCCCATCTTCTCTCTCTACCCCATCTACTGTAATTCATTTCTCTCCTTGTTTATTTTCCCGTTCCCCTCACAACCTCTTATGTGTAATTTTGTATAACAATGAGGGTCTCCCTCCATTACCTTGCAATTTCCCTTTTCTCTCCCTTTCAGTCCCACCTAATGTATCTGTTTAATGTTGATCTTTTCTTCCTGCTCTTCCTCCCTGCTCTGTTCTTAGTCGTTCTCATTATATCAAGGAAGACATTCGGTATTTGTTTTTTAGGGATTGGATAGCTTCACTAAGCATAATCTGCTCTAGTGCCATCCATTTCCCTGCAAATTCCATGATTTTGTCATTTTTTAGTGCTGCGTAATATTCCATGGTGTATAAATGCCACATTTTTTTTTATCCATTCATCTATTGAAGGGCATCTGGGTTGGTTCCACAATCTAGCAATTGTGAATTGTGCTGCTATGAACATCGATGTGGCAGTATCCCTGTAGTACGCTCTTTTAAGGTCTTCAGGGAATAGTCCGAGAAGGGCAATAGCTGGGTCGAATGGTGGTTCCATTCCCAGCTTTCCCAGGAATCTCCATACTGCTTTCCAAATTGGCCGCACCAGTTTGCAGTCCCACCAGCAATGTACATGAGTACCCCTTTCCCCACATCCTCGCCAGCACTTGTTGTTGTTTGACTTCATAATGGCTGCCAACCTTACTGGAGTGAGATGGTATCTTAGGGTGGTTTTGATTTGCATTTCTCTGACTGCTAGAGATGGTGAGCATTTTTTCATGTGTTTGTTGATTGACTGTATGTCCTCCTCTGAGAAGTGTCTGTTCAGGTCTTTGGCCCATTTGTTGACTGGGTTATTTGTTATCTTATTGTCTAATTTTTTGAGTTCTTTGTATACTCTGGATATTAGGGCTCTATCTGAAGTGTGAGGAGTAAAAATTTGTTCCCAGGATGTAGGCTCCCTATTTACCTCTCTTATTGTTTCTCTTGCTGAGAAAAAACTTTTCAGTTTAAGTAAGTCCCATTTGTTGATTCTTGTTATTAACTCTTGTGCTATGGGTGTCCTATTAAGGAATTTGGAGCCCGACCCCACAATATGTAGATCGGAGCCAACTTTTTCTTCTATCAGACGCAGAGTCTCTGATTTGATATCAAGCTCCTTGATCCACTTTGAGTTAACTTTTGTGCATGGCGAGAGGAGGGGATTCAGTTTCATTTTGTTGCATATGGATTTCCAGTTTTCCCAGCACCATTTATTGAAGATGCTATCCTTCCTCCATTGCATGCTTTTAGCTCCTTTATCAAATATAAGATAGTCGTAGCTTTGTGGATTAGTCTCTGTGTCCTCTATTCTGTACCATTGGTCCACCTGCCTGTTTTGGTACCAGTACCATGCTGTTTTTGTTACTATTGCTCTGTAATATAGTTTGAAATCTGGTATCGCTATACCACCTGATTCATGCTTCCTGCTTAGAATTGCTTTTGCTATTCTGGATCTTTTATTTTTCCATATGAATTTCATGATTGCTTTATCTATTTCTACAAGAAATGCCGTTGGGATTTTGATTGGGATTGCATTAAACCTATAGAGAACTTTTGGTAATATCGCCATTTTGATGATGTTAGTTCTGCCTATCCATGAACAGTTTATATTTTTCCATCTTCTAAGATCTTCTTCAACATCTCTTTTTAGGGTTTTGTAGTTTTCATCATATAAATCTTTCACCTCTTTTGTTAGGTTGATTCCTAAGTATTTTATTTTTTTTTTTTTGAGGATATTGTGAATGGATTGTTTTTCCTCATTTCCATTTCAGAAGTTTTGTCGCTGATATACAGAAATGCCTTTGATTTATGCGTGTTGATTTTATATCCTGCCACTTAGCTGAATTCATTTATTAGTTCTAGTAGTTTTTTTGTAGACCCTTTTGGGTCTTCTAGGTATGGAATCATGTCATCCGCAAATAGTGATAATTTAAGTTCTTCTTTTCCTATTTTTATGCTTTTAATTTCTTTCGTCTGTCTAATTGCTCTGGCCAGTGTTTCGAGAACTATATTGAATAGAAGTGGTAATAGAGGGCATCCCTGTCTTGTTCCAGATTTTAGGGGGAATGCCTTCAATTTTTCTCCATTGAGAATGATGCTAGCCTGAGGCTTGGCATAGATAGCTTTTACAATGTCGAGGTAAGTTCCTGTTATCCCTAGTTTTTCTAGTGTTTTGAACATAAAGGGATGCTGTACTTTGTCGAATGCTTTTTCTGCGTCTATTGAGATGATCATATGGTTATTATCTTTAAGTCTATTGATGTGGTGAATAACATTTATTGATTTCCATATGTTGAACCATCCTTGCATCCCAGGGATGAATCCTACTTGATCATGGTGTACAATTTTTTTGATGTGCCTTTGTATCCGATTCGCCAGAATTTTATTGAGGATTTTTGCATCTAGGTTCATCAGAGATATTGGTCTGTAGTTTTCTTTCTTTGAGGTGTCTTTGTCTGGTTTCAGAATCAGGGTGATGTTGGCCTCATAGAATGAATTTGGCAGAGCTCCCTCTTTTTCTATTTCCTGAAATAACTTGAAAAGTATTGGTATTAATTCTTCTTTAAAGGTTTTGTAAAACTCCGCTGTATACCCATCTGGTCCTGGGCTTTTCTTGGATGGAAGTCTTTTGATTGTTTCTTCTATTTCATCTATTGATATTGGTCTGTTTAAGTTGTGAGTATCCTCCTGACTCAGTCTGGGCAAATCATATGACTTAAGGAATTTATTGATGTCTTCACTATCTTTTAAAATAATTTCTTTTTCAAAATAATTTCTAATTGTCTTCTGTATTTCTGTAGCGTCTGTTGTAATATTGCCTTTTTCATCCCGTATGTTAGTAATTTGAGTTCTCTCTCTTCTTCTCTTCATTAGTATGGCTAGGGGTCTGTCAATCTTATTTTTTTTTTTCAAAGAACCAACTTTTAGTTTTGTTAATTTTTTCAATAGTTTCTTTTGTTTCAATTTCGTTGATTTCCGCTCTGATTTTAATTATTTCTTGCCTTCTGCTACATTTGCTGTTGTTTTGCTCTTTTCTAGGGCTTTGAGATAAAGTGTGAGCTCATTTATTTGTTGGCTTTTCCTTTTTTTGAGGAATGACCTCCAGGCAATGAATTTCCCTCTTAAAACTGCTTTCATTGTGTACCATAGATTCCGATATGTTGTGTCTGTATTTTCATTTATCTCTAAGAATTTTTTGATTTCCTCCTTTATGTCTTCTGTAACCCATTGATCATTCAGTAACATATTATTCATTTTCCATGTGATGTAGGATTTTTCCTTCCTTCTTTTATCATTGATTTCCAGTTTCATTCCATTATGATCAGATAAAATGCATGGTATTATCTCCACCCGTGTATATTTACTGAGAGATACCCTATGGCATAATATATGGTCTATTTTTTAGAAGGATCCATGTGCTGCTGAGAAAAAAGTATAGCCACTTGATGTT
The DNA here is from genome assembly GCF_964194105.1 of Spermophilus citellus. Lineage (NCBI taxonomy): Eukaryota > Metazoa > Chordata > Mammalia > Rodentia > Sciuridae > Spermophilus > Spermophilus citellus. The sequence goes on from NC_138185.1 coordinate 41,693,263, forward strand.
GGTTGATATATTCTATATATGTCAGTTAAGTCTACGTTGTTGACTGTGATGTTGAGTTCTATAGTTTCTTTATTCAACTTTTGTTTGGAAGATCTGTCCAATGGTGAGAGAGGTGTGTTGAAGTCACCCATAATTACTGTGTTGTGGTCTATTTGATTATTGAACTTGAGGAGAATTTGTTTTATGAACGTCACAGCACCATTATTTGGTGCATAAATATTGATAATTGTTATGTCTTGTTGGTGAATGGTTCCTTTTAACAGTATATAATGTCCTTCTTTATCCCTTTTGATTATCTTAGTCTTGAAGTCGATTTTATTCGATATGAGCATGGCCACCCCTGCTTGCTTACGAGGACCGTGTGCGTGGTATATTTTTTCCCAACCTTTCACCTTCAGCCTGTGTATGTCTTTTCCAATCAGATGTGTCTCCTGAAGGCAGCATATTGTTGGATTTGTTTTTTTAATCCATGTTACCAGCCTATATCGCTTTATTGGAGAGTTTAAGCCATTAACATTTAGAGTTAATATTGATATATGGTTTGTACTTCCAGCCATGTTTTTTTATTTATCCTTTTTTTAAAAAAATTAGTTTGTTTCTCCATGATTATCTTTCCCCCTGCCCTCTGTCTTTACTGAGGCACTTCCCACTGATGGTTTTGGTTATTGTTTTTCATTTCTTCCTCATGTAGTGTTTTGCTCAAGATGCTTTGCAATGCTGGTTCTCTGGCTGCAAATTCTTTTAGCTTTTGTTTATCATGAAAGATTTTTATTTCGTTGTCGTACCTGAAGCTTAATTTTGCTGGATACAGAATTCTTGGTTTGCATCCATTGTCTTTCAGTGTTTGAATGTATTAAGAATTATATGCAAAAAAAAATAAGAGAGCTCATAATTTGGTGTGAACATACTTTATATACAGAGTTATGGATAATGATGAATGTAATGCACTCCACTATTGTCATGTATGTAAGAAATAAATTAAAAAAGAAAAAAAATAGTTATGAAAGAAAAATAAATATTAAAGGCCAAAAATTCTTAGAAGTCCAGTATAAATACAGCTTGGTAAAAAGGGTAAAATGCAAATATTCATATTTACATAGCATATAAACATATCTGCATCTATCTAAATATCTATAAATATCTATAAATAAATAGTGGAATAGCCAGGGGTATAGGTTAGAAAATACAGCACTATCTTAACTCTGCAGTAATTTCTTTTTGCTTTCTTGTGATTTCTAATTTGCTCATGATGGACACATTAAAGTTAATAATCCCTCATCCACCCTCTTCCCCTGACCACTGGTGACCACAGACCATCTTCAAAACTGAGGTCCTTCCATGGTTGCCAACGTCAGTGTTGGTCCTGATGCCATCCAAACCTGACCTCAGGAAGTGACACTCTTTGGACAAAGCTCCCTAGGCAGCTTACCAAATATAGGTCTGACCCTAACTTCTGATATATTTTTTTTTATCTAACAAGGCTTGAGACCTAGGTGTTTCTTCTCTTCAGAATTTAATTATTCAAATTTATCCATTTAAATGGGCTCACTACTGGTTATTGCTTAGAGGAGGCTAATGTGCCAGTAAAATATCTTTTATTTTCAAGACTGAAATGAACTTGGAATGTATCTAATTTTGCTTCAAGCACTTTCAAGAAGCTGTGAAAGCTTCCACACTCTGCCAAATTAGCTGCCTGTTTGCAGTCTCAGAGAAGGCAGAGGAGGCCCGAGCAGTCAGCTTGGTTTCTTCTTAAAGATGCTGTGCCAGCTGAGAAGGAATGTTTCCCCTGCAGGGAAATTATTTGCTGGCAAAGACCCTGGCTTGGCACTTCTCCAAAGTGGAGCTAACTCCCAAAGGAAGCCACCAGGCTGCTTTGCCCCATCCAAAGATTCTCTGGCACGAAATACCACGCATGTGTGTGTACAAATCGGTTTCCAGGCAGCTTGAGATACAGGCCAGCAGTAAGTTCTAAAACTATGTTAGAAATGATATGCCCAACTTTATATGCCCAGCTGGAAGGATAAAATATTTTTGGGTAGCAAGGACTTTACTTTTAAAACCTTCAAATCTTACTGTTTCAGAGTATATATTTTTTAAGACATGGGTAACTTGGAAAATTAATAAGTTTCTTGTTGAACAAAGAAAAATGTTGCTTTGAAGAAAAATTGAATTTTACTGGATATAATAATTTGCAAACCAGCTATAATTCTTTTGGAGAGCTTTGCTCTGGAAAGAATCCAATATATTTTTTATTTCATTGTAAAAAAATAAATACTTGGGCCTACAAAACAGCAAAGAAACCAAGAGATATGTTGATCTGTAATCATCAAGATAACCACCAAACATATAGGAAGTACTCATAAAGATGGGTGAGTACATGACCAATCTGAAGTATGAGGCACTTGGAGACTAATAAGCAGACACATCCTTTGGACTGAGGGGTCATCTGCTGGCCAAAACCTACAGAAGAAGGAATATGTAAGTGCCCACTAAATGAGAATCTCTCTTTGTGCACAATTCAAAGATGTAATAAGGTGCTGTCCCCACCTTCAAGAAACCTACAACAATTAAATGCACAAGTATGCATTGAACGAATTTGGAAAGAGTTATACTAAAGCATTGTTCTTGTTTAGATATGAGGTGTCCCCCCAAAGCTCCAAAGTAATGCAGGAATATTTTGACATGAAATCACTAGATTGTGAGAGAGGCAACCTTATCAGTCTCCCTCAGTGTGAATGGACTTACTGGGTGGTAACTCTAGGGAGACAGAATATGGTTGAAATAGGTGGAAAAATGGGATATGCCCTGGAAGGGTACATCTTCCATGTGGCCCATTTCTCTTTCTCTGCTTCCTGGCTGCCATGAGCTGAGAAGCTTTCTTCCACTGTTCCTTCAGCCATATATTACACCATATATATTACTCTTGGGCCCAGAGTAATATAACCAATCGCTCATGGACTGAACCTCTAAAACCATAAGCCCAGAATAAACGTTTCTACTTCCAACTTGTTGTCATCAGGTATTTTGGTCATAGTGATGAAAATCTGACTAACATAGGTATGTACAGATGCCCACTAAAGAATAAAGAGGAAGCATTTAGCTCAAACTGAGTATGCAGCACAGAAAGCTTCCTGAGGATGCAATTCCTATATTCAACTTAAATGATGAAAACTAGCCAAAGAAAGAGGATGTAAGGGTTTTGTAGATGAGTTTATAGACAGAGAATCCTGGAGAGAGATGCAAAAGGTTTTTTACTCATTTAAACCAAAGGAGCAAGTTCAAGGTAGAAAGTGACAGAAGACCATGTTGGAGAACAAAATGAAAGATGATGACACTGGGACTTTTCACCCTGTAGACTAAGGGGCTAGGCCAGATGCTGGGAAGAGAAAGGAGTCAGAATGAAGGGCTAAGGAGGCATAATGAGCTCCACCTTTAGGTTCAAGTTGGAAGAAAATTCCAGAGGCACTCCATGAGCCTTCCAGAGAAGCCAGAAATCACTGAGAGATCAAAGACAGATAGAACCCTGCAATATGTGCCACTACTCCTCAGGAATGGTCCATATGGATCATTTAACAACAACAACAAATTATCCTACATGTTCTTCCACAGCAATGAGCAGTAAAATTATCAAGTGTGAAAAGGTCCCATAATCTGCTCAGGATGGAAGAAAGGACAGCAAAAGGAAAAGAGTTAGAAAGATAGTCCCCTTGTGGAGTCAATTTGGCAAAAAAAGAAAAAAAAGAATTCCCAAGGGATAGAGTGGGTAATGACTGCTCTCAAATGATAGAAAAGAAGGCTGGTGCTCAGAAACCTGGGGAAAGAAGAGACCTGTGAAAACTCAAGGAGACCTAGCATCTTTTAAAAAAAGTAGACAGGAGGGCTTAACACCAAGGACGAGGAGAGGGAAGTGGAGGGGGATGTATGTCCGAATGTTGGGGTTTAGAGGGATAAGGGAGAGCTAACATTCAATAAGCATCAACTTTTTTCTATGTAATAATTAAGTAAAGACCAGAAGCTAGTTTGAGTGAAGGAGGGAATCTTAAAAGCAGCCCTGAACCAAGACTGTTATAACAAAAGGTGCCCCATCAATTCCTTGAATTCCTGTTTGTTAAAACTGGTTGTAGAGCTGGGTGTGGTAATGCGCGCCTGTAATTCCAGCAGCTCAGGAAGCTGAGGCAGGAGTTTAAAGGCAGCCTCAGCAAAAGCGAGACACTAGGCAACTCAGTGAGACCCTGTCTCTAAATAAAATACAAAATAGAAGAGACTCCAAACCCTGCATTTATCACCAGGGCTTGTCACTGGTGATTTAAGAAAGTGAAATGTGGAGGACTGTGTGAAGACCTGGTGCCCTCTGAGATGAACCAGCGTAGTGAGAAGCAGAGCTTAATGGAGCAGGTTGAACTGTACAGCTTCTTCTACTTCAAAGACCCCCAGAGTAATTAAAGTTTGGCATGTGCAAAGACATTGTCATTGCTGTCCTGATTTCTGACAGAATTTATTTACATGGGTCTTTCCTCCATACTGAATTATGCTTGAAGGTGACTAAGTCTATCTTCTTCAGTCAAGCCCCAGCACAAGTTTGGACAAATGACAGGTCCTTCAACACCAGCAGCATGACTGAGGTAAAAGTGGTAGAGCAATGACCATCTACGGTACTCAAACTGCATTCATCCTGCAAGCCAAGGAAGAATGTTTCTGAGAGGCCACACAGAGACCTTTTCCTACAGAGTGCCTGATTGCTAACAGAATATTCAAATGCATTGGCACTTACAGGAGGAAGTTCAAGGGCCCAGTTCTTCAAGGTTGTTCTCATTACCTTTTTTTAAAAAATACCTTTATTTATTTATTTTTTATGTGGTGCTGAGGATCGAACCCTGGGCCTTGCACCTTCTAGGCCAGTGCTCTACCACTAAACCACAACCCCAACCTATTCTCATTATCTTTCATGCTTCCTCATAACCTGTTCCTACATTTTATATTTGTTTTTCAGCTAAATAGCATGTACCATCCAATCAATTATTTAAGGCCAAAACTGGAAGTCAATGATCTTTTGTTTCATTATGTGCCATACTCAAATCATCCAGGACCCATGACTGCTTGCCCTACAGCCTACCCTTATCCTAGGTTCTGTTCTTTGCTGCCTCAGTTCAAGCCTTCACTTCCAGCATCCTTGATGGTGCTCCTCCAGTGGCCTTATCACTCACCCATCAGAAAAACTCTTTCCATGCAAAGTTGCTCGTGCTACCCCTTGTCTATAAACACATCCTGGAACCCTCCCATTGACTGGGTTTTAAATATGCAAATGGACTGGCTGAAATAATCCAAAAATCCACTCATATTAGATTTACATTCATAAGATATTTACTCTACTTAGTGGAGGAACTGGATTTTGAGATAGTCTTTCTAAATTTCTAAACACTATTTCAAAATTGGACATTCTTCAGAAAATAAAAGAAAAAAAAGATTGAAGAAAAACCACAATAAGATACCAACACAGATCTAACGGGGTGGCTTTTTATCAAAAAAACAGAAAATTAAAATAGTTGGTAAAGGATGTGGAAAAACTGGAACCCTTAGGCACTGTTGGTGAAAATGTAAAATGGTGCAGCTGCTATAGAAAATTGTATGATAGTTTCCTGAAAAATTAAAAAGAGAAATATCATATGATCCAACAATTCCACTTTTGAGCATAAGTTCAAAAGAACTGAAAACAAAGACTCAAGTAGATATTTATACATGCATGTTCACATCAGTATTACAATAGCCCAAAGCAGGATATGACCTGTGTCCATCAAAAGATGAAGGGATAAACAAAATGTGCATACATATAATAGAATATTATTTGGCCATAAAAGAGAAGGAAATTGTGACATGTCAATGTGGATCGGACAAGTACCACATAGTTCCACTCTTATGAAGTACCTAACATTGTCAAAGTCATGAAGACAAAAGGTAGAAAAATGGCTATGAGCAGCTGCATTAGGAGGGAATGAAAGTTTTAATTTAACTGGCACAGAGTTCCATTTGCAAGATAAAAACTGTCCTAGTCACTGGTTGCACAGTAATGTCAATGTACATAACACTGCAGTACTATACACTTAAAAATGGTTACAAGGGTAAACTTGATATTAAATGCATTCTACCACAACTAAAAATAACGTGAAGAAATTAGTTACCAAATGCACCTGAGTAGACAGAAAATGATTCTGTTGTGTTTTGGACAATGTATTTTAATCATTATCACAGATTCTGAGCATGCTTTAAAAATAATCTAACCAGAACTTATAAAAATAGTTCACATACACAATATCATGTACATGCCTGAGGAGCCTTAGCTGCACTTTCCCTTCTACTTCTAATTCATACTGCCCAAATGCAAAGGCACATTTTCCCTAAAGTAGCTCTGTTCACTTATCAAAGCAAACTACAAATATCAGTGCTTAGCCTTCAGAGTTTCCCTCAGCTAATGCATCACCCCATGGATTCTTCTTAACTTTTCCTAACCTCAACAAGTCTTTCCCAGCATTCATCTGAAATATTCATGCAATTTTCCTCACCCAGAATATCTTCTCTCCAGTCTACCTCTCCTGTATGGGTCAGCATAAGACTCACTTCACTTGTGAATCTTGGAGGCAATTCTCCAGCAGAACTGAGGAAACTGATTTTGGGTCCACAAGGGGTGAGTATCCAGGGTTAAGTGTCTTCTTTTCATTTTCCAAGAAAGACATTATTATAGACTTGGAACATCTTTATGTCCTCAACCATGGAGAAAAAGGCACCAGACCACAGGATTTAGAGCCCCTTTTACTTATGGCTCTCTATAACTCTGCCAACCCCCTCCATGGTGCACCCTACTCTTGACAAGGTTTTCCAGTAATTTACCACAGGCTAGGCATTGCTATACCATTGAGAATGAGCTGAACGAGACTGAAATTAGAGAAGATGTTGTAATAGAAAACATTACCTGGCTTCCACACACATTGAGGATAAATAGGTTCTTGGGACTTAGGCTTATCACACAGATTCCATGATAGAATTATGTAGGTGATGTTGATATCAATAAGGATTCCTACTGGAAACCAGATAGCCTCTGGCTTTCTATGAAACCCACTTCATCATGGCATGGCTACCCAAAGTGAACATGGAACTGGGAGGAGAACCCTTTCCTAGGCACTTCCACTTGGATCATTTCCTTCCCACCAGACTTCCAAGAGAACAGGCCTCTAACTCCATTGTTGGGCCCTGAATCATATGCTATCTTGCTTTCATTTTGAATGGCTTCACATGCATATGTCCATCTTCCCAGGCACAGGGAATACTTTAAACTATCAGCATAAAATAGACCCTCAATAAACACATGCTGATTTCTTGAAGCATCTAAGTTCTACATTCCCATCTTGAGAAAGGAGCCCACTCTTGTTTCCAAGCAGCTTATTAGCTGAATTTAAACAACTATTTAGCTAGAGCCCAAATGCTATCCATATTTCTTTCAATGTTCTTCTAGTTTACTGCATGGTGCGTAAGTTTAGGCTGAGGATATTTATGCCAGTAACATCAGAAAAAGGCATAAACAGCATGACTATCGCTTTAATTCTGCTTTGTTTTGCAGAGTTGCTGGAGCTGACAACTTCACAACAAGGTGTCTGCTTCCCATAAATCAGAGTAGGCAATTTTTCTCCAATTATATTTTAATTCATGGATAATCATTCTCCATAGCAGGTGGCAAGTAGAAGGGGGCTGGAAGCCAGGGAGAAAGAAGGTATGATAAAGTATTAAATAATTTTTATTTGAATTTGTACCAGCAAGTATTGTAGGAATAGCAGAGACAAAATGCATCTGGTAACAGAACCCAGGTGAACAGAATGCATTAAGTGAATATTGGATGCATCCAGAATCATCTCCTCAGCCAAATGTAGTTCAGTCTAAAACAGATTGTTTCTCACTTAGATTCTCTGATTGCCTAATTCTTCATTTCATCATAAAGCCCTCCTTCCACCTTTTGCTTGGGGATTCTGAACATGAACTTGAGATTGTTCTAAGAACTGCACTGTCATCTAGGACTTGATCTACACCACAAAAAAAAAAAAAAAAAAATACTTTCCTTCCTTTACCTAATGTGTCTTGTTCCAGTATCTGGAACACCCATGTACAGATAAATTAATTAAACAAACCTTAAAAGGACCCATATGTCTTACTAAAATTGTACTCCTAATCTGTTTGCCAAATTTTTATTAACCACATTATGTGACAGACACTTTAAAGTACAGAAATGAGTAAGACACAAGATCTCGCACTCAAAAAGCTTCCGACTAATAGGAAAATCACTTACACAAGCAGAATTCTTATCCAATTGCCAGCTCCAGCCCATCCTCCCTGCCTGCTCCATCTCAGGACAGCATGCACCACCTGCCCTGGTGGTTTATACCTATACCTGGATATCACCTTTGATTCTATGATCTCATGTTGCTCCATCCTGATGGCTAAACTCTGATCCAAGCCACCATTATCTTTCATTTGGCTTAAGGAAACAGCTTTCCATATGATCTCCCACTTGTATACTACATTCTCTAAGAGATATACACTCTAATTTTTATAGTAAATACACCTTCAGGCTACTCCCTTGATTAAATCTCTCCAGTGCCAGTGCCCTTAGAAAACTGACTCCTTCCAATAGCCTAATGGCCCTTCATTAGCTGGCGCTTGACTACCCCCCAACCTCACCTTGTACCTCTCTTCTTGCTTACTAAATCCCACTTACTCAGACCCTCTTTCCCCTTCTTACTTCAAAGTCACTGTACTCGCCTTCTTCTCTGCCTGGAACATTCTCCATTTCCTTCTTTATTTCATAATTATCATCTCACTTTACTCAGGTCTTAGATCAAATGTCCTAGAAGGAGAGAGAACCTTTGAGCATATGGCTTAGCTCTGTGAGAAATGTCCATTCCTCAGGAAGCCTTCCCTGACCACTCCACAAACACTGCTCCAGGACATTCCATTTCATTTTACTTTCAGTATTTTTTTTTCCAATTACCTGTTGTTTCTGTTCTCTGACTAGCATGGAAACTGGTCTTGCCAGTACCACTGTCTTAGAATCGCACTTGGTTCCCAGGAGGCACTCTGAAAAGGGTTTGCTGACATATGAATGGACATTACAAAGAAGAATGAAATGAGAAATAAACAAGGAGAGAAATGAATTACAGTAGATGGGGTAGAGAGAGAAGATGGGAGGGGAGGGGGGATAGTAGGGGATAGGAAAGGTAGCAGAATACAACAGTTACTAATATGGCATTATGTAAAAATGTGGATGTGTAACCGATGTGATTCTGCAATCTGTATTTGGGGTAAAAATGGGAGTTCATAACCCACTTGAATCTAATGTATGACATATGATATGTCAAGAGCTTTGTAATGTTTTGAACAACCAATAAAAAAAAGAAAAAAAAAGAAGAATGAAATGAGGACAACAGAAACACAGCAAGGTAGCATAATAAGGGGCATTTATTTCGGCTGGGAGGAGAAAAGTTGGGAAAAACTTCCAGAGGAGAAATCATTTGTATGGTGCCTTGGAGGATGAGTAGGTAGCAAAAAAAAAAAAAAAAAAAAAAAAAAAAAAAAGCATCTCAGGCTCTGAAACTTACAAAGGAAAAGCTCCAAAGGATTTGAGGGCATGTCTGAGCAATAAAAACCAATTCTAACATGGCCCAGAACATATGGAGGGAGGTACTGAGAGAGTTACACAGATGATGAACCACCTCAATGGCAAGGTGTCAAAACTTCATTATTCAGACAATGAAAAGACCTAAGGATGAAACTGGTACACTCCAAAATGCCTTTTATAAATACTAAGAAAAACTGCTTGAATTTAAAAACAAATAACAAAAAATGGCATTACTTTTAAGAAGACTATATATTCTTCTGCATTATGGGGAGGGAAAAGGACTTCAATCCCATGTGTAAATGAAAAAGGAGGAGCTCAAGACACAGTGAGCCTGTGTCTCAGATGAAAGGCTGAGTAGAGAATACTTTTTGGTTTTCAAGGCATAAATAGCCACATTACATTTCCAGATGGTTTCAAGTTAAAAGGTGTCACTGCTGCTTAGGATAAGAAAGGTGGGATGTGGACTTCAGGATTAACTGGATCTTGGGCTCAGCAATCACACTTCATATCACAGAACAATCTGATTAGAAAAACAGTATTTAAGAGAAGGGAACATACTATTTAAACTGAAAATAACCTAAAGACCTGTATACTTTATTAAATAACATACACAAATGAATGATTCAATACTAGTCACTGTTTTATCAACAGGAAGTTGCTAAAACCATTGTAAGGGAATTAAGAACCTATGACAAAATATGATTTCTGTGCCCTACCCCCTTTATTTTGGTGATGCGAGGTCTCGAACCCAAGATCTTGTGTATGCTTGGCATACACACTGAACATACCACTGAACTCCATCCCCAGTTCATAAAATATACTTTGCGAAGTATTGACTATTCAGTTGGGCTGAGAGTTCTCACATCTCAGGGGTCTCATTAATAGGATTTATCTCAGAAAAGAATTGTTTAATGAGCCCAACTTTCCTCATAACACATGGCACAAGATAGAGAGGATGAATGATAAAGACAAAGGCAGATACAAGGGAGTGAACTGCTTGTGCTTCTACAAGTCTGCAGACACACTGTTGGACCAGTTAGCTTTTTTCTTTATTTCTCCTTTAGCAAGGCGTAGGATCTGGGCATCAGCCTATAAAAGGAGAAACCCAGAACTATAATCAAAGGTCTCTCCTGTGGTGCAGACAAAATTCCCTGTAGGTATTTGCTTTCCACAAACCAGAGTGCTGACCCAATCTGAAGAAATGAGGACCTTTGAGCATATGGCTTAGCTCTGTGAGAAATGCTGAGTCAGAGGGTAAGAGGCCACGGAATTGGGCCCCAACCATAGTAAGTGGTAATATGCTGCTGGAGTTAGAGACACCTGGATGCATACACCATAGCTCTAAATGAAAGTATGAGTGAACAAATGTATGCAAATTTCCCCAAATGTCACAGGAAAATAGCTGGCAAAAGAGAATGGATACAAGGTGCTTAATACAGTGGCTGGATGTAGTAAACACTAAACAATCAACAGTTCTAAAAGATGTTGTTCTTGTCAGTTGTATATAGTTATTAATTCTATTATTTTATGTGAAGTTCTCTGGGGAAGAAAGATAAAATCATGGAGCCTCACAAAACTGGAAGGACCCTAAAAGTCCCTTCATCCAGTTTCCTGTTTTCAGGTATTTTTGTCATCACTGACTGTCACTTTCTTGATAAAGTCACCAGGAACTTGAGCAAATAGGCTTACCACTCAAGTCACCATTAACGCCCTTTAAAATAGTCTTGTTTGTGTTCTCCATGATCCCCTAGTGTTTGAAAGTATTTCCTGGGCACTATATTAGATGCCCTAAGAGTTAAGGCTGCCTCTGTTATTACAAATAATTTATAAAACAAGATGAAAGTGTATAAGCCAAAGGGATCATGTGCTGAGTAATCAAAGTGCCAACTATAAAATATTAGACAGTTATGAAAATGATAATAAAGCTCATAACAACCCTTGCTAATGCATATTGTGTTGTTAAGCAAAAAATTAGAAAACATAATTCTATTTATGTTGTAATTATAGCTAAGTAAAAGTATGTGTCTGTGTGTGTGTGTGTGTATGTGTGTGTGTATATATATATAGCAAGGGCTAGGAAGCAACTTGAAAAATGACTACAGCTAATGTGCTAAGGAGGTGTTGTTGCAGAAGTTTAAGTTTCATCTCGTGACTATAATGGAGCTGGCAAGGTGAACACCACAGCAGAGACAATCACAGGGAAGGAGGCTGTCCACTTACCCAGGGTTATACAGCATGACTGCGGACAGGTTCTCACAGGACTTTGAGAGGTCGGTCATGGACAAGCTGAAGGAGGACAGAAGGCCACTCTAAGAGCAGACACAGGGCAGAGTGGTTACCTTAGCAAGGAAGAGAAGGCCAGTGCTGTGGACTCACTGCTTCCAACTTGTAAGAGACAATGAGATACACATGCTCCTGTTAGCATGCACAACAACTGGTCTATCTGAGGACAGCAGATCCGGAACCTTCAGGCCCTAGTTTAACCTCAAACCAAATCCTGAGTGAGAAGTACACAGGAGCCTGACATTCCAGTATAGGGGACATTCACCAGGAATTGCACAACCCAGATGGTCTCCTTTGAAAATTTTTAAAGTTAAAGTGGAGGAAAGAGGTCACAACCTCTTTGCCATCCTTCTCCCAGGCAGGCAGCATCACCCATTATTAGTGGCACTCACAATTACAGAATGATAAAGACCAGGGAGGAAGAGGTAAGGAAAAACCAAAAAGGTGAGAGTTAGACCTATTTTGCTTCCATGGAAAGCCACTGGCAAACAGGCTTTCTTTCCTCTGTTTCTCTAAGTTTATACCAAAAGAATCCTCAAGAGTGACTCTAGACTGGAACAGAAAAGAGGACTCAGGAGTGGGGCTATGGCTTAGTGGTACAGCACTTGCCTAGCATGTATGAGGCACTGGGTTTGATTCTCAGCACCAGATATAAATAAAATAAGTAAATAAATAAAGATCCATCAATAACTAAAAAGAAATCTAAACAAAAAAAAAAAAAAAGAAAGAAAGAAAAGAGGTTTCAGTGGCCAGACCAGAAGCCTGGGGAAGGCTAGGGTCTATAGCTCTGTCCTCCATTCCCATCTTTGGTGAGTGCAACCCCAGGCAGTCCTTCTAGAAGAAGGCTGAGATGAGAGGCTATGTAACTTGATGGTTGAGGCAAAGGCCTCAGACTTCTTAAAAGAGGTTTAACATCAAGCAAACATATGGTCACAAATTAAAAAAAAAAATGTTTACTCATGATATGAGCAGAAATCTCAAAGAAAAGTGCTTTCAAAAGAAATCATGAGGTGGCCTCAGAGCAAGTTAGAGAAAGTAAATCTCAGACCAATTTTTCCACTCAGTTCTCTGTAACATGGGCACAATAACATTTGCTGTGTAGATAAAGTAAAAGAATATACCCAGGATGTAAGCATAGCTCCTGGCTTAGAAATGTTGGCTGGGGTCTTTACTGTCTTCATCAGTCTAAGGACCAGCCATGACATCCCTAGCAGATTTCCTTCCCTCCCATCTCTTTTCTTCTTTCTTAGGTCCTCAGCTTACACCCCCAACCCCATTCAGCAATTAAAGCACCCTCTGGATGGCCCTATCTAAGCAAGTAAAAGTCCCTCCCCTTTGTCCTAAACTCCTTCCTGCTCTACTTCACACCTCAGTTAAAAACCTAATTTACTGTGGCTGATTTGGGATTTGATGAAAGGGATTCCAATATTGGGTTAATTTCTAAGACAGATGTGATAAGTGGAAGTCATTCTTCATTAATACAAAATGATACCCAGTTCCTTCGTGGGAGGGGGGGAGGCTAAAGAGAAAGAGCTGTAAAGAGCAGGTTCTCTTTGTCAGCCTGGATTCCACTTGCTTGGTCTCCTGCTCCAACACCCCATTATCTGCCTGGAAGCCAACAGTCTAGAGTCTATCCAGGCTATAGAACTTCCTCTCAAGAGGTTCTGTATTTCAGAAAATTAAACTGTTGGAACTACAGTGAATGCCTACACTCCCATGCCAGGTCAGAGGCTCCCTCCTAAAGACTTTACACCCTCACCTTTCTCTTCTCCCGGAGCTTGGCAGCTTCCTTTGGATGGTTAAAGCGAAACATATTGGTCCTTCCCAAGAGTATCACAGCACCTGAAAACACACAAAAACACTGATGCATTTATAATAAGCAATGTGGTCAGCTGCAAGAAATGTAATTTTCAGTGTACTATAAAATAATCAGGGAAAGTATTAGTCACCAAAGTCCACTGACACAAATAAGTTTATTTATATGTGTGTGTGTGTGTGTGTGTGGGGGGGTATTGGAGATTTAACCCAGGGGCACTCCAACACTGAGCTATATATACCCCTAACCCTTCTTTACTTTTAAGACAATGTGTTGCTAAATTATTGAGGCTCACCTCCAATTTGGATCCTTCCACCTCAACTTCCCAAGTCTCTGAGATTATAGGTGTGTGCCACCTTGCCAGGCACACATGTTAATTTTAAACCAGGAAAAACTTTATTTTTACAGGTGGATATCTAAATACTTACAATAACCAAGGCAAAAGTGACAAATGTAAGCATTACAACCTATGATAAGATTTTAAATTTAATATATAGACAATTCCACTTTTGATAGTTTGAAAGCAGAACAAAAAAACAGTTCTTAAAAGAGGTTTAACATCAAGCAAACATATGGTCACAAATTTTAAAAAAATGTTTATTCATGATATGAGCAGAAATCTCAAAGAAAAGTGCTTTCAAAAGAAATCATAGGCAGAGTACAGGTAACTATTACTAACATCTCCCTCAGAATTTGGTTTGTATGGTCTATTTTCAAGGGAACACACTATTTTCCATCAAAACCCCATTAAAATTTAGGTGGCCACATTAGACACTCAAGAAAAATTCCTTTTGACAACTAGAGTCCTCCTTATTTAGAAAACAACTGCTCAGCAAGCAAAAAAATTTAAGGAAAATGCACAAGGATAAAAAGTTATAGGTGAGCATGCGGGTGGATTTCAACTTGATCACGCAAAAACCCTTTCTTTTCTTTTTTTGTGGGGAGGAGAGGGAGTACTAGGGATTAATATCAAGGGCACTCAACCACTGAGCTACATCCCCAGCCCTATTTTTGTATTTTATTTATAGACTGGGTCTCACTGAGTTGCGTAGTGGCTCACTGTTGCTGAGGCTGGCTTTGAACTTTTGATCCTATTGCCTCAGCCTCCCAAGCTGCTGGGATTACAGGTATGTGTCACTGAGTGAGAGACAAGCAAAAACCCTTTCTAAAGTCAGGACTGTTCAATGTAGCAAAGGAGTCATGCAGGGTAGTGAGCTCCATGTCACTGGAGGTGTTTAAGAGAAGTGATCCTGCAGAAGACATTTACAATCCTATTTGGTCCCATCCATGCCTGCATGTCCATAACACCTCAGAACATACCCCATGTTCAAACTAGTCTTGGGGGGGGGGGGGCTTATTTGTGAAGACCAGATACACATAATGAAGAAAGTCAACCATGAAGGATGATGAGTATGAGTGTGTGGTTATGTGTGTAACATCAAAGTGACATGTGCAGACTAGAGTAGCTGGTAACAGACCTCAGTACCAAGAACCTAAGCTGAATCTCACTAGATAACCAGAGGCCAAGAGGAGGTGTTCCCTGTGAGGTAATAGCAGAGACAGGCTGAGCCTTAGACTGGAAGATGGCCTGCTATGCTGGGGACAGCAGAGAAAACCAAATCCACCCAAAGCACAGGATGTTTGAAATGACAGCAAGAATCGACATTGGATAGAAGAAGCAGAACAGACTATGTATACCACAGGTGCCAAGACAAGAGTTTTCACCAGAAGTCAAGAACTGGTTGATAGCAATAAAACTCAGTCTATAGATGAGCTTTGTGTATCCCCTATAAGATTTCAAAGTCAAACTATTAATTGTCCAAGTTATAAACTTGGGATTTCACATAAAACTGTGTGTTTCTTTTAGCACTCCTAGGCAAATTAGAAGACACAGTGGATCTTGGCTGTCACTGCACAGAAAACTCTGTGGGCTGCTGGTGGCTGTCTCCTTTGGACAAAACACATAACCAGTCTCTTGCTTGGGTCGTGTCTTTATCGGGACCCTGCAGGTGATATCATACCCCCAGATATATATTCTGGAGCTTCAGCCAGTGTTGTCTCTCTACCTATTTAATGTACTGTCATACTCTGTATGTCTCAAAGAAGTTTCAAATCCAGTATAGTTAAAACCCAACTGGTTCAGACCATAATCACCTAAGCTAACTGAAAGACTGGTTGTAGTTGTGGTCATTATTTAACAGAAATGGAGTCAGTATGAAAAGGAGAAGGTAGTTTTAGGAGATCCAGAAGGGCAGCAGTGGGTAGCATCCGTTCTACAATATACTTACCTCCTCATGTAAAATCACATTTGTATGTTTTCTAATAATGGAAAGGGATCATTAATATTATTAAGAAAGGTGTTTCCCATGCCTTTCACAACTAAGACTAGGTGCTATGGGCGGCAAAGAAGTCAAAAGTGAAGCCATGATGTCTCAGGTATATGTATCTTTAATGTTCTTCAGATACATTAGAGATTAATAATGCAATCATATTCCAGGTGTTAATTACATCTAATCCAATTCCTTTTTTTCCCTGTTAATCAAATGCCCAGCCATGCAAGTTGAAAATTGCTAAAATATGTTAATGGAAAAATAAAATAGCATTTCAGAAGCATATTTCAAATCGCTTTAAATCATTAAAAATAACCTTGCCACCCATGTTATTTGCATGAAATACACATAAAAAACCCTTTAAGGAGTTATAAAAGAAAGCAAAACTACCCATGACAATTCATTATTTCCATCTAAATAATGTGTGTCAATTGTATGGCATGTAAAAGGGGCTCCATTATGAATGGCTTCCTTCTCTTTCCTCCACTGTACATTTTTACTCAACAAACACTGAATTTTAAAATGTGCTTCATTTTTACATGATGCTGGATTCATTTAATCAGTAAATACATGATGAATGCTTATTGTATGCTAGTCATGGTGCTAAATATTACAAATACAGAGGTAAACAAATCAGAAAATGCCTTGCCCTTGTGGAGCTTAAGTAGAAAATAGGAGAGAGGGATAAATAATCAAAAAATTGCATAAATGAATGCAAAACAGCAGCTGAAGAAAAGAAAATATGCTCAGGGAACCAGCAGCAAAAGAGGAGGGGGTTTACTTTAAGGGAGGCTGGGAAGGATTCCCTGAATGAAGCAGTGTTCTGAGGATGAATTGGGGAGAGGGGCATGTGCAAAGGTCCTATGACAGTAAAAAGAAATGATAATGATGAGTGATTAGAAGATAGTCAGATGGCTGTGGCAGAGGGAATAAGGGACATCACTGTGTAAGATAAGGCTTGAGAGAGAAAAAGGGAGACAGTGGAGCACCTCAAACCTTTCAGGATATATAAAGTCTCTTTTGCCCTATGTAGTTGCAATAGAAAGACACTGTAATGGCACATGATTATGTTCGAGTTTTGGAAAGATCATTCTTGCAATTGACTGAAGAATGACCAAAGTGCATGAGAGTAATGTGAACCGAAAAGCTAGGTGACTCTCAGGTTAAAGTGGATGGTACCTCAGGTCTGGGTGACAGCAAAGAAGACAAGTAAACAAATCTGAAAGTTATTTAGGAGACAAAATCAACAGGATTCAATGATGGGCTAGATACAGAGAGGAGAAGGGAGGTGAGGAAGCCGGATCCTGGGTTTTGGACCACATTGCTGGCTGGATGGGGCACCATCTACTGAGACCAGGAATATTGAAAAAGGACCAAGACTTGATTGGGAAAAGAGTCATGAGTTTGGCTTGAGACATAATGAATTTGAGCTGCCTTTAGCAAATGAAAATATGGATCTGAGGCCCTACCTACCTACCCACCTGTTAATTATTTACCAAACACCTGTACATGTATGTATGTGCACATTTTTATAAGCATATATACACATATTCAAAGATATTAGATATATTAGTGTAAAAGCCTAGTGTGTGTGTGTGTGTGTGTGTGTGTGTGTGTGTGTGTATTTGAGAATTCTTTCTAAGAAACAAAGTCACAGATATGAGAATGTTATTCAAGGAGAAAAGATGGAGGTAGAAGAAAAGAGGACCTAAGATCAGCACTTGAAGGATGTGGATATAATGGCCAAGTAGAGAAGGATGAACGTGCAAAAGAAAAGGGAAGAGCCATCAGATAGAGAGAAGGAAACTCTCAGGAGCCAAAGGAAGAAGTGGCTAATGGTTCAGAGTGCTTTTGAGAGGTGGTGTGGTGGCCTTAGTTGGTAGTAGCAAAAAGCCAGAACAAAGGGACTGAGGGGTGAGAGGTAAGGGGTGCAGATCTACCAAGTGCACACAACTCACTGAGAAGTCATAGACAGAAAGATGGAGTTGGTAATAGTCAGGATCCCCATGGGATTTTTGTTTTTTAAGAAAATTCCTGAGTATACTTAAAAAACAATAAGTGAACCGAAAGAAGCAGATGAATAAATGAATGAATGAAAGGACAAATTAATGAGAATGACTAGTGGTATACAATTTCTGCATGAGACCCAGAACATGTGTCTGGCCAAGGACAAGTCACTCCTTAACTTCTCTAGAATTCATCAATCTGAATAACTCCTAAGGTTCCTTCTAGGTCTTAAATTCTTTTTAACTATGAACTGCTTCTTGCTCTGAGATTAATGTGATTAATCATAGCAGATGGACTTTTTGTGATACACTTAATTTGTAATTTTGAAAGCGTATCTAAACCACTTTGAAATATATGATGGCTTCTTTGAGATTACTTCAAAGCTTGTTAAATACATGAAGACAGACAAATTCCAGATGGTCTTAAAAGTGAATGAAGAGAAAATGACATTGTAAAAGGAAAATGACATTTCTAAAAAAAAGAAAGAAAAGCTGAATTTATATTTCTGTGAATAAGAATCACTTAATGCTGGTTTCACATGAGATTTTCTTATTTTAATATTTTAAGCAAGCAAAAAAGTATGTAAATATTTCCTGAGATTTCTAAGGAGTGTAGAGTAATAACTAATGTCACCATTAATTACTCTCCTCCTTAAATTTTAGATGAGATTTTCTAATTCTGTTACTGCACAAATACATACCCTTTTTTTCTACTAAATTTTGTCACAGAATATTTTGAATGATGTATGAAACACGTCATTCTGGGTTATAACTGATATACACCTGAAACACTTGGAATCCCTAAAGGCATGTAACGGTGAATTTGGAGGCCACTGCAGCAAGAAAAATGGGTGGCTTTTTGTAATTCTGCTTCAGGGCACCTCATTCTGTATTTTAATTACTTAAGAAAACATTCTCGGCACACACACAGAGACAAGAGATGACACATCTAAAGTATGCTTGGTGAAAGAGAAGTTTTCATTTTATATGTGACAGTTGGAGAAGCCAGACTTTCTAGAGGAACATGGACTTTTCTAAAATGTCGCTGAAGGACAGGTCAGGGTAAGGGAGGATCGGTTAAGTTCTTAGTCAACTGCCTGATTCCAGTAAAAAGAAATTGGTTTTTGTGTAATGACTTTCTTCCAAGTGTCTTTAAAAATGTTTATATTGAAATACATTATGATGATGGCATCACTTGGGAATCCTGATAGTATAATTTCTAACAACATATTACAATACATAGAACAAATTATAGAATATGCTCTGTGATTTCCAGACACTTATAGCACTGACTTTGTTATTTAAGATACCTGAATTATAGTACTCTTTTTCCCTATTTCAAAAATGTGAAACTAGATGGGGAAGATTAAGATCTGACATGGTGCTTGCAATGGGTAAGAAAACTGCATGTAAATACCCAGTGATTCAAACAGGACACACAGTGTGGAATTGGGAGGTGTGGGAATGGATGACGAGCATTCTGCATCAGTCTGATACTGCAGCAGGCATCACTATGGAACCATGCCATCAGATCATGAGTTGGCATCTGTGAAGGGTGTAAATGCACAATAACACCTTACCCAAAAGCCACATAAGCCTTCCCTTGTCACCTTCCCTTCAATATTTACAATTCAAATATGGATCTACAATTGCTTGCATTGGATAAATCACTTTGACTCCTGTTTATTCTTGGTAAAGTGAAAATTGCCATAAACTTATATTCTGAGACTCTGGAGGAGAAAGACAATTGATTTTAAATCTTTGCCACTTATGTTTCTAGCCAAATAATCAATCCATCAAGAATTACATGATGAACTGTGCACAAGCTGAGTGTAGAGCTTTATGAAACTTCAAGATGCTCCAATCCTGTTCTCAGAGAAAATTTTAGATGTGTGCATGGGTGAACAGGGCTTGAATTTTCTTTTTCTTCTTAAAAACTCATGGGACATGTCTCCTGTCCTTATTCAAAGAAAATGTGGAAAGTGTATGAAATAATTAAGAGGGCAATTCAAAACAGTGATGACAACAAGGGAAAGATTCCACAGACCTGATGGAAAGCATTACAATAACTGGTTACATTATTAATGACTTTTTTTTCCATTGGCCCCTAGTAGTCTACATTTTTGTTACAAACAACCCTTTTAACTCACTTTAGGAACAACCTCACCTACTCATTTCTAGCCTTCCACACACTCCAAGCTTTCAATAGCTGTTCCTTCCAAAATAGTTCTTATAAGATGGCCTCCATTGCCTGTCATCCCTAAGCTCTGACAGTTTCTTACCTTTCACTATTGCTCATCTACAAGCTACCCACTGGGCTACACAAATGCTACACTGTTCTTCACCTCTTGGCCTATGTTACTCCTTTACTGAAAGGGGAGAACTGACTCCCTTTGGTCTTCCACAGAAAACTCAGTACACTTGCGTGTGAGGCCCCATCCTTGGATTCCCACTGCTTCTACTCCTCACGTTGCCCCTTTCCAGTCTCTAGACATTTCTTCACTACCCTCTTTAGTTGCAGTATATCTGTCAATTTTTCACCATATGCCATTATGATAAATGCATTCTTTCACTTTAGAATTTAGCTTGGAGCAAATTTCTCCCTTTTCACAAGTCTAAAGCCACCAGGAAGAGTTTTGGTTCTGTGTAAAATGGAACAAGCACATTGCCCTGTCTCTCCCACTGAATGCATTATATCCTGAATATAATGTGTGCAGCAATTATTTGAGGGCCCTGAAAAGTAAATAGTAGCAGGAAGATTGAAGAACAAAAGAATGTGAAGCACCATTGAACTGAATTTAATTTTTTTTAATCCTCCAGTGTTTCTTGGCTTGATTTAAGGGAAAAAAACTCAGAAGTGGTTATTAGTGCAAAATGAAAATTCCATTAGAAGCCCTTTAGCTCGGATTAGAAGAGCAGGCAGAGGGTTGGTCCCTTGGTAGAAAGACCCAGGGAACTGGAAAGTTATTTGGGAAATAGTTAAAAGGGAACTGTTCAAGGAAAGTGATTTTAGAGTTATTCATGAACTGCACTTACCACCAGTAGTACACACATGGATCTGATCCTTGACAGTACAATGAAACTTTGAGAAATGAACTAAGAGACCACTGTTTAGGTCCCACCCTATACTTGTTGCTATTGGAACTACACTGCAAAGACTTAGAAAATTAAATCAATGTTGAAGCCAACACCACAACCCGCACAGGCTGACTACAACTCCTGGCCTGGATCAACCAGGTTAAGACCCAAAATCTCTGAACTTAATATTCATAAAAACCATTATTATTACTCAGTGAAGGACGATTCAGGAAAATCTCAACTAGTATGGCAAAATACAATCAATGAAAAGTAATGATAAGATGACAAAGATGTTGGGATTATTTGATAAAGACTTCTGATTAGCTATTATAAAAGTGTTCCAACAAATGCTCTAACACTCTTGAAACAAATGGAAAGATTAAAAGTTTAATTAAAAAAATGATTAAAAGAAGTCAAATATTTCAACCAAAAAAAAAAAAAACTCATTGAATAGGCTCAAAGCAGAAAAGAAGTGACAGAGAAAAAGTCCATAACTTGAAGACAGATTAATTGAAGGCCTAATTTGAAAATCAAAACGCAAAAAAATACCAAAAAATAAAACATATGTAAACAGCGCCTCATGGATCTGTGGGACAATGCAAAAATATCTAAATTTAATGTTATGGGAGACCCAGAATGAGAGGAAAAAAGTTTACTTAACCAGGCTGAATACTTTCTAAATCTGGAAAATGACATACAAATTCAAGAATTCCAGAAGTTCAGCAAACTTCAAACAGGTAAATGCTAAGAAATCCATGCTAAGACATATTATAAAGCCACCTTAGAGAATTGAGGCTGAAAGTGTAATTTTAAAAAGGAGCAGAAAGATCAAAAAAAAAAAAAAAAAAGAAAATGTATGAAATGAGAAGAAAGGGGTAAAAGAGATTGACAAATGGCTGTCTCATGTGCTGAAGTCTGGGGCACTAGGAAACTGGTCTCAGTATGATTAGCTCTGGTCAGTTGTTATCACACTCAAGCAAACACCAGTATCACATACAGACTTAAAAAACCAGTTCATGTGGGCCTCATACTTAGGTTTTCTAATTTTAGGATGGGGCTTGGAAATATGCATTTCTAACAAACTCCCAGGTAATGCTGATGTTGTTGATCTGGAGTCACACTTTTAGAATCACTAACTTTGGGCTCAATCTTTAATAGCTAGGGCTTTGACATTCAAAAATGTCTGTTGACTCAGCCCCTAGGTCTCTAATTTGGTGAAGATATATCTGATGAGTGGTCAGGGACAAGCACAGTTGTGTCCACTGGGGAGTAGACACTAATATCCGCTGGCTTTTAAAACATGTACAAGGTCTCTTTTACTAACTGGATACCTTGACTGAACCACTTGAAGATGTATTTCCCTTTCTAGTTCCCCTAAAATTCTTTTTAAATTTGTCACTGAACAACTCACAGCAGCCCTCCAGCAGATGAAAATTTTATCAAAGGCTCCTCAGCTCCACTCCACAGACAATCACCTGTTCCCACTTTCAGAGTACTTGAATAGATGCAAATATATTTTGGCACTCAAGCATAACACATTCAAATGCACCTAAGTGTGAATTTCCCAGATGCAGTTTCTGTAGCACTTCTAAAAGGAGAGATGAATGTTCAATGGATCTGACAAACCAGCAAGAAAACCAAAGGAATCACTGATATGAATGGGAAAATTAATTACATTTAACAACTATCAGCTTTAAAATTACATTATCATAAAAGAAAAAAACAATTAAGAGGAAATAGTTCCTAAAATTGTAGGACAAATGCTGAAATACCTTTTGAATTGCAAAGCAGTTGATTGTAGTGTGTGTGTGTGTGTGTGTGTGTGTGTGTGGAGAGAGAGAGAGAGAGAGAGAGAGAGAGAGAATGCGAACAACCTATCAAGAAGAGCTCCAGGTCTATGGACAAGATACCAAGATATATCATGGTTAAATTCAAACACCTTCTTCTTTGCATGGAATTATTCTATGGAATAATAGTATGGTTTCATGGGAGGGAGGTGAACTAAGCTTTTGAGAATCAAATCAATCAGAGCATAGTAAGATGAAATGTTATATATCCTATGCACCCAAAAGAGACAGGAGAAAACCCATAGGCAAGGTTTTGTTTTGTTTTTTTGTTTATTTGGTTTTGGTACTGGGCAACTGAAGTCAGAGATGCTTTACCACTGAGCCACATCCCCAGCTCTTTTTTATTTTTTATTTTGAGACAGGGTCTCACTAAATTGCAGAGAGCTTTGCTAAATTGCTGCAGCTGAATTGCTAAATTGTGATCCTCCTGCCTCAGCCTCTGGAATTGCTGGGATTACAGTCATGTACCACTGTACCCAGCCCGGTTTTGGATAATAGAGATTCTGTTATGATTTCGATGTGAGATGTCCCCCAAAAGCTCACATATGAGACAATGCAAGAAGTTTCAGAGGACAAATGATTGGGTTGTAAGAGTTTTAACCCAATCAGTGAATTAATCACCTGATAGAGATTAACTGAGTGGTAACTGAAGTGGTAGTGTGTGGCTGAAAGAGGTGGAAATTGGGGGTGTGACTCTAGGGTATATATTTGTGTCTGGCAAGTGGAGACCTCTCTTTCTGCTTCCTGATAACCATGTGAGCTATCTCCCTCTGCCAAACTCTTCCACCCCATGATGTTCTTCCTCACTCCCAGCCTCGAGGAATGGAGTCAGTCTTCTATGGACTAAGACCTCTAAAACCATGAGCCCTCAAACTTTTTCTCCTCTACAGTTGTTCTTGTCAGGTATTTTAATCACAGCAGTGAAAAAGCTGACTAAAATAGACACCACCCCAAATCACACTCAAAGCACTAACAAATGCTCTTTTTTATTGACAATGGCACCAGATGAAAAAAATTACTGTAATTTAATGTGGGGGAAATAGTTTATGCCATTTTAAAGAAGGCAGTTAACTGACTCAGGTAAAAACTTGCCCTAATAGTGACAGTGTGCTAAATTTAGATAAACTATTAGTTGGCATTCATGTGTGGTAAGTGATTTAGATAAAAAAGTGGTAATTACTACTTGTGTTCTTTAATAGGACACCCTAACTAATACATTTCCAAATGAAAACAACTTACTAATGAAAAGATGCATCTCAATATAAAATCAGCACAAAACTGGAAACTCATAGTGAAAAAGTAGGATGCTATTGGTAATGCCATATGAACCAAGAATCCAATCAATTGTGACGTTCCCATGGTTATAACTGATTGTGCCTTGGGTTAACATTCATCTGAATATTTGTTTCTAATATTTTTCTTCTACAACAAAGGAAATATTCCTTGAATCTGTTTCAAATTTTTTTTCTCTCGTTATGCTTTTCATGAATCCAATCAATGAGCCAGAAATCAGTGAGATCCATTCTGAGCACCAAGAGACAATGGGTCAGGAAGGGTCCCAAGCCAATAAGCACTCCAGTAAACCAAAAACTGGGGTTAGGGCAACAAATGTGGGAGACCAGGATTGTTTGGACTTCAAGAGTCTAGGGCTGTAGTTACATATAACCCATGCCTGGCTTGGATGGCAAGAGATGAAATAGCATATACATATTAAGTTCCACAGGGATAAAGCACATAGTGATAATGAAAATCTGCTGTGACTTTTTGGTGCAGTGTTCTGCTCCAAAATAGCAGCTACACAGCTATTCGAAGATTCATCTTCAAGAAGCTGGGCTGTCATCTGTTAATCCAGAAGACCTGACTTTGCAGAAATCACCTAAATGAGAGTGGGAAAGCTCAGAAACACTATACAGAATTTACTTAAAAAAAAATTGCTTCATGGGTAAGAGCCAAGATAGTGTTCTGAGTTTAAAATTACTACTGTGATTAATCCTACGCCCTATTTGTTATGTTTTAATGATTTCAAACCCTGCCTGATCAAACCCCCTCCTTCCTCACCAATGGTTAAACACTATTCTGAAGTAGGTGTATATAATTTCCACTCACATCTTTTTATTTCTGCCAAATATTTTCATAACCATGAGCAATAAAGCATATCATTTTGTCATAAAAATACATTCCAAAAAAGGTTAGGTAGAGAAGTCTAATATTAATTTCTGAAAGCTATAGATGTTTTACCTAGATAGGATCTTTCACAGTTAAAGCTTGTGTAAGTTAAAAAAAAAAAAAAGTTACCATTTGCTCCTTTCAAGCATTGTCTTGAATCACAAAGTCATCTTGCATTACACTGCCCTAGGACTTGTTAATGGCATTTATACTCAGTGCACAGCATTTTAACACCTTCAAACAAAGCATTTTTATGTCAATTTCCTTAACAGTGACACTGAGGAAGCTGCTCAACAGCACATCAGAATGCTAGAGTAACTCAAGCCCATCGGATCTGAAAATCATTGCATCACGGTAATAAAACACTTAAGAGCATGCCCCAGGGAAAGACAAATCCAACAATTAAACGTTCAATGCCAATTGGTACTACCACTTTCTTAGCACAAGTCATATTTGCAATGTTAAGATCAAAAAATTATTTCACTAACCAGAATAAGCATATTCTTAAATAGATTTTCCAATTAGTTACAAGTTTAAAGCAAATAAATAAATAAAAATACCACATGGGAGATAAATTATTACTCTTCCAAGGTACGATTTACAAGAGAATTAGAAAAATAATCATATCTATGTAAGCAATTTCTTCAAATTAAATAAACTAGTAATCCTTTTTTATGGGCATGGGGAAAGTAGAGGATAACCCCCAAATTAAATGGCAAATTCTAGGCAGTGTCCACATTAAACAATCTCTAAAAGGAACCAGGGTTCCTTGGAGAACTGGTAGATTCCAGAAAAGTACAAGATGAGCCTGGAATATCTTTGTCAGAAAGTAAGCAAGTGCTCACAGATACATAAGGAAAAGATAAAAGAACACAGGAGCCAGCTTGAAGAAGATCTCACTGGCCAACCCTGGACAATTTGAACAATGAAATAAATAATGGTAAAATAGACCAAAGCCTACTAAATAAAATAGCAAGCTCTGTGAATAAATAAGTGTCAAAGAGAAAGCTTTTTTTTAAATGATACTAGGGATTGAACCCAGAGGCCCTTTTACACTGAGCTACATCCCAACCCTACTCCCACTTTATTTTAAGACAGGGTCTCACTAAGTTATTCAGGGGCTTACAAAATTAAAGATGCTGGCCTGGAACTTGTGCTTTTCCTGCCTCAGCTTCCTGACTTGCTGCCATATTGTCCAGCTGAGAAAACTTACTTTTATAATAAAAAGCCAATAGATACAAAACAGAAGAAATGATAAAATAAGACAGCCATGTTTGGGGAACCAACAGAATAATAATTAATTCAGAAAAAAAGTTGAATTGTAAAACCAGTGAATGAAACTATTATGCAGGACAGAACATTTACAATATCAAAGTACCTTCCCAATATACTTATTAATAACAAAGTGGGGAAAGAATTTCACAGTATAGAAAGCTGGCCAGCTCTATCTTAACCAAGGGACCAAAGTGAGCATCCCCAGCAATGGACAAATGGAAATCATGTAATGGGACAGGAGAAAAACACATAATTTTTCTCATTGTCCTATAAAAATGCATAAAAATAGCATAATCATGAGACAACATCAGATAAATCCTACATTTATGTAGGGGGTCATTGTACAACCTATCTGACCTGCCCTTTTCAAAATTGCCAAAGCCATAAAAGTCCAAGAAAGACCAAGGAACTACTCTGGACTGAAAGAGACTAGAGAGCTATGGAAACAAAATGCAAACACAATGCTGGTAAGGATGCTGGACCAATAAATGACAAATGGCAAAATGTGAATGGGGTCTGATAATCAGACAGTGTTGGTATCAGTGTTAATTTCCTAAATTGGATGGTTATATTTTCGTTACACAGGCAAATGTCAATGTTTAAAAAAAAAAAACATATATATACACACAGACACACACACAGACACACACACACATATGTATGTATATTGCTTAAGTATTCAAAGGTGCTAGGGTGCTGCTATAGTTTGGATCTTGAATGTTTCCCAAAGGTCCACGTGTTGAAGGCTTAGTCTCCAGCGTGGTACAAATGGGAGGTGGTGAACCTTTAAGAGGTGGGAGGTCTTCAGATAATCTAGGGATATACCCTTGAAGGGAACTTAGGCTCTTCTCTCTTCCTCTCATGCTTCCAGGCAAAAAAGGTGAGTGGTTTTGCTCTGCCACATGCTCCTACCATGATGTACTCCCTCACTATAGGCCCAAAGACATAAGGCCAATTGGTCATGGACTGGAACCTCTATCTACAACTCTGAGCAAAAATAAAGCTTTCTCTTTATAAGTTGCTTATCTCAGGTATTTGTTATAGTGATGAAAGCTGACTGTCACAGTCACCATTTACTTTCAATTAATTCTGTAATTAAAATGTTCTATACCATTCTTATACCTTTCCTATAATATTGAAATTATTTCAAAAGAAAAAAAGGTATATGTATGCTATAATTATAGCTACTTAAAAATAGAACATAAATAATGGAAATAAAATTATCAAAAGAAACCACAGTGGTAAAGTACTAAATTGAATGGGTACTATTTACCTTTTGAAATTTGTTTATTGTCATATTTCCATAACAGTAATAACTTTTAAGACAATTACACATATGTTCATGTTTAATTCAACAAGACAACAGATATTATAAAGAAGCCCTCCAGCAAAACAGAAGAAAATAGCATAATGCAGCCAACAGTCTTCACCCTATGCATACCTAAGTAGTAATTAATTTTAGTATGCACATGCTCCTCTACTGCCTAATTAACTTCCTTTCTTGAACAATATGTACAAAGAACTCTGAAAACCAAAAAACAGATACCTTGATTTAGATGTGTGGCCTCCGTAATTTGAACACCATTCACGGAGCACTGAGACCCACTCAGGGGTCTGAGAGTCACGGTCCCCCCAACATTTTCAAAGACACAGTGCTCACTCTCTAAGTCAAGGCCATGAAGAACTAAGTTGGAAAAACAAAGGATAAAGGTTAACTTTTTAAAAAATTTGCTTTTGATATATATAACAATGATTTCCAACCATTAACTTATTTTTTATTTTAAATAATCTTTCTTTTCCAAGAAAGTTTTGTAAAGTAGACATTTATGTTTAGTGGGGAAAAAAAAACACAACTAAAATTTAGGAGTCCAGAGTATTAACTAATAGAAATGGAGACATACTCTAATTGTTACCTTGAAGGGTCTGCCCTCATAGTTCAACCAAGAGGCCTGAGTCAAGGTCTACTCAAAAACACTTAATCCTGGGGACCTGTGGAATTGGTTTTTAGCTATTCCAGGCTCAAAGTAAATAGTAAATACACATAGGAATACGCTAGGCCTGCCTTAATAGTTTATGCTTTTCAAGAAATCAGGTCCATCTCACTTATTAATTCTTGATTTTATTTCCTGCACTTTAGGAGTCTTGTTAAGGAAATCAGGGCCTAATCCAACGTGATGAAGATGGGCCTACTTTTTCCTCAGTTAGATGCAGGGTCTCTGGTCTAATTCCTAAGTTCCTGATCCACTTTGAGTTGAGTTTTGTGCATGGAGAGAGACAGGGGTTTAGTTTTTCATTTTGCTGCATATGAATTTCCAGTTCTCCCTGTCTCTCACAATGCACAAAACTCTAACTCAAAGTGGATCAGGAACTTAGGAATTTGTTGAAGAGGCTATCTTTTCTCCAATGCATGTTTTTGGTGCCTTTGCCTAGTATGAGATAACTGTATTTATGTGTCTATATCTTTCCTTGAAAAGGACTTAGATCTTTTATCTGTGTCTGTTAGTATATTTTCATTAACTGCTATCCCCCTGGGATAAGTATAAATGGATTTAAATAAATTTAAAAGAGTAGAAAATATATGTAGGATGACAGGAAGGTTTTATAGCTCCATTTATTTACTAAATTAATTGTTCTATGTTATTCATCTGAGTTGTGATCAAAATTACAGATACATATTATGACCAATATTTTATTTGTTCTTTTTTATAATTACTACAACGTCAGTCACTCAAAAGAAGGTTCTTAATTAAATATGATTTTTAAAAAATCATTGAGAAGAGATAATAAAGTATTACCAATATCCTGCTCTGTTGAAGCATCTTCTCTACCAACATATGTCTGACCTTCCTGGGAAGAAAAGTCAAAGAACACTTATTAGTGAAAACAAGAGAAGGGTTTGTCCACTTTCCATTTAAGCCCAGGCAACCTGATGAACAATGCTGGGGTAGGCCTCAGTGCAATCATGGCTCAGTCTCTGCAACAATACTGCAGTGGGGGATCCAGAAAATGATAACTTAGCAATGGTTAGGCTTCCATCTTGGCATGTATCAATAATTTGCTAGCATCAGCAATTTCATCAATGTTCCTGATCTAGGGAGCTTCTCCTCCAGAGTCCAGGGGGTTTCTTTGCATCTAAAGATATGGTACATGAGAAGGCCACAAAACTCCAGTACAGTACCATTCTCCTAAAGACAGCATTAAATTCAAGATCACAGAGACAGCCATTGATTCTGACATGGAACTCTGCCATTCAGACATGATTAACCTCCTTGGAACCAAGTCCAACAATGGGCCACACAATTTTATAATTACAACTAGGAACCAGAAAACTGTATATAAAACAAACTCCAATTATAGGAGCTTGTAACTTTTCTTCCTCTTTCTACCTTTTTGTTCCTCACTTCCCTTTTCCTGACTCTCTAAAGCAGAGGCCAAAATGAATGACTCATCATTTAACTTCAGAACTACATAAACATGGGAACTTCAAGTACCAGAGAATACCAGTGAACTGCTGAAATTCCCCAAAGGGCTCAAGAACTTGTTGTATATTCTTTAATTTAATAGTTGTATTCATGGCCATAAAGCATTATAATAAACCTTGCTAGCTTCTAAAGGGAAAACTGGAAGCAAAATGAGA
Organism: Spermophilus citellus; assembly: GCF_964194105.1. Taxonomy (NCBI): domain Eukaryota; kingdom Metazoa; phylum Chordata; class Mammalia; order Rodentia; family Sciuridae; genus Spermophilus; species Spermophilus citellus. The sequence goes on from NC_138185.1 coordinate 41,723,359, forward strand.
ATGTTCCACTTAAGCAGTTTCTACCTTCAAGTGATATAAGATGATTCCAGTACTCAGAAGGTCATCATCAATGCCAATCAAATGAGGCAGTTCAGAATCCAAAACAACTCCAATCCCCTCCTTCCTAAGAGCTAGAGTTTGTTCCTGAAATCGGGAGAAAAGGAAAAGGTTACTTTGGTGAAAGAGAACATCATATTTCATATTCCTTACATTGTTAATTGATGTCTTATTTCTTATTAAAAAACTGCAAGAAAAATGGACTTTAAACTTCATGTTGAAATCCTGGCAGGTGGTAAGCAAAGTGAACCTGAAACATATAAATAAAAAGCTCAATTTAAAATTAATTAGGCTTATAACGTGATATATAACTTTTCAAGGGCAATCTCACAGCCCATTTTCCTTAGGAAAGATTTCAGGATCACCCTGAAAGATTACTACAAAGTAATCTTTCTTCCTTCTTCAGAACCTCTGCATCACTTAAATTCTGGAAGTTTCCTTAACTGCATGTTTTTCTCTCTAGTTACTATGGTGAACTATGTGTATTCTTGAGAGCAACCCTTGCCTGTGCATTAGGTATCCCTGTACCACAGGTGACCTCAGTCTCCTGAATCAGCAACTTCTCCCACCTACTGGATCATTCTCGCACACATACAAATCTGCTATAGCTCTCCCACCAACAACCACTATCCTGATCACCTCCGTTGGCCCTACCTCTCCCTCTAACTACCACCAATATCTCCATGCCCTATGAGAGAAAATCACCGGTCAAATTTCCTTACACATGTGGCTCTCCAAGTTCTTCCCACTCTCTCTTTTGAACCCAGGAGGTGGTTTTAGACCTCTACCTACACTGACACCCTTTATCTCATCCTGACTCTTGACTCTAGCTGCCATGCACATACTGGACTCTCAAAACTGCCAAGGAAGATCTCTCCCTTAGATTCTATACTTATGTATGTGTATCTCCTATTCAATACATCTGTGGGGATTTCAAACAGGCAGCTCAAACTTAACACATTAAGAAATACAACACAAACCTGTAGACTACCACATCTCAGTAAATGCCGACCTTGAACCAAAAACCAGGGCTTTACTTTGCTTTCTTTCTTTCTCTAAACCCTATGTCTACAGTATTGATTCCTACTTTCAAAATATGCTTCATATCTAGTTAGTAATACCAAACCACCTGCACCACTTCACCCTGGCCCAAATCATCATATTTCATCTGAATTACTGCAACAACCCAGGCAATCACTTATACCCCATGTAATATATGCATAACCCAGGAGCCAAAGAGATAACAAAGCAGGTTACTCTTTTGCTCAGATCCCTTAAATCACCTCCAGTTTCACTGAGATACAAGCCCAAGTTTTCATAATGTTTTACAAGCTCAAATGCTCTCATCACCCCCTAACCTGCATTTGTCTTCCATCACTGCCCTTCCCCACCTTGCTCACTCCTATCTAGGAGCCATGATACTTTGCTGCTCCTCAAATTTGCCAGCCTGCCCCATCTTAAGGCTTGAATCACACTTTTACTTCTGCTTTTTTGACTACAGTTTCTTTTGTCATTGCTATCCCTCTCTTCCCTGAGAGCAGGGTCTCTTAATCTCCACAAAATTGACATTTATAATTTCTTTATTCTCGTGTACTAGTGGATATTTAGCAGAATCCCTGGCCACTATCCACTAAATGCTAGTAACAAACCACCCTCCCCCAAAGTGGTGACAACTAAAAACCAGACATTGCCAAATGTCCCCCTGGGGGACAAAATTGGCCCCAGTTGAAAAGTGCTTCCTGAATAGGCAATTGTGCGACCCCGGGGATCCGGGCTGACTGATTCGCCCGGCCTGCCCCGCGGCTACAGAAGGCGGGACGCCGCAGAGAAGCAATTAATTAGCAAGCAGGGAGGAAAGTAGCTGCCATTCGGTGGAACTCCGCCGGCCAAGCCCGCACTGACCCCCGGCTGAGTACGGGATTTCAGACGGGGAAGGAAGCGATACAGTCCCGTCCCCCACAACAGAAACTCCTCCGAGGCAATCAGCGGCCACCATCTTGGAGAGCTGAAGTATCCACCGCCACTCTCCGATAGACTGCAACAATAAAACAGGTCTGTGTCTCCTAGGCTCTCTTAGGCTTTCCGGGGGAGGGAGTATCAGAGTGAGCCCGAATAAAGACTAGGGGAAAACTAGAGACACCTGACCTTCAACTCCCCCTCCCATCAGCAGCCAAAACGAAACCTGCCTAGCCAGCGCTGGGGGAGGGGCAAGCAGAAAAAATCAAAACGATAGAGTGCCAGGGATCCCAATAGCCAATTGTGCGACCCCGGGGATCCAGGCTGACTGATTCGCGCAGCCTTCCCCACGGCTACAGAAGGCAGGGCGCCACAGAGAAATAATTAATTAGCAAGCAGGGAGAAAAGTGGCTGCAATTCTGTGGAATCCTGCTGGATGAGCCCGCACTGACCCCCGGACTGAGTACGGGATTTCAGAGGGGGAAGGAAGCGGTACAGTTCTATCCCCCACAACGGGAACAAAACAATAGAGTGCCGGGGTCCCCAATAGACACCCTCCACACCCAACAAACGGCAGGTCCAGAGTACAGTTTGAACTGCCGAGAGCCATCACTCGGGGGAAATCTGGTCTAGCAGGAGAAACCAAGACTAGCAGGAGAAACTAGGGGACTAGAGGCCAGGCCCTCGCGACTGGGCGGCTGGAAACCGCAGGCCTGCCGGCGACAGTTCACCCACTTCCCGCGTAACTGGGTGGTAGGAGAACGCCCGCCCGCCGGCTACTGACCACAGGATGGGGTGCCTAGAGAACGCCCACCCACCGGTGACAGCCGGCCCGCTTCGCGCGCGACTGGGTGGCTGAAGTCCACTCCCCCGCCGGCGACCGATCACCTGCCTGCTGCCTGAGATACTGGCCGGCTGGAGACTGCCCGCCTGCCTCGACGGGGAGCTGAAACCAAACAGAGACAGTCCAGTCACACAGCCCCATTAGGACACCCCAGCAAGGAGCCTGGGGCCCGTCATAACAGAGTAGTGACGTCACTGGAGCTTGGCCATCGGAATTCCTTCCCAGCAGAATCCACGTTAGCAGGCACAGTTTAACAACACAAAGAAGAAACAACAGAGTAATACAGAACCAAAACAAATCTATAGAAGAGAGCAGAAACACGGCAATCAAATAGAGCTGGAAAGTAATGTGGACAACATGAGAAAACAAGGGAAAAAAGGAGTACAAACAATACAGGACAACTTAATTCTACAGGAGGACATAGAAACATCAGAAGCAGAGATAGGGAATGAACTCAAGGCCTACCTAACTCAAATGGAAAGGAATATTAGGGAAGACATGAGACAGCAAGTCCAAGCACTAAAAGTATATTTTGAAAACAAATTAAACAAACAAATTCAAATGGCAAAGAACGAGCTCTACCAGGAGATAGAGATCTTAAAAAAAAATCAAACAATAATCCTAGAATTGCAGGAAAATATAAACCAAATTAAAAACTCAAACGAGAATATTACAAACAGACTTGATCAAGTAGAAGTCAGAACATCAGATAATGAAGACAAGGTTTATCAACTTGAAAAGAATATAATCAACACAGAAAAGATGCTTAAATCGCATGAGCAATCTACTCAAGAGATATGGGATGTCATAAAAAAACCAAATTTGAGGGTCATCGGGATAGAAGAAGGCACAGAGACTCAAACCAAAGGAATGGACAGCATATTAAATGAAATAATTCTAGAAAACTTCCCAGAGATGAAAGATGAAATGGACTGCCAAATCCTGGAAGCCTACAGGACCCCAAACATTCAAAACCATAATAGACCAACTCCAAGACATATAATTATGAAGATAGCCAACGTACAGAACAAGGAGAGAATATTAAAAGCTACAAGAGAAAAGAGGCAGATTACATTCAGGGGTAAACCAATTAGGTTAACGAATGATTTCTTATCACAGACTTTGAAAGCAAGAAGATCCTGGAACAATGTATTTCAAACGCTGAAAAATAATGGATTCCAACCAAGAATACTGTATCCACCAAAATTAAGCTTCAGATTTCACAATGAAATTAAAATCTTTCACGATAAACAAAAGCTAACAGAATTTGCAGCAAGAAAACCAGCACTGCAAAGCATTTTGAGCAAAATACTACAAGAAGAGGAATTGAAAAATAATGCCCAAAACTAACAGCAGGAGGTGTCTCAATAAAGGGGGAGGAAAATAACCAAAAAGTAAAACCAGCAAAACTAAAATAAATAAATAAAGAAGCATGACTGGAAGTACAAATCATATCTCAATTGTAACCTTAAATGTTAATGGTCTAAACTCACCAATCAAGAGACATAGGCTAGTAACCTGGATCAAAAAAACATATCCAACAATATGCTGCCTTCAAGAGACTCATATGATAGGAAAAGACATACACAGGCTGAAGGTAAAAGGTTGGGAAAAATCATACCACTCACATGGCCCTCGGAAGCAAGCAGGAGTGGCCATACTCATATCGAATAAAATCAACTTTAAACCTAAGTTAATCAAGAAGAATAAAGAAGGACACTATATCCTGTTAAAAGGAACCATCCACCAACAAGACATAACAATTATCAATTTGTATGCACCAAACAATGGAGCTGCAACGTTCATAAAACAAACTCTCCTCAAGTTCAAGAATCAAATAGACCACAACACAATAATTATGGGTGACATCAACACACCGCTCTCGCCATTAGAAAAATCCTCTAGACAAAAACTGAATAAAGAAACTATAGAACTCAACAGCACAATCAATAACCTAGACTTAACCGACATATATAGAATATATCAACCATCATCAAGTGGATACACGTTCTTCTCAGCAGCACATGGATCCTACTCAAAGATAGACCATATATTATGCCATAAGGCAACGCTTAGTAAGTATAAAGGCGTGGAGATAATACCATGCACCATATCTGAACACAATGGAATGAAATTGGAAATCAATGATAAAAGAAGGAAGGGAAAATCCTACATCACATGGAAAATGAACAATATGTTACTGAATGATCAATGGGTTACAGAAGACATAAAGGAGGAGATGAAAAAATTCTTAGAGACAAATGATAATACAGACACAACATACCGGAATCTATGGGACACAATGAAAGCAGTTTTAAGAGGAAAATTCATTTCTTGGAGTTCTTTCCTCAAAAAAAGAAATAACCAACAAATAAATGAACTCACACTATACCTTAAAAACCTAGAAAAGGAAGAGCAAAACAACAGCAAATGTAGTAGAAGACAAGAAATAATTAAAATTAGAGCAGAAATCAACAAAACTGAAACAAAAAAAAAACCATTGAAAAAATTGATAAAACTAAAAGTTGGTTCTTTGAAAAAATAAATAAGATAGACAGGCCCTTAGCCATGCTAACGAAGAGAAGAAGAGAGAGAACTCAAATTACCAACATACGGGATGAAAAAGGCAATAAATATCACAACAGACACTACAGAAATACAGAAGATAATTAGAAAGTATTTTGAAACCCTATATTCCAATAAAATAGAAGATAGTGAAGATATCGATAAGTTTCTTAAGGCATATGATCTGCCCAGATTGAGACAGGAAGACACACACAATTTAAACAGACAAATAACAAAGGAAGAAATAGAAGAAGCCATCAAAAGACTACCAACCAAGAAAAGCCCTGGACCGGATGGGTATAGAGCAGAGTTCTACAAAACCTTCAAAGAAGAATTAATACCAATACTTTTCAAGCTATTTCAAGAAATAGAAAAAGAAGGAGCTCTTCCAAATTCATTCTATGAGGCCAACATCACTGTGATCCCAAAACCACACAAAGACACTTCAAAGAAAGAAAACTACAGACCAATATCTCTAATGAACTTGGATGCGAAAATTCTCAATAAAATTCTGGCGAATCGAATACAAAAACATATCAAAAAACTTGTGCACCATGATCAAGTAGGATTCATCCCTGGGATGCAAGGCTGGTTCAATATATGGAAATCAATAAATGCTATTCACCACATCAACAGACTTAAACACAAGAACCATATGATCATCTCAATAGATGCAGAAAAAGCATTTGACAAAGTACAGCATCCCTTTATGTGCAAAACACTAGAAAAACTAGGGATAACAGGAACTTACCTCAACATTGTAAAAGCTATATATGCTAAACCTCAGGCTAGCATCATCCTAAACGGAGAAAAACTGAAGGCATTCCCTCTAAAATCTGGAACAAGACAGGGATGCCCTCTATTACCACTTCTATTCAATTTAGTTCTCGAAGTACTAGCCAGAGCAATTAGACAGACAAAAGAAATTAAAGGCATAAAAATAGAAAAAGAAGAAATTAAATTATCGCTATTTGCGGATGACATGATAATATACCTAACAGACCCAAAAGGGTCTACAAAGAAGCTGCTAGAGTTAATAAATGAATTCAGCAAAGTAGCAGGATATAAAATCAACACGCATAAATCAAAGGCATTCCTGTATATCAACAACAAAACCTCTGAAATGGAAATAAGGAAAACACTCCATTCACAATATCCTCAAAGAAAATAAGATACTTGGGAATCAACCTAACAAAAGAGGTGAAAGATCTATACAATGAAAACTACAGAACCCTAAAGAGAGAGATAGAAGAAGATCTCAGAAGATGGAAAAATGTATCCGGTTCATGGATAGGCAGAACTAACATCATCAAAATGGCGATATTACCCAAAGTTCTCTACAGGTTTAACGCGATGCCAATTAAAATCCCAACGGCATTTCTTGTTGAAATAGATAAAGCAATCATGAAATTCATATGGAAAGACAAAAGACCCAGAATAGCAAAAGCAATTCTAAGCAGGAAGAGTGAATCTGGAGGTATAGCGATACCAGAGTTCAAACTGTACTACAAAGCAATAGTAACAAAAACAGCATGGTACTGGTACCAAAACAGGCAGGTGGACCAATGGTACAGAATAGAGGACACAGAGACTAATCCACAAAGTTACAACTATCTTATGTTTGATAAAGGGGCTAAAAGCATGCAATGGAGGAAGGATAGCATCTTCAACAAATGGTGCTGGGAAAATTGGAAATCCATATGCAACAAAATGAAGTTGAATCCCTTTCTCTCGCCATCCACAAAAGTTAACTCAAAATGGATCAAGGAGCTAGATATCAAATCAGAGACGGTGCGTCTGATAGAAGAAAAAGTTGGCTCCGATCTACATATTGTGGGGTCAGGCTCCAAATTCCTTAATAGGACGCCCATAGCACAAGAGTTAATAACAAGAATCAACAAATGGGACTTACTTAAACTAGAAAGTTTTTTCTCAGCAAGAGAAACAATAAAAGAGGTAAATAGAGAGCCTACATCATGGGAACAAATTTTTACCCCTCACACCTCAGATAGAGCCCTAATATCCAGAATGTACAAAGAACTCAAAAAATTAAACAATAAGATAACAAACAACCCAATCAACAAATGGGCCAAGGACCTGAACAGACACTTCTCAGAGGAGGACATACAATCAATCAACAAGTACATGAAAAAATGCTCACCATCTCTAGCAATCAGAGAAATGCAAATCAAAACCACCCTAAGATACCATCTCACTCCAGTAAGGTTGGCAGCCATTATGAAGTCAAACAACAATAAGTGTTGGCGAGGATGTGGGGAAAAGGGTACACTTGTACACTGCTGGTGGGACTGCAAAATGGTGAGGCCAATTTGGAAAGCAGTATGAAGATTCCTGGGAAAGCTGGGAATGGATCCACCATTCTACCCAGCTATCGCCCTTCTCGGACTATTCCCTGAGGACCTTAAAAGAGCGCACTATAGGGATACGGCCACATCAATGATTATAGCGGCACAATTCACAATAGCTAGACTGTGGAACCAACCTAGATGCCCTTCAATAGATGAATGGATAAAAAAAATGTGGCATCTATACACAATGGAGTATTATGCAGCACTAAGAAATGACAAAATCATAGAATTTTCAGGGAAATGGATGGCATTAGAGCAGATTATGCTAAGTGAAGCTAGCCAAGCCCTAAAAAACAAATGCCAAATGTCTTCTTTGATATAAAGAGAGCAACTAAGAACAGAACAGGAAGGAAGAGCATGAGGAAAAGACTAATAGTAAACAAAGACGAATGGGGGGAGAGAAAGGGAGAGAGAAGGGAAAGCATATGGAAATGGTAGGAGACTTTCAATGATACACAAAATTATAAGAGGTTGTGAGGGGCAAGGGGGAGGGGGGGAAAAAGGGGAGAGAATTGAACAACAGCAGAGGAGGTAGAGAGGGAAGATGGGAGGGGAGGGGAGAGGAGGGGGGATAGTAGGGGATAGGAAAGGTAGCAGAATACAACAGTCACTAATATGCCATTATGTAATAATGTGAGTATGTAACAGTTGTGATTCTGCAATCTGTATTTGGGGTAAAAATGGGAGTTCAAAACCCAATTGAGTCTAATGTATGAAAGATGATATATCATGAGCTCTGTAATGTTTTGAACAATCAATAAGAAAAAAATAAAAAATAAAAAATAAATATTAAAAAATAAATAAATAAATAAATAAATGAAAAGTGCTTCCTTAGATACATACATAATTTGACCCATCACTACCTTCAGGTCTCTGCTCAAAGACACCTTACCTATTGCCCCATACAAAACAGCAAGTACCCACCTTCCACATGCTGATTTGTATCTCTTCTTAGCAATTATTACACATGTAGAAACTCCTCAACTAATATTTGCCAAATGAATGAGTTGATAGATCCATGGAATTCAGAGAATTTACTAGTGTGACCCCTCAGGGAAAGGGCCATATCTTAACATCAAACCCAACTGGCCCAAAATAAAAGATTTCCAAAATCAGGTTTTTAGGGAAGTCCAAGTTGGGAAGAAGACACATTCCAGAGACCAAAGGTAAAATTTCAGTCTTGATGTTGAACTCTGATGAATTCAGACTGAGTCACACCTAAGAGCATGACAGTGTGCTCAGTGACTATGGAGCAAAAAGGAGCATGTTCCAAGCTATCAACCAGGGCTTCTGGTTATGCACATTTCTGGTGAACCTCTCCCCGGCCACCCACCATAGGACAACAATGACCAAGGCTCATCTCTATATCTCAGAACTGCACAAAACATAATTGCTATTCCTTACATTCCTAGCATGGAATAACATATTTTGGTGTCATTTAAATATTCAAACAACATGCAATCTGCCATTCCTTTGGTAAAAGAGTCAGAATTTCTCAAGCCAGTGTCAAAGCAAAACTCAAATCTTGCAGACAACGGAGCTCCTATGAGATTCTAGGAGTGGGCAGTGAAGAGATAAAGGGTCTCTACAGATATTTAAGTCTCAAATGCACACCCACAGACCTGGAGTCAATAGAATGAAGGCGATGAAATGAAGTGGCAAAAAAAAAAAAAAAAGATGGTTTAAAAAAAATACACACATAAAAAGCACCACTTGAAAGAAAGCAATTTAATTTAACAACCATTAAATAGATACAGAGAAAATGACCACTGCATAACTTAGATTCAAGAAAAGGAAATGAAGCGTATCATTGTTCTTCAATTACTTCTCTTATCAGCCAGCTCTCATTCCATGGCTCAGAAGCTCAGGATCAGAGGTCAGAGACTTCAGTAACCTTGATTTACTATCCTGAGGCCTCTGCAAATCTTGGCTAAAATGAGCACTCTACATAAAACAACCCCTACTCCTACCTCTCAGACATCAGTAGAATTCATGCTTTTCTTCCTGCCCATGAAATTCAAGCAAAAGTGGGAAGTACGTGATTTCTTTTTCAAAGATATATATTATAGTAGAGAATTTAATCACACAGCTCCATTTCATGAAACAATGCCCCTATTGGAAGGTCTGGTCTCTCTGAACTTCTAGAATAGTGCACGCAAGCTAAGTAGCCCCGTGGCAATGAATTATTTCAGGCTTCTAGGTCCATATAAAAAGGAAAGTGATTATTCTCATAAGTCCAGAGGCATATGTATTTTCCTTCTGAAAAAAAAGTGGACAATAAACCATCCCTCCCCCACCCCATAAAAAAAGGCAATATTTTAAACTATAACAGTTCCTATTCAAACTAGACAAATTGCTTTGGACTACATCCAAGTTTAGTTTAATGTTCTCAAAAAAAAAAAAACACCCACTGAAAAACACTTTTTTTCTTCCTTGATGCAAGTTTCATAGACTTTGAAAAGCACTGCAAATCCATAACTCTGGAGACATTAGGTCAAAAGCATTATTTTTTCTGACCAATCCCCAATGTGATACACACACAAAAACACATAAAGCATATACTCACACACTCTTCCAGACATATAATAGGTAAAACATGAATTAAGAGAAAATTTTTCAAGATTGAGAATGGGGGCAGATGAATTTATGATTAATGCTGCCCTAAAGCTCTATGACATTCAAGCTGCATTCAACTACAAGATATTATAAAAGTGTCACCTCATAAAACTGAGAATGAAGGTTTAAATCATTGCTCAAGTGAAAAAGTAATTTCAGACAAAAATATCTTATCACGTATAAAATATTTATTGAGTGGCATCTACTGTTGTACATAATTTATGAAACACCTCTTGGATAACACGGAATACTTAGCATAGTAGAGCTGGCCACTGTCCCCAACTCCTGGCATGCTGGGTCCCAAAGAAAGAAAATAAGTGGAATTGCACATATCTTGCAATGAGACAAAGCTTTCAGTAACCAAAATTAATTGAATAAAAAAGACACTATAGACTGATTAGAAGTGTCAAAACATAAATATTATGTTCATTACATTAGCATATAATATACTCATCCTGGAGCACGGTGGCACACACCTGTAATCCCAGCAATTTAGGAGGCTAAGGCAGGAGGATTACAAGTTCAAGGCCAGCCTCAGTAATGTAGCAAAACCCTCAGCAACTTAGTGAGACCCTGTCTCAAAAAATAAAAAGGACTGGGGATGTAGCTCAGTGGTTAAATGCCTCTGGGTTAGATTCCCAATATACCTCGCCCCCCCCCCAAAAAAAAATCTTCCCTTCTACCTCCAGACACTTATTCAGTTAAAATACCCCTGAATTTAAAACACTTGTCCAATTCACAATAGCTAGACTGTGGAACCAACCCAGATGCCCTTCAATAGATGAATGGATAAAAAAAATGTGGCATTTATACACAATGGAATATAACAAAATCATGGCATTTGCAGGGAAATGGATAGCATTAGAGCAAATTATGCTAAGTGAAGCTAGCCAATCCCTAAAAAACAAATGCAGAATGTCTTCTTTGATATAAGGGGGGCAACTCAAAACAGAGCAGGGAGGAAGAGCATGAGAAGATTACTATTAAATAGGGATGAGAGGTGCATGGGAATGGGAGAGAGAAGGGGAATTGCATGGAAGATGGTAGGAGACCCTCATTGATATGCAAAATTACATATAAGATGGTGTGAGGGGGAAGAAAAAAAAGAGAAATGTGTCACAGTAGATTGGGTAGAAAGAGGGCAGGGGAGGGGAGGGGAGGGGGGTTGGAAGGGTAGCAGAATACAATAGACACTAGTATGGCCCTATAAATGTGGCTGTATAACCAATGTGCTCCTGCAATCTGTACACGTGGAAAAATAAGATTACATACCCCATTTGAATCAAATGTATGATATGTCAAGATTATTGTAATGTTTTGAGCAACTAATAAAAAAAATTTAAAAAAATAAAATAAAACACTTGTCCAGTGCTGGGACTGACACAAAATCACCTATGCTGCATTCTGGGGGCTGTGGTGAGTTGCAAAGAGGGCTGCCTAGATTCTGGGGGTAATCTGACTCACTAGTAGAATCCTTTGTAACCACCATAACTAAGCGTTTTAGTCATCTTTTGTGCCACTGTGACCAATATGCTTAATAAGAACAACATAGTGGAGAAAAAGTTTATTTTGCCTCACTGTTTCCAGTCCATGGTTGGTCAATTCCATTGCTCTGGGCCCAGAGTGAGGCAGAACATCATGGTGGAAGGGTATGGTAGAGGAAAGCAGCCCAGGCCATGGCAATCAGGAAGTAGAGAAATTTCTGCTTACCAAGAAAAAAAAAATATAAACCCCTAGTGACCTACTTTCTCCAGCCACACCCTACCAGCTTATAATTACTGCCGAATTAATCCATCAATGCATTAATTCACCAATTAGTTTACACCTTTCATGATCTAATCATTTCACCTCTAATAGTCTTGTGCTGTCTCACACATGAGCTTTTGGGGGACACCTCATATTTAAACAATAACACTGACTATTATTGCATTGAGCAGGATTCTACCTGCTCAATTATTCTTTTAATCAGAACTATATCCTTAGTATCTAGCACTGTTGCCTTACAAAACTCAATGACTTTCTTGAATAAATGAGTAAGTGAAACTAACTGGGTTAGGCATGTAGCTTAGTGGAAGAATGTATGTTTAGCATGCATAAGGTCTGGGGTTCCATTCCCCAAACCAAAAAAAAAAAAAAAAAACTCAAAGATAAAAACCTATCTTATATATTTATTTTTTCCTTTTGGGAAGCCCACCTTAGAGCTAGATTTGAGTTGAAAAAACTAGGGAAACATTGGCAATTAGTCTGCTCTGCTTTAATTAAGAGAACTCTAAAAGTGGAAATTATATTTCCTCACACTGAGTATGTTTGGTGAATACAGCTGCTGCAGGCATACAGTAATCATTGAATAGGTACTATTTACTTGGTACTATTATGAGTGATTTTTAAGTGTAATTTTTTTTTTTTTAGTACAAACACCCAGAAATTCAATGTTGGAATCTTTCTGTGGAAATTTATGCTATGGCAAATTATATATTGCACTAACTAGCAATGACTCACATCTATAAAGTGCATTTAACTTCTGCAACCCTGAGCAAAAATCACTTAGCAAAAGTGGGGGAGGAGTCACAAGTGGGTTAAATCAGCACCCAGCATGATGACCAGAGGGAGAGAAAATATCAAGCAGACAGGAAGACTTCTATAAAAAATACAATTATCCTGTAGCAGAGCTACTTTTAAATTAAGTAAAAACTGCATGTGATTTTATTGAAATTTAACAGATGGCAAAGAAACTCAAATATTTGTCGTATTTCAATGAAATGTTTCTTTTTCACAAGCTATTCACTGTGTATACAAATTGTTCACGCGAGTTTTGATTTTAAGCACCATTACCCAAGTTTGCACCTGTTTGGGAGTATTTGCCTCCTTTGACACCTGAATGACATCACAGCTGTGTCAACATGGAGCCACATGTTGGGTCACATTTCCTTTCCCTTGAGATGTTGAAGACATGGCTCTGTGGATTCACAAATTGAATACTACTCAAGGAAATATTAAGCTAGTCTGACTTTTAGTCTATGACAGATAATTTGGTTTTCTGCCTGGGTGTTTAAAGAATTTTTCCTTTATCCTTGAAATTCAACAGCTTGGTTCAGATAGATCTGTGTTGAACATTTTGTACTCTACATTTTCCTGGAAAACAACATTTTCTCCTTATCTGTAGATTCAGTTCTTTTATTTACTCTTTCATTTCACAAAGTTGTCTTATTTTATTTTCCATATTCTGTTTCATTTGTTGACTGTCTACTTTAGTAACACCAATTACTCTTCTATTATGCTTTGTCCTTTATATCTTTTAGCTTCTGATTGCTCTAATATCTTGATCATTTCATTTGTGTTCACTGACATTATACAGCATTTACTCTCTTAGTAACTTGATTTTCAGTGGCATCTACTCTTTTCCTTCCATGTTCCTAATTTTATTTATTAGTCCTGTAATGATGTTGTTTCGACCTCAAAATCTTTCTTTAGTCTGCAATCTGCCTTTTTTCATCTCATTCTGCTTTTTATTATCATCTTTCTTTGTTTATTGAATTCATGTTTCTCATTAACTTGTTCCATTGAATAAAACAATTGTAAGGAATTATTATCCTTTAAGATCTGTTTTCATGGAGATTAGAATCTTCTGTCTTTTGCATGCCGTATTTCCTTTCTCTCTCCCTCCCTCTCTCCCTTTCTTTTTCTCAGTCTATCCATTCACCCATGGCTACAGTTAGGTTTATTATGGTCCTACTTCTTTTCTTTACCTTGCAGATGCTTAGATGTATCTTTCCAGAAAATCCCATATGCTCTAACACAGGAACCTTGTCCAGTTGCAAAGGATCTTTCACAGTTAGAAGGCTGAGTAAGTCTGAGTTCTACCCACTTTTCTCTAGCCAGATGCAACAACAGAGAGCTAGGGGATTTCAACTAAGGAACTGTAAAGCCTTTATTTCAGTGTCTGGGCTCTGCCCTCTTTTACCAAAAGTTGTTAAATACCCTGACCAGGTGCCTTCCTCCTACTTGGGAAGAGAGAGGGAAGCAAGTCCACAAGCTTCCCTCTGTTTCACCAGGCCTTGCTTCGAGAGAGCATCAATTCTGCCTTTCACTTTGTCCCAGATCCACCATCAGTCACTGATATTCCTTCTCAATATGAATAGGAAAATCAAATTGTTCCTCCCAAGATTAAGGACGCTGAGGAGGGTTTTAGAATCCCCCCAGACTCAGCTTATGAGGTGCAGGCTTAGAAGCATCACATCTAAATCTCCCCTTTCCCTCAGTGGCCAGCACATGACCTTCCTCATCTGCTTCCTCTTAATGATTTCATAGTCACTGCTGCAGGCCTATATGTTCGTTTTGCTACTTATTACTATTTACTCCTTTCCTTGAATATCTATGATGTTGCCTCCAATGCCTCTTTAGCACTGAAGTCAAGAATAGTATCTTCAACAAGCTACAAAAAAGGAGGAAAATGGGGGAGCTTGAGATGTGGGATATTTCTTAAGCTGGAAACATGAGCATAAACCCAAAGAACCACTGGACATCCAGTTGAACTGATAAACCTGGAAACATGGTATGGAAAGCCAGGCAGATGGGTTACTACTTGATTCAAAGACTGGAAAACTACTGAGACTTCTGAAAATGGAAGTTGGCTGAGTCGTCAGAAGACTGAATCTGACAAAGATGTGTAGGATGAATAGGAATAAAGGGAGAGGGGAAATGGTATTAGAAAGGAAACAGAGCTTAAGAGGCACTGCAAGTAGATGGACTGTGTGACAAACAGTTTAGAAAGACTGACCTTAAGAAAAGGCATTTTCAACTGTTTTATTCCTCTTAATGAGAAATATGGAAATTGGAAAGTTGCAAGAAAATCTGATATACATGCAAAAGAGATTTATTGCTAGGGAAAAAAAAAAAAACCTGACATTTCCTTGTAATACTTTCCATGTAGCTCAGTAAGTAGACAGTGTGTTTTTAAAGAAAAAAAAAACACTAATTTGACTGGAAATTGTTGTCTAGTAACTTACTTTTAAAAAATAATATACAAATGCTTTTCTTGTCACAAGAAAAAAAATTAGCCTGAAATCTTAAAAGCATATTACAAGCTGGCATTTTCCCAAAAACTATTGTTTCTTATGTATTATTTTTTACATAGAAAGACTTTTATCTCCTAACAGAGAAATGAAATAGTTGCCAAAATTACTGAGACTGAGAAGTCAATGAAGCAATCAACTGCCTCGACTATGAAAGTGCTTTCTACATGAAATCTGAGCAAGCCATAATGAAAAGAGATAGAGTGCCCTTCATAATCCTGCAGGAAGTAACTTTTTAATTTTTGATATGTCCCCAAAGAGAATGATGGAGTGAATACAAATAGCATTTGCAGGCATGTTCTATGTCCCTGTAAAGCTGATAGAGAAGAATCCTTCACTTGAGAATCCCCCCAGACTCAGCTTATAAGGTTCAGGCTTAGAAGCATTGCATCCAAATCTTCAAATGAAGATTCTTCAAGTAAAGGCTTTGTTAATTATACCATTTGAATCATAATCATGTTTTAAAATAAAGAAGAAGAAATATAACAGTTTATGAAAGTTAAGAACAAATGCACCAGGGATTAGCCTGTATTAAAACTAGGCTCTTAGAAGGAAAAGGCCCAGGTGGGAAGGCAGACAGCAATCCATGTGCTGAAAAAGAGAACAAGAATCAAGTGGGTCAACCTGGAGTCACCCTTTACCTCTCTCTCAGTCTCAAACCACACAACCAGACCATCAGTGAGTCAGACTGGCTCCATTTGCATGATGTGGCCTAAATTACCCACAACTTCCTGTCTCTACTGATGGTCTCAGCTAGCTCCCTCTTCTACCTGGAATCTCTACTGATCTTTCTGCTTCTTCTCTTGTTACCCTACAATCTATTCACTATATGGCAGCCAGAGGCATCTTTTCAAAACCTCAAGAGACCAGGGGTAAAACCCCATAGTGGTTTCCCAATGCATTTAGAATTAAGATGGCCTCCACATCTCACTTAATTTTTCCCCACCCACCCCTCCGACCTCATCCTCCCTCCACATGCCTTACAATACTCCAGACACAGAGGCTCCTCATTCATATTGTGAAGCCCCCCTCCAAGTGTAGTTCTGTTTACCTGGGCGATTCCCCTTGACCCCAGCTGCCCGTGGCTTGTCCTTCTTGTTAATCTGCCCTTTTCACACACACACTGCCTCTTCTCTTAGGGATCAGAGACACCAGTGAGAGAGACGAATGAGATCCTTACTCAGATGATGTTTACGTCCTTTGCAGGCACACTCTATATTCTACATGGTTCACTATTTTCAGAGCACTCAAGGCTATCAAAATTATCTCATACAATGATTTACTGTCTGTCTGCCCCTCCAGAAAGCAAACAGTGGGTCTAAATCAACATTTCATCCCAGGGAAGACCGATCAGGATGTGGTCAGTGAGGAACAAACCACAGAACAGTCTCTGTTTCAGTAAGTGGCCAAGACTGTCTCTATCAGTCCTGTTTTTATTCTCCTTGCCAGGCAAAAGCAGCTCTTAAACCCCAAAACAATAATTAAAATAGCCAAAGTTAGAATCTAATAAGGGAAACTTGCTTAAATGTTAACATTTGATTCTCAATGACTAGCATCCCAATTTAATATGTCTAGAAAAATGTGTAGCTAGCATTGCTAAGTTGATATAGGATCAGCACCAACTGTATCATAGAAATTGAACTAGGAATGCAAAAGGCTTGCTTTTTCTATAGCTTTGAAACAACTCATAATTATCATGCCTATGGTAAAAAGAAGCACATTTGACAGAAGGTAACTAAAATTCACAAGGGCAAAACTGGGAAGAGAATGATCTGGCTCCCACCTACCCTATGGTACTAACAAACCAAAATTCCTGGCATACTGGAAGTCAGCCCCCAACCAGTAAATATAATTAATATTGTCCTTTTAATGAACAGAAACTCTTGGGGCAGTTAAATTTCCACTAGAGTTCTCACTGCAAAAACATCATTCTTTATTTAAACACTACACGCTAACTGTTGGCATGCAGTTCAGAGAAGATGCTGTGTAGATCTTTTTGATGAAACAGTCCTCTTTGCTGAGCAAATCATCCAGATGTCGGTATTTAAATTATGCAAAATACATAATACCAATTAAAGAAATTATGTGTGAAAATATGCAGGAGCAAATTTCCTCACATTAATATTTAACTAGACTTTTTAAGTAGAGCAAGATCTTATGATCACAAGTACTTTAGTATATTTGACCTAAATGGAAGCTGAAAATATCTAGAAGGGTTCATCAGACAATTCTACAAGGGCATTTCCTATGTAGTAGAAATTTTACCATATAGACAGTAAATGAAAGATTCTTTTAAGTGGAATGTTGTATCCCAGAAGGCATCAGTATAACAATGGCCTTTAACTCTGGTCTAAAAGCTGACCTGCTCTTATTTCTCACCTACCAAAATATGCAAGCTCATCTCTATTTCCCAGCCTTTGCTCCAGGGAAAAAAGTAGCTCTCCTGTTCCCAATCTGACCTTTCCTTCCCCTCCCTCAGGAAACAGTTGGACTCTGTTCTGATCCACTGAGGCCCTTTCCTCTGCATTGACCACAGCTTCTGGCCTAATTACTTGGATCTTAGTTATACATAAACCAGTGACTTTATGTTCATACCTCACTAGTTTCTTCTGCTTAGACCAGTGGATTATCCAAGGAGCTTTCAAAAAGTACTATGCCAAAGCCCATCCCTGGTCCTTTAAATGAGTACGTCAAGGAAAGGGACTGGGGAAAAGGTTGTTTTTTGTTTTTGTTTTGCTTTAAACTCCCAGGTATTCTGCATCCAGGATTGAGCCATAAGTCTGTATTCTCCAAACAACCAACATGTCTATTCTTCTGTGTGCATTTTGTGATTCCTCAAAAGGACAAATAATGGGACATAACTCCCTCATTCCTCAGTTGGCCTCTTCTATGATTCACTCGACCAATGGCTAAAGAGCATCTGCTAATTGTCAGCTACTAAATTAGGGATATATTGGTGTGTGAAACACACACACTCCTACAGGTTATCTATACCTACAACTTTAGATCTGGATCTATATCTACTTATATGTAAAGATACACCCATGTTATATCAACATATCTATAGGTATATCTAGGCATCAATGTAGTAATCTTTAAATAGACTTATCTATGTTTACTGAGTTAGCTTTACATTGCTGTGACCAAAAATACCTGACAAGACCAACTTAGAAAAGGAAAGGTTTATTCTGGCTCATGATTTCAGAGGTTCATTCCATGGACAACTCTATTACTCTGGGCCCAAGGTGAGGCAGAACATCATGGCAGAAGGCTGTGGTAGAGGAGGTAGGTCACTGGGCAGAGGAAGCGTCCTAGAAGTGTTCATATTCCTTGCAGCCCCTACACACACACACACACACACACACACACACACACCCCTACCCCTCCCTCCCTCTCTCTCTCTCTCTCTCTCTCTCTCTCTCTCTCTCTCTCTCTCTCTCTCCTCTCCCCCTTCCCCTCTCTGTTTCATGGCCAACATGACACAAACAGCTTTCCTCCACTGCTGCCCTTCTACCATGGCATTCTGTATCACTTCAGGTCAAAAGCAGTAGTGCACCAACCATGGACTGAACTTTTGAAACTGTGAGCCAAAATAAACTTTTTCTCCTTTAAGTTGGTCATGTCAGGTGTTTTGGTCACACTGATGAAAACCTAACACACACAGAAATTGGCCCTGAGAAGTGAGGGCGTGACCATGAATAAACTGTCATTCAGAAATCCCTAGATCTGGACGGCAGGGGGAGTTTGGAAAAGTTAGGAGATACAGGTTAGAGAACCCTTAGAATGTTGTAAAGAGAACTTAATGGGCAATTCTGGTGGGAGCACAGAAAAGCAGAAGGCTAATGGGAGTGCAGGCAGTAAAGACTGTGCTCATGAAGTTTCAGAGGGAAACAGGGACTCTATTGGAAATTGGACTGGACGGCATTCATGTTATATTGTGGTTAAAAAAAAAAAAAAAAAAAACTTGCCTGCATTATGCCCATGGCCTGAGACTATATGAGGACAAATTTAAAGGTGATAAATTAATCTGGTAGAGGAAATTTCAAGGTAGCACAGCATCCAGGCATGGCGTGGATATTATGAGAATAAGGAGCAAACAGGAGAGAGAAAAATTTGAAAAGCTTGCAATTTGACCAGAAAAGTGCATGCATGCAAAACTGGGGCTGAGAAAGGTGTGGTTGTTGAAGAAATTACTACCACTAAAGAGAAGTTAAGTACTTTGTACAGAGGCTATAGGAAAAATAACTTGAGAGCATCTCAGGAATCAGCAAGACCACACCCTCTGCAGGATCAAAGGAATAAAAGTGAAAACTCACTTAAAAGACCACGGAGGCACCCTGCCGCAGTCCGGCTGCAGTAAAATAACCTGGGGGGGGGGGGGGACGAGCAACTTGTGTACATTGATACAGCAGGAGTGGGAGCCGTTTATTGTAGGACAGGAGGGGTATATATACATTACACACAGCTTATCTTAATTAACATAAACTAGATACAGCAGTCAACCAATAAGGAATCTCCACACTTAATGGCTCGCTGGTGTTACTTCACAAACCACTCCCTCTGGCAAAATTCCAGGCGCCATCCTGACTTGTTTACAGATTCTAACAGCACTCTGCTTACACAGGGTACCCAGAAAGTTGATTCCTCAAGATTCAAATCACCATGCTCAACCACCCAGGCAATCAGAGGCTGCTGCAGCCATGGTCCAAGGGAGCCCAGGAATGCAGGAACAGTGTGTACATTATATATATACATACATATGTATATATAATATATGCACATACATACATATACAAACATACATATACACACACGTGTGTATGTATGTGTGTGTGTGTGTATATATATATATATATATATATATATATATATATATAAATGCAGAAATTTTCAGAGGTAGAATGATTAGACTATGAGAGCTATAATTTAATTGGTCCATCTTAGTTTGAATAGACTAACTAGGTGGTAACTGCAGGCAGGTGGGGCATGGTTAGAGGAGGTGGGTCATTGGGCCATGCCCTGGAAGGGTTCATCTTCCCTGCAGTCCCCTCTCTCTACTTCCCAGCCACCATGAGGTAAGCAGATTTCCTTCACAATCCCACCTTCTGAAGTGAGGTTCTGCCTCACCTTGGGCCCAAACAATGGAGTCAGCTAACCATGGATTGAACCTCTGAAACTATGAGACCAAAATAAATATTTCCTACTACTCTAAATTGTTCTCCTTCAGCATTTTGGTCATAGAAAACATAGCATATCTATCAATGTTATAGAGTGTAGATATTATCATTAACATCCATCTCTTGTTATCTTTCATTAGCATAAATAATCAGAATTACCAAAAAACAAACATAAACCCTGAAATCTACAGCCAGTATTTTGGTTCATCCAAAAAGCTAAGGTTCAGGTATATGACCATTTCAAATACTATTTAATTCAACAAAATCCTAAGTCATGCGGAATTTGGATAGACTTCCATAGCTATGGCAAAATTCAGCTCCACTGGGCGAGCCTAGACACTAGCAGACTGCCGATGTCTAGTTATAGATTGCATGTCCTTGCCCCTGAATTTCACTTAATAACTCAGTGAAGCACACCAGGAAATAAAATGGAGTGCCATAGGAACACTGGGAGGTGTCTGTTTCCAAACTGTCGTAAGAAAAGCTATTGCTTTCTTCCTTTGGGCAATATAATAAATTAGCTTGATGTCCACTCTTCAGGGGACTCAGTACCATTAGATCCACCCTACAAAGGCAGAAGCCAAAGTCAGATGGCAATTCCAGTGTCCAGGATCCCAGTTACCCCACAGATTAATATTTGGAAAGGTCTATAACCAGTAAGAAAAAGGGGGCTCAGTGTAATTGCCCAGAAATGTTACAGATGAAAAGCACACTGTTGGATTTCAGAGTAGTACTGTAGAGCAGGTAAACTACCAAGGCCCATTGAGTTTTAGACATAAGGCAACTGAGACTTTAAAGGAATAACATCATCTTCTGAAACCATGAGCTACTCAGGTGGTTGCTAAACTCAGAACAGTTCTTCTAAGTCCATGCTGCCACACTTCTTCATGCTGTCCCTATAGCCCACACATAAAAGCTCATACATTCTCATGTGCTACACCTATACTTATAACCATCCACATTTGAAAATCTGAGTTATTGTCTTTTTTGCTGGGGGTGGGAGGCAGTGCTAGGAATGAACACAGGGTCTTGTACACAGTAGTCAAGCAGTCTGCACTGAGCTACAAATATAGCTATGAATTCTTTATGTCTTCTATGTATACCACAAATGAAAGGGAATGTTAAAAGGTAAAGAAACACCACTTAAATATCAATAAGCTCTGAGGTATCACTATAATTTCCATGTTTAAAGCAAAGTTTTAAATCATGACACACAAAAATGTTAAACTTGTTTCAGATGATTAAATATAGGAAATCATGTCTCTGTTTGACTTAATATAGTTAGGATAGAATGTGGCATATATGAAAAGGCACATGTCATGTTCTTCAAAAATAATTTTTGATAACAAATAACAATACAACTTAAAAGCATCCATCAAATTGCATAAAAAAGATCTCAATTTCTGTTAAAAGTGTATGCATGCATGCATATAAATGATTCACATACATATATGCATGTTATTAGTCTGTTTGGACTACTATAACAAAATACCAGAAATGGGGTGTTTTAAACAACAGACATTTAGTTTTCATAGTTCTAGAGGCTGGGAAGTCTAAGATCAAGGTGCTGACAAGGTGGGTTTCAATTGGAGGCCTCACTCTGGGCATACAGGAGGCCATCATTTACTGGGTACTCATATGGCCTTTCTATGATGTTTGTGCAGAGAGGGATCTCTCTCTTCCTCTTCTAAGATTACCTGTTCTCCTGATTTGGGCCCCCTCCTTAGGACCTCACTTAACCTCAATTACCTCTGAAAGGCCCTATCTCCAAATGCAGTCACATTGGATGTTAAAGCTTCAGCATATGAATTTTGGAGGGAAACAACTCAATGCAGAACATGTGTGAGTGTATTTACATGTTACATGTTAATATACAGATAAGTATTTAATTTTTATAATGCATTTACATATAGGATATATTAGAAATACTATAAATAAATATGAGAAAGAAGAGAGGAGATGAGACAGACTGAGCTTGAGTAGATCTATTCCAGAAAATACTTCAAAACATAATCAGAGGTTATCTCTGGCTAAGGTTTCCTTTTATAGTTTTTTCACATTCCAAATTTCTTACGACAAACATACTTGTAACCAAAATAATACAGTGCAATAGAGATTTGAAAAAATAAAGGAGCATATTTCCATATAAAATTCTTTAAACTTATTTTACTTAATGTATTTTCATTCGTTTTACTTAAAATATGTTTTACTTAACCTTAAGTCTAATTTCAAGGCTGAATTTTTTTTTTAACTAGCTACACATGACAGTACATATTGTATGTTATACAAAATGTGGAAGCTAGAACTCTAAAATGATGAAATTTTAAAAAAGGCAAACATGCATTAGCCAAAATTAATGACCAGATCGCTAAAGCACTCAATTAAGAAAATCTTCAGGTATCTGGAAGCAAAGGAATTTTCGGCCGCCTTTTATTAACAGAAATCACACTTAAAAGACCCATTTATGTTTTCAGGAAAAATCTACCAGACATCAGAAACTCACTTGTGAAAATAAAATTTTAAATTCTATACATGAAGTCCTAACATTGCCTTGGCATGATGCTATGACATCACTACATCAGGGTGCCTAGCTCTACTAATTATGCAGGAAACAAACAAATAATAAAGCAAAGATCCTCCAGTTTTTTTGCAATATGCTATTTAATCATTTTTTACATAAAATGGAAGGCAGGCGAGAAAACAATATTAGGAGACCTCCTTGAACAGGAAAAAGGGGAGTGGAAGAATGGCGGTTAATTCCTCAATTTGGTGATTTCATTTGTTTCTGGGCCACTTAAGCCAGGATCCTTAACTGAAGCAAATTTAGGAAAAATGGTGGAAGGGATGAAAAAGGAAGAAAATGGAAAGAGACTGACTTCCGGTTTCTCACAGTTTGCTTCTAAAAGGGGTATGTCCCAAGGTGAGGCATCCTGGTAAGGAAAGACCATCCCCTGATGAATGGACTCCTTGCTTCTCATTAGTTAATCTGCTTCTTAAGAGAAAGCCAGAGCATAACCCCACTTATACTTCTAACCAAATATCCAACCCAATCATTAAAAATTAATTAGTATAATGAATCAAATTGTTTGAAAAGCTGCTTACACGATGAATAGGGATGGTATGTCAGGAACTCATATCTGTAGAAAAGAGAGTTTCTGCGCCAGCTATGCAGTAAGCAAGGGTGATGAAGGAAGGACCAGTACCGTGCAGAAGCCCAAGTTGGGCACTTGATTGATGACTAAGTACACTGTCCTCTATGAACCCAATCAGTTAATACTTTTGAAAACTGCCGCTCAAGTCCTATGCCTTTGAGAGTTCATGTCACTTATATCACAGCACAACCCTTTAATATGAATACCAACCCCCAACAATCCCAAATGACCCAGAAAATAAATGCATATTTTGGTTGTGAAAATATTCTTGTGGTCAATCATATTTTACAAAAGTATTCCTGTAAGTGATACTTTATACTTAAAAACATGATTAATAAACCCTTGGCAAAATAAATTGTGCAGTAAATCAAAGGGGCACATTCACTCTGATTATGCAGGAAAGGATGTTTCAAAGTCCAAATACAATTTTGAATGCTGACTACACAAGGCCCTAGAAGTTTATTAAAATAAGAAACATAATCCATTTTCAAAAGAGAAATTACATTTGAAAGCTTTTTAAAAGTACAGCCTATGTGGCTAAAGTTATAAAACTTGTCAAGGAGACATGAAATTCAAATAAAACATAAATTGTGTTTGCTGATCTGATCCATTAATAGTCAAGTTTACAGATAAAAGGTGCACATGCAACATTTTTCAATCACACACTTCATTCCTTTTGGCTAACAGATGCAGTTTAAGTCACTTACCTAACCAAACTAACTTCCCACAACCACAACCAGTCAAGAGTCAAAAGGAAGCAAGCTCTTGCCTAAGCCATCAAACACCCAAGCCTTCATTGTTACATTCATTAGAGGTAATGGGGACACAGCTCAATGGTACAGCACCTGCTTAGCATGCAGGGAAAACTGAGTTCAATGTCCCTGGCACCAGAAAAAAAAAATCTGAAAAACCTATTTACATATTGTAAACAAAACACAATCTTGCACTTTGGAAAGTTGTTTAGCAGTGTCATCCATAGTTAAATAATATCTATACCACGTGACCCAGCAATTCTACTCCTAGGCCACATGGCAGATGTGGGCCAACCACAGCCACAAGCCAACTCAGGTTGGCTGAATATGTTCATACACATTTTAATATCGGAGTTAAAAAAGAAAAAAAGAATGTTACTTCATGATTATGTAAACTTAGAAAATTCTAATTTCAATATACATAAGTAAAGTTTTATCAGAATATGTGTTTCATCTTCCTTCATTTATGTATTGTCTATGGCTTTTAGGAGAGGGGCTTTTTTTGTTTCTTTTACTACCACTGCAGAGCAGCTGCGACATAGGTGGTCTGGACCAAGAAAAAGAAACCAGGGGCTGAGGTTGTGGCTCAATAGCAGAGCACTTGCCTAGCACATGTGAGGCCCTGGGTTTGATCCTCAGCACCACATAAAAATAAATAAATAAGATAAAGGTATTATGTCCAACTACAACTAAAAAATAAATATTAAAAATGGAGGAGGAACCATTTACTGTCTACCTCTTTGTAGAAGCAGTTAGCCAACCTCCACACTATACACAGATGTGTTCACTGACAGGTAAGCTCAAAAGCAGTGCTATTTAAAACAAAAACAAATCCCTGCTGTAAACTACTTAGATGTCCATTAAGAGTTTACAATGGGTAAATTGCTGTGTATTTACCTAGTGGAATAATATATGATCTACTCTTTGTATGCATGTGTTCTACATCTGCAAATTTAACTAAATTCAGATCAAAAATATTCAAGAAAAAAAAATCCAGAAACTTCCAAAATGCAAAAATAGAATTTGTAGCAAGCAGAGTACTACACTGAGTCCACACAAATGAAGTGACATGTAGGTGAACCCTGCTGTAGGCTCCCACGACTTCTTTGATCCTCAGTCTCTCTTCGGTGCTACTTTAAGCATTGTTCATCTTGTATCTCAAGTACTATGTATATATAGTCAAGCCTATGATGGTTGTATCTGTACTGAGCATGAACAGATTTTTTTACCTTGCCATTATTCCCTAAACAATATAGAATATCAACGATTTATACAGCATGTGTAAGTATTATACATAACCTGGAGCTGATTTAAAGTACACAAGAGATATGTGTAGATATGTGCCTTCTTGGCACAACACCTGGCACAGGTACCATTTAATCCATGTTCACGGCTGCTTCTCTGAACATTCAAAAGAGACTTAGGAACAAAATGCAGGGCAATAATAGGAAATTTGGCACTGAAGAAAGTACTAATTATGACTTCAAAATATCCCTGTATATGGGCATAAAATTTACCGAAGTTTCCTAATAATGATAGTCTGGGTCATTATGGAACAGTAGAGGTACCCTGACACTACAGTAAATCTCACTCATCACTCTTGGAAGTTTGTAGTTTTGGGTTTTAAATACTTATCCAGACCAAGAGGGATCCTTCTCCAGAGGTGTCCATCAAAGGCTAGAGCATTTTCCATGCTTGCCAAAGTATCATCTTTATTCCTGATAATTATTTCACTATTCATATTAACATGAAGAAGAAACCCAGCCACGACATGTACAAAGGTACTTGTTCTGCTACATTGTGTTTCATATCATGAATATGTGTGTTGTCTATTTTCTGAAACATTTCTACTCCAAATGGGTAGTGTGTGTTTCTTTGTTCTAAGGGAAAAAAATTTCTAATAACAACAAAAAAGAATCTTATGGCAAATGCTTGACTCACAATAGCATCAGATAATGAGGGCTCTGCAGAGTCAGAAGGCAATTCCTTCTACTGATGTTACACTACCACTGATTATCCATTCTGCGCACTGTTAGGTGAAAAACCAAAGCACATATAAATAGAAAACTGTATTAGTTTTGTTGGGACATAGAAAATGATCACACAAATAGTGGCTTAAAACAATACAAACTTATTATCTTACAGTTTCCATGGGTCAGGAGTCTAGAAATAAGTTACCTATGTTCTCTACTCAGAGTTTTATGGTACTATATCAAGGTGTGAGCCAGGACTGCAATCTCATCTGAGGCTTAGGGTTCTATTTAAAGTTCATTCAAGTCATTGGCAGAATTCAGTTCCTTATGGTTGTAGGACTGAAGCTCCCCCACATTTTTCTTTTTTGTCAGCTATCTGCTAGGAAACACTCTTAGCTCCTTAGCCTGTAGGTGACAGACAATGGCCCTCACAAATGGGAGTTTATCTCTTCAGAGTCAGCAAGAGATTTTCTAGCTTCTATGGCAGAGTCTCATATAACATAGTCCAATAGGGTGACACCCAATCATCTTCCCACCCACACTGAAGGGAAGGGATGCTATAGGGATGTGAAAAGAAGAGGACAGGAATCTGAAGATCATCTTAGATCTCTGCCTAACATAAAAATGAATAAAGTTTCATTTACTTCTTGAAGATACTGGTTTTTGATGTTCTTATTTTTGTTTTAGGCCCAAAGGATTGAATCCAGGTGCACTTATCCATTGAGCCACATATTCAGTCCATTTTATTTTAAGACAGGGTCTCACTAAATTTCTTGGGGCTTCACTAAGTTACTGAGGCTGGCTTTGAATCTGTGATCCTCCTGCCTCAGCCTCCTGAGCTGCTAGGATTACAGGTGTCACCAACTGCGCTGGGCTTTGAAAGTATTTTCAACTTTAAAACTATTTTTTTTTTCCTGGGACACTTAAAATCTGAAGTTTCATAGTATTAATGTTAGCAAAAACTAAACAAACATTTTTCTACAAAGTTTTCTTTCTAAAAACAAAAATGTACAATGTACATGCACACACACACAAACACATACACATCAGTTGCAGTGAAGCTAACATATGAAGAAATATTATTCAGTTGCAGGAAAAGATTAAGCCCTCATTTGTATCATGTCTATTCTAAAAACACCCCCAATCCTTCCCTCTTTCCTTCCATTTTTCATTTAGGAATATACTCTGAAAAGTGTAGAGGCAGTGTAATCTATTCATCAAAAAGCTTGTCCTTACCATTCCCTCAACTTTTCCTTGTGTACTAGATTAATAAAGACATTAGCCTGGCCAGGAAAGAGCAAGAGATATGCTCTTTTCATTCATTTTATGCATAAATTTATGTAAAAGTAGACAATTATGCAGAAGATACAACAACAACCCATAATATTCATCAATCAAGGAAAGGATGGCTTCCTTGGCTTTGCTTTATAATGTGCTTAGCAAAAATGAAGAAGAAAAAATGTTTACCAAATTCAGATCAATTCCATGATAGCTAAGTGGGGTCACAATCATACCTATATCCCTCTGCAACCATTGGTCTAGCACACACAGTAGCCATTTCATCAATATTTGTTTGACTGATGAATGCTGTGGGCTCTTATAAGACTGACAAATAATATGAGTAGGACCAGAGGCACAAGCTCAGTCTAAACATCTCTTTATGAAAAATAGCTCTTCTGTTCTAATTTTGGTACTTTTGTGGTTGTTTTGAGCAAGGACAATATAGCAATGTCCAACCTTAATGAGGACCAGTATTTAATACAGACACAAAGATTGAATAAATGTCCTTGTGCCATGTTCTGTTTTGGACAGTGATTCTCTTCCCAGAACAGTTCTGCACTTGGAAACTACTGGGTGTCAGGACATTTCAGTCTTTGTGGATAGGGACCATATATCGGGCAGGTCAGGAAAAGCAGGGTCTCACATTCTATCGTGTGGACTGAATCCAGGGCTCTGCTCATGGCTTGTGACCTTTGATGAGTTCTTAATCTTGCTCTATCTCAGTTTTTATAAAGTAAGGACAACAGTACTTATCTCAGGACGCTTTCAAGCTCAGTGCCCTTCAGAACAGTGCC
This sequence comes from Spermophilus citellus, assembly GCF_964194105.1. NCBI lineage: Eukaryota > Metazoa > Chordata > Mammalia > Rodentia > Sciuridae > Spermophilus > Spermophilus citellus. The sequence continues at coordinate 41,751,967 of NC_138185.1, forward strand.
AAGAACCAAGCAAGAGCTTGGTGATTGTTGTATATCTGTATCTTCATCACTGTAACACACAATATTTCTTGTCAGGGCCAAACTGCCTTGGAAAAATCAACTTATTTCTCTTGAATTGGAGCCATCCTCTTGGAGAAGCCTTGTCTAGCCATAGACACAAGCCCAAAGATTTAATGCTGATGACTTATTAAAACTACGAACAGGTTGTATAACTTAAAATAATCTTTTGAATTGGTGATACATTCAGATACAACAAAATTCAAAATAAAAAGGAGTTTACAACAACAGTACTTTCTCCTATTCACATGCTCCAGCCAACCAGGCCCCTCCTTCTTTGAAGCTCTCATGGCTCATTTCAAAGATATAGGCACAAATGCAAAAATGTTTATACGTTTTTGTATATTTATATTACGTACACAAATATTAGTACTTCTGGGTAACATTCTATGCCTTGCTTGTCTCTATTTTAAAATATTTCTGGAGCTCATTCCATATCAGGATATACAATTATGCCTCAGGTTATACAGTTAACACAAATTTCCATTTTGGGATTACGCCCTAATTTCTTTTAAACTAACCCTATCCATGGGCATTTAAGTCACTCAGAATCTTTCAATCGCTAATTCTTGCCAAATATGCTGAGATGAATTACACTGCATATATGCTGACCCTTTCAGCAAGGGTTAAGGGAAAGAACAGCCATTCCTCACTGAGTATCACTTACACATCAGGGACAATGCAAAACCTCCTGGGGGCTTGGACTCTAAACAACTAAGTTCTGTATTAACTAAAGTTTACACATTCCTGTCTCCAGGAAGAGAGTTATTCATCATAGGTGTATTTATTATAGATATTTTTAAGAAAAGGGATATAACAATACAGATGCTCCTTGAATTATAGTGGGGTTATATCCCAATAAATGCATCATATGTTGAAAATACCCTAAATCAAAAATACACTGAATGCACTCAACCTACAGAACATTGTAGTGTAATAGTATAATAACCTGTAGAATATTGGTTGTTTTCCTAGCTGACTAAGAGCTGCAGCTCATGACTGATGCCCAGCACCCAAGAGAGTACTGTACAGAAGAGTACTAGCCTGGAAAAGGTCAAAATTCGAAATTCAAGTACAGGTTCTACTGAATGTGCAATGCTTTTGCACCATTGCACAGTCAAAAAAAATCATAAGTAGAATCATCAGATGTCAGAGACTGTCTGTATATGAGCACATACACTTATTCATTTATTCATTTATTCATTCTTATGTATACTCCCCCGCAAAAAAAAATCTATAATAAATGTACATGAGATAGTTAATAGTCCATAAACCAGAACCCTGGAAAGAGAGGAGGTTTTGGCCTCAGTAATAATTACATGTATGAATATATGTATTTATTTATTCACTCACACTTATATTTATGTAGATACATACATACACATTTTTTAAAACTCTAAAGTCATTCCAATAAAGGACTCTGTAAGAACTAATTTAATCACACTTTCAAGTAAGTGATTTGAATAACAAACAAAAGTCACAAGTGGCTTAGAATTCTAAGTGCTCTCAAATGTCCTGAGCCTTGGAGACTCTTTTCTGAAAATGTGAATTTAAATGTTCCCTTCATGTTTTTTGTCCAAGTCTGTACTTTTAGAAGGAGGACATGGGTCAGGTCCTGTTTCACACAATCCCACAACAGTGTAACTCAGAGTACAGTCTGTAAGCCATTTGTTACCATTCCATAATTGGTATAAATTAAACAGAAATGTTCAGAAATTTTAAGAGTAATAAGGCAGGGTAATTTTAAGAGCATTGAATCTACTTTCATATATCTCCTCTTTCTCTTTTTTTTTTTTAGTAATTCATTTCATTTTTATTGTATTCTATAGAAAGTCAGCATGAAAAGGATTAAAATTTGAAAAATAAAACGAAACTTGCATTTGACCATGGATAATGAAGGCAAGCTCCTCTTCCTGTAGGAGTTTGTCAGAATGGACAGCCCGTGAAGCTTGCTGTTGCTGCCTTGATTTCTCCAGCACCCCATAAAGAGGTTGAGCGATAAGGCAGTGAAAAGAAGGTTGTCATCTTTAATAAGAACAAAATTTAACTTTATGCATCAATTAAACCACGAGAAAACGATCAGGAAAGCTAAAAATCCATGTCTTGGTTAAAAGGTAAATTCTGAAGTTTGGAAGAAACCATAAAGGAAATTCCATTGTGTTTTCAATAATAGCGATGTCGTATATAAAATGATTTCAACTGCGACAGCCCTGTGGTCATTATCAACCCACCAGATCAGAGTTAGTTTTTACTTTAATTAATCTAATGAACCGGTTGCCTGGCTTCAGCAGACATTTTTTAAATGTCACTGCATACCTCGGGGCCGCAACTGAACTGGTGGCATGCTCTCCTGCACCATCTTGATTCCATTAACTCTTGCCCACAGTGACATTTTATGTCTACATCCTCATATGCCCTGATAATGTAGCCAATTTGTGTTTTATTAACCCAATTAAAATACAGAAATGTTAGGTAACGGAAATCTACAAAATCAGAACAATTTCTTAAAATAGACTATACATTTTTTTTTTAAAGAGGAGAATATAGCTGCCAGACTTTGGTTACCTAAACAATCCATAGATGCCAAATGCTAGACAAGGAAAATGCTAATCTAATTATAAGAGAACAAACTATCTAAGTCCTAAATATTGTATTAATTTGGGCTTACGCATCTGTAAGAACACTAGGTAGAACTCCTAAAAGCTGTGCAGACTGAACAATAAGGGCCCCTACATAAAACCTACAGGCAAAACTTGAGAAAAATATTAGGACTCAAAGTAAAATAAAATAAAATAACTAAATCAACACTATACTAGATCCGATCCATCCATAGTTCATTACCTCTTCTAAACAAGAACCATAACTTTTCTAAATTAGTCTTCCTCCTACAGAGCACAGGGCAGGTACTTGAACATGAAACAAATACTTCCTTCAAAATTAAGTGAGCATTTTTTAAATCCTTCAAATCTTAGCCCAGACTTTAAAACAGGAAAAGAGGAAAAAGCTTAATATATCTCTTTAGGAGCTTATCTGATTTACCATAGATATGAGCCACTTAGAACATCTTTTCATTTTAAGTTCCTTTTCTTCTAAAATTTTTTTTTATTATGATATAAAAATTCTACTTTTAAATTAGATAGTCAAAGAATGTTGCAGATAAGGAACAAATCACAGTGACTCATTATTCTGATATGGAAAAAAAAACATTCCGGTGTTTTTTTTTTTTTTTTTTTTCATTCCAGTGTTTTCAATTGACTTCTTTCCTTCCTCCAAATCCACTGATCCTGGGGACAGGGGTGAAGGGGTTCTAGTAGGTGACCTTTGATTTCATTAGAAAATGAAAAGGTGTGATAGATAGGAAAGGTCTAGTAAAAAATATCCAGCCCAAATTAAAACACTCTAATAAAATGCTCTGGTTTTTAATGGCAACTGCAAAATCAATAGCAGCTGTTCTACCTTTATTTCTGATTGAAATGCTAACAAAACTAAAAAAAAAAATGCAAACCAATAATTATCTGGGACTTAGAAATCTAGGATTACTGGGCAAGATCCTAAGAGATATTTCTATCAATAAAACCATGGACAAGTAGTTGTTCGAGAAATACAGCAAGGTCAGAAATAAGACAAACTTGTGGCCATGCCTCTCCACATCCCCATTGCCAATTATTGGTAGGAAGAAACTCCTTTCTGAAGTAGATGAGACAATCTCACCACCATAACTCAACCATCCCCAAAGATACCTCCCTTTTTCCATCAATTTTCACTCAGTCATCAACACAGGAGGGTAGAGGAACAGGACATGGTGAACTGTGTTGGCACATGGAGGAGATAACAGAAAGGGACAAAAAGAGAACAAAAGCTAACCATGTAGTGTCCTATAAGGAAGGAGTTTCTCATACTGCATTTATACCAAGTTTAAAAAAACGTAGATGCTTCCATGTATTATGAATAAATCTTCCTTTAATTAACCCACAAACATATACTCTCTTCAAAAAGACAAACCACACTGGACAAATGACTGGAAGATAAAAGAATTTGACAAAGGGCAGTCCACATAGACTAGTCCTTAAGCTTTTGTATGGTCTGGTAAAGATTTCTCGTAGCAGAAAAGTAGACAGTGCCAGGAACTAAAGAAAATACCCAAACCTGGACAATCTGCTCCTTATCTAGTTGAAAGCAAACATCAAACCAAAGCAATACAGTAATGACATCAATAAACATCCAGCAGCGTCAGTAACAACAAACAACACTAGCAAACAACATAGACAAGCAACAGCAGTCTACAGCAAGAGCCAACAGGGACTCTCCTGGCAAAAAGATTTTGCTAAACAAAATAAGAGGAAACAGTACACTTGAAATGTCAGAAATGAACATTTGATAAACCAGAAATAAAATGTTTGACTCCATTCTCTTTATAATAAGAAAGAGAAGCTAATCCAAGAAAATAGGAGCTTAAGAAAAAAGAGGAAAAAAAAGAGGGGGGAGAAACATCTAAATTGTGACTATAAACTCAGAATTTACATTCTAGATTAGAGGAAAAGACAAAATCTACACTCGAAATAATCAAACAGGTAAAATCTAAAACAAGTGTGAGATGCAGCCATAGAATGTAAAGTGTCAAGAATAATTAGATTAAAAGAGTGTAGAAATGACATACAGAGGAAGGAAAATGGATGAGCAAGGAGAGAGAATAAATGAAAGAGAAGTTGCAATCAGAGAGTCAATGGGAACAAGCTGAAGAGGCCAGGCAATAAAAGGCAAAGAATCCTGCTGAAAATTCTGAATTTCAAAAATAAACTTAAAAATCCAAGTTATCAGAACAAAAAGGAAAAAAATATTTGTGTGTGTGTGTGTGTGTGTGTGTGTGTGTGTGTGTGTGTATATACACATACATATATATTACATAAGGAAAAATTTTTCTTGGCAGTCTCAAACTCCTGAATATAATGAGTGACGTTCAGAGTTTTGAGGGTTAAAAGACCAACAATAATTCTATACTCAAACAATTTTTCATTTGAAAAAATAATAAAAGCACCAAAAAGTTCTGCAAACTTATTCTGAAAAATATTATTGAGATGATAAGTAGAAAATAATCTAAACAAAGACTGCAAGAAAAAAGGGTGGGGCATAAGGGGTTATGATCTAATCCAAGTGGGAGTGAGCTTTGCAACCAGTTCAATGAAGAGTGTTCTCATAATTCACAAAAGTCAAACTGTGGAACCAAGTCTAGGTATCTGTCAATGGTTGAATGGATACAGAAAATTTGGTATATATACACAATGGAGTTTTATCCAGCCATAAAAAAATGAAATTATGTCATTTGCAGGAAAATGGATGAAACTTGACAACATTATGTTAAGTGAAAAAGACAAACTCAGAAGGTCAAGGGTCATATGGTTTTTCTCACATGTAGAAAGGTAAAAAGAGATGAAAAATGGGGACATGGGGTCTTATGAAAAAAGGGTGATCAATAGACAGAATAGGGACTTGGGGAGGGAGGAGGACAGGGAAAGAGGAAATATTGTGGAATGACATTGGTCAAATTATATTGTTATATTTCATGTGCATATACAAATATGTAACAACAAATTCCACCATTATGTACAACAACAATGCACCAATTAAAATATGGGTGGGGGGATGAAGAATACTCTCAAATATTGTAGGAAAAAAGACTTTATAGAACTGAATACATGGGTCAAAACAGTTAACAGAACTAAGTTGATGTGATTTGCTTCAATACACATTGATTGAATATTTCTATAACCAAGATACCATGAGACATGCAGTAAACCAGAAACATATTTTTAGTGAGAGTTACTAAGAAATTGAACAGCAGAAATACTAGAAGGGAACAGGCCTAGTGACCCGCCGGCGTGGTATCACTTCACCCCCAACTGCATTAGGGGCCGAGCAGAGCCGCCGCCCGAGCCCGCATGGTAGGCAGACCTGCGACCGACCAGCGGAACAGGCCCAGCGGCCTGCCAGCGTGGTAGACACGTCACACCAATTGGAGTAGGGGCAGAGCAGAGCCGCCGCCCGCATCTGGAACAGGCCCAACATCCCGTGGGCGTGCTAGTCACGTCACCCCAATTGGAGTAGGGGTAGAGCAGAGCCGCCGCCTACGCCCGGAACAGGCCCAGCGACCCGCCAGCATGGTAGAAAACTCACCCCAATTGGAGTAAGGGCAAAGCAGAGCCGCCGCCCGCACCTGCAAGGTAGGCAGACCTGCGACCGACTGGCAGAACAAGCCCAGGGGTCCGCAGGCATGGTAGACACGTCACACCAACTGGAGGAGGTGCAGAGCAGAGCTGCCGCCTGCGCCTACAAGGTAGGCAAACCTGCGACCGACCAGCAGAACAGACCCAGAGGCCCGCCAGCGTGGTAGACAGATCACCCCAATTGGAGGAGGAGCACAGCCGCTGCCCGCCCTGCAAGGGAGACTTTTCAACTATACAAGAGCAATATAAATATATAGGGGGAAAATTTCAAAAACACAACAGTTTCACCAAGCAGAAAGAAACGCGAGCAGTATGACACGACAAGGAAAGAAAGAACCACAAGCAATGCAGGTCAACTCAACTTTAGAAGAGGTAATAGCTGCAGCAGATGGAATGTCAGATAAAGAATTCAGGATATACATGCTTCAGATGATCTGGAGTCTCAAGGAAGACATTAGACAGCAAAATCAGACAATGAAAGATCACTTCGACAATGAATTACATAAACAAATCCAAGAAGCAAAAGATTAACTATACAGGGAGATAGAGGTAAAAAAAAACAAACAAACAGAAATCCTAGAAATGCAGGAAGCAATAAACCAACTTAAAAACTCAATTGAGAATACTACCAGCAGAGTAGAACACCTAGAAGATAGAACATCAGACAATGAAGACAAAGTATTTCAACTTGAAAAGAACATAGACAGCTCAGCAAGACTGTTAAGGAACCATGAGCAGAACATCCAAGAAATATGGGATAACATAAAGAGACCAAACTTAAGAGTCATTGGGATACAGGAAGGTATAGAGGTGCAAACCAAAGGAATGAGCAATTTATTCAATGAAATAATACGAGAAAACTTCCCAGACTTGAAGAATGAGACAGAATCCCAAATCCTAGAAGCCTACAGGACGCCGAATGTGCAAAATCATAAGAGATCCACACCTAGACACATTATAATGAAGATGCCCAGCATACAGAATAAGGAGAGAATTTTAAAAGCTACAAGAGAAAGGAAACAGATCACATTTAGGGGTAAACCAATCAGGATAACAGCTGATCTTTCAACACAGACTCTGAAAGCTAGAAGATCCTGGAATAACATATTTCAAACAATGAAAGAAAATGGGTTCCAACTAAGAATCGTGTATCCAGCGAAATTAAGCTTCAGGATGGAAGATGAAATTAAAACCTTCCACGATAAACAAAAGTTAAAAGAATTTGCAGCTAGAAAACCATCTCTTCAAAACATCCTTGGCAAAACATTTCAGGAAGAGGAAATGGAAAGTAACAATGAAAACCAACAGTGGGAGGTAGGACAGTAAAGGGGGGGGGAATAATCAGAGAGGAAAACAAACCATGTTTAGTAACATAAATAAACAAATATGCCTGGAAGAACAAACCATATCTCAATAATAACCCTAAATGTTAATGGCTTAAACTCACCAATTAAGAGACACAGGCTAGTAGAATGGATCACAAAATAAGACCCAACAATATGCTGCCTACAAGAGACGCATTTGATAGGAAAAGATATACATAGACTGAAGGTGAAAGGTTGGGAAAAATCATATCACTCATATGGACTTCGGAAACAAGCAGAAGTGTCCATACTCATATCAAATAAAATAGATTTCAAGCCAAAGTTAATCAAAAGGGATAAAGAGGGACACCACATACTGCTCAAGGGAACCATACACCAACAAGACATAACAATCATAAATATATATGCCCCAAACAACGGTGCAGCTATGTTCATCAAGCAAACTTTTCTCAAGTTCAAGAGTCTAATAGACCACCATACAATAATCATGGGAGATTTCAACACACCTCTCTCACCACTGGACAGATCTTCCAAACAAAAGTTGAATAAGGAAACTATAGAACTCAATAACACAATTAATAACCTAGACTTAATTGACATATATAGAATATACCACCCAACATCAAGCAGTTACACGTTTTTCTCAGCAGCACATGGATCCTTCTCAAAAATAGATCATATATTATGTCACAGGGCAACTCTTAGACAATATAAAGGAGTAGAGATAATACCATGCATCTTATCTGATCATAATGGAATGAAACTGAAAATCAAAGATAAAAGGAAGGAAGGAAAAATCATGAATCACTTGGAGAATGAACAATAGGTTGCTGAATGATCAATGGGTTATAGAAAACATCAAGTAGGAAACTAAAAAATTCTTAGAGATAAGAATTAAATTCTTAGAAAACACAGACACAACATATCGGAATCTATGGGACACATTGAAAGCAGTTCTAAGAGGAAAATTCATTGCTTGGAGTTCATTCCTTAAAAAAAGAAAAAACCAACAAATAAATGATCTCATACTTCATCTCAAAATCCTAGAAAAAGAAGAGCAAAACAGCAGCAAAAGAAGTAGAAGGCAAGAAATAAATAAAATCAGAGCTGAAATTAATGAAATGGAAACAAAAGAAACAATTGAAAAAATTGACAAAACTAAAAGTTGGTTCTTTGAAAAAATAAATAAAATCGACAGACCCTTATCCATGCTAACAAAGTGAAGAAGAGAGAGAACTCAAATTACTAGCATACAGGATGAAAAAGGCAACATCACAACAGACAATTCAGAAATACAGAAGATAATCAGAAATTATTTTGAATCCTTATACTCCAATAAAATAGAAGATAGTGAAGGCATCGATAAATTTCTTAAGTCATATGATCTGCCCAGATTGAGTCAGGAGGATACAGACAACCTAAACAGACCAATATCAATTGAGGAAATAGAAGAAACCCTCAAAAGACTACCAACTAAGAAAAGCCCAGGACCGGATGGGTATACAGCAGAGTTTTACAAAACCTTTAAAGAGGAACTAATACCAATACTTTTCAAGCTATTTCAGGAAATAGAAAAAGAGGGAAAACTTCCAAATTCATTCTACGAGGCCAAAATCACCCTAATTCCTAAACCAGACAAAGACACTTCAAAGAAAGAAAACTACAGACCAATATCTCTAATGAACCTAGATGTGAAAATCCTCAATAAAATTCTGGCGAATCAGATTCAAAAACATATCATAAAAATTGTGCACCATGATCAAGTAGGATTCATCTCTGGGATGCAAGGCTGGTTCAATATACGGAAATCAATAAATGTTATTCACCACATCAATAGACTTAAAAATAAGAACCATATGATCATCTCGGTAGATGCAGAAAAAGCATTTGACAAAGTAGAGCATCCCTTTATGTTCAAAACTCTAGAAAAACTAGGGATAACAGGAACATACCTCAACATTGTAAAAGCAATCTATGCTAAGCCTCAGGCTAGCATCATTCTGAATGGACAAAAGTTAAAGGCATTCCCTCTAAAATCTGGAACAAGACAGGGATGCCCTCTATCACCACTTCTGTTCAACATAGTTCTCGAAACACTGGCCAGAGCAATTAGACAGACAAAAGAAATTAAAGGCATAAAAATAGGAAAAGAAGAACTTAAATTATCACTATTTGCAGATGACATGATTCTATACCTAGCAGACCTAAAAGAGTCTACAAAGAAACTATTAGAGCTAATAAATGAATTCAGCAAAGTGGCAGGAAATAAAATCAACACGCATAAATCAAAGGCATTCCTGTATATCAGCGACAAAACCTCTGAAATGGAAATGAGGAAAAATACTCCATTCACAATATCCTCAAAAAACATAAAATACTTGGGAATCAACCTAACAAAAGAGGTGAAAGACTTATACAATGAAAACTACAGAACCCTAAAGAGAGAAATAGAAGAAGATCTTAGAAGATGGAAAAATATACCCTGTTCATGGATAGGCAGAACTAACATCATCAAAATGGCGATATTACCAAAAGTTCTCTATAGGTTTAATGCAATGCCAATCAAAATCCCAACGGCATTTCTTGTAGAAATAAAGAAAGCAATCATGAAATTCATATGGAAAAAGAAAAGACCCAGAATAACAAAAACAATGCTAAGCTGGAAGTGTGAATCAGGCCATATAGCAATACCAGACTTTAAACTATACTACAGAGAAATAGTAACAAAAACAGCATGGTACTGGTACCAAAACAGGTGGGTGGGCCAATGGTACAGAACAGAGGACACAGAGACCAATCCACAAAATTACAACTATCTTATATTCAATAAAGGGGCTAAAAGCATGCAATGGAGGAAGGATAGCATCTTCAATAAATGGTGCTGGGAAAGCTGGAAATCCATATGCAACAAAATGAAACTGAATCCCTTTCTCTCGCCATGCACAAAAGTTAACTCAAAATGGATCAAGGAGCTTTATATCAAATCAGAGACACAGCGTCTGATAGAAGAAAAAGTTGGCTATGATCTACATACTGTGGGGTCGGGCTCCAAATTCCTCAATAGGACACCCATAGCACAAGAGTTAATAACAATAATCAACATATGGGACTTACTTAAACTAAAAAGTTTTTTCTCAGCAAAAGAAACAATAAGAGAGGTAGATAGGGAGCCTACATCCTGCGAACAAATCTTTACTCGTCACACTTCAGATAGAGCCCTAATATCCAGAGTATACAAAGAACTCAAAAAATTAGACAGTAATATAACAAATAACCCAATCAACAAATGGGCCAAGGACCTGAACAGACACTTCTCAGAGGAGGACATACAATCAATCAACAAGTACATGAAAAAATGCTCAACATCGCTAGCAGTCAGAGAAATGCAAATCAAAACCACCCTAAGATACCATCTCATTCCAGTAAGATTGGCAGCCATTAGGAAGTCCAACAACAACAAGTGCTGGCGAGGATGTGGGGAAAAGGGTACACTTCTTCATTGTTGGTGGGACTGCAAATTGGTGCAGCCAATTTGGAAAGCAGTGTGGAGATTTCTTGGAAAGCTGGGAATGGAACCACCATTTGACCCAGCTATTGCCCTTCTCGGTCTATTCCCTAAAGACCTAAAAAGAGCATGCTACAGGGACACTGCTACATCGATGTTCATAGCAGCACAATTCACAATAGCAAGACTGTGGAACCAACCTAGATGCCCTTCAATAGATGAATGGATAAAAAAAAATGTGGCATTTATACACAATGGAGTATTACTCTGCATTTAAAAATGACAAAATCATAGAATTTGGAGGGAAATGGATGGCATTAGAGCAGATTATGCTAAGTGAAGCCAGCCAATCCCTAAAACACAAATGCCAAATGTCTTCTTTGATATAAGGAGAGTAACTAAGAACAGAGTAGGGACGAAGAGCATGAGAAGAAGACTAACATTAAACAGGGATGAGAGGTGGGAGGGAAAGGGAGAGAGAAGGGAAATTGCATGGAAATGGAAGGAGACCCTCAGGGTTATACAAAATTACATACAAGAGGAAGTGAGGGGAAAGGGAAAAATAATACAAGGGGGAGAAATGAATTACAGTAGAGGGGGTAGAGAGAGAAGAGGGGAGGGGAGGGGAGGGGAGGGGAGGGGAGGGGGGGATAGTAGAGGATAGGAAAGGCAGCAGAATACAACAGACACTAGTATGGCAATATGTAAATCAATGGAAGTGTAACTGATGTGATTCTGCAATCTGTATACAGGGTAAAAATAGGAGTTCATAACCCACTTGAATCAAAGTGTGAAATATGATATGTCAAGAACTATGTAATGTTTTGAACAACCAACAATAAAAAAAAAGAAACACTAGAAGAAAATTTGAAAAATTAAGGGAGAAAAGAAAAGAAAGATAGTATCTATCTTTGAGAAAGAAAGCTATACAAATTTATATACTATGGGCAGGCTCAGCCAAGATGCAGGAAGGACAAACGTATTTTTTTCTCTTTCTTTTTTTCTTTTTTTTTTTAACTTTAAAAGTAATCCAATCTACTTACCCCATGGTACAATTTACAAGAGTCTGAGTTTTAACCTCTTGCTATTTTCCAGATCTTTGCTAATTTAGATCCCAACTCTCTCCCCCAACCAAAAAAAATAAATAAATAAATAAAAAATACCAAGCTAGAAGAGACATATATATGTACACACCTCAGTACTGGTCTTTACTTGAGATTGAATTCATCACAATAGAAATAAACTTTACCAACTCTACCATTAAACATTTACACGGAGTCCAAAGACCTACGAGGTGCCCTTCCAGCTTAAATACCAAAATGTCAGATTACAGATTCAGGGTTGGTAAAGTCCTGCTGGAAAAGACTTTCAAGCATGAGGAAGACAAAGGAGGATGGGAAAGTCAAAGATCTGACAACTCTAACCACTTTCCCAAACAGGCACACGTGAGCATACTCAAGGCATACAAATACACTCATCTCCTTACCTGCCCAATAGGCCTGTGCCTGTGGTCAAGTTCTTTTATGCACCACTGTAGCACTCTTCTCCCTATTTGGTTGTATTGTAATTACATGCTATTTCCCTTCCTGATCTGTGAGTTCTCTGAGGACAGGGACAGCTTCTCTATCAGGTTTGAAAGGCACATGGTATAGGGTATATGCTCAACAAAGAATGTTGAACTGAACTGAGCTCTAAACATGATCACATGACATTTAGAAACAAACATTTTCCTATTTAAAATACATACTTCGATGACAGGAGTTCAAGACTAAAGAGGCTTGAAAGTGCCACTTTTTGAAGAGAAAGGAATAGTAAAATGATGGGAGCAGGTTCTATCTTACCAGAGATAAGTACGATTTGTTTTAAGTGACAGGTGACCTGAGGATATGAATAAAAGCAGTGCTGCATAGATGACAGCATTACCTTCTGCCCTTCTTTCACATTTTCAGGCAGGTTTGGATCAAACTATCTCAACGTTGCTTCCATATTATATAGAAAATAAGCTTGTCAGCACCTATTCTGCAAGCTGCCTTCCAAACTCACAGAGAATGTATATCTAAAAAATACAAATGAGAAAGATTAAAATAGAGCAAGTCATTTAGCATTGCATGTGGCTAATGTCTTTAGGGAAAACATTTCTATAATTATAACTTCCTTATTTGGCCTTCTGATGGGAGACATTTATAGCACCAAATGTAAGATGCTGCTTGACTTGGGAGACATAAAAACACATTTCATAGAATAATGAGGGACAAGGAGAAAAAATAAAGCTCCTCTAGCTACTTGGAAAGTTTATGAAGCATACAAACTACACTTCTCTTAATATTTAAATTTTCACTAATGGTGATCCCTGATAAATCATAAATGGCCCAAAAGAGCTCTCCTAAGTAATTTCAAGATTTTTTTTTCCTTTGGATCAGTAGGCCATTTACATTAAACTGAAATAATTACTACCATGTTAAAAAATAAATAAATCACTATTTCCCAAAATATTTTAGTAAATTACATTTAAGCTCTATCTTGTGAACTTAGCAAATAGAAGTGAGGAAAGAAGTAATTATTAAATAAATAATGTAATCATGCTCACCATATCCAGTTGTACTGGACTCATTGTACATTAAACATACACAATATCTGCAGAAAGGGACCAATTTTTTTCATTCAGACCTTGGTTTCGTCTACCTTACTATTCATTATTTTTAAACTAAGCTCATGTTTCTCTCTTTCAAAAGGAACTTGGGGCTCTGTCCAGTTTCTGGAAGAATGGAACTTCCCAGACATGAATCTTCCTACTTCTAAAAACCACAAATAGGAACAAGAATAAACAGAACCTCTTTGGATGTTCTGGATGTTTATTTCAAATAATATGAGTTCAGGGCACAGGTAGCAATGACTATGCAGGGGGAGGGTACAACAGGGAAGAATGGGGGAAGGAGGGGAGTGAGGGGCTTCATTACTAGGGGACAGAAAAGAGCAATGACTATTCACCATTAGGAGGAGTGGGCCAGGCTCAGTAGGAGCTTCTCTGGGCAGTCTAAAAAGGAAAACTACAAAAGGGGGAGCACTGAGAGAGGCAGAGAGGAGAAGCCTAGAAGACGGTAGGAAATCAGAACATTGTGCAAAGAAACTGTCCATGCCAGAAACAAGAGAAGAAGGTACATGCAGCCCACTGAGGAACCAGGAAGGCTGCCCTGAGTTCTCCACCCTCACAGGACTCTCCTGCTAGTGATAATTCACAACACCAACAATTTAATGACCAAAAAGGCAGGTAAACTGCCAAGTCCACTATAAGAGAAAATAATAATAATTACTATTTCTCAGCAGAAAATTAATCAGAAAAAAAAGAGCTACCAAGCTAAAAAGTTGCAATAAAATATTACAAAAATTCAAAGACTTGGTTAGATAACAGAAGGAAGGGAGAAGAAAATGCACAGAATTCAGGAAGAATAAAAAGATATTAAAAACAAGAGTAAAGGGATCACAGCTCACCTGAGGGTGGCCTTCTCACTTCCATGCAGCCTGTGGCACTGGGTAATCCAAGGGCCAAGCTAGACTTGACTATGTGGCACCCAAGCTGACCTACTACCCAGCTAACCCTTCCTCTACCCCTGCAGAGCTCCTAACTCTGTGGGCTGTACAAGGAGAAGGGCCTGGGCAAGCAGAGAAACTAGCTAAGCTAGCTAGGTGCAGTCAGGGCATGATAAATCTCCCCTGTCCTTTCCAGAATTTTATAAGAAGAAACTTCTGGACTCCTTTTGGACTCCACCTACGTTTTGGCCCTATAAAAGTTAGGGGTTCCTGGCTGGAGGAAGGAATACTGGGTCTTGAAAATTGAGGGAAAGAATTGGTCCCTGACAATTTCCTATCCCAACACTCAAAGTGTTTTCTTTTCAGGTAAGACAGGAGAGAAGATGACTGTGCTTACTCTTTTTCGAGTACTAGGGATGGAACTCAGGGCCTCATGCACACTTGGGTAGCTTCTCTAACATTGAGCTATACCCCAAGCCCTGTGCTTGCTTTTACAGATTTTTTTTTAAACTAAAAAAAAAAAAAAAATTGGAGGTCTTGTCATGTTGTCCAGGCTGGCCTCAGTTTCACTGTTCTTTTTTGACACCCTGCACAGCATACTCTGATCATGGTTCAAGGGCATAATGGTTCAAGGGAGATAGTGGTGCCTTGCTCCCCTCCTCACCAGTGGGCTGCCTGGGGGCTTTCTGTATATGACCATGAATATAAACATAGAAATCTACAAATTTGAAATAAATAAATCTATTATCTCATAATGCTAACACATAAAATTCAAAAGGACTTTTTTGGCTTGGTAATGACACTCAAAAAAAAAGTCCCAAATGGACTAAATTGATTTCTTTCTTTTTGTTCCCAACACCCTCCCTTCATCCCATTTATTTCTAAGTTTTTGTTCCTTAAAGTCTGATTGTTCAAATTCCTAGCTCTCTCCTGCCCTAGCCTCAGTCCTTTAAGACTAAAGACTGCAAGACCCTGGTGCTGTACCTGCTACCCCTAAGGGCTGGCTTGGGAGCCTGATGCCAGATGCCAGATGCTTAGGGTTTTTACTTTTTGCCTCCAGGGAAATGCTGTTAGGGCCTTACCAGAGCTGGGGAGCACATCCCTTAGACTCAGATGGATTTTCCATTTCCTTCTGATAGCCTTTCCTGTGAATGGTGTGGGATATAGAGACAGGGAAGGGACACTTAGAGAGTGAGACAAAAGGGGGCAGACCTTATCTCAAGCTCTTGATCTTGGGCTTCATTTGTAATAAAGTGGAAACCCAGCACAAAAAAAGGGGAGGGGGAAGGGGGTAAAATACAAGGAAAACAGACCCTAGAGAGCATAGTGAAGGATAGAAACAAGAAGAACTTTGAAAATAAAACAGGACAAAATTGATGAACATAACAACAAGTCAAAGGAAAAAGAACTAAATATAACCTACATGAAAATAAGAAAATTAAAACAATGGGGAAGATCAAATATTTGGGGCCTAATACAAGCAAACTTCTCTGAAATAAAGCAATACTTCCACCAGGGGCCAGCAAACTAAAACCCACTGGCAAAATCCAGCTCCATCCATTTACATATGTATCACCTAGGGCTATTTTCATAGAGCAAAAACAGAAGTGAGAAGATCTGACAGAAATCACAAAAGCCCACAGGCACAAAACATTTCTACTCTGAGTTTACTGATCCTTGCTCTAAACTGTAAATTGGAAGGTACAACAAATCCTGGAAACACAAAACACAGACTAGGGAAAGTGGTGGACATTGAAGATGAAAGGACCGTTTGTTCAGTTGGGCAAAAATACCAAGCCACTTACACAAGAAAGCAAATGAGTTTGGTAAGCAAGAGTGACATCAACATTCCATCCCAGAAAGTGATGGAGCAGTACCTATAAAGAAAGGAAGAAAGAACCAGAAGTGTGCATGCTTTAAGCAGTATCTTACCCTGAGCCCTTCCTTAGCAGGGCGCATGCTCTATCTAACCAAGAACCCCAGAAAAGAGGTCTGACGGAGACCCTTAAGTATATTTCACTGCAGAATCAAGACTCCAATCAAGGAGTTGAAGGAGTTGAACAATCCCCCTCCAAAAAAAAACTAGAGAAAGATGGCCCAATACCATGTGAATGAAGTACATGGCTGCAACAGCACAGTCATGCTCACAGGGAACAGCTCAGAAAAGTTGGAATGGAACCACCATTTGACTCAGCTAATGGAACCACCATTTGACTCAGCTATACCACTCCTTAATCTATACCCAAAGGACTTAAAATCAGCATACTATAGTGACATAGCCACACCAATGTTTACAGCAGCTCAATTCACAATAGCTAAACTGTGGAACCAACTAATGCCCATTAAGATGAATGGATAAAGAAGCTGTGGTATATATACATGCTGAGAGCCACTGCTGAGTCTGTATGGCCACTGGCATTTTGCCAACGGTATTGGTTGACAGGCAAGACATTACTATCCGCCTCCACCGCTACTTTTGAGTTCTCGTGGGGATTCCTGGGGATTCCCCGAGAGTTCCCATTGGTTGGGGAAGTGCAGGAGGAGGGATTTCAGGAGGAGATATTTCCGGTTGCTGGTTCCTGGAGGAGCCGAGTGGCAGTCAGCAGATTTCCCAGGAGCCTGTGTGAAGTGTGCTGGTAGAGTTTAAAAATAAAGTTTGTTCCTGCTTCAGGGGCTCCGGATTTGTGCCCAGCCAGACTGCAGCATATACACAATGGATTATTACTCAGAATTAAAAGAGAATAAAATTATGGCATTTGCAGGTAAATGGAATGAGTTGGAGAATATTATACTAAGCAAAGTAAGCCAATCCCCAAAAACTAAAGGCAGAATGTTTTCTCAGATTAATGGATGCTGCTTCTATGATAGAGTCAGGGGAAGAAGGGAGACTTTGGATTGGACAAAGGGAAGGGGGGGGAGGGATTATAAGGATAGGAAAGATGTACATGTATGACTGCATGAATAGTGCATCTCTACACCATGTACAATCAGAGAATTGAAATGTTGCACTCCATATGTATATGATAAATTGAAATGCATTCTTCAGTCATGTACATTTTAATTAGAACAAATAAAAAATTTTAAAAAAAGAAGCATCACATGATTAAAATGGAAGTTGAAGAGGAGGAGAGGAATCTGGAAGAAATTATAAGTTAATTTCATTGCTGTTCAATTTACAAAGCCAGTAGATACAGAATAAGCTAAAAGAACTGAGAAGTTTTTGTGAATCTACTGTCATAAAATTTACTAACACAAAAATATAGACCTCTGTAAACACAGGGAATACAAAAACCATTACTAAACAAACTATATTAAGAAAAAATCAAGATTCCAACATGGTGGCGGGCGCAGAGAGATCAAGTCTCTGACCTCTTCAGCTGTGCAGGCATAGGGAGTCGTAAACAACCTAAATCTGTTTGCTCAGGATCACTAGGCAATGTTGAGCTGACGTGGATCTGGGGTGAACAGTCTGGGCCTCTCAGAACACACACTGAGCCCGGATCGGCTGAATTCAAGCTCCTGTTCGCCTACTTCCCGCAGACAAACAGCTGTGACTCAGCACTAATCCATCCGGCTGAAACAACTGGTCAGCCCTTCTCATCCTACGGAGGTAAATGCCTACCGAGCCTTCATAGGTAGTGGCCACAGGTTTGAAACGGGGCATGGGAGAGACAGTAAGGACCCACCCATTGCATTGGTCGCCCGGCAAAGGGAAACGAACTGTCTCCATTTGCAAGAGATACCACCATGGCAGAGAACTGATGTCATCAGACTGCAGCAGAGGAGATAACCTCATTGAAACCTGCGGCTACAGGTGTGTAATTCCCTAGCCTTCCCTCTCCACACAGCAGGGAAACCTTAAGGGCCCCTCCCAGCTCTCCCGTGAGCGCGATAGCCAGACCGAGGGAATCAGAGGTGGCACGGAACTACTGCTCCCACCAGTGCTGACTGCTGAGGTCTCTTGCACCAGCTACCGGGGGTGTGGCTACCGGAGGGCAAGTAAAATTCGCTGAGGATTCTCAGCCCGAAGCTCTACAAACTTAGGGTCTGAAGGAATGGCAAATTGGAAGAGTGTGCCCAGTCGTTCATAAAAACAGGGCTCCCGGGAGCAGCAGACCTGGCATGTAGCCAGTTTTGTGGTGAGCGGCACCCATGAGAGGGACCTGGCTAGAGGAAAAGTGGGAAGTGACTAGACAAAAGAGGAGGCCCTAGGCACTCAGGATTAGAGACTCGCCCAGTCTGGGAGGAGCTGCTGCACAGTGATTGGTTCCCGTGTATTGACAGGAGAAACTTGGCCTGGTGGGCACAGCGCCACCGACTGGAAGAAAAGTTAATCAAACTCTAAGACTGCATTTATTAGTTTTTTTTTCTTCTTTTTTTCTTTTCTGGTTTTTTTTTTGATTTGGGTTTTTCTTTCATTTTCATTTTTCTTTCTTATTGTTTTTTAAATTTTTTTTTACAACTTTTTTAAAATTTTTTTTCTTCTAATTTTAATTTTAATTTTTTTTATTATTTTCTTTTTAAAATTTTTTTTCTTTTTTATTTCCTATTTTTTTTCTTCTTTTGTCTTTTCATTTCTTTTCAATTATCCCCCCTTCCTTGAATTCTACCTGCTTACTCTCATTCTCTTTAGTGACTTCTTCCCTTCCCTTCTAATACCTTTCCTCCCAAGCATCTAATAAATTTATAGGAGTAAACAGTAACTCATCAGTCAAACAGAACAAGAAGTAACATGAGCAGCTTCAAAAAGCAAGGAAGAAAAGGAGTACAAACAATGCAGGACAGCCTAAATATTCAGGAGGAACTAGAGTCATCAGAAAAATGGTCATATAAAGAACTCAAGGAACACCTTAGACAGATGGAATGGAACCTTAAAGAGGATACAAGACAGCAAATTCAAGCAGCGAAAGAACACATTGAGAATGAATTACATAAATAGATAAAAGAAGAAGTTAAGCATCTTTATCAGGAGATACAGATTATAAAAAATAATCAAACAATAATTCTAGAAATGAAGGAAACGATAAACCAAATTAAAAACTCAATTGAGAGTATCACTAACAGAGTGGAGCAAGTAGAAGCCAGAACGTCAGATAATGAAGACAAAATATATCATCTTGAAAACAGTCTAGCCAACTCAGAAAGGCTGGTAAAAAATCACGAGAAAAACATCCAAGAGTTATGGGATAACATTAAAAAAACCAAACTTATGAGTCATCGGATAGAAAAAGGTACAGAGATTCAAACCAAGGGAATGAGTAACCTGCTGAATGAAATAATTACAGAAAACTTTCCAGAAATAAAAAAGGAAACAGATATACAAATTGTAGATGCATACAGGACACTGAGCACACAAAATCACAGTAGACCAACGCCAAGACACATTGTTATGAAGATATCCAATATACAGAACAAAGAGAAAATATTAAAAGCTACAAGAGAAAGGAGACAGATTACATTCAGGGGTAAACCAATAAGGTTAACAACGGATTTTAAATCACAGACGCTGAAAGCAAGAAGGTCATGGAATAATGTATTTCAAACACTGAAAGACAATGGATGCCAACCAAGAATTCTGTATCCAGCAAAATTAAGCTTCGGGTATGACAACGAAATAAAAATCTTTCATGATAAACAAAAGTTAAAAGAATTTGCAGCCAGAAAACCAGCATTGCAAAGCATTTTGAGCAAAACACTACACGAGGAAGAAATGAAAAACAATAACCAAAACCATCAGTGGGAAGTGCCTGGGTAAAGACAGAGGGCGAGGGGAAAGATAATCATGGAGAAACAAACTAAATTTTTTTAGAAAAGGATAAATAATCAAACATGGATGGAAGTACAAACCATATATCAATAGTAACTCTGAATGTTAATGGCTTAAACTCTCCAATAAAGCGACATAGGCTGGTATCATGGATTAAAAAAACAAATCCAACAATATGCTGCCTCCAGGAGACACATCTGATTGGAAAAGACATACACAGGCTGAAGGTGAAAGGATGGGAAAAATTATACCATGCACACGGTCCTCGTAAGCAAGCAGGGGTGGCCATCCTCATATCGAATAAAATCGACTTCAAGACTAAGTTAATCAAAAGGGATAAAGAAGGTCATTATATACTGTTAAAAGGAACCATTCACCAACAAGACATAACAATTATCAATATTTATGCACCAAATAATGGGGCTGCGACATTCATAAACCAAATTCTCTTCAAGTTCAAGAATCAAATAGACCACAACACAATAATTATGGGTGACTTCAACACACCTCTCTCACCATTGGACAGATCCTCCAAACAAAAGTTGAATAAAGAAACTATAGAACTCAATATCACAATCAATAACCTAGACTTAACTGACATATATAGACTATATCAACCATCATCAAATGGATATACTTTTTTCTCAGCAGCACATGGATCCTTCTCAAAAATAGACCATATATAATGCCATAGGGCAACCCTCAGTAAATATAAAGGGCTGGAGATAATACCTTGCATTTTATCTGATCATAATGGAATGAAACTGGAAATCAATGATAAAAGAAGGAAGGAAAAATCCTACATCACATGGAAAATGAACAATATGTTACTGAATGATCAATGGGTTACAGAAGACATAAAGGAGGAAATCAAAAAATTCTTAAGAGATAAATGAAAATACAGACACAACATATCGGAATCTATGGGACACAATGAAAGCAGTTTTGAGAGGAAAATTCATCGCCTGGTGGTCATTCCTCAAAAAAAGAAAAAACCAACAAATAAATGAGCTCACACTTCATCTCAAAGCCCTAGAAAAGGAAGAGCAAAACAACAGCAAATGTAGCAGAAGGCAAGAAATAATTAAAATCAGAGCGGAAATCAATGAAATTGAAACAAAAGAAACTATTGAAAAAATTAACAAAACTAAAAGTTGGTTCTTCGAAAAAATAAATAAGATCGACACACCTTTAGCCATGCTAACGAAGAGAAGAAGAGAGAGAACTCAAATTACTAACATACGGGATGAAAAAGGCAATATCACAACAGATGCTACAGAAATACAGAAGACAATTAGAAATTATTTTGAAAACCTATATTCCAATAAAATAGAGGATAGTGAAGACATCGATAAATTTCTTAAGTCATATGATTTGCCCAGACTGAGTCAGGAGGATACACACAATTTGAACAGACCAATATCAATGGATGAAATTGAAGAAGCCATCAAAAGACTACCAACCAAGAAAAGCCCAGGACCGAATGGGTATACAGCGGAGTTTTACAAAACCTTTAAAGAAGAATTAATACCAATATTTTTCAAGTTATTTCAGGAAATAGAAAAAGAGGGAGCTCTTCCAAATTCATTCTATGAAACCGACATCACCCTGATTCTGAAACCAGACAAAGACACCTCAAAGAAAGAAAACTACAGACCAATATCTCTGATGAACCTAGATGCAAAAATCCTCAATAAAATTCTGGCGAATCGAATACAAAAACACATCAAAAAAATTGTGCACCATGATCAAGTAGGATTCATCCCTGGGATGCAAGGATGGTTCAATATATGGAAATCAATAAATGTTATTCACCACATCAATAGACTTAAAGATAAGAACCATATGATCATCTCGATAGACGCAGAGAAAGCATTCGACAAAGTACATCATCCCTTTATGTTCAAAACATTAGAAAAATTAGGGATAACAGGAACTTACCTTGACATTGTAAAAGCTATCTATGCTAAGCCTCAGGCTAGCATCATTCTGAATGGACAAAAGTTAAAGGCATTCCCTCTAAAATCTGGAACAAGACAGGGATGCCCTCTATCACCACTTCTGTTCAACATAGTTCTCGAAACACTGGCCAGAGCAATTAGACAGACGAAAGAAATTAAAGGCATAAAAATAGGAAAAGAAGAACTTAAATTATCACTATTTGCAGATGACATGATTCTACACCTAGCAGACCCAAAAGGGTCTACAAAGAAACTATTAGAGCTAATAAATGAATTCAACAAAGTGGCAGGATATAAAATCAACACGCATAAATCAAAGGCATTTCTGTACATCAGCGACAAAACTTCTGAAACGGAAATGAGGAAAAACACTCCATTCACAATATCCTCAAAAAACATAAAATACTTGGGAATCAACCTAACAAAAGAGGTGAAAGATTTATACAATGAAAACTACAGAACCCTAAAGAGAGAAGTAGAAGAAGATCTTAGAAGATGGAAAAATATACCCTGTTCATGGATAGGCAGAACTAACATCATCAAAATGGCGATATTACCAAAAGTTCTCTATAGGTTTAATGCAATGCCAATCAAAATCCCAATGGCATTTCTTGTAGAAATAGACAAAGCAATCATGAAATTCACATGGAAAAATAAAAGACCCAGAATAGCAAAAGCAATTCTAAACAGGAAGTGTGAATCAGGCGGTATAGCGATACCAGATTTCAAACTATATTACAGAGCAATAGTGACAAAAACAGCATGGTACTGGTACCAAAACAAGCGGGTGGACCAATGGTATAGAATAGAGGACACAGAGACTAATCCACAAAGTTACAACTATCTTATATTTGATAAAGGGGCTAAAAGCATGCAATGGAGGAAGGATAGCATCTTCAACAAATGGTGTTGGGAAAACTGGAAATCCATATGCAACAAAATGAAACTGAATCCCTTTCTCTCGCCATGCACAAAAGTTAACTCAAAATGGATCAAGGAGCTTGATATCAAATCAGAGACTTTGCGTCTGATAGAAGAAAAAGTTGGCTCCGATCTACATATTGTGGGGTCGGGCTCCAAATTCCTTAATAGGACACCCATAGCACAAGAGTTAATAACAAGAATCAACAAATGGGACTTACTTAAACTGAAAAGTTTTTTCTCAGCAAGAGAAACAATAAGAGAGGTAAATAGGGAGCCTACATCCTGGGAACAAATTTTTACTCCTCACACTTCAGATAGAGCCCTAATATCCAGAGTATACAAAGAACTCAAAAAATTAGACAATAAGATAACAAATAACCCAATCAACAAATGGGCCAAGGACCTGAACAGACACTTCTCAGAGGAGGATATACAATCAATCAACAAGTACATGAAAAAATGCTCACCATCTCTAGCAGTCAGAGAAATGCAAATCAAAACCACCCTAAGATACCATCTCACTCCAGTAAGATTTGCAGCCACTATGAAGTCAAACAACAACAAGTGCTGGCGAGGATGTGGAGAAAAGGGTACACTTGTACATTGCTGGTGGGACTGCAAATTGGTGTGGCCAATTTCAAAAGCAGTTTGGAGATTCCTGGGAAAGATGGGAATGGAACCACCATTTGACCCTGCTATTGCCCTTCTCGGACTATTCCCTGAAGACCTTTAAAGAGCATGCTACAGGGATACTGCCACATCGATGTTCATAGCAGCACAATTCACAATAGCTAGACTGTGGAACCAACCCAGATGCCCTTCAATAGATGAATGGATAAAAAAAAATGTGGCATCTATACACAATGGAGTACTATGCAGCAATAAAAAATGACAAAATCATAGAATTTGCAGGGAAATGGATGGCACTAGAGCAGATTATGCTTAGTGAAGCTAGCCAATCCCTAAAAAACAAATACCAAATGTCTTCTTTGATATAATGAGAGCAACTATGAACAGAGCAGGGAGGAAGAGCAGGAAGAAAAGATTAACATTAAACAGAGACATGAGATGGGAGGGAAAGGGAGAGAAAAGGGAAATTGCATGGAAATGAAGGGAGACCCTCATTGCTATACAAAATTACATATAAGAGGTTGTGAGGGGAATGGGAAAATAAACAAGGAGAGAAATGAATTACAGTAGATGGGGTAGAGAGAGAAGATGGGAGGGGAGGGGAGGGAGAATAGTAGGGGATAGGAAAGGTAGCAGAATACAACAATTACTAATAGGGCATTATGTAAAATCGTGGATGTGTAACCGACGTGATTCTGCAATCTGCATTTGGGGTAAAATTGGGGGTTCATAACCCACTTCAATCTAATGTATGAAATATAATATGTCAAGAGCTTTGTAATGTTGTGAACAACCAATAAAATAAAAAGAAAAAATCAAAATATGCAAACATTCAAGTATATATATAAGCAATGTATAAGGTAACATCATAGAACTAAACCAATCATATTAGTCAAGATATACAAAAAGTCTTAACTCAATAATTTTCATGTTAATAATGGGAAATCCATTTCCACGTAAAGAGCCATATAACACAAAATTAATCAGAAAGAATCAAAATAGGTTAGGGTCAGTGGTGTTCAAGAAAAATAGAAACCAAAAGAGTACATGAGTTTGTATTTTAACAGTAAATAAAGTAGAATTAAATAATGTAGACAAGCGACAGAGATGAGTGAACAAACAAAAGGGAAAGCCTAAAAGTTCAGAAATAGGGCTGGGGATGTGACGTGGCTCAGTGAGGCTCTGGGTTCAATTCCTGGCACACACACAAAAAGTTCAAATACATAGCTAACTACATGTGGGAACTGAACAAACTGATGGTATCTCAAAACAGTAAATAAAAATTAATTTGCAGGCAGGAAACATAGGTTCATTTATAGATAGAAAATTTTTAAAGATCCCAACACATAGACAAGATAGTATTTGAGGGGATAGATAGGTCAGTTACCCTAATTTCATCACTATCCATTGTATACATATATCAAATTATTATACCACATCCCCTAAATAAATACAAATATTATACCAATTAAAAATAAAATTTAAAAAAGAAAAAGAAAACAATTTGTAAATAGATGTGGCATAACAACAGATAGCCATTTTGAAAAAGATAAAATAGACTCCATATTTTATATAGGATTAACTTTAAGTGGAATAAAGATTTGAATCTAAAATATAAATAATGCTATAAAAAGTGTATGCCTTCATAACCACAAAGTAGAGAGTGTGTAACTATGATTCAAACTCCCAAAGCCATCAAAGAAAATATTAAATAACTTTTAAATGTACTGGTAGCTGGGCATGGCGGTACACATCTGTAATCCCAGCTACTCAGAAAGCTGAAGCAGGAGGATTGCAAGTGCAAGGCCAGTCTCAGCAATTTAGTAAACCCTGCCTCAAAGTAAAATTAAATAGAGCTGAGGATGTAGCTCAGTGGTAGAACACTCCTGGGTTCAATCACTAGTACTAAAAAAATAAAGAAATCCAAAAACTATTGTGTGCCTATATTACATTTTAAAATACATAAACACAAATCTATAAATATGAACTTCTACATCATTATGTATACAGACACATCCCCCAAAGACAAAAATGAAAACACAAAAATTGAGGGAAAAAAAACTGCAATATATACTATAGACAAAGGGGTCAATATATGAAGGGCTCTAAATATTTGGGGAAAGGGGAGCAACCAAAAAGCAAATGAAAACATAAAATTTATGGAAAATCATTCACAGAAAAGGAAATATAATTAATTTGTCCTTAAATAAAAATTATTCTAATTTCACTTATTATCAGAGGAACATAAGTCAAAAATACCATGATCCATTTCTAATCTATCAGACCAACCAAATTTTACAGTTTGACCACACTATTGAGAGACTGAAAAAGCAAAATCATATAACTCCTGTGGAAAGAAATTTGGTGGCATCTTTCTAAATTAAGATTTTTTTATCCTTGACTCAGCAGTCTCACTTTTGGAATTCTATCCTGTGAATTTTCAGGGCAAATGTGAAAGAACTTTCACACAGAAGTTTTTCAGTTACTCCTCAAGATTCTGAGTGTCAGAAAAAAAGACTTAGACTTAAAAAAAAAAAATCAAACTAAATGTAAACACCATATTTAATGGCTTAAAAGCAATGAGCAACCCACTGTACAGAAGTAAGTCTCTAGGTCCTTCCTCACTAACAGGAACCAGAACTCCCTAAAGAAATATCTGATTCCAACTCTCAGAAGAGATTCAACACATGCCTTGGACACCTTATTCTGACAGAAAGCAAGAAAGTTTTCAAAGATTTATAAGGTTGTATACTGACATAGATTGAAAATAGCCATGAGACATTTCTGAGAGTTTTATGTCAAAGAACAACGATGTCTATAATTGACTGAAAAACAGTGAATCTAAGGAAATTTCATGATTCTGCCATAATAATCAAGAAGGAAAAAGCCAAAGGGGAGTGAAAAAAACGTATCTATCATCATTTGAAATGGCTGCAAAACCAACTCCTTACTTTTAAAAGTATAAAGGGGAAAAATTAGCTATTTACCCTGTCTCTTAAGGGGATCAAAATACACCCTGGTGATAAGGTGAAGCTCAACTTTAAAAAATAATGCAGATCAATACAAGAATAAGGTATGATATAATCAGAAAATCATCATTCTGAAATTTCTAATAATATAATTGATTCAGGAAGGAATTAATTATTGTCAAAAACAATAAATAGCACATGGGCTCTAAAGTGACAACACATACTCTTTATTACTTATACTCTGTTACCCAACAAGACGTAGCACATAATAAAGATAAACATAGAAAAATAAAATAAAAAGTAGCAAAAACGAAACAAAAGGACAGTGGGTTAAATTAAGAAGTGAGGACAGACTACAAACTGGCTCCCAGAAGTTCCATATATGCATCTGCTTAGGGTGGGGAAGCCTTTGACTCTAAGTGTACCCACCAATGTAAACAAGGAACTTGCCTGACTACCTGATGCCCAGTCTGTAAGTTCAAAAGGAACCCTTTATTCACCACAGTAGCCACAAATATTTTATGTATTTCACAAATACCCAGAGAATCGCCCCAGTCGGTTCTCCCAGTACAGTGACTTTCCTTGACAGTCCTTGACAACTCCTCCAATTATACAGGACAACCTGCTTTCTAGCACACATCATACAATGTCCTTCAATAAAGGTTAACAGTATATTTCCAAAAGTTAGATCAAGAAAAGTATTTCTATGCAGAGATAATATGATCCAGTCCAGACATATAATTCTGATGATCTGGCTTAATCTAGGGAAAAGACTTCTGAGTATATAGAATCCAACTCACCACATTTCACTCACATAAACACTTGGCAGAATCACAGTTCCTATGGGGCCCCAATTTGGAATACATAACTCTTCAATACTTAAATTCTAAAATTCAACATGACATTAATGTCTTTAGAGTACATTGCTTTTCTGTCTTTGAAACAAAATGCAAACAGAAAAGGTCTTCAGTGATCCTGCTACAACAGTCCCACTTCTTATTTCTTTTAAGGCTCATGAGTGTGTGCATGTGCACATGTGTGCACAAACTTTTTGTTCTAAAACATTGGGTGCTCTCTAACCAACATGGAATGGATGGAATATAAGACACCCCCCAGCCCCAAAGAGGAAGTAAACAGGCACTAAAAAAGATCACTAGCATCATAATGGCTAAAATATAAGTAATTTTGCCTAATCCACATTAGTAGTAAATAGTGCATACGACTGGACCTAAATGATCTGACTGTGGAGACCATAATACAACGGTACTCCTGGTTAATTCTCAATAGCACACACTCCACACTCCACACGACACATTTTTTTCCCCACATCTGGCTTGAGGAAGAATGTTAAGATGGAATCTGAATCCACTTGCCATGTTTAGTGAGCTATGAATTCTGCACAGCAGTCAATGCTCATGCAGGACAGCAAGACCTGCCTCCCCACACAGCTTTAGATTACAGGGGAGAGGACTGTACTTCCAAAGCCTCAACATAAGAACAAATCTATGATCCCTGAAGAGCCCATTACACATCAAAACAAGGCACAGAAATACAAGTCATAATAACCTTTCCCTCCTCCTTTTCTCTGACTACTATTATTTACAGGCTAGCCCCAGCAAGAGAAATAAGGAGTACCAGCTTAGAATCCCAGCAATCTTTCAACTCTTGCTGAGGACAATGATAAACAACACTTTGAGTACATGTTCTGAGACACCTTGGTAAAAGTCCACTTTATTTTTTTTATTGGTTGTTCACAACATTACAAAGCTCTTGACATATCATACTTCATACATTAGATTGAAGTGGGTTATGAACCCCCAATTTTACCCCAAATGCAGATTGCAGAATCACGTCGGTTACACATCCACAATTTTACATAATGCCCTATTAGTAATTGTTGTATTCTGCTACCTTTCCTATCCCCTACTATCCCCCCTCCCCTCCCCTCCCTTCTTAAAAGTCCACTTTAGAGATGCACTATGTTTCCTTTTGTGTGGGAATTAAAAAAAAAATCAGGAAAATGTGCTGGTAGCCCATGATTTCTACATAAAATGAGTGGCTCATTGACAAATCAGACAGTATATATATTCCAAAAAGGATAGATAAAATATAATGTTGTACATTATATATTTCTATGATCAACATCCCTGCCCAAAAAACATACTAGGTATTGTTTAGCTAATAATGAAAGTTCAGTGGTTAACTATGCTTGAATGACATTATAAACTCATGACACAATGTCATTTCTGTTCCAGGAGATGTTACACAGTGTGTGTTGTTGGAGAAGGGAGTAGTATGGATAATTCCTGCCTTATGAAGCATTCACCTGCCTCACCCATGAAAACCCTGAGTGCGGTTTGTAATCCCATCATCAATAGCAGAACAGGTCATATGTGAATGCTGTCTAGCCCTTCTCTTAGGTACAGAATGAAGCTGTCTATGAAATAATACCTTGAAAGGTCTCTGCCTCATGGAATCTTGAAGATTTGAGGCTCAATGTGTTTACAAAGAATCACAGTAAGGCCTCCCCAGGATAAGGAGTTCACCCTTGACATCAACAAGGACTTGAAACAGGACATCACAAAAATCAAGGACAGCTTTGCCACCTAGCTATGCCGGCACATTGGTACAAGATCACAGAAGAAAGATAGAAGCAAAATCCTTTTATTCTTGTGGGATGAAAAAGAAAAACTAACCTGCACTACCCAAGTAAAGCACAACCAAGAAAAAACTTCAGAATCAGTATTTTAGGAGATAGGAGAAATGGGATAGTTTTCTTTTGGCTTCATGAGGCCCTTCTACTTTAATCAATCAAGAAATCCATTAAAGATTCTGCCACAACTCAGATCAAAATGGTGTAGTTTTGCTGTGATCCACTTTACTGCCAAAATGCAGCTGCTGTGAGAGCAATCCACGAAGGCACTGATGGCTGCTGAAGATGAATATCAATTAAAGAAAATGACAGATGCAGCATAAACAACTGCCCAAATGAGCAAGTTCTGGCAAAGAAACAAAGATGCCAGAAAAATTAATACAGTCACTCTATATACAGAGAAAATGTTAAATTAGGAAGAGTTTTGCCAACTCACTTTCTATCAAACACTGGCTTTTGTCACCTAGGCAAATGCTTACCCAAAAACGGGCATGAAAATAAAGGCAATCATTAAGAAATCAAATCTCATTTTAAAAGTCAAAACAGGAAGCTGCTGCTAAAATCCATGTCCTGACAACATTTCTGGTATCAATTTTTGATTAATGGTCTGATGTATATGGATAGAAGATGTATTTTTTCCAGAAAGCTCTTTCTTTATGAATAAACGTGTCTTAATATTCCAAAAATGGTATGCAACTTTTAAAAACATGATATTTAACAAAAATGTCAAGTTTGAGCCAAGATTAAATTCAGAAACCAGCATACATTATGTCAAATTTTTGAAAAGCAAAGGAAAGAGTAAGGAAATCCACATAAAAATATGTACATGTGCATAAACACACACACACACACACACACACACACACACACACACACACTTCCTATCTCTCTACTAGCCATTGTGCCAGAAAGCCAAAGAGATTAATGAGATGATTTCTGGAAAGTACTTTAACTGTTCAGAAGAAAGGTGCTATATAAATGGAAGGTATTAGTGTTCTTATTCTAAAAGGCATTTTCATTCACTACAGGATGAAACATAATATAACTAATATCCAGTCTGCTTATTTTTAACAATGAAAATTAATAAAATCAGAAGTCTTTCTAGAACTTACATTGAGCAAACACGAATTCCCATTCACCAACTCTAATGTTTATATTATTATCATTTTTTAAACAAGTGCCTGGAGTCATAATTTCTTGCCAGACTAATTCAATATAAATTTAATTACAGGTATATTGATATTTCTGATTTTTGAGAAGTATGCCCTCACCATTAAGACAATCATCCACAAACATTTATTGACTAATACAGAGAAACATGAAATGTTGCCCCAACCTCAATAAGCTTGCAATTGGAGGGAGATGACACATCGATAAAATATAAAAACTATGCATTAATTGTAGCTTAGTGATTGAGCACTTGCCTCAAATGTATGAGGCACTGGGTTCAATCCTCAGCACCACATAAAATAAATAAGTAAAACAAAGATATTATATCCACCTACAACTAAAAAAAAATAATAAAAATAAAATATCATATTCAACCAACACTGTAGCTGGGGGAGTCAATGGGTGTTCTCTAAAAAATTTTCCCAAAAGCCTAGGCCCAAGCTTTTTCTACAACATAATTACAGGAGCTGGGACTGGGGCTCAGTGGTAGCACGCTCACCCAGCAATGGGTTTCAATCCTCAATACCACATTAAAATAAAAATAAAGGTACTGTGTCTACCTACAACTAAAAAATATATTTTAAAATGTACATTCAAGGGAAGTGTTCCTAAAAGTAGTAGCACACCTTCTTGGGCTCTTAAGTTGAGCACAGTGTCATCAATCCCTGGATCCAAAAGTAATCAATGCAACCTCCAAAGGCCCAAGTGTAGCAAAAGTTACTGCCTATCTTTGGTGGGACCTCTTAAGGCGGCCTTCATCCTAAACCAAAGAGTCATCAAAATGTTTGAATTTTTAAAATTATTCTCCCTCTTTTAAAATCAGCACATTGTCACTTATCCCCAATATCTTGGGCCTGTTCCTCACAGCTCCTAGCCTACTTATGATTTGATTTTTGCTAATCTCCCATAGGCTCAGAAACAAAAAATCCTATCTTAAGACTTATGCACTAGAGGGTCTCTTCCACAAGTTCCTAAAACATGCCAGTACCTTTCAATCTTTCTTTGGCTTTTGACCTGTGCTCAAAGGGCTGGCTCTGTTTTAATGCTCCATTATTTTCTAGGTCATCAAAGTTTTCAAAGGCATATGTGTCTTGTACTACTGGCAAATATCTACTTTAAAAGAGTATTGGAGAATTAAGTTGGGGAAGATAAGTAATATTGGGGAAAAAAGAGTATCTGTCCAAATGACATATATTTTCCACATGTTTAAATTTATAGTATTTGCTATGAATCCAGACAAAATAAGACTGAAGTGACCCGTAGCTGCATACAACCTAGTAATGTACTTTTAAGATAACAAGGAAATGCCACAAGAAGCACAAATAAAAATTAAATGCAGCCTGGCTTCAAAGCAATAAAATCAGATTGATCTAAGATTTCTCCTCAGCACTAGATGGGGAGGGGAGTGATGGGGTGAGGGGGGAACAGAATGAGAACAGAATGGAACATGTCTAAGCTTTAACAAAAACATCCTAAGCCCTAAAGACATTTAAACTGTCAAAGACAAAACTCAAGGTCATCTTGGGATGATACCTCTATCCCTCCAAGATACATTAAATGAAGAAGAGAAACAGTAGCCACAGTCCAATAAACTCATGGTAAGCAACGGAAATCAGAAAAAAAAGAATGGAGTTCATTAATCTAAATACAGTCTAGGTACAAATGGAAACAATTAAAAAGGAGACTTAAAAAAAGATAGAGTATATTGTAATCATAAATCAATAACCCAGAAATAAATTCCCAAATGTATCTAAAACTTACAGAAATTTAAAATATATATTTACTTTTAATCATAAACTGCTATAAAATCTAAAAAAAATAAATATTTCATATCAAAATGTATAGGATGCTGCTGAATTCATACTCAAAGCAAAATGCATAACCTTAAGTCACTTTTCATTTTTATAGCAAAGACCTAAAATAAATTTTTGGGTTTATTTTAAACCTATTTGAGATAAAAATATGAATATGCAAAATAGGTAATAAAATATATTTTAATACTAATAATATATCTTTTCTTTGAGTAGTAGCTTTCCAATCTTCTCCTCCTTCAATCCAGTTAGAATAAAGAACCCAGACTCCTCATGAAACCCAATAGCTCTACTTTTCCTTGGAAAAAGAAATTAATTAATAGGAAAAAAATAAAATCACAACTCTACTTAAAATAAGCCCCCTTTACATATCACTCCACATAAAAAGAGTAAACACACATAGCTACATTGAGCATAGTGAAGCCAAACTAAAGATGGTTTATAATTTCCACATCAAAAAGGCGAGAATATCAACGACTGAAAACCACAATTAACTCAAGACCACATTGAGGTAACAGAGAAAGACATAAGAGTCCTTCCTAAAAGTGAGACAGTTTTCTTATTGGAATACTGAATAATAGTCAATATTTTCCAGGATGGGACTTAATTAGGGTAAGCATGTCACTGGGAGTGTGCTGTTGGAAGAGTTTATCTTTTCTCTGTCTTCTTCCCCTCTCTCTCTTTCTGCTTTCCAGCTGCTGAGAGCTGAGCAGATTTCCTCTGTGAGGCCCTTCCCCCATGATATTCTGCCTTATCTCAGAACTGGAACTAAAAGGAAATATTAATTATGGGTAGTCTGAAGGGAATTAATTTCCTGATATTCAACTTCCACATGTATACTTTTGTAAAATGTATCTGAGAAGGCATCTGCAAGGCTTCAACCCTTACCTCAACCGGTTTCTTATTTCACGCTTCTTTGTTTCCATTTTACAAGAGAAATGGAAGAAGAGAACATATCTGCTACCCATAAATATTTCATGGTACACTCGTGATGCCAAACAAAGAGAAAATCTGAATATATGGTAAACTAAGCCTCCCTAATTAAGGCATATGACAGGACTTGTCTTTCCCTTCTTCTATGCATTTCCATTGAAAACTAATGTGGTAGTAAAATCCGGAATTTTGATCTCTGTGGGGAAGCTCTGAATTTAAATGTATCAGATTCCCTTGAGAACAATGCACACAGAGACAACCACAAGACATAAAGTTATTATCAACCACAAGAAGATAAAGTTTACTTCAAGTTGGCAAAGTCAGAGCAAGGCACTGTACCTAGCTTTCAAGTATTTTAGCATTAGAAAACAGAAATGGCAGAGATGCCAGAAAAATAATTCTTAGCAAATTTGTTTGAATTGAAAAGTGAAGTCAGATGTTCTCAAACAAAACACCTGATTTTCCTAGCTGAAATGACAGTAATTAATTCTACAATTCCACACATACATGCAAACACACACACACACACACACACACACACACACACACACACACACCCCTCTTCTCTCCCTCCCTCCCCCACCTCCAAAAAGAAAAGAAAATCAAAAAGAAAAAAAAATCCATAAAATTCATGATATAAAAATGCATTCCCAACCTTTCCAGAATACATGCTTTAAAGTGAAAAAGCAACAGGTATGATCAATAGACTTCTGATAAGTCCAGGTAAAGCCTTTTTGGTCAACTTCCCAGAAAGTTTAAAGTATTTAATGATTAGGTAACGAAGCCTGTTTTGGGGGTGAGGATTGGGGAGTAGGGTCAGATGGTTTTCAATTCTTGACTTTCAACAAAACTGAAGGACAAAATCTCAAGTTGCCAATACACAGAGTGAATAATTTTTGATGGAAGATTACTATGTGGCTTTTAGTTCATTACATAAAGACATTTCAAAAGAACTGAGGGATATTACTAAAGCAGCTCTTTATATCCCAACAACTCAATTACTTGAAAAGGTCTACAAAGGGTAATTCTGGGCCCCTCTTTCAATGTCCCTGGGAACAGGCATACATAGTTTCATGATCTAACTAAAGGAAAAGCCCCCATACATTTTGTCAAATGATACTCTTGTAACAGCATATTTAAGGTTCAATAATTTGTTATCAAAATGTATAAAACATATGCTGCTTTGATATAGTGTGTGCCACTAATAATTATAATGATAATGCACTATGGAAGGAAGTTTTTAAATAATTAGAGCCTCGTGGTTATAAGAAATATTTTAAACACATTTAAATTTATTTGCATGTTTTTATTGCAAGGGATTATAATAAAGATCAAAGAAAAACTTACAAGCATAAAAATATATTAAACTAGGAAAAAAAATTGTGAGGCAAATTGGATATACAAGTTCGAAGAGAAAAGAGAATGATGTAAAATTTCCAACAGTTGGCTGGGCACAGGAATGTAATGCCTACAATCCCAGAGACTAAGGAGGCTGAGGCAAGGGTATTATAAGTTCAAGACCAGCCTCAGCAACTTAGTAAGACCCTATCTAAAAGTAAAAAGGGATATGGCTCAGTTGTTAAACACCTGTGAGCTCAATCTCAGTACTGATAAATAAGTAAATAAATAAAATTCCAACAATTTAAAGAGACAGTATTGATGTATTTTTGTACTATAATGGTAAACACCAAACCTCTATGGATTTGGATTCTAATATACAAAAAAAGAGTGACATTTTATTTTAAATGACATAATATTTTAAAATATTAACATGTAAAACCCACCAAAAATCCCATCTTTGTGCAAACATTAAATGTGTGAAGAATATATTCTGACACCAACTTATACATGTTCAAGGAGTTGCACAGCTTTGCAAAACTCCTTCAGCCAATATTCAAGAAATCTGAAGGCCTTGCCCTCTAATTCCTACCATAACTGCACCTTAAGACAGGCATGCAGTTCAAGTTCTAGATTCAATTGTTTTTCTGGGGTACCCTGGCACCAACTGTGAAGTTCTTCTCCAGATGAACTAAGTGCCAAATTCCCTTGTTTATTCTTTCATACTTGTGTCCCAATTGTCTAAAAGTGTTGGTTTTCAAAATGAAATAAAATGCCATTTGCCAAGGGTCAGAGATTAATTCCTTGCTCTCTGAGAACCTGTTCAAGCTGAATATTTATCAGACACAGGAGATCAGATAGGCTGAACTTTGGACTACATGAAGAGAGGCCAGAAGTTGAGTTCTAACTACCATGAATTCTGGGAATGACCTTTGCTTAAATCATTGAACTGTCAGATGCTTCATGCAGGTTCCCATCTATTGAAAAATAAATGTGAAAGAGATAAGAACTCTTGCCCTATTGCAAAAGAGGCCTCAAGAGGATTAATACATGCCTGGAAAAGCATTTCCAGCTCCTAAAAGAAAGAAATGCTTAACATTGGGGCAATAAAGAATTTTTAGTCGTCATTTATTCTAATGTATTCTCTGCCTCTAGATAAAAGCTGAACAAACCAATTCCACACAGGGCTAGGGGCTACAATGGTATTTAATTATAATGAATGGGAAGTCAAGAGGTTCTTTAAAATAAAAAACGGCTCTTTGCTAATGCAGTTTAGATCCACAGTCTCTCAAATCCTGGGAGGTGGTCAGATGATCTCAGTCCATCATGCAGGCTCTGCCCTTCAACAGTGAAACATTTTGCACCCCTCTGAAATATTGTGTGCAGACAGTGCAATGGTCCCCTGCACTACTCGTTAACTCATCTTAACATGTTGTTTTAAAGCATGCAGCAGTAGTTATTTATATTCTTATCGTAAGTACACAGTATATGCAAAATCTCTACATGAATTAGTTTCAATAAGTCAACAACTAAAGAGGACAGAAAAAAATCACTTCTAGAATCTCCAACAAGATTCTAAGACATACATTTATGTACACTCACAACACTCAATCACATATTAAATTCTACATAGCAAGGCTGAAGAAGGCAGTTCTACTTCTTTCACTTAAAAATTAATAAATAAATAAAAATTTCTAACTGGAATTCCTGATGGAAAAAAAAATAGTCATTCTTTCTTTACTTCTCTTTTCCTCTTGAACTTAATGAATTTATTTAACAAGAGCTCAATGAGGACCAAGTGCTTGCCTTTCTTGCTCTTCATGCCCAGTTTCTCAGGCCTGCCTGGCACATCGTAGGCACAATAATTTTCTGCTAAACAAAAGGACCTAAGAGGATATCTCACCACCATATCTTTCAGAAGTGCAAGGCAAGAAAAGCAGTTATTTCACAATTTTTTTAAAAAATTAAATTTTAAGTGAGGTTTATTTAGCTTATTTATATGTAAATAAATATTATAATGGATTTAAAATTACTCAGCACAGATGAGGATTTGAATGAGAATCCATGCCTGGGGGACTGGGGTTGTGGCTCAAAGGTAGAGCACTCTCCTATCAGGGTGGGAGGTGCCGAGTTCATCCTTAGCAACACATAAAAATAAATAAATAAAGGTATTGTGTCCATCTCAAAGAAAAAAGAAAAGAACTATTGCAAGGTTAAAGAGAGAGTGGGACAGAGGGAGGGAGAAAGAAAAGAAAAAATAACTTGAGACTTGAATTCCAGTTTCCAGTCCAGAGTACAAGACAATTAACAATTGTCACTCCATTCTAATAAGTAAAAAGCTGAACACACTGAAGGATCAACAACTCTGCTTGGATCTGTCAGAGAAGTGAGGTTATAGGGCATACTGCTGCCCCAAAATTAGAGAGACAGGTGCATACAAAGAAACACAGCTTCCTGGAACAGAAGCCCACTAGCAAAAATCACTGGGGAACCCAGTACAAAGGTAGGAAAACCTAAATGGTAACTGCTGCAGGAAGTTTGGTGTGGACAAGTCTCTTAAAATCCTCTGGAGGTGATGGAAAACTGTACGTACTTTTTTGAGTTTTATCTTCAATAGTCATACCAGATTCTTAAAGTAAAGATGGAAAAAAAAATTTCCTCACACTTCCTACAAGAGAGAGAAAACTGAAATATCTTCAAATACCACCAAGCATTCTGTTTTTGCTAACAACGCATGCCCATGGAGAATCTCTTTTACCAGGGGTTTTCTCAGATCCTGTCCTCCCTGAGTTAGGATAACAACTCAACACCATCTGCCTCCAGCATTTTGTTCCACCCAAAGGGGAAGGAGGAACTGAGAAGCATTTTTAAGGTTCATGGACCAGAGCACAAGCTCACCACAAGACTGAGACCTAATCACAGGATGATTCCCTCCCACACCCTACCATCACACTACAAAAGGCCTCTTACCCACTGCAACAGATGGTTCCCTCTTGGTTTCCATACCAATAACAGTAAAAACAATAATAATGTAAGTGCATTAAAAGGCAAAAAAACACAGTTTGAAGAGAGAACAATCATCAGAGTCATGATCTCTCTCTCTCTCTCTCTCTCTCTCTCTCTCTCTCTCTCTCTCTCTATATATATATATATATATATATATATATATATGATGGGAATGTTGGAATTATCAGAGTAGGAAATTTTTTTAATTGATTAATATGATAACAGTATTAATGTAAAAGGTAGACAACAGGCAAGAAAAAATGTATCATGCAAGTAAAAAGATAAATTCTGAGAAAGAATCAAAGAGAAATGTAACACTGTCACCGAAATGAAGATTGCCTTAGATATCTCATTAGTAGACTGGACACAGCTGAGAAAAGAATCTCTGTGCTTAAAATCAATAAAAATTCCCCAAACTGAAAAACAAAGATAACAAAGACTGGTGGTGAGGGAAGAAAAGAAAAGAATATCCAAGAATGGGAAAGACAACTGCAAAAGGTGTTAACATGTGTATAATGAAAATAGAAGGAGAAAAAAGAGAGAAAGAAACAGAGGCAGTATTCAAAACAATAATGACTGACAATTTCTTCCAGATTAATGTCAAACACCAAACTACGAGAACAGGAAGCTAAGAGCAGGCTGAATGTCAAGAAACTACACCTGGACGAATAATATGCAAACTTCAGAAAATCAATGATACAGGAAAAACTCTCAAAAGAAATCAAAGGGGAAAATACCCTACCTGTAGAGGAAGAAAGAATTACATCAGACTACTCAGAAAGCATGCAAGAAAGGAGAGTGGAGTGAAATGTACAGGGTTGAGAGAAAAATCCCACCAACCCAGAATTCAATTCCCTGGAAATTATCCTCCAACAGGGAAGGAAAACAAAGACTTTCTCAGACAAACAAAACTTCAGGGATTTGTAGCCAGTAGACCTGCCTTAAAATAAATGTCAAACGTTCTCCAGAAAAAAAAAAAAAAAAAAAAGAATTACATGGATGAGAAACTTGGATCTACATAAAGAAAGGAAAATTACTGAAAAGGAATAAATGAAGATAAAACATTTTTATCTTCCTCATTCTTATTTGAGCTAATAGAAACTAGTTTGTTCAAATTAACGGCAATAATGTGTGTTCAATCATACTTGTGCACACAGGCCTGTGTGTGTGTGTGTGTGTGTGTGTGTGTGTATATATATATATATATATATATATATGTGAAATAAATGACAGCAATGATATCAAGGACAGAAGGGAGGAATTAGGAATATTTTGCTTTAAAGTACTCATGCTACCCATGAAACAGCATAGGGTTATTTGAAAAGAGACTTAGATTAGCTATGAATGCATACTGTGAACTCTCAGGCAACTAAAAAAGAGGTATAATGGATACACTAAGGAAAAAAATGGAATCATATAAAATTCTCAGTTAAAACTACAAAAGGTAGGAAAAGATGGAAGATACAAACAGGACGAAATATGGCAACAAATAGAAAACAGCAACAAATACGATAAATATTAATCCATCTGTATCAATAATCACTTTAAACATCAGTGATTTAAACATGCCAATGAAAAGACAGATCATCAGAGTGGGTCCAAAAAAAGAAAAAGATCCAACTAACTGTGTATATAAGAAAAGGACTTCAAATATAAAGATAAATTTAGATAGAAAGCAGAAGAATGGGGAGGGAGAAGAATATACCACAGTAACACAAATTAAAAGAAAGTGGGAGCAGCAACTTTAATTTCAGAAAAAATAGACTTCAGCACAAGAGACAAAGAGGAACATACACCAAAAGGCAAACGGTCATCTCTGTGTATGGCATAACAACATAAAGTCAAAATATGTGAGGCAAAACTTGATAGAACTGAAGAACTAACAGACGAACCCATGTCACGGGTTGAATGTGGTTTATCCCCCACAAGCCATGTGCTGGAAGGCTGGTCCACAGTGTGGTGGTGTTCAGATGTGGAACCCTCTCAGAAGAGGGCTCTAATGGAAGGTGATTAGGTCACTAGTGGTATAGCCCTTGAAAAGGATTAATGTAGTTCTCAGGGAATC
This sequence comes from Spermophilus citellus, assembly GCF_964194105.1. Classification (NCBI taxonomy): domain Eukaryota; kingdom Metazoa; phylum Chordata; class Mammalia; order Rodentia; family Sciuridae; genus Spermophilus; species Spermophilus citellus. Next base: position 41,791,830 of record NC_138185.1, read on the forward strand.
CCAGTTAGTTCTCAGTAAGCAAGATGTTATAAAAAGAGCAAGGCTGACCACTGAATGTCTCCTGCTTCCTGTCTCACCAGGTGACTGTTCTCTGTCTCCGGCACACACTCCTACAATAATACCATCACAATGTTGTGACATGGCCAGAAGATTCTCAACAGAGGCCAAACAAATGTGGCTACTTGATCTTGAACATTCAGCCTCTAAGGCCATAAGCCTAAGACTCTTTTTCTAAATAACCCCCTTTCATTTTTCCTAAATAAGCCCAGTGTCTGTTATAGCAAGAGCAAAACAGAATAAGACAGCTCACTATTAGAGTTGGAAACTTCCAACACTTTTCTATAAGAAATGGACATACCCAACAAGCAGAAAATCTGTAAGGACAAAGTTGAAATCAACAGCAAAATCAATCAACTGAATATAATTGAGTCTAGTTATACACTGCTTCATCCAGTAACAACAGATTACACATTCTCCTCAAGGTCACTTGAAACTTTCACCATAATAGGTTATAGTCTGCATCATAAAAGACACTTTAACAAGTTTAAAAAAAAAAAGAAATCATATAATCTCTTCCTCAGACCTCAATAAAATTAAACTAGAAATCAACAACAGAAAAATAGCCAGAACATCTCCAAATCATACTAGATTAAAAAACATATTTCTAAGAAACATGGATTAGAAAAGAAATCTCAATTTTTAAACATTTTGAAGTAAATGAAAATGAAAATGCAATTTATCAAAATCTATGGAATACAACAAAAGCAGTACCTAGAGGAAAATTTATATCATCCTAGACATATATTAGGGGGAAAAAAAGAAAAATCATAAGTTAATCACTTAAGTTTCCACCTTAGGAAACTAGAAAAAATGCATTAAATGCCAAACAAAATATAAATTAAAAAAAAAATTAAAACTACAATAGAAATCAATATAATTGAAAACAGGAACTCAAATGAGAAAAATCAACAAAACCAAAAGTTGGTTCTTCAACAATATCAATATAAAATCAATAAATGTCTAGCCAGGTTACCTAAAGTGAAGGAGGTTATCTAGAGAGAGGAAGGGAAGGAGGGAGGGAAAGGAGAGAGAAAGAGGGAGAGATTAAGAAGAAACAGAGAGAAGACACCAATTGCTAATACAAAAATCAATCACACAACTATGCACAAGTAAACAGGGGCCCATTTGACCCAGCTACTGAGGTCAGATAACCCTCAGTAACTATTCCCATTCAGACCTCACTGTGAGACAGCTGAGTATGGCTGGCTTATCTATTATACTTATAAACTTTCTATATTAATTCTTATTTTCATTCACTAAATTTTGCTAATTATATCTTATGAAAATCTGTGATGATACAAACTCTGGAGGTAATGACATTATTTACTTAGTTTCTTGGTTACATATAGTTCAACATAATTGGGATCATTCAACAAATATCAAAATTCAAACTTCTATGCTTTGTTTAACATTAACATGAACCCAAGTGTTAAAAAAAAATGTATCAGCACAGCTTCTATCAACTACTGACATTTGATCTTCTAGGGCAGGGATGTGCAAACTAATGGTCAGAAGGTCAAATTTAGCACTCTGCCTTACTTTTTTTTTTAAATAAACTTTTACTGACACAGCCATGCTCATTTGTTTATGTCCCCTCCTGTCTGTGGTCTCCCTACACATGGTCTGAAGTAATTGAAACAGATCATGTCATATTTATTATTTAATCCTTAGCAGAAAAGATTTGCCAATTCCCCTTGTAGGCACTGTACTGAGCAACTGATACAGATTACCTTTTTACACAGTGCGGTAGAAATAATTATTACCCATTTAGGGGGAGGACACTGAGGTTATGCAAATCAAATGACAAGCAGTCAAGCTGACCGTTGACATTAAATTCACTGGTTCCAGGGTGAACACCACACTGTGCTAGGTATGAGCTGGGGGAAAACATGATTCTAATTTTACATAACTTCACTAGTACAAAGATAAAGGGCTTAAGCTCATCCTAGAAACACAGATACCCACACACTCTGAGGAAAATTTCCTGAATTCCATGATTATCAGTGACATCAGTGTACTAACAACATCCCCACAAGGGCATCATGCTGTTTGTCCCTATCCCCCTGCAGATCAGGTCCTACCCTTGGGAACAACATCCCCACAAGGGCATCATGCTGTTTGTCCCTATCCCTGCAGATCAGGTCCTACCCTTGCGAGTGGCTGCGACCAGTCAGCCAACTTTTCACTCTGCTCCTGCCCTGCCTACCTAGTCTATGTGCATTATCATGCCAATTCCCTCCCTAAATACTGGCTCTTTAACTCAGAGCATATTATTCATTCTCTGAGTTAAACAGACTTTGGTGGGACAACCTTAGAGTCTAACCACAATGCATATGAATACTCTAGAGTATAAAAACAAGAGCCAAGTTCGAGAAACTAAACAGTCATTTTTTAGAATGTCACTATATTTTAAGACAACAGGTTTCTTTAGAAGAAAACTTCTCCATTTTAATAACTGCCAAAGACCAAAAGACCAAAAAGCACTTTTGGTCTAAGGAATCAATTCAAGATACAAGTTTTCTTAAGTTCTGGACACCACAACTGAAAAACACATTTGGCTTAGGACCAACTAGAAATCCTCAGAACATAATCAAGTCTGAGACAAGTGAACCCCTCCATCCATCCATCTTAAAACCACAAAGCACAAGAGTGAATTAAATTTTCTCTCGACTTTCTATAACAAGTCTGTTAATTTGATTTAGCCCAATGTTTCCCAGACTTATTTAAAAGAGAATATCTCCTCCCTTCCCCCACCCACCCCTTCCCCCCGTGTATGTGTGTGTACCACATTTATATAGGAATAGCTCATCAATAAAAATTTCCTGAGTGACAAGCCCTGAACTAAGAACTGGAACTAGAATCTAGAGAAGATACATATTAAACACATAATAGAAAATTATAAAATAAATATCATTATCCTTTAAAGAAAAATACAAGGCCAAAGAGAAAACATTCTGGAAAATGCTGCTATGGTAGATGGACACCGAACTAGGAATCAGAGCATTATATTCTGATCTCAGCTTGGACATTAACTCTATGTAATCCTAAAGAGCCTTCAGCAAAGATACACTGCATGTAGGCCTTAGATTTCCCAATATGACATGACAAGGTTGGATAAGATCAGCTCTTAAGATTCCATCCATTTTGAATATTCTGTCATTAATTCAATGTGAAATGAGAAATGAATGAGAAATTTCAATATACTACTTAGACACTTCAAAAGAAATACTGATGGCTCAGATAATGAAACTAAACGGGAAAAATGTCTTCAGAATATATGTCCAGAATTTAAATTAGCTCAGTATTTTTCTGAAGCAATAATGAAGCAATAAGAACTTTAATGGGAAATTTAGGTCTGCCATGATCTGATCCATTTTCTTTCCCTAGCCTTGGCACTTTTATCCCTGAACTCCCATGCTACAAGCTCACTCAATTTCCCCCAAAGCCCCTATTCTCCAAGGTAATGGGTTCTTCTGAGCTCAGGCCACTAGGAAGCCTTTCTTATCCAACCCAGGATTCCCAACATCAACTTAGTTCTAAGACTACCCTCAAAGCCGACCCTTCTCTGAACCCTTCCTGATATCCTCATCCATCTTCTGAAGACATGATCTATTGACCAAACCCTTCTTTGTATCTCCACCAATCATACATTGACTTCTAGCTGACCTTCTCACTTACTGGTTGTGTAACATGTTTCTTACCTACTCTAACCTCCATTTCCTACAAAAGAACAATGAATGTCCACATCACAGGATTATTATGAGATTCCAATGAACTATTACATGGAAAATGCTTAGAACAATGACTGGCCACAGCAAGGGCTTATGGTCAGAACAGTCTCCTGCTTTTATTTCTTTCCTTATGAACAGAAACTTGGTTTTGTTAGAGACATAAACATACCCAGGTGAAAAAACATCATGTGGCATACTTCTGCAAAGAACAGAGACCCAGGGCTGGGGTTGTATCTCAGTGGTACAGCACCTGCCTCACATATATGAGGCACTGGATTCCATCCTCAGCACCACATAAAAATAAATAAAGATTGTATCCATCTACAACTTAAAAAAAAAGAAAGAAAGAAAGAATAGAGACCCAAGTTGTTGAGAAGAGCTTATCAGAGGAGTATGGTCAACTAATATATGCCCCATTGCCCTTCCTCATTCCTTCTAACATATCTCAGATGTGACAATGTGGTTGCAAAGACTTTCAAAACCAAAGGGAAAGTCCAAGAGAATTACACAGACGTTAGCTCTGACAGACATGAACAACTAACCCCATGCCAACAGCAGCCAATCTCTGTATTCTCATTCAGTGTTAGGGAGCCTCTTCACTAGGTGGCATAACCTACAGCCACATGTACTCCCTGATCCAGTTAACTCCTATTAACTTAGCATCAATGACAACATACTTCATTATCTATTTACAAGTTTGGTTTCTCCACCAGTTGGAAAGTGTCATATTCATGTTCACACAACACCTCTCACAGGCAAGTGCTTGATAAAAGTTAACTGAACAACTGAAGTGACATCAATGGTCATCGTAGTTTGTTTCCAGTCCTTTTATAAGAGACAAACATTACTTTGTTGTTTCAAGATTTTTCTTTTTCCCTCTCAGATTAAAGTGAGTATTCTTTACAGTAATGAGATATTTATAAAGTGCCACAGACAGCCTAAAACTAAAGTTATTTCTCTAACAAGCCCTCACAGAAGAGCAGCTGTCAATGCTTCCACAGGCAACTCTTATTTCTAACAACCCAATGAAGTGGCACAGATGAGGAAACTGAAGCTCAGAGAGGTTACAGGAGTCACTTAAGGTCATACAGCCAGCATCTGGTAGAGCTAGGACTGGATTGCATACACTTGGGTTCCAGAGTCCATGCCTTAACTGTTATTCTCTGCTACCTCTCAGTCACTATGGCAGCCCCTTCTTCCTAATTCCATATAAACAAGGAAAAATCTGGAGGAAATCTGAACTGAAAATCTGTAAAGATTCTTGACTCCAACGATCAGCTGAAACCAAGGAAGAGAATTCTATATTCACTATCCCAAAAGCTGTGGTTACTTTGCTAGACTGGATCACAGAAAGAGAAGGAATTGTCCATTTTAATTCTTTTAAAAATATTCTGAAGATGAGGGGAGGCAGAGATAAAAGAAGATATGTCATACAAAAAAAAAAAGTCTTTTAAGTGGCAGATATAAGTAAATAACAAAGGAAGCTTTCTAATCGAAGCTAATCAAAATGGCCACCCAAGACTCAGACTGGGAAAACCTCTTAGCTCTAAGTATTAGCCAGGTATTCTTCTCTCAAAGCAACCTTAGAAAACTACTTAAAAGGATGAGAAAAGAACTTCCAGGAATGTGAAGATGAATTTACATCTTCTGCAGCAATTCTCAAGATACATAGCTACACAGGACAACATTCCATCTGAATAATTATCTATACTTAATTCTTCACAATTTATCTCTTACACATATACAGCATAAGGAAAACACTAGTAACCAGTCCCAGATCCACTTAGCAATATCTGTCATGCTCTTTCAAACAACTTCACTACCAAGGACCCTGAAATTAAATATAGGCAGGGCTTGTTTCCCCTAACTACAGTGACATCTAGTGCTGAGAAACAAAAACACACCCTGTAACATAACATTTATCCCATTACCAGCACAGCGAATGCATAGTGTAAAATAGGAATATGCATTACTCTTCAAATAAATGACCTTTTCCATAATTTGGATTGCCCATTGTCTGTCAATTGTCTTCTAATCCAAAATTTAAATACTGCATAATATTAACCCATTGAGAAAATATACTTGTTTGGTTGAGGTGAAGAAGTCATTTTGTTCTTCAATGTTTTTATTTATTTTAAATGCAACTGCAGCTTTACTTATTAACAGCAGACAGAGATGTTAGGAGACTCTGCAGACATTAAAAAACTTCCTATTAAATTTAACAAAAAGCATTCTGGATTGATGTAATAATTTTATAAATACAAGCCATTTATTCAAAACCAACTTTCAAATTTTCTCAAGGAGAATAATTTAAATGCAAATGAAGCCCATTATAGAATGGCTTCTGATTTAGATATATCTTATCTTCAAATTCTTCATATTAAAATATATTCTAAAAGATGCAGGCTAGCCATATCCTCTTCATCAAAGTGATGTGCCATTTTGGTTTGAAGAATATAAGTGTTTAGATACCATTCTTAAATAATTAAAGAGTGCTGGATTGGGAGTGAGAAAATGGGACCCAGCCCTATTTCTACCTCTAAAACTTCAAGATCTCATTACTTATGTTCTTGTGGCTTCAATTTCTCATTGAAAAAAAAAGTTTGGGGGATATGGGAAATGGGAGAAGAGATTAGTCAAGATTCTTTCTTGTGCCCCCTAATCTAACATTCTAAATTTTATGAAAAAGATGCTTTAAGTATTGCCTGTCATTTATTTAAATCATACACAGTATCACAGCACTTTCAGGATGACATTGCAAAATAGATAAAACTCAGGCAACAAACCAGGTCTGAACTCAGTATGGAATATGCAAAGATGTCTTGAAGACATTTAGAAGCTGACTCCTGACCTGGATCCAAAACATATTAAGTTGTATCCACTCTGAACTATACTTTCTGAACTAGTAAGAACTGTCTAAAGCCTTTTAATAAAGATATTGAGATATCATACTATGTAAGCGAGCTCTAGTGCTGAATCAGGATATTCATCAACATTCTAGGTAAGTGAAGTTTTGCTGACAGAATAAATCTTTGTTTAGGTTATAGGAAATGTGTGTCAAAAAAGATTTTCTAAAATGAGGAAAGAGCTCTAAGTAATTTAAAATACACATGGAGTTTTTCTACTATAATTATGGATATTACTCTTATTTTGCAGAAACAACTTCAAATATGTCCAAAAAGACACAACTCTGGCTTAGAGGTTACACCTAAAATGAGAGAAGTGGGAAGAGAAAAATCAGCAGAATGCTCAAAGAAAAAAGGAAGGAAGTGAAAAGATGAACCCAAAGACCCACCACATTGGGGATGACTCCAAATCACTGAACTGGTACCCCAGAAGGTCCCACTGAGCATTTGTGAGAAGCTGGTGACTGTGTGAGTGACAGTTCTTCAAAATGACTGAGGTGACACCTTTATATGTAACCAGAGTGAAATAAGCAGAAGAAAGCCAGAGGGGTGCTCAGTGACCCAGCAACTGAGGACATTAAGCACTGGGAAAACTCACTGATAACAAGGTCTGAAAGGAAGTCTTTGGGAAAAGCATAATAATTAAAAATAATGTAAGTTTTATTCACACCATCAAGAAATTCAAAACAGAACCACAATGAGATACCCCTAGACATTCACCAAAATGGCTAAAAGAAAAAAGATAAAGAGCCACAAATGTTGGTGAGGATGAGGAACAACTGGGCCTCATGGGACGTGTGACTGTGACTGATATAACTACTCTAGAAAACTATTTTCAATATAAAAAAAAAAGCTGAACATACACCCACTCCAAGATCCAGAATCTAAGCATATGCATAATAGAAACATGCATACATTTGCCAAAAGACATGTATCAGAAGGCTCAGAGCAACACTAACTTCTAAATTAAAAAAAAAAAAAAAAAAACAAGGAACAGCCAAAATACAAAGAGGAAAATGAATAAACAAACTGTGATAGACCCACAGCATATAATACTAAACAACTATGTAAAGATATAGATGGATCTCAGACATAATGTTGAACAAATGAAGCCAGTCCACAGAAACATACATTCTGTATGGTCCGTGTGTATAAAGGTCAAAAGCAGGATAAACAAAGCTAGAAGTCTGGGGCTGGGGATGTGGCTCAAGTGGTAGCGCGCTCGCCTGGCATGCGTGCGGCCCGGGTTCGATCCTCAGCACCACATACAAAGATGTTGTGTCCGCCAATAACTAAAAAATAAATCTTAAGATTCTCTCTCTCTCTCTCTCTCTCTCTCTCTCTCTCTCTCTCTCTCTCTCTCAAAAAAAAAAAAAAAAACAAAGCTAGAAGTCAGGCTAGATAACTCCTTTGGAGGGAAGAGGATAACACAAGGTTACATGGCAGGGGCTCTGAGGGACTAATGTTTGCTGGTTGCTGGATATATGGATGTGTTTAGTTCATGAAAATCCACCAACAGTACACTTGTAATTTGACAATGAAACACACACATACACACACACATATGTATATGTATGTATGTATGTATGTATATATATATATATATATATATATATATATATATATATATATATATATATATAAAATACATAACACACAAATGCCCAGACTAAACAAAGGCTCCAAGCAGACATTTGAAAAGAAAAGTGAGCCTAAAATGAAAGCCCAGTGGCAAAGGACAAAAAAAGGAGCCTTCAATGAAGACCACTCAAGACAGAGAAAAGAGGCAGAGTCCCTATAACAAAGATAAGAGCCTACAAGATAAATCTATACACTACCCTGGGAAACCCAAAGTCTTTCAGAGATAGAAGGAATCCTCAGAGCTCACCTAGACCAGGCCACCCCATTTACAATAGAATAAACTAAGACCAAGAAAGAGAGGACATAACTTGGGCAAAGTCATACAACTAATCAGTGATAGATCCAGGTGTAAAACCAGATCAGCTCAGTTAATAAGACTTAAATAATTATAAAAAAGAGTCATGATATCTCAAATAAATGAATTGTGCTACCATTCAGAATGTATAAGAACTCAAAAAAAGGCAAGCTTTTGTCCATTTCATTCAAATGAGAAAGGCTCTGAAACAACAACACAATGCAGGTGATATCCACAGGGTGGAGAAGGGGACTGCAGAAGATGGGGTGGGGGGAGGGAAGCAATTGTACAGACATTTGGGAATATAGCACATGGCAGATGACACAAAGCAAAACTGTCACTGTTTTACTGTTCTCTACAGGCAGCACTCAATATAGGCAGCACTCAATAACACTTTGCAGAACTGGGCCATTTTTCCTTGTCCAAGAACACATTTCATATCTTTCTTTTATACAAACCATCATTGCAGAAAAGGGCTCTAGAACAATTAACTGCAAGTAAGTTTCATATGAAGTAGAAAATCACCTATAAAAGTAGACAAGAACACACAACTGGCCGGATACATTTCAGGGGGGAAAAAAAGTTCCAAAGATGTCCAGAGATGACATTAATATAAGAACAAATGTTAATAACATTAGAAAAACAAAATGACATCCAGGGACATAACCATAATACTTTGCTTAAGAAATAGGCTAGAAACAAGACAAGACAAAAGAAGACTAAGCCCAACCATACTGAAAAGCCATGATTAAATAAAGAGCATTACAAAACACAAAGGGAGATCTGAGCCACTATTTCATGGAAAGTAAATCTTGTCTTGACATTTATGGAGAAAACAGCAGATGGGGCTTCCACAGTGGCCATCTTCTATTTTGGTTTTTAAATACTGATAAACAACCAAATTCACTACAAATAAACGATCACTTTTAAGACCACTTTTTTGCCATCCACCTTTATAAGATAGAAAAGCAAAAATGACCAAACAAAAGTCAGTGCATTTGAAAATGAAAACAAAACAAAAAAAATGGAACAGAGTAATTAAAGAGAAGTCAGTCTCAAACAATAAGAGCCAGACAGAAAAGATGTGGTCACAATCTGACAATCTGAGAAAACTAAAAAATAAATATTAAAAATTCTCTCTCTCTCTCTCTCTCTCTCTCTCTCTCTCTCTCTCTCTCTTTAAAAAAAAAAGTGAATTGATTCTGCTGAAATTTCATTTCCAATGGCATCACTGGATGGCTCCAAATGATTGCATCAGTATACGACTTAGGGGAGTGGGAGAGTGTAAGAAGTTATGTAGGCATTTTAATTTTTTTTTTTTTTGAGAGAGAGAGAGAGAGAGAGAGAGAGAGAGAGAGAGAATTTTTAATATTTATTTTTTAGTTTTCGGCAGACACAACATCTTTGTATGTGGTGCTGAGGATCGAACCCGGCCCGCACGCATGCAGGCGAGCGCGCTACCGCTTGAGCCACATCCCCAGCCCAATGGAGGCATTTTATTCTAAGAGCCTGGGCCTATGCAATAAATACAAGACAGGTGCTTTAAAGATGATCTTCCACATACTTTAGAGCTTCTTCCCCCAACTCTTGTGAGACGCAGGGCAGTTGTTTATAGTTTTTTTTTTTTTTAATTTTTTATTGATTATTTAAAGCATTACATAGCTCATGATATATCATCTTTCATACATTAGACTCAAATTGTGTTTTGAACTCCCATTTTCACCCCAAATATAGATTGCAGAATCACATCTGTGGCAGTTGTTTAAAAAGAGAGTTTCCATGAATCAGCAGTGAAAGTGAAACAACTGTTTTTGTTTGTTTGTTTTTTAAAGAGCCCTAAGTGATTCCAAGTGGAAACTACTTCTGCAAGAAAAATCAACTTCTTAGTACATGGCAAATAACCAATTTATCAGTTGTTTGGGATGAGAATCTGGACTTAGCAACTTAAAGAAGCACAATAGCAAATGCTGTATAGCTGGATGTCAGTCTGCTGGTAATACCAGTATAATTTTTACTTTAATGACAGGAGCAAGGAAGGCTTAAATATAATTCATTAATATAGACAGACTGTAGAAGAAAACAACCATCTTCAGTGATATGTGTGTTGTTCAGTTTCTTTCAAGGAGATACAAAGCCACTTGAAACTAACTCCCACCCATCTATATGACATAGACAACTTGCTCAGGAAGGTTGCTTTTAGCTGGCAAAGCTGACACTATAAAGTACTAGAGAAAACGATAGAGATTTATAGCTATCTCCCCTTTTGCAAGTATCAAGAATATTCTGGTAATAAATATCCACAAGCAACCTAGGTCCATATTTCTTTTCTCAGCAGATGGCTACTTGCTAATTATACTGTCTTACAGATACATACTTCTTAAAACCATCACTTTTGCAAAGAGACTTAGAGCTCTGTTGCTTGGAGTTAAGGGAAAATGCTGCCATCCTTAAATAATGCAAAGGCAAAATCAACCAGGATGCTTAGGAAAAGTAATCTCTTAAAACCTGCTGTTGTGATATGAATGCAGGGCAGTGCCAACTTGCTGCTCATAGTAACTGTTGCTAGGTAGGCTGGAATAGGAAACATCAACCTAAAGGGGTCACCTGGAAAGTAAGCCAAATTCAAAACTATATATGAAAGGCTGTCGAAAAGAACACACCCATATTCAGAGCTCATTTTAAAATCACATAATTAATCCAAAGGATAAAAAAGAAATGTGTTTAAATACATGGAATTCTTTGTGTGACATCTTTCAATTATAATACCAGAAGAGGCAGGTTTCTCAAAGAATGTTCATACCACAGCACAGATATTAAATTGACCCTTGCAAACAATTTTCCAGCTGAACATAGGATTCCTATGTCAAAAAGGTAGCATTCAAACATATTTTAATTTGCATCTCTTGTTTGCCTTGAATGTATTTTACACTATAGTTCATTACCAGATTTAGTATCTACTGTGGAAAATATGACAGTTTCAACAAGATCCACACACACTCTGTCCAACCCATTACACACCAGCTATAGTGAATGGGTCATGTACCTAAACAAGGTTTCATATACATATTTTTTCTGCCCAACTGGGGAAGACAGATATCAAAAATGGATGATATTACTATAATACTCCCAGTGCTAAGTACTAACATTTTTCTCAATATTTTGCATGTACTCCTTTCTTATCTTATGTAATAGGTACAATTACAGTCTGCACCTTCCAGTAAGAGTCTGAGAAACTAAAAGGTCGATGTGACCAAGGTTAAAAAATTATAAATGATGAATCCAGAATAATACATAAGCAAAAATCACTAGCATAGGAAGGCTGAGAACCTTCTTACTCCCAAGCTCACTGATACTCCACTACCACCCACTCTTCTCCAAACTCATACTCTTAGAAATAATCCAAGGTGAGAGGCTGGAGATGTGGCTCAAGCGGTAGCGCGCTCGCCTGGCATGCGTGCGGCCCGGGTTTGATCCTCAGCACCACATACCAACAAAGATGTTGTGTCCGCCGAGAACTAAAAAATAAAATATTAAAAATTCCTCTCTCTCTCTCTCTCTCTCTCTCTCTCTCTCTCTCTCTCTCTCTCTCTCTCCCCCCCCTCTCACTCTCTTTAAAAAAAAAAAAAAAAGAATCCAAGGTGAGTTAAATGTGCACCTGGGTAACATGAACAATAAACCTATCTGTACCATGAAATGGCTGCTTTTTAAGCTTCTTTGCCAGCAAAACCAAGTTCCTATAATTTAGCACCCAGTGAGTACAGGTGTACAAAAAGCACACTTCCATGACCAGGTAATCTTTTCCTCCCTGACTGTGACAATAAATATGCAGTAAGAGCCCTTCAGCCACACATGCCTCACTGTGAAAGATCAAAAGAAAAATCCCTTATGTATTCAGAATAATTTATTGCAGAGTACCAACATTTAACAGGGTGCATTTGACTTATTTCTGAGCCTTTTGCTCCAGAAACGTTATTCAAAAGGAAGAACCAGCATACACTTGGAATACCTTTATTTATGAGCAATTCCTGCAAGGTGAGAACTGCTATGGAAAATATGGTAGGCCTGCCATTATTAACAACATCAGAACTGGTTCTATAAGTAGTTCAGCATGGCCTCTGACCCTACCAAGTGCTATAGTGCTGACAGCCATCTCCCCTGTTAATTATCAAGTCCCAGTTGCAGAAAACAATGAACTTTGTTTATTACATTGTCTTTCATCTTAAAAAACAGTTGCAAGAACAGAACTTTAGAAAAGGGAGAACATACAGTTTGGTAGAAATTAACAGCCAGAGTTGAACTTTAATGAGAGGTTGACAAATTAACAGCTGCATACTATAGAAAGTGCAGTAACATCCTTTTTTTTTTCTTGCCTTAAGATCAAGAAAGAGCCAATGAGATAGTATGTGTGAAGGCACTAAAAAAAGATAAAGCGCCTTGCACAGGAGAGCAGGGGGGTATTGTCAATGACTTTTGTTGAGAGAGAGATACAAGGTCATCCACACTAATCTGCAGATTAAAGAAAGAAGACAACTGATATCAAATAACCCTCTCTCAAGTCATGTGTATTACATCCCTCCACAAATCCTCCCTCCTTTTAATACTCTCATCTATAGATGACAGGAGCACACACTCAACACATATAGTTGAAAACCTCTGGTATGGATGAAATGGTCAAGAGATAAGGAGAATAGAGGGGGGGAAAGATACTTATGGGAGATTTCTTTTGCAAAAATGGCAAGAATCCCCTCTCACCTTACTCTGATTTTAGTCATAGGACTAGCTTTAGGCAATGAGATATTAGCAAATGAGATGGAGTAAGAACTTAAAAAGTACTTAGACATAGACTTATCCTCTCTTGCAGTTCTTAGGACCCTGAGACCACCATGTCAAACCTGTGGATGAGAAACACAAGGCCAAATCATCCCCAGTCGACAATGAGCCAACCACCAGCCATGTGAGTGAAGCCATCTGGAACCATCCAACTCCAGGGAAAGAAGGAGGGCATCAGAAAGCTGCTGAGCAAGCCTAGACCACAATGTCATAAAAAATAACAACAACCTGTTTAAAGCCATTAGGTTTTAGGGCCATTTGTTAGGCAGCAAGTCTTCAAACTTGTCCTTAAACTTCTCAGAAATAGGAGGACACTACTGACTTCAACAATTATTCACTGAACACTTTTTATTTAAGAAGTATACAAGACATATACAAGTATACAAGACAGTAGGATTTATGAGACATAAAAATATAAGCAAAACATAGGTCCTGATCCCAAGGAGTTTACAATCTAATGGAGAAAATAACAGCATGGGACAGCTATAACACAACATGAAGGGGCAAACACGGCCTCCCCGCCACTCTTCAGGAATGCCTGTCATTCACATTACATATATGAACCCATTCCCCAAAAACTTCTCTAGTACTATACAGGGACTTTATAACCAACCAACCACCAGCGTTCAGATTTTCTGAGTGAGCACTGAATAAAACAAAACTTGTGTCTTCATGGAGTTTATATGCTAGTGGCTATAAATCTATAAAATGCTTAGTACGGTAAAGGGACTTTTCAGAGTGGTGTGTGTGTGTGTGTGTGTGTGTGTATGCATGTGTGCATGCACAGGTATACACATTTGTACCTAACATTTGTTTAGCCTAAATTATCTTTTTACATAAACCAAAATTTAAAAAAAACTGGAACTGAAAATAAGACTTACTGATTTGATAAACTCTGAGGTCTCAAACTCCAAAGAATATGGTAGCTGAACTACATTGTTTTATTTAATAAATTATTTTAGGCCTGTTCTATTAAAAATTAGAAGATGAGAGAAGAAACAAGACAACAGAAGACTATGAGAGTTTAAAAAAAAAAAAAACAATAGTGGGGAAATGTCTTTTAGAATTAGAATGTAATCTCCACAAGGACAGGGACTTTTTACTTTGCTCATCAGGTATACTCAGTAACTGGAACAATGTATAATAAGTAAGATGTTCCTGATAAACATGTGCTCAAGGAAGGAGGGGGAGTAAGGAAGGAAAGAAGGGATGGAGAAAAGTTTACAGAAATTCAGCAATAGGAAGTTAATGAGTTCCTAAAGGCACAACTTACACATGGCCTGCACTAATAACCAGGTGCTGAACTAGAATGAATGAAAACCAAAGGAGAAAGAACACTGACTAACATAATTCCCACTGCAACCAATCTCTGTGTGACTGAAAGCTTGCAAAGTTAAAGCACTGTCTTCATGTAGACGAATGAACTTCATGTAGACGAATGAACCACACAATCCTGTGAGGCCTAACAATGCTTTCGCCAATGACAGACTGTACACATGAAAGTGGCGGCATTATCCTGCAGTGATGTTCCATCATAGTTTGTGCTATGATGCTAGCACAATGTTGAAAGGACTTAACCACGTAGTTCTCAGAACGTGTACCTGTCATTATGTCACACATAGTTTTACTTTGCATTTTTGAAATGCCAAAAACCATATATAAGCAATACATGTGACTGCCTGAGGTCAAAATTTTCAATCAACAAATGCACAAACAGTTATTGATGACAAAACTTATAACCCATGGCAGAAAGAGCTGCCTCATCCTAGATCCAAAATGTGGGGGAAGCCGATAGTCATTAATAAATTCTTACCAGAGAACTATCTCCAGATTCAATTCTTAAACCAAAGAGAGCTCAAGATTAACAGTATTTAAAAGGTAGATATCACACACACACACACACACACACACACACACACACACACACACAAATGTTGTCTTCCCCAGGCTTTGTTTGTAGATTTTCCAGAACCAGAAGATTCAAAGCCTGGTGCAGCAGGAATCCTGAGGACCACAGGAAACTTGTTCTACAAACCTAACCCATCATGAGCCTGCTGAGCAACAGCCCCAGTTATTAGTGCTGCTTCCAAATCCATTACGTTCCCCAATACACGTCCTCTCCACAAAATGGAAAACTGCAGACAGCCAGGGAAAAAAATCTTTTATAGGTTGCCATAATCTTCCACAGACAAAAAGTTCAGCTGACTGATTCTATCATAAAACAGAAATAAGTTGGTTGATAGCATGCCTCTCCATGAAATTTAAACTCAGAAAATCTTAAGCCAGGAAAGGATTCCAATTTCATTTTATTATAGTTCTTGTTAGTTAAAACATTCTGAAAGAGTAAAAGGTTCTTTTCCATCAATGTGTTATCCATCCCTGCCGTAGACTTGTAGTACTCTACCTTTCTATTTTTCCAGAGAAGGAATACCAAGATGCCAGAGTAATTTAAATCTAAATCATTTGCATTAGGATCCCATCATGATGTGAGTTCACAGATGCTCTGTCCTCCAAATTCAGTTCAACACACACTAGTTGTTTACTGTGTGTAAGATATGTAATAATTGCATATAATTAAAATCTGAAGGAAACAGCTTCAATTCAACTTACACTCATCCAAGTAGCTCACTTTCCAAGGAAACCTTCTCCCTGGATGTCTATGGCTTATGGTGTCTGTGTGTCATCCCTCCCTGATACAGTCAAAAGCCCTGTGCAGGGCAATAAAAACACACAGAAAGACCAGACAGATGCTGGAGCAATCCAAGGCTATGTTTTCAGCAAGAAAAGAGACCCTGTTTATTAAAGTGAGAAGAACAACCAAAGCTGGAGGGATTCAAAATGAGGGCACTCATGGGGCCACAAGCACTACAATGCAGTTCTGCTCTGGACAGACACTCATAGGGGCCATTTTCCCTTCAGCCACACCATCTGTCAGGTGGCTGCCAGCTTTATGCTACAGTCCTAACCGTCTGTGATTTATTTTGAAGCACAGAGCTCAAGGAGTTCTTTGGAAGTCAGATAACACACCTTGGGCATTTTTCTTTAACCATCTATAAAACACTGGAACAGAGAAAATGAAATGTGTACAAAGCAGATAAACCAGAAAGAGGCATAAATGCAGCAGTAGAATAAGAGATAGTGGGAATAGAGAAAGAATTTTGGAATTCTTCCTTTTAAAGGATCATTTAAAAAATTCATCAGCAATAAAACATCAAGATTTGTAAAAAAGTCAAGCTGAAAGGTATGTGGGAGGGGTGCTGAGCAGTCTCTTCATACATCAATTCCTACAGTAAGCAATCAGCACAACATCATGACTATGCCAAACGAGAACCAAGGCAAAGGCCCTGGAAGCCAAGGCTTATAGAAGTTGGATTTATCACAACATTAACTTCCATGTCCCAAGAGAGTCACCACAGTGGAAGACAAATTCAACCATGAGGGAAGTCACTCTGGGACAGCATGCTAAGAAGACCAGAAAGACTGACACAAAAAGAGAAGAAGAGCATGTGAACACACCAGAGGGCTGGCAGCACAGTCAAGAGAGCAGATATGGAGCACCGTAGGCATCAGACAAGGTCTCACGAAATTGAAACCATTCAGTATTTAAACCTAAGAGACTTCAAAACAGGGAACTAGATGCTCAGCTATAAAAAGAGCTGGAAAGCATTCTGGGACAAAGAGGCCACACACACACACACACACACACACACACACACACAACAGAGAGTGAGTACCACCACCAGATGAGGGTCAAAGAAAGAAAATGTTTCTGGAGATCAGGTCTAAGTCACCAGGCAGAACTGTAAGCGCCACAATCACTCCTTGCTGGCAGGAACTAGGGCCATGGAGAAGAGAGGCACCTGACACTGAAGATTGTGTATGAAGCCAGAGGGGAGGGATCTGGTTGTTTTCTCTAATCTCCCAAAGGGAGATTCATAGGACCCTAAGAAAGGGCAGCCCATAAGAGTCAGCCCCCACAGCACAGGGCACAGCAAAAGAAGGGGAAGAATAGCTCTACCTTTCCCAGGGACATCTGAGTTAGCACTCAAACCTGAAGTTACAGACACATCACCTGGAGATCTTTCTGAAATGCAGATTCTGCCCCAGGAAGTTTGGAGTGGGGACCCAGAGTTTGCATTTCTAAACAGCTCCAAGGGGGTATTAAGGCTGCTGATCCAGAAGCCACACTTTGAACAGACAAGGATCTAACTGATCTACGTGAAGGACAGTGCTATTATCAAAAGGAATTTAACCATAATTCTCTCAAGAATAAAAATATGCAGTCATATATGAAATTTTCAAATATAAATGAGAACAATGGGATAGTGTATACAGAAGCATCACTAGGGCAGAAATGTTCCCCATACAATACTTCATGGTGTGTTGCCCACAAGGTCACCAGATCTGTAGAGTTCAAGGTTGTTGTTAGGGCTGAATTGTTTCAGCCCAAAATACATGGTGAAGCTCTAAACCCTAGTACCTCACAATGTAACTGTATTTAAAGACTGGACCTATAATAAGTTAAAATTAATTGACTAAGATGATTAAGTTGAAATGAGGCCATTAGGGTGAGTCCTAATCTAGAGTGACTGTTGCCATTATAAGAGGTGATTAGAATACACAGAAGGAGACTGGGATGCAGACACACAGAGCAGGTCACGTGAGGACATGAGGAGGTAGCCATCTGCAGGCCAAGGAGAAGCCGCCTCAGGAGAAACCAACCATGCCAATGTCTTGATCTTGGACTTCTATCCGCCAGATCAGTGAGCAAATGAATTTCTGATGTTTAAGCCATACAGTCTATGGTATTTTGTTATGGCAGTCTGAGCAGATTAATACAATTTACTTTTTGTTTACTGCTACTGTTTAATCCTGTAAATTTCCAATGTGTGCCTGCTAAGTTTGAAGTAGAGCCATAGAAGCTGGCTCAGAGAATGATGAAGAGATGCAGTCCAGGGCCAGCTCCTGCTCTTCTGTTACGGATGTGTTGGCAGCAAGCGGGACAAACCAATACTGCCTAACTCAAATGATGATGAGCACTATGCCAGATATAAAAGCAGATGCCATAAAAGTACAGAAGAAAGCAAAATTTATCCTGAGAAGCAAGGGAGAGGAGAGAAGGGGTGATCAATGGGCCTCGAGGTAGATTCTGACAGGAGCACAGAAAGGCAAAAGCATCCCTATTGACAAAGCAACACCAGCAAAAGCTAAGGGACTCCAAGAAATCCAATTCCCGACTGCACTCAGCAACCAGCATGTCACCCAGCAGGTTGAGATGAAGGGAGAACCATGACAGGACTATTCAGATGAAACTGAACAGGAGACACCTGCCTTTAAGATCCAACAAGGGAACACGAACTTCAGAAAATGAAGATTAATGAAAATGAGGAAGGTGAATTACAGGGAGAGAAAGGGAGGAGATGTTGAGCACAGTAAGAGAACTCTCCCTCATTACCTATTGGCCTAAGACCTGCCTCTTTAAGTAAAATACATGTTCTGCTGTCAACTACTTTCAAAATAATGCTGAAGATTTTATCATCTCTTACCCTGCTAACTTGGATATAACAAAGAGGTTGCCATCCACCATGATTTCCAAGCTGGGAACCAAGGTATATGACATTTATAGATGAATGATACAGCTCAGTGAATCAGAAAGGAAATAGCCTAAGATCCAAGTTCTGAGTTCCGTAGATCAAAGCTCAGGTTCCAGCTTCTATCATCATGTTGCTCTGCTAAAACACTCAGCACCTTTTGTCAGAGCACACATGCACCTAGAGGTCTGTCACTGTCCCTCCACCCTCATGCAACAAGACTTTGGATTTTACTTATCTAGAACAAGAGAAATCACAGATTGGATGTAGAAAGAAGGGAACAAAAATACTCCTGACTTGAGCACCTAAGAGCTAAGGATACAGTGATGTCCAGGCAAATTTAAGGGACTTTCAAGAGGAATTCAGATTTAAGGGTGTCTTCACCCAACACACTGAGTTTAGACTCCTCCCCCTACATGGGGGGAGGGAAGATCCCTATGTTTCTAAAGCTACTGCAAATGATACATGTTAAATCTCAAGACTCATAACTGAAACAGGCAATGTAAATATACAGTAAAGATCATTGCCACTGATTTGAGATGAATTTCATGCAGTACTATGTATTATGATGAAACACAGCAGAAATACAGGAGAGGATTACACAAGCCAAACAGATATATACCCATGGAATTGCAATCAATTCCAAAGAAAGTTTTCAATGAAAACATTCAAATTCTCCTCTTCTTCACTCCAGCCTGCTTGTACAGTCTTTTAATAAGAGATGAAGACAACCCTTAAACTACCAAAGATGAGCAGAAACGACTATAGATTTAAAGCACAAATACCAGCAGAGAAATCTAAAACAAGCTTGCAAGGTTGAGAGAAGGAAAAATCACGAAATCGCATTTGCCTTCCTCCTAACCTTTCACACATAACATGTATCATATTTTTCCTTCTCACCTGAAAAATATTTTTAAAAATAAATATAATTAGATTTAGGAAAAATTGGATTGGAATTAAAGGAAGATTTAGCTTCTGGCCCAGACTCACCTTATGAGGAAAGAAAAAAAAAGCCTAAGAAAAAGTTCAGAGGTTTCACCATTGTAACTTTCAAAATAAAATTTTGCAGGGCCATTATAAAACCCAGTATATTACTACAGTAAATGGGAATGTAGTTCAGTGGTAGAGCACTTGCCTAGCTTGTGCAAGGCCCTGGGTTTGAGCTCTAGCAACACACACACACACAGAAAAAAGAAAGAAAACCCTATAGTGTCAAAGGAGACACTGAAGCAGCAGCAGCAGATCAAGCTTATATCTTTCAATTTCTTGCTACAGTGCTTCTGGTGTTACTGGGCACTGCATACAACAGTGACTTTTCAAATAGCTGACTAGTGATAATTTCTTTCTTCCTTAAATGGAGATATTATTCCTCCCTCCTTGGCAAATTTTCTGGGAAAACATACATTATACCATGAAAGTTCAAAGAACTGGGGCTTCAGGAGCTACAACACAATCTCTTAAGAGTAGATGTAACTTATCAAAAAAAATATTGTACCTCTTTAAAAGTGTTTATTCCATACATAGCTATTCTGAAATGTGAGTGAAGTCTTTGTTTGGTTTCACGCACTAAAATCTCTCAACAAACCTGGGCTAGGGTGTAAATCAGTAAATCAGAGGACTTTCCTAACATAGGCAAGGCCCAAAAGCCCAGGGTTGATACCCAGGGCCATGTACATATATACATAAATACATACATATAATCTAAAAAAGGAAATGTTGCAGAAGTACAGTATACATCTTCTGTACAAAATAGTACAACATTCTTATCATAATAAGGAGAAAGAAGGAAATTTGAATGTGAAAAATTCTTACTTGGTACAGTGCTTCCTGAAACTGATAAGAAAATTACCAGGATCATCACAACCTGCTACCATTTGGAATTTGGGCACAACCTCTGACCTCATGAAAAACACTCTTATTATCCCAGATTCCCAAGATCTTTATGAAGTATAATGCTGGCTCTGCTCTTTGAGACAATTGTTAGATACAGACAGAACTTAATTTCTAATCCAGACTGTCAAAAGTCTGCCTCCATGAACCAGTGATTGGATGTGCCATTTTGATGTGATGGGGATCCAAATTAGGGTTCTGCCCAGATAGTCAGTTAAGCCTCATCTAGACTTGCCAACATTAGATGAAGGTTTAACTCTTGAGATAGTCCTACTTCAACAGACCTCAAAACAAAGAAACAAATGAACAAAAAACTCAGATTCAACAGCCTCTGAACTGCCTTCCCTTGTGCGAAAGTCAGGCAGATGCCATCAATGCACAAAATTTTAACCTGAACTTCAAACCTGGTGTTACTGGCCCTCAATACGTGTCAGAGATTTTATACCCAAGTCAGCAAAAATACAAAAACATAAAGAAACCAGTATTTTGAAGCACCAACCATGAAAAATGGAGGCCTCTAAGAATTTTCACAGTAAGTCCTGCCAGAAATGCATATCATCACACAGTCTAGTCCTTGAGACACATGAAAAACATTTTGATAAGACATTACTAGTTTAGAAATTTCTGAAATTTAGTCATGACACACGCAAACATATTCTACAATATTGTCAAGGAAAGTATATTTTTAATTTAATATATTGACTTTGGCAAAAGCAGAAAAAAAAAAAAACAATGTGAATGCCCCTAAAGAATAAAAAGAGTCAAGTAAAAGTAAATATCTTAAATATCAACATAATCTGTGCATGTTAAAACATACAGCTTTAATGTCTAATAAACTACTTACTTTCCCAATTCTTCAAAATCAAACAGTCAAACATAGTCACTAATTGGCTCCATTGACTTTACCCTAAGCAAAGCACACAACTGCCATGTATGAAAAGGGGGGTAAAAAAAAAAGGTTTACATACTTAAGCCAACACAGTAAGACTAAAACACCT
This sequence comes from Spermophilus citellus, assembly GCF_964194105.1. Taxonomy (NCBI): domain Eukaryota; kingdom Metazoa; phylum Chordata; class Mammalia; order Rodentia; family Sciuridae; genus Spermophilus; species Spermophilus citellus. Next base: position 41,813,772 of record NC_138185.1, read on the forward strand.
TTTTATAGTCCTTACTTTCAAAATATTTTGGGTTTCATTCCACTTATTGGTCCATTCCTTGGTCAATTCTTGAACCTAAAAAGAAAGTGGTTATTTTTAATAATTAATAAGATTTTATTATAAAAAGCTTCCAAATTCTTTGAACTTATGCAAATATAAAGTATTATTTTTTAAATGAGCTAGCAATTTCTACAAAAGCTATATCACCAAATATAAGTCAAACAAGCTGATCTCATCCTACAACCTACATTTTGGCAAAGGAAAAAACTGACATAAATTGTTAATCAACTTGCCTAGAATTTTACAACAGTCTTTCCTGGCACATTAACTAAGGCTGTTTCTGTGGATTATTAACCAAAATCACAAGTTCAAGGATGACAATGTCCCATTAAATGGGTTAATTTTTCCTGACTATACTTTGGGTCCTAAGAAATAGTGATTTACTTTTCTTTCTAATTAGATGTAGTGATTAAATCACCTTGGATGTTGCATTTTCTTTTAGGAGATAATGTGCTTTTGTAGCTAATTAATGGGGTTTAAAAATCTCATTCTATCTTATAAAAAAAAGGTGATACTTTAATTGGCTCTATTAGTGAAAGAAAAGATCTTTTGATAAAAAGCAGCTTCTTTCCATTCTGCTATAACTTTGGGAAGAAAACATTCCCATTGTTGATCATGGAGAAATTGTTTTTCAAAATTAGTGGACATTTCCTACTAGTTCCAGAAAAAAAGATGATCCTAATGATTAAAAAAAAAAAAGTGATACCTGAATTGAGTGGTGGAGGAAAAATGAATAAAAAATGTGTTCTGTGAATAGGAATAGACCTAGGATAAAAGAGAGCCTTCGGAAAGGGGAGTCATCCTCTTAGGACCTCTTCCTTTCTGTGCCAATGTCACTCCTGCCTCCCCTCCTTCCTCCCAGAGGCAGACACCTCACTACATAAACCTCCTGGTCTTCCCACCAGTGAGCCACCCCACTTAACCAGGACACATGGACCCATAAAATACATCTGCCTTCACTCTCACTGCTAAAACGAGTAAGGGTGTAAGCAGCCATGAAGTACTACTTGGAAAGGGTATTCCTGTCAGCAAACTTAAGGAAAGAAAATGTGATGCTGACAAGAACTGGAGGATCAGGAGTGATGGTTTATCCAAGAAGAAAACCAAACCTCACCCACCTACACTCAATCATTCAGAGGCCATTCATTTTACTCCTCAATTTACCTCAAGTAAGACTGTGGGGGTTACATTTTTTAAAATAATGTTTCTTCTTTTACTAGTTATTGGTGACAAACTCTACCATCTTCTTGGTGAAAAACAAAAGAAACACAAGTAGAAGAATCTTTCTAGTTTCACTTTTTGCTCATCCCTAAAGCTATGAAAAGGCAATGTTGATTTGTCTGATCCTTCACTGATACCAACCCCAGATTCACAACAGTAATAAAAACCATGAAGGTTTTGGGGTATTTTGTTTTGAAAAAAAAAAAACTTTCAGAGAGGAATATTCTTGGTATCCTCTTCCTACAAAAAAGGAATAGCCTAATATGTTGAGTTTACTAACTTATACTAACCAGAGTTTCTCGCTGGCAATTAACCTGAGAACACAAAGCATTCAAAACAAATGATTCTGCATTTCACCAACAGATATATTCTCACTGCAGAAAAGTAAACCAAGCAATCCTTTCCAAATTCAATCAAGTAATTCTAGCCTTAAAAAAAAAGTTTTAAAACATGGCTTGGAATTATCTTTTCATTATATTTAAATCAAATAGTCATTTAAAACATTAATAAAAAATGCAAATGTGTGATATCACCTCTAACAATGTGATCAGGTGATGAGATTTATAGTCAAGCAGATGGCAAACAATTTAAAAAGGTCAGCAAAAAACTCCACAAAGGCTTCAAAAATGTTACGAACAACATAGGCAGTCATTTCTGTCACAGCATGTGTAATGCATTCAAATTAAAATGTTTATTGCTTTCTATTAGCTTACCAGGTATTCTAGAAAACTATAATTGAGAGACAATTTAAGACTATCCAGACATTTCATAGCATTCAAAATTAGAACCTGAAGCACTAAAATACACATTTTCATGAGAAAAATAGGGATTAAAAAATAATGTTTTTACTACTGCTATTATCAGCTTATTAACCAACATAATTACCCAGGGAAGTGTCAACAAGTTTCTAAGTACAACCCAATTTATATCTTCCATATTGTGTATTCTTGAGTTTTTACCAACAAAATCCAATTATTTTTCTCAGTCTGTTTTAATCATTCAGCACTAGGAAGAAAATCCATTCCAAAGATTGTTCTTAATGTCTGTTTCTCTTTTCCCAGAGGGTATTACCAAAAAGCACCAGCCCACAAGTGTTGGCTGCAGCCTGCCTTGCCCCTGAGAGCTGCTCTCTCTTCTGGTCACTCACTGCAACACCCTCCCTGCTTCAACTCTCAGCCAGCTTAACTAAACATGTGCTGGACATCCAGTGGAAACAAAGTAAAGAAATGACCAAAAGCATTGTGAAGCTGAGAAGACCACTGCTGTTTCATCTATTTCATGAATGTTGAGCTCCACCTCCCTCCACCAGGGACTCCTGCCTGTTCAGATGGCCTGAGTGGTCTTACTGCTTTGTCAGGAGGGCCAGCATGTGCATTTAATCTCAGCTGACCATCATGTGCCACAGAAATCCTATTTACTAAATCAGAGAAAAGTATGCAATACATAAAAAGGCAACTATTGTGCATCTTTAAAAATGATCACAGGATTGGGGTTGGGGAAATACAGTGTAATGAAGAAGGAAAGTAAGTACTAGAAAGCATGGACTTAAAAAATATAGCATAAGTTATCACTTACTCTTGCTTCATTCTGCTGAAGTTTTTCCTCCATACTTAAAGCTGTAGGGGAGTCTAAGAGGGCAATCTAAAATTTAAACCACAAAAGACATCAGCAGTTAATAAACAGCAGTAACATACTAGAAGAATTATTCCAAGAATATAGTAAATGATCAAAAACTTCCACAAAAAACATGAGATATTAGTAAAAAGTAATGCCATACCTCCTCCTCAAAAAAAAAAGTGTCATTTATCACCAAAACTCTAATCCAGGGGATACATATCTCATAATAACCAAAGTCATGGCACCCTGGAAAATGTGTATTTGCAATACAAAGCAAAAGTGCAACAGAGACATTTGACCAAAATAAAACACAATCTAAATTCCTAGATTTTAAGGATTTGTCTGTTTGACATGCAAAATACAAAATTCAAAAAGAAAGATGCCAAAGTTTTGTTCAACCACAAGCTCCTGAGGTCCATGCATGTTGAAATATGCAATAAAAACTCATTTATTTTCACTGCTAAATAGTATTCAATGTATGCCATAGCTACACTACAGTCTCTAGCCATTTCCTTATCTGTGTTGCAGAAGTGTGAAGATTGACAATGAGAATGATAAACACCAAAATCAGGTAAGAACTGGGGAGGGACAGACAGACAGGAGAGAAAAACAGAAGCAGGCTAGGGCTTCATCTGAGCTCCTAACATGTCAGCTGTGACCTGAGTATTAGGAACACAGAGCTCCCTATCCTATATATCTTCCTCACTTCTTAAGATGTGACAGGAAGAAAACAGAAAGGGAGTTTCCTGCCCCACCCATCCACAATCACTTTTCTCAATTTAGTATAAACACCTACTGTTTATTCTTATTATATGAAAGCCTGTATTTGTTGTGTTTGTTTATTACAGGGATAGAACCTAGGGGCACTTAACCACTGAGCCATATCCCCAGCCTGCTTTTATTTTTATTTTGAGACACTGTCTGGCTAAGTTGCTTAGGGTCTTGCTAAGTTGCTGAGGCTGGCTTTGAACTTTCGATCCTCCTACCTCAGCCTCCTGAGTCACTAGGATTACAGATATGTGCCACTGTACCCAGCATTTTTTAACAATTCCAATTCCATTTTATAGTTTTCTATTGTATGGACATTCTATAACTTAAGTAAGTACCCTCTTATTAATATAAATTCAGTTTTTTCTAATCTTTTGCTTTATTAGCAATGCTCTACAATAACTACCTTATACCAACCACCTAAGGTATACGTGGTTGTATCACCACAAGAAATTCCTAGAAAAGGGAATCTGTGAGTCATCTATATGTATGATTTTTTTTGGGGGGGGGGAAGGGAGGGATACTAGGGATTGAACTCAGGGGTGCTTTACCACTAAGCCCTTTTTATTTTTTGAGACATGGTATCACTAAATTACTGAGGCTGGCCTTGAACTTGGGGTTCTCTTGCTTCAGCCTCCTCAGTCACTAGAATTATAGACATGTGCCAACAGGCCTGGCTATATGAATCTTCAATTGGGAAGCTGTCCTCTTCAGAGTCTCCAGCATGGTTTTCATGACTATTTACTTTTCAATTTCTATTCAAACAAACAAAAACACCCACAAGGGGCTGGGGATGTGGCTCAAGCGGTAGCACACTCGCCTGGCATGCGCGGGGCGCTGGGTTCGATCCTCAGCACCACATAAAAATAAAATAAAAAGATGTTGTGTCCCCAAAAACTAAAAAATAAATATTAAAAATTATCTCTCTTTAAAAAAAAAAAAAAAAACACCCAAAAGGAGGCCTCAGTGTAACAAGACTACTGTGGGCCACACTTGGCATCTGTGTACTCAACAGAAAGCAGAACCGGCCAGCCGGGGAGCCGAGGTGTTGATCTTGGTAGCTAGATCCTTAAGCGCTACAGAGCTATCCAGCAGCAGTTATCTTTGACCCTCTGAACTACTTGCTTACATGTGAGGGGTGGTCATTTCATATGGACATGTGAGGGGCCCACAGTGGTTTAAAAATCACGCACCACAGGACCCAGCATTCCTTGTGACAAAGTCCGAGGTACATCCTCCAGGGTCCTGGCAAGGGACACACCCAGTTATAGGAGTCACTGCCCCCAGGGAAATCCAAAGCTATGATTTCTCAGCTGGCATTTATATGTTATTCTAATCCTGAAAAAATTCCCTAACATGGGGTCTTTATAATTAGAGATATTCCCATATTATAAAGCTAGGATCCCACTTTAATCAGATTGACAGAGAATGAGGCCAGAAAGTTAACCTATTAGTCAAATTTGTCCTCCAAATTTGAATGAAACAGAAGCTTTATTATCATGTTACTACAAAGTGTCACTTGCACCTAGCAGGTTGTCTTACACACAGAAGGTACTTCATTAAATACTTTTCATTTAAGAAATGAATTGAAATTATTACCAAGCCTGTTTTGTTTATATAGGGTTGACAATTTTTTAAAAAATTAGCCCTTTATAATATGGCAAATTTTGCAGAATCCACCATTGGACTTTTTTATCTATAACTAAAGCTGAAACATTACTAATTCATTATCAGTTTAGTAGATAATCACTAACTGAGCGATATGCCTCAAAGGCTATTATGACCAAAAGCTCTTTTTAGAAAATATGTATTTCCAATTTTTTTTACAAATTTTGAAGCATGTATAAAGGAAGACCTACTTAAGTTCTTTCAAAAGAAAAACTAACAAACATAAACCACTGTCAATTCTTCTATGCAAGGTGTCTATGTTCAGGATTAAATAATATTTAGATTAAATTCATGTGTCATTAAACTGAGAGTGATGCTATCTCAAAAATACAGCAATATTGCCTCTCTCAATAGCATAATTAAGCACCTCTTGCCTCCCACTCTTGCCAATACACTATACAATCAACTGTACTATTGTATTTTGAACATATGTTTTGTAGGTTTCAGGAAACCATTGGAAACTTTTTTTTTCCTGTTAATTGTGCTCACATTCTTTCTTAAATTTTCTGTTAGGTTGTTTTTATTCTTTTCTAGATGTTCATTTCATAATAAGGAAATCAGTCTTATGTTGAATGAGCTGCAACATTTTTTCCTGGTTTGCATCACATGGATTAGAGGAAATCTTCATGCTATTATGTACATAAGCATCTTCACTTACTTTTGTCTACCTGAGCTCTCACAGCATGAGAAGAGTTCAAACTTTCTGTGGCAAATATGTGTCACTGTTTCCTGTTATTTCCAATAGTTTCATTGTTTTTTTCCTTTATGAAAGTTGACGTCATATATCATTTTATTTGAGAACTTGTCATGACAAAGTGATCTTTTTTTAAGCTCATATATTCTCTTTCTCATTGCTTTCTTTCTCCTTGAATTAACTGGTAGGCCCTTGCCTGTATTTTATTCTATTCTATTATATTCTATTCAGCCACTGGGGATCCCAGGGGTGTTTTATCACTAAGCCACATCCCAATCCCTTTTTACTTTTTATTTGAGACAGGGTCTCACTAAATTTTTTAGGGCCTCACTAAGTTGCTGAGGCTGGCTTTAAACTTGTGCTTCTCCTACCTCAGCCTCCTCAATCGCTGGGATTACAGGCATGTGCTACCACACCCAGCCCTTTGCCTGTTCTTATACCAGCAGATAACTGAGTTCTGCTTTGTAACCCTATCTCAGATGTATCAATCTTAAAAGTTCTACATAATGATACTTCTATTATTTAAAATTTATCATTGGCTCCAGCTACAAAAATGAGCAATTTGTTGTTCTTCCATCTTCTCTTTCCCACCAACTTTTTGCTGTTTAACTTTTATTGTTTATTTCATTGTTATACTGTTTAATTTACTTGTCTCCCAATATATACAAGAGAGATGAGGGAGTCAAGAGACATTCTGTCTCTGCCAAATTCAAAGCAGAAATATGTTAAAATATGTCTCAATGTAATAAAAGAGAACAAAAACTTCATTAAAAAAAGGATATCCCAATATCCACTTTCATTACTAATCATCTGAGAAGTGCAAAGGTAAAATCATTCTGTGACACTGGTATATATTTATCAGAATGGTTGCAATGAAAAATGACAATAACAAATGTTGGCAAGATCTATAGCAATTAAAACTGCCATTTTCATACACTTATGGTGGAGAATAAATTAGCATAAACATTTTTAAAAACTGTTTGGCAGTTTCTACGTAACTACTAAAACTGAACATACGTACACCTTCTAGTGTAGTAGGTGAAGCAAATACAATACATCCATAATATATTATTTTATAAAATTATACTTTTAAAACTGATACATGACATTTGCAATAGTGAATACACAAAATTATTAAAAGCAGAAACTAATTTTTATTTAGCTGCGCTTAAATAAATAACTATAGAACAGAATTTTGATTTCAGTAATATTCTGAAATATTGAACCATAGTAGTAGCACTTGAAATAGAATACTGTACAAATAGAACAATGTCCTCAGAAAGATTCAGAGATTTTTAATGAGTATTTAAGTATGCCTGCTTATTTTTTTAAATAATATAATTTAATTATTTTAGGGTAAGCCTGGATTGTCTCACAATAATTTATAGCTTCAGAGTATAATAAATAACTTTTAAGAATTTATCTTCAACGTGATATAAAATAGACCATTCCATCCATTCCATACTCAGCCTCAAAACAACAGTAACAAAAATACTCCCTCAAGTACATCAGTAGTTGGTGGGTGGGGTAGGGCATGAAATGTAAGGCACCACTTCAGCATGTCAAAACCTCTCAAGACATTCCTTAGAAAATGTGTGAATGTTTTTAAAAATTAAACTTTTTCTGTTTGTGTAAAAAGGATGATCTCTCCTTTTTTCCTTCATTCTCTCAAATGTTTAAGTACAAGAAGTTACACCTAGAATTTTTCAAATACTTCCTTGACATACAGTACTTTGATCCTATCAAATAATCTTTAAATGCTTACTTGAGAGGAATAATGCTTTTAAAACATTGAAAAGGGATCCCAGTAACAAAGTATATGTGGCTCAGGTTGTAAGTTTTTACATCACACGCAGCTGTACCATTGATTCTGACAACTTCCTTTCACACACGAAGCTCACATCACAAAGTAAAATGTGTGTGGAGATATTTGTAAGCACAATGAATGATTCCCATCTGGTTAATCAGGTGGGATAGGGCTGTCAGGTGTGTTTCAGGACACAGGAAGCTCGGTGAGCTTTTCCATCCTGGCAGTATTTTCATAAATCAAGCTATGTATGGGATGTCAAGAGCTTCAAGTGCTATATGTTCCTACATGGAAAACACTGCTCTGGAGACCACTTTGCAGTTAAAGAAAAATATTTCTTTTAATGATGTACTGAAGACACACATTCAGGGATTAAGAAAATGGGATGAAATGTATCTTTATTTCTAACTCCAGTAAAACTTGTTCTTGATTTTCTTTCAAGGGTGGCCTTTCTTCCCAGCAGTATCTAAGCCCACGTGAACTTAACTCACTATTCATCACAGAATGTAACTCTGTTTGTCTTTTGGTTTTTTTTTTTTTTTTGGTTTTTTTTTTTTTTTTTTTTTTTTTTTTTTTTTTTTTTTTTTTTGGTGGTTCAGGGGATTGAAGCCAGGGCCTTGTGCATGCAAGGCAAGCACTCTAACAACTGAGCTATGTCCCCAGCCCACAGAATGTAACTCTGTGTGTGTGTGCTTTGCAGACTCTAAGAAAGTTTGCTATAAAAATAAAAAAGGGATAAGGCTTCTTCACTAGAAACTCAAAAGATCCTGAAGTGAGGCCATTTCAATAATCAATAAAGACCCCAGGGACAGCAATACAGCCAGGTGACAGGTATAATGTCACACGTGTCAGTGAATCACTATATCCACCTCTGTGACAGGTGATAAGAAACAGAGATTCCAGAAAGGTGTTCAAACAAGTCTTTCATTCTGCTAAAATACATTTTAAAGTCATAAAATGCATGGGTAGAATTTTAAATATTACTCTAAGCATCTCAATTTCTTTCCACTAATGGAGATTATGCCGCTAATCCTATTGCATGCTAAATTTCCATCCATAATTGATAACTATTAGATAGTTAATCATTTCAGGTTTAGTGGATAAAATCTCACATATGAAGCACATAATGAATGCAAAGGCCAATAGGAGGTTGATGTAAAGGAGAGACTGGCTAACTCATTTGAAGCTTTACTTAGCACTTATTTACTCAAATCAATACTATGAGATAATTGTCTCATTAAGATCTAGAAATAGATGCCATTACTCAAAGAAAATTATCCATAAATCTCAGAAAAACCCAACCTGATTCCCTTGAGCAAGCAGTGTTTTCAGTCTGGCTATTTCAGCTCGCAGCTCACGGATGAGTTTGACGTTGGCATCCTCATTAATGGTAGGCTTGTTGATGATGTTTTTGGCTCTATTTGCATATCGAAGAGTACTTAGGGTTTCTCCATAATTGACATCAGCAGGTGAAATAGCTGTGAAGAATGAATTCAAAAAATAATTTATCTAGCACTCCATGTTTCATTTAACACAAAGTTGGTTTGTAATTTAAAAGTCAGATTAACCCCAGGTCATTGGATAGACTAAATATTCATTGCCATAGTAATGAATATTAAAAATTATCTAAGATTTTATAGGAAAGGGTGTTCACCACACCAAATTAAATGTCATTTTGCTCTTCTCAAGTCTAGAATCAGCCATCTAACCAACTTTAAAATGGGATGAGACATCCCAGCATAGTTAAGGCAGTGGAAAATATAAAAAGAGGATTTCAACACTCTTTGAACTTCTCAAAATTAAGCAGGAATTAAAACACTTTAAATATTTCTGGCCAAGCCAACCATCTGGAAAAATCTACTAGAACATGATAATTTTTTAAATGATTCAATAGACTAGCTAATTCTTTCTTTCTGGAAACTTTGGTTAATCCCAACCCACCCCCCACCAAACCTTAAAGTCAGGATGACTGTGAAATTCATGGAATTATACACCCAGGTAAGATCCCTTGCCTCTGCAGTTAATGCTTGGCAATTGGTAGGGTAAGGGACATATGAAAGGGAAAAGAAGGAGAGAAAGAGGAAGGGGGAGAAGAAAATGACTATTCCCTCTTTCTACGTATTTTTCTTTATTCTGCTTCTTTCAGTTAATCAGCCAAAATAAGTTTCTTTATTGTTATCATTATTTGTTATATGTATTAGAATTTTTCTCTCAATTTTCAATTTCAAATGTTGCATCTACTGCTTTAAATAGAAACACAAGGTTGAGTTTTTTCCATTGTAAAAAATGATTTTCTTCTGTGAGTTAGTGAAGTTAAAAGTTTCTGCCTTGTATTATAAGCAAAGAAAAACTAAGAGTTTCTGCATGATATCCCAACTTCTATAACATAGCCAGGCTACATAACAGTTAATACTATAAGATTACATATTAGATACAGTAGGTAAATTTCAAGATTGATAAACCATTACTTTTTTAAGATATAAAAGGTATTACACCCTAATGAGACATTTCCAATGTAAATATTTACAGTTCGTTCACAGAAAATACTGAATGTTTAGAAAAACAACTGAAAACTCTTACTGGCAATCATGATGGTTTTAGAGTTTCCTCCAAGGCTATCTTTCAACAACCAAGTCAAAACAGAATCCCTGTAAGGCACAAAAACTTGCTTCTTCTTTACAAGAGAGTTTGCTGCATCCTGAGATAAATCAGCTATAGGAAGGAAGGAAAGAAGGACAAAGAAAGGATAATTACTAAAATATTTTTTTCCTCTAATTTTGCTTCAAAAACCCTTGAGGATGTTGCCTCTGTTTGCAAGAAAAACATAAAGCATAACTGCTTTGTGCTAATACAGCACCACAAGGAAAAAGAGGCAAATGGTGAGCATAAACTTACCTAAGGCAGAAATGACGTTTCCCAGAGTCACGAGAGATTTGTTAATATTTCCCCCTTCTTTGAGCCTGACCCCAGTGGCACCGGTGGCATCTGCACGCTCGCTTCCAGCAAGATCAACTAAGTGGATCTTACTCACGGTTTCACATGGCATTTCAGAATCAAATTTTGCCTGTAGTCAAATATGAAAGTAAAATTGGAGAGATACAAAGGGGCCTGATGTTTGTGATACAAATTCTAATTATTTCCACTTCTCATTGCAACCTCTCAGGGTAAATCTTCTTTCATTTTGTTGTCTTATTGGGATTACAAAAACTTCCAAAATCCAATTCCATATACAAGAAGTCTACCATATGTGATTCTTTAGCTTGCTGGAGCCATCTCATTGCTCAAATCACTGTCATTCTCAACAGAGCCCCACTGAATCAGAGTGTGGCAGAATATGAAAGTAGGCCCATTCTCCTCTATAATCTGCAGCATGTCAAGCACAAAAGCTCTCCAAAATATGACAAATGTACACAATTATGTAAAAAATAATTTGATTATTATCTGATAAAACATTTTCACAATTTTTAATGTGAAATGTTAATACTATATCCCTTGTTTAATTTTACCAAAATTTAATCTTTCCAAAGACTTTTAATTTATGCTTTACATTTTGAACCAAAAGGCAAAACTAAACTTTTGATAAAAAGGTAAACCCCTTAAAAACTACAGATAACCATAACCCTAACTAATCAGAAATCAGGAGAAAAACTAGTAAACTATTATAAATCAAAGCAAGGGTCTAAGGAAAGATAAAGGTGAGCAGAAAGGAAAGAGAGTTATTCTGACTAACCTTAGAGAATCTTTTCATTTGCTACTCTCTGATCCCCTTCATTAATAAAATGCTGCCTTTGTTTCTGACATGTTGGTGAAGACATCACCAAATTTGTAACATATTCTTAAGCCCTAAGAGAACCCTGCATTTTTTGATTCAAGTGTTCTGCTGGCCTCAGTTTTAAACTATATACATTTGATCCTTTCCCCATGTTCAAGGAGCTCTACATCACTTGATCATAATGACTCTTATATTAGTACTTACAAATGTTCGCTGTCCTTTAATATCATTCTAATAATCATAATCAACACTGGAGGGTGAGCACCATGGAGTGATAATGCACTGCACTCACTCACCTTGGCCTCCAGCTGGTCTGGCTCTGGCTCATAATTCATTATCTCCCACACAGCTCAAAACAACAAAAACTTTTCCTTAATTCAGGAAAGAGCAAGGTGTTCTTTTTTTGTTTTGTTTTTGGGAATGCTCGTGTGTGTGTGTGTGTGTGTGTGTGTGTGTGTGTGTGTGTGTGTTTCTTTTTTCTTTTTAAGTCTAGAACATGATGGAAGCCTACTAAATATTTCTTAAGGGTACACAACAGAACATTGAAAATTACTGTGATTGTAACCACGGAGAAACTCGGTGCACAGCACATGTTCAACTTTAATTAACCAGAAAATGACAGCCACCTTTGCTTGCTGCTGTTCCTGGTTCAACAATGATCAGTCCTCAGCTGGTGCTAATCAGCAAGTAAAGTCCTCAGGGATGGAGCCAGCAGGCCCCACAGCTGCCCTTACCTGAGTGAACTTGATGGTGAAGATGGCATGAGACCTGCTACTGACATCATTCATCCCAGTTGCTGCTGTGGTACGATTGATATTTCCTGCATCCATAAGTTCTTCCACATCACCATAATTCTGTACTAAATGTTTGGATAAATCTGGGGGAAAAAAGAGGGAGGTAAAGAAATCCCATTATATAGTAACTGAAAAAATTTCCTTCTATGAAATAATGCATGTCAACAAATCTGCTGAGCTATCTGAAGACCTTACCAGTTTCTACAGTTTGGAGGCATATAATGCACTCAGGAGCTGGACAAGTTGGTTAGTCTCACTGGGCCTCAATTACCCCATCTTATATTGTGTACCTATTACATAGGGTATTTGGGATGTTAGCTACTGACATAAATCTCTTAGCATTAGTAATAGCACAAAGAACAAAAATGTAAAAGCACTGTATTCACATAAAATCTGGGCATTTTAAAGCATTTAAAATATATGTGTGTACATATATATTTTTGAAGGGAGGGGGAACATTCATATACTTCCAACTCCTCTGCTGTAGCTCCTTCCTTTTCTGTCAGGCAAACAAATATTATCAGTACTTCCATACCCTTCTAGAAACAGCTCATATGTGTATAGGCAATTGTGTGTGTGTGTAGGCAAGTGTGTGTATGTGTGTGTGTGCGTGTGTGTGCGTGTGTGTGTGTAAATAAACCCACTTCCCCCACTTCATACAAATGGGAGCATACTTGGCTTGGGGTGTAGCTCATTGGTGGCCCTGGCACTTGGCATGCATGAGGCCTGGGTTTAACTCAGAGAAAGCCACACAAAAAAAGAAAGAAAATTGTATACCATAATATTATTTTTCACCCTGCTTGTCTTAATGTAATGAAAATATATTAAAGAATATTCTGAGGCTGGAGTTATAGCTAAGTAATAGTGTGCTTGCCTAGCATGTAGGAGGCTCTGGATTCAATCCCCAGCACCTCAGAACAATGCATATCATAAACATTATTTTGCAACCTGCATTTTTTTAATGCAATGATACATAAAGAATAGTCTGAGGCTGGGGGTGCATCTCAGTGATGGAGTGCCTGTCTAGCGTGTGCATGACCCTACCATTGAAAAAAAAAACAAAAGCAATATTCTGTATCAGTTAAGGAGATTTCTCATTCATTTTTAAGGATTCAGAGCTTTCACTGAAGTATGTACTGTAACCAATTTAACCAATCTCCTATTGAGACTATAGAGGTTGTTTACATATTGTGTTCAATTACAAGTAATGTGACTACAAATAATCTCATACATAGGTCTTTTCAAATGTGTGGGAATGTTTCCACAAAATAAATTCTTAGAGATGGAATTGCTAAAACAAAGGGCATTTGAAATTTTGATACATTTTACAAAATTGTCCTTCACAAAGGGCAATTTACACCTAACAGTGGCAATGTATAAAAAGGCTGTCTTCCAATACCCTCCCAATGCTCTTATCAGACTCATTTACAGCTGCCAAAGATGGGTGACAAATATCATCCCAAAGTATTTTTATTTTACTTTCTTCTATCATGAGTGAGGGTGAGCATTCTTTCTTGCTATTTAAAAAGCACCAGTATTTCCATTTCTATGAACAATCTGTTTACATTCTTTTACTTGTTTGATTTTCCTTATTGATCTTTAAGTGCTTTTCATATATTAGGAAAATTAATGCTTTATCTGAAATCTGAATTAAAAATATTTCCCCATTTTGTAATTTAGCTTTTTCCTGTGTTTACAGTGTCTCTGATTGTTTTTTACTTTTTACCATTTCAAATTTGACAAATTTGTTTTATGGTTTCTGGATTTTTCAAATTTTTAAATGCCTTCCCCTTCCAAGTTTCTGAAAAAAAAAATTAATCGATGGTGTCTTGTAGTTATTATATTATTTTTACATGTAAATCTTTGATCCATTTACCATTTATCCTGCTGTAAAATCTGAAGTATGACACTAGTTTACTTTTTCTCCTCCCAGAAAACTTAATAATCCATACTCCTCCAATGTTTGTATATTTGTTAAAAACTAAATTCCCAGAGCTGGAGATGTAGCTGAGTGGTGAAGTGTTTTGCCTGGCATGCATAAGGTCCTGTGTTCAATGTCCAACATGTGTGCACACCTTCACACTCAAAAAAAAAAAAAAAAAAACCTAAATCCCCATAGGTATCTACATCAGGATACAGGATACCCTTTTTGATCACCAACTCTTCATATACCAGTTTTATATGTTTTAACATTTAATAATGCAATTAAAAGAAAACATAAGGACATAAAACATAAAAACATAAGCTAAAAACTATCAACCATAGTAGCTATCTACCATGCTATCATAAACCTCATGGTTGCATATATTACTGTGGGAATGGAAGGCAAAAGTGCAAATAAAAATTTAATATAATTCAGATGGGGTCCTTATGGTATACCTGATACCTTTTTCAATTCCCCTGGGGATTAAACCCAGGGACACTTAACCACTGAGCCACATCTCCAGCCCTATATTATATTTCATTTAGAGATAGGATCTTAATGAGTTGCTTAGCACCTTGCTTTTGCTGAGGCTGGCTTTGAACTTGCAATCCTCCTCCCTCAGCCTCCCAAGCCACTGGGATTACAAGAGTGTGCCACTGTGTCTGGCCACCTGATATCTTGAGGTTAAAAAAAAAAAAAGGCAATCCAAAATAGGTATATCTTTAAACCCAAAAACAGATCCCAGTCTGGCCTCCAATGAAACACACATGAAAAACTAAATCCAAACAAAAAAGCTTGTCTCCCTCTATGTGCAATGCCTGTAGACCAGCCAAGACTCAGCTTTCTTATGCTGAGCGAGATTAGCTTCTTTACAAGGATGGCCTAAAACCCAGCCAATTTTTGTTTTTTTAAATAAGAAGCCAAGGCCAGTTTCTTCCCCGTCATTCTGCAGTATTTCCCACAAGTGACTGTGCCATACTAGCGTATCTCAACACAGATGCTGAGTGCCACACACAGGAATCCTGTTAAAGCTCTTCTTAACAAAAAGTAGGTCTCAAAATATCTTTCTTGCCATAAAACATCACTAGAATCAGTAAAGGTACACTGCTAAAATGCCACACTATGGAAAGATACAGGATACAGGCTTGCTTATCTAGCCTAAGAACACTGGAAAACAAATTCTGAGAGACTGTTTTAAGCCAAAGGAAATCTATTGGCAAGCCTCAGGAAATCAGTAAACATCTTGTGAAGTATGAATTCATTAGATGAACACTGTGTAATGACAGCTCATATCATTTTTACTATAATAAAATTCCAAAAGTGAACAAATTCTTAATTTTCACTATTATGCTAATTTTTTTCTTCAAAAGCTTTATTTTTACACAAATCCTCAGGAAGGACAGGGATGCAAAATATTCATTCTTACCCTCAACATAAGGTCCTTCTTTTGGATGCTCACGAACTCTTAAATTGAAGGTTTTAGATGACTTCCGTCTAAGTAGATCTCTTACACGTTCATTATAAATTTCTAAGTAGCTAAAAATTTTAAACAAAATGGAATTCAAAAAATTATTTCAGGCACTGACAACAATAACAAGACTCATAATAACAGCAACTTCAACTTATGAGAGGTAATTGTATCATATACAATGCTAAGCACTTTATTTGACTATTTCATTTAATCCCTAAAATAGCTCAGTAATAGGTACTTGTATTATCCCCATTTTATAGGTTAAACAAAGGAGATCTAGAGTGATTTAAATAACTTTTCCAAAGCCCCAATACCACCAAAGAGGGCCAAACAGCCATGAGAAATACAAGTGACATATCTGCCCTCAAAACCACTGAAGAGACAAGCTCCCAAACAGGTTTAAATTTCAAAGAGGAAAAGCACCAGGGCCACCAGGTTTATTTATAGGTTAGATTTAGAGTGATTTGGCCAACATGAAGAATAACACAAACCTTACTCAGCCAAAAGAATGAGGAAAGTAATTGGGTATATTCGTAGAAGTCAAAGGCTAACTCCATTTGAGATAAACATCAAATGCTATAGTTTCCAACTGAGCTATGTTATTTCTGATCCAAACTGTACCCAAGAAAGTCATTGAAAAGCCAGTGTTTTCAGCTTTATTCACAACCACTGTAAGTACAGGAGAGGAAAAAGCAGACTCTTTCCCTAAGAAAGGCTAGTACTTCAGCACAAACCAAGCGGCCCTGGCTCCAACCAAGCTCTCATTTGCTCACGCCATCAAACCCTACCTGACTTCAGTCCGAAAAGATGCTTCATCCCATCTGGTGGTTTCATTTATCCGGCTGAAGAGCCCTTCACAGATCCGAGGTATTAAGCCCAAATCACCCTGCAATGAGAAGGAAAAATGTCACAGCTGTCATTTGAAATAAAAATAACTGACAACTGAATTTGCATTTTGCTGGAATGGAACTGGACTCCAAGGGCCTGCATGCCAACCCCAGCCTGCCACCCAAGGACCCTAGACACGATTTACCCTCGGCAGGACTGCTTATTCTCTGAAATGAGAGCATTGGAACCTTCTATTTCTACATTCTGAGACTTGGACAATATGTGATTAGAAGTGAACCAGTTAAATCATAGCTTGCAAAGATATGGAAACTTATTCTCTATAAAACAAGACTATGTCCAACTGCAAAATAAATGTTAAAAATATCTAGTTAAATGACACAGAAAGAGAAATATATATCAGGAAGAAAAGAAAAGAAACACTAAGAAAGCTTTAGTAAGTCCTCAAGATTATTACTAGCTGTCTTAAAACATAGATAAGAGAACCATATTAAAACATGTAATTTATGTCTCATTTTGATGCAACGGCCTCCCTAGAAAAGATTTAATACATCATATCACTTTGCAATGTGGGTATCATATTCATTAATCATGTTTTGGTCAGCATTAATCTGGTAAGCATCACAATGGTACAAGACAAGGCAAAATGTTCTCATGGGGTCCCAAACAACACCACTCCTCGTGATTAGCGTGGTACTTTTTTTTTTTTTAAATAAACTATCATACCCTAAATATAGAAAGAACACCCAAGAAGTACTTACCTGTAAGGTCAGAGAAAAATACCTATCATTTATGAGCACTAGCTTCTAGGAATCAACAAAATTCATACACAGGTTTTTTTCTCCCCAAAGGCATAGTAGGGAAGCAGAAAAAAAGAAGTGATAAGAAAAAGTAAATGCAAAATTCTTCAAATATTGTTTGCAGCTCTCATTTGTTCTGCTTTACTTTTTCGGCATTTAGGATGCATAGCACGACATGTACATCATTCTACTTTAAAAGAGAAGCCTGAGTTTAAGATGTCACTCTACCACTCTACGTGCACGGAAGTAAGTTCATCTGGGAAGCCCTGCTCTCCTCCAACACAGTACTTCCATGAACCACCAAACCTTTAGCATTGAGGACACCACCACTCCTGCTGGCAGGAAGCCCTCAAGTTCTGCCAGAATCTCTACATCTAGAACACGTAACAGGTTTGGCAGTCACTGAACAGTGCTTTTGCTGTGACATAAGAAAACACATGCAAACACTGTCTAAATTTGGAGAAAACATAGAACAAGATAAAATTCCAACAATCCTGTCAACTTTTCATTCCTTCATAGTTTGGAGCAAGTGTAACATTAATATCTGTTAATTTACATAGATAAACTAATGAACTATATAAACTATGTTGATTCCTATATAAAGTACACTTCCCTTATAAACTATATGTAGACTATGTAACTCTAACTTTTTTAATGTATTTACTGGATTTATGAAATACCTTTCCATCAAAAAGTTAGATTTATTTTTTACATTTTTTACTTGAGGGAAAATGTTCTGAATAATTTTAAAAAGAACAGACTTCAGTATTTTTATTCAAACTTTTGTGTTGGCAGAAAAGGAGAATAAATTACTTGTGGGCCCAGCATATTTTCTTGATAAGATTATAAGGCCTTTAAAAACAGAAAATGAACTGGGACTTGCATCCATTATTCATACTTATATACTTGAAACTATTTCTAATTTAAAATCTCTCAAAGGAAATTTAGTCCAACTTATTACTGACTTTTATCTTATTACACAAGAATAATCAGAACATGAAAAGCATGTTAGTAGAGATCAAGTAGATAAAAAGATAATTCTATCAGTTCAGAGGAAGATAAGAAATTCCTTCCCACGCAAACAACGTACAGAATTTCCCATCATAGTGTATGACTTTCCAGATCCAGTTTGTCCATATGCAAAGACACAAGCATTATAACCTTCAAATGCAGATTTCACCACATCTGTGCCAAGGGTTTTGAAAACCTGCAAGACAAAAAAAAAAAAAAACCAGACACACACAAAACACAAAAGATACAATTACCATGGATTTTAATAAAAACCCCTGCAGTGCTGACAATGTTCTTCAATGCTACTTTCATCTCTTAAGGATTATGCCATACAAATAAATCACTGCAGGACTGTTAACAACAGAATATGTATGTACCCTAATTTTTAATCAAAAGTAAACTTTTAAGCAAGCAAAAAGCAACCCCATCCTCTTTCCTACTTAATCAAAGTAAACAAGCCAAAGTGATAATCATGTCTAGAAGCAAAAAAGATTTTAAAAGGATGATGATTTACCATTCACAAATATATGTTTATAAAGCTATTCATTCTATCAGAACTTCTAGAAACGAATATTCAAAACCTGAAGGTCACAGTAGCAATAAATTATTGCCTGAACCATGCTAAATCCAAGTCCTCATTTTTAAGGGTCCAGGTTCACAGAGATAAATCTCTGAAGGTTTTCCTGAAACTGAGTGATAGACTGGTATAAATGAGGCCAGGATGGCTGGATTCCCTCATGACAGAGTACAGATGCTTTCTCCTGTTGGATATCTGCCCAGGACGGAGAGGGTGGTAGACAACCTGTGTGGGGATGGGGGTCATACCTACAATGGTCTGATTCCATGTCCATGCAACACATAATTGCAATTTGGAGAGTAAAAGAAGATGAAGTACAAATAATTCAGGAAGACAACTAATGTAAATTAGACAAACCAAGAAGTGAAGGATTCTAGTTATATCCAGCTGGGAAGGGGTGAACCAAAGCTTTAGTGTTACTTCCTGTCTTCTAAGCCCAGTACACTAAGGGCACATCTAATTTTTCCCTGCTTCAAACATAGGAACATCAACAACTAAAAGATGTCAGTTATCTTCACAGAACTATAAAATGGTGAAGAATTCCTAGGTGGAATCTCCACAGTCCAATTTCTGAGTTAATTTCCTGCAGAAATGACCAGCCTGTGAGTGATGTCCATTAGCCAAAAAACAAGAGACCCAATTAGATTAACCACAAAGTCATCTCCAACTACTACCAAAGGGCTGAGAGCAATATATCCTAACTATGCTACACCTGAGAATCACCTGGGACACTTCAAAGAGTTCCACAGGCCAGGCTGGTGACCCAGCTTAATGAAATGCAATCTAAGGGCTGTAAACCCAGGAATCAGTGTCTTATAATGCTCCCCAGGTGATTTCAAAATAAGCAAAACAGGTAAACCTGGCCATCTTCATCTCAAATCCACATTCGTAGTAGTAGTAGTAGTAGTAGTAGTAGTAGTAGTAGTAGTACCAGGAATTGAACTCAGGGATGCTTAACTACTGAGCTACATCCCCAGCCCTTTATATTTTTTATTTTGAGACAGGGCCTTGCTAAGTTGCGTAGGGCCTCATTAAGTTACTGAAGCTGGCTTTGCACTTGTGATCCTCCTGCCTTAACCTCCTGAGCCACCATGCCTGGTTCATATCCAAATTTTTAAAAATCCTATTAATAACACCTGCCATCCCTGGACAAAATGAAAACATAGCCAACTGAACTTCAGCTTTCTCTAGACATCTTCCTCCCAGCATCTTGTTTGGACTTTGTTTCCTCATTCTCAAGGAGGTGAAAGATTTACAAACTACCACTTCAATTGAGTCATTTCTACAGATGGCCAAGGTCATTCCTTCTGAGTTAATTTCTACTCATTTCAGCTTTACAACCTGATATTTTCTGACCTTATTCTCAAATTCTGATGCTGTACTCAATTTCCAGTTACAACAGTGGCTCACTGGGCACTTTCTATACAATTTCACGTGTTCATGTATTAATCCTCAGAAATTACTACAGGGTGAGTGGCATTACCAGACCTCAAATGAGGAAGGTGAAAGGGAGGGTTAGGGAAGTGAGCACCTGCCAGTGGGTGGCCAAGCTGGGACCTCACCCAGGTCTTTCAGACTCCAAAGGTTTTATGGTTATATGTCCTCTTCCCAAACCCTCTAAATTGACAATGAAGTCCTAGACCCCTCTGGAAGCACTCCTCCTCAAACTTCTGTTAAGAAGCAAGACCCATAATCCCAGGGAGACTAAGGGCTCCAAACCATCAGTCTGAGATTCATTTTCATCACTACACTTGAGTAAAAACTCTAAAATATTTCCCCAATTTCTTCCTTCTAAACAAAAAAGAAAAATGAGGCAAGATCATTTCACTGGATAGGGACACCTTACAAAAAGTTCTCAGAGGATAGAAGATGGATCTTCTCTTACAGTTTGGTCTGGGGCTAAAACAATGTCCTACTTATATCAAATCCAAATGTTACCACAATGAAGTTCTTCCCTAGGATTAAAATTCATACCCACCATTTTGTTATTACTTTTATTAGAAAGCTAACCCAAATGGTTTTCTGAGGTATATGTGCATGAGTGCTTGAGTTTGAGACTAGTGGACATGATACCAAAAGGGGTCTAGAAATTGCAGTTCTGGAGGTGTAGAGATCAGGCCAGACTCATTCTCAGTTTCAGGTAACCCACCCACAGCCAGCTGAGACCTGAGAAGCAGCAAGCACTACCTGCATCTCGAGAGGTCTTACAAGGAAAGACCATCAGGCTCCCACCAAAGACTAATCTAAAAATCTGCTACAGATGGGAAGGGAAGGTCAGCTTTAATAGACTGAGCATTCCACTGGCAGCAAAACTCTGCCAAAGTCCCTCACCTGGCCCAGGTTACCTCAAATCCACCTAGCTGCATATGGAAGCACAGACTAGACTTCACAGCTGATTTCCAGTGTAATCCGAGGCATCACAGGGCCTTGCTGGAGGAGAATTGCCCACAAGAGGGCGCTGCTAAAACAAAGACTGCCCACCAGGAGATCTTTTTTAAGTTTCAGGTTTCTCCAGGGTTGAATTAAGGAACGGGTTGTATGAGATCAAAGGCTCATTTTGGAGTTTTGAAGAACCATTAAGAAAATTAAACTTTATTTAATATTTTACTAATGTTTTTTAATTTACATGACTATAAATTTTAATTGCTCTTTTTTTCTGATTCTAAAATAATGGTCATCTTACCTGGTATTTGTTTAATGTCAATGGTCATCTTACCCAGCATTTATTTAACATCAAGGAAAACTTGACTTGAGCTCTGGTAATAGGCATGATATATTTTCACAATACAGTTTTACATTCAACTAATTAAAGAGAAAGCAAGTAAGCATCATGTTAATTTGAGTCCTTCCCTGATTATAGCAGGGACAGCTCACCTAGATAGTCTAAAATGTCAGCACGAAAACTTTAGTCAATATTTAAAACTGAAGCCCTTTTTAGTAACAACAGGTGTTAAAATTAGAAATGAAGGGCATTCTCCTTAACAGAGTATTTTTTTGGATTTTTTTATTTTTATTATAATTTTTTATTTATTTTAATTAGTTACACATGACAGTACAATGATCTTGACATATCATAAATTTGAATCAGATGGGATATAATTTCTCATTTTTTTGAGTGTACAGGTTGTAGAATCACATTGGTCATGCAGTCACATATATACACACAGCGATAATAATGTCTATTTTATTCTGCTGTCCTTCCTTCCCCCCCTTTCCCCTCCCCTCCCCTCCCATCACTTCTCTCTACCCAATCTAATGTGATACACTTTTTTCCCCCCTCACACCTTCATACATGTATTCTGTATAACGATGAGGGTCTCCTTCCATCTTCCATGCAATTCCCCTTCTCCCTCCCTTTCCCTCCCACCTCTCTTCCCTATCTAGAGGCAATCTTCTTCTCATGCTCTTCCTCCCTACCCCATTTTGAGTCACCCCCCTGATATCAGAGAAGACATTTGGCATTTGTTTTGGGGGGATTGGCTAAATTCACTTAGCATAATCTGCTCTAATGCCATCCATTTCCCTGCAAATGCCATGATCTTGTTATTTTTTAGTTATGAGTAATATTCAATTGTGTATAAATGCCACATTTTTTTTATCCATTCATCCATTGAAGGGCATCTAGGTTGGCTCCACAGTCTAGCTATTATGAATTTTGCTGCTAAAAACTTTGATGTGGCTGTGTCCCTTAACAGAGTATTTTAAAGATAAATCTCACCAGGCAAGGTAGCACACACCCATAATCCCAGTAACTCAGGAGGCTAAGGCAGGTTCAAAGTTACAGTAATTCAGGAGGCTAAGTCTAAATTCAAAGACAGCCTCAGCAAAGTGCTAAGCAACTCAGTGAGACCCTGTCTCTAAATAAAATACAAAATAGGGCTGGGGATATGACTCAGTGGTCGAGTGCCCCCTAAACTTAATCCTTAGTATCCAAAAAAAAAGGATAGATATCTTCCTGAATCTATTACGGCTTATTGACATAAGGTTCTACTACACAATGTTTTAACAAATGTACCTCAAAGCTCTCTTAGTTCTGTAATTGAATGGAACAATCTCAGGTTACTCACCTAAATACCCGGAAGTATTTGGGAAGACATGCTGCACGTATACCTAAAGCACTGAAGTTACCTTTACCTGTTGAAAGAGTTTCAAAATCTTGAACTATTTCTAAACTCCAGGCATTTATTTTTAGCCTCCAGAAGAGCTAATCTTTTACCTGCTTCCCTAATCTTAACTCTTATAAAGCCCAGGAAATGTCATCTGTTCCGTAAATTAACCACCATCTGTAAACCAGTTCACTGGGTCAGCAAATATTTACTTACTGTGCCAGGTCCTGCTGTCACACAATGCTCTATTTTTCTATCCCCAGGCTTTCCCCCAGCACAGCCCTCTGTCCACAGGACCTCAAATTCAGAATAAATGGGGAAAATCTAGCAGCTCAATAAACAAGTTTTAAAAAGAGGACCTTTGAGGCTCTTCACTCATCCTGTTTTGAAGAGATTCTAGAGATCACCATACTAAACTGGTTTTTCCATTAACAAATTCCCTTTTACCGGCCCCTTTATTCCCATTCCTATAATAAAGCCTAAGTCTAGATTCCAATATCTATAACATTCTCTCTCTCACCAGACTATCTACCAACACTGACTAAACCCAGTGTTAACCAGTCACCTTGACACTAAGGTCATCTCCTCTCACTCACCCACTCTCACTTGGCCAACATACCGTCCTATCCACTTGTCCTCTAGAACATGCCACTCAATTCCTTCCATACCCTAAGAGTTTCCAGTGGCTTCTCCACACCCTGTACAGGAGCCCCAGGTTCTCAACTCTGCTACTATTCAAAGTCAATTAAGTCTATGAACTTGAGCAAGTTACTCAAGACTCTAAGACAAAGAAAAATGGAGTTAAAATTTACCTCATTTGATTCCTGATGATTAAACAAGACAGCACACATAACACCAGAGTGTCTGACACCAATGCAAACTCGAGCAACATCAGTTCATCTTTTCTCTCCCAAACCTCTTTCACGCAGGCATCTCCTCTCTCTAATGGTTCCTATTCTCATCACTCTTGTCCCTTTCTGTTTTGCCCTGATGTTTGATTTCACATCTTGTAGATAGTCATTCCTGTCCTCCAACTTCAATCCTTACCTTGCCTCAGAAAACCAAATCCCCACAAATCACTTATAAACCAACTACATTTTTCAAATGTTAAGGTGCATGCAAATCACTGAGAACCTTACTAAAAAAAAGCAAAGATTTTTTTAGGCAGGGCATGTTTTTCTTTATATAAAAATTTAAAAAAAATAAATATCTTGAAATATAACATCATACCATTTCTTGTGAAATGTAATCTGGACTCTTCGTATCAGCAGAATAAAAAGAAAAGTCATAGGTGAACGTCTTGATCCGTTCTCTTCCTGAGTCCCCAGTCCCTCCTTCTGGTATCTAGAAAAGAAGATAATAATAATGATAAACAACAACAATAATAAAAAGAATAATAACAATGAAACTATAAAGAGTACTGTCATTTGACAAGTGACCCAAATTAGGAAGAAAAAAAAATCTGTTCCTAAAATGATCACTATATTTTCATATTTATACCCTAAGAAGCATTTAATTACTTCTGGTCTCCCTAAAAAAAATTGAATAAATAAAACTTAAATACAACCTCAATTCCCCACCCCATGATCTGAGTTCTCTGTGATACCCACAGCTATTATTCTTGTGTTTTTATGATTAACCTACATGAACCCAATGCTCCAGTCAGACTCTGTTTTTCCATCTTCAATGATTTTTACTATTCCCTCCACCAGAGTTCACCCCAAAGCTGGGCTTTGCACAACCCCAGGGAATGCTAGTCATACAGACTATGATGGGACTGGTACCCCTAGAGTTGTGCAATTTGGTGGCTCCTTGAAAACTCCAGGTCAGATGTCTCCCCTTCCATGAAGCTTTCTTAATGTGCTCTATACAGAAATAATTTCTCTCACCTCTGAAAAGCAAACCTCTCCTAAGACATATCATGTTGTGAGTTTAAAATAGATGTATGCATATCTCTTGTCTACCATGCTATATACTTAAATTGAACCCTGTTGTGAGCCATCCATGGGCTGTGTGAGCTATGCACATTTGAACGTATGAGGGGACTGATCTGGTGTTACACAGCCTCTTGGGCTGTGTGGTGCATGTATGCCTTTTCTCTTGCTCTGCTGTGATCCTACACAGCACCTGAGATGGATGTGACTTGCCAAGATGTCAGTCAATCTGCTGACCACAAGACATCACCAAGCAAGACTCCACCCTTCAAAACCCAATCCCTTGCATTATTCGGGTGGAATTTTCTATTGAATGTCTTTCTCCTAAATAAATAGAGGGGTTCGGGTTGTGCTCTCTCTCTTGCCTCTTGCCTCCCTTGCTCCCATTGCTTCCAGCATGGGAGCTGACACCTGAGGTCGTAGAGCCATCCCTGACCTCCCAAAAAGTTATTTCTGTGTTTGAGTAACTTTTAGTTGCCAGCTGGTGACAGAACCCAAAAGTCATATTTTAAAATCTCCATGGGAGGGAGAAGGGTGGAAAGGAAGAAGGGGGATCATGAACTGAAATCAATTTCCATGCATGTAATAAGTTTGTCGGGATGAACCCATTGCTATGTATAACCATAAAGCTCTAATAAAATAAACAAACAAATAAATAAATAACAAAAATCTTCATATGTCCCAAAAGTCTCACATACTTTATTGGACATACTCTAAATAACTTCACTAAGCACCATACTTTTCAACATGATTCACATATTACGAAGAAACAAGTGCTAAAACACTAACAATTAAAGTAATAACATAATAAAACATTAAAAATCCAGGCATCCATTCTGGTTATTCAAACATTGGAGGAAGAAATGTTTGTAAAACACAAAAAGCAACAGGATACATAAAGAAAGGAGGCACACCCGAGGCCAGGGTCTTTTACCAAAGCACTGAGAACACAAACATGAAGCAAAGCACAGGTCCCTAACAGCAGGGAGTAGATGAGTGATGATGGGTACAGAACCAATAATAAAAAAATAATAATTAAAAAAATAAAAAAAAAGAAAGCTGAGAGAGGGAGGGAGGGCTTAGTGTATGCTAGAAAGGGCCAGGACACAAGAGAACTGTGCTAAGTGGGGAAAAAAAAAAATCCAGTACAGAATGCCTAGGGCAAAGGGACCCAGAGTCCCAAGGAAGCCTATCAGTTATCCAGTGCACTGCCTGACTGAGGACAGGAGCATCCCCAGCTTCCATCACTGGAGATCAAGTTGCACGACTCTAAAAATGGATCTAATAGTGTTCAATTCCTTGGACCACAAATTAATAGAAATGCATTCCTCAGACATGACCTGGAGACTGATCTGTACTTGGCCACAGAGCAGCAGAACTCAGAAACCCAAATCTGTCAATGACAAATATCAAAGGTGAAACCCATAAAGCACATTATTTCTTATTATTAAGTCCACACCCTTGCTCTCACTCTAAGTAAAGTGCCCTCTGGATCCTCAACAAATGGTCAAAGAAACAAACAGTATATTTTAAGGACAAAAGAAAGAATTCATCATTGGGGAAACTTGCTTTTTTTTCTGTATTTTTTTTCTGGAAAGTAATGCAAGTATTGTTTTTTAATCTTTCATCTCCCAAGTTTTGAATAATAGCATCAGTTCTTCTTCAAGGATTACAAAACATGATAATCTTCATTAAAAATGTTAACAAATCTAAGGGTTAAACTTCCTCAGTACTGCACAGTCTACAGCTCTACTACAAGTTCTCAGGATGAAAAGACCTGGCCTTGCTCCATACCCCGAAGCTCGAGGATCAGAGCATTTGATCTCTTCCAGATCAAATGAAACAGAGCATGGGGGAGGAAACGGCCATCCACTCTTCTGCTTCAGGGCCAAGCCCCAGCCTACAGTATGCTGACGTGGCCACCTGACCTGAGAAAGGAGAGTGCAGAAATGACA
The DNA here is from genome assembly GCF_964194105.1 of Spermophilus citellus. Taxonomy (NCBI): domain Eukaryota; kingdom Metazoa; phylum Chordata; class Mammalia; order Rodentia; family Sciuridae; genus Spermophilus; species Spermophilus citellus. The sequence continues at coordinate 41,840,797 of NC_138185.1, forward strand.
GACGTGTTGTATTGACCCACAAGCGAGCCCCACTGCAGTGTAAACATGAGCCTTCTAGAACTGGAGCAGGGCAAAGTCACTACTTGCCTTCAAGTTTGTGATTGTTGTTTTGCTTTTCTCCATTTGAATAATGAACTTGGCCTCCAAGTCCTTTTCCCTGCAACACAAATAATAACAATATTGGTCAAGAAAAGAAAAGTTCATTTTTAAAAATTGTTTCATTAACTTTGTACAGGCAGGGATTTGTTTTTAAATAGCATCTGAAAAGCAATCCCTCATAGCATTACTGTCAAATCCTTATTAATACTATAAGACATGAAGACACACACAAGAGTGCTACCGTTAAGAACTATGTCTAATGATGTGTTATCAAAAATCTATAAGAACTTCTGTGAAGATTTTAATGACACAGAGATAGAGAGAGAGAAAGAGAGAGAGAGAGAGAATGAATATGAAATGACAGAAACCATGAAGCACCAAGCCTCATGGGAAAAAAAAAAAACAGCCCTACCAACCCAGGTACAAAGAAAAAGATACTTTATCCCTCCGCCCAGGATAAAAACTAAGATAAAAACTACAGCAGTCACAACCAAGTACTGGGTACAGCCCCCTCCTCTCACCACCTTTTCACATTCTTTAAAATTTCATTTCCTAGAAAACAGCAGAACAAGAAGTGAAGTAATTGCTACAATTACAATTCTCCAGAATCAATGACCATACATCTATACAGTGGAGTATTATGCCACTCAAAAGGAATGAGGAAGATGTCAACATGCTGATATCGTGCAGTGGCCAAGATACAGGGTTATGAGGAGAACGAAAGGTGGAGAAAAGCACACAGATGGTCCTTGGTTTACCATGGCTTTACTTCCCATTGTTGGACCATACAACAGTGTGAAAGCAATACACTTTCAATGGAAACCATAATTTGCATTTTTAATTGTGGCCCTTTCCTGGGCTAGCAATATGTGGCCCAAACCTCTGGCAATGCTGAGTAGCAGCAGCAAGCTGCAGCTCCCAGGCAGCCACTCAATCATTATGAGAGTAAAAACCACATAAAAATAAAAAGGATGACCTAAGTATTTTTCTAAAGGCTATCTATGGAGAAAGAAGAAACTGGAGTATAATGATGAGAACACACATCATCTTCTTTTTGTGGTCTTCTCTTGTCCCCCAAGGCCCCTAAGTATCAGGGTGACTTCCAGGTCCACATAACACTCCACCAAACAGCCTTACCCTTCCTGCCCTACTCAACATTCAGGTACCTAGTCTTGTCCAAACTAACACCTACTGACCTTGAACACATCTCCCCATTCTGCAGCTACTGTCCCAGTCAAGTCACCACCACCACTTTCTTGTCTTGTCCCCTCCCACCTACACTCTATTCTCTGCTGCCAGAGGGAGCCTTCCAAAATACACATCTCACCTTGAAGCATCTGCTTTAAAACCCATCAAGGACTTCTCAGAAACTACAGGATAAGACCAACTCTTATGATCATACCCTAACTCAAATTGTCATTTTAACACTATATCCTGCCTCACCCCCTTTCTCTGGCCAACTCCCAGCCATTCCTCTGGGCTGGGTTCAGACTTCACATACTCTGAACAGCCTTCACCAAGCACTCTGCTTTATCCTTAGTTAGATGGCCCTTCTGCTCATCTCACCCCTGGACTGTGAACTTAAAAGCGAGGACTCTCAGCCTGTTGAGTTCACACCCTACACCCTTTGGCACAGTGCCTGCAACTCTGACATGGTCATAAATTGATTTCTGCTTGTGCTGGATTAACTGAATTATTAAATGAATGGCTCTTACCCCAGCCTACTCAGCAATGCTCATCCTCTACTACAGGGATCGCCCTACTGGCTCCCCCCCATTCTTGGTTCTTGCCTTTCCACACACTAGGATATCTTCCTATCCACATCCTCAAGCAAGGCTTGCCTCAGGCTCAACGAGGCTGGACTCCTCCTAATAAACCTTCAGAAATATCCCTCCTACCCCTACCTACCTAGCTCATCCCACTTATGAGGGTTTCATCTTTAATTATATCATCTCTCCAATTCATCCAGAGAAACAAGAACCCAGCTTCCTTCACATCCACACCTGATTCCGCCAAGCACAAGGACAATGCTCACAACCAGTCCTGAGAGCAATGACTTTTAATCCTTCAGCAGAGAACTGTAGAATACCAGGCTCTGAGAGTTCCATGGCCTCAGGTCAATTTCCTCTGACATTTAAGAAACATGGGAAATAAATCTTGACATTTTTCTTATATTGAGGAAAATAAATAATCCTAAAATATTATTTGAACATTGACTTAATAATAGAGCAAAATGAACTATGTCTCTCCCTGGCCACTTTGGTGAATTGGGTTTCTCAACCGAAAAGTCAATTATGGTCCCTTCATATAAATAAGTAATTTATTTGAAAGGCCTGGAAACTAGATCATAAGATGTTACAAATGAGCCTGCTGGAGTAAGGATACTGAGATATAGATCAATATTGGAGGGTTTCAGGGAGGAAAGGACAGGAAAAGATTTAAAATATCCAATCAGGAAAAGAGATAAATTATGTCAGCTCTCAGATATGTGAGTAGGGAAATGTTTATTAGGAAAAAAAACACTATGTTAATCTAAATATTTCAAAAATGTTTTTGAATTATTCAGCAATTCAAATTGATCCCACCCATTCAGCTAATGGTTTTTGGTCACTCCATGAGGCACTGCTAAACTGGCAATGCTGGGCTCTCCAAAGTGAGCCATTAGTTTATTTCCCCCAAGTCCTGAAACAAACCAGCATTCTTCTATTCACCTTAAAAGTTAATATACTATGAACCAATATTTAACTGCCTCCAGTTTGGTGGCAAGACACTCAATAGCAATAATAAAATAAAAAACTATATTTTTAAATCAAGAGCTCCACTGGTAACAATATGGAAAGCAGCCCAAGCAATATTATAAGTGGGAGAAAGACGAAGTGGCAAAACAGCATGTCAATGGTGATTAAGTTTGCAGCTCAATAAAAGTATAAACAAAGCCAAAAGAATATGCACATCTATGCCTCTGAACATTTCTGAAAATGGAAAGTCATTTGCAGTTGTAACCTCTGGAGAGAGAGAGCGCGAAAGCAGGACCTCGGGGGATAAGAAAATAAACATTTCAGTGTTAGAAATACTTTAGCATAATTTGATAGTGCTTTTATAATTAAAATGAGTCATTTAACAATAAAACACCAGCAGCTCCTCAAGCTCTAGGACAAGTCCATGGGACACTCCTCACCTGACAGCCCATCCAGAGCCCTACAGAGAACAAGGCCCCTCTGGCCTTGCACTTCCACCCTCCCCCACCCCCAGGCCCTTGGTCATTCTCTGGCATTGCCTAGTTTTGCCCCTGCCCTTCTCTACCACTCTACATTCCCACCAAGCAAAATGATGCCCAAGATTCAAAACCATCCCCAAGTTCCTTTCTCAGAGAACACTTCTGATCCCTTAGGCTCAAAAAATGACTCAGTTTCTCAGCTCTACTCTATGACACTTCTTTTTATTTTTTAAGAGTTCCAGATGAAACACAGAATGCCCAATTAAACTGAATTTCAAATAATCACCAAACAATTTCTTTGTATAAGTCTGTCCTAAATATTGAATATTACATACTCACACTTCATTTTTGCCTACTAACTCAGACATCATCACCACCTCTCAAAGCCTGTGCACTCATCAGGACCTTCGCAGTTGGATGCACATATATTCACCTCCTACCCAAGCCCAAACTGCATGTGAGTGACACTTCAATACCATGTAGTAGTGGAGGTTTCAGAAAAATGTGTCACCTTTATCTCAAGTCTGGCATCAAACTCAGGGAGAATCACTATATTCCCTGAAGCCCTTTCTTCCTAATGCTACACCTTGTCCTTTCTGGCTGATCCTCAGCACTTGAAACAAGATTATCAAGAGAAGTTAGTACACAACCAGGGACCATTGACTACTCTTAGTTGCTCTCCATGAAATCATAAAAGCCTTCAGCTTAACTTCTGAGAAAAACCCAGGGGAAAGTATACTGAAAAAATAAATCCTGGAGTGGGTTTTTCAGGCAATCACCCTGACTTCATTTCAGTTTCTCAGAACAGGCCTCGCCTCACCACACCACACCATGGTCAGTTAGGTCAGGAGCAACAGAACCGACATCCTAATACCAACCTTGGGTGGCAGCTGGTAAGAAGTTGGAACTGCCTCCACTCCATTGCCTGTGGGGTGTCACCATGGAAGAGTCCAGGCCAACAGTGCTACCACAGCTCACAGGCACTATGAATGGCCTGCTGAATGAAATCCTCAGCTGACCCCTGCCACAGCAGAAGGGAGCTAATAAGGTGAGACTTTTATCACCTTACCAGGCCTGGGGAGGGTGTTATAAACCTAAAAGATTAGGCAAAGAGCCAACTTGTACCAGTTATAGGTTGGGATCTGAAGAAAAGCCTCAATCTGAGGAAGTCTGGCTTGCAAAGTATTCATTAGGGTGTGCCCTTGGGAAAAACCCCTGGGAAAAGGTGGAGACAGAAAAAGGCAGGGCAGAGGAAGAAGCAGAACTGAGACATAGAACCAACAACAGCCTCAGCCAACTTCATGGACAGTTCTGGAGGGGAATGGCCCTTCAGAATTGCCCCAAGTGGGAACAATATGGCTGTTCTTTATACCCCTGCAATGAACAGTCAGGGACTAGGCACTGCCTGGAAAAGGGCACACCACAGACCAGACCATCCTTGAGGGGCTGACAGCTGAAAGCTGTGCTAACATCACTGCAGAGGCTGGACAATAAGACCTCAAAAAGGAGAATCTGAACAGCAAACAGTACCTACCACACAGATTCCTCTTAGAAATACCATATAAGCTTGGATTCTACTCAAACTTGGGCATCATCTGCCCTAATTGGAATGCAAATTTCTAGGGACAATTAGTTTATAATTAAACAAAAACCATCCTCTACAGGCAGCTAGCCATCTTTACCTATTATCATACTGGGACTAGACATTTTATTTCATCATCAGTATTATTAAAATATGAAACATTCACGAATTTGCATGTAGTCCTTGCACAGTGATCATGCTGATCTCTGTTTCATTTCAATTTAGTACATGGGCTTCCAAAACCAGCACTGTTTATTTTTTTTAAATTGACAAATAAAAATAATATATGCTCAAAAAAAAAAAAAAGAAGAAGAAAAAGAAAAGAAACACTATAGATGAACATGTGATATAGCATCAACAACTCCCCAGCAAAAAGTACCAAGCTGGGGCTACTGAGCAAGGAGGCAAATGGTTTTTTCTTCTTCTTTTTTTGGTTGAAGAAAGAATAGCCTAAGAATCAGAATTGTCTCAATATAAAATGCAACTGCCTTGAGATGTGCAGAATCATCACTGAAGAGATTTAGTCAGAGGCTAGACAATTCCTTATCTGGAACACTGTATAGAGAGATTTATATATTCATTCATTCACAAATATTTACTGAGTGCCTTCACAAGCCAGATAATACTCTTGGTATAGGGATAAAGTGGCAAACCATACAAAGGCTCAGTTCTCATGTACTCTGCATTTCGGTGAGACATTGGGGGAAATAATAATAATAAAAGCAATAATACAATGTCATTTTAGATAATAATAAGGGCTACAAGGATATAAGAATGGGTGCCTTGGAATAGGACTGACAGGCAAAGGGAGGCAAGCAGCCAGAAAAGAAGTCTGAAAGGGGGTGATATGTGAACAAAGACTTGAATAGACAGAAGCCAGGGGAAGGGCATTCCAGGTAAAGACAATGGCAAGGAGCCAGCCAGAGGCTTTGGGGAAAGGATAAGAAGACCATAGTAAGTGTAGAAGGAAGGCAAAAATGGAAAAGCCTTAAGGCAAAAGCCAATCATGTCAGATCTTCCAGACTTTGGCTAAAATGGCTAAGACTTTGAAATTGAAATGTGATAGGAGGCCACTGCACAGAAAGGCTTTGCATATAGGAAAACAGCAAAAATCACATTTACATTTTTTTAAATACCACTCTAACAGCTCTGTATAGACTCTAAAGGGATGAGTATAGAGCAAGGAGATCACAGCTACACATACAAGCGATGCTGGCCCAAAACTAGAGAACACAGATGTGCTCAAGACAACTGGGCCACATCTGTGATGCCCTAGACCTGATGACCAATAGCCAGAATCATCTGGAGAGCTTCAACCCAGACCTAAAAATAGAACTCTCCAACATAGGGATTCAGGAGTACGTTTAACCATCTAAAAGATTCTAATGATTCACCAGGTTTGGGAACCACTGCAGTGATTAATCTGCAGTGCTTCCCTGAAGAATTGGGATTTTATAAAGCTTAACTGCCTCTCAGCTCCTTCTGAGATGGTATTTCAGTAGACAGTGGTCTCATCCCCTCTTCTGAATAAAGCTCAATGCCCCTAACCCCAATTTCAGAACAAAATTTCACAACAGCGCCATGTCTTTTGGGTTCTCACTTTTGACTTCCAGCTGGGGCTTCTCTTCTGGACCCTAGAGCAGAAAAGTTCTTTTAAAGAAGGTACACAACTATAACCTCTCTAAAGACCAAGAGAGAAGTCAATCCGTTACATGAAACAGATGCCTTTCTCAGGTCATGAGAACTTAATTCTGACATGGAACCCTGGTCCTAGTTGAAAAGAACTGATAGACAGTAAAAGAACTTCATATGTTACACGTAAAATTAAAAAGAATTAAATTTTGCTGCTCATGGCTAAAGATGATATTTTAACAGGGAACTCTGGATACTCTACAGGGAAGAAAACTGGGGGTCAAGATGGTAAAGGGTTTGAGAGTCAAGATGAAGTTCGGGGAAGTGGAGCATGTGAAAAGAAATGGACTCAGAAGAGTGTAAGAGTCTCAGCCTATGACCTCAACTTACATAGAGTCACTGAAGCCCAGGAAAGTTGCATGACTTACTCACAGTTGTTCCTATGGAGTAAGAGTTGCAAAAGGTCACAAGAATTAAGCAACTTCAAAGCCATAAAGAACTACTGAGGGTAAAGCTAGTGCCCCTCACCTGACTCAACTACATCATCCTGAAGGTGGGAGTTACAGCTCCCACAGGAACATAGTGGGCCAGTCAGTAATTAAAGGCATCACAGGAAGATTACTCCAACAGGCCAAGTCATCAAATGTATTAGGCCCTGGATAGGGAAACATGAAGCCCATGTAGCCTCATCTTCCACCACAAAGCCAGCAGCATCCGAGGTCCCCATATTCCCCACTATTCCTTCTTGTCAGCCTCATGAAGACCTGCCTCTGGTCACTCTGGTCCTCCTGCCTGGAATGTACCTTTCTCCTCCAATTGACTTATACTTCAAAGCCTATAAATGTGTCTTCTTCTCCAGAAAGACATCCCAGATCCCTCCCTGCCACTATCTTTTGTGTAACAGTCCACAACACCCCACAGCAATTACTTTAGACCTGCTGACTATGGGAAAGCTATATGGTTGTCTTCCATTCTTTATTTACCAGGTATAGGAGTTTAGGAGCTTCCTAGATAAAGCCTAGTATTTTACACATCTCACGATACGAAGCACTATTCTGATGTAAAGGAAGCACTGGGATGAATGTATTTTGGTCGTTTTCTCTTATTCAGCCATATGCACTAGACATGGTCCAAAATATTAATATCTGACTCTTGAAAGACAGACCACATTCATGTAACTTTTGTTACCACATACTGTTATAACTATTCTACTTTATTATTGGTTACTGTTGTTAATCCTTACTGTTTCAAATTTATAAGTTCAACTTTATGATGGGTATGTATGCATACAAAAAAAATAGCATATATAGGGTATGGTACCATTCTTGATTTCAAACATCCACTGGCTTCTGGGAATATATGTCCCATGAATACAGGGGAGATGGCTATATCTGGTAAATAAAGAATGAATGAAATACTCGTACTGAAAACAGGAGACTTTTCTTGAACTCAGGCACTTAAGCTAATGCTTTCAAAGTTTAGTGTCCTTTTAAATTTTTTAAATAAAGACACATTCTCCCCATAAGCATCAGATAACTTGGCAGATGTTAATTCCATAAGAAACAAAGCTCTTGTCTCTTCCTGCAGATTCACAGCTTTGACCTTGACTCCAGGACCAAGTCATAGGGGATTCTGTCTCCTCTGGGCTCACAAGAAAAACAAGGAAGCGCATATGCCCATACTACTCTGATATGCTTCCCCCAAACATACAAGCATCAACTCATTTCAAAAAGTGGAAGCTCAAAAGAGATAGTATAGATTTCAACACTTGAAGTACAAGAACACTGATTTCCAGTGTTCAGATATTAAATCAACTATTCAATGCCCCGAGACATCCTAGTGTAGTGCTGCAGTGCCATGAAACACAAAGAAATGTGTCTTCTCAGTCTTCATCCACACCATCACTACAACCTTCCTCCAGATTTATCTCTATTTTAGAAAAATGTACTTAGTGACAGCTTTTGGGGAAAAAATACAATAACTGGCCTGTAAAAAGGAGACTGATTCCTTTTACAACATCACCTCCTAAATATACCAGTTAGGGGAGAGGTCCTGGTATAAATTCAAACTGAACTGAGGGACTTTTTCTTCAAAAGACTTCACTGCCAGTCACGGGGGAAGAGATGAGATCTTGGTTTCCTGTAACTTTTCCCTCCAGCACAGCACCTAACATCTTTGTTGCCAAGCACAGAGGTTTAACAATAGAGGAAGAGGGAAGGGCAATAGGTTTAGGGTTGAAACCTTAACTCTTAGCAGCTTTGGGACTTTGAGTACAATATATAACTTAGCTGGCCTTGGTTTTCTCATCTGTATAATGTTCTTAAATAACACCTATTACACACAGCTTCCTCAAAAAGTACTCATTGCACAGCAGTGCTGTGGTTAATAAACTAGCCAATGTACACTTTTGCTGAAAGATGTGATAGAAGAAAGCAGGCAACAGGAAGCCAGGCACAGAGCAGATATTCAACCAATGCATTCATTTCCATCACGAAATCAAGACCCAACCATTTATCCAACCAATGTCGATTGTGTCACTACTGTGTGCCAGTACTGTCTGAAGCAGTGGGGGTATACCAGTGGACAAAACCAACCAAAAGCCCTGTCCTCAGGGAGCTCACAGGCCAGCAGAGACATTCATTTTAACATGACCTTTCAAAAATAGGTAGAAATGGGAGGGAATCCAGAAAAAACACTTGTCAAAGTTTTTAGCCAAAGCCCTCATTAATGAAGAACCATTATGTAGCTGATCTTATGAAGATCTTTCCAAGTTTTGTTTATGAAATGTCGTCTTCATCCACATAATCCTGAGGGCACAGTTCAAAAAAAAAGAAGATTATCAGAAACAAAAAGATTCTTTATTTTTAAATACTTGTGAATTATGTCTGGTTGTTCTAAGTACATGCTGACTGTCCAATCTAAGGGCACATGATGCATACTACATCCTTCCGTCACTTCCCCAGGGCAAGCTTGCAGTGCTCACTCACATATTAAATTAGAGAGAGCCACTGCAGCCAGAGGCAGGAATAGGTTGATGGACAAACACATATGTCTCTTCTTTATGAGACTCTGTGAGAATACAGAGGCATATAGTCATGGCTGGTGCCCTTTGATGGTCCATGATTACTCCATATGGATGAAACAAAAGGCTGGATGAACCTATGAACTGGCTTTTGGGCATGGGAGGTCAGACCAAGGAGAGACCTGGCTTCTATTGGCTTCCAAGTGAACAAAGTTGGACCAAAAAGGAAGTCCAAGCACATTTTTATATTAAGAAGGGTAGGTCATCAGACCTTTCCTTTATAGGATATTCTTTGAAAACTGAAATGAACCCACTGCCTTCCTCAGTGCCTGATGGAGCACTGCTTAACAAAGACCAGCTCCTTGCCCTCCCCAGCTCAGCTTACACTCCTTTCAGATTATACCAGTCAGACAGGGAATAGCAGTTCTCACCAGAGAGTTCAGAGGAGATTGCTCGACATAATAGCAAAAAAAAAAAAAAAAAACCTGGAGAAGCCACACTCTGCTCATACTCATGTTCATCTAGCCCTCACCTGAGAAACATCAGGACATTACTAAAGGAGAGCCTATTGCTGCTAACCATTACCCAGGGCTACCTGATATCATAGAGCAATGCAGATCCAGTTGCTTGCGCAGTAAACCAAACCTCAGCAAGGACTCCAACCCAAGAATTCTCCAACTCTGCTACACACAGGAACTTCTTGGGTGCTCTAAAAGCCCTGATGCCCAGGCATCTTCTGGGAAGGCTGCATTCCAGTGTCCTGTCCTATGTTTCCTTACTTGTCCTTTAAGTGTTTCAGAAAGACCAAACTGTAGATCACTCTACAATCAGATGTCACTACCAAAGCCCATAGGAGAAAATTCACTGTGATATAGGCTTGCACAAAATCAAAGGAGAGAGAGAAAGAAGGACCAAGCCTGCAAAGAACAAGCTTCACAGAAAGTGCAGGGCAAGCTTCAGAACCCCAAGATCCAGTTCCAGTTTCCAAATCTCTAATTGACCAGCACTTTGACAACCTAATCAGCCTGTCTACCTACCCCTAAATTGACAGCAAGTCTTGCCTAATTCTACCACTAACCTGACCAGCATGGGCAATGAATGACCAATCTTCCACATAGCAAACAGTTGCCCAGCATAACCAGCTGGTAACCAGCATGGTTCATGAAACCATCTTCCTGAGCTGTATCTTGGAGGAGGCCCAGATTCTTACCTGTTATCTGCTCCCTAGAAATACCAATGTCTGGATCTTTGTGGCAACCAAGACCAGACCAGCTTTTCTACACATCCCATGAAAGGCTGCTTGTGTCTCAACAGAGGAAAAGCAAAGACCACTCAGAGAAACCTCACCAAAATACTGAAAATGCTAATATTGTAGGAGTGCATAAGGGATAATGACAAAAAGTAAATAAAAAGTTTAAATGAGAGGCATTTTAAAATATTCATTCTAAACCAGAAGTTTCAAAATGGCACCCCAGGACTAGGACCAATGCTTTAAAATGTCTGTAATTAGTTGACAATATTTTAAAAGTCAGGTTTTACACACAACCTGGATTTCTGATCTCTCTCGAAACACTGGTAACAAGCATGGCTAGGATATGGCCCTCCTGTGTCCATGTTCCAAAGGAGAGTGGGGGGAGGGGGAAGGAGTTGTACAGTGTCTTCCCAAAAGGAGTGCTCAGATCCCCAAGGCAACCTAGCCCACTCTGTTCTCCCAGTCCGGTACTCCAGACATGAGAGTGGGGGTCTCTACAGGAAACCCAGAGACAAGAGAAGGGACTACGCCTCTAATGGTAAGACACTTTCTTAAATGACTAACTGGCAGCATCTCTAAAGGATCTGACTGTGGTTCCTTGAGACCATCACCATGCACTAGCTGGTGGATTTTATTCTTTTCTCCCATTCATGGTGCCTGTAAGGGACAGAGAGCAATGACAACACAGGTTGATGTGATAAAAACAATCAAGCTGCTTTTTACAAGATAAAATACGATATAACCCAGTTGGAGCCAATAAGTTCAGGTTTTCTAATTTCTTATTTAGGGTTTATTAAAGAAGCCACCAGGGAAGGGGTGTTCTCTTTCTCTCTCATTTCCTTCTGCCTTTTCAGTGTGAGCTGTATCTCCCTAACTTTCACTCCATCTGACTCTGTGACAGCATTTTCACCTTCTGATGCCATGGAGGTGTTTAATGTCTGAAGAAGGAAGCTGCCAATCCCCTGGGACTATAAATCTGAAACAATATTATCAGGTTCTGAACACTCAACAATTCATCCCAGATTCCTGGCAATTGAATATACTACCACAACTTACAGGTAGAAATAAAAGAAATAACCTGTCATCAAGCCAGAATGGCCTGAGGTAAGAAAGCCCTTTGATATCACCAGTGTTTTTTCCAATAAAACAGAGACCAACAGTACAACAGGTCTGGCCTCATTTCTGTGGCTCAGCTGACCAAATAGTCCTTGCCCAACAGAGCAAGACCCCTAGGACACCATATCAGGGCAAAGGAAGTCAGTCTCAAGTTGCACCTGGCCAAACAGCTACACCTCTACTAAGTGGACCTCATTTCAAAGGCAGGCAGGGGCTGGAGCTAACATAATGTGTGGCGCTCATCGACTGAGGCCAAGAGGCCTCATCTTGAGATAACAGGATGACATCAGATGCACAGTCCCACTTCTGTTGACTCAAGTCCTCAATTCTCAAGTGTTACCTTCCAGTCTTTTATGATTAATCATGCCTTTTCATTCAGCCTCCTTTCTCCTGCAAACCGACACTTCCTCTGAGCTCCCCTCATGCTTCAGCATTCCACTTCCTTTGCATTTTCTAAGCTTGACAACCCCAGTTGAGCCCTTCTAATAGGAAGCTCTCCAACACAAAGAGGTCCTTAGCTTCCTTCAGTTACACAGAAAAAGGACTTAAGAACAAGCAGAGAAAATCACATCATGCTGAAGACACAGAGAGGAATCAAACGGCTGGTATCAGCCTCGCAAGTGCAATATTAATGTGCAACCAAAATGAACTTCTTTCAAGTCCTCGAATAAGGCCTCTGGACCTCCCCCAAACTGTCCCTCTACCACTCATGCTTTTTGGCTCAACCCCACTTTTGCTCTCAGCTGATATGTCTCCCTCCATGATCCTTCCCTGATGCTGCAAGTCTCAGACCCCAATTCCATGTTTCCACAAGACCTAGACAACAAAAGCTAGGCCGTCCTGGCTCATAGTCCACTGTACCCCTGACTGCAGCACGGCAGTTTTTAAAGGTTTTGGAGGGCTCTCCAACATCAAAACTATTTTCATACTGATACCTGGACACTCTTTTCCTTTTTCACTCTTATCTTGCTAATGGCAAAGAAACATGTGCCTATGTTTTCCTGTGATTTATTTTAATTTTTAATATGATAAACACAAATTTACCACAAAGCCAAAGTTCTTTAGGGTCAATAATTTTTGAGAGTTTAAGGGATCTCAAAATCAAAACTTTGAGATCGGCTATACTTGCACATACCCAGCAATGTACTTAAATACTTTGTGAATGATAAATCAATCCATCAATCAATCAGTCAGTGGTAGATGGAACTTCTTTCTAGCAATTTTTATGAAAGTCACTTCTTATGAAAAAGAGAAAGAAAGAAAAGATTCCCAGGAATCAGTCCATTCTCTCTTGGCCAAGAAGGGAAAGACACAAAGTTGGGGAACAACATGTGAGAAAGAGCCAGGACCACCACTGTCCAGATTTCACACTGTCTGCAGCTTGTCTTGGTGTAATGAATTCTATGCTCTGGATTGCTTAGAAATTGGCCAAGACCATTTTACCCAGCCAGCACCTCCAGGCACTTTGGAGTTGTCATCCATTCCTCTACCTCAACTTCCTTCTTGGCAGTCACTATTAATTCGACCCCTTAATTCTCTCTGGAACCCTTCAGGATGTAGCTTAGAGGTCCCTTCCTGCAGGCAGACTTCCTGGCTCCTTCTCCCCAGTCTGAATCAGGTCCCTCTGGTATAGGTTCTTAACAGAAGTGTTTGTTGTTGTTGTTATTGTTGTTGCTTTTCTATGATGTCAGTCTTCCTAACTAGATTGGAAGCTCCAGAAGAACTAGAAAGTGACTGGTTTTGCTAACCATGATATCTGAGCACCCAGCACAGACAGGTGAGCTATGATAAAGGAGTTAATAAATGATATGTACATGTTGGGGTGTTTAGTTTGGTAGATAGATGACTGATGGGATTTGAGTGGTTAGGCAGTTGACTGGCTGGGTGAATGGTTGAGTAAATGGGTGGGTGGGGGCAGGAAATGGATATATAGATGACTGAATGAATGAGTTGGGCAAATGGTAAGGAGTGGATGGGTGAGTTGATTCATTCTGATGACAGCGTTCTAGTTCAGAACTGTCTTTGCTCAGTTTCATATCATAGGCCTCACACACGCCTCTGGAAGCTGGTGATCTCACTCCCAGGTTTTACATTATACAAATCTCATTGTGCTACACCTATTTGCAAAGTGGCTCCCGCTACCTAAAGAATCAGCTTACAGTTAAATAATTTTTAGAAGAATGAACAGGAACAATAATAAGGTCCAAAGTGCACAACTGGTAAAATACTCTGGAACTTCGCAGCTCTCCACTTTCCTCTTACCACCCACCTTGAAGTTCTAGCATTTAAGGATACCTTGCATTTCTCTAACCACAGGCCAGTTTAGAGCCTCTGAATGTGTCCTTAGTCATAGGCATACTCTAGGATGTTTCTCTTGCCCTCAGAAGGAGCCACTAAACAACTCCCCACCCCCACACTGCCATGCCTTGAAAGCAACATTACTACCTAGAGAACTTGTGAGGCTTTCTTTGTTTCTGTTGTTTCAACAAGATCATGAGCTACTTAAGAAACAGAAATCATGCTCTTATTCATCCCTGGCCAAAGAAAAGACTCAGTGAATATTCAATGGCTGCAAGATGACAAAGTCACCAAGAAAACACTGTTCTTCATCATGCTAGGCCTATTTGGACCTCAAAGCTCAACTTCCCCCATAACATGATGCATGCAGACATAGGCTAATACTGATCTTCCTTTTTCCAAAAACTCGCTGTTCCATATCATCTACACAGCAGAACTGAGTACTTGGTGAGAAGTGGACTCTGTCCATTCTTTATTGTATTATGTAAGATTCTAGTCCACATAACCATAGTACTCATGAAAATCCTAAGAGACAAGACAAAATTATAATAGTTAACAATGACTGTGACTACTCTGTTCAAGCACTTCACAGTCATTAATTCCTTAAGCCCTCACTATAACCCTATAAATAAGGTATTAGTATCCTCTTTGCACAGATGAAGCAAGATGAGATCAGAAGATCAATAACATATATAAAATTATGTAGGTGGTTGGTACCAATGCCAGAACAAAACTTTAGAACCACCTGATGACCTTTCCTTTTCCATTCAGGCCTATATCACATCCTTCCCTGTGCATGAGCATGGTGAAAAAGTTTGAGATCACAGGGCAGTGAGATTCCCAAAGAAACTGCACTGATTTAATCAGGCTGCAGTCCAAAGGCCAAAAGTAGTAGTTTCCCACAGGCAAAAAGCATTTAATGTCTGCTAAATGGATGAATAAATAAACAAATAGATAAGAAACAGCAAATCAGTAACTACAAACATGCTTCAAAGGCTAAGAAAATATATCAGGTTTATCCAGTACTGATTAATGATAGCTGCTCCTCAAAAATCAAAGTAGACCACAAGGAAATAGGGGAAAGATGGCACAAGGAAAACAACCACAAAATTTTGACTCTTCAAAATCAAAAGAGAAAGGAATTCCAGCCAAGATCAAATCAAAGACAATCAAATCAATATCACGAGCACTTGATGTGCCAGGAAAAGAAAAATAAATCCTTCCCACTGATTCATCAATTCATTTATCAGTCATCAGAAAATCTGAAAACTATTTGTTAGTAGAAGTTCAGTATAAGTTACACTGGAATTACACTGGTGGAAAGCCAGCCTTTAGAGTGTTCCTACTTCTCTCCTTTACCATCCTCCTCCTCCTCCTAACACAGGCCACTGACCTCATCAGACACTGATAACATCAGCCCACATCTCCCCAGCTCACCTTCAGTGGTTGTCTGCTGCCAACAGAATAAAAGCTGTTGTTCTCAGTGCCAAATGGAATTTACAGGTCACTTAGGTAGAAGCTCTTTCCTGACACCCTAGTCTGGTGATCAGCCCAGCAAAAACTAAGCTCTGCCAAGTGGCGTCACATCTTGCCTCCCCAACAAGATGCATCCCCCGCTGCTCCTCTACTCAACCCTTCTGGTCACTGGCTCTCTGGTCTAAGCTTCTTGAGGGCAGAAATCCATTCCATACTCTGTGCCTAATACGACACTCTGCACTTTGTTTGGTCAATAAATGCTTGCTTAGAGAATTGTCATATGAATGATCATGATCATACACATTCATGCCTCTTGCTCAAATCATCCTGTGTCCATTCTTTTGAGTTTTTTTGTTTTGTTTTGTTTGTTTGTTTTTGTTTTGTTTTTTGATATTGCACTCAGGGGCACTCAACCACTAAGCCACATCTCCAGCCCTTTTATATTTTAATTAAGAGACAGGGTCTCACTGAGTTGCTTAGCACCTCACTTTTTTTGAGGATGGCTTTGAACTTGCAATCCTCCTGCCTTAGCCTCCAAAGCTACTGGGATTACAGGCATGTGCCACCACATCTGGCTCTGTGTCCATTCTCACCCCCTTAAGAGTCCATTACCCACCAGCAGCAAAAGTCACCTTTTGACAACATAAGTTAGATGAGTGCACCCATGTTTATACCCCTCCAATGGCCCCAACATTACTTATAATAAAATCTAAGACCTTTCCATGGGTTATTAGGACCTACATGACCCACCACATGCCCCTCCTCATTGCACTCAGGACTTATGAGCCTCCTAGTATCCACTGAATATTCCATGTATACTGCTGCCACAGGGTCTTTGCAATTGCTATCACTTCTGCCTAGAACATTCTTCCCACATACTCCCACAAACTCACCACCTTACCTCTTTCATCAGTATCACCTACACAAGGTCCTTCCCTGACCACTGTTACCCATGGTTATCCACCTTTTTAATGTGCTTTATTTTCCTTATAGAACTCTGACCACCTGCCACTACATTATAATCCTTTGTTTACTCACTAGGCCTATGCTGTCCAGCATGGCAGTTATTAGCCACATGTAGCTTCTGAACATTTGAACTGTGGCTAGTCCAAACTGAGTTGTACCATAAGTATAAAACATATACCAGATTTCAAAGGCAGAGAAAAAAAAGGAATGTAAAATATTTCATTAAT
Source organism: Spermophilus citellus (assembly GCF_964194105.1). Classification (NCBI taxonomy): domain Eukaryota; kingdom Metazoa; phylum Chordata; class Mammalia; order Rodentia; family Sciuridae; genus Spermophilus; species Spermophilus citellus. Next base: position 41,857,684 of record NC_138185.1, read on the forward strand.
ACTTTCATATTGATTACATGTTAAAATTACAATTTTTTTAAATACTAGCTTACATTAAATAAAGTTAATTTCATCCACTTTTTTTTCTCTTTTTTAATGTGGCCACCAAAAAAAACAAAATTAGATTTGTGCCTTACATTGCAATTCTACAGCCGGGCACGGTGGCTCACGCCTGTTAATTCCAGAGGCTCCCAAGGTTGAGACAAGAGGATTGCAAGTACAAAGCCAGCCTCAGCAATGGCAATGCACTAAGCAACTCAGTGAGACCCAGTCTCTAAGTAAAATACAAAATAGAGCTGAGATATGGCTCAGTGGTTGAGTGCCCCTGAGTTCAATCCCCAGTACCTCCTTCAAAAAAAAGTACTACAATTCTACAGACTGGTATTTTACAGAAATAAGCTCCCCAGGGGCAGTCACTTTATCTGTCCTTTTCACCAATTAATCTCCAAACTCTAAACAGAACCCTATACACAGAGATGCTCATTACAGATTGGATAACTGAAAGATCCTCTTCTTGCTATGAATCTTCCCATCTTACAAGATCTAAGTTAAGCAACATTCCTTCTAGAAGCCTCTTAGGATTGTCCAACTTGACACTTACCCTCAGGACCTAGGACAAGGGCCAGAACATTTGGACACTCAACTAGTCCATTAACTCAGCAAACGCTAGTTGAGCATCCACCACAATTGGTTGTTCTTATGTGTCATCTACCTCATTTAATTGTCACAGTAACATAGGAGGAGGAAGAAAGGGGTAGACTATCAGACTTGTGTTTTAAAAGGAGGATCTGAGGCCAAGAGAAGTGAAACAATATACCCAATAAGCAATACACAAAATGAGCAAGTGGCAGACCCAGAATGCAAATCCATGTCTTCCAGCTTCAGCCCTTGGCACCTGGCCCTCCACCCAAGGGCCAGGCTGGCAGCTGGCAGACAGCATCACAACCAGAGATGATCTGGTTGGCCTACATAGTAGACTGTTTGCTTGTTTGTTTTAGCTATAATCTTTGCCAAAATCTGAGATTTTAGGGATTTTAACAGTCCAGGTTTCCATTTTCATTCAATACTTGAACACCTGCTACACGCCAAGTACAACAAACATAATCCAAGAACAAGATAGAAATGGCTCCAATGCTCATAGAGGGGTTCAGACAATAAAGCATCAAGTAATGAAAATATATAAGATACCAAATTGTGATAAGTACTATAAAGAGAAAAGACAGAAACAGGGGATAGAAAATGCCAGGGGTAGGGGATGTCATCTTCAATGGGTTAACTGAGGAAGCCCACACTGAGGAGGTGACATTTGGATAAAATTCTAAGCAGGGAAAGGGCAAGATGTGTAGACATCTAGGAAAGAAAGACCTCCAGCAGACAGAACGGCAAATGCAGAGGTCGCGAACGACACCACAGGTTGGAACAGAGAAACACTATTTTTCCAGACACAGAGTACAGAAAAAATGGATACCTTCCCTTTAATGGTATAGAACTGCAGCTGGAAAGTGATTCCCAGTCAGTAATTACAGTTCCCAGCCTTCCCTGCATCCAAGCATAGCCATGTGACTAGGTCCCACCAATGGAAGGTAAGCATTAGGGAAGTATGTCTCCTCCATTATCACAAAAAAGTGGGTGTGTCCTATCTACCTCCTCACCCTCTTCCACTGGCTAGACAGAGATGACAGTGAGGCTCCAGAAGACAGAAAAAGACACCTGCTGACTGGGAAAAACAACAGTTGTGTGCTCACTGGCAAAAAATAAACTTCTTTGGTTTCTCTAGTTCTAAGCCACTAAAACTAGATTTGTAACAAAAGGTGTGCCATGCCCTCTTACTTCGCCAATTCTGAGGCTGAGACTCTCCTGCCATTTATCCTTTCCTCTGTGCTCAAAGCTTCTAATAAGGAATTACTCCAGGCATTGAGTTTGTGGCTTCTGTACTACAACTGGACTAATTCTGCCTGAATCCAATCCTTGACACAGGGCTGAGACCTGTCTTCCCACACTCACTATGAACTCTAACCCTTTCCACCCATCAAGGATTAATCTCCACATGTCTTTTTCATTTGATTCATGAGACTGAACAATTATTTCCTCCATGGTGTTAACAGCTCGAAATGTCTATATATACTCCAACAAAGAAGGTGTAATTCCTCAATCCTTTGAATGCGCAGAGCTATTCTGGGAGAAATATAATATTACATCAATGTAGGCAAAGTTGGCCTATACTGGCCTAATAGCAAAAAAAGTTTAATTAAGAATGACAACTAAATGCACTGTGGAATCTTAGACTAAATCCTGGAGCAGATAAAAGGCATTATTAGGGCAATTTAAAAAATCTAAATAAAGTCTATACATAAATCAATAATATCATGTCAATGTTAATCTCCTAGCTTTAATCATTTTACTATAGTAACAGAAGATAATCATATTTGGGGAAGTTAGGCAAAAGGTAGAATAAAACTCTACTATTTTTAAAACTTGTAAATGTTTCAGAACGAAAAGTTAAAAACTTTCAAAAAGAAGATGACAACAACATGATAACTGAATGAAAGGCATCTTAGTTAAATCATCTCACATGCACACCAGGTGTACTGACAGTTTTCTCACAATTGCCTTTCTATTTGATGAAGTAGAGATGGCTCATATGAAAACATTAGCTTTAGGAAAAGGAAGAAAACAGACAAAAATCCACTTTCAAAAGCTTTATCTCCACAATTTTTTTTTTTCACTTTTGAGCTAGTCTTCATCACCTTGAATCACTGTCTTCAAAGTTCCCTGAAGAATTTTGTTTGTTTGTTTGGTATTGGGGGATAGAACCAAGGGGAATTTTACCACCAAGCTACACACCCATCCCTTTTTATTTTTTATTTGAGACATGGTATCCCTAAGTTGCTGAGGCTGGCCTCCAACTTTCAACCCTCCTGCCTCAGCGTCCTGAGTCACTTGCATATGCAGTACCAATGCCTGGCCCTGAAGAACTTTTGTAAGTCTCGCTTCTATGGAGCTCACCAAGACCCCAAGTAGAATCACTGTGATTACTTAGACTCTGTTAATAAGACCCAGAAAATAAGAATCAGTAGAGGCAACCAGGTGAGACATCACAAGCCATCTCATAGTGGGTTCTAAACACATACTCTAAAAAATTTAAAATTCTCATTCTAAGCTTGATTAATCCTCTTTGTGATCTCAAGCAATCTCCTCCAATATCACCTACCCCCCGCCACTCTGCTTCCCAGAGGAAAGAAATGACATTCACTCTATACCACCCTAATTTTAGTGTCTCTCTTATTTTCAAAAATCAAATTTCCCCAACTTGTCTGGATAACAAATTCACTACACCAGTGTTTTTCAACTGCAGATCATAAAATCAATTTAGAGCGTAACAACCACATTTTTTAAAAAATATAAAATAGTAGAAAGTAGAAAATATCAGTGTGCATTGACCTGGTAAATGTCTTGCTGCTTCTATACACAGTTCTGTACAGCCTTCCAAAACACAAAACTCCTACATTCCCAATAATATGACAAATCTTTTTTCACTAAATAAGAGGGGGCAAATATCTTAAATGAACCTTATATTCACAATGACTTTTATTAGGAAATCTGAGATGTATTTCCATGGGGGGCAAATCCTGTGGCAAACTGAAGTCAGAAACTTTTCCTGCAAAAGGATCCTTCACTGAGATACTTAATTAATGAGAAAAAAAAATAAAACACTGCAGTGCATAAAATAAGCAGATGCCACCTTAACAAAGTAATCAAGGTCACTGTCACCTGTAATAAGATTGTGGCTCAGTGGTAGAACACTAACATAGCATGTGTGAGGCACTGGGTTCAATTCTCAACACCACATATAAATATATAAATAAAATAAAGGTTCATCAATGTCTAAAAATTTAAGAAAAAAAAAAAAGAAACTAACATGCTGGTTTCATGTCACCCACTTCCCAAACCATATCTAGGACACAAAATCACTTATCTGGTATTCTTGCCAAAACTGTATAACCTCAATTTAATCATGATAAAACATCAGAGAAATCCAAAATGAGGATCACGAAAAAAATCAACTGACCAGTTCTCATCAAAAATTAAGATCATGAAAAATAAGGAAATACTAAAAAATTGTGACATACCAGAAGATACCAAGAGACACATCAACTAAATAAAATGATCCTGGACCAGAAAAAGGACAATAATGGGAACTTGTGAAATCTAAATAAAGTTTAATTTTTTAAAAAAAATTATACCACTATTAATTTCTTGATTTTGGACCCTGTGCCATGTAAAACATTAATATTAGGGGAAGATGAGTAAAGGGTATATAGAACTTTGCATCATTTTTGCAACTTAAGTCTAAAATTATTTCAAAATAATAAAAAAGTTTTAAACACTTTTTCTGAGGCAAGGTATTTATCACATAAATATATACATAAACACAGCAGAGTGTTGTACCTCCAATTCTCTAACTCAAGAGATAAACATAACAGAGCATTGGGTGTGTAATGTACATGTAATAAACTTAACACAGGGAAAGAGCTGAAGCTGTCATTCTTTACCCAGGTTCCTCACCAGCCTCTTCCATCTCTCCCTTCTTCTTGTATCTAACAGGAGGACTAGTAGGATTCCCTATTCCCCTCATAGGCAATAATGTGAGGCATACTAGTGCTGAGGCTATGGATTCCTAGTTTCTTGCAAACATCCACACAAAGTGCAAGGTGTACAGAGGGTAGGAGAGAGGCAGTTATTGAGGCAACAAATGTTTCCTGAATGCCTATGTTCTTCCAGACACTGGCTAGGCCCTGGGAAAACAGCCACGAACAAGACCCATGCAGTTACTGGCTCTCATGGGAGTTAACATAAAGGAGGAACAGGCAAACAAAACTACATACGTGTATGCACACATGTATAAATTCAGATAATGATAAATGCTACAAAGCCAAAAAGCCAGACTAATCTGATACAGACTTCTTGGAAGAAGTGACATTTGAGTTATGACCTGGTCTTTCTCTGATCCTGTTTCCTCATCTATAAACCAGAGCTAATGATCATCACCCTTGCAGTAGCTAATTTTAAGAATAAAATTAGAGGGTTGCGGTTGTGGCTCAGCAGTAGAACACTTGCCTAGCACGTGTGAGGCCCTGGGTTCAATCCTCAGCACCACATAAAAATAAATAAAATAAAGGTATTGTGTCCAACTACAACTAAAAAATGAATATTAAACAAAAGAATAAAATTAGTTAATGACCACATGGGATTTAGAATTTCTAGTAAGTGAATGAGTAGCCAGAAATAATTATTAATGACCAAAATTACTTATCAAGACCATTACACTGAAAGCACTAACATTCTCAATTTATAATAAAGTATATAGAGCCCACTGATATTTATTCAAACATCTTTGAATAAATTGCTAAATGCAGAAACAGCTATTTTCCTCCACTGGGCAGCAAAGGTGAATAATGAGTATATGGGGAGATGGAGAGAGCGGGGAACACAAATGCCCACACCAGAGCCAGTAAGAATGATGGCGCTTCCCAGGAGGCCCTCTTTGGCAGTTGCCTTCTTGGTGCCTGACAAGATGAAGAGGCCCAAGTCCAAGGGGGCCAGCATGGACCTCCCCTGAAGAATTGACTCCATCTTTTCATAAGTGGAGATAACAAAAACATGGAAACAAACTGGAGGTTCTCAGTCCTCAGTATGGGGCCAGGTATTAACAAAACACCATCACAGCTTCCCTTGAGTTGCAAGTTTAATTATAATTAACACATTTTCTTTCACCAAAAAAAAAAAAACTTTGGTAATATTGCATCCCACTTCTAAACCTGTGAATAAAAAACTATTGAACTGATTTAGAAAAATAATCATGAAATAAGAGTATATAAAGTAAAACAATTTTAGATCAAAGGGCTTTATATTATGCAATTGGATATCTCAAATAACCTTGCAATAGTGGTCCACTTCATGCTTTGAATACAGCCCTTGCTGCTCTGCCACTGCAACTTAGTTTTTAAATGGACATTTCTTTCCCTTCCTCTGTTCCTACTCCTCCCTAATCTCTCCCCTTCCCTAATCTCAAGGAAAACAGAGCTACCTTTCTTCCCCATTTTAAGCAGATTTATCTGTCCTTGAGTACACACCCACCATAGAAACTAAGTTATCCAGACTTTAGGGATGGTACCAGAAGATCTCAGAAATGGACTAACTCCCAAATTAACAAGTGAATTACAATTCCAACAAAGAACCTGTGGAATGTAGCCTTTGAATTACCTCTTTAAAAGACCCCTGTTCCTGCTCATGGGCAGAATCACGGCCTCTGGGACAGGAGACCCCTGTGTTTCTCCTTTGCTAGCAAAGCAATAAAACTTCTTTTTCCTTTTTCTCAAAACCATGTTCTTGTTATTGGATTGGCATAGGGACAAGGACTCAGCTTTCGGTAACAAACTCTCCTGATGGAAAGACACACATGGATTTCTCTCTCTCCCTCTGGAGCACGTGCTTGCTAGCATTCTCTCTCTCTCTCTCTCTCTCTCTCTCTCTCTCACACACACACACGCACACACACACATTCTCTCTCTCTCTCTCTCTCTCTCTCTCTCTCTCTCTCCACCTTTGTAGCAAAGCAACAGAAGTTTAATCTCAGATTATGTTTAGTAAGCACTCTAAGTAATCAAAGAGCTTTTTTAAAATGCTATATGTTATATTCATAATATTTATACCTTGAATATTGTGCACACTAAAGATATTTTAAATAAAAAATAAACAAGCCATTTATTTCACATTATTTTCAAAGTTCACCTAAAAGAAAGAAAAAATTTCCACATGCTCTGAACTCTAGGAGTCAGAAGAGCAACAGCCCTCCTGATGGAAGCCCACCCAAACCATCAGAGCTCTCACTCCCCACGGGAGAAACTCCCTTTTCTCTATCTAGCCAACCCCTACTTCCCTCCCTTGTCCCTTTAGCCTCCTTTCTCCAACCCCTAATTCCCTACCTGCTCTTTCTTTGTTAAAACAAAAAGACAGACAAAACACCTGTCCTCTGCCAAGCCTGGGTTTGCAAAGCCCAGGTGAGAGTGGGATCTGAGCCAGACTGTGTGCCTCCAACAGGAATAAAGGAGTTTGAAAAGATGTCATTACAGGAGCCAAATTTTGCCCAGGTAAACAGGATCTAGGCTCTCTCCTTCCTTTCATCTCACCATTAATGGGAAGGGCAATAAACAGGTGCCACCTCCATGCCCTAGTGGCTCACACACATCCCCCAGCCTCCTGCAGTTATGGCAGCACCTCCCATAGCTCATTTTGAATAGTCCCCTCCAGAGCCATTTAGCCTAATCTGGTGGCCTAACCCAGCCAGATGGGCTCAGGCCTTGACCTGCAGAGCCTCCAACACCAGGTGAGCTCTCTCCTTCCAGAGCCTGGAACCCAGGCAAGGCATGACAGTCTACTCTCCTGCTTCCCCATCCACCCACCCTCGAATGCTCAGTCCTCCACCCTTGCCTCCTTAATTGTGGCTGTCAGTAACAACAGTGATGGAAAGAAACAGTAACCGCAATGGTTCACTGATGGTACACACATGGAGGTGTGCTGAAGCTATATACACTACTTCATCTTTTCTCCCCAATAACAAATGCAGCAGTATTTTACAATAATTCTCAAATGTGACCTCAGAACCCTTTTACACTCTTAAAAATTACTGAGGAGCCCAATGAGTTTTTATTAACATCAATCATATCCAGTGAAAATTACCATATTAGAAATTAAAACTGAGAAATGTTTTAAACAAAATGCACAGCCCACAGCCCCAAAACATCAGTAGACATCATAGTTAAGGTATATGGAAAACACTGTATACTGATTACTCAGTACTGCTATCCCCTTGCTCTCATTTACTGTGGTCTTCTGGAAGACAACATTCACTTCCATCACAGCTGTCACCATCGTCAAGATGGGACAGAGTTCAGGAACCCCATGAAAAGCAGCATTATGAGGACAGTAAAAACTCTTGAATAAAAAAGGTACATAACACCTTAGTACTACTGTGCAAACAGTTTTGACTTTATGAACCCCCTACAAGAGTCTCAACAATTCACAGCTGTCCCTGGAACACACTGGGGAGCACTGCTGTTTTATATAACAAGCAAGTAAACCTTACAGAGTAACAGCAACTACCCAGGTCCCTCAGCCAGCTACTGAAGAGCTCTGGTCTCGACCCTGGTTACACAGTATTGCTATCCCCTTGCTCTCATTTATTGTGGTGTTCTGAAAGACAACATTCACTTCCTTCAAGTTGGGACAGTCAGGAACCCCCATGAAAAGCAGCATTATGTAGACAGTAAAAACTCTTGAGTGGGGGAAGAGATAGTCAGGGCCCCCACCCAACTCCTCACCCCACCAAAAAGGGCAAATGTACTCCTGGACCTTAACTCACAGCCTGTTAGCTATTAAAAGCATGGCATGTGCTTTTCTCTGCCCTCCTACCTGCACTCTTGGCTTGTTATTAAAAGGCATGATATGTGCCTTTCCCTACCCTTTCAACTCTCAGTCTTATCAGCTGCAACAACCAGGTGCATCATAAAGGCCAGGATTCCCCTGCCATGACTCTCCAAGGACAATCAACATAAAAGATAAAACTGTTAAGGAGTCACCAAAACAGCAAACTCCCAGAACCCTTAACTTGTTACATGATTTGTGTTTTCTTCCAGCCTCCCACCTATCTAGTCTCTCAACAGCTACAGGAACTCAAACTGCAGTGTAAAGATGTTTATGCAGGATGCAGCATCAATATGAGAGATGAACAATTGGTGCCAGGATACAGCAATACTACCCTGACCCTCAAGGTTGAAACACTGACCAAGGAAAAGAAAAACGTCTTTTGAAATGCACCTGAATGTATTAACATTTTAAACTCTAGCCCAGCCCTACCACCCTTTCATTGGAATAAAAATATATCTCCCTCTTTGTCCCCCACAGCCAGCTTGACACTCTCTTGGTCAGTGCTATGTCTCCCTTCTGCTCCAGCAAGAAGTCTCAATAAGAATCTTGCTCCTGGAAAGAGGAAAGGGAGAGTGGTGGGGGTGAGGAACAGGAATTGAAATCAAATTTCATGCATGTATGATTTTGTCAAAATGAACCCAACTACTATGTATGACTGTAACGTTCTAATAACAATAAGAGACTTGCTCCTGAAACAATTGTGCTTTATCTGATTCCTCTGATGAAAAAATCCACCCAGCCACTAACATAATGACCTCCAAATGTGCATTTGCAGAGCTGATGATTCATCCAGGTGGGTTATCTCACCTCTTAATCCCTGGATCTCCCATCAGCATCCTGAACCAACTCAAGTGGCCATCATGTACCCTCATCCACCCTAGCCAGCTCTGTGCCCAGCATTACCACCTTTGGGAAAAGTCAGTCTTCCACTTGAGTATATATTGTTCCTACATAAACAAGAGGATGTAAATACACTGTTTGAAAGTAGTTATCTATGGATCATGGAATTAAGAGTGACTTGCAATTTGATTTCATTGGTACGATCTTACATATAACACATCTTTTATAAGCATGTGTTATTTTCATAATAAAAATAGGTTTTGCTTGTAAATTTTGTTCTTTGATGCTGCCTTTCCTTTCACTACTCCACCTTAGTCCAGAATCGGATCATCATGGGCCATATTTCAGCTCTTTATGGTCACCAGGCACTTAGGCATCCTGAACTCTGTGACACAAATAGTCAGGAAAGTCAATGGCATGTATAAAAAGTATAAAAAGTACTTTGCTCAGCACTTGGCAAACAGTAAATACGTGTTCATTGTTGCTGTGCTGTTATTATTATTTCCATTAGATGAAACTTCAGAAAACACCAATTTTTATTGTGAAATAACACATGCTTATAAAAGATGTGTTATGTGAAGACTATATCAAAGAAATCAAATTGCAAGTCACTTTTAATTCCATGATCCATAGATAACTACTTTCAACAATGTATTTGCATCCTCTTGTTTGTGTAGGAACAATATATACTATATTGAAACCATTAGTAGATTCTGATATTTATTTATATAACTTTTACTTTGGGACCAGGCACTGTCAGAAATGTTACTTATTCCATCACCATCTCAGCCCAATGAGGAGAGTTTTGTGAAGACCACCATTTTACAGATGAAGAAACTGAAGCACACAACTAAAGTGCCAGGACATGAAGCTAGGAGTGGCAGGGTTGGCATTCATCAAGTCCTGTTTAACCATACTGCCCAGAATTTTCCACAGTCGTAGGAATGTTCTGTATGTAGGCTGTTTAACATGTGGTTACGGAGCATTTGAAGTGCCTAGTAACTGAAATTTTGATTTAAAGTTCATGTGGCCAATAGCTATATACTAGTAGTGAGCACAGGACTTTAGAGAAGAAAAACCCAAACCCCCATGTTTAACAAAGAAAAGCCCCTCTCAACTAATTCTACAAAAACTTTCAACTGCTCTTTAAAATTACTAATAGACTAACTTTGTTCTTACCTCCCAGTCATCCCCTATCCTCCCCTCATCAAGTCTTATACCTCATGGAAGGACTTTAAAGAGTTAGAATAAGGTCAGACAGACCTGGGTTTAAATCCTGACTCTATATGGTCCCAGTGTGTGACTTTGGGCAGTCTTTGTTCCTCATCTGTACAATGGGCTGGCAATAGCAACTTCCAAAAAGCATCCCCAAGTACTTACCAATTATGTATCAGAAAATGGTCTCTGACAATACCCACTCAGGACTCCATTCAAACTCCACCCTCTTGTGCGGAACATCCAGGAGAGCGCTTCCCCCAGGCTCTAGAGTCCCCTAGAGAATTCATCACATCCCACCAAGTCACTGATGTGGCAGTGCCTTCAGGACCACTAAACCAGCATTTTCCTGAGGCCAAAGGCTCCTGTCATCTGTGAAACCAGTCAACTGTGAATCCTGAGGCCACAAGTACCCACACAAAGGGCCCTAAACGGAACTGGAGCAGGCCCAGCCCAGCACTATTACCTGAGAGTTCGTTCTCTCCTTCATAAAATGAGGATTAAAAAACCCTCTGTCAAGTCATTTGGCAGGAGAAGAAATGCAGTTGCCAAGCCAGAGAGATGAGCATGGGACCTGGAAGGGAAGCATCTCCACAGATCCCTTCCCATCCTCAACACAAGAGTATCTGTCATCATCACAGAACCCTGGCACTAACCAGGAACTAGTTTCTCTTTGCTACTACCTTGTTCTTACACTGGAAAGACTTTACCATCTGGGTCTTTGTTCCTCATCTGTACAATGAGCTGGCAATGCCAATTTCCAGAAAGTATTAAGGATACTGATCCCAGTCAGAATACCAGTGGCATTTTTTACTTTCTCTTTTGAACTTGAGAAACATGACATTAAATTCTACCTGAGAGGTTAATCAAGAAGAAAGCCTGAGAACAGGCAGAAAAGGGAAAGAATTAGGTGAATTCTGCCTTAGATGAGAAAACAGTCACAAAGGTGGCCCACTGCCAGTCCTTGATAAATATTTTTTGGTAAAACATTTTTTAATATTTGTTTTTGAATAAAGGTACAGTCATTAAACTATAATAGTAATAGCTAATTTTTAATTATTTGTTTCTTTATTTACTTATATTGGTGGTGATGGTGGTGGTGCTGGGAATGAAGCCCAGGGCCTCAACCATACTAAGCAAACACTCTACTACAAGCCATATCCCTGGCCCAACAAGAAATCTCTGGAGCCTCTGCTAGATACAAGGTACCATATGGAGATACAAACAGCATTTGTTAATGAAACAACAGAGTAAGGTGGAATAGCAAGTATAAGAATGAATTGCATATAATTCATGTACACCTCATGGGTCCTTTTTCCTCTCCACAAGATGTACAATTTAAAATGTATTTTCTCATTCAAAAACATGTAGGGAGGAAACCTCATCTTTATAACTTAGAAAGCTATATGTAACTACTATCACCATTTGATTAAAAAAAAAAACCTAAGATTTAAAACAATTAAGTCTCTTGCTCAAATTTACCCAGTTCATAAATAACAGGCAAAATTTTAGCCCAGGCATTCTGTCTTAAGACCCTGACCCTTTCAACATTGGCAGACCAATGGGGTGGAAGAGATGGCCCTGGAGGATCACCTAGATTTTTCCATAAGAAAACAAGGAAGTAAGACCAATTAGTTACCAAATTATTATTTTATTGTCTCTTCAGAGGAAAATAAATTAAACCTATAAAAATGCAAAAATTGAACCAATTTTTTAAAAAAGACTAGACATAAATAAGAACATAGAAGAAGTCACAAAAAATGTGTATAATAATTAATATACAAATTGCTAAACTTCTGCCCCCAAAATTATGAACACAATTAAGTTTCTGCTAAAGATTTACTCATTTGAAAAGCATAGTTGTGACTTTGGGCAAGTTAACTGTGCTATAGTCTGAATGGTTGTGCCCCCTAAAATTCCAATGTTGAAACCTAGCCCACACTGAGATGATATTAAGAGGTGGTGCCTTTTCGTGGTGACTAGGTCCTGAAGGCAGGGCCCTTATGAATAAAATTAGTATCCTCCAAGAGACTTTTTTTTACCCCTCCCACCAGGTGAGGACACAGCAACAAGGTACCCTAACCAGATACCTTGTCTGCCTGACCCTTATCTTGGTCTTGCCAGCCTCCAGAACCATGAGAAATGTTTGCCGTTTTCAAGCTACCCAATTTATGGTATTTTTGATAGCCACCCAAAATGACTAAGCAGCTATGTTTCCCATTCTGTAAAATGGCATAACAATAAGTCTCCACCTGCTCAAAGCATTGCAAAGATTAGATTCTGTACCTGATACTACTGTCAGAGAGTCAGGCAGAGAGCAAACTCTCAATAAAGGTGGCTGCTATTATGCCTATGCAAGATAATTGCTCCTTTGCATCTGGAATGACTACTTCTGCCACATAAGCCATAAGGCAGTATAAACAAATAAACTCATAAAATCTTGGCTGGAACCATGCACTCCTGTTCCACACAAGGACAGATTACTATAAAGGCTCCTAACTCAAAAACTCGGTATCCTACCATTTTGCCCCCATTCATAAGATTCTGGCTACAACAGCATCCACACTGAGCTCCAGGCCCCTTTAATCTTGTTGGTTGCCACCCCCTGGCCTGAGGCTCCACTACTCTAAAAATTACCATCAAAAAAATTTTTTTAACAACTTTCACTAATGGAAAACCAACAGGAAGTTCTTTCTCCAGAACCAATGGCTCTTTTTAGGTAACTTTTAAAAATTACATAAACAAGTTGTTAATTATTCATTATAAAAGTATGCATGAGTAATGTGAAAAGTCAAACAGTAACAAAGAAAAAAAAACTTTCCATCTTTACCTAACATATTCTTCATCAGGCCTCCTCTTTAGAGGTACCACTGTTATGTTTCTTATGAATTGTCCCACACAGCTATAGTTGTGTGTGTGTGTATGTACATACACACAACTTTAAGCCGCTGTACTATGTGTGTATGACATCTTGCTTTTCTCAATTCCCTATCTTAGTGAGCTTGAAAGATCAATGTTTTTTCTAAGTGCTGCATACAGCGTTCCACCATAGGATTTAGACCTTAATTTTAAGAAATTCCCCACATTTTTACATTCACGTCATTTATGGTTTTGTTGTTACAAGCAAGCATCCTTATATATTCAGCTTGGTAGGTAGGAATATAATCCCCATAATAATTCTTAGAAATGAAATCCCCAGATTAAAGGGTCCAATTTCTAATCTTGACAATTACTATCAATTTTTCCAACATGAAAGTTTCAGAGATTTTTGACCCTCTATCATTATCAATTTGAAGATGTCTGTTTTGCCCTTCCTTTACCAGCATTGGTTCATATCTGCCAAGCACACTGGAAAAAAATTTTTTTGTTTATCACCATTATAACTTGCACATCTTTTTTTATGAATTAGGTCAAGTATTTTTTGAATGACCACCTATATATCTCTTTCGACTTTACTGCCAAATTCTGGATCTTTGACTCTCCCTGAAACTCTCTTTGGAAGGTTACCAGTATCCTCATCTCTAATACCAAGGACCTCATCTTACTGTCATATCATCTTGGTAACACTTGACACCAAACATAGCCATCTTCAGGGGACCCTTCTCCCTTCCCACCATGACAGCCTGCTGGGCTGGTTGTCCTCTATCTGCTGTAAGCCACTCTTCTCCCTGGAATCCTAAGAAGAGTTATACCCCAATGTCCAATTCCTGGCTCCCTTTCTTTCTCACCTAACATTAAAACTGTTGCCTACATGCAAAATATCTCCCAATGACAATCCTGGTCTAAGACCTAAAACCAAATTTCCAACCTTCTGCTGAACACCTCTAGCAGAGATGAATCTCCTCCTTCAATATACACATAGCACTTTTCAGTGACACTTAACTATACTTCGTGTAACTCAACATATCCAAGATAGAAAGCAACAACTTCACCATCCATTCCCCAAATCTTATTCACCTCTTTGAGCATCAAAACTCAGTTAATGACTCTACATTTTTCCTCTAAACCCTCCTTCTGATCCGTGGAGCTGCCAATCCTGTCAATTATGTCAGTTAACTATCTTGGTATCTCTATCCCACCTTCCCATTTCCCCTCTAACCTAGTCAACTGCTTCCTTCCGTCATGCCCCAATTTTGATGCCACCAATTGCCTGTTGAGCAAAAACGTCAATTCAATCTAACTCCACAAAGCACACAGTTTCTGGGCTTGTTTCTTGCCAGTGGTCTATGAACCTGGACTTAAGGTATACATTGTCAAGGCACAGCATCTTTGCCAGAAGGCCCAGTTTTTTTAGAGTCATATCAATATACAATCCCTCCCTCACCAGACAGGGAACTCCTAGAAGACACTCATCAGACATTCATTCACCCTGTATTCTGAATAGCACACAGCACAATGCTGTGTATTTGGTAGGTGCTTAATAAATGCTTTCTAAATTATTTAATATAGTTTTCTAGTATGTTTCATATTATTCCAAAGAAGAAAAAGAACAACTAACACATGAAAATCCTATTTTTAAATCATTTAAATGACTTTGGGGTCTGTTTATTTTGTATGACTGGATATAAAAAGAAACATAAATGTTCTCTTATGGTTTAAGAAAAGTCAAACTCTTCCCTAAACAGCTTTAGAAGTAAGTAACCTGAAAAAAATCACACATACTCCCTCCAAAAATAAATAAATAAATAAATAAATAAAACAAAAAACTCACCCTGATTTCTAAAAATACTTATTTTCAATGGTTCCAAATCAGAAAAATGACTTCCTACTCAACAATGGAGAAAATAGATTCAGGTAAGTCAAGAAGTTTGGAAATCTCCTGATTTTATGATCTTCTGATGCCCTAATCAGCTGTCAGAATGACTAAACATTGACCTCTAGAAGTTGTTAGTATGACTAAAAGGGAGAGGCCATATGGTAAGTCAAATGTCCAACAACCCAGTTTAGAAATTAATAAAAACAAATTGCTTTGTGTGAAACGTGTCTAACAATTTGCAGTACATCCCATTTAAGTATACTTCATTCTTTCTTTTTAAACCAATTTAAAAAGTAACTTTTCCAAAGTATCTTTCTTAACAGGTTATAAAAAGGTCATTGAAAAGCAAACACAGGTTCCTTTTCAGTGAATGAAAAGTGAAATAATTCTGAAAAGCATTACTTAGTAGAAACATAAAACAAGATTAAATTCTACACGTGTTCACAATTCTTGCTCTCAGCATTATTTCAAACAAGGGCAAAGTGTCCTTGACTTTTTTTCCCAGGAGTCAAAACTTTAGTCTAAGTTCTCCTATCCCCTCCTTTCAGCCGAGGTTAAGAACTGCTAAGTTACTATTTATAAGTTAGGGTTCACATTCCGAAACTCTAAATCATCTCTAAGACATTAAAAAAGTAGCGTGGTTAATAGTTACAGAACTTCTGAGTGGGCACAAATAAGGGTTGCGCCTGACATCTCACGGTGCCCCCTCACCATTCCCAAGTTCCCCCCAAGTATCTCCGTGGAAGTGATACCTTGATGCTTTTAAAGGGGAAACGAGCAAACTTCCCCAAGTTATTGGGTTGGGGACAGTTTATAGGAAATCTTCTTCCTGGCCTCTTGAACTCTTTACCCTTAGGGATTCCCTCCAGGACAGAGTGAAAAAGGCAGCAAAACACGAAGTTCTCCAGGCCCCCAGAGGCCCCGGCCTGGATCAGGTGGGCCGGGAGCTTGCCCCTGACACTTAAATTCAGGATGGCCTCTCAGGAGAGCTAGAGAACAGCTTCCCCTAGGTGGGGGTAAGGCAAGGGTGGGGGACGAGCTGTCCCACTCACCTGCGATTCATGGGCCGGACTCTCACGGCCACCTTGACAGATGCCATTGCTCATCCCAGCCCGGCTCGGCCCGGCCCGGCCCGGTCCGACCCGCGGGGATTCCCACCAGGCCAGCGCCTCGCGGCCGCCGGCGACTCTACCACTGAACCCGCGGCCCCCGCCCACTTCCCACTCGCCCCCGCCCCTCGGCTCCGGGCCGGACCTGGAGTCGCGCGGCGGCCCCACCTGCCAGGCCACTGAGCATGCCCAGAGCGGCTCCGGCCCGGAAAATCCGAGAACCGAGGTTTGGAGGCGGCGCGAAGGGGCGGAGCCAGAATGCTTAGGCTGAGATGGGGCGGGGCCAGGATACCCAGGGGCGTGGCAAATCGCCGGTTGCAGCCCTGCTGGCTGCAGCAGGGAAGTTTCTAAGAGTGATCATCCGCGGATAATTGCAAGAGAAAAACTCATCTTCACCCCTGAAAAACTCGGGAGGAGTCGATCACTGCCATCTAGGGTCACAATCCCGGAGACCGATTAACAAAAACAGAATTTTCAACCATTAACAAAGACCTGGCTTTACCAGCAGTGCATGAATTACAGCCCATCCGTTTTACAGAGGAATAAACTGAAATTATTTCAGAGAAGATGATGGTCACTTTGCTAGCGGTGAACTCTAAGTCTTTCTCTGCTGACTCTAAAAATGTCCAAGCATGTGTTTTGGACCCCTCAATTTCGGGTACCAAGAAAATAAAAAGAGTATGAGATGTTTTAAATGCAGGAGGGAATGTTGTATTGGCTGAAATCAGATCTCAGTAAAAGTGCTTGCATTTATGTTAGTTAGCAATTTTGGTTTAAATCATAAAGGAGTTAGAAGAACCACCGTTATCTTTTTTAAAGGTCAGGACTTCCAGTGTAAGTAAGCTTCCACCTAACTCCCCTCTATTGTAAAATGAAATCCATTCATTTAGTCATGCATGCATGTATTCTTTCACACAAACCCAAAAGACCACCAGTGAACCGCAGGGTCACCTGCTGGTCACATTAATCAAGGCATGACCTGTCTTCCTCTTGCTGTCCCTTTCAAGTTAGATGGGCACCAACAGCCCAGCCCTTCCTATCACTAAAAGATGGCAACTGGTAAGTCCACTAAATGCCCTGCCACTCCCTTAAAGCCAGTACCTGCGATGTGCGGGTCAACCTTGGCCTCTACATCCCTAACTGGGGCACAAAGGGAGGTTCTGCCCTCACACACTACACGTCCCCACTGGTATTTCACATTCCTACAGCATCCAGGAGTTGGCCAGCACTGGCCATTGTTCAAATAATGGGAGCCCCTCAAGAAGTGGTAGCAGGGATACTGGTAGTGAGCCCCAGCTACAACACTATCTCGAGGCTTTTGCCTCATCTAAAAATCAGGAACTCCGTGGGCTTAATTAATGCAGTAAATGAAATTATATGCCTCCAAACCCACAACCCACGGAGACAACGAATCATTATTCCATCATCTTCCCTAGAATTCTTCAGCTAGACTAGAATCATAATAGCGTCTCCTTTGTTTCTAGAACCTTGGAAACCCTGAGCTTTCTTCCTAGCTGGCACTGAGCTGGGTGCAGATTCAACCAATGGGCGGCGGGAAAACTCAGTGCAGTTATCTGGAGCAGTCGAGTGGACCGGGCATGCGTAGTAACAGCCGGTTGGTTAGAGACGCCGAGGGGGAGCCAGCGCGGCTTCCTAGCTGCCCTGGGTAGGGGCGGGGCCCGCCTTATATGGGAGCTGATTGAGGACAAACTTCGTGGCCGCCGACGCCCCCCCCCCCCCCACATACATATGCGCACGCTTGCTCGGCGGTAGCTATTGTGCTCCTGCTGGGGACAAGGCCCCAGGTGTTGGCACCCAATTTAAAGAAACCAGTATTAAACTTTTCAGAAGGCGTTCTAAGTTACTTATGAAAGCGATTTTCTCTGGGTTTTGGCTTAGTTTGGTTTTGATTAATTGTTTAGGAGATTCTGTTCATATATTTGTTAATTTATTTCAAAAGGCCCGCACATGTTTAAAACTCCCCGCTCTTCCGTGACATTGCCAATTAACACAAAACAGACCGTCGTAGCCGGACCTCCAACTGCACACCTGCAGCCTTTGAACAGAGGCACTGAGGTTTCATCTCACCGCAGTCCTGTAAGAACAGGCACTGATTTAACAGAATCTCTCACTGTTACAGAGAGTCAAATACGTTTCTGAAATGGAAGATTACAAGGGGTTTGCTCATCTTCTCAAACTTTAATGCGCATACTTTCCCGTGCTTTGTAAACTTGAATACTTACACAAATCACCCAAAAATCTTATAAAACTGCAAATTCTAATTCGGTAGGTCTGGGGTAATGTTTGAGATGCTGCATTTCCAACCATTTCCGGGAGTATGTATGCAGCTGATCCATGACCCACGCTTTGAGGAGCAAGGGAGTGCATGATCGCTGGCAATTTTGTGTGGAAACTTGAAAATACTGATAATGAAAAACTCACCTAGGTTTTAAATCAGGGGCCCAAAAGGTCAGTGGATGCCATTCAGGGTTCCATATCATTTATGTATTGTTGAACGAATTGCCCAAAACTAAGCGATTTAAAAATCATTCGTTCTTTCTCACATTTGGAGATTGCTCATCTCACATGGCTGGGGGGTTGGGCTCAGTTGGGGGGATTCATATTCATAAAGATTAGACCAGTTTTTTTTTTTTTTTTCTGTAGAATTATTTTGCCTTCCAAGAGGGCACATCCAGTGCTTGAGCCTATGTAGGAATCAGATTATTCTGTCCCCTAGGGCAGAGGCAGTCACATGGCCAATCCAGTGCCAGTGTGGGAGGGGATTCCCACCCGGAGGGCATTGAGACTCAGAAGAGACACAAAAGTAGCAGATCTATCATAAGGTCGAAGAACTTGCACAAGGAGTAAAAATTACATCTTTAATTGCCCCTAAGTAAAGTGCATTAGTTTTAGTAACACCTAAGACTTTAATGCCACTAGAAGTCACAGATATTTGTGTTAGAACTGATGCAACTCCTTGAAATAGTTCTTAACACTTACTACTGAACTGTGAAGTTTTGTTAGTTGCTATAATACTGCCACTAGAATTTGTTATTTAATAAAAACACATATATGATTCTCATAAAGTCAGTTTCCAATATTTTATTAGCTGTATTTCAGTACTAGTTGATTTTCCTTTTAATCTTATGTGTTTTAAGCATTAAAAAATATTCTAAAACTTGCATTCACTAAACAATACAAAGGGTCCATGACATCAAAAGGCTAAAACCCATAATTTAAAAATTCAATTAAAGGCAACGGCAGAGTGGCAGAGATCTGTAATCCCAGTGACTCTGGAGCCAGCAAGATGATGGCAAACTTAAGAGATCCTCAGCAATTTAGACCCTGTCTCAAAAGTTCAATGGAAAGAGAGACAGAGAGAGAGAGGAATTCTACTGAAGGCAAAGGGTATTTTCTATTTTAAAAAAAGTTGAATTGTGATGGAAAGGAGAAAAAGAGAAGATTTTGAGACCTAAGAATAGAGCATTAAATTTGTCACAAATAGGGTAGAGTGAGGGGTGGGGTACATTCATGTGTATGCATTGGTTCTGTTTTGACATAATTTATTTTGATTTTCATTTATTGTTGAAATTTTCTTCCAGATGTTTAGCAATCTCTTTATTGCCAAAAAGTTGTAATATAAAGTCCTTGAATCTTAGCTTCTTCATTTCCAAGTGAGATAGCACTGCAATAGATTGTTCATTCCACCTCAAAACATTTGAATCATCTAGAAATAATGTTATCAAAAGAAAAATACTATGTCCCCATCAGCAATGCTTTGTTTTCTTCATAGCCCCTGAAGAATAAAATTTATTTTCTCTCTCACAAACTTGACTTTTTAGAAACCTTGATAAACAGCACACTGGTACATTTAAATTGGGACTTAGGATACAGCTGACATCTCATAAACCCATCAGTTTTCCTATGTGCTAGAAGTACTGACCATAAATATTATTCACACAGTACACTTAACATCTCCTTATGGAGTGTCTTGTATCAAGGGACTTCAGTTGGATTTAGGAGATACTCAGTGAGCCAATAAACAAAAACAAGTGCTCTACCAGTTTTCAAACAAATAACTCTGTTATGGTTTGGATATAAAGTGTTCCCCTTAAAGCTCCTGTGTTAATGCAGAAATGTTAATAAAGCAGTGAAATGATTTTGTTTATGAAAGCTGTAACTTTATCAGTGGATTAATCTATTAGATGGATTAATAATTTGAAAGTACTACTATACTAAGTGATAGCTATACACAGGGTGTATAGGGTGTGGCTGGAGGAAGTCAGTGTGCCTTTAGGGTTTATATTTCATCCTCATCCCACACTCGCTCCTCTCTCTCTCTCTCTCTCTCTCTCTCTCTCTCTCTCTCTCTCTCTCTCTCTCTCTCTCTTCTCTCTCCTTCCGGGCTATCATGAGTAAAGCAGCTCTTCCCTGTCACACTCTTATACCATGATATTCTGCCTGACCTCCTGCCCAGAGCGATGAAGTCTGTCAACCATGGACTGAACCTCTGAAACCATGAACCCCAAATAAACTTTTCTTCCTCTAAATGGTTCTGGTCAGGTATTTGGGGTCATAGTGACACAGGCTGACTAACACAGTATCAGAGACAGAAATCATAGATAACAAAACCAAATCAAGTACCCTGTTCATTCTCTAAGTCATAAAACTCAAAGGTATATTGAGAACCTTCTAACATACTAAACATTAAAAGCAAAGATAATTTGAAAAGTATACTTTGGAGCCTGAGAGAAAACCTAAGCTCCAAAGTAACTATAAAAATAATCTTACTTAGCAATTTTAGTAAAGCTATAAGCAGGTAGCCATTTTCTAAGATGAAAAAGATTATTTTCAATTGCATATAACTATATCTATGGTCACAAATAGTTCAGAATTGATGGACTTTATAAAGTCTGTGGCAGCCTTTCAACTTTTTAAGAGGGAAAAATCAGATTTGGTTGAAAAGATAGGGAAAAATCTCATGGATTCATTAATTTTGGAGCTGTGCCTTCTAGGAGGGACAGAATTCAAACTGCCAAGAGGAGGGTGAGGAAATGACTTTAGAAACAGAGGAAATACCTTGAAAAAATGCCCAGTTAGGAAAGCATATTCTACTTTTAGAATAGTGAGAAAGCCTCTTCACCTGAAGCAGAGTATGAAGAGTTTAAAAATAATTATAGGGACTGGGGGTGAAGCTCAGTAGTAGAACATTTGCCTAGCATGCACAAGGACCTAGGTTCAATCCCCAGCACCAAAAAAAAAAAAAATTATAAATACAGTTATAAGTTTCCCCCTGCCTTGTAATCTTTGCACTGTCACTCTGCAGATCCTCTCAATTGGACGTGGAATCTGTCTCTCCACCTCTTCAATATGTCTGGCCCTGTAGTTTGCTTTGGCCCACAGAATGCAGCAGAATTGACTTCATGTTATTTCCAAGACCAAGAGATCAAATGCTTCCAAACACCCACTCTAGGAACCCAGCTGTTGTCAAATGAGCAAGCCCCTGCCAGACTGCTGAATGATGGTATGCATGACCTGGTCAAATCCAGCATAACAACCAATAACCAGCCAACCACCAAACTTGTGAGTAGGGCCACCTTCTACCAGCTAGCCCATGCAACTCATCAGGAGATCACATACCTGAGTGAGGGCAGCCCAGAATGATTAAGGTTGTCCAGACCAACAGAACTACAAAGGCGATGTGTAAACTTAAGAACAAAAACATGGATGGTTGCTGTTTAAACAAGGTATATGTGTGTATTGCTTGAATCTTTCTCATCTCATATAATGAGAAAAAATAATTCAGGGGCCTTTTTAATCATATAGACCTGTGAGTGACATAAAAACATCTGTCTTCTGGGCCCTTGCTCAAGGGTCTTTAGAGTTGAGAGTTGAAAGAGTCTTTATAGTCTTTACAATGTGACTTTTCCCCATCTTCTGTGGAACCTGAATCAATGAAGTAGATTCACAGATGCATGTATGCTCTCTCAACACATTATCAGCATTTCCACCTCCAAATTTGGGCTCCAACTGTGTATCCAGCAAAATGCCTTCTCTCCTCTCCTCCATGCAGTTCTTTCTTTGACTCCTCTCTTCCCTAGTCCTCCTCAACTGCACCAACTAAGGTGATGGTTTCCTCATCTAAATGCTCTGCAGCATGGTTACCACTGCTCATTTGTGGCTCATCAGAACATTTTAAAACTTGGTTTCCTTTTTCTCTCACAATAAGATTACGAAAGAACAAGTCTCTCAGTTCTTTATTCTCCTACTAATGCCAGTTGGTAAATATTTAACTTGACAATTAGCGAAACCAACAAACTCATTACACTATTCTGTTCTCTGTGTGGCCAGTATATAAATATGAATTTCTACATGATGATTTCTGGCCTATTTTGTCTCTTTTTATTCCTTAAACCAAGCCATAACATAGAGGTTATGCCATTTGTTACTGTCAAGCTTAATTAAGCTCATTATAATTCATTAACCCTTGTGCTTGCTTTGTAATTAACATTGATTAACACAAACAAGTACAAAATAGGCCATCAGCACTTTCCAGAAGTGCTGATTCCAATTGTATTGGTAATTCAATACAGTATAGAAGATGGCAGGATAGTAATTTGTGCTCTCTTTACATAAGAAGATAAATGCTATGGTATAAAACTAAGCCAAGACACAAAATATTTTATTCATCCTTTTCACCGGATTAAATCTTTACCCTTTTAACCCACCCTATGCCTATTCAAACCTTTGGTAACATTACTGAAGGTACAGTTTCAAGTAACTTGCTTAATTGCATTTCTAGAACCAAAAAAAGGGGAAGTGTTTCAAAACTGACAGATGGATGATAGAAGGTCCCGTCACAGCAAAGCAGCCCCTAAGGCTCATGACAGAAAAACACAGGGCCAAGATCTCATTCTGTAGTTCTGGGATAAAGTCCAGGACTTGATGGCAACAGGTTAAACTGTGGAGAAGCTCCATGATGAGTTCCCCAGAGACACTGACTCTAAAACACTGAGTGACTAACCTAGAATTAAATTCCATCTGCCCAATCATGGATCCTCCCTAAAACAAAACAAAAAAAAAAAATTCTGTATACCAAATTGTGTTTGGGTTCCCTTTGCCCCTGACCTCAGACATGGTGCATGTTCTGAAATCCATGTTGAACAGAAACCCTTGTGCTCACATGTGAATGTGATAGATTGCCAATAGGGCATTGGCACACATCTGAACTTCCGCATGTTTCCAGAAAGAAAGCTGGAATGCTTAGGAGCCGCAGCAATTTTTATTCTGTATAAAATAAGTAAGTGGGACTCTGCCCTAGTGCACTCCAGGGAAGGATTAACAGAATTCATATCATCCAAATCAATTGACCCTGTGCGCATGAGTTGATAATGAGGTCATGGAGTTCTTAGAGTCACTGTTTCTGTCCCAGAAAGTATGCTAAAAATCGTTCAAATGCCAGAAAGGAGTTTTACTATAGTAAACACAAAGTTATTACTGAAATACAATTCACAAAAGCCAAACTATGGAATCAGGCTAGGTGTCCATCAACAGATGGGATAAAGAAAATGTGGTGTATATATACACAATGGAGTTTTATGCAGCTATAATGAAGAATGAAGTAATGTCAGTTGCAGGAAAATGGATGGAACTTGAGACGATTATGTTAAGCAAAATAATTCAAACTCAGAAGGTCAAGGATTGCATGTGTTCTCTCATATGTGGAAGCTAGAGAGGAAAAAGGAAAAGAAAGAGGAGGGCTGGGGTCAGGGAGCACTCACGAAAATTGAAGGGAGATGAACAGAGTAGAGGAAAGGGACCCGAGGAAGGGAGGATGGGATGGAAAGAAGAAATACTAGGGAAAGGTATTGGCCAAATTCTATTGTTATATTGTGTGTATGTACGAATATGTAACAAAAAAACTGTCATTATGTATAACTATAATACACCAATAAAAATATGAGGAAAAAATTGTTGCTGAGAGATTTGTAATGCTCATGAAGACCCCTGAGATAGTAAAATTTATATTTACACGTGCAACTCACAAAAAAGATAATTGCCAGGTGAAAAATATGGAAAAATTGCTGAAGGCTATATAGCTTCTAAATATTACAGTCTGAACTTAGATATCAGTGTCCTCTGAATTCCAACCTCCTTCTTTAACTCTCCTCCTCGGCAGAGATGTGTTGGAGAAATTGCTAGAAATGGAAAAGAAGCTCTCATAAGCAGAAGCAAAACTGAATTAAGAGATAGAAAAAAATACACATTTATACAAAGGGTCAGCCTTAAACTGGATTGTGATTTTGGTGATATTTGTCTTGGATGTCCATAGTGTTCCTTCCTGCCATTATCAACATTATCAAGCACTATACTCAGGGTCTCATATTATTTCCAACAGGATTGTAGGGAGTCACTTAATCCTAATCTTTTTTCCCAACATCCATCTCTCTCTCTTTCTCTGTAAGATATAAACTACAATAACTGGGGTGCATAAATATATGAATATAAAATGTACAACTGAATAAATTGTTTCATATGTATATACTATCTTTGTCTCTTTTGTTGCTATAACAGAGTATCCAAGACTAGATCATGCGCAAAAAAAAAATAAAAATTTATTTTGGCTTACAGTTCTGGAGGGTCCAAAAACACGAAGTCAGCATCTACCTAGCTTTTAGTAAGGTCATCACACTGCTTCAGCTCATGACAAAAATCCAAAGGGCAAAAAGCATTTCAAAAGAAACAAAATAGAAGGGGATCATAAAAATAATCTGTTAACAACCCCCTCTGAAGGTAATTATTCCAGTCCTACCAGAGGGAGAATTCACTCTTTTAAGACAACATTAGTCTATTCATGAGTGCTCTGCCCCCATAACCCAAAAACCTTCCACTAGGCCCCAACTCCCAGAACTGCCACATTGAAGAATTAGGCCTCAACATGTGTGGGTGGGGAATAAGACATATTCAAACCATAATAATAACCATGTGTTATGGTTTGGATATGAGCTCCCTCCAAATGTTCCTGTGTTCATGCAGGAATATTCAGAGGTGAGGAGATTGGGTTGTGAGATCTATACCCTAATTAGTCCACCCTAATCTGAGTGGACTGACTTGGTGGTAAGGGCTAGTAGGTAAGATGGCTGGAGGAGGTGAGGCACTGGGGGCATAACTTGGCAGGTTGCATTTTCACTGTGGTCCCTCCTCCTTCTTCTGGCTGTCTGCTTCAGCTGCCAAGAATAGAATAGCTTCTTTCCACCATATCTTTCTGCCATGATGCTCTGCCTCATCTTTGGTCTAGAGCAATGAAATTGTCCTTGTATGGATGGAGACCTCTGAAACCATGTGCCTAAATAAAATTTTCCTCCTCTAAGTTGTTCTTGTCAGGTATTTTGGTCAGTGATGAAAATCTGACCCATACACCATGTAACCACTTAGATAAGATTCAGAATATTTTTGCCATTTAAGACATCTCCCTCAAGATACAGGCTTTTCAATTTAAAGTCAGGCATATTGAGGTATCATACAGTAATAGTCATAGTTTTTAGTTTACAGTTCAATAAATTTTGGCAAATGCAGACAGGTGTATATCTCACAACAATCAAGATATACAATGGTACTGTCACCCTCCAAAATTCCCATGTGCATTTTTGTTTCTTTGGGACCCCAGAATAAAACTGACTTTATTCAGAGATGACATCATCATCTGTGTAGAAAAACTGAAAGAATTGCAAAAACTCCTGGAACTAAAAATCAACTATAATATGTTTGCAGGATACAGAGCTAATATACAAATTTGAACACTTTCTATATACCAGAGGTGAATAAATAGAATTTTTGAAATTTATAAGCACAATACCATTTACATTAGGACCCCCCAAAATGAAGT
Organism: Spermophilus citellus; assembly: GCF_964194105.1. Lineage (NCBI taxonomy): Eukaryota > Metazoa > Chordata > Mammalia > Rodentia > Sciuridae > Spermophilus > Spermophilus citellus. The sequence continues at coordinate 41,883,977 of NC_138185.1, forward strand.
ACTTAGGTATAACTCTAACAAATTGTGCTTAAGATCTACATGAGGAAAACTATGAAACTATGATGAAAGAAATCAAAGAAGAATTAAATAAACGGAGAGAAAATCCATGTTTGTAGATAGGAAGTCTCAATATTTTCAAAAGTTCAGTTCTTCCAAATATGATGGTTATATTTAATGCAAACCCAATCAAAATCTCAAGAGTTATTTTGCAAATACCAACAAACTGATTCTAACATTTTTCTGGAGAGGCAAAATATCCAGAGCATATGACATTGAAGAATTAGAGCAAAATTGGAGGACTGATACTACTAGTCCATGTGTACTTTTGGAGATCTTTCCCTGTAACTAACCTCTGGCAATCACTAATCTGCTTTGTGTTCCTATAATTTATCTTTTCTAGAACATCATATAAATAGAATCACATAGTATGTGGTCTTTGGAGTTTGGTACTATGTAATACATCTAAGATTCATCTGTGTTACTGATTGGTTTTTAATTATAGCACAGACTGTTTATCCATTCACCAGTTAAAGGACATTTAAGCTGTTTCTAATTTTTGGCAATTGTGAATAAAGCCACAGTAAATGTTCACATACAGGGTTTTGTATGAGTCTAAGTTTTTATTTCTTTGGGGTAAAAACCTAGAAAGCAGAATTACTTGGTCTATGCTAAATGCATGTTTAACTATATATATATAATTTTTTTTTTTTTTTTTAAAAAAGCAAAACCATTCCCCCAAAATACACTGTTTTGCATTCTCACCAGCAGCGGGTAAGAGTTTTAGTTGTTCTTTATTTTTACCAGCACTTGGCATTGCTAGTGTTTCTTACCCATTTTACTATATGCATAGCACAGATTTTTGAAGCTAACAACATGTTCATACAGTTTATTGCTGTCTACAAAGACTTAAATTTGATCTTCAACATCCATTTATGAGAGCAACTTGGCTCTCTAATTGAGCAGTTGATATTAATGATTCTAACTGGAGTTACTTTCACTCATTCAGTCCAACTTTGATTAGTGTTTTTATATCTCTAGCAGCATCTATGCCAATTTCCTTTGCACATTTATTAAAGGCAAAACTCCTCAACCTTAGTTGGTGCCACCCCACAGATTACACCTGAAGATTATAACTCTTCACTTCCTTTTGTAGTATTAAAAACACTCAAGAACTTTCCTGGAATCACTCTTATTTAAATGTGTTTTCTGTCCCTAAAAAAGGACATATCCCTCCAGCTTCTACTTTTAAGAACAGATCTGTTGGGGTGAGAGGTGGGGAAGAATAGGGGAAGTACTGGGGAGTGATATTGACCAAATTATGTTGTTATGTTGCATGTATGTACAAATAAGTAACAACAAACCCCATTGTTATGTAAAAGTATAATATTCTCAGGCTGAAAGAAGGGAGGGGGCAGAAATGCTTTACTGCAGTAAACAAATTGTCATACTCAGAGGCTTACTAGAGAATTCAGCCACTTTCCTTCTTTGCTCTCCATATGCAAACAACTATGCATTGTGATTCTCTGCTGATTTTTCTGTTTGGGGCAGAAGCACACATGGTCTGAACCTGGTCTTCTTGAATTCGTCACACAGATTCCTCCTGACCTATTGCTTCTCTCTGGATCTCACTGCTAATGCCTTATTCATTTGCATATCTCTCCCATCAGCTGGTTCCAATAGAGTGTTATTAGCAATGACTGGAGACCTGTGCCACCTCCTATACAATACTTGTGCCCTCCCTGGGTACTCCCCCACCAGCTATTGTCTTCTTTCTGCCTCATCAATAAACGAAGAAACATGCTGGACAACTCAGCATTTAAAAAAAACTTATTTATTTTAAATAGATAATGCATGCACAAAGAACAAATTCAAAAGGTGCAAAAGGGCAGAGAGCTGAAAGTCTCTTTCCATTCCCTTCCCCAGTTCCCCAGCTCCTTTCCTTGGCCCTCCCAGGAAGAGATATTGATACACTTACAAACATACAGTCAATATATTTTTATTCTTTGCACAAATGGTAACACGCAATTATGCCTTTTTGAAAATTGCTTGTTTCATATAAAATATATATCATGTAAAGGATGCCATCTCCATATGCCTGAATATACTACTAATATGCTTCAGAAGATTTAATTCATTCTTTTTGAGTATTACAATGTTCACTGTTGTATGTACACTGTGATTTATTTTACCAAAACCTCTTTCAAAGTATCTAAAATAATCACTTAGTGACTTAAACAAGGTAGAAGTCTATTTCATGTAAAAGATGAGCAGAGTTAGGTGATACAGTGCTGGTATGGATAGCAACAGTCTCAGAAACTGAAGATTCTTCTAGCTCATTTTTCCTCTTTTTCTTTTCTTTTTTAGTTGTCGATGGACCTTTATTTTATATATATTGCTAAGGATTGAACCCAGGGCCTCACACATGCTAGGCAAGCATTCTACCACTGAGCTCCATCCCAGTCCCCTTTCCTCTGTTTTGAGTATATTGATTTTTCCTTGTGTTTGGAGATAGCTGCTTAAGCTTCGGCTTTGATTCTGCATACCAGCCTCCCAAAATATCAACATATTTCCTCTCAAGAAAGAGTTCCTGTAGATTTCAGTTATATCCTATTTTCCAAATCATACAACAGATAATGAGAAATATTGTCACAATATTAAAAATTTGAGATGGAAGAAGGGCGAGAATGGGCATTGAGGTAAAACAAGCAGTTTCTGCCCCAGAATTATTGCCAGTCTTTTGCTCTAACCTACAATGCTGAAGTGGGTTGTCTTTGAGAATGTTTCTATTCATACTCTGTGGGGAGGTCTGCAGAATTTCTGGGTCACAGGTATATGCATTTTAACTTTCATAGATATTACCAGTTGCTACCCTTTGACAAGGTACCAGTTCACATCCTAACCATTCTATAAAAGTGCATTTTCCCTCATCCTTACTAGTCCTAAGTGCATTTGCACTTTTTGGTCTTTATCAATACGACAGTTGAAATCTGTCATTCCAAATTGTCTTGTTTGAACTTACAGGACTTTATCTTATTTTTGGTGAAGTCCAGTTTTTTTTCCAAATGTCTAAAAAACCAATTGTATTTCCTTATCTCTGAAACTATTGTTCACTGGATTATTTTCTTATGACTCTGCAGAAATAGTTTATAAATTGGGTAAAATAGTATTTTCAGTAGTATGCATTATAATTTTTTTTTCACAATTTTGGCTTTGTCTATTGTGATTTTATTTCCCTGCAGATTTCTATTTCTTGATTTTTGTTTTCAATCTGGGGTCTCACTGTGTTGCTCAGGTTGGTCCCAAACCTATAGGCTCAAGTGATTCTCCTGCCTCGATGTGTGAAGTCCCTGGGACTACAGGCGCACACCACCATGCCCAGCAAGAATTCTGTGTTTTGGGTTTTTTTTTTTTTAAGTTCCTTATTTCCCATCTCTCAAAGCTCACTGAATTGGTTGTTTTTTGGTGATGAGTCAAAAAAACCAAATCCCATATTTCAGCCAAATTATCCAACTCTTCCTTTGGACCTGGGTGGGGCTGGGTCTGCAGCTGCATCAGGTATAAAAACCAGAGGGGCAAGCAGTCACAAGTGCTGGTGGATTAGCCACAAAGGTCTTCACCTTCTCAGCAGGTGGGAAGATGGAATCAATTTCCAAAGACAAAGGACAGAGTACTGATAGTCAAATGGGTAACTGACTGGCAGACACACTCTGACAACATGGGTGGACACCCTTCAAGCAGTGAGAATATAGTGTGCTCTGTGACACCAAGTGCTCTGGCTACAGATGCTGCCATGTCAGTCATACCAAATGATCAGCCCAAAGGAGAAGGAGAAAGGGAACATATCAGCATGTTTAGGAGTGTGGTTTTGCCAGCTTTTGCTTTGTCTCAAGAGCTTAATCAGCTGCATGTCACTCAGGATTTCAATGGTGAATTTTTTTTTTTAATGTAGTTGAATTTATCCCTCTTTAAAAATCACTTCTGGGTTTCATGACATTTTTAGGAAGGTGCTTCCCATACCAAAACTATAAAATAAATTATCTCATGATTTTCTTTTTCACAGCAATAATAATTACAAGAAGCCAACAATTTGATTTATTTTAACATGACTTCTGGTTATCCTTGCCCCACATAATCATCCATCTTCCACCACTAAGTTAATATGTTGGCTGCATCTTAAAAAGTAGGCACAGGGGGAGAAAAGAGGCAGCAGTTCTTTTTCATTTAAAATGAGCACCTCTTAATTCCACTTTCTATTTGATATATACTGACTAGCATTGATGTTATTCATTGCACTTTGGAGTTACTTATGGCAGTGTATCCAATTTGCCAGTGAGGAGAATTAAGCACTGAGAGATTCAAACATTGACTCATCTGATCATAGCTTAGATACTGAATCATAAAATGCTCAACCACAGGGAGTTGTCAAGGATGGTATTCAGCCTTTGAGGGTTGCTATGGGCTGGTTGTGCCCCCTGCAAATTCATATGTTGATGTCCTAAACCCCACCCCCCCAGTACTTCAGAATGCAACTGTATTTAGAGATAGCGTCTTTAAAGAGGTGATTAAGTTTGAAGAAGACAGTAGGTCCTAATCCAGTGTGACTGGTGTCCTAAGAAGAAATTGGGACACTGACACATATAGAAAGAACATGTGGAGTCATGGAGGAGGCAGCCATCAGCAAGCCAAGCAGAGACCTTGGAGGACACCAATCCTACTAACACCTTCAGTTCAGGCCAGAGCCTTCAGAACTATGAAACAATAAATTTCTATTATTTAAATTACTCAGTCTGTAATGCTTTGTTTTGGCAGCTCTAGCAAACAAATACAGAGGCACATGCAACTGAATCAACTAGAAATCTTTGGTTGTAAGTCTTAATAATCTAGTCAAGTACACTGTTTTAGGTCACAGTCCCCGGACTCTGCTGCAAGGAGAGCTACGTGCAATGGGTGTATTGAAAGAGCTCATGTGCAATGGGTATTTTGAAAGAGCTCACAGAAGCAATATCTGTAGGGGAGAAAAGGAAACCATTCATGTTAATTTATGAATAATTGCAGTGGAAGGCTTGGTTGATCATAGAGGAGTTCAGAGCTGGAATGACACTTCCAGGTTATTATAGGTTGAAGCAAAGAAGGCAGGTACCCTCTCGGTATTCTCAGGAAGAGGGTCTAAACTTAAACAAGGAAGCTCTGTGTGACTGAGGGCAATTGCTGAGAGGGACTCAGCTGTGAGCCATCAGCAGCCAACTCCTCTGGCAGCAGGGTAATGAGTATGTCTGTCTTAGGAGATCTGAACACATCTACCTGAGCAGAAGGGAATCTATTGGAAGAATATGAGGGAAACTCACAGCATGGAGGAACATTCTGAAGGAATAGGCCTCAGGAAGTACATGGCCCGGGACATGGGGAGTAAGAAGACAGAAAACAACAGGACAGTTTCTCTAGGCAACAACCACTGAAATGAATCATCACCAACCACTGATACATCACTCCTATCAAGATTCAGATTCCCAGAGAGAGAGAGACCACTTGACCTGACTTCGGTTTCCTGCCTGCTCTTTGGATGGAGGTAGAACTAGCCCCATGATTGACAGTCCTGGAAGGTTATACAATGTGGGCAGAAGGGTGGCTCCTGAAGGGCCAGTTGATGCATCATTGCTAGAAAAAAGGAGATGGACAACAGGCAGGCAAAACCAACACGTGTCCTTGGGCCCTCTAAGTTGGAGTCTCAGATTGGGTATCCTTGGGTGAGTAGTCTGAACTCATAAAACTTTAGACACTTCACCTGTAGAGTAAGAATATTACCTACCTGCTAGAATTCATCAGGCCTAAATGCTATATCTATATCTGTCTATATGTATGTATGTGTATATGTGAATACATATATATTATGTATTCACAAAATTAGGCACATATTCATGTATTTGCACACATATATGATGTACATGACATATATATATATATACATATACATATGCATATATAAAATGAGAGCTACCCCTTATTTGATTTGAATCTACAACTTAGACCCTCAGCAAATTATTTTGTATAATTTTATCTGTGTGCCTTTTGCTTCCCCACCTCTTCCTTGAGAGCACTTGAGCAACATTTTATTATTATTTTTTAATGTGCTAATATGCAAACTCTAGATCTGAAAAACCCTCTTAGAGATGTTCTTAATTTTTATAAAGAAAACAGTAGGGGTACAAAGATTCACAATTTTGTATTCCTCATGTTAGATGAGGGGATGTGTAAGATTTTGCATTTAGAAACTAAATAAATAAACAAACAAACACGAATTAGTCATTAACGGAATGAGAAAACCAAATAACGATGAGTTTTTCTGACACATCATCTCTCACAGGGTCTATACAAGCAGAGCCTTCTCAGGATTTGTCGACATCAGATTGTCCAAGTCAAGGGCAACATGAGAGCAGGATTGCCAGGTGTCAGAACACTGAAGTTTCCCTGAAAAAACTCCAGATGCTAATGAAAATCCAGAGTGGGCACACGGTCCCCATTTCTTTCTTTGCTGGTCATAGAGAGAGACATTCATCATGAAACTGAGCAAAACTTGAATGGAGAAGGGGGAGGTAAAGAAAAGGGGTTGGGATTTTCTCTGATCCATCTATTTTTGAAAAGAGATCTAATTCCAGCAACCAAGTGTAAACTTCATTCCCCCACACAGCACTAAGAGGGATGGCTTGTGCGGACGCTTCTCAGGTTGCAAATGTTTCCTCTCTGGGGTCGCAAAAATAGCTGATACATCCATTTCCCTGAAATAAATGCCATCATAGAGGTCTTCTTGAAGCTGTCAGAGGTTATGAGCAGCACTGATGGAGTGGGGTAATGACATTGCGAAGTGATTGAAAGGGTTTAGAATGTGATTTCCTATTTGGTTCAGACAAAATAAAACCATTATCTGTGCTTCATCTTTTTTAAAGAGATTGTTTCCCGAGCTCTTTCGTGCTTGAAGCCTGTTGCAGCTCCAAGGAACAATATTAGCCTGTCACAATTATAGATCAGTTCATCACCATAGTCAGCCTCCAATCTCCTTGAACTCTTTCCAGAGGAAATGACTTTTCTGGGTCTATCTTATTCCTGGTATGTTGCCTTTCAAAAAGATGCTGCTGCAGTCATCTATTTAGTTGTGGAGACCTGCCTGCCATTACGGACCCAGGTAGACTTTCATTTCCAGATAGACACCTATGAGAAACCAACCCCCCTATTAGTCATGGTTAAGCAGAAATTAGAGACTTAGTCACATGGATATTGGGGCAAGTGATTGCTTAAATGGGTTATGGATATACTTAATGTTGAAGGAGTTAGAGTTCCCCAGCACCTTCATATCTGTCACTAGGGCATGCTGGGCTCCATGGGATCAAGTGGCCAATCCTGCCTCTTCTCACACTTTTACCCCCTGGTAACCCAGGAAGCCAGGTGTTATATGTCTTGACCCCAGTCCACACTTTACTCAAACAGAGAAGTACCTCTCTCATTTTCAGGTGCCTGATTACTAGTTCTGCACTTCAAGGGTTGTTTTTTTCCCATTCCAGGATTTTCTAAGCACAAGGCTTCATCCCAGCTTCCCACACCTGCACACAAGCAGTAGAAAATCCTATGGCCCTGTGCTTCTCCCAAAATCAATATTAATTCTCCTCCATAGGCGGGTGCAAATGTACACAACCATCAGCTTGTCTATTAGTGTTTTTTTTTTTTATTGTGGCCAAATACAACATAAAATTTACCATTAATCTGTTTATTTATTTATTATTGGTGTACTATAATTATACAAAATGGTGGGATTCATCCATTTAACCATTTCAAATGTACAATTTAGTGGCATTTAAGTACATTCGAATTATTATACAACATCACCACTATCCACCTCAACAACTTTTGCTTCTTCCCAGGCTAAAATTCTATACTCACTGAACACTAAACACTCCTACCCATCCCCTTAGCAAGCACTATTCCATTTTCTGTCTCTATGAATTTAACTATTCTAAGGAATCTCAAATAAGTGGAATCATGCAGTGCTTGTCTCTTTGCTTATTTCATTCACTGTAATACCTCCAAAGTTTATCTATGTTGCAACATGTGTAAGAAATTTATTACTTTCTAAGGTTGAATAATATTCCTTGTGAGTATATACCACATTCTCTTTATCCATTTATCCCATTATTCAGTTGGTGGTCATTTGGGTTGTTTCCACTTTTTGGCTCTTGTGAACACTGTTGCTGGGATCATGGGTGAACAAACATCTGTTCAAGTCCCTGCTTTCAGATCTAATTGTGTATATAACTAGATTTGGTATTGCTGCATCATATCTTAATTCAACTTAATTTTTTGAGGAATCACCATACTGTTTTCCATAGTGGCTGCATCATTTCACATTCCTACCAGCAGTACATAAGGATTCCAATTTCTCCACATCCTACTAAGATTGTTATTTTTTTCTTTTTTAAAATATAATCACCCTAACAGATTCCATTGTTGTTTTTAAATGCATTGATTACTGTTCATTTACAAAGCTGCTATGAAGAAGGGAAAGAGAAGGAGTATGCAAAGAAAACTAATGAGGAGAGGTCACTGAATACTGAATCAAGAAATTGAGGAGATAGCAACCACCATTACCATAATCTGCACCCCTTTTGATCTGATGGAATGGACACTCCAACATTCTTTATTTGTAGAATATGTCTTACATTTTCTCAGGTTGCAACAGGCTCAGGCTATTGTCATCCTCTTATTATATTAGCTTCCTAAAACTTATATTTATTAATAATAAGATCATTAAAACAGGCTTATGATCATCTGGAAAAAAATATTTGCAATACCTAAAAGTGACAAAGGATTGATGTGTAATCCCCACGAAGTGCCTAAAAACAACAGGAAAAGAATCAAGAAATCTAAGAGAAAAACAGGTGAAGAATAAGCATATGCAGCTAACAGATGAAGAAAATTGAATTGTATAAAAAGAAAAACAAAAAAAAATTTAAATGCACTAAAAGAAATCAGAACAGTAACAAAATAAGGAATCCCAATGTTCCCCTAAGAATAACAAAACTTTAAAAGGGTAATTCTTTTTTTGAAAGTTAAGTTTGGGGAAGTTGGGGTGTTCCACAAGCTTCCGTGCAGTGCTGTCAGAAATGTAAACTCTTACCAGTTATTCTGTAAAGTAAACTGATGTTTCATCAATCTAAATGTATTTTGGTCAAAAGAAGCAAAAATTCTTGAATATCCCAGATAAATTCTTGGACGGATCTGCAAGAAAGTGTGAATGATCTTCGTTACAACTTTGTGGTGCCAGAGTTTGGAGAGAAACACTTTAGTGTCCATCACAATAGGACAAGATACATGAAATTGGTGGATGTAGCATAACATATAATGAAACAGGAGCAATGGATTAAAGATGCCTTAAGCAGCCTAGAGATATGATTAAACAAAATGTTAAGAGATATGGTTAAACAAAATGTTAAGGAACAACAACAAAAACAACAACTAGGAAATAGCTATATATCATATATATGTATATATATGATATATATGTTATATATATATATATATATATATATCACATTTACTTTAATGACATTTGTATACATTAAAAACTCACATAGATAAAAAATATCACCAAGATTTTAGAGGAGATATGCATATTAGGGATGTATATTCACACATTAGAATGGGTTCTTGGGAGTGGGAAATGAGAATGGTTATGAAAATGAGGAAAAAAGAAGAAAATAAAATGAGAGGGGACTTACAGTAGACTGCTACTGATAGCATGTTGATGATAACGACAATAATAAACTAATAAATATGGTTAACTCATATTTACTTACCTGAGGGTCAATCAAAGAGTAAAAAAAGAAAAAAACCCAAATGAAGAGCCAATGATCAACAGATGAGCTGCTCACTTCTCTTTCTTTCTTACATCATTATATCTTTATTTGTATCTATATTCTACAACCCAAAACATTTCAGCATAGATAGCAAGCAGTTCTACTTAATGAAAATGAAAGCTTTCATTATATTTAATCATGAAAGAATGAATACTCTCCTCCAGGACAAGAGAAGTCTGTTCTCACCACTTTTATTTAAAGTTGATTTACATATTAAAGCCAGAGAAGTTAGGCAAGACAAAGAAATGCAAGGCAGTGTGATTAGAGTAAACTGTTTTCAGAAGACATGATCTTGTCTGTAGAAAAATCTAAGTAATCCACTAAAAATAATTAAAAACAATACATGAGTTGAGCAGAGTTGTAGGATATTAGATTAATAATCAAAGTCAATTTCATTTGTATACACCAACAAAGAACAACCCGAAAAAGAAGTTATGAAAACAATTTCAGTTATAAAAGCATCAGAAAGAATAAAATACTTGGGAATAAATGTAACAAAGTTCAAAACTTATGCTCTGAAAACTACGAAACATTTTTGAAAGAAATTAAAGAGGATCTAAATGAATGGACCTATATTCCATCTATAGAAAGAAAAGTAATAGATGAAAATATAGATGATACAATATAAAGATAATGTGAAAATACTATCAAACTTCTCTACAGTTTTAACATAGTCCTTATTAAAATCCCAGCTGGCTTTCTTGCAGAAATGGCCAACCTGAACCTAGAATTCATGGAAATTTGAAGGATCCAGAAAGCCACAACAATTTTAAAGAATAGAGGACTCACACTTGCCATTTTCAAAACTGTCTACAAAACTATAATGATTAAGTCAGTGTAATACTGTCATAAAGATAGATAAATGAAGCCATGAAATAGAATTGAAAATCTGCAAATAAATTCTTGTATTTATTTATTTTCAGCAATAATGTCAAGACAATTAAGGGAAAAAATTGAGGGAAAAAATCTTTTCAATGAATAGTGTTTGAAAAGTTGATTATGCAAATGAATGGAGCTGGACTCTTTCCTTAGACTCATGCAAAATTAACTCCAAATGAATCATAGACCTGAACATTAAAGATAACAATTTTTAAATTCCTTGGAAAGAAATAATAGCAATTTTAGTGGTGTTAGGTTAGATGATACTTTTTTTTTTAGATAAAATACCAAAACACAAGTGACAAAAGAAAAAGTAAATAAATTGGATTTAATCAAAATTTAAGACTTCTGTGCTTTAAAATATGCCATTTTAAAAAATATGCCACTAGGAAAGTGAGATAACTACACATCATACCCGTCAGAATGAGAAAATAATTTCGAATATTTACAAATTATGTCTGTAAAGAAACTCAGCCAATAAATTCAACAACAAAAAGTTGAATACCCTAATTAAGGAAGTTGGGCCCTAATTCCACATGATGAAGATTTCTTCTATTAGACGCAGAGTCTCTGTTTAAACAAAGGTCCTTGATCCATTTTGAGTTAAGTTTTGTGCATGGTGAGATATACGGTTTAATTTCATTTTGTTGCATATGGATTTCCAGTTTTCCCAGCACCATTTGCTGAAAAGGCTATCTTTTCTCCAGTGCATGTTTTTGGCACCTTTGTCTAATATAATTGTAGTTTTGTGGGTTAGTCTCTGTATCCTCTATTCTGTACCATTGGTCTACCAGTCTGTTTTGGTGCCAATACCATGCTGGTTTTGTTACTATTGCTCTGTAGTATAGTTTAAGTTCTGGTATAGCAATGCCACCTGCTTCACTCTTTTTGCTAAGAATTGCTTTAGCTCTTCTGGGTCTCTTATTTTTCCAGATGAATTTCATGTTTGCTTTTTCTATTTTTATGAGGAATGCTATTGGGATTTTGATCGGAATTGCATTAAATCTGTATAGTGCTTTTGGTAGTATGGTCATTTTGATAATATTAATTTTGCCTATCCAAGAGCAAGTTAGATCTTTCCATCTTCTAAGGTCTTCTTTGATTTCTCTCTTTAGGGTTCTATAGTTTTCATTGTATAGATCTTTCATCTCTTTCGTTAAGTTGATTCCCAAGTATCTTTTTTTTTTTTAGGTTATTGTGAATGGGGTAGTTTTCCCCATTTCCTTTTCAGAGGATTTGTCACTGATAAACCAAGAATCAATAAATGGGATGGAATCAAACTAAAAAGCTTCTTCTCAGCAAAAGAAACAATCTGTGAGCCTACATCCTGGGAGAAAATTTTTACCCCTCACACATCAGATAGAGCTCTAATCTCTAGGGTATATAAGGAGCTCAACAAGTTAAGCATCAAAAAACTAAATAATCCCATCAATAAATGGGCCAAGGACCTGAACAGACACTTCTCGGAAGAGGATATACAATCAATCAACAAATATATGAAAAAATGCTCATCTTCTGTAGCAATCAGAGAAATGCAGATCAAAACTACTCTAAGATATCATCTCACTCCAGTCAGAATGGCAGCTATTATGCATACAAACAATGTTGGGGATGCAAATCAAGTCAAGATGGCGCCTGGCAGTTTGCCAGGAGGAGTGGTTTGTGAAGCAACGCCAGCGAGCCATTAAGATGGTGAGGATTCCTTATTGGCTGACTGCTATATTCAGATGATGTTAATTGAGTCAAGCTGTGTGTGGTCAGTTGGGTATATATGCCTCTGCTGTCCTGCAATAAAGCGGCTCCTGCTACCTTGGGTGCCCGCTCAGTTCCCGCTGAGTTTCCCCGCAATAAAGCATTTCCCGTTTCAACCTTCAAGTCGCTTGTCACCTCCCGGTTATTGTGCTCAGCCGGACTGCAGCACAACAATAAGTGTTGGCAAGGATGTGGGGGAAAGGTGCATTCATACATTGCTGGTGGGACTGCAAATTGGTGCAGCCAATATGGAAAGCAGTATGGAGATTCCTTGGAAATCTGGGAATGGAACCACCATTTGATCCAGCTATCCCTCTCTTTGGACTATACCCAAAGGACTTAAAAACAGCATACTACAGGGACATAGCCACATCAATATTTATAGCAGCCCAATTTACAATAGCTAAACTGTGGAGCCAACCTAGATGCTCTTCAATTATTGTGTTATATGCCACCTAAAAATATGTGGCATATAACACAATGGAATTTTACTCAGCATTAAAAGAGAATAAAATCATGACATTTGCAGGTAAATGGATGGTGTTCGAGAAGATAATGCTAAGTGAAGTTAGGCAATCCCAAAAAAACAATTGCCAAATGTTTTCTCTGATATAAGGAGGCTGACTCATAGTGGGGTAGAGAGGGGGAGCATGGGAGGAATATATGAATTCTAGATAGGGCAGAGGGGTGGGAGGGAAAGGGAGGGGGCAGGGGATTAGCAAGGAATGTGATGGACATCATTATCCAAAGTACACATACAAAGACACGAATTGGGTGTCAACATACTTTATATACAAACAGAGATATGAAAATTTGTGGTATATATATCTGTAATAAGAAAAGAATGGGAAGTTATACTCCATGTATGTATAATATGTCAAAATACATTTTATTGTCATGTATAACTATAAAGAACAAATAAAAAATTTTTAAAAAGTTGAATACCCCATTTTAAAAACAATTGTGTCTTTTAAGAAGATACACACTTATTGTTGTTTGACTTCATAATGGCTGCCAATCTTACTGGAGTGAGATGGTATCTTAGGGTGGTTTTGATTTGCATTTCTCAAACAACAATAAGTGTTGGCAGGGATGTGGGGAAAAGGGTACACTTGTACACTGCTGGTGGGACTGCAAAATGGTGAGGCCAATTTGGAAAGCAGTATGGAGATTCCTGGGAAAGCTGGGAATGGATCCACCATTTGACCCAGCTATCGCCCTTCTTGGACTATTCCCTGAGGACCTTAAAAGAGCGCACTATAGGGATACGGCCACATCAATGACTATAGCGGCACAATTCACAATAGCTAGACTGTGGAACCAACCTAGATGCCCTTCAATAGATGAATGGATAAAAAAAATGTGGCATCTATACACAATGGAGTACTATGCAGCAATAAAAAATGACAAAATCATAGAATTTGCAGGGAAATGGATGGCATTAGAGCAGATTATGCTAAGTGAAGCTAGCCAAGCCCTAAAAAACAAATGCCAAATGTCTTCTTTGATATAAAGAGAGCAACTAAGAACAGAACAGGAAGGAAGAGCATGAGGAAAAGACTAACAGTAAACAAAGACGAATGTGGGGAGAGAAAGGGAGAGAGAAGGGAAAGCATATGGAAATTGTAGGAGACCTTCAATGATACACAAAATTATAAGAGGTTATGAGGGGCAAGGGGAGGGGGAAAAAGGGGGAGAGAATTGAACAACAGCAGAGGAGGTAGAGAGGGAAGATAGGAGGGGAGGGGAGGGGAGGGGGGATAGTAGGGGATAGGAAAGGTAGCAGAATACAACAGTCACTAATATGCCATTATGCAATAATGTGAGTATGTAACAGATATGATTCTGCAATCTGTGTTTGGGGTAAAAATGGGAGTTCAAAACCCAATTGAGTCTAACGTATGAAAGATGATATATCATGAGCTCTGTAATGTTTTGAATAATCAATAATAAAAAAAAGAAGATACACAAACGTCCCATAAGTACATGAAAAGGTATTCAACATCATTGTCTCAGGGAAATGCAAATGAAAACCACAATGAGATACCACCCACAAAGATGGCTATAATAAAATCATTCACAATAATAAGTGTTGACAAGGACATAGGAAACTTGAGAACTTTTATTCATTGAAAATTTTGGAAACTAGTTTGGCAGTTCCCCAAAATGTTAAACACAGAGTTATCATATGATCCAGGAATTCTACTTCTATTTGTGAATCCACGAGATACGAATATATATATATATCCACCCAAACACACACAAATATCTAGAGCAGCATTATTTGATAATAGTCTCCAAAGTGGAAATAACCCAAATGTCCATAATTGGTGAAAGGATAAAATGTCATATATCCAGACAATGAAACAGTACTCAGTAATAAAAAGAAAAGATATACTAGCCCATAGTAGAATCGGAATAAACCTTGAAAAGAATATACTGAGGGAAAGAGGCCAGTGACAAAAGGTCATCTGTGATTCTATTCATGTGAAATGTACATAGTCAAATCAATGGAGACTGTAAGCAGATTCATGATTTTGGGGGGGGGGGTTAACAGAAGAAAAAAGGGAGTGGCCAGCAATAGGTGCAAAGTTTCTTTCTGGAGTGGTGAAAATGTCCTAAAATATGTAATAATAAAGAATGTAGAGTTCTATTAATACACTGAAGTTCATTTAATTGTGCATGTTGAATTACTAAATTGTATGGTATATGAGGTATATGAATTATATCTCAATAAGGCTGCTAAAAAAACCCCATAAAACACCTTTTTTGTTTTCTTTTTAACATGTCCCTGTTTGTCTTCTTATTCTATGAGTTATAATTGGATAGGAAGAGAAGGCTAATTCAGTGCTTTTTAAGATAAATTCCAAATTCATTGCTTCAAATGATCAGTCCCTTAAGGGTGAAGTGACACTCCCAATAAATATGGAAATAAACATTTTTCTCCTTCTGCTGCACAGCATGAACACACTGACTGCTATGTAAAAGAGAAAGAAAATTCCAATAATGTTTGGCTAAAATAGACAGTAATATTAAACAGCATGAGAAAAAGATTCAGAGCATTGGGTCTGAACACATACTGAAAGGCCCTTCAAATTAGTCATCAGACTTGGCGCTAACACTAGTCACTTCAATGAGAGTAAAGAGAGAATACAGTGGAGGCGGAGGAGGAAGCTCTTTTACATGCAACTTTGGGAGGGAATTATCCCCTGACTGAGAACATAGAGCAGCAGGAACCCATCATCAGACCCTGCTGCCTATCAACTTAACTGCAGTACACCCACAAAGACTGGATCCATTATCCACAGCAGACTTTAGTTATCTCCACCAAGATAACAAAAGAATCCTTTGTTCTATTTCTTGGATCAAAGAAAGCAATCTGTTATGCCTTATGTTGCATATGAAATTGCTCAAGTCCAAATCATTAGCCGTGTCATTCATTTACAGGAGCCATTTTCACCAGTTAATGTCCAATGAATATCTACATGGAGTGTCCTTTTATCAGGCTGGTGTTGAGCGTAATTATCCAACACATTTCATAATTAACATACTGGCCTTTGTAGAAGAATTCCCTTTATAGTGGTGATACATTTGCCCTTAAATAAGTAAGCATGTGGGGACACAGATCTGTGTATTTTACTAAAGAGAGATCAAACAACGTGTACTTAATAAGTTGGAAAGAAAATGTACAGAATGGACTGGAACAGTAGACTTCCAAAAATAGAAATGAAATGATGCAAGACATAACAACCGTACTATTGAGGTACTATGTTCCCTTATATCCCAGGGCCCTTTGCTAAGAAGACGAGAATTTGTTTACAGAAGTTCAACATGGTAGGTGTATAACATTATTTGTAGGATTAAAAAAAGCTTCAAATAATATAATTTAGTATGGTTTCATATAATAAATTGACAAGTTTATTTTTCTTAGCCTGAAGAATTTCTAATTTTCATCTTTGGCATCATGTTATCTGGCTGAGAAGTCTCTGGGCTAATCACAAATACAAACAAAGCTGAAATTATTCAGCCTATCTGCTTTTGTGGTTTTGTGACAAAAGCCTAGGGTGAAGATTGAGGAGTATCCTGTAATATCCCAATAGACACAAATAAAATAAACTGCATGGAAAAATGCCTGAATTTTTTTAATGATTTAAATACTGTCAAATAATCTGAAAAAAATTAAGTTCTCATTTATTTTTAAAATCTGAAGTCGGTCCACTCTGTGTGTATAACCAGTATCAAAATATGGGTAACTTATTCATGTGACCATCACGTAGACCAGATAATGTAAGACAAAGCACAATAGAAAAAAAAAAAAAAGTAAGTCCTTTCTAGAAAGCAACCAAGCTAGAATAGACCCTGGATACACAGCACAGTCAATTCTCTATGTGTATGATTTCCTACAGGTCTCAGCTACCCAGAAAGGCCACTATGCTTCAGTACTGCAATGGCACGAAGTTCTCTTGCTGGACCTCTTCAGTCTGTTCCTCTCCTTGCACAATGAGCCACAAGAAGATGTGGGGAGGTGGAAGAGGAGAAAACATTCAGAAAGCAAATCATGGCTTTCTGCTTCCTAGACAATGCCAAGATGACACTAAGACAGAAATGAGACATGGGGGAAGGTTGGACCTAAAGTTTAATATGACCAGGTTAATATGGCTGATGAAGATGGGCAGTTCATCACTTCGAATTGTATTCAAAACAAATAAAAAATGTTATTCTATATATGTGCCAGTTAGCTTTGCATGGTTGTGGCCAAAATATCTGACAGGAACAACTTAGAAAAGGAAAAGGTTCATTTGGGCTCACAGTTTCAGAGTTTTAGTCCACGGTCCCGTGACTCCCTGTAGGCTTAAAGCTAAAGTGAAGCATAATGATCAAAGGAAATGAAGTGGTAGGAGAGAGCTGCTCAGCTCATCGCAGGCAGCCGAGAAGCAGAGAGAGGGTAAGGGGCCACGGGGAAGTGGCCCCTTCCAGGATATGCTCCCAGTGACCCACCTCCTCCAATCATGCCCCACCTGCCTACAGTTACTAGCCATTCAATCCATCTAAACTAGGATGGATGGATTAGCTTACAGCTCTCATAATCTAATCATTCCACCTCTGAATATTCCTGAATTAACGCAGGAGTTTGGGGGGTTATTTCATAGCCAAACTGTAACAATAGATTTAAGTAATTCTTCCCTGAATACACACACACTAAGAGAACTTTCTGAGGCAATGATCACTGCTTTCATCTTCCACGTTGCTTGGGGAGTGGTATGGCTGACAGCTGAACAATTTCAACACGTTGGGATGGGTGCTAAGGTAACTGGATAATTATATTGGGATTCAAAGAAATCAAATGCTTCCAATTCATCTTTGAGATTCATGCCTGTCTAGTGAAGGAGTACCTGATTTGGCTGGAGGAAACAGTGTTTAATTCCCACATGTTAAGAAGTGGCAAATGGAACAGTCGGCCAACCTTGCTTAAAGCATCTTGGGTGCATTGCAAAAGAAAAACATACTGGGATTCTGATTTTTCCAATATTTTCCAGGATTTGTTTATTGGCAAGAATTCACATTATCAGGGGAAGGGAATTCAATGCACCATAAATTAGCCTACAGAGATTCAATTTTCCATTTCAGTAAATACTAATCACAAAGGTGAAGGCAGTTCAAGTTTATCCCTGAACTCTTATTGCTAATGAGCACTGAGAATGAATGTCTCAGACTCCATAATTGCAGGAAAGTACTAACACCAAACCTGAAACATGGCTGAAGTCTGGAGTAGGGACACCCTGAGAGGCTCCAAGATACACAGAGATGAGGAAAAGGGATGTATCCTTCTGAGGTCCAGGTCTACGTGCACATATGGAAGCCTAGGGGCCTCCCATCAATTGCTCTACCTAGTCACTTGAGTTAAGTGGAGAAGGGAGCTTCCCAAATCATGACAGAGGCTTTTTCAGGATAAGCCCTTCAATCTCATGGTCAAAAGAGATGGTCTATTGGATATGGTTCATTGTGTTGTCTTCAAGTTCTATTAAAAAAAAGGTTTTAAAATCTGTTGTAAAAAAAAATCTGTCGTTATGCAAAATTTCAACATTTGGGGATATTATAATTTAAATATGAGGTGTTCCCCAAAAGTTTATGTGTATGACAATACAGGAATGATCAGAGGTAAAATGATTAGATTATGAGAACTGTAACCTAAATGGTGGATTAATCCACTTGAACGAATAAACTGGGTGGTAATTGTAGGCAGGTACGGTCTGATTGGAGGAAAAAAGTCACTGGGGGGTATGCCTTGGAGTTTATATTCTGTCTCTGTTACCTTGTGTGCTCTTCTCTCTCTCTCTCTCTCTCTCTCTCTCTCTCTCTCTCTCTCTCTTTGTGTGTGTGTGTGTGTGTGTGTGTGTGTGTGTGTGCACGATTCCTGGCTGCTACTTTCTAAGCTGCTTTCCTCTGCCATGCCCTTCTGCCTAACCATGGAGCCAGAGGTATGGAGGTGGCCAACCATGAATTGAACCTCTGAAACCCGGAGCCAAAATAAACTTTCTTTCTCTAAGTTCTTGCCAGGTGTTTTGGTCACAGTGACAAAAAGCTAACTAACACAAGGGAGGAGAGGCAAATGGAGACATGGACTTTGCTGCAATATTTATTTGCAACTTCCTCTGAATCTTCAATTATTTCAAAGTAAATATTGCAAAAAATTGTTGGTGAATTTGGCATACAGCAAAACTAATGAATCTTCCTTCATTTAAAAGTGTACATCCTGGACAGTATTTGTCTTGGGTGTGTTTTACCTTAGATAATGTTTTAATGCAATCATCCTCATAACATTGCCTTCTCATTTATATAGTAATTCATTTACTTTCTAAATTCCTTCCTTCACTGAAGATTGATCAAGTACCTAGCATAAGCCAGGGTATTGCTGTAGGTGCTGGGTATAGAATGTTTAGTGAACACACCCAAGATTCTTTTTCCTTGTAGTTCTTATAGTTTACTAGGAAAGATTCTAACAATTCTAAAAAAAAAAATTCACAATTGTCATTGTGATGAATACTCTGAAAGGGAGGCACATGGTGAGATAATAAGAGCTTTCTCTGGCCTTCTTACATGGACTAAATGAGATTCCATATGTGAAATGCTTTTAAACCCATTAAGTTTTTGGCAAATGCTGGTAGTCATTAATATTTGATGCAAACATGGAAATTAGTTTTCTTTTCAATTTAGTCATTCAAAAAGTGCCCCAATTATAGAATTTTTTAAAGGATTCTCATCCCTCTATTGGCTGGATGTACTTTTTCCCTACCCTATGCCCCAGGAAATTTAGATACCACCTGCCCACCCTCATAGGCACATATGTGCAGCCTTCTCCAACCCCAATCCACACAGCCTGAAACACGCACAACATAGAAGTGAAAAACTGGCTTTGGATTCTCTGAGCAGCTGGCTTCCTTTAGAGATTATTTTAGGACAGTTGGGAAGGCTTCTTTTCTGGATGGCCTACTAGCATGGCATTGGGGAGAATCCAAGTGCTTTTAAGGAATTGCCAAATTTAATTTTCAAAAAGTAGTGCATCTTCTAATGCCAGCGTCTAGCCTCAAAACTGACCCACGTCCCTGTCCCCAAAATCCCTTGGGGTTCTCAGTGTGGCCAGAGGCATTCACATGTCAATCATAGACAAAATTTTCAACAAAACTTGAGCTGAGAGACATGGGACAAATATGTGGGCTGTCACACAGAGACTCAGAATTTGAAGAATGTCAGCAGAAAAAGACACACATCTCTCAGGGGACTTGGAGCTACCTGGTCATCAGATAAGAACCACAGGGTTAAATAATCTTGGAGATGAGCAACTTCTTATTGGGGGAGGGGTAGTTGAAAATGGATGTGAAATTCATGCCATAAATGGAGATAAAAGAACAGGAAGAAAAAAAAAAGTGGAATGGTAGTGGGATCATGAGTTTCATCCCAATAAGCTTGAAATGCTGGACCCTATCTGGTAGAAATGTCTAGAAGATAGGCTGGCAATTTGAGAAGGGACAGAGATAAGAGACCATCAGAACAGAAAAGGCTGTCAAAGTAATTATAGTAGTCAAACCAGTTGGTGCCAATAAGATTCCAACTCTGCTGCTCCTCCCAGTTCACTTCTTGTGTGGCAGATTGAACTGTCACCACATCCTTTCTCCCTGCCTCTCCATACAGATCATGCACATTTCTGACCTCCACAGGATCCATTTGCCTATTGTGTCTGATACAGAAATAGATATGCAACCTGTTACAGTGATCATAGACACGGTACTGAATCCATCTGGCCCATTTCCCCATCTGGAAAAGGCAATAATAGTAACTCCTGCCTCATAGTGTCATTGGGAGTATTCAAGTCTTTAACACATGTCAGCTAGTGCTCAACAAATGTGTATTGTTAGCACCTGGGAAGCAGCAAGAGATGAGATATGGACAAAGGAAAGGTGATTGACTACTTTCATACGAATGTTACATAAAAGTAGGAGACTGGAAAACACCCACACCAGCCCTGGGGAGCGGGGTGGGGGGGACCTACATTCTCAGTAGGCCTGATTCACCCCTCCCCCCACAGGGCAGACACACACCAGAGCCTAGCCTCTGGCTCAGGACTGCCCCTTCTTAACAGCAGACTACTGAGGAAAGTCAAGTCCAGCAGGAGGTCAAGCCCTGAGGTCCAGATCCACCCAGATCGGCCTGTGTGGGTCCCAGGCTCTCAGTAGGCTGGGTCCACCCCTCCCCCCACGGGGCAGACATCCACCAGAAACTAGCTTCTGGTAAAGAACTGCCCCTTCTGACCAGCAGACCACTGAGGGGGGTCAAGCCCAGCAGCCCAGATCCACCAACACCAACTTGCACAGGACCCAGATACAGGATGCAGTAGCATTCATTGAGGGACACTAGCAGGGTCTGGAAGCCCAACATCAAGGTGAGGTACAGACAACATGCATGGGTACTATAAAAATATAGGGAAGAAACTGTAATATCTCAAGAATTAAAATCAAGAATCAATAAATGGGATGGACTCAAACTAAAAAGCTTCTTCTCAGCAAAAGAAACAATCTGTGAGGTGAATAGAGAGCTTACATCTTGGGAGCAAATCTTTACCCCTCACACATCAGATAGAGTACTAATCTCTAGGGTATATAAAGAACTAAAAAAGCTAAGCAGCAAAAAAAATAAAAAATAAAAAATAAACCAATCAACAAACGTGCCAAGGACCCAAACAGACACTTCTCAGAAGAGGATATACAATTAATCAACAAATATATGAAACAAGGCTCATCATCACTAGCAATTAGAGAAGTGCAAATCAAAACCACTCTAAGATTTCATCTCATTCCAGTCAGAATGGCAGCTATTATGAAGACAAACAACAATAAGTGTTGGTGAGGATGTGGGGGAAAAGGTACACTTATACATTGCTGGTGGGACTGCAAATTAGTGCAGCCAATATGGAAAGCAGTATGGAGATTTCTTGGAAAATTGGGAATGGAACCACCATTTGACCCAGCTATTCCTCTCCTCAGTCTATACCCAAAGGACTTAAAAACAGCATATTATAGGGACACAGCCACATCAATGTTTATAGCAGCACAATTTACAATAGCTAATCTGTGGAACCAACCTAGATGCCCTTCAATAGATGAATGGATAAAAAATGTGGCATATATACACAATGGAATATTATTCAGCAATAAAAGAGAATAAAATCATGGCATTTGCAGGTAAATTGATGGCATTTGAGAAGATAATGCTAAGTGGAGTTAGCCAATTCCAAAAAACCAAGTGCTGAATGTTTTCTTTAATATAAGGAGGCTGATTCATAGTGGGTTAGGGAGAGGGAGCATGGGAGGAATAGATGAACTCTAGATAGGGCAGAGGGTTTGGAGGAGAAGGGAGGGGTCATGGGTTTAGAAATGATGGTGGAATGTGATGATCATTATTATCCAAAGTACATGTATGAAGACACGAATTGGTGTGAATATACTTTGTATACAACCAGAGATAGAAAAAATTGTGCTCTATATGTGTAATAAGAATTGTAATGCATTCTGCTGTCATATATAAAAATAGTAGAAGATTTTTTAGATTGTAACTGTTGACTAATAAAATTCATGATACCTCAAATTCAAAATCAAAAGTAGGACTTTTATATATACCTATATATTTATGTAAGCATGCAAGTATGTGAACATACACACATATGTACACCTATACATATGTGTGAATTCTTTAGGAAGACATCAATTTAGCTGTTTTTCTTTAGAGCACATCCTGTAATTACAATTTTCTGCTTTTTTGTGGGATTATTTAAGTTGATCCTTCCACTGGATTATAACCTCCACAAGGGTATAGGACATGTGAGTGCTCACACCTCATCATGAACCTATTGCCTAGCACATAGTGGGAGTTCAATGATGGTTTGGTGACTGGATTCATGGTGAATGGATGGAGAGGATGGTCATGAGGAGAGAGCAGCTTTAGAATTTTGGCTACAAAGAAAGTCTTTTCTAGATAAATATTATTCCATCATTAAATAGAAAAGTGGATTTGCTTACTTAACTAATTCCCTAATTGACTTCTAATATTCCTAAAATTTGAAGAATAAAACGTGTCATGAATAAATCAGAATAGATTTCTAGAACATAATTTTTTTTAAAGAATGAAACTAACAGTAATTTCTCCATAACTGTGTTCCTTTCCAATTTTATGCTTGAACCAATTTCTTATGTGTCAGTCTGTTTTCTATTATTATTATTAAATACCAGAGGCTTGGTAACTTTATAAGGAATAAAGGTTATTTAACTTACAGTTCTGGAGATTCAAGGCATGGCTTTGGCATCAATTCAGTCCTTAGTGAGGTTGTCAAGGCAGATGACATCTCAATGGCAAGTACATTTGAAAAGGAGAGATCACATTGCTAGGAAGGAAGTCAAAGAGGCTGGGGAGTAGTGAAATTTATTCTTTTTTAACAACCTTCTCACAAGAACTAACTCAGTCCCATAAGAACTACCTTATTCTCTTCTGAGGTCAAATCCTCAATGACCTAAAGACTTTTCACTAGTCCATACCTCTTAAAAGGTTCCACACCACACAAATCATCAAACTGGGGACCCACTTTCCAATATACAATCCTTTGGGGGACAACCCACCTTCCAAATATAGTACCTTGAAAGGGGGTATTAAAATTGACCACTTGACCAGTGAGTATAATTAATGACAATTATGTACTTGTCATTGGACTAGCATTGCACAAAGAAGGCAAGATGTGTGTCCCCAAAGGAGCTACAATAGTCTGAGGTACAGATATGTTTTGAAAATTAGTAAAAACTGACATTTATTGAATTCTGTTTCAAACAGTGTTCCAAGCAATTTTCAAGGCTGATCTCTTTTGAATCTCACAACATTCATACCACTCTGAAATAGATACAAATTGTCACCATTTTATGTGAGACAAGTTGAGGCACAGAGAAACTGTTTCTAGCCCAGCATCACATGGCAGTGAGCCAATCATCAGCTGGCAGTCTGAAAGGGCGGGGAAACAGCCCAATGAGCATCACCACAGAGGAGCCAATCAGCTAGATGTTGCTGGGGCCGCTGTGAGCCAATCATCAGCTGGCAGTCTGAAAGTTTGCTGGGACCCCTTCGGCTGTGGCTCTCAACATCTCCCCCTCTCTGTTTAAACAATAAGCATGTGGCTTAGGGACCGTGCCTGCCTTAGGTTGTCTAATAGTACATATGGTCCTTACCCGTTATTGGATGAGCTGACCTCAAGGCGTCAGCCTCCTGTCTTAGGTTGGTACCATTGCAATTGGATCTTACCCGTCACTGACTACTGGTCCGGTATACAGCCACACCTGTGGAGAGGTCTTTGTACCAGCGGGGGGGGGGGGTGAGGTTCTTTGCCTCACCTCTTTTGGCCCCCAAATTTTAGCTGAATGATCATGACAAGCAGAAGGGAAGAAGATACACCAAGCCAATTGGCTCCTTTTGGGAAAATTGTACCACCGATGACATCATCAGCAAAAATACCCCAACACTACCGCAAGTCACTGCACCAACAGATAGTTCACAATGCATACAGGTGAGTTCACAATGCATACAAGTGATACATAGTCCAGGCAAGTTCTGCAAGCAGTTCAGTGATGGCTATTGCAGAAGCTGTAGATTGGTTTTATCTTTGTCTTCACCAGCACTGGGATGAAGATAGGAATTCTGGCAATAATGGCTAAAGAAAAAATTATGTAACATTCCAGAAGGCACTAAAAGAAAACAATTTTCTTAGCAATTTACATTATCTTGAAGAGAATTATTAAATATAATGAAAAGGAAAGGTGAAAGTAAACAAACAGATCTGTTAACCTCCTTTTTGTTCATATATTAAAACAATCCTCAACAGCTGTTTACCCAATTTAAATTAAACCATTTAAATCACGTGAATAAAAAAAATATTTGGATCCATTTTTTCATGAGAGCTCATCATATATAATATATTGACATATGTACATTCAAACATATAACAGAAAACACAAGTGTGCACACATAATATAATACATACAACACATAACATAATAGTAAAGGCCTTATAACTTTTTACAAGTGAAATCTCCATTGCAATGTTTAAAAACTCTATAGTCAAAAAAATAGAACTGATCAGCAAAATATTAACCTAGGTCTGTATGAGCTCAAAAAACAAAATAGAACTTCATAATATGGCAAAGGACAATAATAAAATAGATATTGAAAAAAGCATCCTGGTTCAGCCAGATGTAAGGATAGCCAAACTGGAGTTTTGGATATCAGTTGTTATGGATTTGAGCCAAATCATCTTCTTTTTGGTCTGTAGAAATTGCTTTAGTTAATCTTTCTGGAATCCAAATCGGCTGCTGTTCTCCCTGTGGAAACACATAAACAGACCCCCGACTCCAGACAATCACTGGGTCAGGACCTTTCCATTGTCCTGTTAGAATATCCTTCCAAAGTACCTTGGGCTTATGTACATTTTTTGGACACATATGCCTTTCTGCAGCACTAAGCCCTGATGAATCCAAATTGAAAAAGTTTAGAGTAAAAAGGGTTATTTTAAGTTTATCTTTGGGGGATATATACCCCTTCCCAATTCCTTCTTTTTGCTTTAATAAGTACATTTTAATAGTTTGATGAGCTCTTTCAACTATGCCTTGTCCCTGTGGATTGTATGGGATTCCTGTTATATGAGTAATGCCAAATGTTGAGCAAAATTGTTTAAAAGAGGTAGAAGTATAACCAGGGGCATTATCTGTTTTTAACTGTTTTGGAACGCCCACAGTGGCAAAATTTTGTAAGCAATGAGCTATAACATCTTTAGTTTTTTCTCCGGCATGAAGGGAGCCCATCAAAAATCCAGAAGAAGTATCAACTGTAACATGCAAATATTTTAATTTTCCAAATTCTGGCAAGTGTGTGACATCCATCTGCCAAATATGGTTAGCTATCAATCCTCTAGGATTGACTCCAAGATTAACTTGTGTTAAAAAGATCACACAATTTTGACATTGTTTTATTATTTGTCTAGCTTGTTCCTTAGTTATTTTAAAATGCTTTTGTAAAGTATTAGAATCGACATGGAACCTTTTATGAAAATTTATAGCTTCTTCTAGTGTAGAGAAAATATGTATGTCTTGTGTAGTTTTATCTGCTAAGTCATTGCCCAAACTAAGGGCTCCAGGCAATCCTGTATGTGCCCTGATATGTCCTATAAAGAACGGATCTTTTCTGTCCCAGATTAGACTTTGTATAGTGGAAAGCAAAGAGAAAACAGTAGAAGAAGGGGAAATCCTACCAGCATCTTCAAGGGATACTATAGCATTAACTATATACTGACTATCGGAAAATAAATTAAATACAGAATCTTTAAACATCACAAAAGTTTGTAATAGTGCATTAAGCTCTACCTTTTGAGCTAATTGTTTGGGTACTAAAAATGTAAAAGTTTGATCAGGTGTAACTATTGCTGCTGTACCATTATTTGACCCATCAGTGAATATATTTGGAGCATTCATGATAGGTGTTTTTCTTGTCATTTTTGGAAAAATTACAGGATGCGATGACCAAAAAGATAATAAAGGATTAGATGGTAAGTGGTTATCAAATGAAACATTAGATTTGCACATGATTATTGCCCAAGTATTTAACTCATTAGCTAATTCATCAATTTGATTCATAGTATATGGAGTAATAATTTTATTGGGAGAAATTCCAAACACTCCCTTTGCTGCTTTTATTCCTTTGAGTATTAATTGTCCTACAGCCTCAGGATACCTCGTAAGAATAGTGTTAGGAGAATAAGATAAATGTATCCATAATAATGGACCTTCTTGCCAAAATACTCCTATAGGAATATTTTTTGTTGGTAGTACAATAAATAATAAAGGCAAACTTATATCAATTCTATCCAGATGCATATTTTCCATATATGTTTCAATGATTTTTAATGCCTTTCTTGCTTCAGGCATTAAAATGCGGGGTGAATTTGGATCTGATGGACCTTTTAGGATATCAAATAAAGGTCCCAACTCTCCTGTTGGTATACCTAGATAAGGCCTTATCCAATTTATGTCTCCTAATAACTTTTGAAAGTCGTTAAGTGATTTGAGTTGATCTACTCGTATTTGAATTTTTGATGGACGGACCATGGTTGAGGATAATAGAACTCCTAAATAATTAATAGGAAAATTTAATTGTACTTTATCTATTGCTATCTCTAGATTATAATTTTTTAATAAGTTTGTAAGTGTGGCATAACATTCTAGCAATGTGTTTTTATCTTTGTGTGCTAATAATACATCATCCATATAGTGAAATATTTGTAGTTCAGGATTTTGATTTCTAAGTGGCTGGATTACTTTGTTAACATAAATTTGACACATAGTTGGGCTGTTAGCCATCCCTTGAGGGAGTACTTTCCATTCAAATCTCTGATCAGGACCTTCATGATTTAATGCAGGGATAGTAAATGCAAAACATGGACTATCCTCAGGATGAATTGGAATTGAAAAAAAAACAATCTTTAATATCTATAGCTAAAACATACCAAGTTTTTGGCAAAGCAGACAATTGAGGAATCCCCGATTGATCAGATCCCATAATAACCATCTCATTATTAATGGCTCTTAAATCTTGCAATAATCTCCATTTACCAGATTTCTTTTTGATGACAAAAATGGGAGTATTATGGGGAGATATGGAAGGTTGTATATGTCCTTACGCTAATTGTTGTTTGACCCGATCATGGGCTGCTTGTATCTTTTCTTTAGTCAGGGGCCACTGAGGAACCCATACTGGTCTTTCTGATTTCCAAGTAATTTTTATTGTCTCAGTGGCCCTTTCTGAAAATCCAACCCATGTCTGTCTGTTCCTTGATCTATTTGTATTGGTGCTGCTATACCTTGTTCTTGTTTTTCTAATCTTTTTCCTTTCCTAAAACCTTGTCTAGTCATAATAGTGCGTGCATTTTTGTTGATGTTATTTGTTAACGTCAAACCTAATTGATGTAGGACATCTTGTCCCCATAAATTTATGGGAAGATGATCCAATACATATGGTTGTATAGTTCCCTCACATCCTTCAGGATCCTTCCAATCTAATACCATTGCACTTCTATGGGGATTAGTCGCCACTCCTAGGCCGCGAAGAGTTTGAGTGGCTTGTTGTAATGGTCAATGTTTTGGCCATTCTTGACGAGAGATGATGCTAAGGTCTGCACCTGTATCCAGTAGCCCATTAAATTCATGTCCTTGAATATTTAGTTTTAGCATTGGGCGAGAATCTAAATTTAAAAAAAGCATAGCCCAATCTACACCTGTGGAGCCTAATCCCTTGGAACCTCTTTCTACATTACAACTGGAAAATTTGTCATGTAGGCTGGGTATTATTAGTAACTGTGCTATTCTATCTCCTGGTGAAATTACTGATATACCCTTTGGAGAACTGGCTATAATTTTTATTTCACCTTCATAATTGGGATCAATTACCCCAGGACTTATCATAAGTCCTTTTAGAGTAGAAGAGCTGCGTCCCAATAATAAGCCTACTGTTCCTTTGGGAAGAGGTCCTTTTACCCCTGTGGGAATGATTTGAACTCCCATCTCTGGAGTTAGTACTGCTCTGGCGGAGGCGCAGATGTCCAACCCTGTGCTCCCTCTGGTTTGTCTGATGAGGGATCTGATGGACAATGTGTCCTGGGCACTACCCTGATGGGGTTGCTGGGTTCCACCAGTGCTCTGTATATTTGTGTTTTGGGCCCCGGAGCATTGGGCCCCCCTGTCCATTTTTTGGCAATGGAGCCCGATGCCTTTCTCCATGATATCGTGGATAAACACCTGGTCCTTGTTCGTTTTTTGATAATGGAGTACCCTCTATGGTGGTTTGAGAACGGCATTCATTAGCCCAATGTCTCCCTCTATGGCATCGTGGGAAAATATCCGGTATTCTATTCCTTTGATACCTAGTTTTGTTAAACCCTCCTCCTATGGGGCAATTCCTTTTAAAATTTCCTGTTTGTTCACAATTGTAGCATGTTCTTGGCCTGGAATCTAAAGCTTGTTTTACTGCAGCTGCCACAATTTGCCCTTGTTCATTAATGTCTCTGGCATCTAAAGTCTGTTTTACTGCAGCTGCCATGACTTGCTCTTGTTCATTAATGTCTCTACATAATTTAATATATGTGTTTAAATCTTCCTGTTTCCATGGTCTAATGATATCTCTGCACCAACGATTCGCTTGGTCATAAGCCAGTTGTTTTATTAATGGCATTGCTTGTTCTGTATTCCCAAAAACTCTGGTAGCTGTTCGAATAAGCCTATCTACAAATTTAGCGTAAGATTCATTAGCTCCTTGTATTATCTTAGATAATTGACCTTGTAAACCTCCATGTCCTCGTAAAGTCTTCCATGCCCTAACCACCTCTACGGCAATTTGTGCGTACATGCCAGGATTATATGCAATTTGTTGCTGCTGATCCTCATAAGGTCCCTTTCCTAACAACATATCTAGATTTCTCTGAGGATAACCAGCTGCTGCATTTTGCCTAGCCGTCTCCTTGCAAAATTCCTCATTGGCAACCTTCCATAACAGGTATTGACCTCCATTTAGCACAGCTTTACACATATTAGCCCAATCTGCTGGTGTCATGTTCAAGTTGTTAATGGATTCGACCAAGCTTACAGTGAAGGGTGCTTGAGGACCATAGGTTGTTACAGCCTCTTTTAGCTGCTTCACTGTTTTGAAATTTAAAGCATAGTGAATTCGCTGTCCTCCTACCTCAAATACAGGGCATGTTAATACTTGAGATCCTGTCTCAGGATCCCAACTATCAACTGCGGGGGTTGGGGGCCTCCCAGCATATGGAGGTGGCCTTGTTAGTTGGACATTTACATCCTTTGGTGATAAAAAGGTGTTAGTAGCAGTCTCCTGTTGTAACTTTTCCCCTGATGGCTTTTTCTGCTCTAAACTTTCTTCCTCTGTCTGACTAGTTCGAGAGACCTTCTCTTTTACTTGAATCTTTTCCTCTGTCTGACTAGCTCGAGAGACCTTCTCTTTTACTTGAATCTTTTCCTCTGTCTGACTAACTTGAGAGACCTTCTCTTTTACTTGAATCTTTTCCTCTGTCTGACTAACTTGAGAGACCTTCTCTTTTACTTGAATCAATATGTCTTCTCCTTCCTCTACCATTGTCTGAACTGAAGGCTTTGGACTAAGCAAACAAGATACAAACGTCCACAATGGCAATGTGCCAACTGGCAGAGTCCCTGGGCTTTTCTTTTCTATTCTTTTTAAATCTTCACCATGATGGTTCCATTGTGATATATTTAACAACTCCTCCTTAAAAAGCCATGGGCTACATTTTTGCATTGTATCAACGTATGCCCTGACTGCTCTTGATTTTACTGGGATGCCTCCTTCCTCTAACAATTTACTTAACACTCTTTCGGTTTGATTTTTTACTAATTTCTGATCCCATATTTCTACTATAATACAACCCAACAAGATAACACCAAACAAAACCGAGATAGAATGAAATAAAAATGGAACAACAAAAAATCATTATAGCCTTTCTCCCTATCTGTTCCTCAGACGCAAATAGTTTTTCCTCAGATGTGAGTGGTTTTTCTTCCATCTCACTCATCTCCAGGGACAGGCAACTTAAAACAAAAGTGAAGCAAAACAAAAGAGGAATCTTAAAATGATTACCCATCCTCTCGCCCTGCCCTCAGGGGCGAGCAGTTTACCTTATCACTTACCCTCAGTCGCTCCCTGTGCGAGCCACCAAATGCAGCAGTCTGGCTGGGCACAATTCAGGAGCCACTTGTCAAAAGAAACAAACTTTATTTTTAGAACCACACACGCCAAACAAAACAGCTCCTCAGGAAAAACCCTCAGAGCCCAACTGCCACCACTGGCTTCCCACAAGCCTCTCTCCTCACCACACGCCTCTCCACCTCCCCCAATCCTCCTGCTCTTGAGGCCGATTGGCTGGGTCGTGTGGGCGGAGTCAAAATATTCCCCCAGTGAGCAGCTCTGTGGTCTGAAAGGGCAGGGAAACAGCCCAATGAGCATCACCGCAGAGGAGCCAATCAGCTAGATGTTGCCGGGGCCGCTGTGAACCAATCATCAGCTGGCAGTCTGAAAGTTTGCTGGGGCCCCTTCGGCTGTGGCTCTCAACAATTCATACCACTCTGAAATAGATACAAATTGTCACCATTTTATTTGAGACAAGTTGAGGCACAGAGAAGCTGTTTCTAGCCCAGCATCACATGGCAGTCAGGGAGCCAACCCTCAGGAGCCTCTGCTGTTTATCACCACTCTCTGTTCCCTTTGAGTGCAGTAGCTGAAAATGAGAGCTGGAAGCATGTTTAGAAATTAAGTGTACAGAGTTTGGCTCATCTTTTTTTTCTAGAAATTGAAATAATTTTATATTTGCCCTTAGACATAACACAGTCACCCTAGAAGTTCTGAAAGCAAGTAATTTTGGAGAAATTTTGAGAACAGAATGGAATATTGGCCTAGGAATTTTATGTTTTCATTTTTTTCTGATTTGATCAATTGTCAGATGCACCTTTGTAAATCTCAAAGTCCAAAGACTGAAGAAACTGGTGTTCTGACGCCCATGGTCAGAAGCAAAAGGGCATCTCACTCACTCTAGAGGAAAGGAAAGGATCATTCTTACTTTTGCCTTCTTTGCTTTCTCATTTTCTATTTGTGTCTCCAGCTGATTGGATGGTACCCACCCATACTAAGTGGATTCTCCCCTCACATGGGGAGCACGTCTTCTTTGGAACCTGCCCCCTCCCCGACACAGACACTTAGGAACAGTGTTTTACCAGTCAATTAAGCAGCTCTCAATCCAGTCGAATCGACATCCACAATTGACCAACAGACCCTGCTGGGGCATATATACTTGAAGATGTCTGGCTCTAAGTGAGAATGAAACTTGCACTTTGTGGTCTGGGTTTGCTTTTAGATAGTGTTTTGGTGTTCTAGTCTACAAGTTCCCCCAGTAAGTACAACCAAGAGGTGCTGGGTACACGCAATGTCTCCAAGACTGTGGCATAGTCCATGGTAGTTATATATCTCTACAACTCAGTGGCCCATGTCCTGTAGGTGTCCGGTGCTATGGAGCAGATTATTTTTAATGCCTGAAATTATGCAGAATATTTAACACACTGGGTATGTTAGGTTTGGCTGCAGTAACAAACATTTCCCATATTTCACAACCTAATCCAACAAATTCTTTTTCTCATTTCCCTAAGGTCTAATATGTGTCAGTAGAAGGTTTCTGCTTCTTGTGGTCACTCAGGGATCTAAGTTGATGGAGGACCCACCTCAACATATACAGTTGACTATTGTTATTCACGAAGAATGGATAAAAGACCCTCATAGATTCCCAAATCCACATATGTTCAACTTACACACATCCTCCTTTATACTTTAAATCATCTGTAGATTACTTATATTACTTATACTCAAAACAATTAATACAATATGAATTCTATGTAATCAGTTGTTATGGGAATGATTATAATTATAGGGAATAATGACAAGGAAAAAAGTTTATATATGTTCAGTAACAGATGCAACTTTTGAAAATCATTTTCCACTTATGGTTGGTTGAATCCAGAGGTATAGAATCTGCAGATAAAGAAAGCTGACTAGATTTTTAATTGCTGGGACAAGAAAAATGAAGTATGATAAATCACACACCAGTTCTTAAAATATCTACCAGAAGTGACATACCACTTTCAATTAAATTTTATTGGCCAAAGATCAGGGCCACAGCTGATTTCACAGGATGCAGAAGTTTGGTGTCCCATATGATGAAAAGGAAGAATGTCCATTCAAGGTGCATGTATCCTTTTGTCCCTGTTGAAATGCAAATATTCTTGGGACAGGGACTCTACATTATCAATTAGCCACGGTTATTGATATGTTTATTATAACACATTTTTCTTGAGAATAAGTCTTGATGTGATTAGGAAAATATTCTTGGAGAATAGACAGGACATGAGGTTGACTGAAGTCACAGACAGATGAGGTGGGATTATCAGAGACCCTTTACCCAGAAGGAAGCCTAGGATTTTAACTGAAAAGAGAAATTTCAGGTTAGCAGGGAAGACACTAAGGCTTTTGAAATTATCTAGAGGAAATTCTATCACTAAGTAGCTAGAACTTCTTGGACAAAATCTTCTATTTCTCAGGCCATTGGCTCCCAGTTTATGTTCTGAGGCTACTATGGGATGTTATTTCTAAGTCAGAGGCCACTCTACTAGCAACAAGACTGTCACAGACACGGGAAAGAAGAGAGAAATAGAGACAGAGACACACAGAGAATCAAGGCAAAGCATTAGATTGGATGCCTATAAAGAGAATATCAGTGTATGTTTTAGAGGCAGGCAGACGGTGTCTCCTAACCCTCCTGGCTTACCACATTTGGTGGGGTGCGTACTGGGGATTGAATTGAAGGTTGCTTAATCCCGAGCCACATCCCTAGCCCTTTTTATTTTGAGACAGTGTCTCACTAAGTTGCTTGAACTTGGAATCCTCCTGCCTCATCCTCCCAAATTGCTGGGATTACAGGTATATGCTACCAAGACTATCTTGGGTTACCACTTTCTACAAGGCTCTCAGTACTACAGGATTTACACTAGGGTCTTTTCAAATGGCAGTCTAGCTCTCAAAACATTTCTGCTGTCAATTTCAGAAAGAACAATTCTTCATTCTCACTGGGGGAGAGAGAAGAGTCAGCTCTCCTTTACATTTAGAGCTGCCCTTGAAAATGTGAGCTTATTAACCTCTGCATGGGCCAGGGAAAGAATAAGGGGCTTCCTGGACAAAGCTTAGCCAAGAGAGACTCTGAGGGTAGGTTTTATTAGTAATATAACTTCTTCCTCCAGAAATTTTATGGTGAGCTGTCAGCAGCATAGACTTAGCGGCAGAAGCTGACCGACTGCTTGGTATCTAAAGGCCTTGATTTGAAAGCATATTCTCTGCAGGGTCTTGATGTATTTTTAAGAAGACAGGCAGAAATTACTTATTCCTCCTGGTATATGATTTCTCATTTTTCTTCCAGCAGAAATGGGGAATGGATTGCTCTGGGATTTGCTGGCTTCTTGAGCATTCGGGAGGGTGGCAGTTAGAATGACAGTAATGACTTAGGTCTCCTTAGAGGGTGGTCCTTTCATTACTGGGCCAGCCTGAGCTCCAGCTCATCGTCATTCACATTCTGCCATTCGGCTTGCTCCACTTCCCACTCTGTTCATCACAGCTGGAAGCCCTGGAGGCTCCAGCAGCTGTACATCCTGCAAGCTGGCTTGTCTCTTGCTAGGACATCCTGTCAACCACACCTGCCACCTTCCCCAAATGGGACACAGGCTGGAGAAAGCCCCAAAGAGTTTCTTTTCCCCTTTTTTCCTCTACACACATGCAAACACACACACACACACACACAGACATACTTGCATGTCCACATATACATACACACGGACATACAAGAGAACTTGCATTTAAAAGAACACTGGAGGCAGTTTGAGAAATGAATAGAGTTTTAAGGAGAGAGGTGTGGAAATAGAGAGAGCCAGCCCCATTTACTTAAATTTGGTGAGGAGCCAAGGGTATTAGCTAATTACATGTACCAGGACTGCAGAGCAAAGGAAAGGACTGATCTTCATAATCCATACAAAAGACCCATGTCTCTGTTACGTTGTCCTAAAGTTAATAAATGTCAGAGTGACTATCTACTGCTGTATGCTGCAGTGGGGAAGAATTCCACAAATGTCATGTTGAGCAAAAGACAGCAGACACAAACAAATACTATATGCAATTATATTACACTTTATGTAAAAACCAAAAAAACAATGGGGGATGCAAGAGTCACGATAGTATTGACTGGAAAGAGTGATGCCAGGGTTTTCTGGAAGCTGGTCATGTAGGAGCATTAAATTTGTGGAAATTTATCATTTTTCTGCTCAAAATAACAAACACCAAAATCCGATCATGTCACTCCCTGTCTTCAAGGAGTTTCTTGGCTGGTTATGGTCTAGATGACAGATTCTAAATACTCAGCTCAATTGTCCCTCCTCCATGAAGGCTTTCTTAGCTCATCCTTTACAACATAGTCTGATCTGTGTGTTCTCCCATTAAATCATGAGAATTTCTAGGGCAGCTATTGGGCCATTTTGGGGGGTCTTGGTGCATAACAGAGTACCTGACGTATAGTACTCACAGTCCATTTGATAAACAGATCTATGAATAAATAAATGAGTGAGTGAGTGACTTCTCAGTCACTCCTCATCAGAGCCCAGGCCATGAGAGGTGTGTTAGGACTATGCTTCCTGTGTTCATGACCCACCACTACCTGACACCCACCACTCACCCTACTTTGGCCTCTGGTGCCTACTATTCCACTGAGAGATCTCTGGCTTACTTAGATCAATACCAGTCTTCTAAAGTTCAATCCAGTGTACTTTTCTCAAACTTTATTGTGAGTGAGCTCTGAGACATTTGATATTATTGAGCACTTTCTCATCTTTTAAAAACTTCATCCTCTACTGACTTCTCAGATAATAGTCTCTTTGCTCTCCTCCTACCTCCCTGAATATTCTTCCCCAGGCTTATTGACGGCTCCTGGTTCACTGCCTCCACACATTGAAGTCTGATTCAAGTTCTCCTTTCACTCTGTTCACAATCTCTACATATTGATTTTCCTCATCTCTGGGATGCCAAGTTGCAATATCCCACTAAAAAGATCTTCTTGAGCCCCACAGACATTGCAAGACCCCATATCTGACTCTAAATTTACCATTTTTTCCTCTCCCCAACCTGTGCCTCTTTCTGAAAATCTTAGTTTTGGGGAACAACACCAATGTCTACCTCTTCTTTCAAGTCATGAACCTGTTGTGATCTTTGGTGCTTCCCTGTGTCTCACCACTGCTAACAAATCAGCTCCACAACCTGTAGATGTTTCCTGTTTAATATTATCCTTAACGTGTTACTTCTTCTTCATCCTCATTACTATCACCTTAGTTCTGGCTTTTGCTATTGAGTCCTCACAGTTTTGCAATATTCTTTCAATTACTATCTCCATATCTAGTCTTCCATCCTTTTGATCCATCCTTCACCCTAGTCTAGAAGTATCTTCTTAATAATACTGGTCAGATCATATCACTTGTTTGCTTTAAACCTACATCGTCATTCCAAAGTTTAAAAAATGAACTATAAAATATGAACTATGAAGGCCTTCTACAATCTGGCCTGGCCTGTGATTTCCTCTCCAGTCTTAACTCTTGCCATATTCAACTTTGCTCTTTATATTTGAGAAATTACTTCTGTTAACCAATCAGGATGTTTGGTGCCTTTGCCTTTTCTCTGAATGGTCCACCTCTGTCTAAGATGGCATTCTACAAGCTACTTATCCAGTCTTGGTCTCTACGCCAGACCCCTGCCTACCCTGTTTTTCTGACATGCCCTAGACTCACCTTTTCAGTAATGCTTCACAAGCCTCCATTCCACGGGTAAACCTGGTTGGCCTCCTTTGACCCTCACTGTCCCTGACATACCTTTTGGCACCACCAATTATAGTGTATTGTTCCACATTCATAATCCCCCTCTAAGCCTTAGTGGCCACAGTCATGTCTTATTTGTGTCTTTGTGTGTGCAGTGACCAGCCAAGGGCACTCAATGAAATGTGAAATGTTAATGACTCAGGAACTTGCTCTCTGTGGCTTGTTGGAAGAAAAAGCATGGAGTGGCCCAAAGTCTGAAGGAGCAAACCATAAATGCATCAATATGATGTATGCAATGGGGAATCATTGTTTTTGCCTGCCTCTGGGGAACCAATCTCCTTCCATTGCAGAGTATTGCTGAGCTCTCAGGAATGGATGATTCAGACCTTTGAAAATGAAACTTAAATCAGTCTCACAATGACCAAAAGTGTTTCCTTCAGTCTGGAGTTCCAAAACCATTCTGATTCCTGTCCTATTGAAACATTGCTGATCAGATTCTCTGGCTATCTCATGGAGGTCCAAATCCTTCTCATAAATTTCATTTGTCTATTTCAATGAGCTGGAGTTGGCTTCTCTTAACTGCGCTTAAAGGACATTTATAGATATAACAATGCAAGTCATCATAATCTTAATTTCTGCCTTGAGTCCTTCCCCAGTTACTGCCTTCCCCCAAAGTCCTATCTATCTCAGGTGAGGTTCTACCTTAGCCATCTTGGGTGATTTTCCTATTGGCTCCCTTTCCCCCCGAATACCTGCTTCTTGTTATCCCTATTTCCATTACCCATCAGGCTGTGGTTGTAATAAGGGAGCTGTTGGCACAGCAGAGATTTTGGTCATCTGAAAATAGATTACTATTTCTTGTTGTCTGACTTGGCAGGAGTGAACAGGAAAAGAAGACTGGTGATAGGGTTGGAACTAGGGAATGGATGAAATTAAATGAGGCCAGAAGTGTATAAAAAATGTGTAAAGTATTCAAAGTATGAAAACTTGTAAACAACCATCTGGAGCCAAGGTTGTTTCTCTTAAGAACTTTCCTTGGAGGGCACTCTGGCTATCTGTTTTAATTTTATCAAAAGTGGGAAGATTAACTGGACATTTATTCAGATGGACAAAGAACACCCCCAGCTCCTGAGTAGTCTTCCAAAAGTTTGTTTGTAAAGAAGTTGCATGAAACTCAAAATGTTTTTCTGTATAGAAGCAATATCATAAATTATGGCCATGAAGGATCAAGTCAAGCCAATTCATGACTGTGCCCCTCCACATGTGGAGCCCTCATTCCCTGGTTGCCCTGTGAATCTTGCTGTACCCTGTAGGGGGAGCCCAAGATTCAGACAGGCAGTGGAAAGGTAGAAGGGATGTGAAGTCTGGCCAAGTTACCCGCTCAGTGGTTGGAAGAATGGAGAGGCAAGTAGAATCAAGAGAGTCAGGGACACCAGAAGGGGGATGAGTCCTGATGATATCACTTGAGCATCTGTATCTATCTGTGCCTGCAGTCCTCACCAACTAAGAAATTCATGATTATGCAATTCCAGCAAAATAGCCAGCCTCTTTTACAAAATCTTCCATAGCACAACAACCATAAGCATCATAAGTTACACCTCTCTCTCTCTCTCTCTCTCTCTCTCTCTCTCTCTCTCTCTCTCTCTCTCTCCCTCTTTAGAATTCCAATGGAACTAATTTACCTGTAACTCCCAACTTAAATCTTAAAATTAACAGTTAGGTAACTTAATCATTGTAATCAGATACCACCATGAAACAAAAGTGAATGAAATATAGTCACCATTCTTAGCTCACAGTCTTATAGGAAACAGAAAACAAATACAGCTGGTTGATGAAGGAATTGAAGGACAGAGAAATAAAATAGCCTTCCCAATGACACATGGTAATCCTTGGAGTTTGTATTCAAACCCAGGCAATCTTATTTTAGAGTCTAGCAAATTTAACCATTACTCATATCTCCTCTCTCTGAACTATGCATAATATTATTAAAGGATCAGTGGATTTCCTCTTGAAAAATGCCATTAGTTGGAGAAACATTTCCCAATGGCACACAAAAACCTAAGATGAGAGTGTAGACAGGGGAGGGCTTGTTTTTACCCCAAAATCTGTCTTTCATTGGCCTGAAGCTACATAGTGGTTCCTGGGGACCATTGTTTGTTCTGCAGGCTCAAATAACACAATTCAAGCAAATGTGCATGTTCAACTCCTGCTTTGCCTTAGTCAAATTTGGCTGGCAGTGCAGTGGGACCATTTGCATTTGTGATGTGCTCTCCAGCATTTTCCACCCCAGCATGGCTCCCAGAGGAACTGGGAGAAGCCCCAGCTGTTATCTCTGGATTCCTCCAGTTGCTGCCACAGCAGCAGTCATTTAAAATTTCATCACTTCTCCAACATTTTCAATATACTCACTCCTGCCAACCTTGGAGTGTGTCATCTTCAGACTTAATGCAATAGAGACTGTAGATGCTAGCAAGCGGTGCAGAGAGGGAAACCATGCTGAGAATTTCAGGCTGGCAGAAACTTGGGGTCAAACTTTATCTTACAACCTCATTTCCTAAGCTGGGAAGAAAGAAGCCTAGCCTAAAGCAAAGCTTTCCTCCAAGCTGGGCCATTTTTCTATTGCCTTGACCTCAATTTTTTTAAAAATTAAGATACCATCCTTTATGGAGTGCTACTTGACCTTTTACAGACTCAAGCAGCCAATTCATTGATTTCACGCTATAAAAACTGGTTCTTTGCTGTTTCAACATCAGCTTGCTCTTGACTATACTGTTGCTACTCAAAGTGTGGCCAATGCCTAACAACAGCAACACCCTGTCAGCTTATTAGAAATGTAAGCTTTCAACTTCAATTTCATATCACTGTATCGGAATCTGAAACTGAAGAAAATTCCCAAGTGATGCACATTTAAGTTTGAGAAACACAGACCTAGATCAGTGGTTCTGGTTTGCATTT
Organism: Spermophilus citellus; assembly: GCF_964194105.1. Classification (NCBI taxonomy): domain Eukaryota; kingdom Metazoa; phylum Chordata; class Mammalia; order Rodentia; family Sciuridae; genus Spermophilus; species Spermophilus citellus. The sequence continues at coordinate 41,923,515 of NC_138185.1, forward strand.
ATGTTATTACTATGACTGACAACAGCAACAATAACTGACATAAAATGAGCATTACAAAGTGCTGGCTCCTGAGTGTTTGGCACATATTAACTTCTTTAGTCTTTGTGATATCTAATGGGTAAGTCTGTGTTATGGTTTAGATATGAGGTGTCCCCCAAATGGGGACAATGAAGGAGTACTCAGAAGTGAAATGTGTGTGAGACAATGCAAGAATTCTCAGAGGTGAAATGATTGGGCTATGAGCACCTTAACTTAATACATGCATTAATCTTCTGATAGGGATTAATTGGGTGGTAACTGTAGGCTGTTATGGTATGGCTGGAAGAGATGGTTCATTGGGGACATTCCTTTGGAGTACATATTTTGTGTGTGGTAAGGGGAGGTCTGTCTCTCTTTTTGCTTCCTGGTGTGATGTCCTGAACTTCTTTCCTCCACCATGCCCTTCTGCCATGATGTTCTGCCTTACCTCAGACCCAGGGCAATGGAGTTGGCCATTGTGAACTGAGATCTCTGAAACTGTAGCACCAAATAAACTTTTCCTCCTCTAAAATTATTCTTGCCAGTTCTTTCAGTCACAATGATGAAAAAGCTGACTAAAACATGCTGTTAGACCCTTTTTTTTCAGAAGTGGACACTGAAGCAAGGGAGTTAGCCTGCTCATTGGTGGGGAAGGGATGATTTGAGCCCAGAGAATCTGACTCCAGAACATATACTCTTCACCATCACACTGTACTCCTTTTATAAATAACTGAATAACTGAGATATAGGGCTGCTGACAAGTTGACAAACACCACCCGAAGTTACATGGTTTTATCTTCTACACCATATGTGCTGTCTGCAAGGAATAGAATGCATCCAGATGTTTGCTATCCAAGGTATGATGGTGAGCATAGAGATTCTAGGTGGAGGACAGAGGTGCTGAAGGGGTTCAAGGAGTCTTAGTGTTGGATGAAGGAGAAGTGAATAATTAAGAGCCTGCTAAATAAGTGAATAATTAAGGGAGCAGCGGTGTACACCTGTCATTCCAGCAGCTTGGGAGTTTGAGACAGGAGTATTCCAAGTTCAAATATAGCTTCAGTAACTTAGCAAGGCCCTAAGCAACTTAGTGAGACCCTGTCTCAAAAAATAAAAGTGCTAGAAATGTGGCTCAGTGGTTAAGCACCCCTGGATTTAATCCCAGATACCAAAGAATCCTGGGTGGTAGGAGCTACATCCAGTGCACCATTGGCTGTAACCCAGGCATTGACCACCATGATGGATATATAGTAGGCATCCTATGTGTTCATACGTGGAGTGACTATTACAGGCTAGCATTGCAGGGAGAATTCTCTTGGAAACCAACTAAACCCCACTATTTGTAGCAAACATGGTTGGTTACCTTTCCACCTTACTTCCTTCATATCCATGCTGTTCTGACATCCCTCTCATCTGACCCACCTCCTCACTGCCCTGAGCCTGCCAGACCTTTCCATGAAACCACAGAAGCACCACTCTTGGTAAACAAAGGATCATCCAGGAATGCTCCCCCCACTTCTGGCTTCCATGAACCCTACTTGTCTCTCCCACTTGACAGCCATTATCTGAATGTTCCTAGATGATTGTGTCTCCCTTTTGTCTAACTTTAGTACTTGGTGTATAGGTGATCTTTTCTTCCTTCTCATACCACTCTACACTCTTAGGAAAGCCTTTCTATTCTCCAAGATGCCACCTCCTTCTTCTTCTGGAGCACAGTACCAGCATGTTTCACTCAACCCTCTCATGCCTGTTTACTCTCCACTCGAGTAGTACAAGTACTCATACAAAAGTGTAAATTAAAATGCTACATTATCTTAGGATAAAAATCTATCTTCTTACTTTGGATATAGGATTGAGATTTGCACCCTCATCTCTTCACAGTCCTACCCTCTTTTCATGCTGTTGCCATTCTATGCTCCAGCCATTCTAAACTACCTGGAACCGTTCACAATTTGCATCTCTTTGTATCACAATTCCCTACTTATTATTCATGATTCAACCCAAATATTGTCTCCCTTAGTAAGTATCCTCTGATCCCCATCTCTTACCCCTTATCCTTGATATATACACCCAGAGAACCAGGTTTCTCCCCACTATACTGCTAATAGCAGTGTTTATAATTACCTGTTGCATCTCTGCTCTCTGCTTATACATAGGGCAAGGAAGTCTTTGTTCCTCATGCTGATTCCATGAACTGTCCACTATTCAGAGATGGGAAAGGATAAAGAGCCAGTTGTCTTCAGTGAGTTTACTTCTTACCACTCATGGCCTCTCCTAGTTGCAAGGAAGGTGGAAACATGCTTTATAAGAGACATACTGCGATGCTGAACAAAGTGGAGATGTTCTTTACAAGGAAAAGGAGAGAATGGACATTGGGAAGCAAAAATTTTTTTAAGAGAGAGTGAGAGAGGAGAGAGAGAGAGAGAGAGAGAGAGAGAGAGAGAGAGAGAGAGAGAGAGAATTTTTAATATTTATTTTTTAGTTCTCGGCGGACACAACATCTTTGTTGGTATGTGGTGCTGAGGATCGAACCCGGGCTGCACGCATGCCAGGCGAGCGCGCTACCGCTTGAGCCACATCCCCAGCCCGGGAAGAAAAATTTTTGATATCTGACACATCCCAGAATCTGCAGAACTTAACAGAAGGCCTAGCCAAATATAGGACTCAATAAATATAGATCAGATGAATGAATGAGTTACAACAGAGAAACAGAAAAAAAAAAAGACATCAGAAACAGACAGGTAGTGGTGGTAGGGATAGTAATTGAACTAATCTATGCCTTAAAAGTGAAGGGAGACCCCTCTCCATGTACTCTTTCTGGGCCTTCCCCTTAATCTTTATGCTCTCATCTCTCCAAGGCCTCTTCTTCCCTAGGCCTTTGATGCCTACCTGGTGCCCATTTATGGGGATTTTATGGAAGCTCAAACCAGCCTTATCTTCCCCAAATGCTCTAGGCTGTAAGATAATCCTTCTCTAGGCTGGAAATTTTCCCCTTCAGATAAGTGTTTAAAGTGAAACCAATTCTACTATGCAAATGTTTGAAAATTCACAAGTACAAAAAAGATGAAAAGCAAAGTGCTATGGATTGGATATGAGGTGTCCCTTGAAAAGTTTAGATGTTAGACAATGTGGGCATGCTCAGAGGCAGCCTGGTTATATTATGAGAGCTATAATCTAATCAGTGGATTAATTCATTTGATGCATCAATAATTCGAATGGACTACCGTGTGATAATTGTAGGCTAGTGGAACTTGGCTGGAGGAAGTAGGTCACTGGGAGTGTGCCTTAGGGGGATTATTTCTTATCCCTGGTTCTTTGTGTATGTGTTTTCTTCCTCTCCTTCCTAGATGCCTTGAACTGAGCAGCTTTTCTCTGCTGTACTCTTCTGCCTTATGTTCTACCTCATTTCAACCCAGAACAATGGAGTTGGTTGACCATAGACTGAACCTCTGAAACTATGAGCTGCAAATAAGCTTCCTTCCTCTAAGTTGTTCTTGTCAGATATTTTTGTCACAGCAACAAAGAACTAGCACACAAAGCCTTCTATAATCCAGCACAGACCATTCTCAATATTTTTCTTTGTCTGTATATTTTCCCTACACATTTGGAATACATACTCTGGGCTATCTTGTAATTTCTTGAATCACTCTGTCAAACATTTTCTCATGTTAGCAAACAAATGTTTGCTATAGTTTTTGTATTGCTACCTTGCATTTGTTGTCATGTTTTGTTTATACTTGATCATCCCTTTCTATCCACAACTCTGCAAATCAGACCTCATGGCTCAGATTCAGTATGTTAGCTTGGGTCCTATGATAAGCAGATGCCAAAATGGAATGAGAAGTGCAAGAGACTTAATGGGAGAAATGCTTGTTAAGGGTAAACAGAAGGAACAAGAATAGGCAGGGAGAATCTTCAGAGCAGATGCAGGCCTGGACCCTGTGAAAGAGAAAGGGAGGGAAAAGGATTGGTAGAAGGGGCCTTAGGCTGCAGTGCCACTCTGAGAAAGTTACAGCCAGGCCCATGGGGAGCCTCAGAGTAAGGATTGCCCTTTAAGAGAGTTCTGATGTGACTGGCCTGGCTTTAAGAACCCCACCATGTTTAATCATTTGCTGGCAGCCACCTGGAGGGTGCAGTGTCTCAGTATGAAGCTTGCTGTGACTCTGAAGTTGAATCAGTTGGAGGCTCTTATCCACTGACATTCCTCTCAACAGATTCTCTTAGAATCTGCATGGATGCCTTATGCATTCTTATAGAATATGCAAATGGAACATAATCTAATTAGTTTAAAATAAGGGGTTAGCTATCCTGTGCCCAGAGACTAAGCTTTTCTACAAGGGCAAATGTTGAGAAGTCATCCCCACACATTGGCCCTTTCTGGCAGCAGTCAAGGGTTATTATATTAGTTTTATAGTGTTGACTATGGATGAGTTATTTATTTTTGTTGATGACAAAGGAAGGACATCCAAGTAAACATAAGCAGTAATTAGGAGATAAGTAAGTCCACAGTGCATTGGATTAAAAATCATGTGCTTGCTCAGAACAATAATTCTTAGAGGAGTGCAGCAGTGCATTCTGGGTCTCTCATGACACCCATCAATCTGACAGTCTGTATCGATCTCTAAAGATTGACTGTGACTATTTGAAACATACCTATGCTGGTCAGCACTGCCTGGTGGAGAAATTCCATTTTAACTGTTTCAGTACACTTTGGCTTTTCTTCTAATCTATGAATTGAAAACTCATATTTTACAAAACTCAGACTAGAAGCTGAGCTTTGTAGGAAATTTTGATGCATTTGATTTCTTACAGAAATAATCTTAGGAGAGAGAATGAGGAAAGCTGGATAAAGCAGATGAAGAAACTGAGCTAGGATACGGCCACGACTGGAGTCATGCTTTAAAACATGAATTGTAGTACAAAGTTGGTCCCACCTTGAGGTAAAGAGGTCAGCCTTGTGCACATCTGTGTTAGGCAGGGGCTGACTTTTATGGGAAAGACACATAATCTCCCAGGGAGGCAGTTCCCATTAGAGTGAGAACAATTGTCTGTAGAAGGGGAAAGTTTTGAACTGGGGTTCACATAGAAAGTGGAGGATGGAGCACTGGACCAGGCTACGGCCAACATCTTCTTAAACATATTTGAATCAGGCATATTAATAGTTAATTTTTTAAGGAGTGAGGGGACAGTGGCAAATGGAGACTTCATGGGACCACCTAGAACTCAGCCTGAGCCAATTATGGTTGGGTCAGCTTTGCTAGGTCATCTAGTATTTTGAGAGGAGCTGGAAGTCTGGATTTTTATGTGAAATATCTGATTTTTAAAATTGGCAAATACTGGAAAGACCAAATAAAACCTTCACATGGGTCTCCTGTGCACCACCTCTGTGCACCTTCCTGCTCAGCAAGCTGAGGAGCTTTCTTAACAGGCTTGCTTCATATCATGCTAGAGAGCTGGATGTGAACACAGGGTAAAACCTTGCATTTGTTGAGTTCTGGATTGTGGACTCAACCAACAGTGAATAAAAAAATAATCAGAAAAAATTTGCATCTGTACTGACCATGTACTGACCTATTGTCCTTGTCATATTTCTTAAGCAATATAATGTAACAACTATTTACACAGCATTTACATTTTACTAGGTATTTTAAGTAGTCTACAGATGATGTAAGAATATATGGGAGGATGTGTGTTGGTTATAAGCAAATACGACCGCATTTTACATAAGGGACTTGAGTATCCATGGGTTTTGTTATGCACAAGGGTCCTGGAACCAATCCTCTGAGGATCCTAAGGAAAAACTAACTGCACATTGAATATGCTAGAATTCAATTCTGATACAAGAGGCAGAAAACCAAAAATAACAACTGTTTAAAAGAAGATAGAAGTCTTTTCTTCTTCAGCATAAATGAAACCTGGAGATAAGCTGCCCAGCCTTGGTAGGGCAGCTCCATAATCTTCAGGGACTCAGGCTGTTTTTGTTTTGTTGCTCTGTCATTTTTGAAGCATGGCTTGCTTCCTGTGATCTAAAACTGTGCTCTCCCATGTAGTAGCCATGGTGTTCTATGGAAATGCAGCTAGTCCTAACTGAGAATTGCTGTATTAAAGCCACATCAAATTTTAAAGATTTATAAAAAAAAAGATATTACTAAAAGTTAATTTGCCTATTTTTATTTTTTTTAATGAGGCTACTAGAAAATTTAAAATTCGATGTCTTCATTTGTGGCTTGGGCCATATTTCTTTTTTTCCCCTTTTATTTGTTCTTTTTAGATATACAGATAGTAGAGTATATTTTGACATTTTATGCATACATGGAGTGTAACTTATTCTAAGTAAGATCCCATTCTTGTGTGGTTGAACATGATGTGGAGTTTCATTGGTTGTGTATTCATATATGAACATATGAAAATTATGTCCAATTCATTTCACTGTCTTTTCTATTCCCATCTCCTCTCCCTTTCCTTCATTCCCTTCATTTCTATTGGATAGTGCTGCTATTAGATTATAGCTCAAGTTCCATCTATCACTCCCATCCAGATTCCGGATAACAAAAAGGAGAAAGTTCAAAGAAGAGCAAGAACCTGTCTTTTTTCCCCCACATTTTTTTTATTGGCATGTTTTAGTTGTACATGCACACAATATAACAATATTATTTGGTTAATATAATTTTCCAGCACTTTCTCTTTCCCTCTCCTCCACCCATCCTCTGCTCCTTTTCCTCTATTCTACTGATCTCCCTTTGATTTTCATGAGATTCTCCCCACATCCCACTTTTTTCTGTTTCCTCTTTAGCTTCCACATGAGAGAAAACATTTGACTTGAATTTCTGAGTTTGGCTTATTTCACTTAGCATGATATTCTCAAGTTCTGCTCATTTTCCTGCAAATGACATAATTACATTTTCCCTCATGGCTCAATAAATCTCCATTTATTGAAGTTGTTGTATACATACAACATTTTCTTTTTCTGTTCATCCATTGATAGACACCTAGTCTGGTTTCATAGTTTGGCTATTGTGAGTTGAAGCCTTTTAAGAATGTTTCTTGAAAGTTGTATGTAGTGTTTTTATCTATATCTTATTGGTTAGAACTTAATCGCATAGTCACATTGAAGAGCAAAGAAGGTTGAGACTTGTCGTACACATTTGGTCCCAACTTATGTTTCCCATTTATTGTCTACTTTCAATCTGCATGGATTTGCTTATTCATTAACTCTCACACACTGGCCTACACTTACTCCTTATGTATTTATTAGTCCTTATTGTGTGCTGACCTTGTGCCACTCACTCAGTATTCAGGGGTAACTCAGCGTCCTCATAATCAAGGAATTTCCCATTAAATTGTCTTGGGCAATGCTGTGAAATGAGTGAGAGCAACAATTATTACAGGAAATAAGATGGATTTCTGTAGCAGTAATAAAGACTGGAATAGTAGATTTTTGCTTGGGGAAACCAGAAAATACTTATCAAGGGTATGTGGAAGTGGACAAAGGTTTAATTAGATATGTTGGAAGGCATTTAAAAAGGGAATGGCACGGATAAAGCCTTGGCATTATAATACAGCATGGCCCATTTCAGAAATGTCAAGTGTCTGGTAAATTGACAGTCTATGTCCAACAGGAAGAGGTGCTGGTGGTAGCTGGGGATTGAGGATGTAGGCAGGAACTGAACCAACTTGCAGCACCAGTTATTGAGCGCTTCCCAAGCCTTGGCAGCTTGTTCTGCACCTGTGTATGGCAAGATGGAAATAATGAAGAATTACCAACCTCCTCTTCCCCTATGAGTAGGCTTCATTCAACCAATGATTGAAAGGAATTGGTGAATAAAGCCTCCAGATCTTTTGCCCCTCATTGGACATAACCCTGAGACATTTCTACCTTGTCTTGTGGAGTTCCCTGAGTCTAAATAATCACTTGCTTAGCAAGTCCCCATCCTCCCCTTTTTATGTTTTATTTTTTTGGTTTTCATCTCTGCCCTCATTCTCTTTTCCCTTTATGAATATTTTCTGGGATCAACTCCCAAATACATTTCTTGCACTAGAATTCCATCTCCAGATTGGTTTCTGGAGAAACAATACAAAAACCAATTAAGTGTGTGATTTTGAGTAAAAGTAATATTGATTAAAAAATATAGGGACCCATTGTTTTGAATCAGGCTTCTCTTTAAGTGCTGACAGACCAAACTAAAACTCAAAATGGTCTCACTCACACTAGAGTTTCCTATCACCATATTGAATCTAACCAATTTTCTGACCTTCCAAGAAACCAAGAGAAATGAGAGATAACAGCCCAATTTCCAAGAAAGACTAGTTTCGAGATAATAAATTTCCTGCTGTCTTACTCCTTATACAAGAGAAGTAACCTAATAGAAACTGAAGTTAGCCAATCAGTGATATTTCTATTTCTTGTTCTGTCTCCCTGTCCCCATCTTACAAGGAAAGTAACTTTGAAATAATGAATTTGCTTTTTGTTCTTAATTTGTCCTTTCTTCAGCTTCTCCCTGTCTAACCAACCTCTCCTGTTCAGCCCATGGAAACACTCATTCCATCTTATAGAATGAAGTGTTGCCCAATTCTAGAATAGAAAATAAAGTCAAGTAAGGTCTTTAAATTGTAATTTTGTCTTTTCACAGTAAGTTTACCCTAGTGGGATGATTATTTACTGACAGCATTAGCAAGAAAGCTCTTCAAATCAAGGACTTAGTCTCTTTCACCCTCCACCTCTAGTTCATAAAAGGTACACAACACACATGTGTTACATAGCTAAATAATGATAACTTTAAGGCTAAATATTAGAAACCCTGTACAGGGACTTTCTTGCCAGTTGACTTTCTTGCAAACTCCTCTGCTGCCCTCCTTCAGGCTGTCTGTCCCACCTGAAGATTGTACTTGTCTTTCTTTCTCTTCCATCTTTTCCCTGACTCTCCAAATCTCTCCCACTTCATGTGCAAAACTATCTACCCAGATCTCTGTTCATTTGCCTTAACTTGGTCCTATCATAAGTTTTCCTCACTGTTAGTCAGAAGCCTCAAGGTATTTTTCCAAATAAAGACCAGTTTCAGACCTGGCTTGATGGTACATGCCTGTAATCCTAGCAACTCAGGTGGCTGAAGCAGGAAGATCTAAAGTTTGAGACCAACCTTAGCAACTTAACAAAGCCCTAAGCAACTTAGTGAGAACCTGCCTCAAAATAAAAAATAAAAGAACTGGGGATGTGGTTCAGTGGCAAAGTGTCCCTGGGTTAAGTCTCCAGTACAAAAACAAACAAACAAATAAACAAGCAAACAAAATAGAACTTCTGTTATAGAGGTTGTCTTAAAATTGGGTATGTTTCCCTAATCTTGGAGTGAGTTAGGGAAAGCAGATGAAAAAAGGTGAAATAGCTTTGGCCTGTACATTTAACTTTTGTGTATATATAATTGTCCTTTCTAAAAAAACAAACAAACAAACAAACAACAACAACAAAATAAAAAAATTAAAAAAAAAAAACCAGAAACTACACTAATGGACAGTTGTTTTGATTCTGAGTATAAACTGACGCATAACGAAACAACAGAAAAGTAGCTTTTTTTTAGCAATTAGAATCTAACCAAAATAATTTTCTGTTTTATCAAATGTTACTTAGGATCAAAAAGCTGATTGTTAGTGTAATTCTAAGGGCAGACACCTGGGTGCTTGATAAAACTCCTCAGAACACTTCTCAGGCAGCAAGGAGTCCAGTTGTTTGTGAACATTCTCTCCCTGGCTACAGATGGCTCAAAGGCGGCTTCACCTCTAATTTTGAGATTTTAAATGAATGTTTTTCAACACATATTTCAAAGGTAAGTTTCCAAGTTGAGTTATGGATATTCTCCTAACAGAAGATTCTGTGGTCAAGGATACTGACAATTGTGTTAGAATAAAAATTTGGGGACTTGTTTTGGGAAGTTTAAAGGTTGATTAGTGTTTTACAATTATAATTATGATATATTCTATCTTTTGACATGCAAAAGATTAGACACATTTTGTCACCTGAGCTCAATTCCCCTTAGGATAAGCCAAAGGGGCATGGGTGTCGTCATTTATAGCTTTCTGTCTGCTTAGAATTGAGCCAAATAAATCATACTCTTTTATTTAAAAAAAAATTGGGGGTGTGTAGGTCATGTTCAACTTTAATTGATTAGTGCATTATAAATCTACAAAAGATTAAACTATAATTTGCAGTAATTCATATGAAATGAAAGATAGCACGTCTTAGAGAACCAGCAGTATTGGACACTCTTTGGAAAATGAAGTTCTAAATACTGGAATACTACATAGTCATTGAGAATTATGCAAGTGGACTTATACATGATGTCTTAGACAGCTGGCTACCTATGAAATATTAGGTAGGAACAAAAATTGTTCAATTATATGTACAAATTATATTTTTTTGGAAAACTAGCAGGTGGCTGAGTTTAAATATGTGAAAAAAATTATGCCTGGTAGACATAAAAAGGGGTTGGGGGCTTGTCAATTATAGTAGACCTGTGTCCCCCTCAGGGAGGGTCAATGTGTATGGGGAGTTAATTTTGTTGTTTGTAAATATTAAAGTGAGAAAGCTATGAATGATTTTTCTTAACTTTGCGTAAGTTTTCTGTATTTTTAAAAAATATAAATATATCTCAAACATTCACAATGTTCACATCTGGTGGAACTCCTTGCTCACTATACCCTTAAGCTTCTGTTGACATTAAGAATTTAGGTGAATTGAAAAAAAAATGTGTACCTCATGCTGGAGCTGTATTCTTATGAGGAATGTTTGTCACTTAAATTTGACCATTAGTGTTAGTTTCCTGGAAGGAAAAAAGTGTACCTCTCTCAGCTTTCCAATTTCAGGTAAGAATGTTGACTGCAGATAAATATGTAAGGGAATAATGAAGAATAGGTGCTCATAGTTGACATCTAATTGCTACAGAGCTTAGGGAGTAGAAAAATGAGAATGTCTATAAGGAATTTCTCCCTTCTTCTCCCACCTCACTACCTCACATCAACTGAAATGGAGCAATTTGTTGGTTTTCTTTTTCAACTGTTCCAGGGAGATGTTTTAATAACTCTTTGTTGGCAAGCTCTTAGTACCACCAATATATTTTCCCCATCAGCCAATTTTGTCTCCATTGTTTGTAGAATTGTTTGCCATGTCTTTCAAGAAATAGGGAAACTCTGTGGTTAAATAATAAGGAGATAATGCTGGGTGACCAATGCTGTGAAAACAGGAGTAAGAAAGATTTAGCGATACCAGTGAGTTGTGAATATAATCCTGTTTTATATTTGAGACAAAATTGGCAGCAGGTACCCTGTGACAGACCTTCACTCCCTTTCTTCTCTTTCTACTTTGGGTTGCCTGGTTGCTGAATCTTAGCCCATGACAGTGAGGGACTGCTCTGAATTTGAAGGTGTTGAGTGGGTGGGGGAAGTGTGTTAGTTTGAGTTGGGTTCTCTGGAAGCAAAAGCTGAGATAAAGTGTCGATGGCCCAGTAGGGTCGTGGTAAGTGAGACAGGAAGGAAGAAAGTCAATCCAAGGTGTGTTAAAGATCAAGTTACTTTTCCACATGCAACTGGGGCTCAGTTCAACTGGGAACAGCTGGCAGACCTAGACTTCAGAGTTGATAGATGGAAGAGGGAAAACTGAGGCATGTAATCCTCCAACTTTCATTTCTCTTTTGCTGAAGGCTGCTTCTGGGGTGTCTCCCTAGCACTGCTTGTCAGTCCTGTGAGTGGGCTGAGCATACCAGATGGGTCCTTAGAGCATCCTAGGTGCTTGGAGCTCATACCTGGAAAGGTAAGTGCCAAGTGGATATGGATAGAGTTTGGGCAGCATCTTTGACAGGTCGAATGTATAAGAGTGTGTTGGTTTTATTTGGTGCCCATGATTGGACCAAACCACCTTCCTATTAACATTGGAATAGAGCGCAGGAGAAGAGAGTGAAAATAAAATGAAGAACAGAGAAAGAAACCAAAGATGGGTGGAAAAAGAGTGAAGAAAGAAGGGGTGGGAGGGGAAAAGGAAGAATATTAGGTGAAGTGTGCTCTACTTGGTAGATGGTATCAGCAAAATGACTTTGTACCATAGGCCAATTGTCTTGTCAACACTGGTGCTCATTTACACAATAATAAAACACAGGTAGAGCTGATCAAGGAGGAGTGTAGACAATGCTTACTCTAAAAATGACTGCTGCCACTTAAAAATAATTAGGCCTCCAGATGGTTGTTTCACATAGATTAATTTAAATTTTAATTTATTAATTGTGATTTTCGCAAGAAACCTGCAATGTAATATTTTTGTTCCATTTTGCAGATGAGCACATCAAGGCATGGAGAAATTAAGTGTTTTGGAAATCACCACTTGTTAAGCATAAAGACTAGCTCCCAAATCCATGTTCTTTCCCTACGGGATGTTACATTACTCAGAATCATCCAGTAGAGAAACTTCTAAAACTAAACTTGGAGTAAGCCCAGAGATTGGCTGAGCATCCTCAACATTAAATATTAGTACTCCACACAGTTTGGGGATTCAGTGAAGGCCATGTGGTAGAACCCCAGTGGTATCCAGTTTGATTGGAAGGCAATTGATTTCCACTGGGGATGGTGAACAAGGTCCTGTGTGAATGTAAGAGGGGTTACTAAAGCCAGAAGATATGATGACCACAAGGTAGAAAGTCAGCAAAACCAAACCAGAGCAGAAGCTGAATAATGGAATCAAATAAACACATTTATCAAGACTGTTACATGAATATCTGCACCCGTAATAAGCAAAAAAGCTACTGGACTTTTTATCTTTGCTTTGAAATAAGATCTGCACTTTTTAGACTTTGTTTGTTTGTTTGTTTCTTTTTTTTTTTTCTGGAAGTGCAGAAGACCCAGGAGTGACCTGACTACTCAGGAGCCAAGACAAATTTGGCAAAATGTCTTTGGCTAACAACTCTATGTAGGACTCCTTCCAGGCAACTCAAATGGTCTAATTTTGCTCATCTCAGAGTGACACGAAGACATTAGGAGACTGCATAGAGTACTTTATTTCCCTGGGAAGAGAGCCAGTGTCCTGGTGTCACATTGAGCGATGATGTGCTAACTCTACCAGGAGGAGATTACTCCCTCTGGGAAACAGTCCTGTATCTGATCCCAATATCTAACCTAATCCATCCTCCAAGACCCCTGCTTAGCTTGCTTTATTTTACTTTCTTTTTACTTAGTTTCAGCTCCTTAAAACCAGGGACTTGCCTAGATGAGTTATTCAATTCCCAACAAATCCTTACCAAATGAATGAGTGAGTATGGTTTATGCTTCTGCCAGTTATTAAGTTCTCAGTCCCAAATCCACCTAAGTTTGTTTGTACTGCTAAAACTGCTATAATTCCAGATGCTATATCCAGCTTTGGTACTCACTACATTTGTTAACATGGACTTCAGTTTCTTCTTCTGTAAAATGGGGACAATAAAAAACCTTAAAAGGTTGTCGTAAAAATCAAATGAGTTACTACAGGACAAGTACCTTAATGTGAATTATCATTGCTATTATTTTTCTCAGTGCTGGATTGTGATTCTTGGTTATTTGATAACCAAATTTTCAGAAAAATAAAGTTGAAAGGTCACACTTCATACTCCAACGACTAGATCTGGAATCTGGTCAGTTTGCGTCTTTCATCTTCTCAAATCATCGCACCACAGTTATTTTTAGAATCTATTCCATATATAATGCAATGCCTATCCTCATTTTGCAAAAGTCCAATTTTAAAGACAGCATTTGAACTTCAGTGATTAAAGAAAGCTTTTGAATTGTTATAGATTCCCATCTCCATCTAAACAATATGTTTGTAATAGGAACACAGCCTGTGATTTATACTAGCTCACTTTGATCTGCAATGCGGTCGGCATCATCAACATTAAGATGAAATTACCCTGCAATCACAAACAGGGAGCTCATACTTGTAGTAATTGCACAAAGAAAACCTCATTATTCTGCAATACACACTTCAAAACAAACATACAACCCTTTCTCCCTCTAGTGGCCCATTTAAAAATCAACCTCAAGAATCACGAAAGCCAACCTGGCTTATTAAGATCCAGGGAAGAACAAAATAGAGAGTTTACACAAGACTTGGGGGACTCATAATATTTGTTTATTATTGATTGTGATAAAAGTTCGCCTTTTATTTATATAAAATGATATTGCTGTCAAGTTAACAGGCTGGAAAGCAGCCACAGAAGTTTTGTGATTTATCCTCACTTGGCACTTTATTTTTTATTAAAAACAATAAACGAAAGTCTAAAAATACTGGTAGTCAGGGATTCTGATTCCTGACTGCCTCTTAGAAAAATGAAACCACTCTACCCTACCCTCTGGCCTTGTGCTTTACATATTTGGAAGCATTAGAGCTGAATAATGATGTCTTACTGCTGTGGATTAAATGGTTTTCCTAACCTCAAATTTATTCCCACCTGGAACCTCAGAATGTAACCTTATTTGAATACAGAGTCTTGGCAAAGTTGAAGTCATACCAGATTAGGTGTTCCCTAAATCCAATAACAATGTGCTTATATGACAAGGGAAGGACACACAGGGAGACAAAAATGAAGGGAAGAAGTCCACGTGGGAATGAAGACAGAGACCTAGGAGGCTAGATTCTGAATCTCCAGAAGGAACTGACTCTGCCAACACCTTTATTTTGGACTCCTGACTTCTTGAACCAGGAGAAAATACATTTATTTTGTTTTAAACTACACACTTTGGCTGAGGACATAGCTCAGTGGCAGTGCACTTGCCTAGCATGTGCAAGGCCCTGGGTTTGATCCCCAGCACCACAACAAGGAAAAAAAATTCTCCAAATCACTCACTTTGTGGTAATTTGTAACAGTAGTCCTAGAAAACAACTATACATCAAGATGACTCTCCACAATCATGATAATTTTATGTGAATTAACTAATTTCTTTCTCACCATATAGCACTGAGATAGATGGTATTATATATATATCCATCTTACAGATGAGCATAACTCAGTTTCAGAGAAGATAAATAACTTGCCTGAAGATATAACTTGATGATATTTAGGTGTGGCTGCCATGGGATCTTTCTTACTTTCTAAGTGCCTGAGATTGTTACACCTTTTCTCTGCATAAGTTGTTTGTTAGTTTTAAATTTTACTTTATTGCTAGGTGCGGTGGTGCATGCCTGTAATCCCAGCGACGCAGAAGACTGAGGTAGGAGGATTGCAAGTTTTAGGCCAGCCTCAGCAACTTAGTGAGACCCTGTCTCAAAATAAAAAATAAAATGGTCTGGGGATGTAGCTCAGCAGTAAAGTGCCCCTGGGTTCAATCTTGAAAAAAAATTACTTTATTGAAGAATAAGCTACATACAATAAACTACACAAACCTTAAATATACCATTTAGTGATTTACATGTGTAAATGCCCATGTGACACCCCCAGAAGACCTGCCATGACTTTTCCCACAAGATGTGGTTTGAGACATTTTAACATTAAAATATTATAGAAGATAATATAGGTTCTTTACAAAACTTTCAGACATTATGAAGCTGTAATTTCTCTCATACATTGTATCTTACTCATATACCCAGAGTTAATCATTGTTAATGGGTGGAAAGCATGTCCTTCTAAATATTTTCTGTTATATTTGTACTTACAGGTCAGCGGACCGCCCCGTGGATGGAGTCTGGGACGCGCCCTAGTTAATTAGCGGCGAGGTACTAGAGCGGGATTACAGCGAAGCGGATTCTGGAGGCTCCTGCCAGCGGTGCACTGGCCGCGCTGAGTGCTGAGTTCCAGCTTTGAAACAGAGGAGAGAACCGGTCCAGTTCGATTCCCGACACCGGTCGGAACACGGAGGAGGACAGCAGCCGCCATCATGGAGAGCTGATGCAATCATCCCTGTTTTCTACTGATCTCAGCTCATTCAACTACGGAACAGGTGATTCCAGGCTGGTATTTGCCTGCGCCACGCAGACAGATCGCTCAGGCTCGGGACTGGAAAACCTGAGGAGAATACTCTTCGGGCCTCACCCCTGGCAAAGCGGGCGCCGGACTTTGAGCGGCCAGATTCTAGTTCCCCGGGTTGCTTTGGCCCAGGGCGGGAGATCCTTCGGGGACTCCGGGCGGAGGCCAGTTACAAGTGGATTGTGCGCTGAGGGGCGGCGTGGCTCTAACTCCCGGAACAGTTTTGGCCCGGGGCTAGGGAACCCGCGGGGACTGTGTCTTTGACCCTGCCCCTGGCTGAGCGTACACTGAGCTGGGAGAGGTTGGAGCTGCCAGGCTCGGGCTCCCGGGGCTGCTTGGGCCTGAGGCTGGGGTACCTCTGTGGAGCCTGCTCCTAGCAGAGTGTGGCAGGGATCGGAGAGGCTGGGTTCTGGCTCCCGTGGCTGCTTGAGCCCAGGGCCGCGGAGCCTGCGGGGACCGCGAGCTGAGGCCAGCCACAAGTGAAACTTGAGACGAGGGGCAACGGGACTCTGTCTCCCGGAACAGTTTTGGCCCGGAGCTGGGGAGCCCGCGGGAAGTGCGTCTTAGACTCTGCTCCCAGCGGAGCGTGCACCGAGCAGGGAGAGTCTGGTGCGGCCAGGCTTGGGCACCGAGCAGGGAGAGTCTGGTGCGGCCAGGCTTGGGCACCGAGCAGGGAGAGTCTGGTGCGGCCAGGCTTGGGCTCCCGGGGCTGCTTTGGCCTGGGATTGGGGAACCCGCGGCGGTTGCCCTGAGGAGCCTGCTACTAGCAGAACGTGGAGGGGATCGGAGAGACTGGCTCCTGGCTCCCGAAGCGGCTCTGGCTCAGGGTTGGGGATCCTACAGGGACTGCTTCTTGGTCCGGGTCCTGCTGGGTGCTGCGGGGGCCTGGGGGGCAGAGTGGAGCTGCCTCCTGCGCCCAGAGCAGGCTAAGGGTCCCGCCGGTGTGGTATCACGACACCCCAACTGCAGCTGGGGCCGAGGAGAGTAGCCGCCCACGCCTGGAACAGGACCAGCGACCCGATGGCAGGGTAGCCAAGTCAACCCACTTGGAGTGGAGGCCGTGAAGAGCCACCATCTGATCCTGTAAGGTAGGCAATCCTGCGTCCCACTGGCAGGACAGGCTTGGCAGCCTGCCAGTGTGGTGGATGAGTAGCATCGAGGCAGTCACATCACACTGGTTGGAGTGGGGGTTGAACAGAGCCGCCGCCAGCGTCCGGAAGGAGCCCAGAGACCCGTTGGAGAGGCAGTTAGGTACCCCCACTGGGAGTGGGGGTTGAGCAGAACTGCCGCCCAGGCCCGCAGGGTGGGCAGATCTGAGACCCACCAGCGGAACAGGCTTGGAGGCCGACCAGCGTGGTAGACACGTCACATCAATTGGAGTAGGGGTGGAGAAGAGCTGCCGCCCACATCCGGATCAGGACCAACGATCCGAGGACGTGGTAGGAACGTCACCGCAATTGGAGTGGGGGCAGAGTAGAGCAGCCACCCGTGCCCGCAGGGTGGGCAGACCTACGACCAACCAGCGTAGTGGATAGATCACCCTGATTAGAGGAGGAGCACAGCCACTACCCACCCTACAAGAGAGATATCCCAAATATACAAGAGCAACATAAATAAACAGGGGGAAAAATTTCAAAAACACAAGAGTTTCACGAAGCAGAAAGAAACGCAAGCAACATGAAAAGACAAGGAAAGAAAGGACCACAAGCAATGCAGGTCAACTCAACTCTAGAAGAGGTAATAGCTGCAACAGATGGAATGTCAGATAAAGAGTTCAGGATATACATGCTTCAGATGATCTGGACTCTCAAGGAAGACATGAGACAGCAAAATCAGACAATGAAAGATCACATTGACAAGGAACTACAGAAACAAATCCAGGAAGTAAAAGATCAATTTCACAGGGAGTTAGAAGTAATAAAAAACAAACAAATAGAAATCCTAGAAATGCAGGAAGCGATAAACCAACTTAAAACCTCAATTGACAATACTACCAGCAGAATAGATCACTTAGAAGATAGAACATCAGACAATGAAGACAAAGTATTTCAACTTGAGAAGAACATAGACAGTTCAGCAAGACTGCTAAGAAACCATGAACAGAACATTCAAGAATTATGGGACAACATTAAAAGACCAAACTTAAGAGTCATTGGGATACAGGAGGGCACAGAGCTCCAAACCAGAGGAATGAACAATCTATTCAATGAAATAATACGAGAAAACTTCCCAGACTTGAAGAATGAAACAGAATTCCTATATTTGTACTTACATATCTGATTCATCCATAATTCTTATATAAACATGTTTTTGTACATATGAGTATATGCACACAGGTACAAAAACATGTATGTACATGCACATACTTTTTTGACATGTAAGTTTATTTAATGGAATTTTTATATAACACATGAACTTTTATAAGGAAATTAAGATATGGTCAGACAAAGGAGGTATGATCTAATAGTAATAAACTGAGGGGAGATTTAACTTGACCTTTTTGCTCTGATTCTTCTCTGTGTTCCTCTGATATCAAGATATTCTGCCACAGACTTGGGAGGATACCTGTCCCATGAGAGCTTTATGACCTGCTTCAGGGGAGAGAGTAGGGGAAGGTGAGTGTGATCTTCCTCTTCTGTTATTTTCTCATATTATAGGGTAGTGTGTCCCAAACGCCTTAAAGTTGCTTGTGTGTTTGAGTCCCTTGTGTGTATGATGGCTGCGCATGCAGGAGCATGTTGTCCTGCAGAGGTCTGCTGTCCTTCTGTCACATAGTCAGGTTGCAGCAGTAAGGAAGTATGGTGTGGACACTGAACTGTAGGCCCTAAGCTGACTGAATACTTCTGTGCTATTTAGGGATAAGGGGTTGGAAATATTCTTTCTCTGAAACCTTCAAGAGCCTCTTTTTCTAAATGTAGACTGCTCCAAAATGAGGAAGGTGTGTGTATGTGTGCATGCATACTTTTTCTAATGCGGTATAATTTTTAAATATCTTCCTGAAGCTTACTATTTTTTTTCACTCAATAAAAAGTCATGCCATTCTTTAGATTTCCAATTCATGTTGGTCTACCTGGAGAGACCACTTTGACCATTATCAATCATTTCTACTTTAGTGTGAAATAAGCTTCCGAATGAAGATATGCTTGAGTATCTGTGAAAAGTGGAGCACGTATTCACACTGAGCTTTCTCCACTCCGTTCCACCCTCTCACAGCCACACTGCTAGAGACGCAAAAAGGAAAGACTACATTTACCAGACTCCCCTGCATCTTGAGGGTCCATGTTTCTTCCTAGCAGTCATCCACTGGTTTGGAAAGCAGTAATGAGATACACACTCTTCATCTGCTCCTTCACACCCACTTGTGTTTCTGCGGGCCCATGTAGTCATGGCAGATGGTGACTTGCCTGTGGAGGCTTCAGGCTCTCAGAGAAATCCATTTATCAGGACTGACTAAGGCCAAGGTGATGTATTTCTGGAGCTAATGTGACAGTGGCTTCCTGTCCCTTGGGTCATTGTTGAGCCTTTGTGGCCCAAGAGCCAGGAATAGGGTCTGAGACTTCTTGTCTGGAACTGGGGCAGCAGCTGCTTTGAGAGGCCTGTTCCAGGGTGGGTCTGGAAGCTTTTCCCTAAAATTCTGCCTACAGTCCTGCGGCTGCTTTCCCTTTCCTTTTGAAATAGTGTGGCTTCTGCCATCGCAATGAAACCACTACTGAATTGGGATGAAAATGAGGAAGGACAGACAAGGGCAAAGACTGGAAAGTTGAGACAACATCTCTGAATTATTTACATCCACTAATGAAAATGAGTCATTTCAATTAATTAATTGATAATTAAATGAATAATAAGTAACAGAGGAAGATCTTAAACGTTTCTATTTGACTTTCTTTGTTTTGGTTTTGGTGGTGGGGATTGAACCCAATCCCCAGCCCTCTACCTGACTTTTAATATTGTCTTAAAAATTCTACTTTAATATGGATGGTTTATGCCCTGGGAGTACATAGTGCTGATAGGAAATCACCAACTCACACTTGGAACATGTGACATCTTCTCTTCTAACACTCACCGAACTTTTTCCTGGCTGAAGGGGACCAAAATCATCCCTTGCACTAAGCTCTAAGCTCAATGAAAATGTAGCAACATTTTCAATAAACATGGTGTGCTAGCCAATTTTCCATTGCTGTGACAAAATACCTGAGAAAACTCAACTTAAGGGAGGAAATATTTATTTTGGTTCATGGTTCAGTCCCTGGTCCCTTAATTTTGGGCCGGTGGTGAGGCAGAACATCATGGCAGGATGTACATGGTGGATAAGTTTCTCACTTCATAGAGGCTGGGAAGGATAGAGGGAGGGAGGGAGAAAAAGGGAGGGAGGGAGAGGGAAAGGAAGGGGATGGGGACAAGAACATATACTTCAAGGGCACACCCCAAATAACCTACTCCCTCCAACTAGGCTCCACCTCCTAAAATTACCACCACCTCCAATAGCCCATTAAATTATGAATCCATTGATGGATTACTGACATCAGAGTGCTAGTGATCCAGTCTCTTCCCAGAGAATCCACCTCTTAATACTGCTTTACTGGGGACTGAACTGTCAACACATGAGCTTTTGGGGAACATTTCAGATCCAAATCTTAACTAACACATAGTATGCCAGGCTTGGCCTAAATTAGACCAGTGATTGGTTAGTGATGAGTTAGTGTGTGTCTGTTGTCCTAAACAGACTTCATGAAAGGCATTAATTTGGAAGTTTTGTTCCATGGTGCTTGCTGCCCAGTGACTGGATATTTTGAAGGACTAAAGGCAGAGAGTTGCCTTGTTGTGACCAGAGTCATGGTTCTGATCTCTGCTGGCTTTATTCATTTGGAAGAGTGACCACTACTCCTGGACTGACCCTGCTAGAGCAAGGCCTTATAGGAAGTCCATGCACCATGATATGTCCATGGCAGATTATGCAGGATTTGGACATTCTGTTTTTCCCTTTCTTGTAAGGATGCCCTGAATACTTGGGATGTCTTTGATATTCCCTCTACCCCTCTGTACGTGCCATTCTGGGCATGCACATAGCTCCCTACTTCCTACTTACACATCTTGGACTCTTCCCCAAGGGCTTTTTGTTTTGTTTTGTTTTTGGCTCTAGGGGCAGTCTCAGCCTCTATGCAGGGTCAGGTGGAAAGTGCTAGGCCGTTAATACCCCAGTAGTAGCCCACAGGCGATAAATACCCCAGTTTTCTTATTCTTTAAATGCAGCATCTCCCAGTGTGTGTTCAATACAATCTCCCAGAGCTCACTAGTAGTTTTAAACTCTACTTGACCATGTCTTTAAGCTGTTCATTAACCCTTGTACCCTGAATTGACAGCTATAGTATCCCTGAAAGTAAGGCTTTCAGATCACTGATGCATGCTTCACTAATGTCCTCTGAAATTTATCACTGTGTTGGTTCTGCATCTGTACTTCCCATTGACTGTTCCCTGCCAACCCCTCAGTGCAGCAGGCACAGTAAGACAGGTTCATGTTTGTGAATTACTGTGAGCTCTGCTGATTTTGGTCCAAGGTCTCCCTAACCACTTTGACAAAATTTTCTTGGAAATGCAATGCAACCTGGGACTTTCCCTACTTGACCCTTCTTACTTTTCTCTCCTCCACAGAGTAAGACTTGTGGCTCCATCTGAACAGCTCTCATATTTCCAGCTCTCACGTTTTTTACATTTCCCTTCAAATTACTTGCATGAAAATCCTGTCTTTCTCACGGAAGTCTCAAAACATAGCTTCCTTCCCTTCTGGTCTCATTCTTCCCTTTTCAAATTGATACTTCCTGCCTTCACCTTCAAAATACCCAAACAGCTTTGTCTTGCAGTTAGCTTCTATGTGAACCCACCTAAATCACATTCCTAGGCTTTTCTATTTAAGAGTAAGCCCAGGTTGACCAATAATGCAATTCCTATACCTTAGAAGCTCAGCCCAGGCTTCTGTTTGGAAAACCCACATTTTGATGGTCTTCATATAAAACTTTTTATATTTTTATTCAGAAACAATAAAAATAAGAGCAGCCTGAGTTCTAATGTTGTAGTGTTTCCTATGGCTTGAACTTCAGATACAAATCATATGTTATAGTCATCTTCTCACATGAATTGAATATCAACCACTATCATCAGTAGTAGATTTGCAAATTATTCTTTTCTATGTTACTTCAAACAGATTGAATAACAATAATCCATTGTCAATATTTGCCTTGCATGAAATTCATTCTCAAGGAGCAGAAAAGTAAATATATGGGATAGGCCCAGAGGTATTAAGATTTTTAACAAGTCTCAAGAGACTCATGATTATGTCCCCACTTTAAATGTTCATAGAACCCTGGTCTAGTTACAGACCTTATATCAAAGTGGCCAAAATAGGAATTGGTTTAATTGCATTATGTTATTTACTGTTGACATTGAATTTCTTTTTATACTACACCTGTGTGTTTGTTAAAATCCCTCATACTTTAAATAAACTAAAACATAGTCAGCAGGAGTATTAATCTTGCATGGTATATAAATTTCTAAATAGAAGAGGATCTTGAGTTTATGAGAAAAATGGTATTTATGAAGATATTATCTGATATTAAGTATGTAATTTTGCAGCTATTTTTAATTCTCAAGCATTTGGCTTTCCTAATTTAGAGAAATCATAATGTGATTCATTTTCTTATGCAAGAATCAATGTAACTGTGAATAAAAACACAGGTCTTAACATGGCAGATTTTTCTCTGAAAATTGGCCGCATGGTTCACCTAACTGGCTTTTCCATGGTGAAAAGGCTGTATCCTCAAGGATCAGGAATATTCATTCCATTAGAGTTGACAGTTAAGGGAGTGTGTGTGCATGCCTGTGTCTGTGTTTGGGGGTGTGGTCTTTCTCCCATTTTTTGTCAAGAGGGCTGAGATCTAGAGAATTATAATAACTTCTTGAAATACTCCCCAGTTCCATTGGTTCCTTGGTTCACTGTTGGGCTTACAACCTTTAACTTCCTTTCTTCTAGCCTACGTATTCTGTGCTGTGACCTAATTGCACTATTCAGTACTGTTTTTACTTCCTGAAGAAAGTCCATTTCCATGGCAGGAACAAGTCCTTTAGAGAAGAGCTAAAGGCTGAGGATCACTGATGGTTTGATCTCCAATGCCATATGTCTGTCTGAGCTGGGTAGACATCACAGAGTAAGAGTTAGAACTTCATCCTTTGTCAAAATGTTTATAAATATAAATAAATATGTTGTTTTATAAAGGCATCAAACAGAGGTTATTATTGAGAAGTAATCCTAATATGTTTTCTTAAAATTCTGTGGGATGTTTGAATTGAAATGTATCTTAGAGTTATTAGCTCTTATGTTTATTAATGAGGATACTGAAGAGTTTTTGGAATTTGTCAGGAGGATGAATTTTTTTTCTCTGAACTTCAAACTTTGGGACCTGAATCTTGTGAGTTAAACTGACAAAAGACAGAACAATAGGACAAAATTACAACTTTTATCAATGTTAATATTTTTACTCAGAAGCTTGACAGAAGAGAATATTCAAAAAATCAGTTACATGTGGGGGCATACATACCATTTTAACAAAGGACAATAAATTGTGCAGAAGTGACTAAACAAAGGAAAGAGGATTTGGGATTCTCAGGTTAATAGACTATGGGAAAGTGACTAGAAAATATGTGAAACTAATAGAAAATAAGGATTATCTTAACAAGAACTCTATGCTGATTTATCCTGGTATCACTCATCTCTGGTGAAGAGCTTTAGTTCCCTCTTCCTGGTACAGAGGATCACTTATCTCAAAGGAAAGTTCATCTTTTGCATTTAGGCAGATGTAAGACAAGTTTTTTTTCCCCTATATCTATTGTTTTCCAGCTGTCTTCAACTCAAAATAACCTTATGTCAATGTGGCATAGTTTGGGGTGGCATGTTATAAGAATAGGTTATTTTTTTATTATTATCCATTAAATTATCACACACAGAAATTTTTTTTCAAACCTCAGAATTGAGGAGCAAAGGGGGAAATTCACTCAACTTGACTTGAGAGCACAAGAAACAAAAATCAGAATGTATTAGGGGTTTCTTTAGTACATACCATGAAAGAGAAATCAGAAATTTCAAATGTCCAGATTAAAAGGCTGAAAACCTTTCCTTCAACTTGTCAATTTTAAAGATGAAGAAATAGAGTTATAGAAAGGTTAAATGATTTGTCCATAGTGACCCAAATAGATAGATAGAATAGCCAATTGTAGGGCTAGATCTCATTATCCATATATCTCAGTTAGGGGAGTCTTCCAGCTACAAAGATCAGAAATTGCATGGCTTATTTGGCAAGGAGATAACCTCTCAAAATTAAGTGTCCCTGAAGAGCGGCACTAGGCTTGATTAACTCAGTGGTTCCACAAGGTCATTAAGGATCAACATTCTACCTTTTCTCAGCTACCTGAATTTTAGCAAATCTTTAAGTTAACTCCTTTGTGGTTCTTAAATGACTCCCTTTGTTTCATGTGTTGTTTGTAAATATGTAACTGTTCAATGAAAAGAAATTGATGCATTTACTCTGAATTTATTTCCTTTTGTTAGTAAAAGACTAACAAAGACTCCTATGGACTTCTCTCAGACATTAGCTAGGATTATGTCAATCACCAACAAAGAGGTTTCACTCCTTCCTATTTCCTTGGGCAAGAGAATATGTAACCTGCCATGTGTGTATAATCTTACAGAGGGGGCCAATGCCTGGTGAAGAGTAAATACAGGAAGTGTTTTCTTTTTTTTTTTTAAAGTAGTATTTAAATTGAAACAATTTTCCTCTTTTTTTTAAAGAGAGAGAGAGAGAGAGAGAGAGAGAGAGAGAGAGAGAATTTTTTAATATTTATTTTTTAGTTTTTTCGGCGGACACAACATCTTTGTTTGTATGTGGTGCTGAGGATCGAACCCGGGCCGCATGCATGCCAGGCGAGTGCGCTACCGCTTGAGCCACATCCCCAGCCCAGGAAGTATTTTCATAATGAACCAACACAGTGAGTCTGGAACCTAACACCCAAGACTTTTTGGGATCCAAAGTAGGCTTACTCCATAATCTGGGGATGTTCAATACAGGCAACTGGAAATTAAGAACAATGTTTTGGATGAAGAGGCTGAGATGTTTTTTAAATTAAGAGCTCAAGACTATACCTAGACTCTCATCAAGAAGGCACCAACTTCATAATCAATTAAAGATAAACTGTATTCTTGGCGACCTCAAGCAGGAGTTGTTTGTGGCTGTTAATAATACAAATTGAAAGTGAGAAAGCAAACATTTTTCCAGTCTCCACCCATATGATGGCAGGTGGATATCCTGCCTTACCTGCCCCAATTTTATTCCTGGAAAGAGACCGTCGATAGAAAAGTTCACCAGCTAGACTGCCATGAACAGGACCAATGATCACACAAAACTGCTCATCTCCTTTTATTCTAGAAACTCTGCCTCCCAGAAACACCTGCAAGTGACCCTTTAATGATTGCTTTGTCTTTTCAACTCAATTTATTCTGGGGAAAAGGTTCCGTACACACAGAACTTTGAATATTGAAGTAGTATCTCATCCACTGAGAGCGTATGCACTGGCATCATTCTGACACATGCAGACTAGTTTTTGATGGGTTGGGCTTGTGTACTAGTCCTTCTGATCAGAAATGGAAGAAGAAATAACGTAATCATGGATGTTCACAGATGAGGCCAAGACCACAAGCTCATATTGTCCACTCCAAGGGTCAGTGCCTCAGGAGGCCCTGTCTAGACAAGCATCCTGACGATCAAAAATCTTAGCTCACTCCTCTCCCTTTTTTTCCCCCTATTGCTTGGTTATCACTGTACCTCTGGGAAAGGCTCGGTGAGCTGATATATATCAAAATTGAGGAAGCTGCTCATGGGGAATTTTCCAAATTTTCTCCTAACATACCCCCTGTGTAGTCCTGCTGCCCCATCTTCATTCAGACTCTCAATTCCCCAGCCTTCCCCTTGGGCTGTGCAGACACAAAGATTGATGAATGCACTGGGCTGCAGGGAGCTCCACAGAGTTCTGGCCTCCTGGAGGACATCAATTTGGCTCCCCTTTTCCCCTTTAGTGGTAATTGAATGTCAGGATAACAGATGGAGGGGAGGCAGAATGAACCACAGTCTCACTTTCAGCAAGTGGGGCAAAGACTGGAGGAAGGAAGGGTTAAAATGTCAGTTCTGAGACTTAAGTTTTTAGGTTCATTTGGTGTTTGTTTTTCTAAGAGTTTGGAGGGAATTTGGCAAGTAAAAAAAATGCAAGTACATCTTAATTTCTCAACTATAGTTACTAAAATTTCTCTTTGTAGGATGTGACATAGACCTGTCCAAGGAAAGACCTCCATGACTGACAATGAGAAACCAGAAAAAATTTTGAGACAGTGATTAGATCATTTGCTCAGACATTTATTCACCATCAGGTCACTTGAATTTGTCCTCAAATACTAAAATACTTGTACTAATTACATTACCAGATTGGACTTTGTTTAATTGCATCTTCTCTTCCTCCACCTCCTTCCACATGAAGCACCCTTTCTTTTAGGAAATAATCCATGTCTTCATTGAGTTTCAGGAAAGATGAGTCCATCCATTCCTGGCTTTAGCCATGATCAGATGATTTAATAGTAGAAATCTGAGTACAAATCTGCAAAGAAGCTGGTCCAGCAATGGGAATAGGATCATTACTTTATTCTGAAATTCATTTTTGACCATTTAGAAAAGAAAAATCTCTTTCCTCTTGCTACCTGTAAGGTTATAAGCCTGAAAATACTGTGAGCAACCTGAGATTTATGTCAATATAAAGAAAAGCAGAAACGTGCCACGAAGACAGAGGAAGAGGGCATGATGATGGTATTTGAGCTGTGGAATCCAGCCATGCCTGTCTTCCTGTTATGAGAGTCAGTAGGTCCCGTTGGAGGACTCTCATTTATAAAAGAGAGAATTCTAATGCAGTAAATTTATATCATCAGCTTTAACTTCAGATATTATCCCAATTAAATCCATTACTTGTCCTCTCTATGCCCTCTATGCTTCTGGATGAATCTAAGCCAATATAATGCTCTGCTATTGTCTTCAAAGAATATGCTTTTCTGCTACACTGTCCAAAGAGTAACTAACTATTCACCTTTGTTTTTAGAGACTGTTATTTTTAAACTTCTCATTGAAATGATATAAAATTTAGTGAAAAAATTTGCAGAGTTAATATAAAGAATTCTTGTGTTCCCTTCATTGGTTTCTCAAAGTACTGACACATTATTAATTTTTAGATGAAGCATGAATACTAGGAAATTAATATTGATAATATGTTAGGTAATCTATACACCTTGTTTAAATTTTACCAACTGTTGCACTAATATTCTGTTCTTGGTTAAGTTTCCAATTTAGGATTATAAGCTGCATTTGATTGTTTTTTTTTCTCTTTAAATGTATCTTAATCTTAACCATTCACCAATCTTTGTTTTTCATAGTCTTGACACTTTTGAAGAGGACTGGTGAGTTATTTTACAGAATTTCCTTCAATCTAAATTTTCTGATGTTTCTTTATGATAAATTCAAATTGTGTATTGGTGGCAAGAATGGAACAGAAGTACAAGCTGTGGTGGTGTACACCTATAATTCTAGTGACTCGGGAGGCTGAGGTAGGGAGATTGCAAATTTGAGGCCAGCATCAGCAATTTAGGGAGGCCCTAAGCAAATTAGTGAGATCCTGTTTCAAAATAAAAAATAAAAAGGGCTAAGTATGTGGCTCAGAGGTCAAGTGCCCTGGGTTAAATCCTAAGGCAAAAAAAATGGCATTGAAGCCATATTGTATGTTAGTGCTTCATATAAGGAAGCACATGGTGTTGTAGGAAAGGAATCAGAGATATTTTTCTTTTTTGTAAAAGACCAGATAGTACATATTCTGGGCCCCAAACACAGTCTCTGAGACATACTTTTTTTTTCTTTAATGTTTGTGTATGTGTGTGTGTGTGTGTATTAATAATATCTTGAAATTATAAAACCATTCTTAGCTCCTGGCTATACACAAATGGGCTGAAGATTCGACTTTGCCCTTGGGCCAAAGGACCCCAGTTATACAGGGACGCTTTGAAAATATGTT
This sequence comes from Spermophilus citellus, assembly GCF_964194105.1. Taxonomy (NCBI): domain Eukaryota; kingdom Metazoa; phylum Chordata; class Mammalia; order Rodentia; family Sciuridae; genus Spermophilus; species Spermophilus citellus. The sequence goes on from NC_138185.1 coordinate 41,951,639, forward strand.
GGGTAATAGCAGCCTCCTTTTCAACAACCCCTCCCTACAAACTTGGGAGTAAAACATTTAGATCATGTACTACCTTTTTGGAAAAACAGAACCACAGAACAATTTGTGTGTGTGTGTGTGTGTGTGTGTGTGTGTGTGTGTGTGTGTGTAAAGATTTATTTTCAGGATTTGGCTCATGTGATCATGGTGGTTGTCCACAAATCTAAAACCTGTAGGGTAGACTGTCACACTGGAGATCCAGGTAAGAATGGAAATCTATCTGCTGGTTGAATTTCCTCGTGATAGGGCAAAATCAGTCCTTTGTTTTATCCAGGCCTTCAGCTAATTGGATAAGGACCACCCACCATATGAAGGGCAATATACTGATTTAAATATTAATCTCATCCAAAAACACTCTCGGAGAACATCTGGAATAATATTTGACTAAATATCTGAGAACTGTGGCCTAGCCAAGTTGACACATAATCTTACTATCACAAGACCCTATCAAAACCTGTAGGACTATACACAATTAAGTCATCATTAATTTCCCAATCTCCCAGCACTTTCCTACTTGATAATTGTGCTCTGTGTAGATCAGTAGGTCTCAAAGTTTCTTGTGAATAACATTCACCTGGAGGGCTTTTGGAAACCAGACTTAGGGCCCCATACCCAGAACTTCTGTTTCAGTAGGTCTGGGATGGGACCCAAGAGTGTGCGATTCCAAAAATGTCTCACCCCATGTTGATGCTGCTGGTTTGGAATTTTGGAGAACAAATGTTATAGACATTCTGGTATTCTTTCTGAATAAACAAGCAAAGCTCCCTTGCAATTCAGGTTGCTCATCTGGATGTCGTTATGCCAGGATGAATCTTTCTCTGGGTATCTGCTTATAATTGGCTGTTGTTAAATGCTTAAGGACTGATGCTGGTGGAGAGGACAATGTCCTGGTTCATAGCATTTTCTGGTTTCTTTTGTGCCATTCCTCCTTCCTGATTTTTTGTCCTGTATAAATATATAAAAATATACAGTTTTACATATTGATATATGCTTTCCTGCATTTAGTATTTCCCTTACAATATTTATTTTTAATTTTTCTCCTACCTGATTTTGAGCTAACAATGGATGTCCCTGAACATGAACTTGAGAAGACATGCCCCTACTGGTTCTCAGGAATCAATGTAAGCTAGCTCAGTGCACTACTGTTTTGGTGACACTTTTGCATATCTTCTCACTTCCTTTGGGAAGGCTTCGCAGACCACCTGATCAAATAGCCCAACTCTTCCCCAACCAGTCTCTCTTATTTTAGTTCATTGCATCTATTTCCAGCTAGAATAGGTTTCCATTTTTAAGTTTTTATTGTCCCAGGTATTAAGTAGAAATCTTTTTAAAAGGCAGACTTTTTTTTTTAAAGTCTCATTCCATGTTGTATCCTTGATGCCTACAAGGATACTTGGCACAGAACAGGTGATCAATACTGATTTGTTGAATGTATGAACAAAGGCAGGAATTGATCTGTGCATTTGTTCATTGTCTGTCTCCTGCGTATACCACTGGTACTTCCATGAGGGCAAAGATTCTGTCTGGCTTTGTTCACCATTGTTCCTTCATCCCTGGCATATAACAAATATGAAATGAATAATTCTTAATGACTTAATGTATTGAGTTGTGGTGATGATAAGATGAGAGAGTGTATTTAAAAGTACTAAGGAAGTAGGAAATGGTGATACAAATATAAAAGGGGCTGTGTACCTATCCAGCCTCTAACTGTAAAAAAAATTCTGGCCCTGTCAGGGAGGGTGTACAGAGAGTGCAGACAGGAAAGATCCTGGAACATCTCTCTGATTTTAAGAATCCATTAGCCAACTCACACTTTAAGTTGAATTTTTGTCTCATGGTTTGAAGCACAAGACTTTCTTTTTCCTTTACTTTCTTTTTCCTTTTCTTTCTTTCTTTCTCTCTCTTTTTTTTTTTCTTTTTGGCAATACTGGGGCTCTAACCCAGGACCTTGTGCACACCAGGCAAGCTGAATTACGCCTCTAGCCCATCATGATTACTTGTTTTTGTGTTATTTTTCAGGAGATTACAGTTGAAGAAGCTATGACCTTCATACAAATTATGAGAGTATAAGATTGGCAGGGCTGAAGGCCTCCAAAGAAGTGCATGTGACAAATATTTGGAGCTAAATATAATCCAAGAAGCTCAAACTTGGTAAAGAATTTCAAGAATCAAGAGCAAATACCCAGTTCCTTCTACCCCTTTATAAGTTGGCTTGTCAGATGGTGCCCCTGAAAAAGCAAAGCTGTTCAGGGGACCTGGTAGGTGTCAGCCCAAGAAATATGGGCAACTCATCTGCATATCTTTTAGTGACCTTCCAGAATGACAGCCAAGCCACCAACGCTTCCCTGTTTGCAAATGATAGAGATCTTATTTCTGGGGACGGCAGGATTGATGTGGCAGCCGCAATGCCATTAGACCTGGAAGATGCTCTGTTCTCATTACTGTCTCCTGGCAACATAGCACCAGATGCCGCTGTGAATATTAACGATCCTCATTCATGTAACCTTTAGTGACTTCCCCCAATATGCACAGGCTGCAACCAGAGACGGCTGCTATCTGCTTCTGCAGTCTCCATCTCAGCAAATCTTTCCTTCTCCTCCCCTTTTGAGAAAAGAATCATTAATGAAATTTTTATCTAAGGACAGGATTTCTACTTCTCTATGGAGATGCTTACTTTCCAAGTCACACCCTATTTTCTAATAAAGATAATGGCGTTCCCATCCTGCTGGGGCTCATCTGTGATCACTTTTGTTGATTTTATCTCCTGATTGGAATATGTAATTTGTCTAATATCTTCACTTTCTTACAGGTGGGGTTTAAAAATAAACATGGAATTGGGCAAAAGGAGAAATCAAATATTACCAAAATCTCAGTGGGTTTCATACTTCTTATCAACTTCTAACAACCTTAAAGATGGAGTCATGTAATAACAGGTCACTCCAGATTCTGAAGTCTAGTTCTTTGACTTCTTGTGCTAACACATACCCTTGGAAAGGGAAGATGTATTAAATTTTTTCAAGCTGGGATGTAGAGTTCCTTAAGCTTTTTGTCTTATTTCTTTAGGTCTCTTAGACATTAGCCAGAGGTTATTCTTGAGGGCAATTGATGCACTGCAGGTAGCAGAATCTTCCCGTCTTTTCCTTCCACCATCCTTAATACTTAGTGAGAGGTAGTCAGAGCTAGGTCCATCCTGAAGCCTGGCTGTGTTTACTTGTGGGATCCTGGGAAAATTGCTTAATCTTGCTGAACTTCAGTTTCATGCCTATAAATGCAGATACAGGCACCTACTGCACCCAGGTTGTTGAAAAATTAAATGACATAATATATATGACATGCTTGGCCCAGTGTCTGGCACATAGTGAGAACTCAGTAAATGGTAGGTTGTTAAAATAAACAGCCCTTAACACAACAGACCTCCTGGTATAGGCTTGGCTTACTTTGATTTAAGAAGTGGCCATGTGACTTGTTTCCAACAATGGTATGTCAGCATATGGGACTGAAGTAGAGACTTGATAAGGGATATTCTTTGCAGTCCTGCCTCTGGGAATGTTGCTGCCACTATGTGAGAAAGCCTAATCTATCCTCCTGGAGAATGAAAGGCCACACGGATAGAAACCCTGCAAACTCAGAAGCTGAATAAAGCTGCATAAGTGAGCTCTTACCTAGCATGCACTCATCTGGGGCAGCAAAACTCCAAGGTCAACCACACAATCTTGAGAAATACAATTTTCATTTTAGCTATTAAGATTTGGAGACATTTATTATGCAGCAAAGACTACACTGATGCTGGTGGCTTTTGTAATTCTCATCTTATTTAAACCACACAATAATCCTGTGAGAAGGGTGCTGTCTCTCCCACTTGACTGACAATTAAGTGGACACTCAAGGATATCAGGTGGGTATCTCTCTGATTGTCCAGATGCTTAAAGTAGCTGTTGAAGAAGTACAAGATGCAAAGTCTTAGGGGAGAGAAACTTTTCACTTAGAATCCTACGTTGGATCTCTTGATATTCGTAAGGTTCTCTAATGTACAGTCAGGAAAGCATGACTGAGCCAAGGAAAGGAGCTTACACACCAACCCAGCTCTCCTCTCCTCCTTAAAGGAAGAGACTGGCTACAGTTTCTCATCTGATGCTGCTGTCCCTGTTGGTGGCTTTGTGGATGTACTGGTGTCACCTCCTAGATCAATAGAGGACTAGAGTCTTCTAGAAACTGCTGCTCTTGAAAGCTTAGATGCAGGGCAATCTTTCTGGTGCCCCCTTAACCCCTTAAGGACTGATTTTGTCCCTCAGTGGAGTAAGTTACTATACAGCTTCTAAATTTCAAGCATTAAACAAACAAACAAAAAAACAAAAACCCATTACTTTAACTTAAACTTGTAGATTTTAAAAGTCTCCTAGAAAATTCAGGTGTCCTCAAAAGAACAGTGTATCAATCCAGTTAATTGCTCATTGTGAAATAGAATCACAAGGCAGATTTATATTGGAGGGTGTCTAACATTGATGATCTTAGGTCAATACTATCCAACAGAAATATACCATTAGCCACAGATGTAATTTTAAGTTTTCTAGTAGCTGCATTAAAATGAATTTAAAAAAAATAAAAGAAAAAACAGAGTGGGGGATACAGCTCAGTAGTAGAGCTCTTGCACTCATCTGGGTTCAGTCCCTAGCATGGAAAAACAAAAGAATTAAAGTAAAACAGGTGAAATTAATTTCAATATTTTTATTTAAACTGATTTCAAACACTTAATTTCAATGCATAGTCAATTGTTAACAGTTATTAATGAGGCCAGGCACAGTGGTGCATGCCTATAATCCCAGGGTCTCTGGAGACTGAGGCAGAAGGATTGCAAGTTTAAAGTCAGCCTGTGCAACTTAGCAAGGCCTTAAGCAACTTAGTGAGACACTGTCTCCAAATAAAAAATAAAAAGGCCTGTGGTTCTGGCTCAGTGGGTAAGAGGGTTAAATCTCCGGTACAAAAAAAAAAATTAATGAATTATTTTACATACTTTTGGGGGACATCAAATTTTCCAAATCTAGTATGCATTTTGCATTAACAGAACAATTTAGTCTAGGTTCACCACACAGGGCTAGTGGCTAATCTGTTGGGCAGCACAGGTATAGAGACTCAGTTCACTGGACTGTAAAGTGGAGACAATAATACTGTCCTTGTAGTACGCTGTGACACCCAATGAAATCACAGGTGAAAGTTCTGTGTCATCATACAGGACCACAGAGGTGTGCCAAAAGTCTTTGCACAATTTTAAACTTTAATAACTTACATTATTCAGAAGCGTAAATGCTACAATTTTATTAAACATAGAATTTGAAAATGTTTTAAGTTTGCTTTATACATATTTACTTTCATAAATTTAAAATAATACTTTTTAAATTTAATTATAATTTTTTTCTATGCTAGGGCTTGAACCCAAGGCCTCAGGTACTCTATCACTGGACTATATCCCCAGGCCTAATTTAATTTTTTATGTGCAGCAGTTTCTAAGATGTCACTTGCAAGTCCTCTTTTTTGGCCATATCATCATTAAATCTAATGCCATTAGACTGTTTCAGTGTGGAAATCATATCAAACTGTCATGTATGTTTTGGACACTCACTGAACAGCAACTGATGAAAATTCATAACATTAAAAAATTGACTAGAGTGACACAGCACAGAAATTTGAATTTAATGAGAACTTGTTACTATTAAAAAATTTTAATTCACCTTTCAAATGTTATTTGTGGTAATCTTATAGTATTTAAAGTTTAAATTTGCACCAGCCTTCTGGATACCATATTTATGTTACCATCATGTGGTAAAAATTACTTTGCACCCATCAATTCTAGCCTGTCACCAAAGAATTATCCTCAAAAGGGCTGTGCTACAGAGGTTGTTATACTAGCACTGAGGGTCAAGAAATCTATGATGATGGACAGGCCTCACAGGACCTGGAGAATGACTCACCCCAATTTGTCCACAAGAATAAGGCCGTTCCACCCACCTCAGAGAACTGGTAGTCATTTTTCTTGTTCTGTATGAGAGCTAAACTGCTTTGTATTTTTCTGGAGATATTGAGGGGAAGGTCTCTGCAACTCTGCACAGTGATCTGGGATAGTATAATGAACTGCCATGTCTTAAAGCATAGAGTAGAATTGGTAATAGTGAAAAACTTACCAGGAATACCTGAATAACTTGGTTTTAAAGTCAGAAGTCTCCCTAACTTTCGAAGACTATGATCATGACTAACATAAATCCATTCAAGTAACTTTGCATTTACTGAGAAAGGAGCCATTTCTGAGAGAGAAATGTGAGAGCACATGGCTTTATCTATGGAGTGTGGCTAGATTTCAGCCCCAATACAACTTTCTGATTGGATGGCCTCATAGACAACCTCTGCAGCTCTACATGGTGATCTTAGCTACTGTCTATTCACATAGTTTCTCAAGATAAAAATGGCACAAGGAGTGAAACAGCCATCTAACTGACTCATGGACCAGTTTGGATAGGTTATGGTCCATTGGCTGTGATATGGCCCATTACCTGTCTTTAAAAAGTAATCAAATAAAATATTAACATCTTTTAAATTTTTAGTTGTTGATAGACCTTTATTTTATTTATTTATATGTGATGCTGAGACGCGAACCCAGTGCCTCATGTATGCCAGGCAAGTGTGCTACCACAGAGCCCCAGCCCCAGCCCCAGGCCAAATATTCACCTTTTAAGGAAGAGAATACAAAAAGACTCCACATGTCTTCGGTGTTGTTTAGAATCAATGGAAATGAACTTCTGAATTCTGCCACCCTGCTAAAAGACATTTTATTTTATTAATATGCTTTGCCCTTTCCCCACAGCAATTGAATATATCCCAGTCCACAAGACCAAATTACATTTATTCCCAATAATTTAAAACTGGTGCTTGATCCAAGAGAACACAGAAAAGAAGAAATGATTTTTTTTTGCCACAGTCTAAATAAATTTGACTCTTCCCATGTGGGGCCATGGCCCTTCAGACCAAAAAAGTACACATATTTACCCAACGAATGAAGAAATAACACTGAAATTATGTCTAGTTCATTCTCTCTGGCTTCTAATCTTCTTTGATTAGAGATTAAACAATTCCCAAAGAATGGAAAAAATGAGAAGATACACATTCCCCATGTGTTCGAGCAGATGGCATATGGAAACTCAATGAACTGATGATAAAAATACATACACATAGTATTGACACTTATTGGTGTAAAGAGAATTCTAAAAATCTAATTGGCCTTGATGATGAAGAGACAATCATTTGGCTTCATTATTCTAAATGAAAATGGAAACAGAATTTGTTCCCTAGTTTCAGAAAGAATTTCAGAACTACCCAGACTCTTCCTATAATTGCACCGTTACTTTTAGTGAAAATGACAGGTCAGGCAATCTTCATTTTCTTATGCCACTTCTGAAATAGTAAATACTGACTTTTCTTTTTCTCTGTCAGATACACACACAAATAGGTACCTTTCAGTGTGTTATAATTTAATGTAACAGTTCCTTTCAGCCTAATCCTCTACTTCATAGCCTGTGGTCATAATCTGGATTCAACCAGAGACATGAGTAGAGAAGAGATGCTTTTTAATCTAACCTCGCTTTCAAGAGTTCAGAGAAATCCCAATTTCAGCTGTGGAGTGCAGCAGACTCCATTGGTCACCTGCCCATATCCTATTGCACTATTTCTTGCTGATGAGGGCTTTTTTCTTACAAGATCACTACTCTGTTTGATGACCTTCTCTCATCTTATGATTGAATCAATCCAGAAATATCATCAGGATCATGACTTAGTTGGTAATGGATAACAGTTAGAGGATGAGTACTCTAGCTTCCTCACCCCTTGAGTGGGAAAACTTTCAGGCATATTCTAGACTATCTCTTTCTCCTTGCGGACTGCAGAGATGGGTTGCTAGGTAAAACAGAGGCTGTCCAATGATAATTTTTTAGTTACATGTATCTTAAATATTGGACAGAACAGTTTTATACTAAAAATTATGTGTTGCTCATCAAAAATTCAAATTTAACACGGCATCCTATATTTGTATTTGCTAAAATGACAACCATACTCCAGAAAGATTAAGCCCCAGTTGCCCAGGGTGATCTATTGATATTGCAGCTTGTTTTGTTGTCTTTCCCTATATAATTTCTTCTACTGATGGTTCCTGAGATTCGCTTCTACCGTAGATCAGGTTCTCTAGAAGATGAGCCTGAGCTGGGGATTCTTACACAAGTGATTTATCAGGGAAGTACTCTTAGGAGAAAGTCATAAGAATGTAAGAGAAGCAGGATAGGTCAGAGAAAGGAGTTGAGCAAGGATGTAGTTTCAGAAAACTGATTTCAGCCTGCTCCCATGGGGAGCTCTGTTGTATGATTGACATCACAAAGTTGCCACTTCTTAAGTTTGAAGAGACTGACCTTTGCCCCATCCTTCCTACTCTATCCATTATTCAATTACTGGCTGAGGTCTGCCTAGATGGGTGCAAGGTAGAGGGGTAGGGGCAAGGCACCAACAACCCACTGTAACACTCTCAAACAACTTGACTTCATTCTCTCATCTTGGGGTTTGTTTCTGGGAAAGTTGAACACTGAACTACTGGTAAAATCTTTAATATGTCCTTAATTACTTTAGAAGTAGTCATTCTTTGAGGACTAAATTCTATAAATTCCTTGAGGGCTGGGACTGCAAGTTACAATGCTTCATACATGGCCAACAAATACTAGGTAAAGTAAACTGTATATAGAAGCAAAAAGGCAAAACTGAGACAGCTATAGTATAAACATGAATATAATTTGTAAGATTAATTAGTACGTAGTGAAATATAATAAATTAGGTACTCTATTAGATTATTCATTTTTAAAATTCAATGAACAAAACCACTGCAATCATGTTTCCAAAATACCTTGGAACTAGTCCCAATCTTGTTAGACTCTTAGTGAATAAATAAAATACAGGAACTCATAAGAGTCCTGCTGAGTGTCATTGAAACTCAGATAGCAGTAGCTAAGAGACAGAAGTTGAGGGATGATGAAAAATATACTCTCCCAAAATGTTTCCCCTAGTGGTCTCTCCTTTATGGGTAAGCAGCTAACTATATCAAATAAATATGTGACACTGTTGGAACCCTTGGTGAGGGCCAGAAGGCTCAGTTTTCAAAGTTGCCATTGCTTAGATCTGAAGATGCTACCTCTCTGAAAGAAGTCACCTGCCTAACTGATAATGCTTGTGGGCACCAAATCTTTCAGTGATGGATACCGGAAGAGGAGAGACAACATCTGGGACATTGTAGCACCAAGTGTTGAGGCACTCAGTTTGAGCAGGGGTAATGCAATCCAGGTCTTGTAGAGAGAGTTTCAGAAGGCAAAAGACACAGGAAAAAAAACTTAAACTTGATGGAGTTCTGTCAGCACCAAATTGGGTCAGACACAAAAGAGAATGATCAGAGGTCCAGACATGGGAACCACAGTGGGAGCCTATACAGGGTGCCCTTTAGTCCATAATGCCTCTGTTAGAAGGCAGATTTGGTTCTAGAGTCATTTCATCCATCACCTTGGGTACTAAAAGAATAGAGGCAGAATTACAGAAAAAGTTTCCTTTTCAAAGAAAAAGTTTCCGAATATTTGATGCAAGATCAGGGTGGGAGTGCGTGTGAACATTCAGCCAAAGCTTCATCAATCAGAGGCAGTAGGCAAGCTTTGAGGTCAGGGACATGAGAAGGGTGGTTGAAACAGGAACAAGGGAGCATTATAGAGAAAACTAATGGAAAACTCTTTAACAGTGCCCATGAACACTAAAGATTTGAATACTCTATCATATACCAATTCCATTCTTCCTATCTATTCAACAGAAATGTGTGTGTGTTTTCAGTAAAAGTTATACATGGAAGGCTATAGCAGCATTATTCATGATAACCCCAAGATGAAACACGTTTATCACACTAGAATGGACGATTGTGGCATATGCACATGATAGAATACTAGTTAACAACAGAAATATATTGTTAAAAGTAACAATGTGAATGAACCTCAAAAGCAAAATGTTGAGTGAAAAACTCTAGGCACCAAAAAGTACATACTCCTGTTAGTTAGCTTTCTGTTACTGTAACAAATACCTAAGATAAATCAATTTGTTAAAAGAGATTTGTTTTTGTTCACAAGTTTGGAGGTTGTGGTCCAAATGGTTGGCCATGTGCTTTGGGGCCTGTGGAGAGGCAGCACATCATGGCGGAAAGCACATAATGGAGCAACACCTTTCACCTGGTATCTAGGAAAGAAAGAAAAAGAAGAAGACAAAGAGATCAGGTCCCATAATCCCCTTTGATGGCACATCCCCAATGACTGGAAAACCTCCCACTAGGCCCTACTGCTTAAAGATTCCACCATGTCCTCATAGCATCATGGGCTGGGACCAAAACTTTAACACATAAACCTTTGGGAGATATTTTAGATCCAAACTGTAGGAGTACTTTAGGATTCTTTTGATAATAACTATAAACATAGGCAAAACTAATCTCAACTGTTAAAGATTGGAAGAGTAGTAATCTTGGCTAGGAAGGGGTTATTGACTGAAAGTAGATACAAGGGAGTTTCTGGTAAACTGGTGATGGTCTATTTTTGACCTGGTTGCTGGTTACATCATACATCTATGGGTTCAGTCTGTGAAAATTACTCAAGCACATACACTTAAGATTTATTCTATATGTATTTGATTCTTCATGAAAACATCTAAAAGATAGAAAGAAACACTATTAAGTAGAGAAGACAAGATTCAATTATCTCTTAACTTTGTCAAAGTCACCTCCTTACGTCATTGTTTTCTATAGAACATGAAAAGGGGGAATGAAGGAATGAACATAGGTAGAACAGTCCTTGACTTTCAGAGTGCGACTGGGCATAGTCAGCTTGCTCTGTCTTACCTTGCCCTCCAACAGATATCTCCACAATTTCATTCCTAACAGGTCATTGTAACGTAGGTCTTGTGTAGTTTCAGTGATAATCACTGGAAAATTGCACAAGTGGAAATGTAGAGTCTTGAGACAGCTCTCAAAGCACCAGCAACAGGGTTCCTAGACCTTTTATGCTAACGAACCTACTTCTTACTATCCATAATTTTCTTCAGATTGTCTACTCCATTGTAATTTCTGCAAAATGTGACCCAGTAAGACTTCCTCGGCCTTAATTCTATTATGTAAAATGAGTGTTCCAATTTTCTTCATTCAAATTCCAAGCTCAACTTTTCATGACATGCTCGTGCAGATTGGAGGTTGCATTGGATCCAATGGCTTCTCTTGGAATCATCAAACATGGTGCTGGTGACTGAGGTCACATGATAGAAATCATTTGACTACTTCAGAGGTAAGGGGCTATGGACAGATTTTTTTCTGAAAGAGAATGGTATCCCAGTACACAGATCTACCACTTTTCCATCCTCCCTTCTTCCTTTAGTCCCCAAAGTCAAATTCCCATTCACTTGGTGTAAACTTATTTTTTTTTACCAATTAGTTTCCAAGCTTTGCCTCCTTTCTGATTTCAGTATAGTCAGGTGTCAGATTTCCATCCTAGAATGTGATAAAATGAGTTCTTAAAGTTCCCAGAGTATCCTGGACCTTCCTTTAGGTCATGAGCTTCTACCTCCTGTTTAGCCCAATCATTTGTCAAGTCTGTTTAGCAGTAGCAACAATGGTTGGTTCATGAGTATTTCCATTCATTTCCTCTGCTGCCCACCTTCTGACAGCAAGTCCAGCAAACAAGAAAATGGCCAAATGATGGCAGACTGGTGTGAGCCGAGCAGAAGTAGAAGCCTGAATAATAAGCCTTTGAATAGCAATAACAAAACCTGACTGAACCAGAGGCTTCCTGAGCAGACTAGAAGGAAAGCAAGGGCCCCTGTTGGCTGGGAGCATGGATGCTTTCCATGGGGAGACGCCACAGGATTCACTGGCTTTGGCAGGATTATAAAGGCTCTAGTTTCACTTGAATAAACTCTTCTTGAACACCGTCTCCAGTGTATTTCCACAATTCTGTTTTCTTAGAGTGTTCAGAATTCATTCCTTTTTGGTTTTCCTGCTGCTCAAAGCAAGGAGGAACCCAAGGGATGGAGCTTCTCAATGCAAAATAAACACAATTCTTTTTGGACCAGCTAAGCCAGAAGAAAAAAGAGGACAAAGAATGAATAAGACACAAAGCTAAAGCACACCAAATTGTTGTGAATGCTCTCTTGTTCCTCTCTTGGCCTTGGTTGAGAGAGTGAATGAACATATAATATTTACTTTCAGCTGCCAAAATTCCATCTATATCTTTACTTAAGCATTTTATTCTAGTTTTGCTTTTAAAAGCTTTCCCATCTGAAATCATGGTCCTTGTCTTTCATTGTTTGTAATCTCAGTGATGACCTAATAAACTTTTTTAGACAAAGGTGCCAATGACAGATGATGCTATAAAAGGTTACTGCTTCACTTTCAGCATCTTGGATGTTGCCAATTTATATAAATGAATGGCCTCAACCTTCCAATCCAAGCTAAGACCACTCTAGTGACTCAGATGTTCTGGACAAAGCTCACTAAAGATATACCCATCAGCCACAGCTGGGATTCAGACCTCAATCAATCTCTGAGCACGCATGCTCCCTCTGGAAGTCGGAGTATCTTCCCTTCACCATAGTGAATGCCTGAGGACTGACTTTAATTTCATCTTGTTTGCCTCATGAATCCATTGAATGCTAATATCTGGAATCTTCCAGTGCAGCACACCTGTTCCTTAGCCAGTTTTGAACAAGGATGGGCAGACAGGCTGTTATTAGTTATATACCACTGTAGGAGATGAAAAACTTCCATTATCTTCCTAGGCATTGGGCCTGGGAAGTATACTGACATAAGACAGTCTAATGAGAGAAAAGCAAACACATTTTAAACATTTTTATGTGCACATGGGAAGGAAAATGAACACCCAAAGAAGCAATTGGGACCAAGAACTTATACCCTTTTTAAACAAAGAAATGGATCAATTTGTAGAGAAATGACAAGACAAAGGGGTTTACCTTGGGGTAGTAACTTGTGGGAAAGCAACTAAAAATATACAAGAGAACCAATGGATGAGAAGGTTTATTTTAGTAAGTTTGTTTATAGAAATCCATTTTGTCTTGGACTCCCACTCTCTGGTGATAAGAATGTCCTTCTCTTTCTGCTTCAGGGAGGGTACCTTTCTCATAGGTATAAATGTGGGGAGTTAGTCCTTCTTCTACCTTGTGTTTCTCAAGTTCCTCCAGTTCAAAATATGCCAAAGCAATATATTTTGAAGTTGCATGTTCTGAACCCATTCACCACCAGGAGCAGGTGGTTGATTTTGCTGTGTTGGCAAAATGTAGCTGGAGGTGGCCCAGCCTCCATAGTACGTGCCATGTACTTCAAATTTCAACAAATGTGGAATTCACTGGTGATTCAATTGTCAGTTAAGGAGAGATTCATCTGCCCTCATAGAGCTCATCGATATAAAATCTATCCAAAACTCATGCTGTGAGGGGAAGCATTAGCACTGAGATTCCAGAATGGAGAGGACTGTTCTTCTCTTGGAGGTCAAAGTTGCCCTCTTGCACTAGTGGAAACTGATCTGAAGTCTTCACAGAAAGAAGGGTTAATAGAGGATATTGGTGGAAACAGCGTAAGCAGAAAGAACTGGAAGCTTTTCAAGAAGCTGAAGGAAACCACACTGGTTGGTGCACCTAGAGAAAAGAAGTGGAGGTCCTACCAGGGAGAGACTTTCTTTCAGGCATCATAAAGTCTGGCCTTTCTCATAAATGCATTGGGGTTTCACTAAATGGAGAAATACAGGGGACAGGGAAGTTTCAGATGTATGCAATGGGATGTAACATGGAAAAAGAGGAACTAAAGAAAGAGGAGGCAGATAGGAGAAAATGCTCCCACAAAACAGAAATCTCAAGGAGTGAACTGGAAGGATGGCACATTTTCTGGGTTCATGGTGGCCTCCTGGGCTGCATTATGGCAGTGGGTGTTAACCATGTCTGCTTGGTGATGTCCATTTAGCAGATGTAAATCTCCTCGGAGATTAGAGGTATCTTGGGTTGTGGGCTTGAGAGCCAGATCTGGGAAGAGACAAAGTGGCATCAGGAAGTGAAAGATCCCAAAGAAGCTAGAAAAAAGGGAACTAGGAATGGGATCCATCTGTTTGACTAGAAGCAGCTAGGAACATTTAATATTTTCTTATTTTTTAAACATTATCTATTTCCATGCAAACTCTATTCTTGATTTATATTCTCTCTCTCTCTCTCTCTCTCTCTCTCTCTCTCTCTCTCTCTCTCTCTCTTTCGACCTGAGTAATGATTTTTTTAAATGATTTTGGAAATAATATTGAACTTAAAAATGTTGGAAAAGTAAAAATGTCTCAAGGAATATCCATATGACTTTTACTCAGATTTACCTATTATTAAAATTTGATCCTTTTTTTTGTCCTTTGCTCACTCTAGGTAGGCAGTAAATAGATACACAGATAGATAAATAGGCTTTTTTTTCCTCTGAACCATTCGAAGTAAACTGCCTATACCACGTTCCTTTATTCCTAAACAGTCCAGAGTGTATTTTCTAAGAATAGAAATATTGTCTTCTGTAACCACAATAGAGTTATTAACTTGTGAACTTACATGGATGTAGAACTTTTTTTTAGACTTTATTTTATTTTATTTTTTATTGGTTGTTCAAAACATTACAAAGCTCTTGACATATCATATTTCATATATTAGATTCAAATGGGTTATAAACTCCCATTTTTACCCCAAATACAGATTGCAGAATCACATCGGTTAAACATCCATATTTTTATATAATGCCATATTAGTAATTGTTGTATTCTGCTACCTTTCCTAACCCTACTATCACCCCTCCCCTCCCCTCACATCTTCTCTCTCTATCCCATCTACTGTAATTCATTTCTCTCCTTGTTTTTTTTTCCCATTCCCCTCACAACCTCTTATATGTAATTCAACTGTTGACAAATATGGGTATTGATTGTAGAACTTTAATCTACAATCAATACCCATATTTGTCAACAGTTGACTCAGTAACTTTCTTTATAGCACTAGTTTTTCCCCCTAGTGCAGGGTCCAGTCAAAGGTTAAATATTGCATTTTGTTGTCCTGTTTCATTGGACTCCATTAGTCTGGGAAATTTTCACATATTTTTGCTATTATTTTTAGTGTTTCAGTGTTTTGCCAGTTTTCTTTCTATTATGTTCAATTATTGGAGCAAAGTCTATGAGTATCTTTTGTCATATAGTTTATCATATTTTTCTCTCATATGTTACATGTTTCCGTTACATGTACTGTTCAACTGCATCTATTTCACCACACATTTTACGGCAGCGGGTGTTAACCACGTTTGCTTGGTGATGTCCATTTAGCAGATGTAAAGTGCAGTGCTACCTCACTCTTACTCTGGTCTGCATTTTCTTCCACACAGGAACGTTTTTCCTCAGTCTGTTACTGGATTCCCTCTTCTGTGAATCTCTTCTACATGAGATTTGGTCTTGAGAACAGGAACTGGGTTTTGTCTTTTGATTTCATTGCTACCTAACCATCTAGCCAAGTGTTATGGAGTAAGTGTTCTTGAAATAAGTATTTTTAGAAACTATTTTTAAGTTTTTTTTTAAATAAAGGATAATAGGTGTAGAAAAGACTGCAGAGGCTTTTGTGAATAAAAAATAAAGTCCCCAAACCAGAAACATTTTCCAAGTAATCAAACCTCAACTGATCTGATCAGCTGATGTGAGTTGGTAAATTTGTAAGCAAAATGGTAGAAAACAGAGAACTCATAAATTTATAGAAGTGTTATATATACACACAAAGATTTTTCTTTTAGTAAAAGAATTTTCAGTAGATTCTTTCCCAATAGATTTTTTTTCTTTACCTCTTTCTTCAAATTTCATAAAACTCATTTCCTCAGGATCCTTGAAAAGGATTATAAAAGAAAATCAAGATTACATGATTAGAGATTGGAAAAGGGGCTTACCTTAAACAACTTCTTTTATGATAAGTGAGGAATACTTATTGAATAAATGCTACTTTAATTCACAGTATTCCATAAAATCAGCATCTCTAGGATGAAAGCTACTTCTCTTGGAATTAGACCACAAAGGATGTTCTACAAGCTTTCTTAGCCCCACAACACACATCCCTGCTCAGTTTCCTCTTGCAGAAGGTTTTTATTTATTTATTTTGGCTGTTTGTTTTTAAAATGCATTTGTACAAACAAAAAGGAGGGAGATAATAAGTGATAACACGCTTGTATTGTGGGCTTTTATTTCTGTAAGACTGAGTCAAAGGGTACAAGAATTTAAATTTTAATAAATGTTCTAAACATTTTTTTTACTTTTCCCCAAATTCATGGCAATTTATTGTTTTATCATACTTTTTATTAGAGTTTCTGTTTCACCATACTCTTGCCAGAGGTGTATGCTTTAAATTATTTTATTTGATAGAATAAAAATACATTCTAAATATTGCTTTAATTTTATTGGTAAATTTGTTAAATACTGACTAATAAGGGTGCTAAAATTAAGCAAAACACATCATGATCATTCTATCTTGTGTAAGGTAAACTACCTTTCTGATGTATAAATATTTCAACATAATAGTGTGCCTAGGATCACCAAATCAAATGCCATTTACAAAATTAGAAAATAAGGAAAACAAACATGTAGGCAATTTCAGCATGAGATGGGATTACTGACTGCTGCTACTCCAGGTGATAGAGATGCAACAGAGACAGGTGGCATATCTCTAATTAGTAATTAAGGGTGAGTCAGACATTCAAGGTCAATTTGAAACTATCAATCATACTTAAAGCTATTTATCAAGTACCATCCAGATATTCAAGTCTATGTGGTACATAGGGTCAAGATAAAAAGATGTCAACTGAGGAGATGAGTTCATGTCACTGATAAATGTAATCAACTATTGACTCTTGGCTTTATTTTTTATTACTTTAGTAATTTCAGCAGCAAAAAATAAAAAAATGGCCCAGGGATGTTGGCTTATTAAAACAATGTCAGTGAGCTTATTAATAAGTACCAGTTGAGTCTCCAAGTCACCAGGAAAGTATGCTCTTTACAATCTTAAAACATATAAATTGCTTGTTTATATTTTATTGATTTTGCAAATGCATCATGAATTATTTGTTTATAGACTTAAATGTCTTCTTATTTAAACAGTTAGCAGTATTTGAATATATTAAAATGAGATTCTTTGTATCAAGTTTCCAGAAAAATGGAACAAAACAACAGATGCCAAATTCTCCCACATTTCACAGAGATTTTCTAGGTCATCAATACAAATGAACTGGTTGGTGATTCAACCAACACCCACCTCTTGGGTATAAAAGGGACATAGCTTTTTTTTCCTATTTTCCTTTCACCAACACTTTGGAGAAAGGAAATGGGCTGCCTACCCTCATCTCTAGCCTGTGAGGGGGTGTTGAGGGGGATCCTCTGAGAACTTGAAATTTGTCTTTTGGATTTAGAGGGTAATGAGCATATGAACTATGAATTTAAAGCCCCATTTCTGACGACATCTCTCTATCAATTCATGAGAGCTGCCCCTTCTCCTCACATTATCATCATCCACTCTTACAGTTATCTGGTTTACAAGTCCATACTACCTCTTCCAGTCTGGGACGGTGGGTGACAGAGCCCATATCTCACTAATAATATCTAGACATAGGATCTATAAGGCTTGACTAATCTGAATACATCCAATGCTAGCAAGGGTGTGAACAGCAAAATCATTGGGAGAATCAGTTACAGACAAAAATCCCTAACACAGAGAATAAGAACCACTCGTATTCATGGCTCGATGCCACACTGATATCACTAGAGGGTGAAACTATTACTCTGCTTCCCTACTGCTGGATGGTTGAGTTGCTGGACAGAAACTCTAGACCTCATTTGTACAAAAACCTCTGTATAAGATCCAGTCCACAGTGATGGCCTTGATAGGCACCAGGGAAAGTGTAAGCATCCATACTAACAAGGTGATTGATGGCCCTTGTTTGGCCCCTTAGATAATAAGGCACTTTGTCTTCTACATCTACCCCAGTGAAATATGTATGTGCAGGAATTCACAGGGAAGATTTACCTAGCTAGACTAAACTAAACCATTCTTTAATGTATTGAATAATGCAATCAAAAAAAGTCTTTGGAAAAGACTACCTCTGGTCAGTTCCCATTCACTATGTCAAAGTCAATAGAACGATGGTGACTGCTTATCATTTCACTGTAAGTCTTGAGCCTCACAACTCTGACAGACAAGCCATGTCCCACACTGAGAAGGCTCCAGGCTGAAGGTGGAAATGGAAGCTTTCATCTTGGTAGAAAATTGCTCTAGTGGCTATGTCAGCAAATAAGCAAACTTAAGGGGTAGAGAGCATGCTTTCTGTGGACAGAGGGTATTCACTGAAGTGACTCTCCTGGGGTTATTGCAGAGGGAGTGACTATCTTGGGGTCTTTAGTTGGTCACTAAGTAGATTTACTGGCAGAGGTACAGCTAGACATGGTTCCAGGTGTAGCTTCAGATGCAGAAGTTAAGAAGGGTTTCACAAGGGGCCAGTTGAAGAGAGGTAGGCTCAAATAGAGAGCTGCATCTTGTGCCCCAAGTGGAGGGACCTCTGAGGAACTCATGAATGTACCTCTCCAGACACGAAGTCAACTTTGGAACTCTACCCAGGCCCCACAACAAGGATGCTATTTTGGTCAGCTTTTTCTGCCCCTGTGACTAAAGGATCTGACCAGAACAACTATAGAGGAGGAAGAGATTATTTGAGGGCTCACAGATTTCAGAGATCTAGGTATATCAAAGGCTGACTCCATTTCTCCGGGCTGGAGGCAAGGCTGAATGTGGTGGAAAAGTGTGGCAGAGGGAAGCAGCTCAAATTAAGAGGATCAGAAAGCAGAGAGAAATTCAGCACAGATACAAATAAATACACTAAAGCCACTCCCTAATTCCCACCTCACGATAGCAAGATTGTGGAACCAACCTAGATGCCCTTCAATAGATGAATGGATAAAAAAATATGGCATTTATACACAATGGAGTATTACTCTGCATTAAAAAAGGACAAAATCATAGAATTTGGAGGGAAATGGATGGCATTAGAGCAGATTATGCTAAGTGAAGCTAGCCAATCCTTAAAAAACAAATGCCAAATGACTTCTTTGATATAAGGGGAGTAACCAAGGACAGGGTAGGGACGAAGAGCTTGAGAAGAAGATTAACATTAAACAGGGATGAGAGGTGGGAGGGAAAGGGAGTGAGAAGGGAAATCACATGGAAATGGAAGGTGTTCCTCGGGGTTATACAAAATTACATATAAGAGGAAAGGAGGGGTAAGAGAAGAATAATACAAGTGGAAGAAATGATTTACAGTAGAGGGGGTAGAGAGAGAAAAGGGGAGGGGAGGGGAGGGGAGGGGGGATAGTAGAGAATAGGATAGACAGCAGAATACATCAGTCACTAGAATGGCAATATGTAAATCAATGGAAGTGTAACTGATGTGATTCTGCAATCTGTATACGGGGTAAAAATGGGAGTTCATAACCCACTTGAATCAAAGTGTGAAATATGATATATTAAGAACTATGTAATGTTTTGAACGACCAACAATAAAAAAATAAATATAAATAAATAAATAAATAAAATCACGAGGAGAAAAAAAAAAAGATGTGGAGGCCTGATCTGGGACCTAAGTGAGACAAATAGGCATTCCAGATGGAGAATATAGAACAGATGGAAGCAAGTTAATCACACTCATAATTGAAAACTTGGCGTGTTTGAGAAAGGACTTGGTTTGCTGATAAAAGTATTCACAGCGTTCCCAATGTGATTAATGAAAAAAGACACACGTTAGCACGCCCTGATAAGATTATGAATTAAGGATAAACAGTAAAATGCTCCTTTTCCAAGAGGATAAAAAAAGATATCATTTGCACCAAAGGGTGGCTTCATTCCCATTACCAGCCAAATTCATATTGCCTGTTTCTGGAAGTCTCAAGATGTTCAAGAGAATCTGGATTCTCTTAGGCTTCATTCTGGTATGGTAGAGTGAAGATGACTATGAGATTCTTTGCCATTCTATTAAGAGGTGGAATATATTTTCCTTCCCCTAGAATCTGGACCAGCCCAATGCCTGCTCAATAGAACCTCAGAAAAGTGATACCATTCCAGCTCCAGGCCTGGTTTGTAGGAAGACTAGGTGTTTCTCTTTCCTGCCTATTAGATGCTTGTGCATTGGATACTTGTTTTTGGCACTCAGCTGCCATGCTGTGAGGAAGCCCAAGCCTCAGAGACAGGCCGTGAGTGGGCTTTTCTGTTGATGGCTTAACTGAGTTTAGTGGTCAGAAGCAGAATCCTCTTTAGTGGACTGTAAGGAAAAATTCTAGAATATATAGACTTTAATAATCCATCAAACTTCACTCCCTTGGCCAACATCAGTGGGCTCCCTTAAAAGAGGTATTTAATAGACCATAGGAAGAGAATCACTTCCCCTTCCAGGGATTATATATAGTTTTTGTTGCTATTGTTTTCTGGTGTGCCTCTGGAGACCTTGTGATAGTATTTAATCTTTTCCATTGCCAAGAATTAAATTATGCCTCATAAAATGTAGTTTGGGGACAAGCAGCCAACAGATGTCCATGATTATCTAAGATGAAGAAGATTGTTGACCTATGAGAACATGGAATGTCAGGGGTTATGTGAGGTGGATGACTGCATGAAGATGGTTAACATATGAGATCCAAAACCAAAACAGAAACAAACTTAAAACTTCCCCAAATAGGACATGGACTCTACTGCATTTCCTGTATTCTGATGCTTCAATATCTGGAGTCTTGCTGATCCTCAGAGGGACTGCCCCTCCCAGAGTTAGCAAATGACCTCCTGCTAGAGCCCCTTTAAAATGCAAACCAACTCATCCTCTATCAGGTTCTCACACTCCAGGCCACTATCCAACTGGCACTGATCATACCAGGTACCAGACAATCAGAGACAGCCTCCATGTCCCAGAGCCACCTCAAATTATTCAAAATTGCCTATCCTAAACCCATTTAAATCTAATCTTGATGTTTTTTTTTTTTTTTTGAATACCTCCCGCCACCCCCACCATGTCTCCTCCTCTTGGGAATTGTAACTAGCAAACTGTCTTTTCAATGGCAACTTTCTACTGATCTGTTGGCCTTACTATACCTCAATTTTCTATTAATAGGCTATATTTTAAGGCAAGTGACCTCAGACTTCATTTCCCTCTAGATATTGAAAGATCTGTATCTTAGTCATAATGTAGATGGGGCAGCTCCGTTACTTCCCATTTTATTATCATCTAACATGCTGCAGGTGACCTGTGGCAGATTATAGGTTTCAAAGACATTCTACAGCACTGTCTTCCACCCCACATTATCTTCTTCTTGTAAAGTGTTCTTACACTCCTTTCACTTGTTTCCTTCCTGTGAATCTTGTGTTTATGGCAGAAGTGATTCGATGTCTTCTCAGGCAGTTAACTTGTTCACCTTGCCCAACTAGTGTCTCTGGGATTCTGGCTCCTTCCAGCTTGAATGCTGCCCTCATCCACACATCCTTGAGGGTTTTCAAAGAAGAGGTGGCAGAACAAATGTGGAGAAGGCCACCAGATTCTTAACCACCTAGGCAGGATCCTTGGCTGAAACTTGTTTCATGGACCCACTAGCTGCAAAGGGGTCTGAGAAATGTAGTTCCTGGCTGGGTAAATCTCACAGAATAATATTCTATAAAAGAAACCGGACACAAAATTGTACATCTGGTATGTTTCCATTTATATAAAATACAAAATAGATGAAACTATTCTGTTAGGAATTCAGGTAATTTACTCTTAGGTGAGGAAGTAACTAGAAGGGACGTGTGGAAACTTCTTGGTCTCTAATGTTATTTTTCTTGAGCTGGTTTCTGTGAACAGGGTGTACTCATTTTGTTAAAATTTCCTGGGCTGTATACTTCTGATTTATGTGCCTGTCTGTTTGTATACTATACTTCATTTAAAATGTTTATACTAAAATAAAGTGACACTAGATAGCTTGTTTGGAAAATGGAGAGAAAAATAAACTCCTAAACTCACTTTTAATTCTTTTTCCAAGGATAAAATAAGGTACTTTATATCTCTTAAACTCAGTTTTCCTATGTGAAACAAAAAGTTTAAAAATAATTACTTTGCTTTGGCTTTTTTGAGGAATGTGATGCAGTAAAAAAACTGTTTAGATATGTACTAGAGCTACCGTGTGTGTATATGTGAGTGTGTGTGTGTGTGTGTGTGTGTGTGTGTGTGTGGTTTCTAAAGGCTCCTAGACAGAAAGGGAGGTGAGGAAAGGAAGAGGATTCAAGGCAAGTTGCTTTGCAGAATCTTGACTTTGAATAACATGAATTAAATTAAGATTATGTAAGAGTTCTTATAACCTGAGAAAAACCCATAGTACATAGAAATAACCACCATAATATAATAAAATAGATGCTACTGTATATCATATTTGCATTTAACTGATGTGAATTCAACTATCCATATTTGGCCAATACACACACATTGTCTCCCTGGTTCCCCTTTCTTCTTCTCTGTTTCCTAGCCACAATGAGCTGAGCCACTCCTCCACTGCACCCTTCCACATGCACACATCTCTCCTGAAGGAAGTAGGGATTAAAAGAAGTGCATTGTACATTGTTGGTGGGACTGCAAATTGGTGCAGCCAATTTGGAAAGCAGTATGGAGATTTCTTGGAAAGCTGGGAATGGAACCACCAGCTATTGCCCTTCTCGGTCTATTCCCTAAAGACCTAAAAAGAGCATGCTACAGGGACACTGCTACATCGATGTTCATAGCAGCACAATTCACAATAGCAAGACTGTGGAACCAACCTAGATGCCCTTCAATAGACAAATGGATAAAAAAAAATGTGGCACTTATACACAATGGAGTATTACTCTGCATTAAAAAATGACAAAATTATAGAATTTGGAGGGAAATGGATGGCATTAGAGCAGATTATGCTAAGTGAAGCTAGCCAATCCCTAAAAAACAAATGCCAAATGTCTTCTTTGATATAAGGAGAGTAACTAAGAACAGAGTAGGGAAGAAGAGCATGAGAAGATGACTAACATTAAACAGGGATGAGAGGTGGGAGGGACAGGGAGAGAGAAGGGAAATTGCTTGGAAATGGAAGGAGACCCTCAGGGTTATACAAAATTACATACAAGAGGAAGTGAGGGGAAAGGGAAAAATAATACAAGGGGGAGAAATGAATTACAGTAGAGGGGGTAGAGAGAGAAGAGGGGAGGGAAGGGGAGGGGAGGGGGGATAGTAGAAGATAGGAAAGGCAGCAGAATACAACAGACACTAGTATGTCAATATGTAAATCAATGGAAGTGTAACTGATGTGATTCTGCAATCTGTATACAGGGTAAAAATGGGAGTTCATAACCCACTTGAATCAAAGTGTGAAATATGATATATCAAGAACGATGTAATGTTTTGAACAACCAACAATAAAAAAATCATTTAAAAAAATAATAAATAAATAAAAGAAGTGCATTGTTGCATCATCAGTTCCTCAAATCCACTTTGCTCTCTTGTGAGATCTCTAAGCAACAGGTATAATTTTACCTTTTATTTTTTATTAAGAAAGAGTGTGTGTGTGTGTGTGAGAGAGAGAGAGAGAGAGAGAGAGAGAGAGAGAGAGAATTTTTTTAATATTTATTTATTTTTTGGCAGACACAACATCTTTGTTTGTATGTGGTGCTGAGGATCGAACCCGGACCGCACGCATGCCAGGCGAGCGCGCTACCGCTTGAGCCACATCCCCAGCCCCGTAATTTTACCTTTTAAAGAAACAAAATTTTCATACCATGCAGCCACAGCCCCTAAGTGCTTGCCAAAAAATATATTTAAATCACTGAACAACTATATTTCAATTAGGTGGCAGTAGTCAAATGGGTATCCTTGTTGGGTGCATACATTAAAACTTGCAGAATTGGTAGATGAGAGAGTTTCCTTCGATAGAAACTTTCCAGTTTTTAAGTGAAGAGGAATTGCAAAATTGAAATATCACCTTTTTTCAGCTGCTAATGAACTAATGGATCTTGGCATTACACATCAATGGCTGCTAACATCACAAGAAGAGGCAACTAGACACGACTTTTCCTGACAGAAGAATCAAACACTACCTGTGAAGTGTGCCTGCCAAAAAAAAAAAAAAAATCAAATTTATCTAAGATCAAGCCTCTAGTTCAAAAAAACACAATTTACATGATATACAAGGAGCAAAGGGATATTTTAAATTACACCACAGGGATGAAATCAACAAAATTCAGAAAATGACAAGCTCTCTGCATGGGCAAACAACCTAGTTTCTTCAAGAAATAAATTGCAAAGAAACAGAAAGAGTGAATTTGACTCTTATAGTTTGGATAGGAGGAGTATCCCCCAAAGCTCCTGTGTTAATTCAGAGGTGAAAGGATTAGATGAGAACCATGACCTAATAAGTTTATTCTAGCGTGAATGGATTAACTGGGAGGTAACTGTAGGCAGGCATGACTGGAGGAGGTGGGTCCTTAGGGGTGTGCCTTGGGGATTACATATCTTGTCTCCCTGGCTCCCCTTTCTCCCTCTCTGCTTCCTGGCCACCATGAGCTGAGCCACTCGTCCACTATACCTTTTCACCTAGATATTCTGCCTCACCTTGGGCCCAGAGCAATGGAGTCAGCTGACTCAGACTAAATCTCTGAAACTGTAAGCCAAAATAAATTTTCCTCCTCTAAAGTACTCTTGTCAGGTAATTTGGTCACAGTGACAAAAAGATGACTGACACACAGAAAATGAAGGGGAAACATAGAGTAAAAGAAAATTCAAAGACATATCAATAAACTATGTTATTATTTGGATCCTATTTTTTTTGACTGACACACAATATTTGTACATAAGGTATAATGTGATGTTTTGATTCATGTGTATATTGGATAAGGGTCAACTCAGGATAACCAGCATATCTATTATTTTAAAGTCTTATCATTTATGGTGAATACATTAAAAATTCTCACTTCTGTTTTAATATTTATAATGCATTATTGTTAATTGTCTTCACTCCATTATGCCACAGGATACTAGCACTTATTTTTCCTATCAAACATTGTATCCACTGACCAGTCCCTCTCCACCTCCTCCTCTGTGCAATTCCTGGACTCTGAAAACCACTATTCCACTCTCAGCTTCTATGAGATCAACTTTCTTATTCCAAATATGAGTGAGATCATAAGATGTTTGTCTTCTTGTAAAAAATATACTTATGAGATCATTGGAACTCTGAACATTGCTTAGATATTTGAGGATGTTAAATAATAGTTCAGTTCTCTTGAGGTTTGAAAAAGTATCAGGGTTATATTAAATGATCTTAGTCTTCTAAAGATATGAAATATTTATGGATGAATGGTATGTCAGACATATATCAAAATGGCATGTCATGTGAAATAATGCCAGAGATTTGTTTCAAAAGTATTTAGGAAGAGAGAAAATGGATGAAATAATGAGTAGGAATGAATGTGGTTGATGGCTGTTGGGTGATGGGTATCCAGGACTGTGGTTCATTATTCATTATTCTCTTCTGTTGCTTTTGTATTGGTTCAGAATTCCCTGTTGTTTTTTTAAAGGAAAAGGAGAAGGAGGAGAGAAGAAAGAGAATAAAAGGTGTAAAAGAAGAAAAAGAAAAGAACCTCAAATGGTTTATATGATAATATCTGGGAAGATAGTATCACACATATTTAGAACTGCCTTATTACCCATGCTCCTTTTACCAAAGATAGTATTGACACAGTTACTGGTAACACTGAGTTGAAAGTGATTCAGAATGAGTCTATGAATGTGAAGATGTTTTAAGAATACCTTAAATGATTTTTCCTAGGTATTTCTCTTTTCTAATGTAGATGAACAATAGATGATTTAAAAATATATGCTAACATGAATCTCATTCATTTAAGAGGGATAAAAAATTCAATAAGGAAAAAATTTCTCTTTCATTAGGATAAAAGTTCTAACTAATAAGAATGCATTATGGCTGAGTGGGAATTGGTGGTTGTTGTAGTCAGCTTTTTCACTGCTGTGACGAAAAGACCTGACACGAGAACAAGGTAGATAGAGGAGAAAAAGGTTATTTAGGGCTCACAGCTTCAGAGCTCTCAGTCCATAGCGTGCCAAACTCAAATGAGGTGGGAAAGGGTGTAGAAGAGGAAAGCAGCTCAGGACTTGGCAACAGGTTAACAAGGAGTTCTGCACACCAGGGACAAAACCTATACCCCAAAGGCATACTCCCAGTGACCCTCCTCCTCCAGCCACACCCTACCTGTCTACAATTACCACTAAATTAATCCATTCAAGGAGATTCATACACAGATGAGGTTTAGGCTTTCAGAACCCAATCATTTCACCTCTGAAATTTCTTGCATTGTCTTTCACAGGAGCTTTTGGGAGATACCTCATACTTAAACCATAATAGTGGTATTTTCTCTTTCCTTCTCTCTTTTCCTTTCTTGCTTCTTCTATTCCTCTTCTTTTTTTTTTTTTCTGTACTGGGCATTGAACCCAAGGGCCTCATATCTGTTAGGCAAGTGCTCTACCACTGAGCTATATCGTATGTTTTCAGTATGAAAAATCTCAGATCAGATATTTATGTAAGGAAAGTGCCATTCAGTCAGCAACTCCTCCACACAACCAAAACAACAACAACAACAACAACAACAAATGGATAATGCTAGTCATATTTTGCCTTTCTGACATTTTCTAGGAAAACTCTAAGATTACAGAGTAATGGAGAAAACTTCATCTTTCCTCTCCAGCAGTAAGACCATTTAACACAGTTAAACAACTACACAAATACAGATAAAAAGTTTGGCTAAAACCAACCATAAAATTTTTTTTTAAAATTCAAAATAGTAGTGTGTCTTATCATGGAGAACTTTTTAGTTTCAACGAAATATAAAATTTCATCTAATGGTCAAGTTAGCTTCCAGGATTTGTGCAAATGCAGGATAGAAGGAAACAAAACTGGACTTACTGGATGATTAACAATGTTCCTGTGCTAGGCTTAGTAGTAATTTCATAGTTTTTAAGGGATTTTTTTTTTCTGGTTATGGATGTGAGCAAAGCAAGGGTTTTGTTTCAGGTGCAGGCTGGCTTAGCCTGAGGGAGCTCTGTGCACCTGGAAGAGTCAGACCCTGAAGCTGGAGGGCTGGCCTTGTAAAACTTAAATTAGCCATGAACATTTTGTTATGGGCTAAACTGTGTCACCCCCATCCCCATTCATATGTTGAAACCCTAGCTCTCAGTACCTCATGACTGTATCTGAAGGGAAGAGTAACTAACCTGGATAATTAGGAAAAATATTTATTTTTAGTGTTATGTCCATAATTTATCTTTAAAGAAAAAGAAAATAAAAGCATTGCTTTCTTCAAGTTTGTTCTGTAATGCTAACTCTGAAATTATAAGAGGGTCTGCGTTAAACAATTCTACCTTCTCAGAACAAGATCCATAGTAGGGATTAATTGTTAGAGGTGCTGGGGTTATAGGCCAAAGCTAGGGCATATGCCTATAATCCCAGCAAATCGGGAGGTTGAGGCAGGAGGACCACAAGTTTGAGGCCAGCCTCAGCAATTTAGAGAGAACTTGTCTCAAAATGAAATAGAACAGGCTGGTATGAAGCTCAGTGTTAAAGTGCCCCAGGTTCAATCCCCAGTACCACAATAAATAAACAAGCACCAAGTAAGTAAAGGTGTTGGCTGCACTCCTTGAAGGATTCTTCACAAAGTCATTTAATCTCTGAATACCTGACATTCTTCCTTAACTAAAGTGAAGAGGACATTCTTTGTTAAGTGCTGAACTGAGCTCTCCACAAAATTCATATATTGAAGTCCTAAGCCCCAGTACCTTGGAAAGTGATTGAATCTTTTTTAGAGGTAACTAAATTAAAATGAAGTCCTTGGGCTGAGCCCTAATCCAATATGATGGCATTTTTATCTAAACACACACACACACACACACAGAAGAAAGACCATATGGAGATATGGGGAGAAGACAACCATATACAAGCCAAGAAGGGAGGCCTCAGAATGAATCCAACCTTACCAACACTTTGGCCTCCAGAACTGTAAGAAAAAAAATTTTCTGTTGGTTAATTCAGCCTGTCTGTGGTATTTTGTTACATCAGCCTTTGCAAACTCATACATCCTTGATCAAGGAAAATTCTCCAGAAAAGGAGTAGCTGTGATATCACGTTAATTCACAACAACTGGGGGAAGGATACCCTGTTGGAAGGAATCCACTCTCTAAGATTACAGAGTAATGGCAAGGGATTTCTTAGGTGCTCCATTAGAAGCCAACATTGATCTAGCTTCTACTATGGGCCATCCTAAGAGGACACAGAAGGGAAGATGGGGATGCATTACTTAATTGCCAGGATTCTAGCTCAATGTTTTCCTATTTTTCCAAAAGCATAAATGAAAAAAAAAAATAGATGAAGCAGGGGAGGGGAAGGAAAGTGTGGTTTGTTTCTCTTAATTAGAAGCATAGCAGGACCAGTTGCGAAGACAGAGACATCACAATCTGCTATCTCTCTTCAGAGTTCCAAGTGAAGCATAAATCACATTTTGGGACAGACTGCCTTTCCTCATTACCATAATCTACTCTATTCACTAATGTTTTTTTCCAGATTTTTTTACTCTTGCATGCTGGGTAAGAAATTGCAAAGAAAGCTAATTAAATTAGTGTTGAAGTTTATCAAACTGACTTTAATCTCCCTATCACATTCTGTACTTAATAAGGTGAAGGAAAGGTTATTGATTGGAAAACTTCTGCAGGATACTTTACGAGCAGGCTAGCAAAATGTAATTTTTCTTAATCAAAAGTTGGCTACTTCAAGCTAGGCATGGTGGCATACATCTTGGAGGGGGGCCGGCGGGGAGGGCTGAAGTAGAAGGATCCCAAATTAGAGGCCAGCCTTCATAATTTAGTGGGACCCTGACTCAAAAAAAAAAAAAAAAGGATTGAGGAAGTAGTGTTCCTGGGTTCAATCCCCAGTTACCACCCTCCCCAACTCCTCCCCTAAAAAAAAGAAGATTGGTTACCTCAAATCTGCAATGTGATTTTCATTAGTGAGACAGAACTCGCTCTTTCAAGTATTTATTCCATCTTACTTTCCGTGAGCTGTATTGCATTCCTACTAAGCAGGAAAAAGTTCTTCCATAATCTGGGTAGCATACTTTCAGGTAAGATCAGATAAATCTTGGTGTGATGAGGAAGTGTTGGTAGCCATCCATGAACTACATGTTAGGACCTTTTTGGCACTGTAGCAATTGAGTGGGGAAGTCTGGTATTGGGAACTTCCCATGGCAATCCCACAGGGTAAGACTGCCCAAATATATGTGAATTCCCCCTCAGCTCTGCTCAAAAAGGTCCCACACAGCACCAGAGAAGAGGTACCTGATGTGGTCACACAGCCTCTCTGAGATGGGTGGAACCTGCCAAGATGCCAATCAACCTGTTGACTGCAAGACATCATGAAGCAAGGATCCAACCCTGAACCCTTATCCCTGCTTTTGAGGTACCCCCTGAAATAAACCACGGGAGCCATTTCCTAACTGTCCAGCTCCAGCTTCTGTATGGGCTGGACCTGTCTTTTAAAACTATTTTTCTGACTCTGTGTCTTATTGCTTCACTAATTATTCTGATTTATCTTCTCTGGTGGATTATATCCTCCTGGGCAGGAAGAAGAACTCCAGTGAGGCACTGGTCACCTCCCAATAAGGAAGCCCCCATCACCCTTATATATACAGGTTATGATAAAAGAGAAAGTAGTTATGCTACCTGAGTATGGAAGAATGCCAAGTGACCACATTAAATGGAGTTGAAATACTATGTGTGAATAAAACGAGGCAGAATTCTCAGATCTTTACTTTGTTCAAAGGCAATCTACAGTCAAGCAAATGAAAAGTTTATGGATTCCTAAGCTTATCTTCAGGCTTGTACCTAATTTTGTGTTCATAGATGTTTTATATTCCTTTTTTTCTAAACTGGATGCATAAATGGAATCATCTCCAGGCTTCAATAACCTGGAACAGCAACACACAGAGTATAATTTTGACCAGAAAAATTACTTTGGGTAGGATATTTAGGCCAGTTCCCATGAGGCATCACAGTGACAGCCTAAAAGAGAAAATATTCAGTAAATTGACCTGTTGTTTGAATACATGAGATAAACATCTTTCATTTAAAATTTCCCAAAGTGACAATTGTGTAGGGCCTCCTATCAGCTGTCCAGCTGATTCATGTAATGGCTCTATTTGGGCAGCCATGTAGAGACAGCACTCCATGAAATAATTTTATGATGACTTCATCTATCTGTTGATCAGTGTTTCCAATTGGAGTCAATTTTGCCCTCCAAGGGATATTTGGCAATATATTGTGTTATTGTTTGGATTTGGAATGTCCCCAAAGGCTCATGTGTTAAAGGTTTGGTTCCCAGCTGGTGGTGCTATTGTGAAGGAGTAGAACATTTAGGAAATGGAGCTAAGTTGTTGGAACTAGGTAATTGGGGGCGTACATTTGAAAGCTATATTTTGTCCCTATTTTGTGAATTTTGGTCACCATGGGATGAACAGTTCTCCAACATACCCTTCTACCATGATGTACTGTCTCACCACAAGCCCAAAAACAATAGAGCCAACTGACCATTGTGAACCAAAGTAAATCTTTCTCCTATAAGTTGATTTTCTCAGGTATTTTGTCACAGCAATGGAAAGCCAACTAACACAACTGGGGACATTTTGATCATCATAATGTAGGATATGCTACTGGTATTTAATAGGTAGAGTCTAGATTGATTAAAAAGTCCTACAATATATATGACAACCTCCTCCTCCTAAAGAATTATTGCTTCCAAATGTCAGTTATGCCATATCTGCAAATTTCTACAGACAAAGTTAAGATTCTGCTATTAGGGTCAACAGAGTTCTTCCATCTACTAGATCTTGAAGCCTCAATTTCCTCATCTGAAAATAGAGAAAATATAAGTATCTATCTCATAGAGTTGTTAAGAGGATTATGTGATGTAACAGAGGTAAGTTGCTTAGCACAGTGCCTAGCAAGTTATCAATGATCATGAAGGGCCAACCATTACTACTATTATAATATTTATAACCTACTATTTTATATACTTTGAATGATAATGTCTTCACTTCTTTCTAAGGATTAACCTCTTAAGTACTCCCTTTATCTAAAATAAGAAGAAGGAACTTGGTCATTGGTATTTAAACCAATTTAAATTTGGCTTAATAAAGTCAAGGAATTGAGTGGTAATATCTCTTATCTTCCTTCCCTAGATTTGTCATGGTTGGGGTATGGGGTTGCCAGTAAATGGAGATAGGTATGCCCACCTATAATTCAGATAAATCAGCTCAGCTTTTATCTGTTTTACTATTACTTTGAGTAAGGAATTTTAAAAATTATTGAATTAAAAAGTTCATTCCAACTAAAACATTTTATAATTATGTGATAATTTAAAATAGTTTCAGCACTGAGTGCCTGAATAAATAATCGGAAGCGTTGGAGTAACACATAGTCTATGATGGATATTTTTTTCCTGGGACTTTACCAGGGTTTTATTTGAAGCATAATCAGTTCAGGCAGCAAAAGATTTCATTAAAATTGAATCTGAAGTGGGTGTTCTTAATCTGGATTTCCCACTCTTGGCCAACATCGTGTCCACCTGGTCCATGTACCCGTGCATGAACACATGCAGTGCATCATTGACACGAAGATTTATTGTCTGGAGTGAGAAATGTGTACCTTGGATTGAACAAACTTATGCCATTTGTGTTGGCTTTGTTTTTCCATGACTAAAATACCTGACAAGAACAGCTTAGAGGAGAAAAAGTTTATCTGAGGTTCCTGGTTCTTAGTCTATAGACAACCAAGGCCATTGCTCTGGTTCTGAGGTGAGGCAGAACATCATGGAGGAAGAGTCCAGCAGAGGAAAGCAGCTTATTTCATGGTGGCCAGAGGAAGATATAGAATGGGGAAGAGATCGCCAGGAAGACGCACCCTTCCAGGGCAAGCCCCCAGGCACCCACCTCCTCCATCTATGCCCCAACTGCCTACAGTTACCACTCCGTCTATTCAAACTAGGATGGGCTGATTCCAGCTCTCAAAATATAATCATTGTACCACTGAACATTCCTGCACTAACACAGAAGATTTGGCGGGACACCTCGTATCCAAACAGTAACAGCCACTAACCAGAAAGGTCCTCCAGTGGGTCCTGATACACATTTTCAGTCTTTTACCAGATGGAAAAAAGATACACTTTTGGACTGAGCAAAAGAGGCCCAGGAAGACCTCTGAAATAGGTTCTGAGCTTTTTGGGCAAGAAATTTTAGGTTGCCAAGGCCTATGTGGCCGCACAAGTTCTCTGGGTAGGTATATCCTCCAAGGACTGTACATGCCCCCTCTGTAAAGAGAGGGCAAACTTGGGAAAGGGTCAGAACAGAACCCTCTGAAGCTTAGGTTGAGGGCAATTCTCTAGCATTTCCCCTGATGCTTTAGCCTCATAGTTCTGGTGTATTTTGGAATGTCTGCATTGTATTGCCTACTGTCCATGTTGGGGCTGTGCCCGTGACTCCAGGAAGTACTAACCCTGCAGAAGTTGGTGTCTGCATATCTGCTTCTTTTTTATAGTGATAACTATTCTGTTCTAGGGGCAGCATCTTTTCAGTGTACATACAGCATTCTAAAGAACTCCCTTCTGGAAACAAATCTCTTCTGACTGAAGAATGAATAGTAAAAGAGCTGTACATTTGTGCAGAAGCTGAGATCTCCTGCACCCAATATTAAATACCTTTCCAGAAACACTTTCTTAGAGTGTCCTGATAAGTGGCCCAATGCACTATGCCTCTAGGTGTACAGCTTTTTGTGTTTGTGGGACCAGGGCAAGAATAAAAATAGGAGCCCTCAGCATATGGCCTCCCTCCTCTTCTTACCCCCGATTTCACCTCTCATAGCAAGGTACCTTATGCATGTACACGTGGACTTCCCGTTCTTTCAGTTCAAATCCCATTCATATTCTCCACAGTAACCCCTTGGCCTCTCTTTGGACCTAGGGGTATATAACCTGGCATGGTTATACTTGAGAGGAAAGACCAAGAGAAGAGGCCCATGCTGACCTCTGAAATAGGTTCAGAGCTATTTGGGCAAGAAATTTTAGGTTGCCAAGGCCTAAAACAGACACCCTAGTTCTCTGGGTAGACATGTCCTCCAAGGACTGTATATGCCTACTCTGTAGAGAGAGGGAAAACCTGGGAAAGGGCCTGAAAAGAACCCTCTGAAGCCTAGGTTGAGGGCAAGGTATCCTCTTGCCTGGGTCCAAGGATGGTACTGTACTCCAAAATAATGAGATTATATTGTATCTATGTTCAGCTTCCTATTTAGTCATTTATAATATTACCATAAGATCCCTATAAATATCTAGTATAGCTCTAACTTGTTCTCTTTTAAGAATGTAAAACCTGCTATGGTGTATGTGATGATTAATTTTATGTCTCAACTAGATTGGGTCAAGAGGTACCCAGATATTTGGTTAAGATTTTTTCTAAGAGTGTATCTGTGAGCGTGTTTCTGGATGAGATTAACGTTTGAATCTGTAGACCGAGTAAAGCAGATTTCCCTCTCCAGTGTGGGAGGGCCTTGCCCAATCTGTTACAGACTTGAATAGAATGGAACGGAGGAGTAAGGGAGAATTAATTCTGACTAGGATATTGGTCTTCTCTTGCTCTCAAGCTAAGACTTATACTATCATCTTTCCTGATCCTCAGAACTTTGTATTTGGACTAGAACTTATACCATGGATTTTTCTGGTTCTTAGGCCTTCAGATAGAAACTATAGCACTGCTTTTCTGGCTCTTCAACTTGCAGATGGCAAATTTTGAGACTTGTTAGCCTCCATAATTGCATAAGCCAATTTCTTATTGTCTGTCTATCTGTCTATCTATATAGCCATCCTTCATCTTATTTGTTGTTTTCCTAGAGAACCCTAATACAACATCAATGTGTCATAATTTAACTAGCTCTTTCTCTAATAGCACATATTGACTTTGTGTCTGTGTTCTAGCTATGAACAATGCTGCTATAAAGACATTTTTACATATCATGGTGATATTTCTATGGCATGTATTTCCAGGAAAGGAACTGCTACATCAAGAATATATAATTTAAACCCTAATGGATCCTTCCAAATGAATAACAGACATATGAAAAGATGCTAAATATGCTAATCATTGGGGAAATGCAAATTAACTTAACAGCAAAACAGCACACCCATCAGATTGGAAAATTGTAAAAAAAAAAAAACAACAACAAAACTATGCTGTCAATATAACTCCAGGGCAAAGCACAGCCTCCTGTATTGCTGATGGAAATATGACATGCACCAGCCTTCCTGGAAGGCAGTTTAAAGCTTATTTATAGGGTCACAAAAATAAAACAGAAGTTCCTCATCTTTTCATATTTCTTTCCACTTCTGTCACACTAATACATACCCAGTGACACTATGAACTCACTCCCTTTTAGATTATCCCCTCCCCTCACAGGGAGTAGAACAGGAAGGCTGAAGAGTTATGGATCTTGTGTGCCTTCACTTGGGCTCTTAGAACCTCATCTCCTAGCTGTGGCTGATGTTGTTAATTGTTGAGAGCCACAGCCAAAGGGGCCCCAGCAAACTTCCAGCTGCCAGCAAACTTCCAGCTGCCAGCTGATGATTGGCTCACAGCGGCCCCAGCAACATCTAGCTGATTGGCTCCTCTGCGGTGATGTTCATTTTCCCTGCCCTTCAGTCTGCCAGCTGATGATTGGCTCACAGCGGCCCAGCAACATCTAGCTGATTGGCTCCTCTGCGGTGATGTTCATTGGGCTGTTTCCCTGCCCTTCAGACTGCCAGCTGATGATTGGCTCACAGCGCCCCAGCAACATCTAGCTGATTGGCTCCTCAACGGAGCTGCTCATTGGGGGACTTCTTTGGCTCCGCCCATGCAACCCAGCCAATCAGCCTCAAGAGCAGGAGGATTGTGGGAGGTGGTGAGGCTTGTGTGGGTGAGAGGCTTGTGGAAGCCGTTGGTGGCAGTTGGGCTCTGAGGGTTTTTTCCTGAGGAGCTGTTTTATTTGGCATTTGTAGTTCTAAAAATAAAGTTAGTTTCTTTTGACAAGTGGCTCCTGAATTGTGCCCAGACAGACTGCGGCAGTTAATCTTGGACACAGGTTGTGAAATGAAAGTGAGGAGCTATTGAGGAATGAATGGAGAGCCACATGTAAGCACCAGGGAAAGCCCTCTTTTCCTTGATTTAGTAAGTTTTCCACTTAGGGGTCCCTAACTCAGACTATATATCCAAAGTTCCCATCCAGAAATGCAGAAACCTATCATTCTTTTACACAGGATTTTCTCCAGCTGACTAAGAAATTTTTAGACATGATTTAAAGGTATCTCATGTCAGCAAAACAGGCTGCTGGGAGCCTTGACCACCCCCACCTTTGGAGACACTATTGATTTTCAGCATGGTTGATAAAACAGAGATAAAAGGCCCAATTTCTCTTTTTATGATAGATATGACCAGTTAGCTCTAAATGTCAAGTATCCACAACTTAATTAATTCCAGTTCATTTAACTACTGTAATTAGATTTCTTTCCCCCAAAACAAAGCAACAGTCTGTTTTAGAAGGTCATAGACTAATAGTGCAGTGAACTAGCCTGAAAGACCTGCACTTTGGATGAAAAGTTGATGGTGATGCTTGTGGGGCAAATAGACCACACAAAATGAAAAATAATTGGCAGGCTGATTAATAGAGTTGATTTGAAATGTATACATAATGTATCTTTGATTAATAGCACCAATGAGCACTTGAAATTAAACATGCAAAATTTGTAGATTTTTCTTGATCATGAGAAAATTTAAAAAAAATCTGACTGGAGTTTGGGTCAGCTAGATGAACAAGAAGCCAGAATTCCAATTAGTAAAAAATGTCTCTTTTATTTAAGAAAAGCAAGTTAAATAGGCACTTTCTATTACATAAATCAAGTATTCCAGGCACAACGTGAGAAGGGAGAGATTAAATCAAGGAGGGGTTCATTTGTTTATCCTAAAAAATAAAAAGCTTTAAAAAGTTTGAAGAGGTTGGTAGGGACTGTTGGTGGCAGGAGAGGAGTTTGGGGGGATAATATAAAAGGGGTAAAAGAAGGAGAGACCCAAACCATGTGAATGGTGGCAGGGAGAATCTGGAGCAAATGGGAGAACTTCCTCAAGGAGGGAGTGTGAAACTTTAAACTTAAAAATGGAAATGGCTATTATCAGATTTTAATTTATTATCTGTACTTCTTTTTGTCACCCTTTCCCCCAAGAGTTTGGTAAGTCTTGAAAATGAAACTGTCTTGTGACAGTGGTGTTTGGGAGGTGAGAGAAGGAATAGGCTCTATCTAGCATGGACTGAAGTCATTCAGAAAGAAGATGGCGGCCATGGGAGCCAGGAGGAACTGGGTGGAGCAGTCAGGTTGGAGAAGGAAAAGCAGCTGGATCAGTAGAAAGATACCTGTGAACAGCTCTCTGAGTACTGTACTGTTGGTACAGGGGATGGGACATGAGATTTTTATTGACTCCTTCCCTTTATTTAACAGTTTTCAGAGTGGTAAATTGGTTTTCCTGCATACTCCAGTGGGTAGATGTTCAAAACCTGTAAACTCATGTATTATTTAATTATTTTCTTAAATTATTATGAACACATGTATTTAGACACATGTGTTAGATCCCCCACACACACACTTTTTGCAGTTATCATCATTATTAGTTCAGATTGTTCCATCTGTGGGCCCAAGGGAGCTTTCTCAAGATGGGTAGGCTGGTGATAATATAAAGAAAAAGGGTATCCCCAGAAAGCTAGAAGTCTTGAGGTTAGTAAGGCAGCAGGGTTATCTTATTTTTCTGAAAGCTGAAATTCTTCCAGCTGTTTCTTCCTGTCTCTTCCTTTTCCATCTTTCTTATTTTAAAACTACACCACTTAGCCTTAATTCAAGCGTTTTATCAACTTAAAGAAAATTCATGACTCAATTTCCCTTGTGTATATTTATAAAGTGCCTACCACAGTACCAGGCTATGTGAGGCAATGCTTCTTTCTCCAGTGTCTGGGGTTTTGACTCCCATTTTTGGACATATTACATTGTTTGTGAAGGAAATCACAGTGGTGACATTCTTAACCTGGAGTGGACTGTAACATTCAAAATGGGAGTTAGTATAATCCCAGATTAAATTGGGGAAGTGTCGACAGTAAAAGCTACTGTGAAAGGCAATCAATCTTCAACAGTTGGGGTAAAGCTTTCTCCCTAGAATGGCTTGTTGTGATTGATGTATAAGGGAACTTTGTCCTTGCTGGGATTTTCTGAGCATAGGTTGTTAAGTTCATGGCCATAACCAGAGTGGGCAAATGGAGATGTCACTGTTGATGGCCTGGCTGACTATGTTATAACTATGATTAAAATGGTAAAAGCTGAGTAGAATTTCATCCCCTGAACTCATAGATGTTAATAAATGTAGCTACTCAGACTGGATTCTGAGATATCAACATGTGTCATATTTTGAGTTCCATAGAAGACTTCCTGCAAACTCTTCTTGGATTTGGGGGAAAGGCATCAGTCTGTCATGGTACTCACATCTATCATGTCCCATATGATCAAGGGCCAACAAGTCTTTCTGAGGCCACAAGTCCTTCTGAGGGGCTGCTGTCTTTGGCAGGATCAATTCAAAGCAATGGAATATTAATATTTCCAGACTATGACTGATCACAGGTCATTGAAATCTTAGAAAATGAAACCAAGGATAAGGGGGGAGCTACTATATTGGTTTTAGCATTTGTTTATTATGTGGACGTAGGTTGGGTTTGCTCTGAAGTCAATTTAAATTTTGAAGGCAAGTAGTTTATTAGGGAGATGATTATAGGAAGCACTGATATGGGGGTGTGAAGTGAGATAGGGAAGGAAAGGAAACCTATACAAGACATATTAATGAGCAATTTAGTTCTGTGAGCTACTGGGTCTCCTTCCTACTGAGGGAACTCTGTGAAGCTGTGCCTCAGCGTTGTCACACACAGAGTCAGAAGAAGCTGGGTGTTTATCCATTGACACCCATCCACGGAGGGCTGAGGATTGTTCCTTGGGTGCTTCAGCAGTCCAGTCTTCCCATTCTCTTCTGTGTAGGATCTGAGCTTGCTTCTGCAGCCTGAGAAGGTTCCAGGAAGAGGATAATGGGTACTTGTTGTAAAGAAGCCACTGTGGTAAATGGGCATGTGTGAATGGTGATTCTATTATCAACATATTAGCTAATATCTCTAAGCCATGGTGTCCTCACATGAAAAGTGGAGATAATATGAGCTACTTGTCAGGGCTCTTATGAGGGTTAAAAAAGCTAGCGTGAAAGGGAAATGTTGGGTGCTACTTCTTTCTTTCATTCTTCCTTTCTTCCATATTTTCATGAAAATACTCCATAGTTATCACAGCAAATAATCAAGCAGACAAGCTTTCTGTGCTAGAGAATTGGTGGTAGGAGAAGCTTGGGTGTGTGCAGCGGGTCGATAGCAGGCCCAGTGGTGTTGATGAATAGTAATAAGAGCATCAGGCGCAGTATTGTCTCCTCATCCACGGGGACACTTCAATATATTCACACACAAAGATAAGATTTCTTCAGTTTCTTCCCTGTTTTCCCCGATGGCACCCTTTTAGTGTAATATTCAATGTGTTTCAAAAGTGAAATCGTTGCCTAGCATTTTAAAATAGAATTTTTGCTTTGGGATTAGGCAGCAGAATATGAATAGTTTTTATCTATATATCTCCTTCCATTCTTCAACCAAGTACTTTCTGTCATTAACTCGACATATTCCACACTTCCTTTTGGGAAGGGAAAACATTTCATCCATGTATGAAATGGCTGATGTTCTTTGTGCTTCCTTCATTTTCTAGTCAGAGAAATCAAGACTCAAAATACATTTCTGGTTAACAATATATGAACCCATTCCTAGAAAATCCAAGTTCCAGTTTCACCTACTTCAATCCTAATGAAACTGTACTATCCAAGCCCTCATAAAAGAAATAATTGCACTCTGGTTTCAACCTGGGCTGTGGTAAATGGATTATAGATGGCTCTGAGTCTTCTCTTGGCCAGGAAGTAAGGCAGAGCAGTTTGAACGCACTTGTGGGCAGATAGGAGTCTTAGTCTGTTTTCTGTTGCAATAACTGGATGACACACACTGGGTAATTTATAAATAATTAAGATTTTCTCAGTTCACAGTTTTAAAGACTGAGAGTTGCAAGGTTGTAGGTCCTCATCTGCTGGAATACTCTTTGCTGGTAGGGACTTCTTGCAGAGCCCCAAGTCCAGGGCACCACATGACAAGATAACAAACTTGCTAGAGAGAACTTACTTCTATAACAAAGTCATTCCCTCAACAACCCATTAGTTCATAAATGAATTAATCCATTCATAAGGGCAAATTTCTCATGATCCAAACACCCCTCACCAAGGGTCCCACCTCTCAAATACTATTATCACATGACTTGGGGATTAAGATTCCAACATATGAAATTTGGAGCACACATTCAAACCATAGTAATGGGGATCTGTGCTATATCCTTTTTTTCTGTTCTATTTTTATTTAATTCCATGTTCACATAAATGTGTGTCTATATTATATATATATATATATATGTGTGTGTGTGTGTGTGTGTGTGTGTGTGTGTGTGTGTGTATGCGAGAGAGAGATGAATATTTGGTGTAAGACCAAAATAACAGCCCCAAATTTCTATGGCTTTTACACCAACTGTTTTATTCAGCTTTTTTTTTTTTTTTTTTTTTTTTTTGCTGTTGTGACTAAAAGACCTGACCAGCACAATTGTAGACAAGAAAAGGTTTATTCAGGGGCTCAAAATTTCAGTGGTCTCTGCCCATAGACAGCAGCTTCATTCCTCAGGGCTTGAGGTGAGGCAGGACAAACATGGTGGAAGAGTGTAACAGAGGGAAGCAGCTCTCAAGATGATCAGAAAGCAAAGAGAGAGGTCTCCACTTGCTGGATACAAATATGAACCCAAAGCCACACCCCAATTCTCACCTCCTCCAGCTACACTCTACCACTTCAGTTACCACTCAGTTAATTCCTATCAGGGGATTGATACACTGATTGGGTTAAGACTTTTATAACCCAATCATTTCTCCTCTGAGCCTTCTTACATTGAGCTTCTCAGGATACCTCACATCCAAACCATAACACCAACAAGGTTGATTTCTTGTTCCTTCTCATGTTTATCAAGAGTCAATCAGATGGAGAATGAACTGGTCTGTGTAGTTCTCCTTATAGGACCTAGGCTGATCCACAGCCATTACTTAATATATTGCCATTAACTATAGAAAAATAAAGAGAGAGCCTGGAATGACTTTCCACAGATGATTTAATGTTCAGCCTGGAAGTGACTTACATTATTTGTGCTCCCAGATCATGGACCAAAATTGGTCATACATTCCCAATCAGCCAGAAGAATTCTAGGGAATGCAATGCTAGTGCATTCTGGGTATTCTGCTAATACCCAGAAAAGAAGCAGAACTGGAATTTATGGTGAGTCACAGTAATGACTATTACAACTTAAGGTTAGATACTTTAGAATCCTTATTAATTTTCTGTTTCTATATAGAAATGCCCTTACTTCAAAGACATATTATCATCATCTCCAAAATATAAAACTTCAATGACTTATAGCTAGATCAGCACTGTCCATGAAACTTCCAGTGGTAATGGAAATAAGTCAGTCATGTTCTTCCTTGAGTTCATATCAGCCAGGTTAATGCATAGGTTTCTTTTTATCCAATGAATTTGTGAGCTTTTTAAGTTTAGAAACTTGTCTTTCTCTGTGACTTCTTCAGTGCCCCAAATTATTATCAATTATCCCAGTTTTCCTGAGACTAGTGGCTACCCAAATGCAGAATGTTCAGTATCAAAACCAGGACATCTCCAGGCAAACTGGGAAAGTTGGTCACCAAGATGCCCAGCACAAGGTTGAGTTCATGGTTTGTCCTCAATCAAATATTAAAGTACCAAAGCTGTGTTTCAGTTGCAGCCCTCACCATACACATCTGAGAACTGTGGCCACACCATAAATGATTAAATCCATGATAAAATACAGTGTAATAAATTTATATATACTTTCTTATGTCCAAATAGCATACTAAACAAGTGGATTTTGGAGGAACTGTGTGATGCCTACACCTCTCTCTTTTTATATTTCCACATTCAGTTTTCTTATTTCAAAGTCAAAAGTAAAAGGAAATTATGTATTGCTGATCTTGGATATAACAGATATTGTTAAAAGCATGTGCATAAACCCATCCCCCCCCACACACACACTATTAGATGATGGACCATTGACTTAAGATAGCTATTCTAAAGTTCAAATGTTTATTTTAAAACTTTTTGATGGTCTCTCCCTCACTCCTTGAAACATAACCTTCTAACTCTCTGGGGAACGTGGCCAAGCTCTTGCTGTGTGGATTTTCCAAGTCTCTACTCTTACAAGTGGTGCCAGAGATTTGATTCTGATCTGTGGATTTGAAGCGGGGGAAGGGGCACTCATTCTTTATTGTGCCTTGAGCCTCTGAATGCCTCAGTCACTACAGCATATTGATTTTCTCAACTTCTTCAAATGAGAAACTGCCTTTTGAATAGTAATAAGGTAGCTCTTTACACACCCACTGAATACAATCTCCGTCTGCATCTGTGTGCAGAATAGCAATGTTTTGAGTGTTTCTCATTATTGCAGGGAGCGTCATCATATTTCATATCAACGTTACCTGCTAAACTTCACAATGGCCTCAGATTGTGCATATGTTACCCAATAGCTGTGTTTTTGAAAAGCTGGGGTGGGGGTTAAATTAATTTATGCAGATTAAATGCTTGTGGCCACATATCTGCTTGGATAATGTGGAGAAGAGCTCATGCAAGGTAGAGAGAGATCAATCCAAGGGAGTCCCTTCCATGGCCCAATATCTGAGATTCTGTGAGTCTAGGGCTCTCTTCATTGTATATTTTACTGGTGGATAACTTTAGAGTTTGTTTTTGTTTTTGTTTTTGTTTTGTACCAGGGATTGAACCCAGAGGCACTTAACCACTGATCCACATCCCCAGCCCGTTTTTATGTTTTATTTTGAGAAATTTTCCTAAATTGCTTAGGGCCTCACTGAGTTGCTGAGGCTGGCTTTGAACTTGAAATCCTCCTACCTCAGCCTCCTAAACTGCTGAGATTAAACATGGGTGCCACCATGCCTGTCGAGTTTTTTTTTTTTTTTTTTAACTTTCACCCCTAAGTGATATCCTAAAACCTGAGCTTCCAGACTTATTCCCATGACAGTTTCCAGAAGACTGCAGTTAGCAATGTGTCATTCACGCATACA
The DNA here is from genome assembly GCF_964194105.1 of Spermophilus citellus. Lineage (NCBI taxonomy): Eukaryota > Metazoa > Chordata > Mammalia > Rodentia > Sciuridae > Spermophilus > Spermophilus citellus. The sequence continues at coordinate 41,994,275 of NC_138185.1, forward strand.
GGATAGCTGACAGAAAAAGAAATAGCTTGCTTGCTATGGAGTTGGTAGTGACTAGGAACATAACTGTGGAGATGGGAAAGATAATGAAAAGATGGTTAGGGCATCTTTGGGCCTAAGTCACACTGAGGTGCAATCAGAGTGGAATTTTTTTATTAGTATTATTTTTTAAGAGAAGTAGACAAGTTTACTAAACATGAGACATTTACCCCAAGGGAACAAGAATTCTTCACATCCATCTTTTTCAAGAACATCTTTCCCCTACCTCCAATTTTCCAATATTTCCAGCATACTTCTGTGTTTGGTTTCAGAACTTTATGAATAAACCCACCTCTGGTCCCAAGTCCACCCCTAATCTTGCAGGAGTGTGGGACAGAATTACAAAGGGAAATCCACAAACCATATCAAATAACATGTTACAGCATCCTTCCTTGATAAATATAACTTCATAGTGAAGGTATGATACCAGGTTCCAGAGAGTGGAATTTTCAAGCAAAATGAATCTAAGAAGTATAGAGTTGAATTGAGAAATCAGATTGGGACTCACTTAAGAGGATGTTAAGTCCTCAGTTTGGCATTTAAGCACTTGCAATCATGACTTATACCTTTCTTTGAGGTCAGTGGATTCCCAGGCTATACCAAAAGCTAAATGATCTAGAATCTTTAAGGTAGGACCTAGGCATCAGGAATTGGGAATACTCTAGGTAATGCCTAGACTAGGGCTCTCTGCGTGATACCACACTGCCTCTCCATGCACACCTGAGGAAATGCTATAGCTCTATGTATAACTCAGCCAGCTGCTCAGAAGAAATCAGACTAACAGGAGCCTGTGAGCTTGGTGATGGTCTGTGCACTGCCTCTTAAATTTCTCTGCCTAGCAGAGAAATAGAATACCCAATAGAATAAAGGCCACTTGCTATAAATCCCAGGGCACTGGGAAAAAGCCTGGGAGGAATGCTTTTTTACCACCACAATTTTCAGTTTGTTGTAAAGTACTTTAATTGCTACTCAGTGTAGGATTTTCCTGTATATTTTTGTAGCATAGTGAAGATTAACAAGGAGCAAGGGGCTGAATCCCAGCACCTTCGATCTGGTGGGGATAGGGCAGAGCAGAAGCCTTGATCTTTCAGAGATAGATTTACAGAAATGTGAACTGAAGACACAGCAGGAGGTCTTCAAAATAACTCTCAAAGAAGCTTCTTTGATGAGCCAGGGCAAGTCAGCAGCTTCTGCACCATGCATTCCTGCTCATAAATCACCAGGATTTGCAGGCGCTGCAAGATATCTCCCACTATGCAATTTAAAAAGTGTTCTTGCTGCAGTAGCATTAAAGATCTACTACCAGTTGTTTTGCTCAGGTACCTTGAATCTTAAGAGACAATTTGATTTTTGTTGTTAATAATTGGGTACTCACAAGTTTAAAAAAAATCTTGCATGGTCTGAAAAGAATCTTGGGAAAGTCATTTTCCATGAAGAATATACCCAGGAAAGCACTGAAGACTGAAACACATACTTTAACCTTCAAAATCAAGATTTGGACCCTTGTTATTCAAAGTGCAGTTGATCCATGGGCATCACCTGAAAGCATGGTTAAAATGCAGAATTTGGGACCAGTGTAGTGGTGTACACCTGTAATTCTAGCAACTTGGAGACTGAGGCAGAGAATTGCAAGTTCGAGTCCAGCCTCAGAAATGTATTGCAGTGCTAAGCAACTCAGTGAGACCCTCTGTCAAGATAAAATAAAATAAATAGGGCTGGGGATGTATCAGTTATAAAGTGTCCCTGGGTTCAATCCTCAGCAAAAAGAAAAAAAATTCACCCCAGACTCACTGAATCTTTTGCATTTTAACAAGCTCCTCAGTGATTCAACTGTGCAGCTGAAGATGAAACTGTCTGGAATCTAGGAAAAGAATGTGAGAAGCTGTTCTTGTGAAAGACACCACACCATCTTCCTTTCTTTAGATTAGAGGTGATTTTTCTCTCATTCCTCAGATCTAGATGGGTACCATGTCCTGCTGTTTTTTCATTCAAATCAAATCTCTCATTTGTCTCATGATGTTGTTCAGAATTTCCTGACATCTGACATCCGGGTGGTTACTGCAGCAGCCTCTATCTCCCCTTCAGGTTACTTCTGGAATAAATCCTTTCCTTACCTCTGCTCCACAATGACTCCCTTTCCCCCCTCATCTCAACTGTGCATTTCTCTGTCTGACTTCAAGGCTGTTCGGCACCTGGCTCGAATGACCTGTCCAAGCCAATTTCCCACCGTTTTGCCTGTGTGTCTCTCTGGCTTTTCACCAAGCCACAGGAAGCTGGCCCAGCCCTCTGCCTCTGGGCTCCTGGAAAATCATTTCCTTTCCATCTTCCCTCTGCCTCTCCAAACTTTCTTTATATTTCAAGGCTACGTTCCTTTGCTCTGATACAGAAAATCAAATGCCTCCAGCACTTAGGATTTTAATCACTTGATAATTAATTGCACGTCTTCTCAAACTGGTCACCAATTTTCATGGACCTAGGACTGAACCGAGTATGGAACTCTCAAACAGGAATGAACGTAGCCTGAAGATGAACCCAGCTCCTCTGCTCAGAACAGGCCTGGTCTTCTCCTGACTCCCCAAAGGCAACAAGATTGGTGCTGTCCCATGACCACATATAAGATGATCTTTGATACCCAGGACTCAGGTCCGGCAGGGTGGTTTACCTCTTTCTTCAGACTAGGGGCCCTTAGGTTCAGTTCTGTAGCCTCTCTGGGGTCAGCACTGTCAATACACCCAGCAGGCAGATCCTGGTGCCACCTAGGTGCTAGAAGGAGGTGGTGGCGAAGACGGGTGAGAGGGGGCAGACCAGGAAGTATTAATACCAGGAAGCTACCCTGTGTTGCTGGTGTTCTATGAACCAGACACTGATTCTACATGTTTTATGTATGATTTCTTATTTTTTAAGGTTGCTACTGAAAAATAAAACAGATTCAGAAAATCTAACAAAGCTAATCATGAATTATTATAAAGCAAATGCTCTTGTAAACGTTAGCCAGAAACAGGACCTCATTAGTCATCCTGAACCCTCTTGATCAGGACCTCCTACTTCCTTTCCCTTTTCCCAAATAAAACCTTATTTTGACTTTTTTATTTTGGAAATGGCTCTTCCATGCTTCCCAGGTTAACCCCAAACTCATGGGTTCAAGTTATCCTCCTACCTCAGCCCCCCAGATCATTGGGACTACAGGAATGCACCATAGTGTCTGGCTTATTTTGACTTTTGTGTATCCTGGGGATGGAATCCAGGGCCTTATGCATGCTAGGTAAGCACTGAGCTATATCTCCTGCCCTTTTAATTTTATTTTAAGTTTCCCTGGCTGGCCTCAAACTTTTGATGTTACTTCAGCTTCGCAAGTAGCTGGGATTATAGGTGTATACCACCATACCTAGCTAATTTTCATTTTTATTTTATTTATTTTTTTGCTGTGGTAAAACTCATATAACAGAATTTACCATCTTAACCATTACTATTGTAAAGTTTAATGACATTAAATAATTCACATTGTGTGCCACCACCACTACTATCCATCTCCAAAACTTTTTCATCATTCAAAAATGAAGTTCCAGCTGGGATGTGGCTCAAGTGGTAGTGTGCTCACCTGGCATGTGTGAGGCACTGGGTTCGATTCTCAGTACCGCATAAAAATAAAATAAAGTTACTGTACCCACCTAAAACTAAAAAATAAATATTTTTTAAAAAATGAAGTTCCATACCCATTAGATAATAGCTTCCCATGTCTTCTCCTACCATCAGCCTCTGGTAACCATCATTTTGTTCCCTATCAATAAATTTGACTAGCATTGATACCTCATATAAGTGGAATTATTCAGTATTTATTATTTGAGCATGTCTTTGAAGTTCATCCATGTTGTAACATGTGTCAGAATTTCCTTTATCAGGCTGCATAATATACCATTGTATGTATACTTCACATCTGGCTTAGATATTCATCTATTGACAGATATTTGGGTTGCTTTTAGTTTGGGACTATTGTGAATAATGCTGACAGTCAGCTATGAGTACTGGGACATGGTGGCATCATGACAGTAGATTGTAGACTTCTCAAAGTTTATCGTTTACTTTTCACTAACTTTGGTCTGTAGGTCCAGTGGGTTCAGTTAACTGTGTTCTCAGATCACAGGACAGATGTATATGTGAGTTCTTTGTTTTCTTTTATTTCCACTTTCACTTCCATTCATCTTTCCTTAATTGCTAGCATTATCTCTGAAAGTAGCTAAAACAGAGATAAATTCAGTTATCAAAGTCAAGGCAATGATATTCATCCCGACTTAAAATAAATTGCCTCTTTCAGTGTTGGTTAGTTGTTATCTGAAATCATTCTTTCCTTGAGCCAACTGGAGCATGCACTCCAAACCGGACACCATTCTAGAAACTTGGGAATTTTCAGGAAGAGAGGTAGACATGACCCTTGCTCCCACAGACATGTGCCATAGTAGAGCTCTATGATGGAATTATAAACAGATGTACAAGCAGGATAAATTCAGAAAGAAATTTAGAAGAGAAGTTAGAAGAGGAAAAAAATAAAACAGGAGGTTGTGACTGGGCTAAGATATAGGTAACTTTAGAGAACATGATCAGAAAAAACAAACAAACAAACAAACAAACAAAAAAACTCCCCCAGATGATGAAAAAAAGGAACCATCATGGTTGAGCCAAATAAAGAAGAGTTGAAGCAGAATATTGGCAAGTGCAAAGATCCTGTGGTAAGGAAAGGGACCTGCTCAAGGAACAAAGAGGTTGTCCTGACTGAAACAGGCTGAATAGATGCTGGAAATTGATGTTGATAAGGGTGACATGAAAGTGGTGAGGAATGGGCAGTTAATTATTCCAACTCAAATTTTTTTTATGACCATGAGTTTTCAAAAACAATGCTTTTATTTGGCAATAAGTTTTTTTTTTTCAAAAAAACACTTCATTTATGGGCAGAATGAAATGGGAAGTAACATTTCAAGTAGATTTCCCCTCTACTTTCTTTAGGAAAATTAATGCTGTTCAGTAATGTTGTTATGGTAAAATTAAAAAAAAATTAAAAAGCCCAGGTCAGTGTGCTTTGCCTTGGACTGAGAAGGAGCTGCTATCTATGCTGAATATGCAGGCAGTTGCGCACCCTGTCAATTGAGTGACCTTCCCATCTAAATGTGTGTTCTCTTTTGAGGGCTTGCTCCATGTCTAATTTAATGTCATTTAGCATTTTACTCCTTGATTCAAAAAACAGCATATTTGACAGGATTCATACCCCATAAAAATATTTGCGATTAAAGCCACTTCACTTGGACACAACCTCACTTTTGTGGTACTCCTGTCATAAATACTTAATGACTCTCATCCTGAGAAAACACCAGACAAACTCATTTCAAAGGACAACCAGCCTGCGCTTTTCAAAATGTCAAAGTCACGAAGAACAAAGAAAGACTGAGGAACAGTTCCTAGATTAAAGGGGAATAAAGAGAAATGTCAACCATAGGCAATCTTTGATCTGGTGCTATCGTTTAGATCTAAATATCATCCGAAAGCCCATGTACTAAGGGATTGGTCCCAGGGTGGAACTGTTGGGAGGGTGTGGAACCTCTTAAGAGGTGGAGCTTAGTAGGAGGTCTTCAGTTCATTGTTGGCACGCTCTTAAGAGGAATTGGGGAACATCAGTCCCCTTCACATTGATTTCCTGCTTTCTGTCCATGATGAGATGACATCACATTTCACGCCACCATGTGTTCTCACCAGGATGTGCTGTCTCATTACAGGCCCAAAGCAACAAGGTTTATTGATCATGGACTGAAAGTTCCAAAGCTAAATAAACCTTTTCTCTTTATACATTGATTAGATCACATATTTGTTATAATAGAAAGTTGATTATTACAGTGATTTGGGAGGTTGAGGCAGAAGGATCGCAAGTGTGAGTCCAGCATGGGAAATTTAACAAGACCCTATATCAAAATAAAAAATAAGAAGGGCTGTGGATGTAGCTCTGTGGTAGAGTGCCCCTGGGTTCAATTTTCAGAGATATAGAGAGACAAAGAGAATAGGGAGGGGGGCTGAATTTATTCATTTTTATTAGGAAATCACCCCCACAATAGCCCACTCCTAAATTAACAACACTAGTCCAGAGCCCACACAACCAAATCACCTCTTGAAGGTCCTACCTCTTCATACCACCAAAATGAAAGTTTCACCATGAGTCTTAGAGGGGACATTCAAATCATACCATTTGCCAAAAATACCTCTTGTTTTCCAACCTGATTATGTATTCTTAAATTCAGTCACACATTGCTTAACAACAGGATATGTTCTGGGAAATGGCTTCGTTAGGCAATTTCATGATTGGGCAAACATCATAGAATATATTTACACAAACCTGGATAGCATAACCTATTACACACCTAAACGATGTGGTCTACGCTTGATGAACAAACGACATGAGAACAAGTCAAGCACAAGAGAAGATGAAGCCATCAAGTGATTGGGTAAACACAGAGACAGTAAACTTGTTCGTAAGTAAAAGGAGTATACACTAAAATGGTGATAAAAAGTATACTACAGTAAGTACATAAATAACATAGCTGCTTGTTATCATTATCAAGTATTATGTAGCATAATGACCTGTGCTATGCTTTCATATGAGTAGCAGTGTAGTAGTTTGTTTACACCAACATCAAAACAAACATGTGACTAAGGAGTTGCACTTTGATATTACAACAACTACAATGTTAGGTAATAGGAATTTTCAGCTTCATTATAATCTCATGGGACCATCATCACGTACACAGTCTGCCATTGACCAAAATGCTGTTCCGTGGTGCATTTCTAAGTGTATTCCTCTTACAATTTCTAAGATTTTGCAATGGAGTGGGAGAAGTCACTGACTAGCCTCAGGGGCCTATGTCTTTCTGAATAGACTTGAAAACTGTTTTAAGTTTTGTCCTCCAAAAGTACAGGAAATAGCGTTGCATTTATTTATTACAAAGAGTTATCTTTATATTCTATCAGGGTTATATTTCAGTCCTTGAAAGCGTATTGCATTATAGAGACGCTTTTGTTAAAAGAGAAAGCTTTGAAGGATGCCAAGGGTTATCTTGGCAAAAATCCATAGTAAACAACAGAGCTGAAGTCTAAGAGATCACAATATACAGCCTCCTGGATAGATGACCCTGACCCTGGAAGAGGAGGCCCAGTTCTGCATATAGCAGCTGTGTGTGTGTGTGTGTGTGTGTGTGTGTGTGTGTGTGTGTGTGTTTATGTGTGCATGCGCCTTTAATAGGAAAGTTTTACTTGCAGTTTCATGTTAGTAAGTGGACAGTGATCGGCTAGAACTTTAAATAAATTAGGAAATAGTGTAATGAGAACTTGTCCCATGAGGAAGCTTCTCTTAGGGGGGAAAAACCAACAGATAAACTATAATTCTGCCTTTTCTTCCAGAAAGTAGCAAATTCAGTATTAAGTTTCTGTTCTGTGGTATAAAGTTTACATTTCAAAAAGCCACCGATCATTTACTATACAGCAATGTGCTCTCCCTGCGAACTTGCTTTGTCTATGCTGAGCATTCATTCTCAGATTCACCAGTTTAACTGTGTTTTGCTTTATAATCGATCACCCCAACTATCAAGGAGTCAGGGAGGGAAAGAATCTGTGGTCCTTTTGCAATCTACCAAGCCATATTTTAATCAGTTCTATTAATAAGTTTATTCATACACATTAAAAAAGATTCCATGCACACATGACATTCTACTAACCACCAGTCTGCCTCAACAAGGTCAAAATTAATGTAGCAAGGAGAACAACATGGAAAGGAAAGAAGATAAAGCCCATAGCCATTTATTTCACCTCTTAACAGTAAATCTGGTCATCTGGTCAAAGAATTAGTGATCGAGTAGAAGGTTTGAGAGAAGATGAAAGTTCTTTAGGAATTAAATATCTAAAGTCCAAATATGGGAATACTTAGAGCTCATTTTCTCAGAAAAGAAATTCTTATACTTTGCTAGGTTCAAAGAATATTTTGGTAAATTCTTCCAGATAAAGCTCTTTGCTTTTATCTTATGTCCAATTTTTTTTTCCTACAAATAATAAAGCAATAAGCAGGAACTCAGAGATCATTCAATGCTTTCATTTTGAAATTCAAAACATCTAACATCCAAGCTAAATTTTTCACCCCAAATCACATTGCTACAAAACAGCAAACAATGTCTAGAACTCAGTTTTCCCAGAAGTTCATAGAATGTCACATTTCAGTGATCGATAAACATTACTTGAATGAATTAAATGAAGTCTAACTGCTTTTCTACACTGATTAGCAGAGAAATATGTTTACTTGAAGATGATAACAGTGTATTTCTGGGGAAAGTGGAAAACAGAGGAGGCTGTGCTTACAGCCAAAGGTACTTTCTGTACCTTTAGCAAGAAATTGGTTTGATTTGGTTTGGTGGCAGGAGGGGAAAAGCAAGGGACTTGGTTCTGGTGCTGAAAGTTTTTGTTCTCCGGGAGGCAAAACAGAGGTTCTATTCTGTTTAAAGATGGCAGTAAATAAATAGATCTTTGTCCACCACCTGGCATCACTGATCTGTAACGATTAAGGCCCCAAAACTGCACTGTCTAAGGTTGAGCCTAGAACTGGCCCCATCTCTCCCAGCAGAAGGGAAACAAATCCACCCATGCAGTCCTTTCATCTACATATGCATGCTCCATCCCATCTCCCAGTAACACAGTGAGAGGAGAGAGGCAGGGAGGAAAACAGCTTTATCATGTTCACCTTAGAAAACCAGCATTTGGATAATCAGCAGGTAATCAGAGATTTTTTTTTCATTCATTGACTTTCCATTCAAGGTCTGTCATTATTTTGTCCTGTATTTTGGCTGGGATTTTTTTCTGAAGACAAAAGATGAAAAGCATCAAATCCATATTACACTGTGGGATTTCTTCCATTTGGCATAAATAAGCAATGAGGACAATAACAAAGCATTTAAATAATAAAGAAAAAAGTCCTTGTCATTTTCCTTAATTCACAGTAGTACTACTAAATTCAATGCAAGATACTTTATTGATTAACTCAGTGAAGTAGGTACTAGAAATTAGTCTTGCAGGGGGAAAGAATCTGATTTAGGAAAAATTATATTCAAGAGATTCATGTTCATTTTAAACCTCAAAGGGTGACTGATAATGAAAAATTGAGGCCTTAAGCTTCTGATTAAAATTGATTTAGGAGTGGCCTTAGCCAAAGCCAAGGAAATGCAGAAATCCTCATTATCTCTCTCATGTGGTTGTTCCCCAATTAATTAATTAACCCTCATTGTTCCACATAATCCTCCTGCGGTGGAGGAAACTGGTGGAGTTACTTTCATCTTAATGAGAAGGAACTTGAGGCAATGGGATGTGAAATGATCTCTTAGGACAGAGGGAGTCCATGCTGGAACTCAGGACAGGTTGCAGAAGGCTGGGAAGCATCCTGTCCTGCACACAGAAAGGCTTCTCACAGATCAGCAGGTGGCTGCTCTTTCATTTTTATTGTTTTTAATTGACATGCCATAATTGTGCCTATTTGTGGAGTTGATTGTGACATCTCAATACATGTACACATCATCTAACAAGCAGATCAGGGTAATTGGCACATCCATCATCACAAACACTTAAAAATTTCTGTATGCTGATAACCTTCAGAATCATTTTGTGTTAGTCAGCTTTTTGCCACTGTGAGCAAAACACCTGACTAGAACAACTTAGAGGAGGAAAAGTTTGTTTTGGGCTCGTGGATTCAGAGGTCTCAGTTCATGGCCTGCCGACTCAATTGCTGTGGGTCTGAGATAAGGCAGAACATCATGGCAGAAGGGCATGGAGGAGCAAAGCTGCTCAGCTCATGGCCTCTGGGAAGCAGAGGGAGTAAGCAAGGAATCTCTAAAGGCATGTTCCCAGTGACCTACTTCCTCCAGCCACAATCTACCTGTTTACAGTTATCACCCAGGACAGTAGTACTTTCAAATTATTAATCTGTCAAATGAACTAATCCACCCATTAGGTTACAACTCTCATAATCTAATCATTTCACCTCCGCATTGTCTCACACATGTGCTCTTGGGAAACACCTCATCTAAACCATAGCACCTATCTACTTGGTATTTCAAAATATAGTTAATTATTATTAACCAGAGTTATTCTACAGGTTTACAGAACCTTACAAGCTATTCCTCCTTCCAACTGCACCCTTGTACCCATTAATAATCTTCTCTCCATCCACCCATCCCCAACTCTTCCCAGATCCTGGTAACCACTACTCTATTCTCTACTGCTAGGACGCCAACTTTTTAGCTTCCACACACAAACAAGAACATGTGGTATTTGTCTTTCTGTGCCCCAAGTCAGTCTTTCAACTTAAGGCAGGAGGAAGTTAGACTGCCCCAAATTATCTGCTGGTTTTTGAGACAAACAGCCATGATGCCATGTAAGAACCATATTTCCAAATATTGAATATTTGCAAAGGGTTTCAAAGGGAGAGAAAAACTGGAGACACACACATGTACAGAATGATCTTTATCTTCCTATGAATGACTGTATCGAGCTGTTTATTTCCTTGCCTTCTAAAGGAATCTAAAAAATTAAAGTTCAAAACATATTTTCAAAGCATTATGCAGGCAAGGTATTGAGATTGCTCAGCCACATTCACAAATACTCTCAACATTTTTAAATGGTTCTTTCAAGTTGTCTTGAGGGATTGAACTAAATGAATGTTTTGGTAAATATAATACACTACTGGGTCCTAAAGCTCTTTATTTTGAGATTAAGGAGATTGAGAGAAAATATACTCAGAATAAATTCGGAAAACTGGAAGGAATAGGTGCTCTTAATAAGTTGGCTGATAGAGCGTAAAATCCCATCCAAAGAGCAGGAGCAACAGGGCTCTGCACCGTCATCCTCATTCAAATTCATGGAGGAATAAATCAACAGCGTTTGAAGTGCCTGAGAGCAAGTGTGAACGTGACAAGCCCTGAAGGAATCATCGAAGGCATGAAGTCAGCTTTGTGTGGCAGGGTTGTTGGAATCCAGTTTACTTAGTTTTGATCCATTCAGAGGACAGGAATGTGTGCGGCACACGCGTGCGCGCTCTCTCTCTCTCTCTCTCTCTCTCTCTCTCTCTCTCTCTCTCTCTCTCACACACACACACACACACACACACACACACACACACAAACTTTAAGCAGATTTTTTTTTTTTTAGAATTTTTGTCAGATACTCGGGCACTTGGCTGCCACTGCTTCTGTTGGTCCACACGAGCCATCACAGTACTGTAGCTGGTGAACTGTTGGGTTGCAAACAACATGGGCAGATTGCTTCGGTGGTGTTGTCCTCCACTGTACCCCGTGAGTTCTCAGGGTTTAGACCTTGAAATCTTCCCCCTTTTTGTAAATATGATGTTGCTGGGCGAAAGAAAGCTTTCAGCTCCAGTTTAGAGGTATAAAGTTAAAACCCGGCGACACTGGTAAGGAATACAACTGTCCTCCCAGCTGAATTGTGCACACTCCTCCCCTGGAAATTCATATGTTGAAGCCCTAATGCCCCACGCCTCAGAATGTGTCTGTTTGGGGAGATAAAGTTTTAAAGAGGCAATTAAGTTACAGTGAGGAACTTGGGGTGGGCTCAAATCCAATCTGACAGGTGTCCTTACAAGAAGAGGTGATTAGACACACAGAGGGAGCTCAAGGGCACCGCATCTGAAGGAAAGGCTCTGTGAGAACACTACAAAAAGGTGGCCACCTGCAAGCTAAGGAGAGAGGCCTCGGAAGAAAACAGACCCGCTGACACCTAGCCTCCCAAACTATGAGAACCATGAGAAACTAAACTGTGAGAAAATAATTTCTGTTGTTCAAACCATCCATTCTGTGATATTTTGTTATAGCAGCACCAGCAAGTTAATACATGTTTCTGACCCTGCCTGCTGTTTAGCATACATTTAGAACTGAATAGACTTCTTATATCTATGTAATAGGAATTCAAAAATATTTGGGGAATGAATAAATGGCTATTCCTCTCCTTCATAGTTTCCTTATTTTCTAAATGAGGCATAGTCATCCTACCATCACAGGGTTGGAGTTGGAAGAGACTATAAAGAATTTAGAATGTTAGCAGGCAAATGGTAAACTCCATTAAAAAGTTTGTTCTTACGATTTATACTATGAAGCTTTATAATAGTTTTCATTTTTTTGGTGGTTTTATAGGCAGCAATCCTTTAACAAGGCAGTGAGACATTTTCTTGAGTGCTGTATTTTATTTCATGCTGTTCCAAAAGGCCCTGGGCTATTCTTCTCTAACGTACTGAACTGGTTTGCCTATCAGAAAATCTCAGAAATCAGAATGGATGAAGTTGGTCCTATTGCATCCGGCTCATTCTTTAATGGCTGGATTAGGTTGTTTTACAATTAGTCAGTGGAAGGAGAGAACTGCTATTCTTTACCTTCCCCTGTCTCTCCCTCTTGGAATCGCTGTGAATGCATTTGACTCAGAGCCAGCAGGACTTGGACTTGGATGTACTTCAGACTGAGAAGGAGAGAGGCCAAGTTTCCACAACGAAGTTTTAAGTACAGTGAGCAAGAGAACATTCGTGAATTTTGTCTTAACAACTCTTCTGCTATGGACCAGATTTTACCTCTTGCTTAAAAATTGCCTTAGTTTCATGTGATAACCCTTAGCTATTCCCCTTTTCCTCAGAAATAATCTTCCATGGTATAAGACCCCAAGTAAAGGGCACAGGGCCAACTTTTCTGCTCTCTATATTTCATGATTATGAAGCCAGCCTGCTGCATGCTCCATTAATCTCTCAAACCAGTCTCTCAGACTTGGGTTGTGCTGAAGGTGTTTCCAATTTTAACCTGTGTGCCTTCTGTGAGACTTTGTTATCAAACTATCCAGGAGTGCCCCAAGGCCATTTGGTGTCCCTTGTGTCTGTTCCATTTCCTCACTGCATTATTATTAATTTGGGGTTTTCTTGTTGATCATATATGCATTTGCCTATATCTTACATCCCCTATAGGTCGGGAGCTTGTGGAGAGCTTGCTGGGTATTGGTTGTGCTTCCTGTAACCTGTACTCACATATGAGTAGAGAGTGCTTCATGAAGAAATGATGGGATGGGAGCAACTGGTCCCCTGTCCATCTCCACCTTCCATCCTGTCTGTAGTACTTTTTTCTTTATTTTCTCTCTTACAGTATTTTTTCCTGAGTAGTGTAGTTCATCAAAACTGACAATTATGCCATTGAATGGGAAGGCAGATAATAAGAATGTTTAAAAATTTTTAATTTTGAAATGTTGTGCACCACCAGAAATAGCAAACCTGGCAGGCTTAGCTATTAGGGGTGAGGAACACACCACGAAAAGGATGTGTGAGTTCACAGCAGTGGCTGTACAAGGGAAAGTTAAAACAGAAACCAGTGAAGAAAGAGAAATACAGGCATTCTTCCCAACCAGCTATCACCCTGAAAGCAAAGGGTACCAGCCTATAGAGTTGTGAACAGGGTCAGGAAAAAAGTGAATGCAGAAGAAATATAGTAAGTACACCAGCCTTCTGGCCTTTCACTCTGTAAAAGATGCTCTGCCCTGAAACCCACTGATTGCCCACAGGACTTGAAACACACAGGTGATTGTGAACTCCAGAACAGAGGGCCGGCTTCCCCAGAACCCCTTTCTAGGCAACTGGAACTTCCTCCAATGGCCTAACATCATTTTTTTTTTAATGTGATTTTATTAGAATCTTCAAACCATAGAATATTAGAGCTGTGAGTTTGGAGATTTTCTTGAGAGTCTAAAATCCCCTTTTTACAAGAGCCTAGTAACACAAGGTGATGTGAAAATGGGTGATTGCCTACATATAATAGCTAGAGCTTATTTATCTTGTATTTGTTTTCAAGTAAGCTTTTTATTAAGGTACAACATACTCAGATGAAAATGCACAAACCATGAGCATACATCTCACTTGTTTCACAAAGTGAAGACATTGAACCAGGTAACTAGAATTCAGATTACAAATAGAAAATTTGCAGCACCTTAGAACCCCTCACTGTGCATCCTTCCCCTCCTCAGCTAGGGTAACAACTATTGTGATTTCTAATAAGACAGACCAATTTCACCTGTTTTCAAACTTACATAAATGATGCATACAGTAAGATTTATTTAATGCTTTGCTCCTGTCACTCAACAATATGTCTGTGAGATTCATTCATGTTGTTTGCATGTGAAAATAGTTTGTACATTTCTGTTGTTGTCATATAATATTCCATTGGATGAATACACTACAACATTCAATTTCTTTATCCATTATACTGTTATGGATCTATGGGTAGTTTCCAGTTTGGGGTTATCATGCATATTGCCTTGAACATTCTAGTGAATTTTTATTGTTGTTTTAATATATACATATGATTTCTGTTTAATATATATCTCAGAGTGGGGTTCCTGGGTCACAAAATATGCATATGTGAAACTTTAATAGGTAAGTTCAAACAGTTTTACAGTGGTTGGACAAATCAGTGGTGCACACCTGAAATCCCCATGACTCAGAAGGCTGAGGCAAGACCATCTCAAGTTTGAGGCCAGCCTCAGCAACTTAGTGAGACCCTGTCTCAAAAACAAAAAGAAAGAATTGGGGGTATATTAACAGTGTCTCTGGGTTTAATCCCTAGTACCCCAATCCCCCACCACTGCTGAAAGAAACTCCAAGAAAATATATGGGCCAAGGACCAAGCTCAAAGAACTCAACATGGGACACAAATAGGCCACAATTAAGTACTGAAATGTTTGGCAGTAATGTGAAATGTTGGCTTAATGTGTGTTAAATGTTGGTGCTAACTGTTAAATACAAACAGTCCCTAAGTACAGAGAAGAGAGAGATGGCAGAACATAGGTGCTGGCAGTCGGGGAAGCTTCAGAAAAGAAATGAAACTGCTGTTGGGCCTCTAAGGGTAAGATGTTTGCAGGTGGAAAAATCTAGAAGAATATGTCATAGCATTTTCAGTCATGTGCATTCATGTATAACACTAAACAAATATTTTAACATTGACAATGACCTAAATTTCCAGCTTCATCACATAGGATCAGAAACACACAGTACGTGGACCAGCTCACTAAGTGTTTCAGAGAGTTAGTCCCACTCTTTGATGTTTCACACTGTTCTCTTATCTCTTGAGATGGCTGTTTCTTTAGTTGTTTACACCCAAAGAGTGAAATACGCTTTGAAATTAGGGGAGGTTTAAAACACAATTTGTAGAGTGGAGAAATGGATTCAACAAAATGTACTTTCTACTTCTGATTTCAAAATATTGAAATAAATCTCTATTTTTTGTAGTCAATTAAAAGAAATGTTATACAATTAAGTATCACTAGAAAGGTCTTTATGCTTTACTTAGTGGGTATCTTTTTTATCTCTTAAGTAGGAAATATGACAGAGAATGCAGATTGCATTCAAATATTAACTTTCACATTTTGTCTTTAGAAACCAAAGCCTTGGATAACATCTCCCATTAAGAAACTATATCTCCCAGCCTTGTTTGTAACTTAGTGAACCCATGCAACTGAGTTTGGGCCAAAGTGATATAGATACACGTATACTTTGAAACCTACTTAAAAGGCAGTGGATGAAGTTTTCTTGCTCATTCATTCCTGTAGCCTGAGATATGGCTGAAATTCCAGCAGCCACCTTGGACTGCTGTGATCTTTTGAATGAAAGCATAAAAGCAAAGCAAGAAAATAGATCACAAAAAATGGAAACATTTGTGCAACTGCCTTGGACTGTTGATCTTCAGTTGTCTTTTACATAATAAATCTTTGTGAATTTCAACTATTGCCAATGACTCATTATGTTCACAGCTGAACACAGCTCCCTACTGATGCAGATAGTAGAAATATATAATCCATAGTTTCCCAGTCTGCAGATGAAGGCCAATCAGCGAGTCCTGATGTATTTCCCTCTCCATGGGTTTCCCAGTGGAGAATCCCATGGGAATTGCATCTTCCCCCACACATGGCTTCCTGCACTACTCACAAATGTCACTATTGATTTAGTTCTACTTATTTCCCCTTCTCTCAGTTCTGGATTGCTCTCTCCTTATATAAAGATCACAAACTCTGTTATGACCGCCGTATCAGAGACATCCGTGGCAGAAAAGAATTGAGGCACCTTGAGGAGATTCGTGATTATGCTAGCTCAATGTCCCTAAGGCCAAGGACCAAGCTCAAAGAACTCAACATGAGTTGAATGAGAAAACCATTTTCCTCTAGAAAGCCCATGTGTCAGATTGTATTTTCCAAAAATGGCCATAAGAATATCTCTGGTCCCACATGAACTTCCAGAAATTTTTCATTTCCCCCACCAAGATTGGAGACCTCCCTTTGAACCTTGGGAGTTCTTTGTGACCATCCCAATCGATAAAGGATACCAGAAAAGATCCTATGTGGCTTTTCAAGACTGGATCATGAAAGGCCATAAAATTTCTGTCTGATGCTTCCTCTAACTCTGAGTTGCCATGTAATAAGTATGCTGCTTAAAATCACCATGCTGGGAATACCACACAGACATAGAAAGAGATGTCTCAATACCTAAATGCTCCAGTCCTGCAGCCATTTTGGGTTTGGTTGATGCCAGCCATAGGAATAAGAAAGTTCTCAAGACAATCAGAATTCTAGCCACTGTCTGACATGAGATCCTGAGCAAGAACTACTTAGCTGAGTGCAGTAAATGCTCAAAACTGTGAGATATAATAATAACATGTATTATGGTTTAGATATGAGGTATCCCCTGAAAGTCATGTATGAAACAATGCATGAAAGTTTAGAGGTGAATTGATTGGTTTATGAGATCAATGCATCCATCCACTTGAATGGATTTGCTGTGTGGTAACCTGTAGGCAGGTAAGGTATGGCTGAAGGAGGTAGGTCACTGGGGGCATACCTCAGGTCAGGGTTCTCAGATGCTTTCATTTCTGCCCCCTATTCCATGCTTAGATCCATACAGAAATGTCTCTAGTAGGTGGTCCTTCCCATTGCACTTGACCTCCTCCTGTAACAGAAATTTAACTACCCATGAGACAACCTGGCAAGTCTCAAGCTGCTTTAGAAGCTGGAGTTCTGTCACTTCCCTGTGACTTATACTTCTTGGTCCTAGCTTAGAGCTCTGGACCCATGCATCCAGCCAGTTTTCACCTCCACAAGTAACCTTTAAGCTACTTAAGACACCTTCCTTGCTTCTTATAAACTTCTGATTCTCTAAGTACTAAGTGTTGTTTGGGGGATGAAGGTGGGGGTAGGTTTTAATGTCTTCCTGAGCCCCACGGAGATGCTACAAGTGTGAGGAAATTATGAAGTCAAAAACTTTGCAGAGAAGTCTTCAGTGGGACATAACATAACAGAAGGTTAAAAACAAGATACAAAATTAGAATTGTGATTATGTAAAATAAACATAAGGGGCTGGGGATGTGGCTCAAGCGGTAGCGCACTCATCTGGCATGCGTGCTGCCGGGGTTTGATCCTCAGCACCACATACCAACAAAGATGTTGTGTCCGCCGAGAACTAAAAAATATTTAAAAAAAAAATAAACATAAAACAGATTGCAAGGAAATATCTCCTGATAGAAAAATTATATTTAAAGGGTGATTTTTCTGCCTGATTTTCACAATATTTTATATTAAAAATGGAATTAAATTGTTTATATATAATGCACTTGAGAACTTCTAAGAGAAAAGTGGAGTTTTATGGCTGAAGGAAGATAGAGATACTAATGAAGGAGGCATACTGGCTTCCTAGAGAAAGGGCTTACCACTTAGGTCATACTTAAATTGTCAAGAACCCTCTCCCTAGCCAAAACAAAATAAAATGTATTCTATTTAATGCCCAGTCCACCTGCTTGAGCTTAGATAGTTCAGTTGATCTTTTAGCCAGTTTATCCAAAGCAACCAACATTCATTGTTCATAGAACATTCAATTTTTCTCTTCCTCTTTTCTCCTTTCTCTCATAAATACTGTATTTGCTTTGGTTCATTGATAGTCCATGGATCATTTCCTTTATAAGGGTCAACTTGCAAGCAAAAACTAATTAAAAATCTCTGAGTAACTTCTTTGACTTTTTGTTTAGTATAGAAATAAAAACAAACCTTCAATGACTCATTTTTCTAGCATCAAAAATAGAAGTTAGTCACCAATATTTATTTTATTTCTTGTTTCTTTTCTACACTAACATTCTGGTGTAGCTTCTCATTTCCCCTTGAATATGAACTACATCTGCCTTATCTTTATCCATCATGAGGTTATTTTTTTGTGTTTTTTGTTGTTTATAATAGAATTAATATTGATCATACAATGCAGAGTCTGAGAAGATATGAACAGATTGGAATATAGAAATATAATTTGTAAAAAACATCAGAAGCAGACATAAGTATTCTCTGCAGAGGGCTCTGTAATGAGGCAATAGCTAGGGGATGTTCCTCCTGGTGTAAAGAATGTGTTGCAGCATCTCTAAGGACTTACATGGGGCCTTGCTCAGACTGAGAAGAAAGTGGAATTACACTGCTTGCCAAGGTTGGAGCTGCCTTGAGGTAGTCTGGGGTGAATGCAGATACTAAAGCAGGAGGTTTGTGGGGAAGCCAGGACACAGACAGCTCTGATAGAAGGTAATTGTCCTCAAGCTTGCAAAAAAGTAGACATGCCTGGGAAGGTTGTCCCAGAGGCTGTGGACCTGGGAAATGCACAGCTAGCTCAGATGAAAGCCTTGGTGGCTTTATTTAAGGATCCAAGCTCAAATTCTCCCACTTCTCTGTACTCCACAGAGCCAAGGCATGTATCATTTTGAAAATTTCATAAATTTTGGATAGTTACACTTTTTAAGTGTCTTCTTTCTTCAACAAGCTTGTAACACCTACCAGAGCACAGAACAAAGATACATACCTGTGGCTTCCACAATATAAAGACTATATTTATCACATATATTTATTTTTAATTATATATTTTCACATATATCTAATGTATCTTAATTAATATATTTTTTGATTACATAGTATACTTAATACATAATTTAATATATTTAATCCATGTGCTCTTTTTAGTCAAATATTATTTAGGGAAGAAATGGAAACCACTATTTCTAGCACCTACTATTGCCAAATATGTACTAGTTTCTTTCCTATGATTTATCTCAGAAATTGATATAAAAACCAGGCATTTTTGACAGTATTACCCTTAGATAAGTAAGGCTGGAGAAACCCTGGCTCTGTGTTTAGAAGTTCACCTTAAATCCTTCCCCAGCCATGACCCACCCAGTACCAAGGGTCAAGCAGAAAAAAACACCAGGACCTGCACCCCTTCTCTTACTAGATATGTTCTGAGTCCAGTGACCTCAGAATCCTTTGCCTTAATGATTCTGAGTCTTATTTCAGAACCTTCCTGGGCTCTTCACTCCTAGGGGCAGGCTTTGACTGAATAGTAGTAGCCTGTAGGTCACTCCTTAGGGCAGCGACCAGTTGAGGGAAAGGTGAATAGAACTTGGACTTGCCAACTGGATTTTCCATATGCTTTCCTGTGAAGTCCCTGGAGTTTGGGACAGAGAAGAAGAGGGCAGGGACAAGGTTGGGGTAGGACACTAGTCTCCCCTTGTACTCTGCATGGGGCTGCGTGTATTAGGAGGAGTTCTGAGTTTGTTTTTACTTCCTCCATTTTACAGAAGAAAAAAGCTGAATCTTAGAGAGACAAGCATCTTGTATAAGTTTCATACCTAAAAAGTGGAAAAGAAAAGATTTTTATTCACTACTTGGTCTAGTAATAAACAAAGTAACTGAGAATGATGATGAAATGGGCTATTCAGAAAGCTATTAGTCAAATGTAGCTTTTAGAATGATCTACCTTTCTAATTGTTTTTGCTGATAAAGAGGATAAATACTAGCAGTGCTGCTGAAAAAGCAAAATAATGCGTTTCACTAAAGACCCCTACAGATAAGACTACCGAAGATTAGAAAGCCTTTTTCAGTCTTCCACCGTCATGTATTTGTATATAAATTTATAAACTGGGAGCTGACAGTCAATGAACAGGAATGTCACTACCTACCTATACAGTACACATTCAACTATCAAATTAAAAAGAATCATATATCCTGTACAAAGAACCTTATTATCAGGATAAAACCAAAGCTTTGCAGTTGGGATTTAGGTTATGTAAGACCAGCCACTCATTTTATGATAAAGATGTCAAGGCCCACAGAGGGTAAGCTAATTGTTTAGCTTAAATAATAAGTACCATGAAATTGGACCTTGACTTCAGAGGTACACTATAGCTAGTCTGTACTAACTTGAAAGAGACAATATTTAAATTTTCATGAGGTTTTCAAGTCAGCTGACCATGATCAGAGTATTTACACCACAGGATTTGGCAAACTCTACAAATCAGGGCTTTCCTCTTCTACCCATGGAGAACTGGTTGTTCAACTTTCACCAGCACACCATCGGCCAAGTTTTTTTTTTTCCCTCCCATGTCTTGAGAGATTGAACATTAGGTTTCTTGGACTTGAAATTTTTTCTCTGTTCTTATCAGTTACTCTGTTTGTTTGTCACTCTGTAGGGCACAGTACCCACAACATCTGCCAGATTTTCCTTCTGCAACCTTCAGACTTCCCAATTCAACTACCTGCTTGACCCCGCTAACCAGGTGTCTCAGAGTCAGCTGAAACATACCCCAAGTAAAATGAAACCCTTGATTCCTGATTGCTTCCTGTAGCTTGCCCTTACTTCTACAGGTATTTGCCCTGGTATGCTGGAAAGTATTCTTGATTATTCCCGTATTTTCCTCATATTGTGTGTTGAATTGTGTGCCCCACATTCATAAATACCTGTGAATGTGACCTTATTAGGAAACAGGATCTTCCAAATGCAAGCAAGATAAGCTTATATTGGAGTAGGGTAGATCCTTAATCCAATAGAACTGGTGTCCTTATAAGAAGGGAGAAGAGAGACAAAAACAGTTACGTGGGGAAAATTCTACACAATGACAGAGGCAGAAATTAGAGTGATGTATCTACAAGATAAAGGATGTCGGATTTCCAGCAACTACAAGAAGCTGAGAGAAAGGCATAGAACATATTCTCCCCTATGGCTTTGGTGGAAGCAGGGGAGAGAATAGCTCTGCTGAAAGCTTGGTCTCTAAAACTGTTAAGAGAATAAATTTGTATTGTTTTTAAAATACCCAGTTTGTGGTGATTTGTTACAGGAACCCCAGAAACTAATATACCTCACAACCCTCACCCCTCCATGTTCAATACACCAAAAGGGATTGTCAATTATGGCTCTAAATAGAACTCTAATATATCTACTTCTCTGCTGTCACATAAATTCAGGTCACCCTCATCTCTAGCTTGGACTGCAATTTCCTAACTGATCTAGACTTGACCCCACTAATCCATTCTGAAAGACCCATAAAAAACATTAAGTCATGTTACCTCCTTCTTAAAAAAAATGGATTTTTATTACTCTCAGTATTACATTCAAATATCTTAACATGGTTTTCAAGATGCTATCAGACCTTTGAAATCTCACTTTAGAAAATCAAATTCTCCCTGACCCTTTGGGATCCAGGTACATTGGTCTTTTTTTTTTTTTTCTTCACCTTCAGTTTCTCCTCTTCCTTCTTTCTTCCACTTCCCCAAATTTAGCAAATTCCTTTCCATTTCAGCACCTTTTCAGGAAGTACTTATACTCTATAACTACTCCTACTACTGTTCTGCTCCTTCTTAACTTTATGAATTCCCTCCTTCTTAACTTTATGAATTCCCTCCTTCCACCATAAAAAGTATCTCCCTTTCCAGAGCTGTCTACAATGGGAATTTGCCATTCCATATCTAGAAATGGAGTCTGATTTTCCTCAATTTGAATTTAGGCTGGATTCCTAACTTACTTGTAACCAAAGAACTTGCTGAACGTTTTGCTGTGTGACATCCTAGATTAGGTTCCCAAAGTTACAAAGCTTTCACTTAATTTTCTTGAGATACTTGATCTGGGGGAATATGGCCACTATGTAAGAAATTCAACTACCCTTAGGCCACCAGGCTGGAGATACCACGTATGGATGCTAGAGTTGACAGCCCCATCTGAGCTCAGTCTTTCAGCCATTCCTAACACCAAACTTGTGAATCTTTGTATCCTCTATGTCATCCAATCCACCAGCTGAGTCCCACTGAGTGATTTTAGTCACTCCAAAGAGTAGAAGAACTGCCCAGCCACACCCTGCCTGAATTTCTGATTCACAGTGTCCATTAGACATAATTCAACAGGTATTGTTTTAAACCATCAAATGTTGGGATAATTTGTAATGTAGCAATGAGGACATCTCTATAGCAGTTATTCACATCTCACAAACATTCACTCATTCATCTCTGTGAGATCAGAAGCTCTGTGAAAGCAGGTATATTATGTCTATCTTGATTATGATACTATCTCAATCAGCTAAAATAGGATTTGCTATGTTGTAGGTGCTCAATAAAAAAAAAAAAGTCCTAAAGTTACAGTATAGCAAAGTTGGGCTACTTAAAGCACAAAGACTTCTGGGATACCCTATGTTGAATGAAGGAAAAATGAGCTCTTTCAGTTCTGGCCACTTGAAATGAAATCTGACATTTGCAATTTCAGTCACAAAGAAATAACTTGGAACTAATTTCTTCCATGCTTCTAAACTGACCAGTCTTATTCAGAATCTTCTACTGAGATGACAAAATGTATTATAAGTTATATTAATATCTTTCAGGAGCTGAAGTAATTTGATACAATAAAGGTCAGAATGTAGCTTCATATGAAAGCTGAAAAGACTATGATTTAAGGGAGACTATCCAATATCAACAAGACACGTACTCTTGTTTTTTCACCATCAATTTTAATAAACTCATTAACCCATGTGATGATGTTTCTGCCAGTAAATATTATAGAAACTTATAATATTATAATAGTTAAACTGCCCCACATTCACCTTAAACAAAATAGAATGGGAATATCAGCCTCATTTACATAATTGTATTGGATTCCCTAGACAGAAATAATTTTCAGGGTTGTCTTGTCCGGACATAATCTGCAATTCAAACTAGAGGTTTCATAATTTTTTCATTCAGTTTCATTGTGATAAGAATCCAACCTGTCTCTTCAGGTTAAATCTTGCCTGAAATGTTTTACACATATCCTGGTCTTTTGTTGCAAGATGATTCTGACCAATCTAAAATTAGAGTGTGAAAACATTATCTATTTATTTTTTCCACACCCATCCCTGAGACGTGAAAATGCCACCAACCAGATTTTCTTCTCATCTATGCCCTAATGTATTTTCTTGTATAGTCATTTTATATTGATGGCTCTACATATATGACAATTCAACTTTACATTTTTTGACTTTATGATGTTGTGAAAGTACCAACACCCCATTCTGTTTCTCACTTTCAGTATAGTATTCAATAACTTAAATGAGATACTCAATACTTCATTATGACTTTGCCCAACTAAAGGATAATGTAAGAGTTTTGAGCCCAATTAAGGCAGGCTAGACTAAGCTGTGATGATTGATAGGTCATGTGTATTAAACACGTTTTTTTCATTTATAATATTTTCAACTTAAAATAGGTCTATTGGGACATAAGTCAAGGAGTATCTATATAGTTGCTCAATAAATACAAAATTAAATTACTTAATAAAGGATGCTCAAAATGGATCATATAATTAAAACTGATTACCTTGATTTCCCCTTCAAAGTATATGCATCATCTCAGATATTTAACTTCTTACATTCTAAAAACAGTCTATAGTTGTAAAATAGCTTGCATACAATTTTTATTTGAACTTTCTAAGAATTATTTCTCAGAGGTAGTTTTAATTATTGTATAAAGTCAGGATGGGTTAAGCTAAGCTGCATTAACAAGTATCTCTCAAATATCAGTTAATTATTTATCACTTACGTTACATGGTGTTTGGGGGCCTAAAGGACGGGGGTGTGTGTGTCTATAACCCTTATAATCACTTGGGGACCTAAGTCTGATAGAGGTTCTGTATTGGGATATGTTTCCAAGATCATGAAAACAGGAAACAGGGTTGCTGCCAAACTGTGCACTGGCTCTTGATGTTTCTACCTGGAAGTACTACATACCTAATTTTCTCACACTTTATTAGCTAAAGAAGGCACATGGCAGTGCCAATTTTCAAAGGTTGTAAAGCTTTTTAGGCCTTCCAGAAGCCTGGGGAAAAAAGAGACAAGAATTGGGATATTTTGCAGTGCTTTAATGAACATCATAAATTAGAAAGTGACCTACGACCTCACAATCATTTGTTGAAGGGGAACAAAAATTCCAGAATTTTTTACTCTTATCTGTAAGAGGATAATCTACTGACCATGTATTTCCCAATGTCCAGTAGAAGGCAGTTAAAATAAAGGAAACTGTCAGATAAATATAATCATTTTTGAGATAAACAGTTGATCTGTGTTTGTATGAGAAAATTTTTGCTATGATTTGTATGAGGTTTGTTCCTTCTAAAATCTATGTTGAAACTCAATTCCCATTGAAGCAGCATTGAGAACCAGGATGTTTGGCCTACATATATTGGGTAATGAAGGATCTGGATTATTCTATTCTTGGATTAATGAATTAATGGGTTATCATTGTAGTGGCTTTGTTATAAACATGAGCTACAGCACACTTCCTGTGTTTCACCATGTGTTGCCTTCCACCATGCTATGATGCAACAAGAAAGCTCTCACCAGATGCTGACTGGATTCCAGTGGCATATTCTTGAACTTTCCAGCTTACACAATAGTGAGCCAAATAAACTTGTATTCTTTATAAACTGCCTAATCTTATATTTGCAGTAGAAAATGGGCTAAGACAATAGTATTCCATGTCTTAGAGTATCTCTGTACTTCTAGAACTAACTATTGTAAAACAATGGGATAATCTACTGACCACTCTTCAAGAGGAAATGCTTAGGATCTTGGTACCCAATAGGGTCGGCATCACTTGGGAGCTTGCTATAAAGGCAGCTTCTCAGGCTCTATCCCAGACCTAATAAATAAAAATTTGATTTTAACAAAATCTCTAGGTGAACCACATGCACATTAACATTTGAAAAGCAGTGAATTAGAACTTCTGGAGTATACCCATGAAATAATATGTCATGGTTGAAATTATACAAATGGTGCCCAAGGTTTAAAAAAGGTTTTCTTTTTTAAAATTGGAATTTTCAAATAGCCGTAGGGCTTATGATTAAAAGAAAATTAGAGTGATGAATCAGAGGAAAAGCAAAACCTGCTGTACTTAAGAATTTTATCTGTATAACACTTGCTTGGTAGGCGGCTCTCCTGGGAATGACATCTTATTTTTCTAGTCTCCAAGGGAATGGCAGGTATGTGATGTTACGTTGGCTGAATTCCAGGGAGAACAGTACAGTATTGGCAGATAATACTATACTGAGCACAACCTACATATCTCACAATACTAAATGGTCAGAAGTTGTCTTTGGATTGGATATAAGGTCCTCAAAGGCAAATTTCTGTTTCAAACTTTGTGGAATGAACACATTTTCAGAGTCTTTCTCAGATTCCACCTTTTTTGGGAAGAAAGTTTATTTTGGTATATATGAATGACACTCTACTACTAACATTAACACAATTGTATGCATCAGAGGTACTACTCATTTGTTTTTGTTTCTGCTTTACTGTCTTTAAAAACAATAATGTGTTCACAAAGAATAAAACAGTAAGATTGAAGTAAAATAAAAAGAAATTAATTGCACAAAATTATTTGCTCTCTAAATGGGAGTTGCTTTTTAGGAAGTTTTAGCCAACATAATTCCAACCACCTGGAAAAATGCAAACCTGATTTGGTGCTCAACAATAATGTTTAGAATTGTTTAATGCTTCTTGTGAAAATAATTTCACTCTACATAAATTTCTTAATGTAATCACCACCTGGGGAGAAAAGGAAGATACAAACAAATTGCCATACATTTGGTGGCTCTATCTAACATAAATAAGACACATATATCCACCATGGTTTTATGATACATTTTCATTTATACAAGGCCCCTTCTCAAAACTAGTGCAGCAAGATACTGAGAACATTTAATGAGAAACATAAAACACGTACAGATAAGGTAGGAAAATGTATGTGTATTTGGAATCACTTGGAGACACCTAAGTTATCATCCTTATAATTCAAATGTCTTGACACAGTTTTATTCCCACCTGGTTGTAGTAATTTTTCTGTTGCCCCTAAAATAAGCAAGTTTTATCATCAGCAGGTACATGAAACATGGATAGGGTGGTTATTGCACTGCTTCTGGGTTTAGTTTGATAAAAAGCCTGTTTTGCAGGAAGGTAAATCATGTTGTCTACCTGAAATATGAGTCCAAACTGAGAATACCAAGAAAACACATTTGTTCTTTTACTTTAAAAAATGTGAACTTTTGACATCTGATTCCTGCAAGAGGTCAGATGTTGTAGAGGATTTGGTTATAGAGGAATGCTAATTGTTTTACAGTACATCTGACCAGAATTTGGATGCTATAATGTTCATAACATTGCAGAATTACATAACCAGATGATGGAAGGTTTCTCACAGGACCAGTAAAGCTCCTCTCTTCCCTTCATTTCCTTCCATCCCTGCTTTGAGTTACTGGTTTCTCAAAATCACTCAGGAAACCACTGAAGACTGTTAACAGATTATTCAAAACCCCCAAATGACTACCCAAGGACAGGAAAATTCACTCTTTTTTTTTTTTTTTTTTTTTAGAAGTACCTGGAAAACAGCGTGCAGACCACTGCCAGTGAACTGGCATCCTTCTCACAGTAATGGATAGTAGCCATTACTTTGGTTGTTAATGGAACACAATGTCCAGTCTAGCTTTAGACCTCTAAGGTTCCTGTGGTGTTTTCTTCCAAGCTGGAGTGGTTTTGCATGGGTATATGTATCTTCTTTTCATAGTTAATAAACTCTTGGATTTACTTATTTGTTTATTCATTCATTTATTTATGATTCTGGGGATTGAACCTAGCTACATCCCAGCCCCTGGCAGGATCCATTTATATAATACAGTTAAATTAGAGTTTATTTCCAGAAATGTATTTTAGCCATTCTCATTAGTATCAAACAGAATTAAGTCATTGCTCAGATGCCCCTACTAGTGAGTAGGGCAGCTTGTCCTTTATTATGTAGAAAGTATTTCTGTTGTAATTTGTTAAGGATACACTCATAAGTCTTTGAGATAAGATTACTTACATTTCTCCTAATTTTTATGATAAAAGAATGCTTTTCTGTGATCATTTAAGATAAATTCCTATCCTTATGTCCCTCTTAATGATATCACATTTGCTTTAGTGTTGCCTAATTTTCCATGAAGCATCTTTCATTCATTCAAGATGTATTTGTTATCAGTCACTTTTCTAATTACTTGAGTGAGCAAAGCAGACAAAACTCCCTACCCTCAAGACACACACAATTTTCAAGTTGTATCTTTAGATGATCTTTCAAAATAAAAGATCCTAGCTGGTGAAATCAACTCATTTGGTCCCTATGTCCTAATCATAGCTAGCATTTAGTAGCTAGCTATGAACATTTATGAACCATTTATTTTATGTCTGGAAAATGGATAATCACTTTATAGTTAGCTCATTTAATCCTCACAATAACTAGAAGGAGGCATTATAAGATGCTTATTTTACAGGTGAGGAAAGTGAAGGTCAGAGATATTAAGAGGGGGACACATGATCAGACTCCTTTGGCTCTTAAAAGCCTTCCCATATTCCAGTGATGCCTTACACACATATGATGAATGTATGAAAGAATGGAATGAATGAATGCACCGTTTGGACTTACCACTCATAATAACATAAACACTAACTCCTTAAATTACTCTAGAAAGATTAGGCATTTTGTAGGGGAAAGGAGAGAGTAGGAGGGTTAATAGGTAATTAGTGGGATTTGATTTTGAGTGAGTTTAGGCAGCTGATTTTACCGTGATTGGGTACCTCCAGAGCTGAGGCATGGTCGCCTTATTTCCTAAGGGGCAGATATACTAATTCTCTTTGCTCTGGGGTCTCAAGCTGGGATGCCTCAGAGATTCAAAACCAGTAGCAGTGCTGGAGAAGAGTTCCCTCAAAGTCCCTGGAATGGGAGGAGACCTGAAGGAGGGGCATCTACAAGCGATGTTAAACCGTGGTGTGACAGAGCCCACAGAAGAGCCACCTGATAGGGTAGTCTGCATGAGAAACTGTGCCTGCAAAATTAGATAGGATTTGAAAAGATGGAAGGCACTGCTGTCTAGGGTAAAACCTCTAAGGTTTTGGTAAAGGAAATGAATCACTTCCCTTCCTTTTTCCCTCACAGTATGGCTCCAGGACCCCAGTTATATTTCCAGACAATCTCTTTCTCTTCCACATTGCCCTTTCCCGCCATCTCCCTCCTCTCCTCCTTTACCTCGCCAGGCATACGCATGCGCGGAGAGATGTGCCTGCCCGAGATCTGGTGGCATCGATCGACTCGGAGCTCGGCTTCTCGACCTGTCGGCGCTCGATTGAGAAGCGCGGTAGCCTTACTTCCGGTGCCTGCCTCTGTTTCCGGCTTTGGCTTCTTAGGCCTCTGGTGGGCAGAAGCAGCTTGTACCTTTCGGTTGTGGTTGCTGCGGAAGCTGGCCCGATTCTCCGCTGTTTGAACCGGAGCAGACGAGACACGAAGGTGGGTTCGGGACGCATCTGACCACTGGTTCGCGAAGGAGTGGGCGTGGGGGCGAGGAAGAGATCAAGACTAACGGGCTGGCGTGGCAAGGCCCTCCGAATTTAGGAGCCTCCTCTCTAGTGGGACCGGTTGGGGCTTGGAATTTGTGGCAGCTCCTTTGGGCTTCGGACCCGGGCATTTGGCAAATGTGCGGATGTTTGGAGAGGCAGGCAGCTTGCTCTTGCGAGGTAAAGGATAATAATGTGCTCGCGCTTGGCGTTTGCATTTAGTTCACTGCACTTTCAGGTGACTTTCAGCAGCTCTCTTGGATTGCGGAGGCGGGGGATGTAGCATTTTCGAGTGCCCCTTCACGAATCCAGCCCACCGTCAACTTCTAGATACTGCAAGAACCTCCGCTCTGGTCTCTCTCCTTCATTTTGACTTCGGTCAACTTCCTACTAGTTGTCTACTTCGTGACCCCCAGCCCTTCTCCAAGTTTCAGTTTAGGGGGTTCCCAGTTTTTGAGAGGCGATATCTTTCATTCTGTTTTCTGCATAAGTATTACTCTTCCCTAGTAAGTCATCATGTGACGTTCGTATACATCGTAATATTTGTGAGATAAAGGAATATGTGGGACACTGAGGAAATAAAATATGTTCACAGTTTTCTGCTAAAAACTATGTGGAATATGAGGTATTAAATATGAACATGAAATAATGTGGCGAATGTGAAAGAAAAGTATGGGGGGAAAAGAAGGCAAGGGCTGAATTCTCAGGCCTGCTGCTTATTAGGTGTGTTACATTGGGCAAGTCCCCCTAACTTTCAGTGACTGGTAATATAATATTACTTTTTGACAATGCAAGAGTTCTATTGGGTAGGTACTGTTACTATTTCCATTTTACAGATGATGATCCGAGAGATTAAGGAACTTAACTTCCGTGAAACAGCTAGTTAGAACCATAGACAAGGTTTGGGTTCCTATCTGGTTGTCACTAGAATCTGAGCTCTTAACCATCATGCAACACTTTTCTCTCTGAACTCCATTACTTCACATTGGTTAGCCGTAACCTTGGAGTCAACCTTGGTGATGAAGTATATAAATTAAAATAGGCATGAAAGTTCTATATAGGTGTACCTGTGAAGGACTTTGCAAACTTCATTTAATGATCTGTCATGAAGATACTAGATATATGTTTGCTGGTCTCTTTTTCATTTTTCTTCATATCTAAATTTTTAAAGCATCGAAAAAGAAGTTATATCAGGCAGGTGAAAAAACTATCATTTCTCCTAAGTGGAAGGTAAATATGAAAGTATTATTTTGAATAAAATGAGGTTATTAGAATATGGTTATGTACTGCTGATCCACCAAGTTCTAAATTAATTAATTTATTCATTTTGTCCTACTGGGGATTGAACCCAGGGGTGCTGTTTCACTGACTTAACATTCCCCAGCGAAAGTTGCAGAAGCCGATTTGTAACTTGTGATCCTCTTTGTCTCAGTGTCTGGAATAGCTAAAAGTGCAGGCATGTGTGCTACCACATCTAGCTTGTTCTACCAAGTTTTGAGCCTGAGGGCTATTGTTTTGCCTAAAAAAGAGTACTAGCAAATACTAGGGAAGAAGTAAAGTCTACTGCCAACTGATAGTTTCTGACATTTGAGATTGAAGGAGAATTGAAAGATTAATAACCTTTGTGTTATGTCCTTTTGCCGCATTCCAATATGATCTAATTCTTGTTAATAACAGATTATTTATTGTCTCTTTAGACTACTTGAAGAATCTGACCCAAACATGGATATCAGACCAAATCATACAATTTATATCAACAATATGAATGACAAAATTAAAAAAGAAGGTATGTGCTTTTTAAAATATTTGTTCACAACTAAAAATGTGTTAGTTGGGCACAATGGTGCATGCATGGAATTACAGCAACTAGGGAGGCTGAGGCACGGTCACAAGTTTGAGGCAAGCTTCAGCAATTTAGCTAGGTCCTAAGCAACTTGGTGAGACCCTGCCTCAAAATTCCCAGTATCCTATCCTCCCCATCAAAAACAAAAATAAAACTAAAACGTATTTATTGCCAAGTACAGTGACACATACTTATAATCTCCATCACTAGGGAGGCTGAAGCAGGAGAATCTCAAATTCAAGACCAGCCTTGGGAACTTAGTGAGACCTGATCTCAAAAATTAAAGAGGTCTTATGATGTAGCTCAGTGATAGAGTGCCCTGGGTTCAGTCCTCAACACCACTCCCTGCTCAAATGTGTTTATTCACTACTGTATTAAGAATTATACAGCTCCAAAACTTCTCATCTAGTCATTTTTCTTAGTGCCTGAAATAATAGTTTATTCTATTTTATGTAAGGCATTTAAAACTTTTTAAAAATAGAAATAGGTAGAGCCTGACAGTGTGTGAGATTTGGTTTTACTCATTATGGTCTCAATATTGGGAATAATATGATGTGTTTTTATTAAAATAACTGTAGAACTAAATAAATGAATAGTGGGGCACTCAATACAGTGCCATTTTATGAAGAATTTTGTCATTGTTTCATTCACAAATGACTTGTTTTTCCTTCTATTTGAACAGAATTGAAGAGATCCCTATATGCCCTTTTTTCTCAGTTTGGGCATGTGGTAGATATAGTGGCTTTAAAGACGATGAAGATGAGAGGGCAAGCCTTTGTTATTTTTAAGGAACTAGGCTCATCCACAAATGCTTTGAGACAGTTACAAGGATTTCCATTTTATGGTAAACCAATGGTGAGATAATCTTATTATTTCAACTTTAATCACTGTTAGTGGTCCAGTAGACTTGTGAATGTCAACTTGAAACTGTGGCTATTGCTTTCTGCTTTTAATTATGCATTTTAGAGGGGATTTAGGTTTGCTTTATGTTATTTTTATAGAAATATACTAGTAGAGTCATATACTCCTAATTTATGCCAATTTAAATGGGTAGAACCAAAGTACATTGAGACATACAACATTTTAAAAAATGACTATACAGGTAATATTCTTACCTTATAAAACCTAGAATTAATAATAACTCAGAAGATTTAAGAAGAAATCTCTCTTTTAAACTTCTAAAAACAACACAAAACAAAAATTGTGGGTGAAAAAGGAAATCCAGACTGAAGTTTCAGCAAATACTGTGGGGAAATACTGTGTATCAGAAACTATGCAGTATAGAAAGGGCAGTACCTTAAGAAAAAGTCATAGATTTTAAACTGACAAGTTTTATGTCACATGAGTGGAAATGAAATAGCTATGCATGGAGTGCTTTAAACTCGGGAGTGACAGTGAGATTCACATATAGCTGTTGGTTGAACATTGGATTGTTGAAGGGCAAGATGGAGAGCAGGGAACTCAATCAGTAAACTCTTGTTCAGGTCAGAGGTGGTAGTGGACTGTGTAATGGTAGAAACAGTAAAAAGCGAGGGTCCTATAAATGTGAGCAAGTATACTACCTTAGATAATTGATTAAAAACTGATTTTCCTCAGGAATTAGAATGTGGTGTGGAGGGGTTTTGGAGAGAGAATCAAGGCCCGGGGTTCAGAGGGTCTGGGTCCTCATGCTGGTTCTGCCACTGATAGATTCTGTGCCTATGGTCAGTTTTAATGTATAAGCAGGTTGGATTTCCTTTACTCTAAACAGGTATGCTCTAAAAGGACTAGATAAGAAATACTTTTGACTCTGTGGGTCACATACAATTTCTGTTTCCTGTTCTTGTGTGTGTGTGGTTTTTACCTGCCCTTTAAAATTGTATTTAAAAAATTCTTAAATTACAAAACAAGCCATATCAAAACAGAATGACTGTTTTTGGCCCACAGACTGTTGTGTAGTCCACTGGAATCATCCCTTCATTTCACAGATGAAGAATCAGGCACAGAAATATTATTTGATCATCCAGGTTATATTAATATAACCAGGGGCAGCATCAGAACTTAAAAACATCTCCTAACACCTAGTGTTGTGATTTTCTTTTTTTCTTATGCTAGGAGTTAAACTTTCTGTAAAGGGTCAGATAGTAAATATTATGGATTTTGCTAGCCAGGTGATCTTTGTTGCAGCTACTCATGGAATTCTGCCAACATAACAAGAAAAGCAGCAGGAGATGAGATGAAAATGAATGAGTATGGCTGTGTTGTATCAAGACAGACCTAATTTATAAAATCAGGTAGTGTTAGCTGTGGACCCTTAGTTTAAGGACCCTGTTCTACATCCTGCTGTTCTCTGAGTTTGAGTAAATTGTCATTTTCTGAAACCAGCTGAACTTTCTTACTAGTATGAAGAAATAGCATAATTGAGTTCTCAGTTGGTAGGCACATAAGATTGGGTTTTAGGCTTTTCCCTGAGTGGCTGAGTGGAGATGACAGTTTTTTTGTTTGTTTTTGTTTTTTTTAGAGAGAGAATTTTAATATTTATTTTTTAGTTTTCGGCGGACACAACATCTTTGTGGTGCTGAGGATCGAACCCAGGCTGCACGCATGCCAGGCGAGCACACTACCGCTTGAGCCACATCCCCAGCCCAAGAGATGACAGTTTTGAGTGTTCCTATTTACTCAGATACAGGAAAGGTGGAAATCATTTGCTGTATTTGGCACCAGCCTCATATTGCCAACTAAT
This sequence comes from Spermophilus citellus, assembly GCF_964194105.1. NCBI lineage: Eukaryota > Metazoa > Chordata > Mammalia > Rodentia > Sciuridae > Spermophilus > Spermophilus citellus. Next base: position 42,027,645 of record NC_138185.1, read on the forward strand.
TATTTAATATCAGTGGAAAATGTCTGTCTGTCTGATTTTATATGAAGGCATTTTGGAGGTTTTTTCCCTGCCTTCAGGAAAGTAGCAGGTCTGCCATATTTCTAGAAGAGGAGGAATGAAATTCTTTGCACTTTCTCGTTTATGTTTCTTTAACTGCTTTTAGTTGCTCTTCTGTTTTAACCTCAATATACTAAAAGAGAAAGAAAATTTGCTTTCATTTGTAATTCTGAACAAAATTATTTTTTGTGATTCGAGGACATTTATTTAATTCCAAAAATACCTCAGTAAAGTAGAATCATCTTTGTCATGAAACCTTTAGCATAAATGTATATCTTGGCCTTCTCTATCTGTAAGTTACAATGAATTTTTATCTTTTCTGATATTTAGTTTAGGTCAGGGTTTCTAAATGCTAACATTTTTGATGTTTTGAACCAAATAATACTTTGTTGTAAGGGGCCTTTTTGTTCATTATAGGGTGTTTAGTAGCATCCCTGGCCTCTGCCCACTAGATGCCAGGAGCATGTCAGCCAGCAGTGTCTCCTGAGAGTGCATCTGTCTCCAGGAAGCAAAATTGCCTTTAGTTGAAAACCACTGGCTTAGACCAGCTGGTTAAGAACTGTTGCTGAGATCATATATTTTCACAGGTTACAGTATCATTAGGTCACCTAAGGTCTGTTTAGGTCAGAGACCAGTTGAAGAACTAGCGAGTTGGGAGAACATACTTGGAATCAAGTTAGAATTTAGTGTGAGCTGTCAGCTTGTCTGCTTTGATTAGATCATGATGGCAAGACTAGCAGAGCTGCTTGCAGGAATAAGTACACCTAGAGCTAAAGAAGTTCAGCAGCCTAGCCCATGCAGAAAAGGCCTGGGGTTCTGGAGTGTGGTGCTAGGCCATCTTTTCCCTTGTTTCTCTACCACATTCATCTCCAGTTGAAATAAAGGAAAAGAAAAAATTGCTCTTGGTCTTGACAAGTTTCCTGCCTTCTAATCCAGATCATTTTACGTGGTATTTTTTCTTTTCAGACCAAGATCAAATTCTTGTATACAAGGCAATTTTAGGTGCTAATTGTAGGACTATTGTGTTTGATGTGATCAGAGATGGTTGCTCTTTCAGCTCCAGAGTAGAAGTGTTTGCTTGAAATGGAATTTGGAATTTGCAGATATTTGTACCCCAGATAACAGTTTAATTCATTGTAAAAAATTTTGGATAGTTTATTGATACTGAATTAGATGGGTGGTGATGCTTTAGGCCAGGGCCACGCTAAAAAAGTTGTTTTCTGAGCCTGTAACATCACCATCCTCTTGTGCTTATTAAAAATACAAAATCTCTGGACTCGCCCATACTTACTGCAGTTTTTCCAGGCAATTAAATTCCACACTGTAGTTGAAATGCCATCTTAGACTAGTGGTTTTGAGTGCTTCTATGTCCTCAAAGGCACTTGGGTTCCTGCTGGCTCTGACATGGTAGGAATGAAGCAAGTGGCCTAGCATTAGTAGCTGTAATGCTATACTTTTGTTCCCTTAAAAAATTTTTTAAATCTAAGTTGATGCTGCTGTTAAAGTCATTTCATTTAAAAAAAAAAAAAAAAAAAAAGATAGATTCAGCTGGGCTTGGTAGCACATACCAGCCACTCAGAAGGCTGAGATCACAAGCTCAAGGCCAGCTTAAGCAATTTAGCAACCCTGTCTCAAAATAAAAAAGGGCTAGAGATGTAGCTTAGTGGTAGAGTGCCCCTGGGTTCAAGCCCCAATATGGGGGTTAGGAATTTGCAGGGGAACCCCATATTCAAAGGGAAGTCATTCCCAGTTTTTAATACTTGAACCATTAAAACTAACAGATTCTAGATGACATATTCCAAGGCTGGTTTGGTACATATGAACCCTTCTACTGAGAGTGGCTGGTAAGAGGTAGGCAAGTTTCTAATGCAGTTTTCTCTTAGCGGATGGAGAGAAGCAGAAATACAGATACTACAAAGTCTGGTTTTTCCCATTTGAAAATGTTTAATTTTTCTTTGCGTATACACAGTTGAATCTTTATCTTACTTGTAAATCGTAGACCACACTGTATTTTCATTTGGCACTCAGTGTATTTTGATGATTTCCTTAGGGATGTGTGTAAGATTCTCTTATAGTGTATTTGTGTAATGGAATTTGAATCATTAATGACTAGTGTAAGTAGCCTTCAGCATAATGAGATGTAATCTGTTTTCATATAATTAAAACAGCGAATCCAGTATGCAAAAACAGATTCTGATATAATATCTAAAATGCGAGGCACTTTTGCTGATAAAGAAAAGAAAAAAGAAAAGAAAAAAGCCAAAACTGTGGAACAGACTGCAGCAACTGCAAACAAAAAGCCTGGTCAGGTAAGACAGAATAGAAGTTCATATTTTTTTGATGTTAAGAACTTGATAGAAAAAGTCAGGCCTGGTGGTGCACAGCTATAATTCCAGTGACTCGGGAGGCCAAGGCAGGAGGATCGCAAATTAGAGACCAGCCTCAGCAATTTAGCAAAGTCCTAAGCAACTTAGTGAGACCCTGCCTTAAAAAAAAAAATTTTTTTTTAAAGGGTTGGAGATATAGCTCAGTAGTAAAGCGCCCCTGGGATAAAAACCAGCCGTAGCCCACCTGCCCCACCCCCCACAACCTGAGAGGTGGGAGGAAACTTGATGGATTCTTGTCATAGACAGGAGGATCTTTGAGGCATGTATTTATTGTATATATGTGTGTTTATAAAGTGGAATTTTAAGAAGTTGAAATGAACTGAGTTCTAAAATTCCAATGTTTATATTTTAGCAGTAAATTAAAATATAATTCTTTTCATATAGAGATTTTAAAAATAGTTTTATTCTTTGCGTGAAACTTAATTTCATCTTTCTTCAAAACACATTAATACCTCTTGGTTTACTCCTCAAGTTCTGTTGCCTATAAATAGTACTGCGGGTATTATCTTTAATCATGAGTACTCCTCTCAAAGCTTTCTTTGAATAATTCAGGAATACAAAATCTAATTTGAAATAGCAGATAAAAGTAAATTACTATCCAAAAGGTAGTTACTTATGGATTGAAAGTGGTTAGAAATCAATTTCACTAAGTATAATGCTTATATAGAGTTGGGTTTATTTATCTATTTTTAAGTAAGAAGACCAGTCCTCATTTTTTTCCTCTGTTATGTATTTCTTCATAATTTTAAAGATTAGAAGTTAAATTTTATGATATGGTCCTATAAATTTAGGGTTAGACTTTTCAAAAGTAATGGCTGAATTAAATACATGAATATTTGAATCAGAATAAAAATGTAAGTTCTTAAAGTAAAATCAAATGGAATAACATACCTTTAAAAATTAATGTTATTTTTATGTTATAAATGCCTTTTGCCCTTTTAAAGAAATTGAAAAGCTTACCTGTACCCCTATTTCTTTTGTTTAGGGAATACCAAATTCAGCTAATCCCCAAGGAAATTCAACACCAAATCCTCAGGTAATATTTTTTCCATGTGATGCTTTCTTTAAAACAAAATCGTAAAAATCATAACAGTAACTTGCATGTCCAAAACCAAAATTATTTCACCTATAAGACATATGTTAAGTTGCATGCTATTTTAAGAAACTCATTTCTTAAAACATTTTAAATTCATTTAAGAGGAAGCCTTTTTTGGTTTTATTAGTATATTTCAATTACGCACTCTAGGTGACAAAATTCTCCAAATATGATTGACCTCCAGATGCTCAAATCATAAATATTGCCTTAATTACTATTAAGTACTTAAAACCTGTAATAAGATTGCATTGTTCCAAACTTGAGATGTCTTAATTTGAATGTTTGTGTCTTTAAGTTGCTGTTTGGAGAAATAAATATTTCTCCAGTGCCATTGCTTTTTGGCTTCATTGTTTGGTGTCGTAAGATTTCACAAGCCTATACTGGTGGATAGCCCTCTGAAGTTTAGGTTTTCCTGTGAGAACCAAATGGCTTACAGTGTTGTGTATACTTACAAGCTAACTTTGCTTCTTTTTTTTTTTTTTTCTTTATTTCTTAAATAGGTCCCTGATTACCCTCCAAACTATATTTTGTTCCTTAATAATTTACCAGAAGAGACTAATGAGATGATGCTGTCCATGCTGTTTAATCAGTAAGTTTTCTCATAAACAAGCCTCCTGACAGGACAAATAGCACTTCCATGGTTGCATCCATTTGTCGTCCCACAGCAGCAGTTCCTTACAGGTTCATTTGATTTAGTCCAGAATTAATCACAGATTGAAGCCAATCTACATATTTAGAAAATAAAAATCTAAATTTCATCTAATGTTTGAATTATTAGTTCTGATTAAATGAGTAAAACAGAGAGTACAGCTTTGATACAGTGGTGGAAATAAAATTAACATAGTTTTTTTCAGTTCATAATTTTTCTGTTTTTGTGGTACTAGGGACTAGACCCAGAGTTTAGTATTTGCAAGGCACTCTACCTTTGAGCACATGCTCAGCCCAATATATGCAGTTTTTCATGGCATTTAGTTATATCTTATGCTCTTCCATCCCACTCGGGATTCTTGGTGTGATATGGTTAATTTTCCTAAACCAATGTCAACAAATTATCTACATTTTAAATAGAAAGCAGATATTTATGTATTTGCATACATATATGAGTTGTTTTTATTCTTCTTAGGTTCCCTGGTTTTAAGGAAGTGCGTCTGGTACCTGGGAGGCATGACATTGCTTTTGTTGAATTTGAAAATGACGGACAGGCTGGAGCTGCCAGGGATGCTTTACAAGGGTTTAAGATCACACCATCCCATGCTATGAAGATCACCTATGCCAAGAAATAACATTTGGGATAGTCATCTTTAATGGACTTGGTATTATTTATGGTGTTTGTTTTGATAACATTTGGCCAGGTCATTTTAATGGTTGGAGGTTGGGGAGAAGTGAAAGTGAAATTTTTATGAAAGACTTAAAAATTCAACCATTCTTTCTTTAGCCTGAGTGAACTATGAAATGTGAAGGCCTTAATTTTGTATAATAAACTTCTCTTTGTATTCTTTACATATAATGCTTCATTTATTGGCCCATTACCCTGTCATCAGATGCTTATTCTAGTTTAGAACACATTTTAAATCATAGAAAACTCTGTATTGATATGTTTTTCTGTTGTTATTTTTGGAACAGCTAATGATACAGCAACATTGAATCATTCTAACAAAAGGTAAACAGAATTAGTGAATAGCAGCTAGTAAATGACTTATCTTGATAGTTAAAATGAACATCTGGGTATTACAAGAAAATGAGACCTGAGCAGTATCTAAATTTGCAGAGTATTTTGCTGGTAGTAGGGATTTCACGAATCTTGTCATGCAGTATTTAATTGGATAAAGGCCATTTGTGAGTAACTGAGCTTACTGTTGTCTAGGAAAACAGAAGAAAAGGGACTGCTGTCTTCAAATTTTGCATTTTTTTTTCTCTTCCCTCTTGGGGCAGGACTATTTCTTTTTTTAATTTTTAATTTATTTATATATCACAGCAGAATGCATTACAATTTTTATCACACATCTAGAGCAGTTTTTCATATCTATGATTATGTACACAGTATATTCACATCAATTTGTGTCTTCATACATGTACTTTGGAAAATAATTCCATGCCCCCTCCCTTCCCCTCCAACCCCCCTGCCCTATCTAGTGTTCGTTTATTCCTCCCATGCTTCCCCTCCCTATCCCACTATGAATCAGCCTCCTTATAGCAAAGAAAACATTCGGCATTTGGTTTGGGGGCAGGACTATTTCTAAGGACTATTGCTTAGTTAAAATCTAGTTTCATTATTCGGGGATCCCCAAGGGAAGATTTTGTGATTATAATCTTTAGTACAAGATAGGCTGATTGACAAAGAGTTGCTAGCATTAATCTTTTCTACCTCTGTAATGCTTAAATACCAATTTTTTCATTTGATATTGATACCCCTGTTTAAAATCTTGGGTATCTTTAGAAGTAGACAACTTTTTGCAAGTATAATATGTTAAGCTATTATTTTTTGGTGTTCTTGCTTTAGTATTTCCTTGAATATGACTTTCCCTTATCACTTAGAATCTGTATTATATACTTGTGGAAAGGCCACTTTTTCATTAAGAGGCAAAGTCATTTTTTATTCCTTAAATGGCCACATTCAGGGTTGGATTCTGCTGAATGATTTTCTTAACCCAGTTGTCAAGCTCATGTACTTTGGTAAGATACATCAACAGTGATTACTAGAAAAAGGACCATGCTCTTGGATGTTATGACAATTTTGTTATTAAATGTTCTTACTCTCATCACTGTGTTTGTTTCAAAATAGAAAATATTTCATAGCCTGATTCAAAGCGGTGGGCCATTCTTTTGCTTTATCAGAGCAAGTAGAAAGGCCAGGGTTGCTAGGGTGGTGTGATAACGAGAAAGGAGGGGGAGGATTATAGAAGAGGATTGTATAGGCTTTTTAAGGAATCATATTTTAATGAAATTGGGAGATGATTGTAAAATTGAATTACAATTATATATAGTAAAAGTCACCCATTTCAGTGTTCCATTTAACTACTTTTGGCAATTGTATATAGTCGTATAGTAATCAAGAGGCAGAGCATTTCATCATCCAATGATGTTTCCTTGTGCTCCTTTGGAGTCAATTCTTCCCACATTCAGCCCTAAACAACTGCTTATCAACTTTCTGTCCCCATAGTCTGCCCTGTTCAGAATGCTTTTAAGATGGATCTATATTGTTGCATGTATTAGCATTTTGTTCCATCAATGGATTGGCCATTGTATTCTTTCCAGTTTATTTACGTACAGTTGTATGTGGCTGTATGTTGTGCTAGATCTTGATCAGAAGAGTGATACTAACATACATTTTAATTTTTAAAATTTTGATAGAATTTCCAAATATGTGAAAATTAACAAAAATAGAATACAGAACTCCCATAAACACTTCAAGATTATCCAATTGTTAACATTTCTAAACCATTTGAGACTAAGGTTACCTGACTCCCAATTATCCTTTAATACTTCAACATATTTCCTAAGTAAAAGATCACTGTCCCGCATAATTGCAATACAAACATCAAAATCAAAGCAACTTCAATTCTTTACTGTCATCCAATCCAAATTTTGCTGATAATCCAATAACATCCAAGAAGCCTATCCAGGATCATGTTGCATGTAGTTACCATGTCTCTTGAGTCCATCCCCCTAGGCCCAACCCCTCAAAGGTTTCACCACCTTTCAATAGAGCCACCCTGAGGACAATCCTTTAACATATTTTGAGGAATTTTCAAGATCCAAACTACAGCAACCTCCTCTAAGACTTCCAAAATTTAGTATCAAAATGCTCACGGATCATAGAGACATGTAAAGTTAAGATTATGTTACTCCCACTTGCCTGCTTCTGGACTTCTTTTCCATGGAGAGGGACACTACTAGAAGTCACCAAATTTAAAGCACCAGTACAGAACTCCATCTATTCAACTAATATTTACTGAGCACCTGTTATGTGCCAGATATTGTTCCAGGCACTAGAAATATATTAGTGAATTAAAGAAGGCCCAAGCCCCAAAGGATTTTCTAGCATTAGGATACAAAAACAACAAGTTTTTGTAGAAGTGGATCTCTGTCCTCATCAATTGTTTCTTGAATAGAGATCTTAGTCAGGATGCTGTCTCTGACTTGGTTGATGATGGGATTTCGGAGCAGAACTCATCATTCCCTCACCCCCAGATATGGTCAACTCACAGAATGAGGGGCAAGAATTCATATTACTAAATAATTTGTGGTAAAATCCAAAGGATTTTATCCTTTTCCAAAGGATACTTAGTAAAGCAAAATATAATAAAAAGGTTTTATTGTTTAATATATATGTATGTGTATGTGATAAAATTTATTGTTTGTATATGAAGGGGTTTGCGGGGGCTGTGTTTGTATTATTTCTTGAGGAGGATCTTTTATACACTTGGCCCTGTTTTGGAAGCTTGTTTTATTTAATACCTTCATATGGACAAGGAAGCTCAGGCACACAATAGCCAAAGTAACCTTCCTTTATTAACCACCCTGTTCAAGGTCACACAGAGCAATTGTAGTCCAGTGCTATCTCCACTCATCACTGTCTGTTATGGTTTGGATCTAAAATGTCCCCCCAAAAGTTTGTTGAAAGCATGGTTCCTAATGCAGCAAGGTTCAGAGGTGGAGCATTTAGGGAATTATTGGATTGTGAGCGATATAAGCCCATTCATGAATAAATACATTTAATAGAGTAACAATTTGAAAGGACTACTGGGCAGTAATTGTAAGCAGATGGAGCTTGGCTGGAGGAGGTGGGTCACTGGGGACTTGCCCTGGAAGGGTTCCTGCTTCCCCACCCTATCGCATTCCTTTCCTCTCTTCCCCCTTTCTCCTTTTCCTTCCCCCACCCCTTCCTTGCTGCTTCCCTCTGCCACACCCTTCCACCACGATGTTCCACCTCACCTTTGGCCCAGACCAATGGAGTCAGTTGACCAATGGACTGAGATGTCTGAAACCATGAGCCAAAACAAACTTTTCCTCCTCTAAGTTGTTCTTGTCAGGTATATGGTGAAGAAAAGCTATCTCATGCTGTCAAGTTAGAATTGGGGTTTTAAATCTTCTATTTCTTGCTTTGTGCCAAGGAAAGGATGAATTAGAAATCATTTTTGAAAACAGAATGTTAGTGCATTTTTCCTTCCTATAATCTAGGGGGCCTAAAAGTATCTTTGGGAAGATGGAAACATCAATTAAATCTTATTCCTGATCAGGCAGCTGTTTTACAAACTGTTACAATCTCAAACCAACCCTCAACATGGGAGAGTTAAAAGACAATTGCTGTTAAGAGACACTAAGAAATGGAACTGCATAAATGGATTGCTACACCACGTACAGGCCCCCAAAGCAGAATAAAATGACAAAGCCACATTCAAGCTATCACAGCCTAACAAATGGGTTAATGCTAACATGAAGTGGGTTTTGTTTGTTTGGGTTTTTTTGTTTGTTTGTTTTTTCTTTGTTTTGGTACTAGGTTCAACCCAGGGGTACTTTACTGAGCTATGTGCCAAGCCCTTTTTATTTGTTGGGACAGATTCTGGCTAAATTGTTGAGGCTAGCCTAAAACTTGCAATCCTCCTTCCTCAACCTCTGGGATTCCAGGTGACTAAATGTGAAGTTTTTATTGGTCTTTTGAGAGTGAAGAAATAAAAGAAATGCCAAGCCTTTTAGGCTCATCCTGGGAGGGCCTAGAAGGCATCTGCAGTAGACAGAGGCAGGATGGAGACTAGAGGCTGTCAGGTAAAAATTTGCTTGCAAATAGAAATTTGAACTTTCAATAACACAGCAAGCAGTTGAGCCTAGCAGCTGTCTCAAGGAACTGTGGTCACTGGAGGTTCAGTAAGAGTCTGGAGCTTGCTCACCTCCTTCCTCTGTATTTCCAGATGTACTCTGCACACCTTTAATCTTCCAATGACATCTTTTTCCTTCAGTTTCCAAATAGATGTCCCATCTGGAGAATTATTAAAATAGAGACTCCTGTAGGGTCTAAGGAAAGGCAGGAGAGTAGAGAGGGCAGAAGCAGCCTCCTTGCTGTGGCCTCCAAAGTCCTGTAGGATCTCTACCTTTCAGGTTTCATCTCCCATCTCTCTCTCTCTCTCACTTGCTGTTTCTTCTCACAGATGACTCTTTTTTGATAACATTAAACTCATTTGTGCTTCAGGATCTCTAAGTTTATTGCCTGGGATGTTTTTTTCTCCACATACTAGCATTCAGGTTTCTGATCAAGATGCCTCCCTAGATAGACATTTAAAAAAAAACATTCTGTATGTTCCTCCAACCCAATGGCAGTATCACCAAACTGTGGTACTCCGTCAAAAAGCATGTATTAACTGATAGCTTGGTTTATTTACTTGGTGATTTGTCTCAGACTACCATGAAAGTCCTGAGGCAAGAACATGTTTCTCTTGTTCATCACTCTAGTACCCAGAAAAACTTGGAACATAAAAAATAAACATTCACGCAATATTTATGAATGCATGATCTCTCTGAAATCGTATGCTGAAGCATGTATACATACACAGATACAATCTCCCCTGCTAGGGAAAATCCCTAGGTTTTATTAAATTAAAACTCACCAAACAAATTATTATGACAGAGACTCTGGGGACCTGCCATTTGTCACCAGTATGCTCCTCAGACCTTTACTCATAAAAATAAAATCTCAGACCTCACCCCAAACATGTTAAATCTGAATCTAAACCTTTGCAATAGACTTCTCCAACTCAATGCAACCTTAGCAAGAGTCTCAAGTGATTCATATATGCACATTATAGTTTGAGAAATACTGCTCCAAATACAGTAAAAAATTTTAGCCAGGGCTTCACAGTCTTCATTAGTATTCACTAGATACATTTTCAAGAAATAAAATGCTTGTTAAATATTCAAACAGAAGATTCTATAAGCCTTTAAGTTTAAAATGGAGATGTATGCTTCTTACAAATTTCTTGTTTATACCATATCCTGTTCATCAATATACTACCTTTGAAAAATATTATTTGAGTAAATGACCTAATTATTATAACCTCCTTCATAAAAGTAATCTGCTTTGTTAGTTCTTAACCTTGGCTCACACTGTAATCACCCCAGGAATTTAAAAAATATTGGACTGAGTTTCACTACTAGAGATTTTTATTAATTATCTGGGATATACATTGAGCAAGGGTAGTTGAAAATGTCTCCCAGATGATTCTAATACACAGCCAAACTTGAAACCCATTATATTATATAACATCTTCTCCCTCTGAACATTATTTGGAATGCATTCCCAAAGATGGGTAAGAAAGAAAGGCCAGAAGATCCTAGTTTGATGGAATCTTCTTTTCCCCTTCCACCCTCTTGAAGCCTTCCTTTCTAGAATTTGGTAACTGATGAGAACTTTGAGCAAAAAGTTAATACACTGAGGTTAATGGAACTGGTGAAGATGATTATACTAAGGAACTGGGTAAAGCTAGATAAACTCAGAGCTATTGAATCATAACTTGAGTCTCCACTGTAATTCATGGTTTTTAACATAATTATATAGATGCATTCAAAGATAGATAATCTCTCTCAATAAGGTTAGGATTATGAAACACAAGGACATGCTGAGGAATAGTTATTGGGGGTCTCCCCTTGAAGGACATTGTGCGTCCCTGCCCTTTTCTTCTTCCTCTTCTGCTTTCTGACCATGAGGTGAGCAGTTTTTCTCTGCCATGGTGTGCTGCCTTGCCACAGGTCCAAAGCAATGGGACCAACTGATCTTGAACTGAAACCTCCCCAACTGAAAGCCAAAATAAACTTCATTGCCTTATAAATTGATTATCTCAGGTATTTGTTATTATCTCAGGTAATAGAAAACTAACATACAGAGAAGAAAGTATGACCCCACTTCCCCCAACCCACATATCTCTTCATTTCCCTATTGGTAGGGTCTGGGTATATGTTATAATGTATGTCTGGCCCAGGAATAACATGACTTCTAAGAATCTTATCAGAAAGGATTTGTAAATGTAAGAATCCTGTACTTATCTTGTTATATAAATTCAGATTTTTATTATTGGATTTGCTTGAATCAAAATTATTTGTATTAGAGGCTGGGACTGCAATTTAGTGGTAGAGCACTTCCCTAGCATGTGTGAGGCACTGAGTTTGATTCTCAGCACCACATATAAATAAAATGAAGGACTGCAGGGCTCAGAGGTGCATGCCTGTAATCCCAGCAGCTCGGGAGGTGGAAGCAGGAGGATTGCAAGTTCAAAGCCAGCCTCAGCAAAAGCAAGGCACTAAGCAACTCGGTGAGACCGTCTCTAAATAAAATACAAAAACTAAGGCTGGGAATGTGTCTGAGTAGTCAAGTGCCCCTGAGTTCAATCCCCAGTACCCCTCAACCCCCAAATAAAATAAAGGTCCATCAACAACTAAAAAGAAAACTTAAAAAAATTATTTGTAGTAAAGATATAGCTCTTGGGCTGGGGATGTGGCTCAAGCGGTAGCGCGCTCGCCTGGCATGCGCGGGGAGCTGGGTTCAATCCTCAGCACCACATAAAAAAATAAAGATGTAAAAAAATATCTATATAGTTCTCACATTTTCAACAGATTTCTATAGCACATCTTTGCTCATAAACTGAAAAATTATGAGGGCTGACCTAAAAAATAATTTTTAAAAAACTAGTTTAAAATGGTCCTTTCACCAATGTCCTGTTGATTGATGCAATAAATCACAACTAATGTGGCTTTAACAATAGGGCACAATTCTGGATATCATTTGTGTGTAAAAATGATATGGAATTTGGCTCTCTTTGGAATATCAAATGCTGAATAGCCCCTGGAGTCCAGTAGCCTTTTATGAAAACAGGGTGGAGGAGTGGGGGAGGGGGGTGGACCCTTCCTATTGGACAGGGGTATTTGCCCAGAGGTCTGGTTTTCACATAAAAGACAGTAACCACTGAAGTCAGTCCGCACTTCCAGTCGTAGAGGTCAGTCAAAACAGAAAGAAAGGAAGATGGCAAGAATAATATTACTTCTCCTTCTGGGTCTTGTGGCTATATGTGCTGTGCATGGAGTATTTATGGACAGACTTGCTTCCAAGAAGCTGTGTGCAGATGACGAGTGTGTCTGTAAGGAATTTTTCTTTTTTTATGCTTTTCATTATCTATCTATCTATCTATCTATCTATCTATCTATCTATCTATCTATCTATCTATATCTCCAATATATCCACTAACAGCACAAAATCGAATTGTACTTCCAAGTGAATTTTCTTCAGTGTCTGTGGTATCAGCATTGCACATCCTGGTCTGTGCTCTTGGGGTCTGACTATGGAGAATTCACTTTTCTAAGATTTTGTTGCAGCACTAATATTTTGGTTCACTTACTCTTTGTGAGTTGAACCCAGTTGCAAACTGGGATGTGTGAGTCACTCTGATTTTCTAGGTGCTTTTTTTTTTTTTTTAACATGCTTATAAAATGTAGTAAATTCAATTTTCTTTTCTTCCAGATACTATTTCTCTGGCTAGTGCTCAAGAAGATTACAATGCCCCAGACTGTAGATTCATCAATGTTAAAAAAGGGCAGCAAATCTATGTTTACTCAAAGCTGGTGAAAGAAAATGAAGCTGGAGAGTTTTGGGCTGGCAGTGTAAGATGAGATTATTAAAAACATACACATATCTTCACACATGTTGCTCTTAATTTTTCCACAATTACCTGTCTGAAACCTATTTTAATGCTTAAAACTGTTAAAAACAATTGGAAATTGTAAATGCAAAAATTCAGGTGTATTGCTATTATTGCATTTTAAAGAAACAAAGGTAATTTCATAACAAAACCAAAGGCAGGTTAATGTGATGTTTTGGCAAGAATAAAACCATAAACATTGGGACTTGGATATCCCAAAGAGTTTGAATCTTATTCAAAAATGTTCCAGAAAACTTGCCAAGTAAAAGGTATGTGTGTTGGCAGTCTAAGTTAAAATATTCTTTTAGGAAACTTTAGTACCCACTTTCATTCCAAAGAATCTGTTTTCTTCAGTTAAAATACACAGGGCCAGACCCTGGGGAGAGATGAAGCAAGGTTGGTTTACATCTTGGTTGGAAATCCCAAAGAGGTTCTAAGGTAATGAAGAATTAGATTGAAATGCATTTCAAGTATCCTTTCATTTGAATTGTTATATACTGAGAAATAGATATCCTTTAAAACAAAAGTATCAAGTAAATACTTTAAAAAATTACTGTCTTTATTATTATTATTTATGGATTCCTAAAAGATTTCAGGCTTAGCTGCTATAAATGAAGTTCCAACTTTGACTGAGTTCCCTGGAAACCAGAGTGAAAGGGAGGTGCTGGTAGTTACGAAATTCTTTTTATCAGCAAAGAGGATACCTGCAGGTTTTGCCCTAACTGATCCTCTTTTGGGTATTCAGGTTTATGGTGATCATCAGGATGAAATGGGAATCGTGGGTTATTTCCCCAGCAACCTGGTCAAGGAGCAACATGTGTACCAGGAAGCCACCAAAGAAGTTCCCACTACGGTAAGCATCTCAGAAGTGAACATTAGAGGTCTCAGATCTTGGGGTAATAATATAGGCTGGTGCTAAAAATGCATTGTGTGACCTACAAGATGTGTTGGAAAAGCCCTCTATTTCCAATGCCAACTTGCCAGAAATAGTGAGGCTTTGGGGGACATTTAAATCACCTATTTGTATTGAATATTAGTGCAATTCTCCTGCAACTCCCTAGCCCACCCCTCTTTTTAAAAGTTTATTATTTTTGTTTTAACTGTATTTTTTTCTGTGTTATTGGGGATATAACTGATGAGTAACAACTGTGTATATTTAAGGGGTAAAACTTGATGTTTTGATATACATATGAATGGTGAAATGATCATCACAATTAAGCTGGTTAACATCTGTTACCTCACATAGTTACTTTTGTGTTTCTATGTGTGTATTTAAAGCACTTCAGATCTACCTTCTTAGCAAATTTCAAGCATACAATACAGTACTCTTTTGTTTTATATGTGAATCATCCTGAAAGGATTCCATGTCACAAAAAAAGAAACTAAAATAATATTAACTGACTCTCACTGACAATTTACACATATTTATAAAAGACAGATGGGGGGGGGGAATTAATACCTGTTTTTTGATAAAAATCAAAAAATTCTAGAAAAATTTTTGAATGCCTTATTTTTGTGACAAATAGACTCAACTTAAGTATGAAGTACATTCATACTCTTCCCAGAGCCCTGGGGTCTGGTAAACTCATGGCAAAAAAAAAAAAAAAAAAAAAAAAAAAAAAAAAAAAAAGATTTTTCTGAGCTGCTTTGCATGATGGTTGTTTTGAAGAGATTTTTCCCAAGGCTAATTACTGTGTTTCAAGCATTGCCTAGCCTACACAAATACCACTCACTTGTCAGCTCTTCTTAGGACTAAGCTTGATCTGTCAAATAACCATAAATTAAAAGTTTATTTGAGGACTTTCATTTTAAGCAGCTTTTGACTTGAAGTGGTAATTATTTTATATTCTTTGGGGTCTGGCCTTTATTTCTTTTAAATCCAGATTTCTCTTTGATTGGATATGATTTTAAAGAAAGAACTTATATCTGTCTTCTGGCCCAACCTGCTCAGTTCAATCTTTTATTTCTTTCTCTCTTTTTCTCTTCCAGGATATTGACTTCTTCTGCGAATAAAAAATAAGCTAAAACTTCAGATAAAAAATGAAACACCAAAAATGAAGAAAAAAGCCAAAATAACAAAGAAGTGCTTGTCTCTAATTTCTGACTTTTGTTTCAAGAGGGGCTGGGGCTTGGGTCTGGAGGTGGAGTAAAAGAGGATTTTCAACTCAGCCTTTTTTACTGTATGCATGGTCTTTCCACAAACAGGACGGAACAGGGCAGTGTTTACTCAAATGAATGAATTGAAACTGAAGAATTAATTTTCGAACTAGAGAATCTTCTTTTACATGGAAATGCATGTAGAAGATGATTTATTTCTAGTTATTTCTAGATAGTAATTCTTCCCAGCTCTTTGACACTCTCTATATAAACTTGGTGAGCCCTAGGTTTTACCTTTGGAAATCATGTTTCCTAGTTATTTGTCTCTCTGGCCATATGGAGCATTAAGAATATATCTAAAGGAATTACATTATTAAGGAGTATTCTAGTATTATTACTTTTAATAATTGATCATTTTGGATGTGAATTTGTTGGGAAATTAAAAAAAAAAGAAGTTTTTGGACTCAGATGTTTGAACTATGTCTCTGAACTTTTAAAATAGTTTCACATATTATTTCGATTAAATAACTTTACCTTTTAAATAATCAACTTACCTCCCTCCAAATTTGAATAACTATATGTGTATATCTGTATGTACTATAAGAGGGCAGTTTATGGAAATAACTGTGTGTGTGTGAGCACGTGCATGGGACCTCAAGCTTGCTGGGCCATTGCTCTTCCACTGAGCCACATTCCCAGTCCCTTGAAGGTTTTCACTCCTCCCTTCCTTCCTTCCTTCCTTCCTTCCTTCCTTCCTTCCTTCCTTTCTTTTCAGTTCTGGAGATTGAACCCAGGGGCACTTTACCACTGAGTTACATCTCCAATCTTTTTTATTTTTGTATTTTGAGACAGGGTCTCACTAAGTTGCTTAGAGCCTTGCTTAGTTGCTGAGAATGGCCTTGAACTTGCAATCCTCCTGCCTCAGCCTCCTGAGTCACTGGAATTGCAATTGTGTACTACTGCACCTGGCTTCACTACACTTTCAATGGAACAGTTTCCCCTTAATAGTGCTCTCACTGATGTTTAAAGCTTCCATTCATCAAATGACAAAGCCAAAAAATGTCTGTGGGCTTTTTCTCTACTTCTATTTCAATTTTTAATTTCTTCTTTCTGTGCAGATTCCTCTAGTCAAGTATGATGTGTCAGAAATATCTGATGAGGGGATACAGATTTTGTGGTCCTGAAAGGCCCACAAGTTTTTCTATAGTTAGCTGGAAATCTGCACTGTAATTGTGTATCAGTAATGTCATTATTTTGATTTACTTGTGAAGTTTTATTTGTTCATATGTAATTTAAGTCTAATCTGCTTAAAAAAGAAAGTTTCTGGGATTTAAAAAAAAAATTAGCATTTGACCTTTGGATATACAGACTGTTTGGGAATGGAATAGCTTTTCAGTTATCTACAATCTGGTCATCCCACAAGCGTGAAGTGTAAGGGTCCGGCGAAGCGTCGGAGGAAGAGACCACAAGAGACTGGCTTCATGCAATAAGCAGGAGGGAGTTTATTGAGGATCCAATTCAGCGCGCTGAGGCCTCAGGCAGGCTCGCTCAAAAAGTGAGAGCAGCCCAGAGCCCCGAGCAGAGGTCAAGCAGTGCTTAAGTACACTTTTTGGGCAGGGCGGGGGCTTTGCATACATCAGGACAAATCATCATGAGGCGTGGGAAAATTGAACAACTCTGAGACATGATTAGTACATTCATTGGCGGGAACAGATTGGATGAGGGTGATTGGTCACTCCTAAGCGGGGTACACATTCAAACTGATTGGTTTTAGGGCCTAAATAACTACGTGACAAACTACACAGAGTCCCAGGTTATTAGACAACCAGGGAGTCAGTGGGAATATTTACTGGGCAGTTCCAGTATTGTCCTAACAGCTACAGGGATTACAGGTTTTGGGGGTAGCAGTGGAATTTTATCAATACCTGGTCTTTTACTTTTTAACTCAGGCCTTGCAGCTTAGAAACTTTACAATGCCTTGTCTTTTACACTTTAACTCAGGTTTTGCAGTTTAGAAACATCTTAGAAATTTTACCCTTACAGAAGAAGGAAGCAGAAGAGAACATTTAAGGCAAGTCAGAGTCTTGGGCCAGGGTCATTTTTCAGTTGTGTACACTATGGCTTTGAGTGAATGCCGCAGTCCAGCTGGGCAAAATAACCGGGAGGTGAGAAGCAACTTAAAGGTTGAAGCGGGAACTGCTTTATTGCGGGGAAACTCAGCGGGAACTGAGCGGGAACTCAAGGTAGCGGGAACCCAAGATAGCGGAACCGCTTTATTGTGGGACAGCAGAGGTATATATACCTAACTGATTACACACAGCTTGACTCAATTAGCATCATTTAGATACAGCAATCAGCCAATAAGGAATCCCCACCATCTAAATGGCTCGGTAGCATTGCCTCACAAACCACTCCTCCTGGCAAACTGCCAGGCGCCATCTTGACTTGATTTTCGATCCCCAAAAAGTGAATGTCATTTTACCAAATTTTTACAGAGGTCATTCAGTAAAATAGCACAAAAAAAGAAAAGAGAGAGAGAGAGAGAGTAAAAAGGAAAGCAAAAAGAAAATCTATAAAACACCCACAGTTTACAGGACTCTAGCTAACTTTATTTCATAAAAGTTTTCAGATATCATCTGGCATCTAGGGCTCACAGCACAATTTTAAAACAGATATTACTCCTACTTCTGTTTCTTTCTGCCTCTCAGTTGCTGGCTCTCCTTTGCCCCTTGAGACGCCCCACACCCTCATTTCACCATTCATCTGGCCTCAGGCTTCCAGCCTCACTCCCATGCTTAGGGCATCTGCAGCAGAATTCCCACTCTGCTGCTATAACATGCTAGATATTTTACTGATAAAAATCAAAGGTAACTGATGCTGATCATATGGAATTTCTAAATCAAATATATTTGTGACACTTTCCAGAGTGCATACACTTTTGGAATTTTATATCAAAATCACCTGAAATTATCTGAAATATTCCAAAGTCATTCCACTAGCAACTCAATGACGTAGTATGAAATGTATGAGTACAATTTTTATTATAATTCCCAGTTCTGCCCACAGCCCTTTATTGGCACTGATGTGCCAGTTAACTACATCCCACCATGTTTTATAAGAATCCATATATTAGATATTATGTAAAATTTGCTTACCTGTGAGATCTATAGGCAGGTGGGTGTGGGCATGCAAAGTTCTCACATCTAGGCTCAATGAAGTAGGATTGCTTCCCATGAATATACCCATTCTGGAAAGAGCATAAACAGCAACACCTCTGGGAAAACTGACCTCAAAAAGGGAGTGTCTCATCACAGTGTGAGAGGCTTGGGTTTCCATACCTGATGGCACTTGTGGCAACTGTAGTGCTGTGAACTGTCCCTCTGCTCTTGTGATATTGGAAGTCCAAGTCCCTGGCCACATACAGTAACAGCCTAGGTGACCATCAGGAAGAGAGGACATCTCCACTGCCCATAGCAGCAAGTATCCACCTGGAGATGAAGGCACAGTGTCTTCTACTCTTCCAAATGAATATGCATGGATGTGAGGTGCATACAAATCAACAGTTTAGTCTGTCTAGATGATTAGATGTTGGGTATACCTTTTTATGTTAAATAATTCTATAAATAATACAAGCAATTTGAAAAAGTTACATTGGATTGGTTTCCCCAAATGATGTCAAAATCAACAGAATACATGTTGTGTAATATGGATCATTGTAGGTTTCTTTGGCATTATTTTACATTGTGAGGAATAATGGCCAAGCTTTTTATTTTTGTGACCACCCTCTATCTTCCCATTTCACTCATTTACAAAATGAGAATAATAATGCCTTTGGGGGTAATAATAACTAACTTTGAACATAATTATGAAGATTAAGTTAAATCAGACACTATAGGTATCACCTAGTGGAATGCACCATCCACAGTAGGTTTGTAATTAAATTTAAATAAAAAGTGAGACAACTTTAAGTTTTTTGAGACCTCTGAAAAACTGCTTTTAAAAGTAAATTAAAGTATATCTTGAGCATCTTTTAATTCCAGAACACTAATTGTTGGGAGCTGCCCTGGATGCAGACCTTCAAGTCCTAATGCCCTGGGCACTGACCAATTGTTGCCTTTAGTCTGGCATGATAGTGCCAGATTGCAATAACTTGGGTGTTACCCCAGCTCAGATAGCAAGGTGTGGCTCCAGGTATAGGCATCACCCACGGGAGTTGAGCTACACTCACCTGTTCCTTTGTAATCCTACCCCTTGCTTCATTTAAATGCCTTCTCCCCACTAAAAAAGTTCAGCATGTGCTCCTCGATCTCTTTTCTTGCCTGCCTTGTCCCCCTTGTGGGAGCTGCAGCTGAGGAGCGGTCATCGAACCCAAAGAAAAGGTACTTTCTGTGTCTATGTCTTTATTTAGTCCCCAAATTCACTTGGAGTGACCCTGACTGGTTTAGTCATGAGATGTGACAACTTATGTTAGTCCTCAGATTTTTCTGAAATTATCTACGAGGCAAGTTGCAAATACATGCTGCAAGCACAATGAGGCAAGCATGCATGTGCACACACCAGCACTGGTGTGTGCCTACATGTGAGCATGACAAATGTTATTCTTCAAGTCTGGGGTGATATATCTTTCCTGACTTCATTATTGGAGAAGTGTCTGGTGCTTTGTCAGATTTTTCTTTTAAGCCTTGGCAAAAGAGAACAAATCAGGGAGGTACAGTTCCTTTACAAGCACCCTTATGTTCCTACTTTGTCCTCTCCCTCTCACCCTCTAGGGTTCTCCCAAAATGTTGCAAATGGTAGGGGGCATCCGGGCCTCACCCTGTTGTTCCATTCCCAGCCAATAATGACTTCACTTGACTTCAGCCATTCCTCTGAGTGCTTGTCCTTGGGATGACTAATACATAAGTGGCCAGGAAATACTAATACATAAGTGGCCTTTTGAAGAAAACCTTTATCCTGCAGAAACTATTAGCCTTGACCTAATTAATGGGTCTTTAGATCTGCAGAAAACCTCATTTTCAAGGCACTGACTTTTGAATTTCCTGGCTATTTCCTGGGAACAAGCATTTAGCAAATGACAAGAAAGGGCAATTTAAAGCAGGGCTTTGGTAATCTGTGAACACATTGGGAGCTCAATCCTGAAGATAAGGTAGCATAATATGCTTATTCCTGTGGTAATAAATAACCTTCTTTGTTAAAGAGTTGTCTTTTGTTCAAGGAACGAATGGTTAGGACTGCTGTTTTGCTTTTTTGCAAAGCTGTATGAGGTAAATTAGAAATCAGAACCCCCATCAAATATTAAGACTAGAGACCCATCCTTTAAATTCCTGACTATGAATTCATAAGACCCTTTCCAAATCAGGTCTAGCAAGGGTTTTTTTTTTTTTTTTTTCGGACTTTCTGTGTGATTTATCAAAGAGCAACAGTGTATCTGAAGCAATTTTCAGAAATGGCAATTTACAAGTAGACTTTTATCAGAGACTTCCTGGTGATGGCAGGTCTCTTCATTTCACCACCCACTCCCAAATGCTTTTGTGAAGACACTGTTTGCATGAAAAATTTCTGAGTCACAGTTAATTTAGTTCAGTGTTCACAATGAACATGGCAACTAAATCTAGCAGTAGTTTTCTGGAAGCAAGGTTTTAGAAAAGCCCTCTACATGCCATAAGTGGAAAGAAAGATAATCTTAAGAGTGTCAGCCTTGGGCTGGGGCTGTAGCTCAGTGGTAGAGTGCTTGCCTCGAATTTGGAAGGCCCTGGGTTCTATCCTCAGCACCATGTAAAAATAAAATAAAGGTATTGTGTCCATCTACAACTAAAAAAAAAAAATTAAAAAAAAAGAGTGTCAGCCTCTTTAGCATCACCCTTTCCTGACTTAGATAAATATGGCCCATTATTTCTTCTCATGTTTATCGATAGAGGGGGTGTATATGCCCTCATGGATCAGATTCAAGGCAGGGAAATAGTAAGCCTGTTCATGTAGTATTTAAACAAATCCCAGGAGGGGGTAAGTATTTCATCTCTGAGTGGAGAGAAGAAATAGGAGTAAGCATGAAGAAAATCTCATTCCTTCAATCACCAACCTCATCTATTTGAAAACAGAGAGGAAAAGAGAGCGAGAAAAAGAAAAAAAGAAATGACTACAACCTATAATATTTGTCTTACTCTTGAAATACAATTTTAGGCCTTCTGATATCTTCTAAGCTGCCCCACCTACAAATACCATGGTATATCAGCAATTTAATCAAAAATGATGTATTGATCCATTTATATAATCTGCCCTCGATGTTATCTAGCCCATTATGAACTAAGACAGAGAATGTTCCCCAACTCCTGATTTAAATATTTTTCTAATGGAAGTTATTTTCTGTCACCTGTGAGCAATTGTTTTAATCATTTTTTTAAAGTGTACAACATGCTTAAGTCAGCATGTTCTGGAGGTAAAAGATGAGGTGGTCCTACCATTATCTCACTACCTTTCTCATCTCTTTTTACCTTCCCTCCTGTTTGCCGATTTGCTTCAGCATGTGAATTTTATCAAACCAAATGAATCAGTCAAGATGGGAAAACTAATTTTGTTTGAGTGATGCTATATGTCAAGCTGGGGAGAAAAAAGATGCCAATACCGCCTTTTAGATTTGAACCAACCAAAGGCAGAAATACTGCATCATGGCCGCTGAGTGCCTACCCAGCCCCCTTCCCTGGATCACTGTTCATTCTTGGTTTATCATTTCTCTTCTGGCTTTCTCTCTTTCTCTGCACCTTATGACACCAAAATGATTTAAGAAATTTAAAAAATCAGCTTCTAGACCTTTCCCTGGGTTTTAAGTTATACTATTAGTGCTGCCACAAATGGATTAGCAAACAAAACTGAAGCGTTGACTCTGAAAGCCACAAGCAGACACACTTCAGTTGATGCTCAGTGGACAGAAGACAGTGGAGGGTCACCCAAGCCTGTGGAGGCTCAGGAACAGCCTTACATGCCAATCTGTCCTGCAGGAAAAGGCCGGGGGGTGGGGCTGGGAACACTAGGTGAAAAGGCAGGTGGTCATAGGGAAGAGAAATCAACCTTTGTGAGCACCAAGGGCAGACCAGTGTCTTAGATCAGCAGACCCTGAGATAGGGATTTATGTGCAGTGATTCATCAAAGAATGACTCCCAAAGGAAGGAGGTGAAGGAGAGAGGGACAGAAAGGCAGGGAAGGGGAGGGGACCTAGCCAGGCTGCCATTTTATACCAGGTCTTTTAGCCACTGGCTTCCATTTGACTCTGCAGGGGGCTCTGGTGTGCAATAAGTTATGCCTCAGAGTCATCCAGACCCAAAGCAAGAAAGGTGATCTTTCTTCTGACCTGTCAGTCATTGCTCTGGTCCAAATGTGTCCTCCAAATTTCATGTGTTAGAAAGTTAATTTACAGAGTCATATGTTAATGGTATTTGAATGGTGGGGCTATAGGGAGGTGATTGGGCCATAAGGGCTCTGCTTTCATGAATGGACTAGCCCATCCATGTATTAAAAGATAAATGGATTGTTCCAGGAGTGACTTTGTTATAAGAGTCAGCTCTCTCTGGAATATTTGTTCTGTCTCTCTACATAATGCCCTTTGCCATGGCATGTTATAAGGAGGATCTCACTAGATGCCAGCATCGTGTTCTTGGACTTCCCAGCCTCTGGAACCATAAAAGGAATAAACGTGTATTCTTTGTAAATTCCCCAGTCTCAGGCACTTAGTTATAATAATAGAAAATAGACTGAGACAGTCACTGAATATTGCAGTGGAGGGGTATTATTCTGAGATAGTTCTGCATATAGGCAAAGTGTTCTCAAGTAGGCTGTAGGTGCTGGAGATGGCAAACCAAGGCTAGAAGATACATGAAGACACTAAAATGTTATTCTGGGGATTTGGGTGTTACACTGATTTTAGGCTGGTTCCATACAAGGTGCTTTTCATTTCTTTTCATCCTCACACTATCTCTGAACATGCATAAATCCCTGTCACATCCTCTGTGGGAAGAGAAGCTAATCTAGCCTCAGATTTCCATCTTGATTTGTTTCTGTAGACCCTGAAACTTTCTGATATGCAAGTTAGTTGTGAGAAACTTTAGTAGGACTAGGGTGACCTCCAGTGGCTAGATTGGATCTGCTGTACAGAGAGACATTTCTAAACTGGTGTGAGCATCTTTAGCAGCATTCAGAATCATTCATTGCTCTCAGGGCCACATTCTCAGAGGGACTCTCATCCTCCCCCTACACACACACACACACACACACACACACACACACACACACAATCTTAAAGTCTGCTTGACATTTGGCATAGGTGGGGCTAGTGATATGCCTGTATTGCTGATCTTATAATAAATTTAACAAATTTAAAATTTTACAAATTAGGGAAAGCCAACATTTTACTTTCAGATTTGATTTGCTTGTTTGCTTTTGATATGGAGCCCTAGAGAGTTTATAATTTGTTTTAGTTGACTTCATTCATTTATAGAAAACTAGCAATAGCATCTTGTGCTCAGAGAGTAGAAGCTTGTCTAGAAAACAATGAGCACAACTCCCAGCCTCCTCCAGGGTGCCATGGGGTAGCTGAAAGGCATAGGGCTTGGTGTCCCAAGTCATTCACTTTGGTAAAGTTTGGAAATAGGGATCTGAAGACAGAGAGTCTGGCTTCACAATCCACTGGCCATCCATGACCATCTGCTGGAATATGATTAAAGGAAAATTCATCTGGGTATCTACTTCATCTAACAGAAAATTTCTCACCTGGGGGCTATTTTGACCACTAACTGCACCTGCTGGGGACATTTGGCAATGTATAGAGAAATGTTTGGTTGTCACAACTGGAGGGGAGCACCAATGGCATGGAGAGGGAGAGACTAGACATCCAACAATAGGAAAGCTGCCGAGGTGGAGAAGCCCTAAGTCCTACTTTAAGAGGTGGTATTCATCAATGTATGAGTTTTGAAAGAATGACAAATGCAAGGAAGGCCTAAGCAATTATCTGACTGGGTGTTTGTTTTCCAAGTCCAATTTGGAGTGTATTTGTTCTGTAACGAGCCATTAGGTAGAGCTGGTACTTGAAAGATAGGTTTGGGCAGGTTCATCCTGACACACACACCACCACGCCAGCCAGAGCCCAAAACAGACAGAACTGCCATCTGCAATTGGCTGCTTACAAGAAAACACCAGATGCCTCCTTTCTCCATGATTTTAAATGTGTTCCTTTTGCTTCATGCCCTACTTGTGCACATCCTTGTTCCTGAGATTTAACATCTTGCCAAACGTCCCCCATCAGCTCCAGGAGGGCTCTGAGCTTGTGAAGGCTGACGTGTGATAGGGTTAAGAAGATTATTTGCATTTCTTCTGAAGTCCATTTTTCTTCTCCTCTAGAAGATTGCTTAATTGCTTTTCAAACAGCGATCACGTCCTCCTCACTTTACAGAGTCTTCTTGATGATTACAATGTCCTATTATTTTTCAAATAAAAATAGCACTGCCTTACCCCTCTGTAATGTATGCACTGTTGATTTCAATAGCACCAGCTGTCTTTGCCCGACACGGATCTCTGTTTGCCTTTATTTCCCCTCCTCTGCTATTGTCATCCAGTTTAACCTTTCTTGGGAGAGCTTCCTAGGCACATGATTGTATTTATAGAATCGCGGTGCATTTGTGGATACAATTAAAATTTAAACATTGCACACTGAGCCCACTGTTGACACTTCTCATTTCTTAGAGGAAGAATTTACTTAAACATTAATGACTAAATGTGCAATGAATGTTTCAGAGTGTAGTTCAGTTCTGAGAAGGGGAGAAAGATACCAATCAGTTCTCATCTGTAAGAACTGTGGATTAAAAGAGAAATGTCATCAGAGACCTAATGCCTCATTTGAAATGTGTTGTTGCTTTTTCTCATACTCAAAGCATACATGGATGTATACCTGAATGAAACCTCAACTTAATTATTGCTCTAGTCTGCCTTGTTATTTTTTATAGTTTGAATATGGCTCACATGATTTTTAAAAGTTGTTATTAAATTTAAAAGATGCAAAAACCTCTTTTCCTCATATGACATTGTACTGAGTTTTTCAGAATGGAAGCTTTGAGCCACAGGAAAGCAAAAGATGGCTAAAATATATACAAGGAATTGGAAGCTGGGTTTGAGTCCTACAAACACTATATTCCTGTGCCTTCTCCCCTCCTGAGACTTGTCAATAAAGAGACATCCACAAAGTGAAAGAACCAAATGAGTTGTAAATATCATCTTAATTAGTTTTTAGGCAAGCATCCAATAGCCTCATCTTCCAATATGAGACTTCTGTGACAAAGGAGGGTCTGGAGAATGTGGCTCAGAGTGGGAAGTCTACATAAGATTTCCTATTTCCTTGCATCCAGGTCACCTGCTCTGTGGAATGGGATTCAACTAGCCATGTGGACCAACGTTTGATCCACTTGAGTACTAATGGAAAAGTTAAAACAATAGAGAAGATGAGTAGGTGCTGTGATACCTTGTTCCATATCATCTGTATCTTTGCCCCATGGCATTTTGGGTCATGGGAGTTCACTTTTTCATGGTAGTCTGGAGATGGCAGGGAATTAACAGCCCGGGAGCCTTTAAGCAATGATTGGCAGGGTTGGTGTAGCACACCCCACCTGGGGAGGGGAAACCTTTCAATTGTGGAGTCTTCATTATCTCCCAGAAGTCCCTAGTGAGACTAAGCTCCAGGATCCCACAAAAATGGCCTTCTCCATATCACTCCCATCCTTTGTGGCTTTCTTCTCTTCCTGCTTCACTTTGCTACTTTCCTGTTCATCTTCTCAAAATTCACCTTCTAAACAAATTGCTTGGAATCAGATCCTTGTTTCAGAGTCAGCTTCTTGGGGGAGCCAAGGACAAAAATATGCCTGGGTCTGTTCCTACCAGGCAGGACCTGCCTGGGGGGAATTGGAGACAAACAGCATGTAGGAAAAATACTTAGCACTCTAAGGCACAAGAGGTGACACAGTCATATGTCTTCTAAGCCCTATTAGTCCCAACCTAGTTGTAGAACTTGGCCCATTGAGTGTCTCAGATTCTGACCAGTAAGACTTGCCATTCCATCACCACTGGGGAAGAACTAGAAGGAAGAGTAGCAGAAGAGTTGGGATATTCCCCTCAGGTTCCCAGCTCATCCTACTCCTCCCTTCTCAAGTAAAAGGAAAAAAGCTAAAGCAAAGATTTCTTTTCCCAATAGTTCAGGTTCATCCCAGGCTATTTCCATGGCAAACCTGCAAATGCTCCAAGCTGCCTGTGGTCAGAATTTTCTGCCAGCCTACATCCCTGCAGGAAGGCAGCATAGGATTTGTCTCTATTTCATATTCAAAGCTTCTTACCCTTCCAGCCACCCGTCGCTTTCAGATTCATCAGAGTTCTTTCTTTACTATTCAAACACGACTGTTCTTTAATTCCTCCACTGCCTGGTAGGAACACGACTCAGAGCTGTGAAAGACTTGTAGCGCAGCCTTTTGGGTGTACTTTATTAAAAGGTAAGATTATGCTTGAAGCAAAGGTTAGGCAAACATTTGCTCAATGCCTTAGAACTCAACAGAGAAGGAGAATTTTCTCAAGTCAGGAAGCTGCAGAAAATGGCTGCCAGGTTAAGAAAGGTCTTTACTTAAAGGTCAAACCAAAATATAATGGGAAAAGATTTTTAAAAGCTTGAAATCAGGGCTTTTTTTTTGAGGGGGGGGGGAGAGTGATTCCAAGTAGATATTTCTTTCATTTTCCAACTTTCAAAAATTTATGTCAGTCTTGAGACAAAGTTTTTCTCAAGTGCGAATGTATAATTGAAGGGGTGCCAATAAATTGGCTCTTGGTGATGCCTCTGATTTAAATAGAAGGAAAGTTATTAAGCATTTGGAGATACCAGCCTCCCCTTAACCATCAAGACTCAACCAAATGCCTTGCAACTTTGTAGCTCTGTTTTTCTCTGGACAGCTCCAAGTTCTAGATAACCAGGTCTGGTCCTGTTTGCTGTCATTTCATATCTCTCTCTCTCTCTCTCTCTCTCTCTCTCTCTCTCTCTCTCTCTCTCTCTGTTTTTCTCTCCCTTCCTTGCTGTCTTTCTATCAATGATTAAACCCAGGGGTGCTTTACCACAAAGCTCCATCCCCAGCCCCTTTTAATTTTTTTATTTTGAGACAGGGTCTCACTAAGTTGCTGAGGGTCCTGCTAATTTGCTGGGGCTGGACTCAAACTTGTGATCCTCCTGCCCCAACCTCTTGAGTCATGGGATTACAGGTATGTACCACCACACTGGGCTAGAGCTGCACTTCTTGAATCTGTTTCAGGGCCAGAAACTTTACATTTCACAGTTGTGAATTTTGCAGAGCCTTTCCACTGGAGGAAGGAATTGCAGAGCCTGGCAGGGAAATAGGGACAGTACCTAAGTTTGGAAAGCTCAATTTTCCCAGAGACTCATATGTAGGAGGCCACCCAATACTATGAGCAGGCTCCAGGCAATACTCATTCCATGATCAAACAATGAAGAGGTGATGATGCTTTTTGGTTATTTCCCAAGCCCTAAGCTATGTGCCCTTTAAGATCCAGCATCATTTCTCTTTCCCATCTGATTTAATAAAACCCTCTCAAAAACTTGTTTGAATGTGTTACATGGTATTAAAATGACACTGTGATACAGGTGGATTTGATGGATGGTTTTGCTTCTGTGAGATTTGTAGCAGATAGTTCACTTCTCTAAGATTGATTGGTACCAGTTGTAAACATTGTAAAACACTGCTTTACTTGCTAAATAGTCACTGCCTTGAAGCCTCCCTCCTCCAAGTGTCTGTCCCTTCATTGCCACACCCGCTTCATAAGCTCCTATCCTGATACCACAAAGATCTCCGACAGTTACAGGATTAATGCTTGGAATAACATATATCCTCCTGGACTCTGCTTCATTTTGATAGACTGGTGCACATTCTCTCTAATCCTTATGCATTAATCCAGTGACACTCAGCTCTCCTCACTTTCCTTCTCTGTGGGATCTGGTTCTTCAAAGTCTTCGGTTTATTGGTTATTTCCGGATAGCTCAAACTTATTTCCTATATTTTGCCCATCTTTTCTGGTTTTCTTTGCACGATTTGGTATGCAATAATAAGTCTATCACTACTGGAAGCAGGAACTTCTTCAGTGGGACAGATAAGTCACTGTTGAACTACTAAGAGTTTGGTTACTTGCAGCCAAATGAATCCCTAACTGATAAGCTTGCTGAGACCATGCCGTGCATGTGATCTATGCTCAGTTGGCATGTGTAACTGAGAAGGAGACTGAGAAGCCTGCCTCAATTGGAGGGGAGAAACAAAAAAAAAAGCAGAATCTTGAAAAAAGTTAGTACTTCAGGATAATGAGTGAAAGATAATTTGGATTTCTTCATTTTTTTTTGGGGGGGGGGGAAGAAAAGAAGAAGAGATCCATAAAGTGTACTAACAGGATGAAAGGGTTATTAGAAAAGTTTTGAAACTGCTGAGTGGTAATATTTTTAACTCAAGTTAATAACTTGCTGGAAACCCAAGAGGGAGGCATTTTGTCTTAGCTTTGCCATTAAGCACAAAGCCTAAACTTTAGGCACATGATTTATAGCCCTCAGAGCTCTGCAGATTTCATTAAAAAGTACTAAATAAAGCCTGACACCTCCCAAGGTGTTCCATAGGCTGGGATATGGAGAGATAAGGAATCTTTTCCAAGGTCAAACTCTAGGCAGCAGTGAGCCCACAGATATGAGGTTCACTGAAAAATAAACATTAACTCTCTCTCTCTCTCTCTCTCTCTCTCTCTCTCTCTCACACACACACACACACACACACACACACACACACACACACACACGTAGTGGGTTAGAAATAGTCTAAGTCTTTTGCCCTCTAAGACAGGTTGTATTTTCCAAAAATGGTCTATCAAACCACATGCTCTTACTAGGATGGATACAGATTCTCTTTCATTAAGAAATGAAGTCTCCTCCTTTCCTTTGCAGCTGGGTTGATGTGTGGAGCTGGAGAACATGATGCTATGTACCTCTAAAGATAAGTCAAAAAAGAAAATGCTACTTTCACTGGCCCTCTTGGAACTGTTGACCTTGAACTCTGCCACCAGTCATATGGAAAGTTCTGGCCAAAGGCCTTGCTGAGGTACTATTTGACATCCAACATTGACTACCTATTATCAATGTCAGCAGCAGCAGCAGCAGCAGCTGTGTGAGCAAACGAGGCTTCATTAGATTCCATTCTCCAGCCTTTGACTGCCTCCATGGACACTGCAAGGAGCAGAGATGAGCACCCTACAGAATTCCCAATTTGCAAGTTCATGGGCAAAATGAATGTTGCTTTTTTTTTTTAAGCATAATTAACTTTATTTTTTATTTTTATTTCTTACATACGTGACAATAGTGGAATGCATGTAAAATTAGGAGTGGTTTGTTTTGCATCAAAAACTAACTCCCCTTCCCTAGTTCTGTCGTAATGCTTATGAGAATTGCTTAGATATCATTCATGACAGAAGTTACCTGACACACACAGTCTACCAAATGCTTTAGTGGTTCAAGTGAGGACATAAAGGTGAAACTCTGGCTCAATAAAGCTTCCATCTGGCATGAAGTTTTCCTTGTTGGCATGACTGGCAAAAATATTGAGTGCAGTTCTAGCCCCACCCTATGAGTGGATTTGGCATTAGAGTCTGTGTGGGTAACTTTATTGAGAAAAAAATCAGAGACAAAGGTGAAGGAAGATTTGACAGAGACCAGAAACCGAATGTCCATATCTATTTTCTCCTCCTTCCCTTGATATCTTTCAGGAGGGCAGATGAATGTCCAGTGTCTCATTGCAGGGTTCTTCTGCCCAGAGGAGTCCAAGCCACCCTAAATCTTAATATCTCAAATAATTAACAAATAATAAAACACAACACTCAGAAATATATTTACAAACAGTGAAGGCTATGATAGATCTAGTCCACATGGGTTCTTGAACTAGACAAAGAAAATGGCCCCAGTGGTTTATTTAAGGGGGTATACCAAAGGCAGGAGTAAGGTTTTAAGGGTGGAGTCTTGCTTTGCGATGTCTTGCAGTCAGCAGGTTGATTGACGTTTTGGTAAGTTACACCCATCTCAGGTGCTGTGTGGAATCTTAGGCAGAGCTTGAGGGGGAAGTTCACTTGCATCAGGCAGTCAATCCCTGTTGGGGTACTCCAGGGAGTTCCCAGTGCCAGACTTATCCCCTCAGGAGGCTACTAATCACACACAGTCCACACACAGCCCACACCAACAGCTCATGACAGATATCGAATTCCTGACTTTTAACAGCCCAGAGACCATCTTGAATAATGATTCCTGTTGCAGATGCATGTGATGCTCCAAGCGACTCCCCTGCAGTGCACTGAGTCTTGCTGCAGACAAGGAGGAGAGATCCACACCAATTGTGCATACTCCCTCGGTTCTATTTTCTGAAGCTGTAGATAAATAATCTACCATCCAGATGAGCAGGGGCTACTGCCCTGGGGACAGCCCTCCACAATGGGGGATAAATGTTACAGCCTCCCCTTCCTCAAATGGAGTAACGCTGAGCTGTGTTCCACAAGGTCCCTCAGAGAAAACCTGATACTGAACCCCAATTGCCCACAGCAGTAAGCTGCTCAATAACACTTCTTTATCTGGCTTTTTTTCTTTCCCTGTCTCACTTCTCTGACTCACCTACTTCTACGGGTTGGGATCAGGTCCAGAATAAAATGCTTATGATGAAGTCCTTATTTCAGGGTCTGCTTTTTAGGGAACACAAATCAACAGAATTACATTACCCAGCTTCCCTTGCAGCCACATATGGCTACATATCTATTTTTCTTGACCGCACGGTTACTCGATAAATTATGATTTCTCTTTTGTTTCTCTTAGTCAACCATTCTAGGGTGTGGCCTGTTGTCTAAACTTTCTTAGCTTAGAAATTAAGATAATAAATTTCAGAGCCCAAGAGCCATATTTTTTTTGGGGGGGGGTACTAAGGATTAAACTCAGGGGCACTCAACCACTGAGTCACATCCCCAGCCCTCTTTTGTATTTTATTTAAAGATAGGGTCTCACTGAGTTGCTTAGCACCTCATTGCCAAGAGCCATGTTTCTAGGGTTCAAATCCTGGTTTACTCACTTACCAACTTTGGAAGTTTGCTTAACTTTGCTATGTCTCAGTTTTTTCACCTATAAGAAAAAGATGGTAACAATAATAGTAACCTGGTTGTGGGTGTGAAATAAGGACATAAATGTTAAGTGTTAGAAAAGTGCCTGATGAATAATGTTAAATCACAGAAGTAATATAATATATATACATATACACACATATATAATATAATATATATATAATATTATATATGTATATATCAGTATTTTTGTGATATTTCTGTACATATATGTGTATATGGACCATGGTTACATTTCTCCACTATCAATTTCCACATTCTATTTCTATGGGAAAATGGGTGAGACATCTTCAAACTGATTCTGCTGAGAGAGGGTGAAGTTGGGGGAAATGCCCTGATGCCCTTGTTCTCTGTCAGGTGGAGTGTGGACAGTTAAGGGTATTCAGCATCAGTCTTGATAGATAAGTGCAGATCAATGTTCAGACTCTGATTTCTATCAGTACATTAAAATTTGATGGACTTTGCTAATCATAGCCAATTTAATCACATATACAACTCTTTTAGAGATTTACCTTTCATAAACCTTCTGAAACTTCTTAGTTTTGTGCCCTCTTTCATCTTGAACTTTAACACAAGAAGCTTTACCATATAAAATACTTTCTCATGCAGACAACATTTCTTTTACCCTCTAATTTTCCATTCTAAAATGCATTTCCATACCTATAACTTTCTTTTCTTTTATCTTTTCTAGTTTTAGTTCCTTTCTTAAATTCATATTCTGAAACAATCTTTATGAATGTTATCTGTGAATTTAATTTACACAACAAATTTCATCCCCAGAGAGGGTCAGACGATTTGGCATATACAAAAACTTTGCCTTAATCTTTTTTTCTCCCAATTTGCACTTAAGGGGTTGGAACACAATGCCATCAACTTTAAGTGAGATTCCCATTGTCATTTGTACCCACAGCCTCCTTTGGGGCCTTTTTATTATTCTAGGCATATGGATATTCAATGGAGGAGGCCCTCTGCATCCTTTTCTTTAGGCTTCCTTGAAGATCCCTATGCCAAACCTGCCAACAAAACACAGGTTGGCTTTAGTTTCTGTTTTTTTTCTTTTTTCTCTTTTCTGGGTGCAGTTGTTTATCCTGCTTGTCTCCCCAAGCATTCACTTGGATGGGTTACTGTTAGAGCAAGAACTGCTCTGCTCCAATGATGGATGGATATCCCCTGGCCAAATGGGTTTTCTGTCAGATTTTAAAGGGGAGACCATTCCTGTCCCCAGGTCATAAACTGATAGTGCTGGAACCTACTGCCACATATCCTTTGTGGTCAGCAGTCACCACCCTCTACGAGCAAAAGGGGCTGAAAGGCAGGGTAGAGGCCAGCTTCTCTTTGCCTATTTTCCTACATTCCAAGCTGCTTTCCTGGGATTTTTTCCCCCCAAGGCTAGTATCCTTGACCTTTAAGGGGATAATATGCAGCTGCCTGGGGTTGGGCTTAGGAACAGAGCTGGAGGTAAAAGCACTGAGTTTAAAAGATTTAAATATTTTTAACTCTTTCTTCTGGTGTCTGTTACCCTTGCACACAAGAGGCAGTGCTTATTTGCACCTTCAACTTAGTTCTTGACTGTTCAGATTCCTTATTATGTAACTTCATAAATGCCTGTACATATAGAATCTCTTCCATATATTTCACCCCTGACAGACTAACTCCAACTGCAAGATTGTATAATAATCCAGAAAACCATTCAAATGTCAGGTTATGTAACAATAAAACGTCTTTCCTCTTAGACAGGCTTAGACCTATAGATGACCCATTCAGCCAAGGTCTTTCTTTCCAAGAGACTACTTACTGGTAAGATCAATTTAGCATGGCCCATTTTTAAAGGGCCAGTAACAGATTATAAAACACACACACACACACACACACACACACACACACACCCCACACACACAACCAGGGAGGATCCCTGAAACCATGGGTGACATGGGAATCTTTAAAACAGGAAGAATTACACATACAAATTTCTTCCACTTACTTTACCTCTGACAGACCAACTCCAACTGCAAGATTGTACAAAAAAGAAACACAGACAGATAAGCAGAAAATAGCCCCCAAGCCATGTCTGACAGACAGGAACATTTAAAACAGCCAATATCTTTCCTAAAAGATTATCCATAAGATCAACAGCAGTATTTGCCCATGTCTTAAGAGAGGCAGCAATAGATATAAACAAGCACAAGACAGACAACCATAAGGAATTCCTGAACCTATAGCCAATGAACAGATGAGAACCAAGAACAGACCAGAATGGAGTAAAATCACGAGGTTCTCAAGTCTTGCTTAACCATAACTCCTACACCAAAACAAAAATCAAAACCAAAACCAACCAAACAAAAAAACACCTCCTATACCAGTGGCACCACTGATGTCTCTTCAAAGAGGGACGAGATTTGTGGACTCAAGGGTCTCAGTGTGCACACCAGGGTCTTACCAGATGGCCTAGGATGTTGCGACTTGAAAACTGGGTGTTCCAAACTGGATGTTTCAGTTTCCTTTTTCTCACTGTGGACCAAGATGGAGCAAGCTGTATGGTTCAGGAAGAGAAGAAGGAAGTTCCTCAAAGCAAAAGGAGCTTCTGTAATTGCTGGGACAGTCTCTCAGTCCTGCCCTTTACTCACCAGAATTGCTCCTCCAGTTCCATCCAAGGCAAACTCAGCTATCTCCTAACTCTCCAGCAGCTGGTTCTGCACAAGTTTGCAGCCACCTTGCATCAGCAAGGAAATGGGGTTGTTGGGAGAGTCAGGCCTGCCCTAGAAAGCCAGACTGGGTGCTGTTCTTGGGTCCCATTTGGGGTGCCATATTTGTTACTGAAAGCTCAGTCCTTGTCTCCAATGCCAATCCAATAACAAGGACATGGTTTTGAGAAAAAGGAAACAAAAAAGTTTCATTGCTTTTCTAGCAAAGGAGGACTCTTGTCCTAGAGGCTGTGATTTTCTTTATATAGTCTTTTAAAAAAAATTGTTCTTATTAGTTATACATGACATTAGAATGTATTTTGACATATTATACCTATATGGAGTAGAACTTCTCATTCTTTTGTTTCTACATGGGCATGTAATCATACAGACATATATAATGTCTGATTCATTCTACTAACTTTCCTATTCCCATGCTCTCTCCCTTCTCTTCAATCCCCTTTGTCTAATCCAAAGTACTTTTATTCCTCCTTATTGGCCTTTCCCTTATTGGTGTTAGCATCCACATAATCAGAGAAAACATTCGGGCTTTGGTTTTTGGGGATTGGCTTGTTTCACTTAGCATGATAGTCTCCAGTTCTATCCATTTACCTGCAAATGCCATAATTTCATTCTTCTTTATCTTTTTAATATGGCTAAGTAATATTCCATTGTGTATATTATATACCACATTTTCTTAATCCATTCATCTGTTGAAGGGCACCTAGGTAGGTTCCGTAGTTTAGCTATTGTGAATTGAGCTGCTATATCTAATCACTCTGATGAAAAAATAATGGTAGATTCCCCCTCCCATCCCAGATGTACCAACATGTGAATGATTTGAAGGAATTCTGGCTGTGAAATCAAATCAAGAGAATGCCTTAATTGCAAGTGTGCTGATAAGGTTGAGAAGGCAAACCAACAGCGCATTGTTGGTGAGGTGATTTCTGTAGACTTGGGTGGCATGAAACTCCTGCAGAAATGGGCACAGGTGGAGGACCCAAGGTTAGAGAGGTGGAGCACATGCTTATGGGGCCATGTTGCCCCCAAAGGATTTGCTGAGTTGGCCATGTGATTGGTAGTCTGTTGCTTGGTTTCACTTGCGGTAGTATTTGTATTTCCTGATGCCTATGAACTTGAGCAGAGGTGACCCACATGGAAAACAAAGATGGTCTCCTTGACTCTGGTAGGATGAGCACACCTTGTCCATAAGTGCTGCAGTCTGGCTGGGCACAGAATCACCAGCCACTCACAGCTTTGTAGATTCAAACAGCAATTCTTTATTCCCGAACTCACACCGGCCTCTACACACGTTCTGGGGAAATCCAAGTTCTGGGGCCAAAATCACATACTCCACCAGGCCTTTTTCCAAATACTTTCTGAATCCCACGAGAACTCAACTGGAACTCGGGCAGCAGGATACACCCTATTCCCAGCAGGAATAACCTTAAACCTGGAACCGCCCTAAACCCAGATTGTCCTAAACTGGGAATGCCCTAAACCCAAATTGTCCTAAACCGGACCGCCCTAAACCCAAGGAGCGGGATACTTCCTAAAACCTGCAGGATACACCCTAAACCTGGATCCACCCTGGTCCTTGAGCAGGGTCACCCAAGGAGCGGGATACTTCCTAAAACCTGCAGGATACACCCTAAACCTGGATCCACCCTGGTCCTTGAGCAGGGTCACCTTTCTCAAACATACATGCAATGTCACAGCGAATGTCCAAGGCAAGTCCATTTCCACGAGTCCTTCCTCTAAGCAACATGGAGTACGCTGGCAAGGAAATTTTGATGTGTCATTCCTATTTGGCAATGGCCCTCAGCACATAAGCACACACTCAGTTAGCAGATTTCAAGAAAGAATTTCAGTGTAGAATCCTTTGAAAAGGAAACTGTCATTGGACAGATCTTGAAGATGGGATTGGAAAAGAAAACTTTTTTGTTTGTTTGCTTTTTTGTACCATGGATTGAACTCAAGGGTGCTTAACCACTGAGCCACATCCCCAGCCCTTTTCATATTTTATTTAGAGACAGCGTCTTGTTAAGTTGCTCAGGGCCTCACTAAATTGCTTGAGGCTGGCTCTGAACTTGCAATCCTCCTGCCTCAGCCTCCTGAGCTGTTTGGATAACAGGTATGTGCCATCACGTCCAGCTAAAAAACCATTTTTTAAAGGCAGAGGATTTTCTGAAAATTCCACAGAAAAAAACTGTGAGAGATTAATCACAACTCTTGTAGCAAAAGCTGATGTCCACTCTTGCTCTAGTTTGGGCCACTCAGAATTTTCATCTCACAGAGCTGTTCCTTTTCAATAGGAGCTAGAAAAGCATTTAACTACTCAGATTGATGGGATCCTAAAAAAACAACAACCTGGATTTATTGTTAATGCTTTCGGTAATGATAACTACCAATCAAGGATTACTTCCTAAATGCCAGTTCTGTCTTGCTTCATTGAATCTCAAATTGATACTCTGAGATGGGTGATTTTATTATTCTCATTTCATAGATGAAGAGTACGAGAGATAGATTAAATAACTGAACAACAATCAGAACTAGCATGTGGTCTCAGAGAGTCTGACTATAAGCCCTCTGTCATAGCCACTATTCTACAATGCATCAGTTAGGGCTCAAACTTTAAATTTTTTATTATATTTCCTGAAAAATCTGAAATTTGGAATTTTGGACTTTTTAAGATTATTGTACTTAAGAGACATAGATGGTCTTCTAATTGTTTTCTTTCTATAAGCCAGATTCATGTTTTACTCTTCTCTTCTAATTGGAATCAAATTCACATAACCTAAAGTTCATCATTTTTAATATGTTCTCAATGTTATACATCTATCACTAGTATTTAATTTCAGAATATATCACTCAAAAGGAAACCCTGTATTCACTAAATAGTAATTCCCCATTCTACTTCCCACCCCACTCCTCTGGAAAACACTAACAAAATTTATGTCTCTATGAGTTTTCCCATTTGGGACATTTTTATAGAAATGTGGCTTTTTTTCTGACATTTTTACTTAGCATATGTTTTCAGGTCTTAGCTGTGTTGTAATATAAATTAATTCTTTATTTCTTGTGATGACCTTATAATATAACAATGGTTATTAAGATACCACATTTTATTTATCCATTGATTAGCTAATGAATGTTGTTTCCACTTTTTGGCTATTATAAATAATGCTCATATGAATGCTTATGTCCAAGTTTTTGTGTACATATGTGCTTTCAATTCTCTTGGGTACATAACAAGGAATAAAATTGTTGCATTATGTGGAATACTACACTTCAGTTTTTGAGGAACAGCCAGTATGTTTCCTACAATGGCTGTACCACTTCACATTCTCATCAGTAATATATAAGGGTTCCCATATTTCTACAATCTGCAATATTATTATTACTTTTTGTCTTGTAGCCATCCTGGTGGACATGAAGTGGTATTATATTATGCTTTTGATTTGTATTTCCCTATTAAACAATAATGTTGAACATTTTTTGTGTGTGCTTACTAGCCCTTTTAAAAATATATTTGGAGAAACATGCATTCAAACCCTATGTTCATTTTTTAATTTGTCTTTTTATAAGAGTTGTTGGTGTTAGATCCTGATCAGATTCATGATTTGCAAATATCTTCTCCCATCATATGGACTGCCTATAAACTGTCTTTGTAGGGCTGGGGTTCTGGCTCAGGGGTAGAGTACTTGCCTTGCATGTTTAAGGTACTGGGGTTCTGGCTCAGGGGTAGAGTACTTGCCTTGCATGTTTAAGGGTTTGATCCTCAGCACCACATTAAAAATAAATAAATAAAAAGATTGTGTTCATCTACAACTAAAACAAATTTAAAAAACTATCTTTGTAGTACTCTGTCATTTTAACAAATCAAATTTCTTTCTCTCTTTTGTTATTGTTTATGCTTTTGGTGTCGTATTTAAAAAACCATGGCCTAGTTCAAGGTCATAAAGATTTATGCCTCTTTTTCATTTCAAGAATTTTATCACTTACATGAGGTCTTTGACCCATTTTAGCTTTTTTTTTTTTGCATGTAGCCTGAGGTAGAGGTCTAAATTCTTTCTTTTGCATGTGGATATTCAATTGTCCCAGACTATTTGTGGAAAAGACAAATAAAATTTCCCATGGAATGACTTTAATACTTTACTCTTGTTGGAAATCAACTGAGCATACATGAATGCATTCCTTTATTGTCCCTTAATTTTATTTTTCTGATGTATATGTCTATCCTTATGCCAGTACCACATTTTTGATCACTGTATTTTTATAGTAATTTATAAAATCAAGAAATATGATTCTTCAACTTTGTTCTTTTTTTAAAAGATTATTTTAGCTGTTTGGGTTATACTGCAATTTCATATAATATTTAGGATCTGAATGCAAATTTCTGCAAAAAATAGGCAATTGGAATCTTGACAAAAATTGAATTAAGTCTATAGCTCAGTTTGAAAAATATTGGCCTTTTAAGGATACTAAATCTTCTACCCCATGACCAGTAGATTTCCTTCACCTCCAATTTAGTTTTTTTATGGATTTTCATGCACATTTTTTCCTTTTATGTTGAAAAGAGATAGATATACTAGTTTTCCAATTTGGATATGCTGTTTGCTTCTTTTTCTTGCCTAATTACCCTGGCTAGAACTTCCAGTACAGAGTTGAATAGAAGTGGTGAAAGTAGACTTCCTTGTCTTTTTCCTTACTTTAAGGGGAAAGCATTGTTTTTTTTTTTTTTTTTTTTTTCCACCATTAAGGAAAGATCAGCTGTGGGTTTTCACTGATGACCTTTATCAAGTTGAAGGAGTCTTCTTCTATTCTTAATGTGTTGAGTATTTTTATAACAAAAGGGTGTTATAATTTGTCAAATGCTTTATTCTGCAGCTTTTAAACACACCAGTCAGGTGCTCCTGTTAAATTGTAAATCAGACCATGCTACTCTTGGGTCAGTGACATCCTGTCACGAGCCACCCATGGGTTGCATGTGGGTCACCGTGCATCAAAGCCTAGTGGATAGAAACATCTTCTGTCTGGGAATGACCAGTGGACATTTTCCCAGGGACAGTGTGAATTTCTATATCACTCTGCTGTGGCCCACACAGCACCTGAGATGCGTGTAACCTGCCAAGATATATATCAACCTGCTGATTGTAAGACATCATGAAACAGGACTCTACCCTTGAAACCTTATCCCTGCTTTTGATGTACCCCCTTAAATAAATCACCAGATCCATATATTTTCTTTTCAGCACCCATCCCTAGATCTATCAGGGGCTCCACTTTATGTAAATATATTTCTGATTATTTGTATATTGTTTTTCACTAATTATTTGAGAATTTAGGTTTTTGGGTGGCTTACACCCTCCTCGGCAGGAAGAAGAACTCCCCAATGAGATGCTAGCCAACACCCTGGTTAACATTCCAATCTTTTGAAGAGTTAAAAACAAATTCTTATAAGGAACTAAAATTCTGGTCTCCTATCCCTCTGATTTCCTATTATTATATTAGTGTGTTTTTCATTATTATAACAAAATACCTAAGACTGAGGACTTTAAAAGAAAAAGAGGTTTATATAGCTCACAATTCTTGAGATTCAAGGACATAGTACCAGCATTGGCTTGGCTCTGATGAGGACCTCCTGGTGTATAGCGTCACAATGGCAGAAGCCCATGTGAGAGGAGAGATCACATGGTGAGACAGGAGCCCAGAGAAAGGGGAGTGACTAGCAATAGCTTCCTACTAGGCTCCACCTTTTAAGGCAACTGCCACCTTAATACAGCCACTCTGAGGACCAAGCTTCCAACACTTAAACCCTTGGGAACACACTCAAACTATGTCCAAAACAAAACACTCTTCTTTTGTCTATGGTCTCACCTTTCCAACTGCCTCACTGATACTAAACATCTTGAGCTGACCTCTACATTGTCTCTGCTGGAAACCATCATCTCTAGATATTGTTCTGGTTCAGTCCGCCACCTTTTCAAGGCATTGCTCAGTTTCACCTTCTCACTGAGGCATTTTCTGACCACTTTATTTAAATTTGACCACCTCCACAGCATACCTAAATCTTCCCAGTCTACCCTATTTTAATCAATACCATTTATCTTCTATATGCTGCACAATTTATTTACTTACTGTGTTTGGTCTCTATTCTCTGTTTCCCCCAATAGAATTTAAGCTCCACGGGGCTAAGAATTTTCATCTGTTTTGCTCAGCACTTGGAAAAATGCCTGGGACATGGTAGGTACTCATTTTTTGGCTGAATATTGTAGGCAACAGCATGCTGGTAAATGTTTAATAACTAGCTCTCCAAGGGGAAAAAAAAGCCTTGATTTGTAGCATTTGTCAGTTTTCATGGTGCAAATACTCCCAGCATGCTGATTTCATGCTTCCCCACAGGATTGCAGATACCATGTTAGCACATGATATCATTGAGAGAAGACTTCAGAACAGCTGTGCACAGCTGGGTTTCCCAGTATGTCTCTGGTTCTGGGCTAGGGATAAAATGTGGATTTCATCTTGTTTGAATGAAAAGTTTGAATGACTGGTCATACTGTTGAAAAGGATATAGAAACAGCCTGAGCTCACCAGGATAAATGATCTAATTACTTGGGAATGTTGCAGGAGTATAGGAAGGGTATTTGTCATTTTATTTCAGAAAATTTATTTAGGAAAGAGATAATAGGACATTCTGAAACTCTTTTATTTCTCTAGTTTGCTTTTTCTTTTTCTTATTTTTTGTCTTTTTCTAAGCCTTTTATCTTAAAAGCTGAATATTTTTTAGCCCTACCAAAGACTATAATTTTTC
The DNA here is from genome assembly GCF_964194105.1 of Spermophilus citellus. Taxonomy (NCBI): domain Eukaryota; kingdom Metazoa; phylum Chordata; class Mammalia; order Rodentia; family Sciuridae; genus Spermophilus; species Spermophilus citellus. The sequence goes on from NC_138185.1 coordinate 42,068,669, forward strand.
ATTGTAGGAGAAATATTTATATAGACAAAAAATAATTTCAAAAATAGTTTCCACTTCTAGGTCTGTGAAACGGTATGAGTATTGTAGCTGTTTTAGCTGTACAGGAGAACTTGTAACAGGTCAAGTGTTTGTGACAAGGAACCATCAAAGGACAATCTCCATTTGCTTTTTGAGTGAGAAACATCTTTAAAAAATGGATGATCCCTTTTCTTCTGTTTTGATGAGTGGATGGCTGAAGAGTTAAGGTGCAGATATATTGGAAATCCCTGAGTACATGAGAAACATTCAAAATCACACAATGGGGAGACCTGGAGTATAGACCTACTGTTTTGGTAAATTGGTTTCCCAGGCAGAAGAGAAGCAGGTGAGAAACAGGTGAGAATGAAAGAGGTGGGGAGTCCTTTAGGAGGATATTGCCACAGGTGTGAGCAGTGATGGGCCAAGATCCACCCCACAGGACTGCAGACAGCACATAGCTTAGTGGTACGCCAATAACCAGACAGCACATAGCTTAGTGGTAAGCCAATAACATAGCTTAGTGGTAAGCACATAGCTTAGTGGTGGCCCTTATGAACAGGTGGAAGAGAAAGGAAGAGAAAGATGGTGACAGCATGCTGATGTTGTAATTTGCACATCTAAAAGAAGAACAGGACAGAAATGGTGAACATAGATTAAATATATAGTTTATTTAGAAGTGTTTCTTCCTTCTTTTATTTTAATATTAGGGAATGAGTATAATTTACTTGACTCTATTTGAGTTAGAGAAGAAAACTATGCAGAGAACCATGGTGAATGAACTCATAGTAGCTCCAGGATTTTTTTCACAACAAACATTTATTTATCAAATATGAGTTGAGCACCTACTCTGGTATGTCATGTCCTATTATAGGTCCTAAGAATATGGTGGTGGAAAAAAATGGAGTCTAAATTATTTGTTATGATTTGGATGTGAGGTGTCCCTCCAAAAGCTCCTATTAATGCAGGAATATCCAGAAGTGAAATGATCAGATCATGACAATCATTTCCTAATCTATCCTGGTTTGAATAAACTGACTCGGTGGTAACTGTAGGCAGGTAGGGTGTGACTGGAGGAGGTGGATTGTTGGGAATGTGTCCCGGAGGGTTGTTCTTCCTGCAGTCCTTTACTCTCTTTCTTCCTCTGCTTCCTGACCCTGCCATGAGCTGAGCAGCTTTTCTTCCCTGGGCCCTTCCTCCATCATGTGCTGCCTCACCTTGAGCCCAGAGCAATGGAGTCGGTCATCTATGGATGGAGACTCCTGAAACTGTGAGCAGTTATTTTGGCCACAGCAAGGCAAAACTGACTAAAACACTGTTAAAGGAAGAATTCACTGAAGGTAAAATCATGACTCTGTGTGAGTGCCCAAACAAAAGACAGAATAGCCGAATGGGAAACAAGCAAACAAACTGATAAGGGGTTAATTTACAATACATATCAGGAACTGTTACTCTTTACCAACAATGAAAACCCCTGAATAAGCTGTGAAAAAATGGGCTAATAACCTGAATAGCTATCTCACCAAAGGAGACACACAAATGACCAATAGCTTATGTGAAATTATCCCATTGTGGCTAAACATCAGGGAAATGTGAATAAGACCACAATGAGGTATCATCTCATTCCTATCAAGATGACCATTAGATGTCCTTCAGTAGATGAATGGATTAAAAAAATGTGGCATTTATACACAATGGAATATTACTCAGCACTAAAAAATAACAAGATCATGGCATTTGCAGGGAAATGGATGGCATTAGAGCAGATTATGCTAAGTGAAGTTAGCCAATCCCTAAAAAACAAATGCTGAATGTCTTCTCTGATATAAGGGGGGTGACTCAATATGGGATAGGGAGGAAGAGCATGAGAAGAAGACTACCACTAAATAGGGAAGAGAGGTGAGAGGGGAAAAGAGGGAGAAGGGAAGTTGCACAGAAGGTGGAAGGAGAACCTCATTGTTATACAGAATACATGTATGATGTTGTGAGAGAAAAAGAAAAAAAAGTGTGTCACATTAGATTGGATAGAGAGAAAGGATGGGAGAGGAGGGGAGGAGTAGGGAGGATAGGAAGGGCAGCAGAATAGAATAGACAATATGATTGATATATGTACATTCCATGTATGTATTATATGTCAAAATACATTCTGCTGTCATGTATGACTAAAAAAAATAAATAAATTTTTTAAAAAATAAATAAAATAAAAAAGATGAACATTATCAAACAATAGGAAGAAGTATTGACAAGGATGTGGAACTCTTGTGCAACATTGGTGGGATGTGAAAAGATGCAGCTACTATAAAAAGCCCTATGGAGATTCCCCACAAAATTAAAGCTAGAACAACCATAGGACCCAGCCCTCCCACATCTGGAGATATATATATATATATATATATATATATATATATATATACACATATATATATATATATATATATATATATATATATATATATATATATTTGAGAGAGAGAGAGAGAGAGAGAGAGAGAGAGAGAGAGAGAAGAGAGAATTCTTTTTAATATTCATTTCTCAGCTTTTGGCTGACACAACATCATTGTTTGTATGTGGTGCTGAGGATTGAACCTGGTCCTTTTCCTAACAACATATCTAGATTTCTTTGAGGGTAACCGGCTGCTGCATTTTGTCTAGCTGTCTCCATGCAAAATTCCTCATTGGCAACCTTCCATAACAAATATTGTCCTCCATTTAGCACAGATTTACACATGCTAGCCCAATCTGCTGGCATCATGTCCAAGTTGGTAATGGATTCGACCATGCTTACCGTGAAGGGTGCTTGGGGACCATAGGTTGTTATAGCCTCCTTTAACTGCTTCACTGTTTTGAAATCTAAAGCACAGTGAATTTGCTGCCCTCCTACCTGTTCAAGTACAGGGCATGCTAATCTTTGAGGTCCTGTCTCAGGATCCCATTTATCAACTATGGGGGTTGAGGGCCACTCAGCTGTCTCCATAGGTGGAGCTGTTGGTTGAATTACACCCTCTGGTGATAGAACAGAGTTAGTAGCAGCCTCCTGTTGTAGCCTTTTTCCTAATAGCCCCTTTTCCTTTAAATTTTCTTCCTCTATCTGACTAGCTCGAGAGACTTTCTCTTTTGCTTGATCTAAAATGTCTTTCTCCGTGGTCTGGACCTCTAACAATTTACTTAACACTCTTTCAGTTTGTTTTTTACTAATTTCTAATCTACTATAAAGATAACACAACCCAATAAGATAACACAAAACAAAACTGAAACTGAATGAAACAAAAACGGAATAAAAAATCGTTGTATCAATTTTCTCTTCCTCAGGGCCGACAAACTTCAGACCTTGAGCCAACCATTTTTCCCAGTTTGCCTGAGAAATTTCTAGGGATAGGCAGCTTGAAACAAAAACAAAATAAATCAAAACAAGAACACATTGTTTTTTGAAATGGTCACCCATTCTTTTGCTCTCCTTCAGGGGCAAGGGCGAGTAATTTCCCTTACCTCCAAGTTTCAGGCATTCCCTGTACGGGCCACCCAAATGCCGCAGTCTGGCTGGGCACAAAATCACGAGCCACTCACAGCCTTGTAGATTCAAACAGCAATTCTTTATTCCCGAACTCTCACCAGTACTCTACACGCACATTCTGGGGAAAATCCACTACCTCCACCAGGCTCTGCATACCAAAATACCCTCTGAATCCCACAAGAACTCAATGGGAACTCAAGGAGTGGGCACCTGAGGCAGCAGAATATGCCCTATTCCCAGCAGGATCCACCTTAAACCCAGATCCGCCCTAAACCTGGATCCGCCCTAATCCCTGAGCAAGGTCACCTTTCATGCAATGTCAGTGCAAATGACCTGGGTCCAAGGCAAGCCCATTTCCACAATGGAGAGTCCTCCCTCTAAGCAATTGGGTAGGCTGACAAGGAAATTGCCATGCATCATTCCTACTTGGCTATGGCTCTCAGCAACATACAAACAAAGATGTTGTGTCCACCGAAAACTAAAAAATAAATATTAAAAATTCTCTCTCTCCCCCCCCTACTCTCTCTTAAAAAAAAAAAAAAAGAATTGCCATTAGGATCTTGAAGAGATGGTTGCACCTCATGTTCCTTGTAGCATTGTTCACAGCAGCCAAGAGATGGACAACCTAAGTATTCCCTGTAGATGAATGGATAAAGCTAAAGTGACATGCATACACTATGGAATTATTATTTAGGATTTGAAAAAAAAAGAAATCCTATTATATACTACACTATAGATAAACCCTGCGGACATTATGCTAAGTGAAATAAGCCAATAACAGGACAAATGAGTCCACTTAAATGAGGTATCTAAAGTACTCAAACTTAGAAGAAGAGGATTGAATGGTGGGTTTCCAGAGTTGGGAGAATAAAATAGGGAGTTGTTCAATGGGTAAAGGGTTTTAGTTATGCAAAATGAAAAAGTTCTAGGAATACACTGTAGAACAATGTGTACATAGTCAAAAATACTTCACTGAATACTTAAAGTTTTTATGAATAGGAAAATGAAATGATTTTAGGCAGATAGAAAAGTCTTTCCCTTTGTTTTAACTTCTTTTAAGATATATAGAAAAGACTACATATAGATATATGTCCTCTTTCACTTTTTATATAAATTACAGCATATATTACACAAATGTGGTAAAAATTGTTTTAAAAATGTTACTTGGAGATTATTCTATAATACTAAATAAAAGGTCTCACTCATTAAAAATAAGTTAGTTATTTTATAGTTTAGTTTAAGATGAAGGACTATGTTAAGATAATTTTGACTTTTTTTTCTTTGCTTCAGCATTTACAAGAACAAGAAGCTCAATTCCTGTGTGACTGTAGTGAGAAACAAACACTTTAATTTATTTTCCTGCTTTAACAGCATTGGAATTTATAAACCAATTTATAAATGATAAAACTTTTGTTGATTTTTTTTGTTTTTTCCTAGCTCATTTGAAAATATGGTTAACTGAATTATTTGCACATCACACTACAAAATACATAGAAATGCCAGAAAAAAACATTAAATATCCTTTTAAAAAGTGCAAGACAAATCTAATAGGATCCAGAATAACTAGGAAAATGAAATCCCATAGCACTAAAGGGGAAGTAAAGCTTTGGGTATTAGGCTGTCTAAAATATTTGGGTTTTAATGGCTATATGATGTGGGAAAATCAGAAATGGCCCCTGGTCTTAGCCTTCTCCTTGGAGATTTAGAATGTAGATTTCTCAACATTCAGGACTTTGGAGGAGCTATACTTTAGGTTTTCATTTTGTTTGAGGGGGAAATCTATCAATCAACAAGGCAATAAATTACAATTTAAAAATATCACACAGATGTGTTAAACAGCAGATTAAAAATAGTCAAAGAGAGAATGAGTAAACTGGAAAATTATTTTGAGGGAATCATCTAGAATATAGCACAGGGCTGCTAAGGCTTTTGCCATTGGAGCTCTTGCTGCCTAATTAGGAACCCTGGATCCTGTGGGTCCATCTTGTTGCAGCCACAATTTCTGCTGCCATTTCTGCTGCATCATTTATGTTGGTGTCACTGCTGTTGCCAGAGACACAGACAGCAACTGGAATCAGGAAGGGTGTTTGTTACCTCCTCCTGCCTTCCCATAACCTGCCAGTATTTCTTTCTAGCAATGTTTGTCTGGAAGGCAGCAGGCAAGGGAGTCTAGTTGTTGCAATTGGAAAGACTACAATATTCAGTAAAGCACAGATGGGTGAAGTAGGAGTTGGCAACAGACAGACCAGTGTGTGGCACACTTAAAAATCATTTCAGATGCCTCCAGTGGAGTGGGGGTGGTGGTGGTGGTATGCAGTACAAAGGCCTAAAAATAGATAATTATAATTAGGTAAGTATGAAAAATTGTAAGAGGGAGGAAGGGAGGTAGAGATACAAGTAAACTTGAGGTTTATTATTATGGTCATGGATCAGTAACTGACGTCAAAGGATGACTGTAATGAAAATGTGATCTGGGTATGTGACTGCAGTGACACAGCAACCAGAGGAACCTAACACCAGTGCCAACTGCTCCTCCAAAACGATGTTGGCCAGATTGTAGGAAACCCAGGCAATCCCTTTAGGCAAAAAGTAAACCAGATGGTTAACAAACCACCAGTGCTTTCTCCTTCTTTTCCTTCCTCTCTCTTCCCCTCCCCGTCTTCTTTCTTTCCCTTTCATGGTATAAAATTTTCAGCAAGGATACATTACAATCTTGGAGATCTGCTTTGTCTTGCTATTACTACCCAATTATGCCGTGTATGTAAGATCCTTCTGAATAGATCTTTAAACTACTTACCAAGGAGTGGCCTGCCTCTTCTTCAACCTGAGCTTACCTTCCACTCCTAGCAGAAGATGGTTCTGATTTTGGCAGTGATTTTTCCCAATAATGATGAACCAAGAAAATGATATAATCACTTCATTTAAAAATGAAGCAGAGGTTAACTGCTATTAAAGAAGATAAATGGTTAAAAGTTATTGACTCCTAGAGTTCGGCAAAGAATGCGAACACCTGGGGAAGGAAATTGTTGGTTTTATTTGAGCCTTCTCTGCTAGTTCAATTTTTGATTATGTGCATGTATTGTTTTGGAAACAAAAAAAAAACCCCACTAAACTAAAACTTTAAACATAAAAGTTAAATTTTATATTACACTTTGTTACCTAAGCTTTATAATGTTTATAACAGTTTTTTTATGATTACAAATTTAAGTAAATATTTTGGATGTTGGAGATGACTCTTAAAACAATTGATTTGTTGGAAATTCAGTTTTGTTTTGATATCAGTGATTATTATTATATTTTATGCCAAAAGATATTTTATTAAAAAAATGGTTGTGTCTATTTTTGGTGAGTGTGTTGTCACTGGAGTATAATAAATACACTTGAATTTGACAAGGGAGTTTGAATTTGAAAATCACCCTAATTACTGAGTTTTAATTCATGTGGGTCAAGTTTTCTTAGGTGGACAGCAAAAGAAAAATAAATGAAAGGTATAATCTGAAAAATGTGGTACATATACACAATGGGATTCTATTCAGCCATAAAGAAGAATGAGATTATGTCCTTTGCAGGAAAATGAATGGAACTTTAGAATGTGATGTTAAGTGAAATAAGCCACATTCAGAAGGTCAGGGGTCATGTGTTTTTTCTCATATGTGGAAACTAGAAGGGAAAAGGAAAAGAAAATTAGCAATGGGGTGATATCATGAAAATTGGGAGATCAGTAGAGTAAAGGGACCAGGATGTAGGAGAAGGGAAGGGAGGTAGGAGCAAAGTGCAGAGGAATGATATTGACCAAGTTTGATTGTTATATTGTGTGTGTGTATGAATATGTAATGATGAGTCCCATCATGCACAATTATAATGCACCAATAAAAAACATGGAAAATGAAAAAAGAAAGTATAATCTGTTCCATGGTTTTCAGGAAGAAGTGCAGGCAGGTGTTGGAGGCCACCACCAAGTCAAGATGGTGCCTGGCAGTTTGCCAGGAGGAGTGGCTTGTGAGGCAACGCCACCGAGCCATCAAGATGGTGGGGACTCCTTATTGGCTGATTGCTGTGTCTGTAGGGGAGCAATGCTATGATTGGATGATGCTGATTGAGTCATGCTTTATGTAAATCAGTTGGATATATATACCTCTGCTGTTCCGCAATAAAGCAGTTCCTGCTTCAAACTTCACAAGTTGCTTGCCACCTCCTGGTTACTTTGCCCAACTGGACTGCGGCAGGCAGGTATAAGATGGCTATGAGGTGGAAGCCTAACAAGAACAAACCAAGTAATTCACTCTCCACTTTTCCTCACTCACTCTCATGTCCATGTCTCATGCTGTCTTTCTTCTTATTCTTTCTGCAGCCTTTTTTTACTTTTCTCCTATGTTCATGGATAGACAGAATTAGTATTGCCAAATGGCCATACTACCAAAACACTGAGAAAAACTCTCAGTGTTTGTGGCTACTAGTACCACTTTACTGCAATGTACCAATAGGGTAAAAATGTTCCCTTTTCTCCATATCCTCTCTGCATTTATTATTATTTATATTCTTGATGAATGACATTCTGACTGGTGTAAGGTGAGATCTCAGTGTAGTTTTGATTTTCATTACCCTAATTCCTAAGTTATTGAATTATTTTTCATATATTTGTTGGCCTTTTGGATATCTTCTTTTGATCAGTGTCTAATTTTCCCATTTATTCATTTTGTTATTTAATTTGAAGGGAGTCAAGTTTTTTGAGTTCTTTATATATTCTAGATATTAATCCTTAAAAGAGTAGCTAGCGGGCTGGGGATGTGGATCAAGTGGTAGCGTGCTCGCCTGGCATGCGTGCGGCCCGGGTTCGATCCTCAGCACCACATACAAAAAAACCCCCCCAAAAAACAAAGATGTTGTGTCTGCCGAAAACTAAAAAATAAATATTAAAAATTCTCTCTCTCTCTCCCTCTCTCTCTCTCTCACTCTCTCTTTAAAAAAAAAAAAAAGAGTAGCTAGCAAAGATTTTCCTCCCATTCTGTCCCAAATCTTCACATTCCTCATTTTTTTCTTTGCTGTGTTTTGTTTTGATGCCATCCCATTTATTAACTCCTGGCATTATTTCCTGAGTTTTATGGGTTCTATTGAAAAAGTTGTTGCCTATTCCTATATGCTAAATTGTTGACCCTACATTTTCTTTTAGAAGTTGCATAGATTCTGTTCTAATTTAAAAATATTTGATCCATTTTGAGTTGATTTTTGTGCAGGGTGAGAGATAAGTTTTATTCTTCTACATATGAATAACCAGTTTTCCCAGCACCATTTGTTAAAAAGTCTGTCTTTTCTCCAATGTATGTTTTTGGCACCTTTGTCAAGGATCAGATGACTATAGATGTGTGGGTTTTTTTCTGTCTTCTATTCTGTACCATTGGTTTATTTTAAGAAAATATTAGCTCTAGCAGTCTTTTGGTGAAATTTTTTGGTTCATGTATCTGTTTTTATACTTTTTGTTACTATAGCTCTGCAGTGTAATTTGAAATCCCGAATGGTGATGCCTCTAGCATTGCTTTTTTGGCTTAGAATTGCTTTCTTTATTCTGGGTATTTTATTCTTCCAAATGAATTTTAGGGCTGTTTTTTCTAGTTCTATGAAGAATGCCATTGATATTTTGATGGGAATTGCATTGATTCTGTTATTGTTTTTGGTAGTTTGTCCATTTTAACTCTGTTAAATATTAATTCTGCCTATCTATGAACATGGGAGTTCTTTCATATTGAGATCGTTTTCAATTTCATCATTGTCGTCATCTCCTCCTCCTCTTCCTCCTCCTCCTCCTCCTCCTCCTCCTCCTTCTCCTCCTCTTCCTTCTTCTCCTACTTCTCCTTCTTCTTCTGTATTTGTAGATGGACAGAATGTCTTTATTTTATTTATTTTTTTATTTTTATGTGGTGCCGAGGATCAAACCCAGTGCTTCACACATACTAGGCAAGCACTCTGCCACTAAGCTACAGCCTTCCAATTCCTTTACTCAATGTTTTATAGTTTTAATTATAGAAGTTAGATTTATTCCTAAGTATTTTATTTTTCTTGAGGCTATTGTGAATGAAATTGTTTTCCTGATTTTTTTCTCAGTAGATTCATTGTTGGTATATAGGAAAGCTATGGGTTCTTGTATGTTGATTTGTAACCTGCTAGTTCATCAAATTGGTTTATTAGCTCTAGCAGTCTTTTTTAAAAATTCTAATTTGTTATATATGACAGCCAAATGCATTACAATTTATATTACACACATAGAGCACAATTTTTCATATCTCTGGCTGTATACAAAGTATATTCATACAATTCATGTCTTCCTACATGCATTTAGGGTAATGAAGTCCATCTCATTTCACCATCTTTTCTACCCTCAGGCCCCTTCCCTTCCCCTCCCACCCCTCTCCCTATCTAGAGTTCATCTAATCCTCCCATGCTCCCGCTTCCAACCAAAAGATTGCTAGAGCTAAGAGGCTGATGCATAGCTCCAGCAGTCTTTTGGTGGAGTTTTTGGATCTCCTAGGTTTAGGATCATAGCATCTGCATACAGTGATAACCTTATTTCTTGTGCCAAAGGAGTCTTATTAAGGAAGTTGGGGCCTAATCCTACATGATAAAGATTAGGTCCTACTTCTTCTTCTGTTAGACTCAGGGTCTCTAGTTTTATTCCTAGGTCCTTGAGCCATTTTGAGTTGAGTTTTGTGCATGGTGAGAGATAGGGATTTAATTTCATTTTGTTGCATTTGGATTTCCAGTTTCCCAGCACCATTTGTTGAAGAGGCTATCTTTTCTTCAATGTATGTTTTTGTTGTTTTTGTCTAATATAAGATAACTGTAATTATGTGGGTTAGTCTCATGTCCTTTATTCTATACCATTGGTCTACCAGTCTATTTTGGTGCCAATTCCATGATGTTTTTATTACTATTGTTCTGTAGTAGAGTTTAAGGTCTGGTATAGTGATGCCACCTGCTTCACTCTTCTTGCTAAGGATTGCTTTAGCGCTTCTGGGTCTATTATTTTTCCAGATGAATTTCTTGACTGCTTTTTTTATTTATATAAGGAATGTCATTGAGATTTTGATTGGAATTGTATTAAATCTGTATAATGCTTTTGATAGTATGGTCATTTTGACAATATTAATTCTGCCTATTCAAGAACAAGGAAGATCTTTCCATCTTCTAAGATCTTCTTTAATTTCTTTCTTTAGCATTCTGAAGTTTTTGTTGTAGAGGTCTTTCACCTCTTTTGTTAGGTTGATTCCCAAGTATTTTATTTTATTTTTTGAGGCTATTGTAAATGGGGTAGTTTTTCTCATTTCCCTTTCAGAGGATTTGTCACTGATATACAGAAATGTCTTTGATTATTGGTGTTGATTTTGTATCCTGCTACTTTGCTGAATTCTTTACTAGTTCCAGAAGTTTTCTGGTGGAATTTTTTTGGGGTCTTCTAGTTATAGAATCATATAATTGGCAAATAGTGCTAATTTGAGTTCTTCATTTTCTATCTGTACCCTTTAATTTCTTTCATCTGTCTAATCACTCTGGCCAGTGTTTCAAGAACTATATTAAATAGAAGTCGTGAAAGTGGGCATCCTTGTCATGTTCCAGTTTTTAGAGGGAATGCTTTCAAGTTTTCTCCATTTAGAATGATGTTGGACTGGAGCTTAGCATAGCTAGCTTTTACTATGTCGAGATATGTTCCTGTTATCCCTAGATTTTCTAGTGTTTTGAACATGAAGGGGTGCTGTATTTTGTCAAATGCTTTTTCTGCATCTATTGAGATGATCATGATTCTTTAAGTCTATAGATGTGATGAATTACATTATTGATTTCTGTATATTGAACCAAACTTGCATCCCTGGGATTAATCCCAGTTGATTATGGTGCACAATCTTTTTGATATATTTTTTGTATTTGATTTGCCAGAATTTTATTGAGAATTTTTGTCTATGCTCATTAGCGATATTGGTATGAAGTTTTCTTTCTTTGATGGGTCTTTGCTTGGTTTAGGATTCAAAGTGATATTGGCCTAATAGAATGAGTTTGGAAGTGCTCCCTCTTTTTCTATTTCTTGAAATAAATTGAAAAGTATTGGTATTAGTTCTTCTTTTAAGAGTCTTGAAAAACTCAGCTGTGTATCTATTCGGTCCTGAGCTTTTCTTGGTTGGTAGGCTTCTGATGGCATCTTCTATTTCATCCCTTGAAATTGATCTGTTTAAATTGTGTATATTACCCTGATTCAATATGGGCAAATCATATGACTCTAGAAATTTGCCGATGCCTTTGATATTTTCTATTTTATTGGAGTACAGGTTTTCAAAATAATTTTTAATAACCTTCTGTATTTCTATAATGTCTGTTGTGATATTTCTTTTTTCATTATGAATTTTAGTAATTTGAGTTTTCTCTCTCCTTCTCTTCATTAGCATGGCTAAGGGTTTGTCAATTTTATTTATTTTTTTCAAAGAACCAACATTTTGTTCTGTCAATTTTTTCAATGTTTCTTTTGTTTCAATTTCATGATTTCAGCACTGATTTTAATTATTTTATGTTTTCTACTGCTTTTGGTGTAGATTTGTTCTTCTTTTTCTAGGGCTTTGAAATGTAATATGAAGTCATTTATTTGTTGATTTTTTTCTTCTTTTAAGGAATAAACTCCATGCAATGAACTTTCCTCTTAGTACTGCCTTCATAGTGTCCCAGAAATTTTGATAAGTTGTATCTGTGTTCTCATTCACCTCTAATTTTTTAAAAAATGTTTTAGCTGTAGGTTGACATAATGACTTTATTTTTATTTATTTATTCTTATATGGTGCTGAGGATCAAACCCAGTGCCTTACCCATGCTAGGTGAGTGTTCTACCACTTAGCCACAACTCCAGCCCTCTAAATTTTTTTAAATCTCCTCCTTTATGTCTTCTGCAACCCCTTGTTCATTCAGTAGCATATTATTTAGTCTCCAGGTATTGGAGTAGCTTTTATTTTTTATTTTGTCATTGATTTCTAATTTCATTCCATTATAATCTGATAGAATGCAGGATAGTATCTCTATTTTTTTAATATTTGCAAAGAGTTGCTTTGTGGCATAATATATGGTCGATTTTAGAGACGGATCCATGTGCTGCTGAGAAAAAAAGTGTATTTGCTCATTGAAGAATGAAATATTCTATATATATCAGTTAAGTCTAAATTATTGATTGTATTATTGAGCTCTATAGTTTCTTTGTTCAACTTTTGTTTGGATGATCTATTCAGTGGTGAAAGAGGTGTGTTAAAGTCACCCAGAATCATTGTGTTGTGGTCTATTTTGAACTTGAGAAGAGTTTGATGAACATAGATACTCCATTGTTTGGGGCATATAAGTTTATTATTGTTATATCTTGTTGATGTTTGATGAATGGTTCCTTTAAACAGTATAAAATGTCCTTTTTATCCTTTTTGATTAACTTTGGTTGAAATCTATTTTATTTGATATGAGGATGGGAACACTTGCTTGCTTCCGCAGTCCATGTGAGTGGTGTGATTTCCCAACCTTTCACCTTCAGTCTGTGGATGTCTTTTCCTATGAGATGAGTCTCATGGAGGCAGCATATTGTTAGGTCTTTTTTTAAAAAAAACCCAATCTGTCAGTCTATATCTTTTGATTGGTGAGTTTAGGCCATTAACAATCAGGGTTATTATTGAGACATGATTTGTATTCCCAGCCATTTTTGTTATTTTTGGTGTTTAACTTGACTTGGTTTCTCCCATGATTAGTTTTTCCTTTAGTGTAATACTCCCTCTGCTGATTTTTATTGTTGTTTTCAATTTCTCTTCATGGAATATTTTGCCAAGGATGTTCTCTAGTGCAGCTTTCTAGTTGTAAATTCTTTTAACTTTTGTTTATTATGGAAGGTTTTTATTTCATCATCAAATCTAAAGCTTAATTTTGCTGGATATAAGGTTCTTGGTTGGCACTCATTTTCTTTCAAAGCTTGATATATGTTGTTCCAAGATCTTCTCACTTTCAGAGTCTGGGTTGAAAAGTCTGCACATAATCTAATTGGTTTCCCACTTTATGTAATCTGATTCCTTTCTCTTGTGTGTTTTTTTTTTTAATATGACAGCAGAATGCATTACAATTCCTATTTCACATATAAAGCTCAACTTTTCATATCTCTGGTTGTATACAGAGTATATTCAAACCAATTTGTGTCTTCATACATGTACTTTGGATAATAATGTTCATCACATTCCACCATCATTAATAACCCCATGCCCCTCCCTTCCCCTTCCACCCCTCTGCCCTATCTAGAGTTCAACTATTCCTCCCATGCTCTCCCTCCCTACCCCACTATGAATCAGCTTCCTTATATCAGACAAAACATTCAGCATTTTTTTGATTGGCTAACCTCACTTAGCATTATCTTCTCAACTCCATCTATTTACCTCCAAATACCATGATTTTATTCTCTTTTATTGCTGAGTAATATTCCATTGTGTGTATATGCCACTTTTTTTATCCATTTATCTATTGAAGGACATCTAGGTTGGTCCCACAGTTTAGCTCCTGTGAATTGTGCTGCTATAAACATTGATGTGGCTGTGTCCCTGTAGTATGCTGTTTTTAAGTCCTTTGAGTATAGACCAGGGAGTGGGATAGCTGGGTCAAATGGTGGTTTCATTCCCAATTTTCTGAGAAATCTCCATACTGCTTTCCATATTGGCCGCACCAATTTGTAGTCCTACCAGCAATGTATGAGTGTACCTGTTTCCCCACATCCTTGCCAACACTTATTGTTGTTTGTCTTCATAATAGCTGCCATTCTGACTGGAGTGAGATGATATCTTAGAGTAGTTTTGATTTGCATTTCTCTAATTGCTAATGATGATGAACATTTTTTTCATATATTTGTTGATTGATTGTATATCATCTTCTGAGAAGTGTCTGTTCAGGTCCTTGGCCCATTTATTGATTAGGTGTCTCATGGTTTTTAACATTCTCTCCTTATTTTGTATGCTAGGCATTTTGATTATAATGTGCCTTGGTATGGATCTGTTGTGATTTGTATATTTGGCATCCTGTAAGCCTCTTGTATTTGATTTTTCAATTTATTCTTCTGTTTGGAAAATTTTCTGATATTATTTTGTTGAATAGATTGCTCATTCCTTTGGTTTGGAACTCTATGTCTTCCTCTATCCCAACAACTCTTAAATTCGGTCTTTTCATGCTATCCAATGTTTCTTGAATGTTCTTCTCATAGTTTCTTACCATTTTCACTGTGTGGTCCACATTCTTTTTAAGATTATATATTTTGTCTTCATTGTCTGAGGTTCTGTCTTCCAAGTGGTCTAATCTGTTGGTGATGCTTTTAATTGAACTTTTAATTTGGTTTATTTTTTCTTTCATTTCAAGGATTTCCATTTGGTATTTTTTAGAACCTCTATCTCCCAATTGAAGTAATCTTTTGCTTTCTGTATTTGTTTATGTAGCTCTTTGTCAAAATGATCTTTTGCTGCCTGTATTGGCTCTTATATTGTCCTTTAATTTGCAGAACATTTTAATTATGTACATCCTGAATTCCTTCTCTGTAATTTCTTCTGCTGTGCTGGCCATGGATTCTAATAATATGGTATCTTGATTTTTTGGGCACTTTCTTCCCTTGTCTTTTCATATTGCTTGTGTGTCTTCTTTCTAGTACTGTGGATCTGAGGCATTTCCATTTTTACCCTATAAGCTTATAGTGCCCCTGAAGGAATCCAATATTTCTCCTTTGAAGTGAAGGATAATGTTAACAGATATAAACAATATACACCCTAAAAAACAAATGTTTGCTATTAGGATGTTTACAGTTTGGTCACAATGTACAGAAATTGTGAATTCAATTATTACCTGCAATATAATCAGTAGGTTTGTAAAAGGGTTTACAGTTTCTGATGGTGGACAAAGAACTGGGGGTGAGAAGTAGGTTGATATGCTGAGGAGGTATGAGGTGAGGATATAGAGTTATTATACCTTAGGAAATGTGAAAGAGAAATCTAAAGAGAAAGATTAGTAGTAGGAGAAGGGAGAGGAAGTAATTTTGAGTGGACAAGTAAGTGGGAAACAGTAGAGTACATAAAACAAACACACATATATCAAGAAAAATTTAAAATGTTAAAATAGTAGAAATTGGTGAAGAAAAAAGAAAAAAGAATATACAGCACAACTGTAATATACGATTCAGATATCCCAGTCCTCAAAATCCTAATTCATGCAAAGTACTTGGTTTCACATATGTTGGGGATGTGAGGGTGGGGGAAATAGAGAGGGAGAGAGGAAAATAAACTTGAAGAAAGAAACAGGATAGTTTTGGTTGGAGATCAGTATCTTTCCTGCTTCCCTTCTCATCCAATAGGTGGGGTCATCTGTTGTTAGTTGGTATCTTCACCCTCAGAATGGTGAAGGTAACCAGGTGTCACTATGCCAGGGTAGTGGCAGTTGGGGAGAGGGGGAAGTTAGAAACTGGGTACCTGGCCAGCATGAGTTTCAAATTGGGAGTTGCCCCCACTGAAGATGGTGATGAAGTTGGCCCAAGATGGAGGCACCTGCTTTCAGTGGTGAGGTGTCAGGTCAGGTGGGAGGAGTCAAGTGATGGTGTTGGACACTGAGTTCAGAGACAAGCTCTGTGGCTTGCAGTGTGTGGCCGTCTGCTGACTTTAGAGCCTGTGTAAGGTTCTCAGGTGCAGGCAGGCCATTGCACATAGGGGACCATCTTCACTGCTGCAGAGTTCCAAGATGGCAGCAACTGGGGGAGCCCCACGTTGGTTGATGGGGGTCCACACAGGAGTGGCAGCCGGAGTTCCTACTTGTTGGAAGCTGCCAGGTGTCCTGTGTGGGAGCAGCATCTGTGATATCTGCTTGGGTGGGGGCCAAAAGTTTTTTGCAGGTGCTGCTGCCATGGATGATCTTACTCTGGTACTCGATAGTCTTGTGTGGGTGTGTAGTTGGGAGACCTACTCTGATGCTGAGGCCTGGAGCCCTGGATGGGCACAGGACTGTGATTCCTGTGTGGGAGCAGGAATATCACTCACAGAGAAGCAGTATTCTCTCTTCTTGAGTCCTAGGTCATGGAGTGACACAGAATGCTGTCTCCCTCTGGCCCGCCATCTTGGATTCTCCCCCACCCTTTTTATCCCCATTAATTCTTCTGGGTTTATAGCATGCAATTGTCATGGTTTGCTCAAAATCAGTGATTAAATGTGTTAAATAGCAACCTCTTATTATATGATCTAGGAAGATTCTCCTTTTATTATGTTTTTATTAGTACATTATAATTATGCACAATAGTAGGGCTCACCATGACACATTCATATATACACACAACAGTGTTCTCCTTTTCATTCTCTAGTACTTCCTGTTTCCCTCCCTGCCTCCCTCTCCCTGATCCATTCTGGGAAGATTTTTCATAATTTGAGAAAAGACAATAAATAATGATAACTTTATAATCACTGGCTGAATGAACAAATTTTTGTTGACTGCATCTAGAGTAGGGTGTTGACCTGCTCAGTCTTCACTTCATCGTGTCTCTAAGTTTAAGAGGCTAGTGAGCACACACTATGCTTTTCATACTTCCTTCTGATAAAGGAGGCAACTTAGGTTCTGTCAATTAGACTGTCTCACTCAGTGAAAGGTTCATGGCGTGAGATGAAGACCATCTTCTTGCATACATTGTGGCTGTCCTGTGGGTAAACAAGGAGATGGGTGAGGAAATTGTATTTTATGAATTTGATGATAAATGTATTTTTTCTTATTGTATGTTATGTAATATGTTAATATTTGGAGGTCTACATGACTTGGTAGTCAGTGTTTTCCAAATATCCAAGAGATAATGTTACAAAAATCACATGTTGGTAATGATCCATTCAAAGTGCAAGAGAAATCAATTAATTTTAATGTAACAAAAAAGGAAGAGTTCTGATATATTTACAGATTTCACTGTGCAATTAAACTTCAAGAAACTATCTTCAAATTTTGAAGTAGTACCAAAAAGATTAACCACATTTGAAATGACTGTGCATTGTGTGGGGCTGTATTTTCTTCACATACTTCAATCAAAACTATACCTTATACACACACTACCTATGTGACTCTACACCATGTTCAGCCAGAGGAAGGAACAATTTGTGTTCCATTTTTTACAATGTGTGAAAATACATTCTATGTCATGTGTAACTAATTAGAACAAATTTAAAAAATAAATAACTAAAATAAAAACCTCTAAAAAAAAACCCATTTACTCGAAATAGATGGAAGGTAGCGGCAGGTATGAGAATCCAGGTATCTTTTATTCAGTCATATATCATAGATATGTAAAAATGTAAAACAATGGATTTTTTTTTCTCACAAATTTTATCATTTGGAAACCCATGCTACTTTTCTTAGAAACATTGTTTACATTCATAGGTAAATGGATTTATTATTGTTCTGTTCATACATAAATAAATATTAACATTTTCTCAGTTATAGTTTATAATACTATAAATATGTATAGAAATCACCCATATGCTTTGAAATTGTTTTGAGTCCTCAATAATCTTTAGCAGCCTAAGGGGTGAGGGGTTCTTTGAGGGAAAACAAAAACAAAAGGCTATTTTAGAGATCATACAATTCAATTCCACAGTTGACCAGGAGATGCCGCTACTAACACACTCCTCACAAGGCTTAAACTCCAGGCTTCAGTTTTTTCAGTAAGGAGAGTGATTTACAACATGGATTTAATGAGTTCAGAATTTTGTACATCACTTGATGGTTGGGAAGGAGATAATAAAGAATGGAAGAGCGTCTCTAAGTCTTAAAAGAACCCAAGAAAAGCTTATGATCAGATGGAGGGAGAGAAAGAAGAGAAAAAGTGTGTGGACCAAAGCCACAGAGAGGAGGCTAACACTGTTGATTGGCACTTTTTGTTCCAGCCAACACTGACCCCTCTGCATTGCACATCCAGGGTGGAGAACAAAGTGCAAGAGGTTGTAAATGAGGTTGGGCTTTTCCCAAAGGAAACTTTTCCTCCTGCTCTGATTGTTCTTTATACAAAGGGAACAATTCCTCACCATAACTTTCTAACTACCATGAGAATTGGCCTGAAATCCTTGCTAATGGTACCCTGCCATTATCCCAAAACCTGATTTCCCTTGCCAAATCCATAGAAAAGTTTTCTGAACAATATTTTACAACCCTGTAGCTATGTTCTGATTAGAAATGTCAGTTTCCTAGAATCATAAAAATTATATATTCATGGAGTTTATTCCTCAGGACTTTTTTTTTTTTTAAGCCACATCATTCGGAAGATGTAGTGCTTAGCCACTGGGGTATTATTGATTATTGTAGGCTATTTTTTTGTGAATTGTCCATTCCTAATGCTCCTGACCCATTAGCAATGCTTTAAAATAAAATGTATATTTCTCTTTTGTGTATTCATGGCCGTGCACTAGTATATAATCTGTCCTTTCTAATTCACAGTAGCTTTGATATGTATAGGAAATACAATGCTATCCTTATGCTAAGACTCGGTTCTGGAGCAGAGCCATTTCCTCTACCGATCTTTCTTCTTTATTTCCTTTTCTGCATATGAATTCCTTTTGCTGTTCTGATAGGCTCACCATTTTTTTCCCTCTAGATTTTAATTTCTCTGTCTTCCTCAAGGGAATCCCTCTGCCTTGTACTGATTTAATATCTCCAGCCTTGCTCTGGATGACTCACACTTACTCCTCTTCCACCCACTGGCTGATGAAAAAAAAATGCAGAGGCTATTTCTGCAGAAGAGGAACCTCATCTGGTCCCTGCTCCTACAAAAGAAGGAAGTTTAATGCCCTGGTGCAGCTCATTTATCACAGTCTTTCCCACCCTGCCTTACAGAGATCCTTGTAAACTTGCTTGACTGTCAAAGCTATACCTGGTCAATGTCAAGACCTACTCTGAACGATCATCTAATGATTTCTGCAGGCTTACATTTTCAAGCTCTGCTCAGTCTCCAGGATCTTGCTTCTTATTCTTCTAGTGTCTGTTCTGCTCTAGGAAGCATGAAACACAACAGCTCCTTTGAATTTTACCAAAAACCTTCCTGCCCAAAGCACTGGTAAGCACTATGCTGTAAGTTTTACAGGACATTTTAAGGGGGTTCAGAGGAGGGTGGTGATAGAATCCATTTTCCAATGGAACCATAAGCAATATCTTTTTCCTTTATCAGACTTCCCTTCCTTCACCTGGTCCCAGCCACCTTCTACTTTACTCACTCTTTCCCCCCAATTTCCTTTCTCTTCTCTGTCATCAACTCCTTGGCTTCCTGGATCATTATGTACTTTTCCTTCTTTAGAAAGGAGCATTGCATTTTCCCTCCTCACAGTCTCCATTGGAAGGTATTAAGAGGGTGAGAATTTGACCTGGGATGTGTAGAGGTGGGGCCTTTGGCAGGAGATTAGGCTTAGATAAGATCATTAAGATGGATCCCTATGATTGACTAAGAAGAGGGAGAGAAACCAGAAGAGATATGCATACACAGACATATTGCTTCTTGATGCCGGACACCGCCCTGGGACTCTTCCAGCAAGAAGACCATCACCATTTTTGTCCCCTTATCCTTGAACTTCCAGAACCATGAGCCAAAATAAACCCCTTTTCTTTATAATTGACCCAGTCTATGGTGTTGTGTTATTAGCAACAGAAAATGGGAGAATATGTACACAAAAGCTAATACATGATGATCATTTTCCCTATCTCCTGATTATTTTGGATTTGCAGTTTCTCTTAAATTTGGATTCCTCACAAGCAGATCTCCAGTCAAGAACTTTCACAAAATTGGTTGTTTGAAGGTGACAATGGAGGGAAGTGTTTTTGTCAGCTTTTTCATCACCAAAAAGGACCTGAAAAGAGCAACTTTAAAGGAGGAAAATTTATTTGTTACTCATGATTTCAGAGATCTCAGTCCATAGGCAGCCAACTCCATTGTTCTGGGCCCGAGGGGATGGCAAAACATCATGGTGGAAGAATGTGGTGAAGGAAAGTGGCTCAGGACATTGCAATGAAGAAGCAAAGAGACACCGTGCTTTGCTCAACAGGGATAAAATATATACCTCAAAGGCATATGCGAGTGACCTACCTCCTCCACCCACACACTACAGTTATCACCCAGTTAATCCCTATCAGTGGATTAATGCACTGATTAGGGTAAGGCTATCAGAACCCAATCATTTCATTTCTAAACTTTCTTGCATTGTCCCACACATGAGCTTTTGGTGAGCCTCATATTTGAACCAATACAGAAAGGAAAACAATGGAGGACACAATCTAGCAACTGATATATTTCCACTCTCCAAAGACACTAGGAATATTCATGGACATGTAGGATTTGAAATGTACATCAATAGATGTACATTTAACTCTTAAAGAGACTGCCCTGCTTTCCCAAAGCTTTTACATTGGCTTCAACTTGTTCATGTGAGGGGTCTAGTTCTTCCAAGATCTGTAAATTGAAAAATGCAAAGCATTTCTGGGAGAAATGAAAGATCTAAATAAAAGGAGACATAAACTATTTTTTTATGGGTCAGAAGACTCAATTGTGTTTTGTTCATTTTGCCCAAATAGAACCACAGGAGCAATTCAATCCCAGTTAAAACTCCATCAGACATTTTTCAAAGCAAAATTGATAACTGGTTCTAAAATCATACAGAAATGCAAAAGACAGTCAAAGCAACTGGAAAAGAACTAGAACTAAATGGAGGATCAACACTAGCTACTTTCAGGAATTGTTATTAGTACAGGAAATCCTTTAAAAGCTCTGAAGTTAAAGCCACACTAAAGAGCAATTAAATCTCAGGCTGAAAGTGTGCAGCTGAGCAGCATTTGAGTATTTGAAGCTGTCCAGATAATTCCTTTCTGAATCCCAGATTAAAAACAGTCCAAGATGAATTCAGCAAAGTGGCAGGATATAAAATCAACACGCATAAATCAAAGGCATTCCTGTATATCAGCGACAAATCCTCTGAAATGGAAATGAGGACAACCACTCCATTCACAATATCCTCAAAAATAATAAAATACTTGGGAATCAACCTAACAAAAGAGGTAAAAGACTTATACAATGAAAACTACAGAACCCTAAAGAGGGAAATTGAAGAAGATCTTAGAAGATGGAAAAATATACCCTGTTCATGGATAGGCAGAACTAACATCATCAAAATGGCGATATTACCAAAAGTTCTCTATAGGTTTAATGCAATGCCAATCAAAATCCCAATGGCACTTCTTGTAGAAATAGAGAAAGCAATCATGAAATTCATATGGAAAAATAAAAGACCCAGAATAGCAAAAACAATGCTAAGCAGGAAGTGTGAATCAGGTGGTATAGCAATACCAGACTTCAAACTATACTACAGAGCAATAGTAACAAAAACAGCATGGTATTGGTACCAAAACAGGTGGGTGGACCAATGGTACAGAATAGAGGACACAGAAACCAACCCACAAAACTACAACTTTCTTATATTTGATAAAGGGGCTAAAAGCATGCAATGGAGGAAGGATAGCATCTTCAACAAATGGTGCTGGGAAAACTGGAAATCCATATGCAACAAAAATGAAACTGAATCCCTTTCTCTCGCCATGCACAAAAGTTTACTCAAAATGGACCAAGGAGCTTGATATCAAATCAGAGACAAGGCACCTGATAGAAGAAAAAGTTGGCTACGACCTACATACTGTGGGGTCGGGCTCCAAATTCCTCAATAGGACACCCATAGCACAAGAATTAATATCTAGAATCAACAAATGGGACTTGCTCAAACTAAAAAGTTTTTTTCTCAGCAAAAGAAACAATAAGAGAGGTAAATAGGGAGCCTACATCATGGGAACAAATCTTTACTCCTCACACTTCAGATAGAGCCCTAATATCCAGAGTATATAAAGAAATCAAAAAATTAGACAATAAGATAACAAATAACCCAATCAACAAATGGGCCAAGGACCTAAACAGACACTTCTCAGAGGAGGACATACAATCAATCAACAAGTACATGAAAAAATGCTCACCATCTCTAGCAGTCAGAGAAATGCAAATCAAAACCACCCTAAGATATCATCTCACTCCAGTAAGATTGGCAGCCATTAAGAAGTCAAACAACAAGTGCTGGCGAGGAGGTGGGGAAAAGGGTACACTTGTACATTGTTGGTAGGACTGCAAATTGGTGCAGCCAATTTGGAAAGCAGTATGGAGACTTCTTGGAAAGCTGGGAATGAAACCACCATTTGACCCAGCTATTCCCCTTCTGGGTCTATTCCCTAAATACCTAAAAACAGCATGCTACAGGGACACTGCTACATCAATGTTCATAGCAGCACAATTCACAATAGCAAGACTGTGGAAGCAACCTAGATGCCCTTCAATAGATGAATGGATAAAAAAATGTGGCATTTATACACAATGGAGTATTACTCTGCATTAAAAAATGACAAAATTATAGAATTTGGAGGGAAATGGATGGCATTAGAGCAGATTATGCTAAGTGAAGCTAGCCAATCCCTAAAAAACAAATGCCAAATGTCTTCTTTGATATAAGGAGAGTAACTAAGAACAGAGTAGGGAAGAAGAGCATGAGAAGATGACTAACATTAAACAGGGATGAGAGGTGGGAGGGACAGGGAGAGAGAAGGGAAATTGCTTGGAAATGGAAGGAGACCCTCAGGGTTATACAAAATTACATACAAGAGAAGTGAGGGGAAAGGGAAAAATAATACAAGGGGGAGAAATGAATTACAGTAGAGGGGGTAGAGGGGAGGGGAGGGGGGATAGTAGAGGATAGGAAAGGCAGCAGAATACAACAGACATGAGTATGTCAATATGTAAGTCAGTGGAAGTGTAACTGATGTGATTCTGCAATCTGTATACGGGGTAAAAATGGGAGTTTATAACCCACTTGAATCAAAGTGTGAAATATGATATATCAAGAACTATGTAATGTTTTGAACAACCAATAAAAAAAATAAAAATAAATAAATAAATAAAATTTAAAAAAATAAAAACAGTCCAAGATTCTTACTTGGACATACTCAATTCAACCTGTAGAGGGCGCCCCAGGCTTACAATTTACAATCTAAATAGGTGATCATCCCAAATTCTGAAACCTGTTCTTTTTTTCCTCAGCTCATCAGATAATGTGAGTTAAAAGAGGAAAACATCAAGAATTTAAGACTGATGGTCAATTACCCGACAAAGTCAATCTTGGAAGATTCCTGAAATGAGATGAAAAATTCCAAGTCTCTTGGAATGTTTTGGACTTTTGATATAACTAGACAGGGCAGGGAAATCCAGAGGATTTTATAATATTCAACTATTATAAAAGAAAGTTGAATATTAAAAGAAGACTGACTGTGACTTACATTGGTAGTATTCTTTTAAACATATATTCAGGATTTACCTTACATGGGGATTGGGAACACATTTTTCAGTTTTTGATTCTGTATCAATAGCACCTGGCATGAAGGAGAACTCATTACTCACAAGTTCCAAAGTGATGTTGATCATGAATAGAGCTTTAGATTCAGCCTGGCATTTGGAATATTATAACACTTGGCTCTTGACTGACCTTCTGAGCAAGCTCCTCTGTTTTAGCCACACTAGTCTCATCACCTCTTTCCAAATTTGACAGCTTGCTGGCTCCTACACCTAAGTGTCCGAAGCAGGGAAAGCTTAAAATGCATCTCACCAGGGTGATTCTGGTTGTCTCCAGCCCTCAAGGTCCCCTTTCTCCCCAGAGCCCTATAGCACTTTTCTGGGTGCTCATTGGAACTCATCATGTATTACCCTGGATTATCATATAACCCCTCCTCCCTACAATTCAAATTGTTTCAGACCTTGACTGATCAGATTATTTGCTTTTTGTGTCCTGGGACCCGGTTTTTAAAAACTATCAGTAGTGCTTGTATGTAAATTGTTGGTTGATATTTGCTTGTTGAAAATATTTGTTATGATTAGATGAGGTTAATGTGAGTTTGGGAAAAGGACCATGGTTTATCATTTTATCTCTAGTGCTTAACCTTCTGCCTGGTACAGAGCAAGCACTTGATACAAGATTGTTACCTCACATAGATGCATCCATGTTTAATTTATACTTGCATATGAATGTGATTTTCTTCAAACTTATTTATATATTTATTTTTTTGGTCTGAAACCAATTTATTAAAAAAAAAAAAATCTCAGAACAATCAGAGAAAGGACAGAGGAGCAGGATTGGGGGAGTGTCCCAGGGAAACAGTCTCTGATGTCTTCTGCAGGTGGCGGCAGAGGAGACTCCTGATGTTCAGGTGGATACAGAAGTGCTCTCAGCTAAAACATGGGCAGAGGAACCTCAGGTAGTTGGAACATGTTGCTCCTGCAGCTGTTCAGAGTCCGCATGACCAATGCCCATGCAAGGTGTCAGGATCCAGAGCACAGGTTCTCTGGCTGTGCACTGGTTTATTCTGGACACCTCTCCCCTTCATTGGAGCCACACTCTATGAATCTGGCAAGTTTCTCCTCTTACATTGGAGCCACCTTACTGCTGACACATGGCATGCAACAGCATTGTTGTAGGACATAGATAGCAATCCTCCCAGTAACCTGCTTCCAGAACTTTTTGTTGGCCTGAGGTTGCCCACAGTCAGTCTGGGAGGCTAAATCAGGTGTGGGGGTCCTTGTAGTCTGGTAGCACAAATGGATAGCAGGCCGGCTGGCCTTTCTGATGCACTTCTGCTATGACTGTTGGGTCTCCTCAGGCAATGAAGGCTCATGGGGCAAGGGGAAGGGGTGAAGGGCAGGCTCACCGGGACACCTCCTTGGGAGGACAGGGGAATTGGAAAGATCCAAGGGGCGTGGGAGAGGCTTAGCCCTTGGAGGCACAGGCTTCCCCTGGAACAAGCAGCCTGACCCCTGGCTTTTCTTGTGCTCCAGTATAAGGTAGGTAGCCATGGCCACTTTCAACTTTCTCTTGGCCAGAGACACCCAGGTCTTGTGAAGATTATAACCCATATCCAACATTATTGTTAGTATTTCAGAGTTTGGGTGTTTGGGGAGGGCCTCACCATAGTCATGGGGTAAATAGTGCTCACTCTGTGTCAGCCATGGGTGCTGAAGGACCTGCTTGGCTGTGGGCTGCTTCCTAGGGTCCAAGTCAGTATTTGGCAGGTGAGTATTTGTGCTGACACAGAAACACAGGGAGGATTGCAGTAGGTTCTGAGCACACTCTGCCTCAGCAATGCCTAAATGGGTACCTCTGTGTCAACATTAAATACAGAATGACACCTAGGCTCCAGATGTCCAGTCGGGGTCCCTCATATGCTTGTTTCAGGATAATTGCAGGGGCAAAGTGTGAGAGAGTGCACCAGAACTCGTGCAGTTTCTGCCCAGGTGTGACTGTAGTACTGTAGCAAAAGTTGATAAATTTGATGTGACCTGTGGCATCCAGCATGATGTTCTCTGGCTTCAGGTGCTACTGCCTTGTCATGGCAGTAGCCCATGGCACATACTACCTGCTGGAAACGTCTGTGGGCCTCTTTCTCCTGCATGCCACCCTGCAGGACATGATCCAATAGCTGTTCCCCACCTGCGTGCTCCATCACCATGTAGATATTTTTATGGGTCTCAACAAACTGAAATAACTAATCACATTGGGATGCTCCAAGCTCCTCATCATAACCGGTTTGGAGAGGACTGGGAGGTTCTGCACTAGCTTGGGGTGATGGCGCACCAGTTTTATCTGGCCAAACCTGCCATTCCCAATGTCCCTCGGGACCTCATATTGGTCCCTCAAGACTGCCTTCTTTCAGGAGCTAGGCCCCTAGAACACTACAGTCTCACTACTCTGGCTATACGTCCTAAGCAGGAACATCACCTAAGGATGCTAGCAAAAAACAAACAAACAATAACAACAACAACAACAACAAAACCCAGACGAAACAACAAACCTAAATCAAAAACACAAACAAGACAAAACAACAAACCCAAATCAAAGAACCAATATCCAAAGGCCTCCACAACCAACCAGCAACCATCAACCACCAAATGTACTATAATGATCTGGGAGTCCAACAGGTTACAAACAAGAGCTTCCTGTGCCTGTGGACAAAAATCCAGCTGTGCCACTCTCTTATATACCTGCACTTAATGGCTCCTTGTGACATCAGAGCAAGTCAGTGCCCAATCATGCCTGGCTATAAATCCCTGTGGTCATCTCCCTTTGGGCCTCCAAAAGGGCTTCCATTTGCAGAATAAGAATAAGGAAGAACTCTTTTTTTGTTTGTTTGTTTTAGTGGGTTATGGAGACTGATATTTACTTGTTTAGGAATTAATATTTGTATAGAACTTCAATGTACTTTTCATGTTCAGCCCCCAAATCTGGAATAACTTTTTGCTTTGAAGACATTATGTACAATCAAGATATTCAGTTCCTCATTCTTCTCACTTGGAATAACTGGTGTCAAAAGGATGGCAGCACCTCACTCACATGGAGCAACAAAATGCTGTGTTCCCTAAGACACCATAGAGCACAGTATTCACACCTGTGGGGATGAGAAGGAGGCCTAAAGTTTCATCATAATTTCTTCATATAGTCCTATACATAATGCATACATATTACACTGTGATATCAGTAACTTGGGGGGGGGGTGGGTAGAGATGTCCAAGAACAGCATTTTCTGGTACTGAAGCTATGCTGCTATAGGTTCACACCTAAAGGGAATGTCCAGGGCAACAACACAGAAATACCTGTATGATATACCTAAAATGAAAGGGATAGAAAGTCAAATATTTCATGTGAAAAATCAATTAGAGAGGGGAGAAGATAATCATTAGTAGATAAAGGCACAGTGAATCAGAAGCTTGCCCTTCTCTCCTTATAAGGTCACAAGTCCCACTGAACCAGCCACCTGCCCTCCTCCCCTTATAAGGACACCAGTCACACTGAAACAACAGCTTGCCCTACTTCCTTATGACCCATCTTAGGTAATCACATCATAGTATTTCCAGTTATGAAAAAAGTGTCCTTCTTCTGATGTGTGGGATTAGAACCTATACAAATACTCTACAAGATATAATTTAACCCATAACATGCTTTATTCTTATTTTTCTTTTTTTTTGATTTGTTATAATAGATTCATATGTACACACAATAAACAGTATAATTTGATCAATTTCATCCCCCAGTACTTCCCCTTTCCCTCCTCTCCCTCCCCCGGATCCCCTTCTTCTATTCTACTGGTCTCCCTTCTATTTTTTTAATTGGTGCTAATTAGTTATAGATGACAGTAGAATGCCTTTTGACACGTTGTATACAAATGGAGCAGGACTTCTCATTCCTCTGGCTGTACATGGTGCAGTCACACCAGTAGTATAATCATACACGTATGTATAGGGTAATAATGTCTGTCTCATTCCACCATTCTTCCCATCCCCACAGCTCCACCCCTCCCCGCACTTCTCTCTGCACAATCTAAAGTTCCTTTAATCTTCCCTACCCATGCCTCACTATGTATCAGCATCCATTTATCAAAGAAAACATTTGGCCTTTGGTTTTTGGAATTGGTTTCTTTCTTTCTTCTTTTTTTTAAAGATTATTTATTTATTTGTTCTAATTAGTTATACATGAGAGCAGATGCATTTTGATTCATAGTTCACAAATGGAGCATAATTTTTCATTTCTTTGGTTGTACACAAAGTAGAGTCACACCATTTGTGTCATCATAAATGTACCCAGGGTAATGATGTCCATCTCATTCCGCCATCTTTCCTACTTCCATGCCCCCTCCCTCCCCCTCCCTCCTATTTGCGCTATCTAAAGTTCCTCCATTCCTCACATGCACCCCTCTCTCTTATGGATCAGTATCCACTTATTAGAGACAATATTCAGCCTTTGGTTTAATTTGGATTGGCTCACTTCACCTAGTATGATATTCTCCAACTCCATCTATTTACCTGAAAATGCCATGATTTTATTCTCTTTTAATGCTGAGTAATATTCCCTTGAGTATATATCCCACAGTTTCTTCTATCCATTCATCTATTGAAGGACATCTAGGTTGGTTCCACAATTTAGCTATTGTGAATTGTGCTGCTATAAACATTGATGTGGCTGTGTCCTTATAGTATGCTATTTTTAAGTCCTTTGGGTATAGACTGAGGAGTGGATAGCTGGGTCAAATGGTGGTTCCATTCCAAGGTTTCTAAGGAACCTCATATAGTGTTTGCACCAATTTGCAGTCCCACCAGCAATCAAAGAGTGTTCGTTTCCCCCCACATCCTTGCCTAACACTTATTGTTTGTATTCTTGATAATTGCCATTCTGACTGGAGTGAGATGAAATCTTAAGAGTAGTTTTGATTTGCATTTTTCTAATTGTTAGAGATGATGAACACTTTTCCATGTTTGTTATCTATTGTATTTCTTCTTGTGTGAAGTGTCTGTTCAGTTCTTAGGCCATTTATTGATTGGCTGTGTGTGTGTGTGTGTGTGTGTGTGTGTGTGTGTGTGTGTGTGTTAAGTTTTTTGAGTGCTTTATATATCCTGGCGATTAGTGCTCTATTTGAAGTGTGTGTCATAGAGATTTTCTCCCATTCTGTAGGCTCTCTCTTCATGTTATTGATTATTTCCTTTGCTGAGAAGAAACTTTTTAGTTTGAATTCATTTCATTTATTGATTCTTAATTTTACTTCTTGTTCTTTTGGAGTCTTGCTAAGGAAGTTAGGTCCTAGGCCCACATGATGAAGATTTGGGCCTACTTTTTCTTCTTCTATTTGGTGAAGGGTCTGTGTTCTAGTGCGTAAGTCTTTGAAGTTTTATTCAAGGTGAGAGATAGGGGTCTAATTTCATTTTGTTACATATGGATTTCCAGTTTTCCCAGCATCATTTGCTGAATAGGCTTTCTTTTCTCCAATGTATGTTCTTGGCACCTTTGTCAAGTGTGAGATAAGCATATTTATGTAGGTTTGTCTCTGTGTCTTCTATTTTGTACCATTGGTCTATATGTCTATTTTGTTTCTAATACCGTGCTGTTTTTGTTACTATTGCTCTGTAGTATAGTTTAAGGGTCTGGTATGTTGAATAGAAGTGGTGAAAGAAGGCATCCCTGTCTTGTTCCAATTTTTCTCCACTTACAATGATGTTGGCCTTGGACTTATCATAGATAGCTTTTACAATGTTGAGGTACGTTCTTACTATCCCTAGTTTCTAGTGTTTTGAACATGAAGAAGTGCTGATTTTGTCAAATGCTTTTTCTGCATCTACTGAAATAACCATGTGATTTTTGTCTTTAACCTATTGATGTGATGTATTATGTTTATTGATTTCCATAGGTTGAGTTAACCTTGCATCCCTAGGATGAACCCCACTTGATGTGGTGCACTATCTTTTTAATAAGTTTTATATGTGATTTGCCAGAATTTTATTGAGAATTTTTGCCTTTATGTTCATCAGGGATATTGGTCTGAAGTTTTCTTTTCTTGATATATGATACTAACTTCATAGAATGAGTTTGGAAGGGTTTCCTCCTTTTTTAGTTCATGAAATAATTTGAGGAGTGTTGGTGTTAGTTCTTCTTTGAATGTCTTGTAGAACTCGGCGGAGAATCTGTCTGGTTCTGGGCTTTGCTTTGTTGGTAGGCTGTTGATGACGTCTTCTATTTCCTTGCTTGAAATTGATCTGTTTAAATTGTGTATGTCCTCCTGCTTCAGTTTGGGGAGATCATATGTCTCTAGAAATTTGTCTATGCCCTTGAGATTTTCTATTTTATTGGAGTATGATTTTTCAAAATAATTTCTAATTATTTTCCATATTTCAATAATATCTATTGTGATATTTCCTTTTTGATCATGAATTTTAATAATTTGAGTTTTCTCTCTTCTTCTCTTTGTTATTGTGGCTAAGGGTTTGTCAATTTCATTTACTTTTTCAGAGAACCAACTTTTCATTTTATCAATTTTTTCAATTATTTCTTTTCTTTCAATATCATTTATTTCAGCTCTGATTTTAATTATTTCCTGTCTCTACTACTTTTGGTATTGATTCATCCTTCTTTTTCTATGGCTTTGACATGTAATGTTAGGGCATTTATTTGTGGACTTTTTGTTCTTTTAATGAATGAGCTCAATGCAGTGAACTTTCCTCTTAGCACTGCCTTCACAGTGTCCCAGAGACTTTGATATGTTGTATCAATGTTCTCATTTACCTCTCTATTTTTTTATCTCCTCCTGTTGTCTTCTGCTATCCATTGTTCATTCAATAGCCTATTATTTAGTCTCCAGGTATTGAAGTAGCTTCTATTTTTTATTTTATCATTGATTTCCAATTTCATTTCATTATGATCTGATAGAATGTGGGGTAGTATTTCTATTTTGTTGTATTTGCTGGGAGTGGCTTTGTGGCATAACATATGGCCGGTTTTAGAGAAGAATCCATGTGTGGCTGAGAAGAAGGTGTATTCACTTAACGATAGATTAAATGCTCTACACATGTATGTCAAGTCTAAATCATTGATTATATTATTTAGTTCTATAGTTTCTTTGTTTAGTTTTTGTTTGGAAGATCTGTTCAGTGGTGAGAGAGGTGTATTAAAGTCACTCATTATTATTGGGTTGTGGTCTATTTGATTCTTGAAATTTAGTTTTATGTAGATGCTCTGTTATTGGGAGTATATTTATGATTGTTATGTCCTGTTGGTGTATGATTGCCTTAAGCAGTATGAAATGTCCTTCTTATTCCTTCTGACTAACTTTGGTTTGAAGTCCGCTTTGTCTGAGGATGGAAATCCTTGCTTGTTTATGCAGTCCATGTGAATGATATGTTTTTCCCAACATTTCACCTTCAGTCTGTGGATGTATTTTCTTAGGAAGTGAGTCTCTTAAAGACAGCATATTGTTGAGTCCTTTTTCTTTTTTTAATACAATCTGCCAATCTATGTCTTTGGATTGATGAGTTTAGGCCATTAACATTCAGGGTTATTATTGAGATATGATTTGTATTCCCGGTCATTTTGTTTTATTTTTGGTTTTTAACTTGACTTAGTTTCTCCTTTGATTGACCTTTCCTTTAGTATAGGTCTTTCC
The DNA here is from genome assembly GCF_964194105.1 of Spermophilus citellus. Lineage (NCBI taxonomy): Eukaryota > Metazoa > Chordata > Mammalia > Rodentia > Sciuridae > Spermophilus > Spermophilus citellus. Next base: position 42,100,275 of record NC_138185.1, read on the forward strand.
TTTGCTGGTTTTCATTGTTGTTTTTTCACTTTCTCCTAGTAGAATATTTTGCTCTGAATGTTCTGTAGTGCAGGCTTTCCAGTTGTGAATTCTTTTAACTGCTATCATGTAGGGGTTTTTATTTCATGTAAAATATGAAGCTTAATTTTTCTGGATATAAATTTCTCAGTTGGCATCCATTTTCTTTTAGAGCTTGATATATGTTATTCCAGGACCTCCTGGAGTTGAGGGTCTGGGTTGAGAAATCACTTGAACTCCGAACTGTTTTCCCCCTATATATAATTTGATTTTTTTTCTTTTATAGCCTTTATGATTCTATCCTTATTCTGTATGTTATTCATTCTCATTATAATGTGACTTGGTGTGGGTCTGCTCTAATTTTGTACATTTGGGGTTCTTTAAGCCTCTTATAGTTGATTTTCCATTTCATTCTTTAGATTTGAGAAATTTTCGCTATTATGTCTTTGAAAAGATCGTGCATTCCATTGGTTTGTATCTCCATGTCTTTGTTTATTCTGATAAATCTTAAATTTGGTCTTTTCATGTTATCCCATATTTCTTAGAAGTTCTATTCATGGTTTCTTACCATCTTCTCGAGAAGGTTGACTCTATTTTCAAGAGTATAAGTTTTGTCTTCTTTGCCTGAGGTTCTGTCTTTGAAGTGGTTTAGTCTGTTGGTGATGCTTTCCATTGAAATTTTAATTTGGTTTATTGTTTCCTTCATTGCAAGGATTTCTGCTTAATTCCTTTTTATAATCTCTGCCTCTTTATTGAAATGATCTTTCACTTCCTGTATTTTCTCTCTAATACCATCCTTTATTTTGAAGACCAGCCTAACTATGTATCTTCTGAACTCCTTTTCTGATATTTCTTCTACTGTGTTGTCTATGGATTCTATTGTGGGGACATCTTGGTCTGTTTGAGGTGATTTGTTCCCATGTTGTTTGTGTGTCTTCCCATCTAATGGTATGCATCTGAGGTAGACAGTCTTATAGTGTCCCTAAAGGCTTCCAGTACCTCACTTTTAAAGGGGAAACCAATATTAACAGCACTTAATGTAAACAATATGTACCTTTAAACCAAATAGCTCCTATTAAGGCATCTACAGTTTTGTTGCAATAAACAGAAATGATGTGTTCAATTATTGTCTACAAAATAGACAGCAAGTTTGTTAAAAGGGTTTACCATTTCTGATGACGGCGAATGAGAGAACAGAAGTAGTGTAAGGTGTAAAGAAGTAGTGTAAAGGCTGGCTGTTAATATGAGAGAATTGAGAAAGAGAATCCAGGGAAACATAGGGAAAAATATACACACATTTTTTTAAAGTAAAATATAAGGATACACAACACAATTGCAATATACTCTTCAGATGTCCCATTCCCCAATAAATTGATCCATGAAAAATATTTGGATCCAAAGATGGTAGCAATGTAGAAAGGGCAAAAGAAAAAAAAAAAAAAAAGGAGGGCGGGGGAGTCTCAATGGAAAATTGAAGGATAGCTTCCATTGGCTTTCAAAAGTTTCTCAGCTTCAGGTGGGGTTGTCTGAAGTTTGATGGAAGCTCCAGCCTGGTGTCAGACAGGTTGGGTGGCCAAGCCAATAGCAAGATGCTCTCATATCCTTTTCCAGTCTTCCCACTTGTCATAGCCAGCTTTTTCTGTCCCCATACACTTCAGGACTCACTGAGCTGGAGAGAGCCTGGTCACACCCAGCCCCCAAATGCCTCTAATGCCTGGTGTTCTGCAGGCTTGCTAGACCCAGACTGGCCCACACAAACCCAGCTGTAATCTGATGGAACTGGGCTCCAGATTCCCCAGGCTCTGCTTTTCTGCAGTCCCAGGATCTCAATGCCCTCTCAACTTGCAGAGAGACCACCTGGGGTGCACTCACACAAAGGAGCAACCCTGCAAAGAGGCAGCCAGTTGGTGGCCACTAGCACACTCAGCAGAAAGACCTCCGGTGCAACCAGACTTGCAGGTACCCCGATAATATATCTCCAAGTCCTAGCTGGTGTCTTCAGACTGAGGTGGCTGGGTCCCAAGATGGCATTGGTGGCAGTGGCAAACTTGCAGGCCCTGGTGGGTTTCCCAACATGGAGGGGGTGGCTGCATGTAACCAAACCTGTGAGTACTGTGATAATTGACTTCCAGCAGCAGGGGGCTATCCCCTGGTGGTCTGTGGGTGGTTGGCAGGCTAACTGCAAGTGATCAGCAGGTGGAGGTCATACGGCAGGTGATGGGCAGGCAAGAGGCAGGTACATGGGCAAATGGTGGATGATAGGCAGCTGTCAACAAGCAATCTGTGCTCAAAGGCAGACAACATGCTGGTAGAGGGTGGGTGATCAGGACGGACAAATGGGGATAAACAGCAGGAGATCAGTGGACAGCATGGGCTGCCTTGCAGAGGAACAGAATTTCCTGTTTGAATCTGTGATAAGAAATTCAGCCTCCCTCTAGATGGCCATCTTAGATCCTCAAACTTATTTCTTTAGGTAGAATCTTGCTTCTCCTCTTTTCCCTTCCCCCATTTCATTTTACCTCTGTTTTTTAAAAAGATCAGTTGGTGTGGATACAGATTATTTCCTACCTTTTTGCTCTGGGTTGCTCTCTCTTTCCCTTTTCTCTCCTCTGTATTTCTTACCTATGAAGATCTTCACTGACACATTAGATAGCGAGATTGATTGAAGTAGTGATGAACATGAGTAATATTTGAGATCTTTGCAACCACTCTCACGTGGCCCACACATATCTGATTTTATTGATTGCAAAGTTACAGGCACAGTCAATAACTGCCCAGATTTATCAACCTATAGTCACAATTGCACTAAATGTTACATTTAGTGGTTTAGTGAAAATAAAGAGGTAGTTTACCCACATATACATTCATCTTAATTCTGCCCAGAAACCCTCAGTGGCAGGGGAGGTTTATGGTATCCTAGGTTAATAACTTTCCTTCTAGAAAAAATATGTAAAATACATTATTTTTCTTTAATAGTCAATGATCTCCCTTCCTTCTTTATTCCTTCCTTCTTTCCTTCCTTCCTTCCTTCCTTGCTTGCTTCCTTTCATTTAAAAAAAAATTTTAAATCTTCAGAAAAGTTTCTATCTTTGAGTGCAAATTCCTATGGGAAACTTGAGGCTCCCTCGGGGGTTCTCAAACTTAAGTGTGTGTCAGAATCACCTGGAGGGCTTATTCAACCACAGATGCTGGAGCTTGACTCCTAGAGCTTCTGATTCAGGTGGGGCCTAAGGTACCGCTCTTCTAATGAGTTCCCAGGTGATGCCAATGTTGCTGGTGTGGGATGCCTCTTCGAGAACTACTCCCTTGTACACAGTTTGACATTCTGACATTGTGAGAGTTTGAATCCAGCAAGTGACCATCTTGGAAGAAGAATTTGATTTGTTCAGGTTAAATTGGAAAGAGCTGCTGGAGTGTAACCCCTGTGGTAAGGGAGCTGTGGGAGAGTCCAGTGTGGGCACCGGAGACAAGACTGGCGCGGCAGACACTGTGGTGGTGTTACTGCTCGCTTATGATTGACGTCAGGATGTAGGCAGCCTCCGGAATGCTGGTATATTTCAGCAAGAACTTTCACCTGCATCACCAGGGCCTTTTCTGCACCCAGGTAAAGTAACAACCCTGAAGGCAGTCATTAGCTGATGGTGAAGGGGGGCTCTAAAATCCTCAGTTCTAGTCATGGGTGCCTCTGTGTGGTACTGTTGAGATCCCCAGTTGGCTTGGTGGGAGTACTGGTGCTTACAGAGGAACTACCCACTAACTCTCACTTTTATTTCACCAGTTTCACTTTCCCTACCTTATTCTCTCTGCAGTCTCTCAGGCAAGCCCTTCAAATGAAGTAGTTTTAGACTCCTTTTCTGGAAACCCAATTTAATACATATTTAAATTCTAACCTGCCACTTAAACTCTGGGTGAGCCTGGTTATGGATTAAATCTCTGGCATCCCATTTTCTTGTGGGGACAATGGAGAGAACACTATCATATCCCAGGGTGACTATGAAGGTGGACTGAGATAATACTCAAGAAGGACCCTGGGCCCATGCCTGGGAGTGCAGTATAGATGCTCAGGAGTGTAACTCACTCTGTGATAGTCACCTGTCTATTATGATAGCAGATACCTGAGATTGTCAGCTCATAAACAGAGAATACTCATTTCTGATCACAGTTAGAGGTTCCACTCCACGATCAGTTGGCCCCATTGCTTTAGTGGAGCAGCACATCATGGCAAGAGTGTGTGGCAGAGGAAACTGCTCACCTCAAGGCCAGGGAGCAAAGGAGAGTAAGAGGAAGGGATTGGGGTCCCACAGTCCCCTTTAGGGCATGTTCCCAGTGACCAAAGACCTCCCACTAGACCTCACCTCTTAGGACTTCACCACCTCCTGATAGTACCATCCTGAACACCAAGCCTTTAGCACAGGGGCCTTTACAGAACATTCCAGATCCAACTTATAGCACTCTACTCCCTTGAGGCTGGTTGCTTTTTGGAAGGAAGAAGGAAGATGGCAGAGGAAGGAATTAATTTGCTCTATCCATGAAACACACAAGGGAGCCACAGTAAGATGCGTGTGAGCCAGCACATCAATTTCTCCATCACCCAAGAATGCAGCTCCTTCTCTTAGCTGGAGGAACAATGAGTATGCTCCTGGTGGCCGTGGATGCTTTGAGCCATCTTGCTTCCATACTGGGATTTCAATCTTCATCTGTAACATCTTTTTGTTTTGTTTTGTTTTTAGTTGAATATGGACACAATACCTTTGTTTTACTAATTTATTTAATTTATGTGGTGCTGAGGATTGAACCCAGTGCCTCACATCTGCAAGAGCAAGAGCTCTACCACTGAGCCACATCCCCAGTCCCTGTAACAACATCTTTGACAAAGCATAAAGCATATTTGTGTTAGCTGTTGAGTTTGGGGTAGAGAGGACTACCTCAAATGATAACATCCCTTTTGTTCTTCTCCCTCTGTCTCATTTCAGGAAAGGTTTTGTTTCTTTTGTGATTTCAATAATTTTAGAGCAGAAATGTTTGTCGTTCCCTCATTTGTTTGAACATTATTGATGGTTTAATTCTGTAAATAGGAAGAGAAAGAAAACAAACAATTATTTTCAGAATTCTGTGTTCAGCAATTCTCCCTGCCCTTCCCACCTAATATTGCAATGTTGAAACAAAATCTGAGCAGGAGACACTGACAGGGAAGGCAGATCAATACAGGCTGCCTCTTTCTTCTCTGTCCACTTTGTGTGAGTTTCATGTGGGCTCCTCTGTGAGGAGGTACATTTCTAAGTATATTCTCTGCAGGCAGATATGTCTGAAGGGCAGAAGTAGAGCAGGACAGAATACAAAGAAAGTAGGAAATGTAAGAGAAATGAAAACAAGTACAAATTTAGAGTGTAATTATGTCTTCATAATTACAAATAATTTTAAAAAATCAATTTTAATGTATTCAAATTCCAAGGAGAGACTCCTTCTGAGAGAATTCTATATGCACCTTGAGGCCTGGGGCTGTGGACTCTGAAGTGGGTTTTATCTGGCATTCCATCCCTCAACTCTGTTTCAGGCAAAAGGAGCAGCAGAGAGCACTGTGGGGTTCATCTTTCGGGCTCCTGGAAGAACAATGGAAGATGATGATGGGTCAGGGAGATTAGGGCGCATTTTAAATAGACAAATGGAGTTTGAGATGCAGATAATTAAAAAGCTCAGGAGCTGAAGTGAATTAATTCTCCCTTTGATTGATTATGAAAGCCTGTTTTCTTTACCCTGGTATACTACAGGCTCCTTATATCCAGGATTCATATCTGATGCATCATTATTATTATTTTGTCCAATATGACTGAGGCCTTGAAACGATCTTATACAAGTAGTTTCATGTTCAAATTCCATTGCATGATGTTCTGGTTATGCATTGGGTTTGAATGCAAGTATATGAGTAAGATTCCAAGTGTCAAGTAGATGCATGTGTACATCTCATGTGCACAGTGAATGTAAGAGAGAGAGAGAGAGAGAGAGAGAGAGAGAGAGAGAGAGAGAGAGAGGTTTAAACATGGAGATCAGAAATGTGCATTTAATTCAATTGGCTCCAAGGATCCCCTGAAAGTTCGTAAAGAGAAGATTATCAAAATCAGCATTTTATTTCAAGAAATTTACTCTGGTAGAGGATGAATTAAATATCTAAGAATTGCTAAAGATTGATGGTTACAAACAGAAAGAATAGTTTAAAATTTCTTGAAAATCAGCTAGGTAAGAAGTAAGAGATAACCTAGCTACCTCAGCAATAGGAACAGACACAAGAATGTATCTGAGAGATATTTACAGAGTCGGATGCTCATGGACCAGCAATTCCATGTGGGAGGGATCAAAGGAAGAACTATCAATATTTTAGAAATATGATGTGTCTATCTCTGAGTCAGGACCTCATTAAAAGATTACTATACCTAGTTATTTAGAATGTTGGAAAGACCTTCAGAGGAGATTTAGTTGCCTTCCTGATTACTTCTGTCTTCTAGCCCCTTCTTGGTTGGCTCAAACAACCATAGATCAAAAATATTCAGGGAAAAATAATGACTTCAGTACTGCCCATAGATAAGCTTTTTGACTTGTCATTATTCCCTAAATAATGCAGTACAATAACTGTTTGCATAGCATTTACATTCTATTAGGTATTACATGTAATCTAGAGACAATTGGAAGTATATGGGAGGATATGCATAAGATGTATGGAAATATATTAGGTCATTTTCTGTAAGAGGCTTGAGCATCCACACATTTTGGTATCCATGAGGGGTACCAATAACTGCCATAATTGAACAACCATGTATTGTCCAATGAAGTCTGAGTGGCCAAGCCTAGAACACCACAACATTCGTATTACCTAATCCCTTGAGGATACTGAGGAATAAATATGCTCTGTTTCATATGGAATTTGGTTTCACTTTATAAGGACAGCTGAATTAGTTCAGAGAGAAGATGGCCTTCTTATCAGTAGGATGGAATGAAGGTAATTTAGAGCACTCAGAAGATCTAACTCAAGCCCTTAACCTCCCTACGGATGGCAGGACCTACACAGAGAAGTGTCTGCATGGATGTTTTTGAAGACTGAGCACTAAGCACTATGGCCTCGAGGAGCAGATACAGAGGTTCTTAGTGGTCCAGTTTGTGGTCAGTGAGAGGACACTTGTGAAGAACAGTTTTGTAGTTTTTCAGCACCAGACTCTTCTTAATTTCTTTATGTCATATAACCTGGGTTCTTTATAATCTAATACAGGGGGTGAAAGAGCCCGAATAAAGACTGATCTTAGACATCTTACTGGACTTTGCCAAGTGAAAATGGAGATAGACTTAATTTGTTTTAAACAAATGAAGAAATGGTGTGATTTATCTACCCAAATACAATGAACCACAGGCACCTGTTACAATGATTAAACTGCAGTACCCTGAACTTTTATTAGACTAGTTTTTCAGAAGTGCTTTCGATAGCTGATTTAATTGGATTTGCCTTGCAGTAAAACTCTCAGCTGCATGGACTTACCAAGCTTAGAATGGGATTTACTCTTATTTGTGTTGTCAGAGGCTTGGGAAATGTAAGATAGCGTTAGACAATTTTTTTTGACCCTTATTAAAGATGTGTGAGCTTTTAAGTTCTTTTTGAACCTTGCCTACGATAATTCCATGCCTGTTATATCATTCTGACATTGTAATTAGGCATCTCTAATCTTTGGTATGGTTGATGTGCTAGAGAAGTTCAAAGTGAGCTAGCTTGGGATTGGAAAGCTTTAGAGACAGGAATAAACACAAACAAGAATCTGAAGCATTTTCCCAGCTATTGCCTAACTGCAGTAATTCACAACCATGCATTAGCCCTTGAAATTTGAGTGGCCAAGTCCAGAACACCACAACATTCAAAATGCGGGGACCTAGCTCACCTTCATGCTGTGAGCACTGGCCACAAGTTCTTCATTTGTCTTTGGAATGCCTCCTATTTGCTGTCTCTGAGAACATCAGGGGTTGTAAGAATCAGATTTGAGTGTGCCCTATTCCTGTGGAAATGAGTCTTCTGAGAATTTCCATTTTGTATGTCTTCCATATCTTTTTTTTTAGTTTCTTCTTTTTTCATTCATGCATTATAGTTACACATAATATTGGGGTTCATTTTGACATAATCATATAAACATGGAATGTAATTTGATCCATTTAGTCTTCAATACTTAACATTTCTCTCCCTTCCCCGGACCCCCTTCTTCTTCCTAGTCCTCTTTTTTTTTCACCCACTGATCTTCCTTCTATTTATTTACATTTTTTTTAAAATCAGTGCTTTATTGATAGACATAAAGGTGAAATTTATCACTGTGGTATATTCATATACATATATAGCATAATAAAACCAGACTCAGAAAGTCAAAGGTTGAATGTTTGCCCTCATGTGTCTTCCACATCTTAAAATCAGCACCTGTTGTCAGTAAAGAATGAGTGCATTTCAAACTTTATCATCTATGTCGTTCTGGTGTGCTTACGACGTTCCTGTCGAATTGATCAAGACACAAACTGTTGGTAATGTTTGAGAGGTTGTATTGCCTACCATCAACCAATAGCTTCCAATGTATACAGGACTTTAAAGAGCTTATTTGGATCTCATCATAGGCTGTCAGGTTAGTGTCATCTCCTCTGGGAAGTCACCGTCCGAGAAGAAACATATAAATAAGCTAGATAGTTCCCATATCTTTAATTAAGGTATAGTAAGATGTAGCTTTGTCCTTTCTTTCTTAAAAAGAAAAACAAGTATATATGTGTGATATGGGATTACACAAGTGTATGTATGTATGCATGCTCAACAATATACATGTCTACACATGTTTAAACAAACCCCCAATCCTCCAAATGGTGAAACGACTTGCTTAGGATCTTGTAGCAGGATTTCTGAATAAAATCTGGAGACTGTGTTAATCCAGAAGGTATCTTAGACTAATGAGGAGAAATGACTCTGAGAAATAAACTTAAACTTGCTATGTTAGCAAGCTTTCTTAAGAAGATGATACAACTACATTTTCATGATATACTGTGTATTAAAAAATCCCAGTCTCCCCCATATGATATCATTTGTAGCAAAGGGAAAAATGCCTTTTATGCACAGTAAAATACAAGCTTGATACGATTGAGTTTAGAATAGCAATAATGTGCTTTTTTTCTTTTTTACTTATCTGTGTTTTCTAATATGTATCCACGTTTGAATGTCTTGTGTCATAAATATAGTAACATGGAAAATGAATAAAAGGGGTGTTCACTCTCGGTGCTGTTCAAAGTTATGGTGGATCATGAGTCAATAAGCCACCCACTGTCACAGTGATATGCAGAAGTGAGAAGGTTCATCAATAGGGGTTCTGTAGAGGAAGAGCTTTCTGTTTGTCAGTAGGAGAAATTGGCCTCTACTTTCCAGTCCAGTCCTAAGATTCTGTAACTTGAAATTCTTCTCATGTGAGCCATTCCCGGAACTGGATTCTAAATACTCAGATAATTAGGGCTTCCTGGTGACATAAAGTGAAGAAAGTGTTAGGATATTGTTCACTAGAGAAAAATCTAAGGTATCCTAAATATGTTCTTTTTTCCTCTGTGTGAACAATATGAGAAAGGTACAGAGGTTTGCAGAGGAGCCAGGCTGGTTGCATAGTAACTACCAGTTCCTGAAGCAGAATTACCTTCTCCTGGAAGTAAATTTCAGTATCCCTGAGGACAAGCCATGTAAGCAGCCCTATGGAAGATTGCTAAGCCCTCTTTCTATGAAGTAAACAAAATTGGCAAATAAAAGATAATCTGTACAGATCCTGTTTATCCTTTATTGCCCTGTAAGCATTTGAAATGTTAATGATCTTCCTTACTCTAGACAGGTTTAAAAAGGAAAGGAGACCCCACCACAGTGTCTGTCCATGGGGAAACTTCTAGAGAAAGGCATTGACTTCAGCCACTCTGCTTGGAACAAACACCTTGCTTTGTGATAGAAATGAAAAAGACTATTTGTAGGAGACCCAAGAAATGCATCCTTCTCTGGGCAAACCTGAGCTGAGGGTTCTGTTCAAGGGATTTTCACCATTTCCTGGGTCACCCCCACTTCACATAATGAAATGAAAGGAATCGTGAATAGAAACACCAGTTCATTAAACACCACACATGGGAAAAAATATTTTAAAAATATTGAGCACATTTTCCTCCTGTTCCTTCAATTTTTTTTTTCTTAGACATTTATGAGGCCAATAGAACATTTAGGGACTGACTGGCTTCATATTTATAGTTCCTGCCAAGGAACTCCTGCAGTTTTCTGCCTGTTCTGAGTAATCTATCAAAAAACAACTAAGAAGTTGATGATCGCTACTGTGTGGGACATAACCCATCTCTACATCATCACCCGTGTTCTGGGAACATTTTTTTAAGATAAAACAGTGAAGTTCGACCAACAGGAGGTGTTTTATTTGTTTTTCGTCATGGTTTTCCTTTGCCATTTTGCTATGTTAGGCAAGGGTTACAAATTATATTATTGTATTATGATTGTTATGATTATTTTGTTAAATAATGATAGGTTATTTTCTTAACAGCTGTGATTAGCTTCACCCTGAGCCTTTCAACCACACAAGGGAGTAAGGTTTCAAAGCCTGCAAGTTAATTCTGCTCATTAATTGCCCCAAACCAGTTCTGAACTATGGGGGCACTACGTTAGCATACCCAAGAACATACATGTGGGTAATTTTCTCTTTTCCCCTTCTGTACACAATGTAATGCAACAAGAGCAATGCAATAGAAAGGAAGACATTATTTTTAAAATAAAGAAATACCATACTCTCTCTCTTTTAAAAAAAAAAAGAAATACCATAACACCATAATCAATTATTTTTATATTATTATTCTCCCTTTTGCTCTTTATGTATGCTATATGGAGAATGTATATTTTGCAGAGATATAGTATTTGTAGAATAATTTATTACAGGTTTAAGAGATTCTATTCTCAGTTTTATATCAGAAATACTTTTTTTTCTAGGTTTAATGGTTATTTGTAATTGTTTGGTGACATAATGTCATAGGATGTGATACACCATAAATTTCCTAAGCCTTCTCTTATTATTGAACTTCTGGGTCATTTTATAGCCACATCATTATAGATAATGATGTAAAAATAGGCTTTCTTTACATTTTAATAAAGACCCAAGCTATTATTGCGTTCCTTAATGGGTTACTAAAGACACTGCTGGCTGTGTAGTTGTTTGTTAGGGTCCTTTATCTATGATTATAATGCCATTAGCCTGTTTTGTTTAAGGCACAGGCTTTCTACTGATTGGATTTCAGGGAAACTAGAACTGAAGCACTGGCCCCTGAGTGCCTCTCATGTTTGAAAATCAAGTCCATTAAAAAGCAGTTTAAGAAACTAAAAAAAGGGCTGGGGATGTGGCTCAAGCGGTAGTGTGCTCGCCTGGCATGCGTGCGGCCTGGGTTCGATCCTCAGGACCACATACCAACAAAGATGTTGTGTCTGCCGAGAACTAAAAAATAAATATTAAAAATTCTCTCTCTCTCTCTCTCCCCCCTCTCTCACTCTCTCTTAAAAAAAAAAAAAAGTCAACCTTGATTAGCTGGAATGCCTGAGTGTAGAGTGTTCAAGTTAATTGAATTTCCTGATATTTGCTACCAAACTTATTTTAGCTTTTATTTATATAGAAGTTACAAGTTGGAACACAATTTTCAGGATGTAATTCCTTACATCATGTGCTTTGGGATTGGTCCTTCTTTGCCCTGACTCCCAGTAATGTGTGTGAAATACTTGTCTTTGTGTCAGGGCAGTGCCACAAATGTGTCTTATGTGAATTCCATCTCATTAAAAGTTTGTCCCTTTGCAAAGGTGTCTCCCAGACCTACCTGGTATCATTCCAAACACAATGATGGTGTAATATTGTCCATGTAATTTGAGTAGAATGGTCTCAAGGGGTGAAAGGTGAGAATTATCTGGGGGACCCATGGTCATCTTTGCAGGGATGATTGTTTTAACAAAATTCCAGACATGAGCATACTCAGGCATTACAAACAATGTTTCTATTAGCAATGAAACCCCTATAATAATGGTGGTCCCCTAAGATTATAATGGAGCTGAAAAATCCCTCTTCCTGGCGACATCATAGGTCTACACATCATTCATGTACTTGTGATGATGTTGTTGTAAACCTACTGTATGACTAGTTTTATGAAAGTACAGCTCAGGCCAGGTGTGGTGGTACACACCTGTAATCCCAGCAGCTGGGGAGGCTGAGGCAGGAGGATCATGAATTCAAAACCAGCCTCAGCAAAAGCAAGGTGCTAAGCAACTCAGTGAGACCCTGTCTCTAAATAAAATACAAAATAAGGCTGGGGATGTGGCTCAGTGGTCAAGTGCCCTTGAGTTCAATCTCCAGTACTTAAAAAAAAAAGTGCAGCTCATAAATCATACATATTATATGATATGATGAAAATGAGCAACTATGTTACTGGGTTTATGTATTTGCTATACTCTACTTTTGTGTGCATTCCTCTACTTTAAAAAATGTTTGCTGTAAATCAGTATGCCTTATTTTGCTGGCAGTAACTTCATGCATTTTGTGTTTATGGTGTCTCTTGATTCCATCATTTTCTCTAGTGTTTGATCTTGTACTTTTTTGCTTATCATGGTCCTGGGAGCAATAGACAAGACCATGTTCATACCATATAGCTTAGGTGTGTAGTAGACTATACCCTCTATATCGGGGTAAGTACACAACATGAAGTCATCTAAGGACACATTTCTCAGTACATACCACATCGTTAACTGGTGCATGGTTGGTTTTGAGTCTGTTTATTTGCTCTCTCTTTTCACAGTGGACTGCCACAAAAATTCTATTTAATTGTAAACTTCAGAGTTTAAGATGCATAGAACTCCAGAGCTTGTTGAGAGATCATGATGATTATCTAGGTGATATATTTAAAGCCCATGGGAGTTATGGGTTTCTTGAAGAATTAGAACTTGACTTAAGACCCGAGAGTTGTGATATACTGCCTACTTCTCTTTCTCTCACATCATGACTATATTTAGAGTTTTATTGCATATACTCTCTCTCTATCTTTTTTTTAAACAGCCAGGAGTAATTGATGGGGTATTATTCAAGACATTCACAGACCTTATTTTCGGTTTTGCTCTTAACTCACTCAGCAAGGCTGCATTAAGTAATAAAAAACGGATGGATGACTTTGGTGTCATTCTTTTGCTCATTTGGTAACCTCTTATTCTATACCAACATTATGTTAGGATACTTGTGAAGTGCCTAGAACACAGGAACAAAAGACACCATAGTGAGGCAATATGGGATGCTGCTCAAACACACCAGGACTTGGACCCCAGCTTTGTTATTTATTAGCCATTAATTGAGGAAAATTATTTGACCTCCCTATCTATGTAGCGAGTAACAGAAAAAAGTTCAAAATATCAGTTTATTCCTCTCCAATCTTCACACTCTCCATCTTATGAATTAAGAAGTATCTCTAGAGGGCATGTGATCCGGTCTACCCTATCTCACCTCAGGAACATGGTGATGCTTGGGTATCTTTGATGAGAAGATGGTGGGTAGTAGATGGCAGTGTGCCACCCCAGAGGCTGGAGGGTTCAGGAACATACTTGGCCCCAAGGAGGATTGTTTCTGTTACCAGGGAGGCTGTCTCTAGAAGTCATTTCCTGCCACCACAAACTCTCCAGGCCAATTGGGCTTCATATCTTCCCACCTGAATGTAACCCACAGACATGGGTTCTTAGAGACCTCTTGGGATCTTGAAAACATTCTTCTTCATCACTTATCTACTAGTGGCTAGTAATACAGATGTGTTCTTGATTTTCTGCTGTTAACTCTCCATGTGAATGGAGAGTTCTGCAATTTTTGAGCTTTCCTTTTAAGTTTGGGAAGAATTTTTTAGTCCTTGGACAATGTTATGGTTTGCATATGTCTCTCAAAAGCTCCTGTATTAATGCAGGAATGTTCAGAGGTAAAATGACTAGAGTATGAGGGCTGAAACTTCATTAGTCCATCCTGGTTTAAATAAACTGACAGTGGTAACTGTAGGCAGGTAAGGTGTGGCTGGAGAAGGTGGGTTGCTGGGGGTATGCCCTGGAAGGGTGCATCTTCCCTGTGGCCTCTTCCCCTCTCTCTCTGCTTCCTGACCTCAGCATGAACTGAGCCGTTTTCTTCTTTTGAGCCCATCCTCCATGATGTGCTGCCTTGCCTTGGGCCTAGAGCAATGGAGTTGACCATCTATGGACTAACAACTCTGCAACCATGACCCCCATATAAACTTTTCCTCCTCCAAATTATTCTTGTTGAATGTTTTGGTCACAGCGATGAACAAGCTAACCATAACATAAGAAAACTTTTATAACTTAAATTATCACTATTTGCAGATGACATGATTCTATACCTAGAAGACCCAAAAGGGTCTACAAAAAAACTACTAGAACTAATAAATGAAAACTTTTATAATATTTTTTGCTTTCAAATAGTTTGAGAAAAATCCGTCTCACTTCTTGGCATGCAGGGCTGCTAGTAGAGTGAAGTTCAGAATTTACAAAAGGAGTGAGAGGCCTGAGATAGAAGGGACTCCAGCTTCCTCAAGTTTCAAGGTGAAATGCAGTTAGGATGCACTAGGTTGACTGATCCAAACCCAGAGGCCAGAAAATGTGCCAGGGACACAAAAATAAGGCACAAACAAAGGTAGACCAAGGAGCTGCACATAGCACTGCTCTGAAAGGGATCCGGGGGTGGCTGTTCCAGGTTCCAAAAGTGGTGCAGGCAATCCTCTTGGGAACCAGATTGGAAATTTAGAAGATTATGTAATGCTATAATTTTATAACTATGTGTGTGTGTGAGTATAACAGAGAAGCTCTATTTCAAGATTTTTCTGCCACAGTCTATATTAAGATATAACTGGCAACTTCATAAAGGAATAAAATAGCCATGAATATCACAAAAAGAAGCCTCTGACAGGGCATTCCTTTTGAAAGACCTCTTGCTACCCATAACTTGAGCAGTGGCTTCGTCGTGCACCAAAGTCATCCAGGCTCAAGACCTAGAAGTCACCTCCATGTGGCATCTTTCAGTTAGTACCCTCCCTTAGGGGCTCTGCTGTGTCCTCCTGCCCATCCACTCAGCCTGTTATGCTTATCCTAGGCTACCTTTCTCTTCACTCCATCTTTCTTTCTTTCTTTTTAAAAATACCTTTATTTTATTTATTTATTTTTATGTGGTGCTGAGGATTGAACCCCCCCCCCAAGGGCTAGGCGAGTGCTCTACCGCTGAGCCACAACCCCAGCCCCTCTCTCCATCTTTCTTCCTTGCTTCTGATGTCACTGACCCAAACCCAGATATGGTAATGCTTCCTTCTAGCTAAGGAATCTGTGGTGGATCTTGACTGCCTACAGAAGACACTCTAAGCTGCTTTCTTCTGCGGTTTGTCCCATGAACCTCTATAGCTTATATCCCACTACTTCCCAATACTTCTTTACTGCTCTCACAGCTTCCTGGAAATGTTTACCTCATTGGTCCATGTGGTTCTCTGCTACTAGAGCACCATGACATTTTTTTTCCCCTGCCTTTTGAAATTTTATCTCCGATATTCTATTTTCTGCTATGAAACAATCTTTGATCTACACCTTCTCTCCAACTTGGAAATGATCTTTGTCTACTTTGTATTCCCATTACAAGTTGTTTAGACAGTCTTCTATTAACCACTGCTGATGTCCTGCCCAGATTCATAGGTTGAAATCTGGATTCCTAAGGGGATACTATCAGGAGATGGAGTCTTGGGAGATGACTAAGTCATAAGTTGGGGGGAGGGGGCCCTCAGGAATGGGATTAGCAACCTTATAAAAGAGGCCTAACAGAGACCCCATAACCTCTTCTACTCTGTGAGGACAGAGATAAAGTGCCATCTCTAAACCAGGAAGTAGGCACTCACCATACACTGTGTCTGTCTCTATATTAATTCAGCCTCTAGAACTGTGAGTAATAAATTTGTGTTGTTTATAAACTACTCAATTTATGGTATTTTATTATGGACTAAGACAACTATGTGAATACAAGAGTCAAGAACCCAGAAAAAAGACCTATATTAGGAACATACATTTGAGACTTGTCAGTATACAGATGGTCTCCTGAAACACTCAGGAGAATAGACAAGACAGAGAAGTGGGCCAGGAAGCACCCAGTATTTAGAAGACCAGGGATATGGTTCTTATTAAATAATCATCATATAAGCATGGAAATCTAGTATAGAGCAAGAATTTGAACATTGATTGAAATTAAAATGGAGTCAATACTTCCTAAACCTCAAATTTCTAATGTTCAGAATTTTCCTGTACAAGGGCTAAAAGAGGTCTTTACTATACCGTTTTCCAGTTTGCTGATCCATGAGCCATGTCTTTCCCACTAACTCCTTCTGTAAGAAATAATGGGTTCTAGATAGATTTATGCATACATCCCCTCAAAAATACAAAGATGATTTCTGTAATGTGCACTGGGGATAGAATAATTAATATATAAATGAACTGATGAGATTTCTTTACAAACATGTGAGAGTGACAGACATGGAAACATGCCACAGTTACAATACACTCAATAAATTCTACCACTGGGGCAGGAATGAGCAAGTTTGTCTCTCATCCAGCCTCCTACAGGAGAAAGAGACACGAGGTAGGGTTTTATTTGCAGGTCAGTGTGGGGAAACTATTTTCCAGCAGGGTTGTGAAAGACCAATGGCTCTCAAATCTTGATGCTGAGTCTTCCCTCAGGGGTTGAGAGAAATCATGGTGTAGAGATAAGTGCATTAGAATCAGACCATTTGAGTCAGAAAAATCTGAGTTTAATACCTGGTCTTATCATTTATGTGCTACTCAGGGTGAGTTATTAAACCTTTTCAAAACTCAGTGCACTTCTCCCATAGGTCTAAGGTGGAGATGAATTCCTGTGTCAGGGCATTTCATTCTTAAATTTGTCATTGTTGTTGTTTTTTTTCTATTTCCTAAACTTTGAATATAGCAGAAGGAGTGGAAAATAAACAGGAAACTCTCTTGTACTTTACTTCCTAAGGATGTACAAATTAAAAATTACCTAAAATCTGAGAAAATGAAAAGAATAAAAGAGCTTTTAACTGATGGGCAGAGGAGTGAGGAGACTTTTTATTCCTATATTCAAGTATATCCAATGCTAACTAATAAAAACTTTTATTATATTTGTATGGAAAGTTAAATGAGTCACCTCCAGAAGCAATGGGTAGAATGAGTGATTGTGAGACAGGCAAAATATTTCTGGGTACCTCTTCCTATTTTTCTAATAAATGAGTCACAGAAATAAAATATGAAACTGACTCTTCAGAAGCAATCCTGTGAAATGGAAGAAGAAAAAAAACTCAGCCCAAAGCTTACTAAGAAAAAAAAAAAATACCACATATCACTCTCTCTCATGGGAGCTTGATGACACAGTTGGGGTCAATGTATACTGTTTTTGAAAGCAGAAGAATTGAGATACAACCTCTCCTTATTCTCAGAATAATGAAGAATAAAATTGGGGCTTGAAAAGAGGCTTTCTGAAATCAGTTGACTCTAAATAAATGCGGTGATGCTGTGCAGCCCCAAATTCCAGAGACCAGCATCCCACCAGGTTTATTTTTAATGATTCTAATTATTTATTGCTATGTAAGAATCAGTCTGCCATTGAAGACCTGTAATGTAGAAGAAGAAGTTCAAGAAGCCGATTGAAGGGATAGATAAGGGGAGGCAATGCAGAATGAACTCTTAAAAAATCATGTCCTGTGCATATATAGGTAAACCACAGGAAATTCCACCTTAAGGAATAAGTAGAAAGAAACAATCAAATATAAATAAATAGATACATGTAAGGAAGCCTGGTAGAGTAGAGGAAGGAGAATGGGGAAGGGGAGGGAGGGAGAGAGGGAAAAGGAGGGAATGATGAACTGAAATTGAATTCCATGCATGTTTGAGTTTGTCAGAATGAGCCCAACTACTATGTATGACTATAAAGCTCTAATTTAAGAAAGAACCAGTCTCTAATCTTGATTGCTTAAAACAACAGACCATCATCATCTCATGATATCTTAGGCTAGGAATTCCGGAAGGGACAGGATAAGAATTTTCTATTCCATGTGTCATTGACTGAAGTGATTTGTTAGTATTCATCTAGAAGAAGGACTAATCTGGAAGGTCCAAGATGCTTCCACTCATATTTCTGGCATCTTGGCTAGGAAGGCTGGGCTCCGTCTGGGCTCTGGAATGGAATGTCTACATATGGCATCCCATGAAAAGAGGTCTATGGGTCAGTCAGATTTCTTCCATGTGTCTCTGAGTCCCCAGAGTGAGTGGTCTAATGGATGGATAGAAGATACAAGACTCCTTATGCCCTAGGTAACAAGTCCCAGGACATTAGTTCTACCACATTCTATTGGTCAAGCTCATCACTAAGGGAACGCTGCATTTAAAAGGAGGAGAATGAGGCTTGACTTCTTAATGGCAGGAGTAGCAAGAATTTGTGGCTGTCTTTATTCTATTATGCAGACTTATGCCTGGATGAGAAATGCTAGGGATATTTATAACTCAGGGTTTTAAAAAATGTACTCTTCTGTAGCTCTGTATAAACACATTTCTGCATGTTCTAGTGGCTCGTGGCTACAGTCACCTATAACTCTCTACCTGAGTGTTTTCTCTGGCCACAGTATTTTTCTCAGCTCATTTCAAAGGTTAGGCTGGAAAATCTAGGTACTTACACTTACCTTAGCTCTCAGGTAATTATTAGTAGGAGAGGGAGAATAAATATCCCAACTTCTTGCCCCTTAGGTGGGACAGCTTTAAAATGTGTTTAAAATGTGTTCTACAGGGTTGCCCAAATGTCTCTGGAATGATTGAGCCCTAGTTGCCCAGAACAATAATCTGCTTATCAACCAACCCAACCTTTATTTCTTTCTTCTCCCTGTTTTACTTTTCAGTTCCCCTATCAGTGCTTTCTGGTAGCTTCTTCCAAATAAATTGCGTATACTGCTTGTTTCTGGGAGAACTATTGGATACTGCATATGGATAGATTTTTTTTTTTTTAGAGAGAGAGAAAGAGAGAGAATTTTTTAATATTTATTTTTTTTAGTTTTCGGAGGACACAACATCTTTATGTTTTTATGTTTTTATTTTTATGTGGTGCTGAGGATCGAACCCAGCGCCCCGCGCATGCCAGGCTACTGCTTGAGCCACATCCCCAGCCCCTGGATAGATTTTTAAACACAGAATTATGGTATCTGTAGATTTGTCTGGATTTGGGAGCGATATCACATCTCTTTAGGATCCAACTAAACCAAATGTAATTTAAATGGTTGTTGACTTGATAGAATTTAACTGAACCCCCTCCCCGAAAGGACTTCTGACCCCTGGGTCACTGTTTTTGTCTCTGCAGAATGCTTAGGATATTAAGCGGATTGCCTTAGCTCTTTATCCTGCCCATGTGTATACAAGTGCCACTGGATTGTCATCCAAGGAGAAGGTCTGAGAAATTCTTGGAGAGAGGAACCTCAACTCAGCATAAGTGGGGTCCTTGAAAAACTTCATAAAAATTACTTTAAGGACATATCAGAGCACAGACAGACACATTCAAGGGAGAATGAGGGCCATCTCAACAGCAAGATGCAGCAACTCCTTGGTTGTGGGTATTATATTTATGGAGGACCAGTAGCTAGGGCCTGAAGTAGAGGTAGAGTTGGTGAAAAATGAACACAATTTGGAGCCAGTTTTCCCTGCACTTGCTCATTGCACTGACATTATGATACTTTCTTTGGGCAAGGACAGGAGCTAGGTTGTACAGGGGTTGCTTGTTCTGCATTCCAATGATTCACAGGCATTTCCTATATTCCAGTAGTTTATGGGCACTTTTCTTTTGAGACTCAGTATATTGTTCTTTTTCTATGCCCCTGAATTTCTATCTCAGGGTGATACAATAAAAATGTGTGTGTGCACATGCTTACTCTGCCCTCAGTAATTAGCCTACTTTGGTCATTTCGCTGGTTATGGCTACAGTGTATTCTGCTTTTTATCTATTTTTTTAATAGAAAAATATAAATAATAAAAACCTGAATTTTCTGTCCTTTTTTTTTTAACTCCCAAAAGAACAATGAAAACTTTTTTTTTTTTTTTAAATCTTATAACCAGTGGCATATCCAGAGTATTTGGAGCTAAAGCAAAACTATTTTTTAACATCTCTCATCTATACAACAACATTATTTTGAATAATAACCATGTAATAATCATTAAAATAATTATTCTTTTGATCTAGACATCGTTTCTAGGTTTGGTCTTTGGTTTTAAAACAACTTATAATTCAAAGAAGAAAAATAACAATTTAAAAAACAGTCTTCAAATCCAGTAAAATATTTCATGTGTGGGCTAAAAATTTGTCCTTATCAAGCAAAATGATTACACATGCAGTTCATGTGTTGTTTCTACTGTTTTAAATTTCAAATATAAGTGAAAACTCCAGGGAGTCATGTAAGATAACAGAATTGAAATAATTCAAATGTTTCTTTGCCTTTACCATTGCTGTGCATCCTTGTTTATTTTGAGTCTTTTGTTTAGCTCAGGCCTGTGAAATGCTGCGGGAGTCAGACTTAAGATCTCAACAGACAGCCCAAGGAAGCTCCAGACTTTGGAGATCTTTATGGACTCACCCTCGAAGCAGCTACAGGTAACAGAGTCCTTGTGTGATAACAGTGGAAGGTATAACTGGAGATCTTTGAATTGGCTTTCATGTAGAACATAATGCTTATTAAATGATAAGTAACTAAAATGTACAATTTGAAATTAGCCCGTTGTATTGCCAAAATCCAGCATTCCATAATTATAATAATTGTTTAGAATTGGGACCAACAAATGTTTGTTTCCGGGAGCACATGGTGGCACATGGTGATGAGTAAAAGCAAATGGACATTCAGCTTCATCGTTGTTTTCAGATACAAATGCAGGTAATGCATTGCTCATTGCCTGCACCTGGAGCAGGTCATACCCCCCACTCTGCTCTTGGTCCCACACTGCTTAGGACTCTGATGGGATATTTGTCTTTGATCAGGGAGCAAAAGAGGAGTTTAGGCTTCCTTCCCTCCGATTTCAGCAGCAGGATGGGAATTAAATCTGGGAGTTCATTATATACATGTAATCTTATTATCTGTGAACAAAGAACTTGGGCAGGCAAAGGACAACGAAGCCTGTTTGTCAAATCCTGACACTTGAAGAAGATATTTTAATTTGGTACAATGTGAACTCTTTGACTTCATTGAAATTCTTAGATTTCATGGAAATCTTTTGAAGAAATTGTGACATAAGTGAAAGGACACATGCAAAGTCCCACTTGAGAGATTTATTGTCAGAGCATGGAGCAAACTGACAAGGCTGCCCCTCCGAGGAGAGCAGCAGCCAGTCGGCACTCCCACGGCAGCTCTATAGCCCGCAACAGGACTTTGACAAGCATGCTCAGGGGTTACGGCGTGGGCTGGGGTGGGGTCCACTCTTTAGCAGGCACATGTTCTCATGGGAGGCTGAGCAGCAGAGCCTCAGGATCTCTAGATAAAATGGCTCCTAAATTGAAACTTAGGAGTTCCCTAGATAAAAATCAGACCTAAAATGGCGGATCTGATGCCAATGTTGATCTGATGCCAATAGTAGTAAGCAATGGAGATGGGATACATTCCTGGAAGAAGGAATGGGTGGCAGGTGTGTGGGATGGTGCTAAAGTCTGTGATAAGAAAGAAACAAGTTTGGACCATTTAGTAGCAAAGTGAAAAAGTTAATCCTCTGCATGTCTTTTTACATGTCAGTTTACATGTTCATAATTGCTGTGGAAATGTGATGATCGATCACTTTATGGGGCTTCCCACATCACATTCTCAAGGTCAGACAGTATCATCCCCTATCATTTCTATGAGTCAAGTTCAAGTGATAGGTAATAGATGTGAGCAGTGGGAGCATGAGGTTAAGAAGTAATTCTATACACTGGGCCCACTGTGCTGATCCCCATACACTTTCTTTAAAAACAACAACGACAACAACAACAACAACAACAATAAAACCAATTTACCTGCCCCCTCCTTCCTGGTTTAAGTTAATAGGATATGTTACATTCCTCAGAAAACAACCCATTATCTGCAGGAGAAATATAGGCCTGAAATGTGGTAAGAAGAAGACAAGTTACCCCGAAGAGGGTACTTTTTTTTGACCCTTATACAGAGCAGATCCAAGAACTCAGAGATGAGGGTAATTCCCCTTCACCATAAAATCTGTAAGAACAATTTCCAACTAGAACCAGTCAACATGAGCCAAAGTGACCCAATGTTGTCAGGTGCAGAGGGAACCTGAAAATCTGATGTCATTCTGCTGTCAATCAAAAGTCAAGAGATGGACGAGGGCAGAACTCTTTGGAAATTTGTTTGGGACACCCAATAAAAAGGAAGGGCAGGAGTGTCATGCTGTTCTCCTCTCTGAGAGGACCTGTTCCGTCCTTTGAGAGTGTCCTCTTTTCCCCTTTTCCATCCTTTCTAATAAACTCATGTCTGCTACTCTGAGTGACATGTTCAGAATATTTCTGGCACAATTATAAGAACTGGTGAGAAAGAGGCCACCTCAGCTCTGTGGCAGGCCCTTGCCCTGTGAAACCAGACTTTTCAGTTTAGTAATGTTTTAATGTTAAATTTTTATTGAGATACATAAAATTGCAACAGGTCACAGTGTTGGACTCAATTATTACCGATTCCTTTTTATTAATGAACACAGCTCTCAGATGGAGAGACAAAAGTTTAATAGCCACCCAAGAAAACACATGGCCCTTCCACTAGACCCTCTCTCCCCTGCAAGGGTTACCACATCCTGACTTCTAATCCTATAGGTTGGTTTTATCTGTTTTACTACTTTACCTAGATGGAATCATAAAGCATGTGTTTTTCTATGTATGGCTTTTTTCACTCAATGTTATATTTTATTGGTTGTTTAAACCATTGCTACACCTAGTAGGTTTGTTTTATTGCTAGACAGATGATCCTTGACTTAGGCTGGTTTGATTTAAAGAGTTTTTGACTTCAGTAAAACTATACTTTCAGTTTTCATCTTTTCAATGAATTACATGAGACGTGTAATGTGATTATAAAATAGGTTTGTCATAAGTTGATTTTGCCCAACTCTAGGCTAATGTTAGTGTCATGAGGATTTTTAAAAAGACTGGGCTACACTGTTTTTCAGTATTTTTTTTCATATTAAGTGGATTTTCGACATTATTCTAAATTGACAATGGGTTTACTGGGTGAAACTCTGGCTTTGGTTTTTATATTTTTTTGGAAGATACAGGCATTTTTGTTGGGTATACACTAAGTAGTGAATGCTCCTGCATCTTCTGTTGAAATGCATTGACCTTTCTTTTCTTCCCTAAAAACCCCTTTTTATCTCAGAGCTTCAATTAATTCTCTCCTGAGCCACTGTGATACTTCCTGGTTCAAGTAGATTCCTTTTTCAGGTCATCTGTTCACACTCTCCTCACAGTTTCTGTCTTGAAACTGATATTATTTGGGTGCCCCTTTTCTACACCCGGTACTTCTGTAGTAGCACTCCTTCTCCACAGAAAATCTTAATTAAGCTTCTCCAAGAGACCCTCACCATAACTGTTCTTAGACTATCAGCAAGAATTCCTGCAACAGAGTTTTCAGGGAAAAGTATGTTGCAGAAGCAGGATGTGATACAAAAAAAAAAAAAAAAAAAAAAAAAAAAAAGACTAACCCAAGGCCTGCACAGAGGCGTTTGCATTTCAATAGACTTTAGTCAGGTCCTATGGAGCTAGCAGGTGGGAGGGCGCCAATTCCTGCAGAGAAAGTTCTTGATTTTGTATCCAGGCCTGGGATCCGCTGTTCTGGAAAAAGCTGATTTTGTGTGGATTTCTACAGATTGTGAGCCTCTGAGCCTCTCTCCCTTCATACTGGGTATAAAGGTCTGAAACTTTCTGAACTCGGGGTTAGGAGGGATTGATGGACTGTGGTGAAACCCCCCTTCTGAACCTGGCTGCCGCCAATAAACCTGCTTCCTGCTCATCCTCCATGTCCAGCCTCCTCTGTTGGACAATGCTTCCAAATAGGGAGCAGGGTTCAAGTTCTTCAAAAGCTGGTCTGACAGGTCCTCCTGGCTTCCACCAACCACCACAGTCTTTTGCCCGCTTTGTTTACCAGTCATTACCTTATTTATAGTTCCTAAGTTGCTCTTCTTCCACCAGCATGGTATTTTTTTTTTTTTAGCCTAAAATACTGACTTTTCATTTTCTAGATCTTGAAGATTCTGATGAAAGAATCTAGCACAAAATAGATTATATTGTAGAATATCACAGAGGAGACATCTGTAATAGATACCTGATAGGCATTGCCAACTTTTGACTCATTCCCTCTCTGCTTTTCTTTATTCTATTCCAGCTATAGATAACTTCCATTTTTCTCTGAACTCCCTAGATCAGAGATCACCTTTATATCCTCTCAACTCAACTACTTTTCCCCCTCCAATTTGGGATCCAATTCTGACTCTCTGCTCCTCTGAAAAAAGTAGACCCTTTACCTTCTTGACACTTATCAATCTGATACCACCTTCAGTGTCTCCAGCCTGGGCTGAGGTCTCTTACCTGGTCCTCTTGCTTCCTTCTTCATGTCCCTGTGGTCAATTTGGTACGTCATTCATTAACAAAACGAATCGGTTCATGTCCTTCCTCCATTCTTAAAACACTGAAGTGCTTTCTACTTACCTTGGACTAAAACTCAGCTTCATTATTGTCACCTGGAAAACTGTACTATTTCTCCTCTTCCCTAATGTTCCTTCCCCTGAGATGTTTTCTAGGTCCACCACCCCTGTCAACTCACTCTTTCCCTCTTAGCCTGCTTTGCTTTTTAGAGAGATCTTGCTAGTGACTGAAACTGTAGTAGTTTTTTTGTTTGTTTGTTTGTTTTGTTTTGTCTCCCTCACTAGCATGTAGCTCTAACATGCAGGGCAGGACTTCGTCATAGTTAC
Organism: Spermophilus citellus; assembly: GCF_964194105.1. Classification (NCBI taxonomy): domain Eukaryota; kingdom Metazoa; phylum Chordata; class Mammalia; order Rodentia; family Sciuridae; genus Spermophilus; species Spermophilus citellus. The sequence goes on from NC_138185.1 coordinate 42,125,380, forward strand.
CACTGTAGCCCCAGTGCATATAATAGTGCCTGGTCCATTGTAGGCACTGAATAAATATCAGTTGAGTGAATGGATGCGCGAATGAATGAAGACAATACATACATACACAGTCCCCTAGTTCCTCCACTTGTGTCAAGACTCAGGTAAAGCTCTCATTCTCTCATAATCTTCCAGAATGCCCCTATAATATGGCCTCTCTTTTTTCTACAAAGATTCACATTCACCTTTAGTGGATGACTTATTTTTTTCTGCCTTATAAAAATACTTGCTTGTCTGCCTCCCCTCTGGGTCATATTCTTCTTGAGCAGGGCCTCTCCTTCTCAGCTGTCTGTGATCCTGAATAGGAATTGCAAATAGGTTTTCAAGCTGCCTGTCTTACTAAAGGGTTTAATTGATGTGAAAGGGGTTCTGCCACTTAAACTGTTTATGTGCTGTGAAAGGATCTGACAAAAAATCAGCATTCTTAAGTGTGTTAGCATTGCAAAAAGATGTTTTTTGGCCTTTAAGTCTCTTCTAATATTCACTTCAGATAAACTCTGCCTAAGGAAGTGCTGGGTGTCAGGACTCAGTGGCCCAGTGCTGACCTGTTTATTTTCAGCTGAGTGGACATTAGGATATTAGCTTGAAAATTTGATTAGAAAGACTTATGTTTAAATGTACAATATCAGATAAATCCTATTTTTTCCTCTCTATTGGAAAGTCCCGAAAAGCACAACCCCTATATATATTTTTTTGAAAATTGAAAATAAAAAGTTTAATTTCAGAAACTGAATTCATCATTTATAAATACACTAAAGCATAGTCCACTCAAATTTAGATTAAGTATAGGTACAGTATTTCAACAAAATGACAACTTTCCTAAACGATCATAGAGCAATTCCTCTCAACTAGGACACTTAATGATTTGAAATGAGAAAATGAACCTTTTTTTTATGTTAAAGCAAAAACTTTGAAGACATATTGTTAAAAGAATATGACAACTGATGTTTTATTCTGATGTCCTTGGGATTCTAAAATACTCCTGTGGTGACTGAATCTTCCCTATTGTAAAAAAAAAAAAAAGAAAGAAAAAAAGAAAAGAAAAATCTAAAAGCCTGAAGCTAGCTAGCCTCTCCACTGCAAGGTGCCAGACACCCCCTCCTCAACACCACTGGTCAGCCAGCTGCCTCTAGGGGCCCCTGGGCTTGCGGTCTTAGCACCTTGGGTCAGTGCACATAGCAGAGCTCCACTGTTCAGGGACGCTTGGTCAGAGGTGCAAAACCTGATCAACAGGCCCCCTGCTGAAAGTCCTGCTCTGCACTGGCTGAATCCTCAGTGTGGACACACACCTGGCTCTGATTTTAAGGAACTCAGGACACTGGCCATGTAACCCTGAATACAAAGACATGAAATGGGAATGTTCCGTGACCACATAACTACAACTGCACATTCCATGACTGACTGAAGTATAGTTTTGTTTTCAAATGCTTTATCTCTGTCTTAAACAGCTTCCAGAACATTCTCTTCGCTTCCCAACATACTTTAGAGTCTGCAGTTAGAAACTGCTCAGTCAGGATAGCTTAACCTCCACCTCCTATTTACAGCCACAAAAAGCTGTTTTGTTGCAATTAAAACAATATTTAACTAAAATACAGTATCTGATTCAAGATTTTTACACAATTAAATAAAAAGCCTACAGGATAAATTGTTTTCATCTTGTCTTCATTCTAGTAAACAAACTACTGACCCCTAACTTTTAAAAAACATTGTAGCTATGAATTAAAACCTGATCATCCCACTTCATAAGTGGACTGCTGCTTCTAGTGGACTTTCAAACACACTGCCTGAGAGGAGTAAAGCACATGTGACATTGCATTGCAAGCCTCCAGGTGGCCTCAGACACTGGCCTAGTGTCCCACATGACCCCACTAGGCAGGCCACAGCCCTGGGATGACAGCCAGCCAGCACTACAAAGAGCACTCTCATCTGGCAGCTCCATCGTGAGCTCAATACTGAAAGTGTATCAAGGGAAGATTCACTTTCAAAAACATAAGTTTTTCAAAATGCTCCATCTTGAGCCAGAGCTAGCTGATTTTCCATTCTCCATGGATGTGCTGAACAGCTTTTCTGAAGGAACGGTACTTGGGGGACTGCCCCAAAATCCTATGGCCAAATTTGACAGTCTGGACCAGGATGATCTCTTCAGGTTCCAGTAGGTGAGTGGGTCACAGCTGTGCTCCTCCAAGCACCATGTCTTCAGGCGGCTTCTCCCTGGTCTCTTCTCTTCACCTTGGCCACCAGCGACCACAGGCTCTTGCCTCCACTGGAGTCTCTATAAGGGACGTGAGTCACAGGCAGCTGTGTCCTCTGAGGTAGAATTCAGTATTTCTAGCTCCCTGATTAAATCCTGCCTGTACTGCTCAACCTTCTCCTCTGTGAACAGGGAGGCTTTGTAGCCAGGGTCCAGCTATGTGGCAAAGACGAACCTCGGGTTGTGGAAGGTGGTGAACAGGTGGCTCTTCCTGGCTTCCTTCAGCGACTTCTGCATGGTGTCAATGCCCATCATCTCCCCAAAGAGCATCTGGACCTTCCTGCTGAGGATGTGGATCATGGGGATGACCTGACACAGAATAGACACGTGGGGACTCATCTCCCAGCTCTCAGTGTCAAAGGGTCTCAGTGTGTGACACATGGACTTCATGACTCTCACTGGTCGGGGTTGATCAGCTATCGGAAGTTGCACTCTATGGACATCTTGGTAATCCTGCTGCAGCTCTGCCAATTTCCCCTTTACCTTGAGGGACTGGGGACCTGCTTGCACAGCTTCCGAGTGATGGTCAGTAGATTCTGCACCATCCTCTGGCTCTTGATGGCCTCGTTTGTGATCAGGTTCACTGTGTGGCTGAAGCACTGATGCTCAAGTGCTCTGCCTCATTGAGAGTCTTGTAGATGCTTGGATGGTTGGTGACCGTGATGCCAACATGCAGGCAGATGGAGGTCACCCAGACTTCCCATCAGCACTTCAGCTGCTTCTGGATGCGGTTGCTGACACGTCTGAAATGCTGACATACCCAAAACTGCTGAATAGTGGTGGTCTTCACAAGTGTGGGTGAACTAACAACATGAAAGTGACCCAGTGAGTGGTGAGGGTCAGGTACTTGTGGGTCTGGGTGCTCATCCATATTCCTGATGTGAAGTGGACCATGCTGCTCTTGACCTCTTCAGCTGTGACAGAATCATCTGCTTCACATTGTTATTCATACCCGGGATAGCTGTCCTGAGAAGTAGGAAGGGAAGTGCAAAGACTACTGAGGTTTCAAGTGTTCCAGCAGCCTGCTAAAGCCAACGTTGTCCACAAGGAATATGGTTGGAGGTCAGGTGAGATCATCTCCACTGGTGATATTTTTGGCAACCGGGTGAAAGTCATAAAACTTCTCAGTGGGGTCATGGAAGGAGGAAATGCCTGACAACTTAGTGTTCAGGAGCCCTGGATACCTGGAGAGCGGGAAGGGGTGATCTCAGATGGACATCTGCCTTGAGCACGTGGTGGGCGAACCTCTGCAGGGGCCTCAGGAGGCAGCTAGTGCCCAGGTTGGTTGGGCCTCAGTGCAGGCACACCACCTGGGTGGAGTCGGCAGAGCAAATGGAGAAGTGGTTCCACAGCATTGAGCTCATCTTGCTAACAGGAAAGGTGGTCAGGTGGTCTTCTGACCACCACTGGCAAGCCAGGTACCTTGGGGGAGAAACTTTTCACAGAAGCCAAAGTGGCATACAGAGAGTTCACCAAACCCACACCCAGGAAGCCCTTCTGGGTCCTGACAACCTCAAGGTGGCATCTGAACAGATGCCACTTCAAATAGCAGGTGCCTATGTCCCCCTTCTCCCAACTGATGATGCAGCCACAGTACCAACACACAGCCTTCAGACTGTCCCTGGGGGCCCGTAGGAAGTGGTGCCAGACCTCTGACTTCAGTCTTTTCAAGACCTTCTTATTCTACAGAAGACGGCACCAGATGCACACCTTTCACAACCCCTGTATTGATGAGTGCTCTCTGCTCTTATTGACAGACTTCTAACTATAACAAAATCATCTAAAATTCTTATCCATAAGAAGGGGAATTAATTTCCAGATTGGATGTCTTTTGTTTGTCTGTTTCCTTGTTTAACAAATCCAAATGCCATTTAATCATCATAGGATTTCAAGCATTGGAATTTCGTCTCAATTGTGGGACACAAATGCTCTCCTTTTGGAAGCATGCCAAAGAAACCACAATAAAAAATGCGGAGCATTGACCAAATACACCTGCCTTGCAGAATCTTACATCCAGCCTAAGATGAAATTATTGATGTAGCATTTAGAGCCACTATGTGTTTTGCTTGAAATATTTCCGTTTTTCTTGATTCTAAAATGAGATGTCTAAGATGACCTTAGTTCTTGCCGCAGTTCGGCTGCAGCAAAATAACCAGGGGGGGAGGGGGTGACGAACAACTTGTGTAGATTGATACAGCAGGAGTAGGAGCCCGTTTATTGTAGGACAGGAGCAATATATATACATTCCACACAGCTTATCTTAATTAGCATAAACTAGATACAGCAGTCAACAAATAAGAAATCTCCACACTTAATGGCTCCCTGGAGTTACTTCACAAACCACTCCCTCTGGCATTTTGCCAGGCGCCATCCTGACTTGTTTACAGACTCTAACATTTCCCCCTTTTGTTTAATTTAAATAATGACCATAGTGGTTTTTACACAAACACCACAAACAATCTGCTACAAGCAGAAGGGGAGGATACAAAATGCCACAATACCAAGCCAATTGATGGCTCCATGCAAGAAGCCCTTGGAAAAATTATACCAGCAATGACACCGTTAGCAAAGATACCGAGTTACAATTTGTTGTAGATTATAGTTTGTTGTCTCAGTCCAGGTAAAGCAGTGTCTCAATAGATTAACTCACAGTCCAGGTAAATCATAGTCCAGGTAAGTTCTGCAGGCAGCAAGCTTAAATAAGTTCTGCAGGCAGCTAGCTTGATCCGAAGTCTCACCCGGTTCTCAGCCGAAGTTTCGTCTGGTTTTCAGCATCACTGGAAATTCTTCCACCCTCGTTTTCACTGGGATGAAGGCAGGAACTCCAGCAATGATGTTAGTATTCCAGCAGGCACTAAGAAAACAAACTTCTGAACAATTTAATACATTATCTGAAGGTTTTTTTACATTTGAAATAAGCCTTCCCGATCCCCGGGTGGGGGGCGGGGAAGAGCCGGCTGCTGCCGCTTGGAAGGTCCTTGCTGCGCCATGATTTACTCCTGCACATGGCAGCCGCTGCACCAATTCACGCACCCTCCGGTAAGGAAAATTATTTAGTGATAGCCTTTTGCTGCAACTTTTTTCCTGATAATCCTTCTTCTTCTGAACTTTCTTTTTCTTTCTGACTAGAGTTCCTGGGCTCTTATCAACACATGCCCTAACTGCTCTTGGTTCCACTGGGGTGCCTTCTTCCCTTAGTAATTTACTTCTCACCCCTTCCATATTTTCATCACAAAGACAATACAATACACTGAGACAAAACAAGACACAAACATACTGCATCAATCTTCTCCATTGTCTCAAAATGGCCATTTTTCCTCTCGCCCTATCTGCCTAGGGACGAGCAGATTTGCTCCCGTCCTATCTATGGACGGGCAGGTTTTTCTCGTCAACTTACCCCCGAGTGTCCCTGGGCTCCCCGTACGGGCCACCATCTGCCGCAGTTCGGCTGCAGCAAAATAACCAGGGGGGGAGGGGGTGACGAACAACTTGTGTAGATTGATACAGCAGGAGTAGGAGCCCGTTTATTGTAGGACAGGAGCAATATATATACATTCCACACAGCTTATCTTAATTAGCATAAACTAGATACAGCAGTCAACAAATAAGAAATCTCCACACTTAATGGCTCCCTGGAGTTACTTCACAAACCACTCCCTCTGGCATTTTGCCAGGCGCCATCCTGACTTGTTTACAGACTCTAACAGTTCTCTCATCTGAATTTGGAGGGAAGACATGAGAAGAAAATATCGTTTATGCATAGTATACACGTACATTTATTTACTTTAAAAAATAACTTTGATTTTTAAAAAACCAATGGGAAAAGCAGAGGAAAAGCACTTGTTTTCTTTTTGAGATTTCCTAATAGAACATTCCATGAGAATTAAAGATACTTTGTACTTAAGGAAGAAAAGATAACTAACTTTTCAAGTCACAATTTTAATTATTTTAGCAATCAACTAGAGTTTCTTTCTTTTTATCCTTCATTATTCTGCCACTTTGAAAATAGGGCAAATAATTAGGTCATCAGAATTAGAAAAAGAAGTCTCAGATAAAATCCATTACATTGCAGATTCCAACATTAGTGCAAATGTAAAACGCAGCAAAGCAGATATTTTGTATGAATTTCATGCTATTTTAGAGACATTAGCCACATCTTTAAAATAATTTGAGATTGGATATTCCCAGAGCTTTAATCATTTCCTACTTCAATTCGTATTAACATATCTCTAAAACCAAATCAATGCATTTATGCTGAAGTCGAGGAAGTGACATTAGTTATTATAAGAATAATATTGCAATCATAAATATTTATTTGGGAAAATTTACTCTAAAGTTGAGATGTCTATGAGTAAGGGAATCTATGTATGACAGAATAAGTTCCTATCTAGTGGCAAAAGGCAAAACTTTCCTTTGATGGCAGTCACAGTTTGTCCCAGTTCTGGTCTCACTTTTTGCTATTGACATAAACTTGGATGGATTACTTGGCTTTGCTTAGGGTTCCTGGTTTCAGGCAGCTAAGACTCTTGCTTACTCAGGCTTGGGTGGACTTAATTGGGAAGGCTGGGCATTGATAGGAAGGCTGTAAGTTAGGTAGAGAAAAACAGACAAGACCAGGAACTCTACCTGGCCAGAACCACAGCCTACATATTATTCCAAAAACTTCTGTTTGGGGCTCCTATCCTCATGTTTGAGGGTGTTGCTACAATTGCCTTACATACCATCATGGCTACCCCTGCACATGGATTTCAGGAGAATGACAGGGAGGCCTCTTAGTGTTGGAGAATCCCGGATACAATCCTTGGTCCTCTTCTCATCAACACCTATACTCTGTCCCCTTTGTAATCTCACTTGGTCTCATGCCTTTAAATATAATCTATTTGATGTTGATTTCCAAATTCGTTTGTTTATTAATTTATTATTCTTTTTTTAAAAAAAGTTTTAATTGATTTTTTAAAAAATAAATGACAGCGGAATGCATTATAATTCTTATTACACATATAGAACACAATTTTTCATATCTCTGGTTGTATATAAAGTATGTTCACAACAATTTGTGTCTTCATACATGTACTATGGATAATGATATCCATCACATTCTCTGCTTAAATCCCTTTCCTGAACCCCAAACTCACATCCACCCAACTGCCTACTTTAACATCTCCACTGGGATGTCCAAGAGAAAACTCATGATAACATGTTTTCATCAATTTTTTTTTTTTTTTTTTTTTTTTTTTTTTTTTTTTTTTTTTTTTTGCCACTGTGACCAAAAGACCTGACAAGAAAAATTTTAGTGGAGGAAAATTTTATTTGGGGATTATGGTTTCAGAGGTCTCAGTCTGGCTGACTCTGTAACTCTGGGCCCCTGGGTTGAGCAGAGAACATCATGATGGAAGGGTATGGCAGGGAAAAGAAGCTTAGGACATGGCCACCAGGAAGCAGAGAGAGACTCTGCTCTCCAGAGACAAAATATATATTCCAAAGCTACATCCCTTAATGACCCTCCTCCTCCTTAGATCACATCCTACCTGCCTATTAGGACCACCTAATTAACCCTTATCAATCCTTATCAGTGCATTAGTGTACTCATTAGGTAAAGGCTAACATAATACAATCATTTCACCTCTAAACTTTCTTGTATTGTCTCACAGATGAGCTTTTGGGGGACACATCATATCTAACTATAACATGTCTAGAAATAAATTTCTTTTCTTCCCCTCATCCTCTGGCTTGCATCTGGTCATTCTCATTCCACTGAAGCAAAACCTATCCTTTCCTTACTTAAATACTTTTCTTTTTCTTATATCTCACCTCTAGTCTATTAGAAAATCCTCTTGGCTTCATCATGAATATAAATCTCTCATCTGGATTATTTAACCACCCTATCCATTGTTTCTGCTTTTAGCTTTGACTTTATACACCTCTCACATACTATATACCTAACATAACAGCCAAAATGATCGTGTTAAAGCATAATTGGGTTTGTATATGAATCTTGCTTTCAATTAACTTGGATTAATATCTAGGAATGAGGTTCCTGAGTTGTATGATAAGCATATAATTAAGGCTATAATTAATTGCCAAACTGGATTCCAAAATGGCTGTGCCATTTTTGCATTCCTACCAGCAATGTCTGGGAGTTCTAGTAGCTCCAATTTCTCTCTAGCATTTGGTATTTTCAGATTTTATGGTTTTTTAAAAAATTTTTTATTCTAATAAATATATTGTGATATTGCATTGTGTTTTTTTTTGCATTTTTCTAATGACTTGGAGCATCTTTCCATATGCTTTTTTTTATCATTGTATATCTTCATTGTTCAAGTGTCTATTTAAATCTTTTGCCCTCTGAAAAACTGGGTTGTCGAGTTCTGAGAGTTCTTTATATGTTCTAAAAATGTTCTCTATCAGATATGTATGTTGCTTACACATATCTTCTCCTAATCTATGTCTTGTCTTTTCATTGTCTTAAAAATGTCTTTTTACAAATAAGTTTTTAAATTTGATGGAAGTTTACTGTATCTATTTGCTCTTTTGTGGATCATGGTGTTTTGGATGCTGTATCTAGGAAATGTTTGACCAAATGAGATCATAAAGATTATTCTTAAATTTATAGTTTTTGTTTTCACAGTATATCTATGATCCATTTTGAGTTATGTATTTTTTAGCTTTATTCATGTTTGCTGTAACTAGAAACAACTCAATGTCTCTCACCTGGGAAATGGAGCAACAAATTATGGTATATCCATACAATGGTTATAAAAGCAAAAGATAATTACTACTATCCATAATGGCATAAATGAATCTCCAATGTATTATGTAAAGTGGAAGAAGTCAGGCTTTCAAAACTACATATTATTTGATATATGATTTCATTTGTCTTATATTCTGGGAAAAGTGAAAAAAGATCACTGAATTCCAGTGACTAGAAATGGGATAGAGGTAGATTTCTGCCGCAGTCTGGCTGGGCACAGAATCACGAGCCACTCACAGCTTTGTAGATTCAAACAGCAATTCTTTATTCCCGAACTCACACCGGCCTCTACACACACGTTCTGGGGAAATCCCAGTTCTGCCGCACAATTCACGTCCCAAATACTTTCTCAATTCCACGAGAACTCAACGGGAACTCAGGCAGCAAGATACGTCCTATTCCCAGCAGCAATAACCTTAAACCTGGAACTTCCCTAAACCCAGATTGTCTTAAACCGGGAATGCCTTAAACCCAAATTATCCTAAACCGGGATACTTCCTAAAACCTGCAGGATACACCCTAAACCTGCATCTACCCTCGTCCTTGAGCAAGGTCACCTTTCTCAAACACACATGAAATGTCACAGCGAGTTTCCAAGGCAAGTCCATTTAACATGGGGTACGCTGGCAAGGAAATTTCGATGCGTCATTCCTACTTGGCAATGGCCCTCAGCAGATTTCAAAGAGAAATGGGAGAATTTGGGGGGATAATGGAATCGTCTGTATCATGATTGTGGAGGTGATTGCATGACTGCATTTATCAAAACTCACAGAACTGTGCACAAAAAGAGTGATCTTTATTGCTATCGTTTGATTATAAAGTATCTCCCAAAGGCTCATGTATGACATAATGCAAGATGGTACAATGATTAGATTATGAGAGCTAGGCCTTGTCACTGGATCAATCCACTTGCATGAATTAACTGGTTCGTAACTGTAGGTACATAGGGCATGACTGGAGGAAGTAGGTCACTGGAGGCATGTTTTTGGGTTTTATATTTTGTCTCCAATGATCAAAGCTCTTTTTGCTTCCTGCTGTCATGTCCTGAGCTGCTTTTCTCCAGCACACCCTTCTGCCACAACATTCTGTCTCAACTTGGCCCCAGCCAACCATGGAAGGTATCTCTGAGACGATGAGCCAAAATAAACTTTTCCTTCTCGTCGGGTCTTTTGGCCATAGCAACACAAAGCTGACTAAAACATTATATCTTCAGGGGAAAATCACTGAGTTGTACATGTTACATTTGAAAAAGCCTTACCACCCAAAGTCTAAAGTATATCCACACTTCTGGTGGTGTACACTATAGGGTTTGGAAAAATGTGTAAGAAATGTAGGTTGATTAGCTGTAACAAATACCCTACTCTGGAGGGGGATGTTGAAAACAGGAGAGGCTACACAAGAGAGGAGGCAGAGGGTATATGAGATAAATAACTGAGATATGTTCCTCTCAATTTTTCTGTGAACCTAAAATTACTGTAAAAAGTCTTTAAAATAGCAAATAAATCCTCATTTTGTAAAATAATAATGTAAATAATAAACCAGATCATTAATTCCTTGAATCAGAACTGTTTTGAGTGGAATAAAAACTCAAATTCTTGCAATGACTATATTCCTACTAGTTTCATGTTCACTCCTCACTACTGCAGCAATTCTGGATCCCTTGCTGTTTCTTAAATGTTCCTTCCTCAGAGTATACACTGACTGCTCTCTCTGTCTAGCTCCATGGCTCCCAGGGTGTTCACTGGGTGTCCTGAGGCACTGAATCCAATTCACAGTGGTGCTGAGGGATATTTTAGAATTCAAGGGAGATACAGTGACATCTTCAGAACACATCATCAACTGTGTAAAGGGAGTTACTAATTTCAACATTCGATTGAGCGACATTACTTTTGGTGATTGAATTTTGAAAAGATATATTTATATGGTTCAGTCTTGGAAGTTAACCAGCAAGCACTGGGTGAAAATCAATATAACACAGGAAATGAGAGTGGAGATGTCCAATCTGAATTCAAGGCTGTGGCACGTCCAAGAGGGCTCACATCCTATTAGAAAGTAATGGTGGTCATTTAAAATTAAATTTAAAACTTATTGTTATTTTTATCCATTTATGAAATCTAAGTAAATAAGCCAAGCTCCTTCCAGAGGAAGAATCCCACTGTCACAACCTCCTCAGTCTTTCGTGATGGCTGGTGGGGTCAACCCTCCATTGGAATTGATTCAACAGATGCTTTCATAAGTGTAGAGACAGGGTAGAGGGGGACTAGATAGACAAAAGGACAAATGCTCAGATTATGACGTGAGCTATTTGAGTTTCCACTTACTTAAAGTAGAACAACCAATAGTACTTATCCTTCCAGGGCATTTTAAAAATGAAACCATCTGATGTCTAGAGAGGAGTTAGAAAATGCTAGGTCCTCCAAGTACATGGGTAATCTGAATGTTACTTTGTCTTTAGGATCCATTTAGACCATCTGAAATGTGTAGGAGCTGTAGGTTCATGGGTTTATCAAGAGAAATTTAGAAAACTCATATCTCATATCAGACTCAGCCACCTTCAGAAGCTTAATTTTCATTAGGTCTCTCTGCAAATGGCAGTTGAATTTAATCAGCTAATGAATATCTCTATTCAATGAAAATGGAGCAAGATAATCTCTTTCACTGGACATTTTATCATCCAAAATGGATGATAATTTATATAAAAAGTACAATCTAATTGAATACTTGGGCATGTGTATAGAAGAAAGAGAAATGAGCTTGGAAGATTAGAAAAAGGCTTTAGTGACAAGCTCAATCTTGTCACTGAAATGCTTCCTGCATCCAATGATGTAGGGATTTGGGCATGTATACCACTAAAGTGGAAGGGATCTTATTAAGTTATGAAATTTATGGTTGTATACAATTCTTTTATTTCACTCCATTGAAAGAAGAGAATGATAATGTCAGCCAAATACTTGTTTCTCTTCTGTATAGATTCTGGTTGATCCTGGGCTGACTTTCTTATTATTTTAAATGATAAGATTACTTTCCTGTTGCACAAAATTCTGTAGTACAATGCTTAATTTTACTGATACACCTTTAGGACTCTCTTTAGGACTCTTACTTGTCTCAACTCTTCTCTCCATTTCTCCAAAAAGGTTTGTTTGTTTGTCTATTTATTTATAGTTAGTAGACGATTTTATTTGGTAAGGGCATACAGAAATGTTTCCATTACTTTTAGGGAAAGGGGATGATTCCTTAATTTTTTTTTCATCAGAAGTTCAAAATGACTCACTAATATTCTTGCTGGAGTAATTTGCAAATATTCTAATGCTAAAGAAAAAATTTTCAAAAGGGTTTCTTTCAGAATATTTAAAATTGTGACATAATTTTCTCTTTCTCCACCTAATATTCTACTTACCTTCCATCCTTATTTTTACTCCATATTGCCTGAGGCAAGAATACTCATGTACATGTCATGGAACCCATTAAAATACGTGGCAACTGTTTGTCCATATTTGATGTTCACCGAGAATATGTTGGTCATAGGTGAAGCATTTATTAAAGCCCCTCTTGTGTTTGCTGATTTCTTCTCCTTTGTGCTATTTCCAGAATTCAAGCCTCTCCTTAGTTTGCTGTCGCTCCCTAATCCAGAGCTTTGCTAACAAGATTCCCAGCTGCTTTAAAAAATGCTTTGAGTAAATGCCAGAAGGTATAAGTGGCATTTACTCAGAAAATATTTTTAGAGCAGCTGATGGTGTTTACAGTTTGAGTGATAATTGAAGGCATCGTTTTCAATTCAGAAGCAAGTAAACAAAAGGGTCTTCTCAGCTTGAAATGTGTTGTCTCTTTAAAACATTTGTCTAGCCTGGAGAACAGCAGTGTTAACTCCTGTCTCATCTTCTACCTTTCACTTGACACCAGCAACCACATTCCTACTTAGAAGAAAACCACAGAGTCCCACAGTGTGAATTTAATATTTTGTGTTTTGATGTTTTAACTAAAATTATTCTGAGTAGATAATATGTGTATGGAAGAAATATAAAAAGTGAACAATTCATACAGGGGACAGTAAAACTATTTTCTACTGTCTTTCTTTTTTCCCTGCGACCACCTCTATTAGTTGTTTCTTGTGTATTCTTTCAGCTAAATTTTAAATATGTGTATTATGTCTCCATATTTTGACCAAATGAAATACATCATCATGCTTTGTGTTTTGGTTCTATTACATCACGATATGCAGATCTGGATGATCTTGGTAATGCTGGTGTAGTCTGCCATCATGCTGATGAAGGTTCACTTACTGAGTTTGCCCCCACTACTAAATTTTTGTGCTGTTTACTATTCCAAGCAAGGCTGCAATTCATATCCTTGCACACATGTCATTTTTCATGTCAGCAACATATTAAAATGAATTTTTAGCACTGATTTTCTGAGTCAATGGGCATTTGCATTTTTAATTTTAGCAAAGAGAGAGACAACATGCCTGTGAGAGATACTGTATTCAGATCCATCAAAGGACTGCTTCTCTGTAATTCCCCCAGATCAGATCTGTTGATTTTACCAATATGATAATTAAAAAACCCCCCACATAATTAACACATAATTTAATTACAGATTCATTTGAATTTCTGTTATTGTAAATGAGGTTGGACATTATTTTATATGATTAAGGTATCCTAATCCCATTTTTTCCTATGGGTTGTGGTTCCCTCATCAACTTCCTTTGTGGGATCTCTTTGTATACGAAGGAAATTACTTCTACTAATTTATGTATTAAGGAAATTGCTGCTGATTTTCCAGAGAACTGTCATTTGCGTTTTGGCTTTTTAAAAGAATGTGATTTTGTGAGGCCAGAATGATAATTTTTATGTAGTCTCACCTCCCCTTCTCCTCCCCATTCCTTCTTTTGTTTCTTTGTGCTTAAAAAGACTTTCTCCACCTCAAGATGATAAAAAACAAAAAACAAAAACAAAAAACCCACGTGTTTGTTTAATGCTGTGGGGACTTTCTTTGTCCACTTGTATTTTTATCTCTCCAAAATTTATTTAGGACCGGCTGAGACACAGATACGAATATTTTTTTAAAACATTTATTTTTTAGTTGTAGGCGGACATAATATCTTTATTTCATTTTTTTTTTAATGTGGTGGTTTGAACCCATTGCCTCATGTGTGCTAAGTGAGCACTCTACCACTGAGCCACAATCCCAGCCCCACAAATACGTATCTTAAAAAAAAAAAAAAAATATATATATATATATATATATATATATATATATATATATATATATGGTTGTTGGTGGACCTTTATTTAATTTATTTATTTTTATGTGGTGCTCAAAAATGAACCCAGTGCCTCACACATGCCAGGCAAGTGCTCCACCACTGAGCCACAACCCCAACCCCACAAATTTGTATTTTTACTTTCAAGCTGCTTAGTTGTTTCTGTGCCCCTCAGTGGATAATTTGTCTTTCCCATTGATATGCAGAAACATCTTTATCATGTACCAGCTCTCAGTAAAATTTGAATTTGCTTTGTAAATTTTTTTCCTCTTTGTGTCTTGTTTTTGAGGATTGTATTAGACCTTCAAAATATGTTTTAATATTTGGTTGTAATAGTTCTTCTTCATTCACATTCTGGTTGTTTTTTATTTACTTTTTCATATAAACTGTAGAATAAGTTTTAAATAATTCAGAATTCATTCTTTAAAAAAATCTTTTTAATGTATGTGTGTGTGTGTGTGTGTGTGTGTGTGTGTATATATATATATATATATATAATTGTTTTATTTTATTAGTTTTTCTCTCTCCTTTTCTTTTTATTGGTCCTATTCAGTTATACAAGACGTTAGGATTCATTTTGACATTATTACAAGAGCATGGAATATAATCTGCCCTAATTCAGTCCCTAGTACTTCTTCTCCTTCTTTCCTCCCCCTCCTCCCTCCCTCATTTTTTCCTTCTACTAGTTACCTAGTTTTTTGTTGTTGTTGTTGTTCATGTCTTATGGATACATATTTTTTAAAAATATGTTTTAGTTGTAGATGGACACAATTTTTTTATTTTATTTATTTATTTTTAACGTGGTGCTGAGGATCAAACCCAGTACCTCACGGATGTGAGGCAGGTGCTCAACCACTGAGCTACAACCCCAGCCCATGGATACATATTTTTTTTTTTAAAGAGAGAATGAGAGAGAGAGAGAGAGAGAGAGAGAGAGAGAGAGAGAGAATTTTTAATATTTATTTTTTAGTTCTCGGTGGACACAACATCTTTTGTTGGTATGTGGTGCTGAGGATCGAACCCGGGCCGCACGCATGCAAGGCGAGCGCGCTACCGCTTGAGCCACATCCCCAGCCCCGGATACATATTTTTAATGAGTGAAAATACATTACTCATCCTTTCTATTCCCAAATGGTGCATGAATTTTGCATATTCTTATGTAGCATTCTTTAAATTTGTTGTTGTTAGGTATACATGGCAGTAAGATGCATTTTGACATATTATACCTACATGGAGTGCAACCCATTCAATTTTGATCCTGGAGTTACACTGGTCATGTATTCATATATGAGCATTGGAAAGTTATGTCAGACTCATTCTAGTGTCTTTCTTATTCCCACCCCACCTACTTCCCTTCATTCTCCTTGTGTAACCCAATGAACTTCTATACTCCTCCTCTCTACCCTCCTCCTTTATTATGGTTTAGCATTCACATATCAGAGAGAACAATGAGCCTTTTGTTTTTGGGAACTGGCTTATTTACATAATATGATATTTCCCAGTTCATTCCACTTACCCGCAAATGCCATAATTTCATTCTTCTTTATGGGTGAGTGATATATATATATATATATATATATATATATATATATATACATATACTGTGTGTATATATACCACATTTTCTTTATCCATTCATCTGTTGAAGGGTACCTAGGTTGGTTCCATAGCTTAGCTAATGTTAATTAAGCTGTTATAAACATTGATATGGCTGTGTCACTGTAGTATGCTGATTTTGAATCCTTTGAGTATAAGCTAAGGAGTGGGATAACTGGGACAAATGGTGGTTCCATTCTAGGTTTTCAATGAAACCTCCATACTTTTTTCCAGAGTGGTTGCACCAATTTGCAGTCCCACTGGCAATGTGTGAGTGAACATTTCCCCATATATTCCCCAACATTTATTTGTTACTTTATTCTTGATAATTGTCATTCTGACAGGAGTGAGATGGAATCTCAGCGTAGCTTGGATTAGCATTTCTCTAATTGCTAGAGATGTTGAGCATTTATTCATATATTTTTTGACCATTTGTATTTTTTCTTCTGTGAAGCATCTTTTCAGTTTCTTTGCCCATTTATTGATTATTTGTTTTTTGTTGTTAAGGTTTTGAGTTCTTTGTATATCCTGGAGATTAATGCTCTATCAGAGGTGCATGTAGATGGCAAAGATTTTCTCTCATTCTGTAGGATCTCTGTGCACGTTCTTGATAGTTTCCTTTGCTGTAAAGAAGATCTTAGTTTGATACCATCCTATTTATTGATTCTTGATTTTACTTCTTTTGCTTTAGGAGTCTTATTGAGGAATTCCATTCCTGAGCCAACATGATGAAGAGTTGGGCCTATTTTTTCTTCTAGTAGGTAGGTGTAGAATCTCTGGTTTAATGCCTAGGTCCTTGACCCACTTTGAGTTTTGTGCAGGGTGAGATACAGAGGTTCAATTTCAAATCTACTATATATGGATTTCCAGTATTCCCAGCACTGTTTATTGAGGAGGCTATCTTTTGTCCAATGTATGTCTGTGGCACCTTTGTCTAGTATGAGATTGATGTATTTATGTGAGTATGTCTCTGTGTCTTCTATACTGTTGCATTGGTCTTCAATTCTGTTTTTGTGCCAATACCATGCTGTTTTTGTTAGTATAGCTCTGAAGTATAATTTAAGGTCTTGTTTTGTGATGCCTCCTGCTTCACTTTTCTTGCTAAAGTATTGTTTTGGCTATTCTGGGTCTCTTAGTTTTCCAAATGAATTTTATGACTGCTTTTTCTGTTTCTATGAAGAATGTCATTGGAATTATAATGGAAATTGCATCAAATCTGTATAGATCTTTTGGTAGTATGGCCATTTTGACAATATTAATTCTGCCTATCCAAGAACATGGGAGATCTTTCCATTTTCTGATGTCTTTTTCAATTTCTTTCTTTAGTAACCTGCCATCTTGCCTCTCCTCATGTAGTATTTTAATGTCTTCTTCATGTAAATTTACATGCTAAATTTTTTCTATAACCTGTATATTACTTCTATACTCTCCATATACTAATATTTTAGTTGGGATTATTTCTTCCTCCTATTTTCTATTTGGTGTAGTTTACAGGGGCAGAGTGTTGAATTTTTTTATGTTGGTACAAGAGATTGAACCCTGGGGGTGCTCGACCTCTGAGCCTTATCTTCAGCCCTTTTTTATTTTGAGACAGGTTCTTGCTAACTTGCTCAGGGGCTTGCTAATTTGCTAAGGCTGGCTTTGATCTTGCGATCCTTCTGCCTCAGTCTCCTGAACTGCTGGGATTATAGGCATACACCACTGTGCCTGGCTAATTTTTGTATATTAAAATGCCCAGGCAGTTTATTAAATTCTGGTTCTGGTTATTATTACTTTCCAGTATATTCTCCTGAGTTTTCCAGGTATTATAGAACATCTTATATTCAATTCATATATTTTCACTACTTCCACTTCAATTTTAAAATATCTCTAATTCCTTTCTCTTGCTTAAATATAATGACTAGGATGTATGGAACAGTGTTAAAGAATAGCAGTGGTTGTGTACATACCTGCCTTTTCCCAATTTCATTTTTCCTCCAATTAACAGGAACTGTCTATGTTTTATGAGCTAGATAATACTATTAAGGATATAGTCTTTCTATTTAGAAGGCAGGTTCCTTGCTTGTTAGTAAAAATAGATGATGAACTTTATTAAATGCTTTGCAGTATCAAAGATAGTCTTGATTTTCTTTTGACCTATTGCTATCTTGAGATGTAACAACAAATCTCATAATATTGAAACGATCCTGAGTTACTAGAGAAAATAGCACTTATCCAGGTGATATTGCTCTTTAAATATGCTCCTACCTTTTTTATTAGGATTTATGCATTGAGTTTTGGCACCACTGTTATTTGTAAATAGAATTTAGACTTTCCCCTTCTTTTTCAATGCTTTGAAACCATTTTAATTTTCATTGAAATATATATTCTTAAGTGGTTTTGTAGACTTCTTCTGTGAAAATACCAGAGCCTTGAACTTTCTGGGATGAGCAAAATTCTTATATGTCTTTCTCAATTGTTTCTATGGCATTTAGTCTATATTTTCCTACTTTTTTCTGGGGGGGGGTCACTTGATTATTTTTATTTTTTAGAACATTCCTAATTTTAAATGTTAGACTTAGGCAAAACAATTTATGTCTTCAAATTCTAGTTTTATGCTTTATTTGCTTTTATTTTTTGTTCTATTTGTACATTCTTATTTTATTTTTCTGCATGCCATTAGCTAATTATTTATCTAATTTACTTTCTCTAAAACATAAAGAAAAAAAATCAGTTGTAGTTTTTAGTATTTTTGTTTTTTTTACATTTTCTTGCGGCAGTGCTGGGTATTGACCCAGGGCCTTGCACATGCTAAACAAATGCTCTCTCACTGAACTATATCTCCAGCCCTGAAAGTCAGTTTTTTAAAATTAAGTTTTACATTTTAATTTATTTATTTTATAATTCCTTATTTATTTTATCAAATGTTTTCACTCTGATTTCCACAGTTCTATGTTGTTTTCCTACTAACTTCTTATTAGACTTCCTAATTAAAAATGTTTGTATGCATATATTTATATTTACATTTGTTTAGGTATTTGACTATAAATTTTACCCTTAGCACTGCTTTAGCTGTATCTTATAAGTTCTTATTTATTTATATCTTTATAATTCACATTTATTTATATAATATACCTAAATTATTTTACTACACTTTTCTAGATATTTGATAATGATAATTTTGATTTTCCTATTTGACACAACAATAATTTGAGGAAGTATTTTTTGCTGAACTGGTTACTATGGCCAGAGAAATCCTCTGGTTGCCCAGACCTGACTTCAGTGTCCTCCTCTGGAGCCAGTTTCACTGAATGGATTCTATTCAGTTGAAAACTCATGAGCAAAGAGCAGGGGAAGAAGTGGCTTCCAGAGGAAATGGGATGCAGTGCCCAGAAGCAGTTGTAAATGGATTTGGAGCAGAACCAGGAACAAAGGTAAAGCCAATGAAACAGAACTTTGCCAGGCACCTTGAAGAGAGGTAGACTCATGTTATACAAATCCTACGTCAAAACACTCATTGACAGTTTGAAGGACCAAAGTAGCAAGCGGTACAATTGCCCTTTCCGCATCTTCCCCATCCACCTGAATTTTCTGCATCTGTAGCCAGCAGCGCCCACCAAGCTGAAATCTTTTGTTCTCAAGTGTTTCCATTTCTTTTTTCTGCTTCAGGGTTTTCATTAGCACAGTGGCACAGGGAAGCCCTGAAAGGCAAGGGAATGAATCCCTTTAGGAATACATTTCAGACAAAGGATAAATGACTTTGGTGGAAAACACCCCATCCTTCCCCTCCTCCATGGCGTTGATTCCGAGGTGTTTTCTATACACTAACTCAGTAGGTCCTCAGCAGCTTGGAGTCTCAGTTTCTCATAGAAGTAACTCAACTATCTGTTAATGCACTTGTTGTTGGTTTTTCTCCCTTTTCTGTTTCATTCTTCCCTCATGATTTTGAACCCCCACCCCCTCCCAACACCATATAAACTAACCACGACAAATTCTTCCTTGGTACATGATGCTGGAGAAAATAAAGATAAGACACAGGTATCTTATGAGGAATCACTGGAGAGTGATGTCATGTGGTATTTGTCATAGATGGTGGAAGTGAATTTTGGCTGAAAGGAGACAGCGGTGCTTAGAATGACGAGAAATACAGGTGCTCCTTGTCTTGTGAGGGGGGTTACCTCCTGAAAAACTCCTTGTAGGCTGAAAGTGTCATAAGTTGGAAATGCCTTATCTCCACCTGAACTCCTGAACATGAGAGCTTAACAAGAAAGAACACTGTAGAGTGCCTTTTTTGTTTCTTTTCCCCCCCCCTCTCATCATCACAGGGCTTACTGGGAGAGCTAGGGCTCACCACTAAAGTCCAGCATCACAAGAGAGTTTCATAACACATGTTCCCAACCTGGGAAGAGATCAAAATCCCAAATTCAAGTACAGGTTCTACTGAATATGTATCACTTTCATACCTTTGTGAAGTGGAGAAATCATTAACTTGAACCATTATGAATTGGGGACTGTCTATACTAAAAGGAGGAGAGAAAAATGGAGAAGTGTATGGGGGGGGGGTGTTGCTGTAGCTTTATCTTAGTAGCTGACTACCAAGGTTCTGGAAAGTAGCAGAAAAGCATAAGCTAAGTGGGACAGCAGGAGTTCGTGACTCCAGGAGTCGGTCAATCTATTCCACAGATGAACATATATTTATTGAGGGCCTATTACATGCCAGACTTTGTTCTAAGTGCAGGGCTGCATTGGGGAAAAACAAAATATCCCTGTATAAGTCTTGTATTCAAATACGGTCAGAACACAGATAATGAAGAGTTAAAACTCCAAACTCTGGTTTGAGACAGTAATAATTATGAAGAAATGAACTTCTGTCACAGGCACTATGGCAGAGATAACTAGAGTACTGAATGGATTTTAAGGGAGTTAAGGGAGGCTTTTCTGAGGAGGTGACTTTTGAGCCTTGATAATTGAAGAGTGAGGTGGAACCAGCCATGGTAAGATCTGCGGCATGGGGAGAATTTAGCTCAGTGAAAAAGCAAGTTCTTCAGGGCATGAAGCATAAGAGAATTTCATGTTTTAAGAATGTGACAGTAAATTACTTTTACTGTAAGTGCCACCAAGAGCTATTGCAGAATTTTGAGCAGCTTATTAATATAACCTGGCTTGCTTTTGAAAAAGATTTCTCTATGGCAAAAACAGAAATTAGAGGGATATGAATGGAGGCAGACTGATTATTAAAAGGCCCTACAGGAAATCATTTCACCATGCATATGGGAAGGGTAGATGTGCTGGATGGAGTGTCTCCATGATCCGCCTTCATGGCTGGAACACTCATTGCTCCGGCTGCTGACATTGTTGCCTGTCGTTGATCCACACTTCAGTCATTCCCCAGACATGGCCCTTGGATGAAGGGAGCTGCCTTGGCCAACATTATTCTCTCTTCCCAGAAGTAACTAGAATTGAGATTCAAAATTGTGCATTAGAGGAAGACCACATTTTCAGTTGCTCTGTAGCTCAGGGTTCAAGTACTAGGAGTACTGCATCTCAACATGGTGGATGAAAGAAGAATTTCACTAAAATTCAATATTGAATGGTCAGAGTATCTTAGAGACTCAGAAATCCAGGTGTGTTCAACAAACAACAAGAAAGGGTGCACTGGAGCCAAACTTGTGGCAGTGGAGTGGCAGTGGTGGGATAGCACACTCAGAGAAACACAATGGACTGATTTGGCATGAAAAGAACCTGTAGATCAGAATAGCAACATGAACTTTGTTGACCCACATGCTTCACAGTGAATTGGTGTTTGGAAAGTGCTCTGTATTTCTCAACTGACAAATGGAGAACTGAGGCAGAATCCAACCTGAGCAGGCTACACGGCAGCTGGCTGCTGCCAGGACCCAAAAGATCACAGCAAACATTACCATATTGCCCCAACAAGTGCCTGGTGTGTGTCCTAGGGTGTATCTAGTGAAATGTGGGTGAAACAGGCACGAAGAAGATTGGCCAAATTTATTTTATCTTTTCAAAAGTAACTTGTAATGAAATTCAAGGGAATTCAAGTCAGAAAAATAAAGGGGAGCCCAACTCACTTTCCCTTTGAGTCTAGCAGTTCTTATGACCAGCTGAAGAGGGTCAGGAGTCTGAACGGGAGGGTATGGATACACTCAGACACTAAGCCTGGGACACTTTTCTGTGGGCAGGAAAGTGTGTACAGGATTGGCTCTCCTGTCCCCATGAGTTGAATTCCTGGGAGGCTCCTGAGATCCAGACTCCCAGCAGAGATGGGCATCTGCCCGGCCTCCAGTGTGTGTCCATCTAATCTCTCCAGAGCAGATGCCACCCCACCAAGCCCCCTAAGGGCTTACACCTCAGCCCCAGCCACCAGAAATTTCTTCATAGAACTCCGCAGCAGCTCCACTTGGGGAGTAAGTGCATTGATCTCTGTGTGGGCTCTCTCTCGTCCAGCGAGGAGGTCTACGGAACAAGGTAGAGGACAGTGTGGCTGCACAGTCGCTAATCAAGACTTCCGGAGACCAAACAGGAAGCAGGTCTGATTTTATTGCACAGTTACCTAAGCAGATTACAGGCAGCCACCAATGCAATGTCTGCTAACTGTCCTTGCAGTGACCAATGGAGGAATGGGCCATGAAGCAAGTGCAGGGACTGCAACACATGGCCTCACGCCCAGGGCTGAGACTACAGGGTAAACGATTTGCCACTCAGATGCCTTGCATGGGGGAGTGGTTTGCCACTCAGATGCCGCCCTTAATGTATGCCATATATGCAGTACTCCCTGCACTTATTTCCACAGATCTCATCTGTGCAAAAACTCCAATCAACCATACTCCCATCCCATTCTACCTGCTACTGGTGAGAAGGGAAGCTGAGAGTATTTCAACCAGCTGGCAGCTTGGTGAGCAACTGGAGAGAAGGAAGGGATTAACAACTTCGAGTCCTTGCTGTCTCTGTCTCTCAGTACACAGACCAAGAGGGAAAGGAAAGGACAGGTGGACATAGGCAGTGTCTAGCCATACTCATTGACCGTTGACCACCTCAGTGGAGATGATTCTTCCATTTTTTCGTTAAGGATATTTTATTTACTTACCTACTTATTTATTTATTGGTGTTCTTGCTGTGATAATTGTTCCATGGAGATATATATATATATATATATATATATATATATATATATATATATATATATATATTTTCCCCCTCATTTTTAGCACATTTTAAAGATAAATTATTTTCCTTGCCTTCTCTTTTGAGGATTAGGATTTTTGATTTGTTTGTTTATTTATTTTTTATTTGTTTCTCTTTCTCTCGTTCTTTTGCCGGTTAACTGCCAAATTCTCTTATTCACTCTTTCTCTCTCCCTTTACTTTGCTCTTCCTATTTTTTTCTCCTCCTTCTTTATAACTGTCACTTGCCTCATCTCTTCTGCATTCTCTATGGTCACATTTTGAACATTCTAAACTCTCTTCTATCTTCCTATCCCATGTTCTGTTCTCTTAATGAACTGTATTTTTTTTTTTACCATTTTTAAAGAACTATAGGGTTTATATGAATCTTGCCCCCACCATTCATGTTTTTGTAATTATTACTGCTGTGGGTGACATAGTTGACACCTGCTATTTACTTTAATGCCAGATCTAGTTCACAGACATATTATGAATTTCCTGTGAAAGGGGCTACAGGGCAAGGACCTGAGGGAAACCCATAGGAGCTGAGCAAGGGCTGAAGAGTCCCGCTCTCCTGGAAGATCTACACTTGGGCCACATTATTAACTGGCACCAGAGGGACCTTGGAAGTGGCTTATTTATCTTCCATTCTATGAGAATTGGGGAACCATGAGTAGAATAAGGTGGTGGACTGACCTCATGTAAAAAGAACATGGCACCATGATTCCTAGTGTAGGATTATTTCTGAATCCCATTGCATAATGGAATCACCTGGGATCTATTAAGAAACACAGATCCCAGGATCCCTTTACAAGAGATTTGGATTGAATGACTCTAGGGGAAAGGTTAGGAACTTGTATTTTCCAAAAATTCCCAATAAAACTGAAATAAGTTGGACTTGGAAACCATATTCTTGTATGTTCAAATCTATCTGTGAAGTGTCAATAAAGGGAGAGAACATAATTGACTTCAAATTTTACTACTGAGCTATAGTAACAGAAACTGCAAGGTACTGGCATAAAAACAGATAGATAAATCAGTGGTACAGAATAGAAGACATAGAGACAAACCCACACATTTACAGTCACTTGATCCTTGATAAAGGTGCCAAGAACATATACTGGAGAAAAGACAGCCTTTTAAACAAGTGGTACTGGGAAAACTTGTCATCCATATATGGAAGAATGAAAATAGACCTTCATCTCTCACTCTGCACAAAAATCATCTCAAAATGGACCAAAGATCTAGGAATTATACCAGAAGTAATCCAAGTCCTGGAAGAAAACATAGGGTCAGTACACCAACATATAGGGACAGGTAATGGCTTTCTTAATAGGTCCCCTAAAGCTGAGGAAATAATGCCAAGAATTAATAAATGGAATTGTATCAAACTGAAAACTTCCACACAACAAAGGAAACAATTAAGAATGTGAAGATATAATCTATAGAATGTGAGAAAAATCTTTGCTATAGCTACTCGTCTGACAGAGGATTCATAGATAGAATATGAAAGTTTTAAAAAACCTTAATACCC
This sequence comes from Spermophilus citellus, assembly GCF_964194105.1. Taxonomy (NCBI): domain Eukaryota; kingdom Metazoa; phylum Chordata; class Mammalia; order Rodentia; family Sciuridae; genus Spermophilus; species Spermophilus citellus. The sequence goes on from NC_138185.1 coordinate 42,149,971, forward strand.
CCCCCCCCCCAATAACCCAGTTAATAAATGGGAAAGTGAATTAAACAGACACTTCTCAAAAGAAGAAATGCAAATGGCCAACAATTATATGAAAAAATATTCAACACCATTAGACATTAGGAAGATAAAAATCAAAACTACATTGATATTTCATCGCACTCCAGTCAGAGCGGCAGTCATCAAGAATACATACAATTATAAATACTGGAGAGGATGTGGAGAAAAAGGAACACTTCACACTGTTGGTGAGATTGTAAATTAGTACAACCACTATGCAAATCAATATGGATTTTCCTCAAAAGACTAGGCATAGAACCATCATCTAACCCAGCTATACACTCCTTGGCATTTATTATAAATAATTAAAGCTAGAATACTATAGCAGTTCATGCACACCCATGTTTATAGCAGAACAATTCACAATAGCCCAAACTATAGAACAAGCCTAGGTGTCCATCAACAGATGAGTGGATAAAGAAAATATGTTATGTATACACAGCAGAGTTTTATTCAGCCACAAAGAAAAATGAAGCTATGACATTTGCAGGAGAATGGATGGAACTTGACATCATCATATTAGTGAAATGAGCCAAATTCAGGTCAAGGCTTATATGTTTTTCTCTCCTGTGCAGAAGTTAGAAAGAAAAATGGATAAGAAAGGCATGGGGGGGGAATCTCATTAAAATTAAAGAGAGATCAGTAGAGGAAAGAGATGGGGGGAGGGAAAGAGGAAATAACCAGAGAATGATATTAGCCAAATAATACTGTTATATTCTGAGCATGTGCAAATATGTAATAGCAAATCCTGGTGTTATGTACAACTATAACGCCCTAATAAAAGATATTGAAAAGACAAAAATAATCAAGGAGCAACTTTTACCTAAAGACAGGTGATGAAAGAGCTTCAAAGACCAGTTCTCTTACCTCTATTTAGGAACTATCTAAAGGACTGTGCCATCTTCCAAACTCCTCATTTGATCAATGAGGCTTTTGAAGCAATTGAATCATAATCCAACTCTTTTTAAATTTTTTTAATACCTTTATTTTTATATGATTCTGAAAATTGAACCCAGGGCCTCGCAAGTGCCAGGCAAGCACTCTGCCGCTGAGCCACAACCCCAGCCCCATAATCCAACTCTTAAATTTTTTTACATTTGTTTAATTAGTTATACATGACAGTAGAATGCATTTTGATACATCATATATAATGGATTATAATTTTTCATTCTTCTGGTTGTACATGATGTAGAATCACACCAGTTGTATAGTTATACATATGCATAGGGTAATAGTGTCTGATTCATTCTACTATTCTTTCTACCCCATACCCTCTCCCCTTCCTTCACTGCCCTCTACCTACCTAATCTAAAGTAAATCTATTTTTTCCTCTCTCTCCTCCCCCCATTGTGAGTTAGTATCCACATATCAGAAAAAAACATTTGGCTTTTGGTTTTGAGGATTGGCTTATTTCACTTAGCACGTTCTCCAGCTCCATCCATTTACTGGCAAATGCCATAATTTTATTGTTCTTTAAGGCTGAGTAATATTCAATTGTACAATCCAACTTTTGACAGCTTAATTCTTCTTCCTTTACTCCTGTGCAGGTGTGTAACACCCAAGAGCCCTCCCCTATAAAATACCTACAGATAGTTCTACAATTGAGCTTCTAGAAAATTGGTTCTAGAAGGGGTATAACAATCCCAAATAGGGTATTGGAGCTGGGTCATTCAAAATGTGACTGGAGAACTTCATCTTTAGAGGTGGGTAGAGCAATTGCTATAGTCTCCAGCATGTTGTACTGTGACAGCAAAATTATTAATATTTTATCATTGGTGACCTGAAGTAGGATTCTTATAGAACAGAATGCTCTAGCAGGTACAACATGTCAGGCATTTTAGAGGCACAGGGGAAGGAGTAATTATAATGACTTTGGAATTGGATGTTACTTGCTAAGTAAAAATGATGCATTGTAGAAATTCAGTGAAAGGTCAAGAGTGATTAGTCATCAATTTAAGGTAAAATGTGAAAGTCAGAGGGCCTCTTTTCCATTGTGTAAAAAAAATAAGATATTGTGCTGCTGTGCAGTAAAAATCTGAGAACCAAGCCTATAACTTAACTAAAAGGAGAGAAGAACTCCAGAGAAGGTGGTTGAAATATCACTCACCTGGACATCATGCAGTATATTGGTCCTCCATGTTGATGACATCATAATAGTTGAGCTAAATTAACAAGAGTTATCAAGTTTACTAGAGGTCTTATTAAGACACTTATGTTCCAGTGGGTGGGAATAAACTCCACAAAGATTCAGGGGCCTCCTATATCAATAAAATTGTGGGGAGATACTGTGGTTTGGAAACATGCTGAACATTCCATTCCATAGTATTGGGTCTCCTATTTTCCTGACCAGTGGGAAGGGAACTTGATTCTCAATAGGACTCTTACTTCAAGTTCACATGTTTCTCTGACCCAGTTACTGAGTGAAAGGAAAGGTTGCCAGTTTGAAGTGGGTAACACACTAGCCGACTCGGGTTATCTAGCAAATAGTTGCTTGATCCATATGTTTCATCAGACCATGAGGGATTACAGGAATGCATGAGGGCAAAAGATGCTCTGTGGATCTTCAAACCCCACTAAGAAAAATTAACTTAGACACCGAGGTTTCTGGGACAAGATCATGCCATCTTCAGCAGAGTGGAAAACAACTCCTTGCATGTTACTGGGGTTGGTAAGAAATGAGTAGTGAGGCATAACATAATCACTAGACTATATTTGTCTATCATGATGTGGACTGTGGGTTCCACTACATCTCACCAATTTGTAAGTGTTCAAATGTTGGGTAGGCCCTGAATCAATACTGTAAGATGGAAGCCATACAACTGAATCGGGTATAAACAGAGACAGGAGGCAAAAATAAACTGAGTTACCAAGCAAACCAGAGCCTCATACTATTCAGCACCATGACACAAAATCCTCCCTTTTGATTCACAGCTATGGTGATGGTGGTAGTGGTGTGTGTGTGTGTGTACGACTCACATATGACCAGCAGACAGAGGAGAAAAATGGTGTAACCCTGACAGATATCTATGAGGGTGAAATACTTCCAAAGGACACAAATTTGGGCAGTGTGCCTGGTCACCTATTTTCTGTGGAATAAAAAGTGGCCCCCCATAAGATATATACAATTCTTCAGCTGTGGGAATGGCTTTGCTGATTGGTCAGGGACCTGGGAGAAGAGGGATTTGAAAACAAAGAACATGAAAGTCTGGGTAAATAAATGTTTATAGGCTGATGGAAAAGGCACAAAATGTGCAGGGTTTTTTTGTTTTGTTTTGTTTTGTTTTGTATAGAGAGCACCTTCTATGGAAGAAGTACAAGGCAACCAAGTGGGCAGAATGATTTAGTCAGTTTAAGTTGATCATCCTCTGACACTGACCATTTTCTACTGTTGGTACAGTGAGCATAGGAATGGAGTAGCCAAGATGAAATATATAGGTGGACCCTGCAACATGGAGTCCCAAAGGACAGATCAGTAGTTTAATATGTAGTGAAAGAGCTGCAGTGATGGGTCTGTGACCATGTATTCCCAATCCATATCACATTGGCAATCCAGATGCTACCAGCCTCATCTTGACTTCTGAAGTTATAATTGAAGGACCAGCTTAGAGATGATGCCCCACAGGGATAGGGTGTCATCTTCCAAGATGCAATACACAACCTCAATCCATGCATCCATCATGAAGAGAATTCATGTGTTGCAAATGAAGAGGGAGATGTAGGAGTAACCTTACGTATTATATGTGACCCATTTGGGAGATTTGTGCTTTCTGTCTCTATAACCTTTCATTCTGGTGGGTTTTGAGGTCATGGTTTCCATTGTGGTAATGCTTCCACCAGGAGACCATGAGTCCCATTAAACTTTGAGGTGCTCCTTTCATCTGGTTTCTTCTGACTTTTTATGTCAAACAGCAGACAAGGGAAGGAGTTACCACATTGGCAGGAATAAGTGACCCTGATCATCACAGGATATGGGACTGCTGTTATACAATGGGGAGACATGTTTAGAGTCCAGGGAGTACAATGTCTCTTGGTTCATCCTATCCATTTGTGACTGGGAATGGATAAGAATAGCAACCCTGACCTCAGAAAGGCATGATGACCAGTGGCTTATTGCCCTTAGGGATGATAACTGGGGTACCCATCAAATAAATAACCTAGTTCATTGCTTTGCTAGCCCAGTGTGGGGGTGCCAGTGGGGAAGATTAGAATAGAAATATAAAAGGGTGATGATAAATATTCTGCAGTCCTGAGACCAAAGCTAACCTTTGTCTTGTAAGTTTTCCCCAAGAAAAGTCACCAGCTAGGATTCTGAAGGAACTGCTCTCAGGTACCTTTAACTTATTAATTGAAGCAAGCAGATCCAAGAAACACAAAGAGTGGATTTAGTAGATGCTGTGATGTTGCTCCAAATTCCTCTTAAGAGCCAAGGAATCCATGCCCATTGGATGCATGTGTGGCAATCCACATCACATTACCCAGATGCTGCCTGCCTCATCTTGACTCATCACCCTTCAGCTGAGTCTCCCTATAATTGTCTTCTGCCAAAGGGTGCTGTCATTACAAAGCTGTACCCCAGCCAGTAGCCAGTCTTCTTCCATGTCTAGGAGAAACAGATATAAAAAGGCTGCTACCCACTGCCAATACCTCAATTTGGGGCATATTTGAAGGGCCATGAGCTCCAGCGCTCCCCTGAGGTTAGCTGCTATGGAGACTGAATCACCTTTTCACTTTTCTCTCTGTCCATCCCTGCTTCCCTTACTCTCTGTGGTGGCTTTTAAAGTATGTATACAAATACTTTAGTGCTCCTTCCCTGGAGAAATGGAGTTCAATTCCCCTTGTGTGTGGGCTGGACTTGGGGATTCATTCTAGTGAATGGATTACGACAGGTATGATGAGATGTCACATTCTAGAGTAGTTTTCTAGAAAGACTTTGGCATCAGTCTTGAGTACATTCTCACCCTTCCTCCTTCTTTCTGTCTTAGTGCTGATTCCAGGGAAATCCAGCTTCCATGTCATTTGGACATCATTAAGAGGCCCATGTGGTGAAGAACTGAATAAGACCAACACTATGACTCGAGCTTGGGAGTGAATCCTCCCCTGAACTGGCAGCTTGACTCCATTCTTATGAGAGACCCAGAGCTACACTACACAGTCAAGCAACTCCTCGATGCTTGATCCACAGAAACACATGTGTCATTAGTCATCATTTTTACTGATGTGACTAAAAGACATGACAAGAACAGTTTTAGAGGAGGAAAAGTTTATTTGGGGGCTCATAGTTTTAGAGGTCTCAGTCCATAAATAGCTGCTCCATTTCTTAGGGCTCATGGTGAGGTAGAACATCATGGAGGAAGTGTGTGGTGGAGGGAAGTGGCTCACATGATAATCAAGAAGTAGAGAGAGCCGAAGCTCAGTTCACCAAACACATACCACAAAGGCACACTCCCAGGGACCCTCCTCCTCCAGCCATACCTCATCAACTTTCAGTGACCACTCAGTTAATCTCCACAAGAGATTAGTTCACTGTTTTGGTCAGGGCTATCATAATCCAACCATTTTACCTCTAAGTGTTCTTACATTGTATCACACATGAGCTTTTGGGGGGCACCTCACATCCAAACAATAACAACATGAGATAATAAATGCTTATCCCTTTAAGCTTCAGAGCCTAATGGTAAATTTTTGCATAACAATGAATAGCTAATATACTCCTTTATCAATGTTATCCTCAACAAAACTCTCCAGTGAGCTTCCTGTCTACAAATCTTCATCTCAGAGTCTGTTTCCTGGGAAAGCCATCCTAAGACAGAAAGCAAAGACATGTAGATGTTAAAGGGCTTGCTCTTTCTGATGAATAATTTATTGTTGTTGAGTGCACGGAACCAACATATAGCAGTAAAATGGTGGAAGCTAAGAAAGGAGATTTTCTAACCAGATAGAATTTGGCCTTCATCTTATAGGCATTTGGGAGCCACTGAAGTTTCTGGAGACAGAAAAAAACATTTTATAAGGAGAATAAAGGATGTATAAAAGAGAGACCAGCAATATCAAATAAAAATCTGGAGTCTTCTGTGATGTTTGGACAAGAAGCAAAAGATTATTAACTGTTCCCTAACTCTGATGGGTAGGACTAATAAAATAGGGACAATAGCAGTATCTACCTTTTAGGGGAGTTGTTAGATTAAATGATTTAAAAATGGTTAAGGACTGAGAACAGTGCCTGGTATGTAGACCCACTGTTATGGTTTGGATACAAGGTATACTCTGAAAGCTCATGTGTGAAACAATGTAGGAATTTTCAGAGATAAAATAATTAGCCTGTGAGAGATATAACCTAGTAAGTGGATTAATCCAGTTGATGGATTAATATTTGAAAGAACTGGGTGGTAGATAGGTAGATAGAGTGGGCTGGAGGGTCAGTCACTGGGGGTGTGACTTGAGGGCTTGTATTTTGTTCCTGTAGAGTGGAGCACTCCCCCCGCCCCTGCTTTCTGGTTGCAATGAGCTGCTTTCCTCTGCCATGTGTTTCTACCATGATGTTCTACCTCATCTGGGGCCCAGGGATGTGTAGGCATTCAATTGTGGATTCAACTTCTTAAGCAGTGATCAATTTTTCTTCCTATAAGTTGTTCTGCTCAGGTATTTTGGTCACAGCTACGTAAACCTAACTAAACATTCACCATGTAAATGTTTGTGAAATAAAAACATGCTAAGCTGGGTGGCACTTCCTTGGTCAGAGAATTTACAAGTTAACATTGGAACAGGCCAGTGTTGGAGCAGGTGAGAGGATTGTCAGACAGGTGATGAAGTGATTCAGAATAAGGTCAGCATTCTAGGAAACTTCATATTAACAGTAGTTGGGTTGGGCCCATGATTACCATTCTTGAGTTCAAAGCCTTGCTCCCTTCCTCAAATGCAGTTTGCGTTGTTGATAATAGCAAGAGAGGCACTGACCCATCACCGTGACAGTGAAAATATACTCAGAGCTCATGTTCTGCTGACATTGAATCAGGAATTGCAGTCTCCTGAGACAACAGTTAGGTGGAAGCCCATACCCTGCCCCCATAGCCTTTACCCTGCACATAAGGGGGACCCATTAGAGAGATGTCTCATGCCATAGGGCTTTACTGTATCTCCTCCATGAATAGGAAAATAGACATTTGATGCTTTAGCTTGAGGAGTTCCTGCTACCTCTTCTCACAGGTCACAATGGATTATTTTTCTGAAAGGCAATTTCTCACTTGCTCAGGATGTAGAAAGCTTTCTCTGATATTTGAGCGGCTGGTTTCCGCTAATGGGTATGATTAGTCAGAAAGGTTATTGAATATCTATGTCATTAAGAAAGCATCAAATGTCATGTGAGGATGTCAAGGAGGAAGTTGATGACCAAGAGGATAAGATGGATAAATGCTCGGAAGTAGGCATCTTACCTGAACAAAGGGTGGCATTTTGAAATAAGGCTCCTTGCCTGTTTTTTAATACCTTTATTTTATTTATTCATTTTTATGTGGTGCCAAGGATCAAACCCAGTGCCTAGCACATGCTAGGCAAACGCTCTACCCCTGAGCCCCAGCCCCAGCCCCTCCTTGTCTGGTTTTACTTCCACAGGCTCCAGAATCTTGACTGAAAATTTAAAGAGGCTGTGCCCAGATTAGTATTTTATATACAGAATTATCTAGCAGGAGTTGTTTAGCTTGTTACTTTTTAAAAATGATAAGAGAAGATATGGAGAATCACTGAGCCTACATTTTGGCGTTGAAATGATACATACGTACTTTAGCTTGGGTAACCACCCTTAAAAGAAAGACTGAGACAAGGTCTGGTGAACAAGGAGATTATCTGTGGGAGTCCAAGGAACAGGAGTGCAGCTCAAGAGGAGGATACATTTCCAGTACCACTTAGATGCTTCTACAGTGTGACTTTTTATGGCTACAGCCACAGGGTTATGTCATAATTCATTTAGCTACTCCCCTGTGGTTTGACATATAGACTGTTCCTTTTTTTTCATTTTACTCTTGAAAACATTATTTGAAAAATATTGCAAACATAGATAATTTCCCCCAAATAAATTGTAGAACAATAATGCTATATCAGACTCTTTATATATATTGCCAAATTTTTCTACAGAAAGTTGTACCAGTCCACACACTCCCAAGCAGTTGTATGAGAATGTATGTTTCTTCATAAGCCAAGAGACTACTATTCTTTTTCATCTTTGCTAAATAGATAAGATCCCAATCTAAGTTGCATTTTTCTGATGTATAGTAATGTCAAATATTTAAAAATGTTTATTGATCACTACAATTTCTCCTGTTATGAATTGCCCATTCAGATCCTTTGTTATTTTTTCCTAGTGAAAGTGGTAGGAGATTTTTTTCATATTTATTTGAACAAAGTCTTTATATATTACAAATGTTAGTCCTCGCTTAAAAAAATGTGTATACACTTGACCAATTTGTGGCTTATTTTTGTATTTTGTTTATAACCGAATGGATAATTCAATGATATAAAAGCTATCATATTAAAATACACCATGCTTTTCAACCATAATATAGAAATATTCATCTAACATTCAAGAGACTTGCCTTCCCTCACTAATAACTACTAACATTATTGCTTTCTGATCACACTTTCCTTTCTCCACTGGTTTGAAATGCTTTCTTTATTATAAACTAAATACAAATATCTGAGTCTATAAAACACCTAAGCACAAAATGAGAAATATAGATGTTTTGAAAATGTTTAAAGGAAACCATGTACAATTGCATGCTGATAAATATGTAACTACAATTGAAACATGGTGTTGTACTACTCAGGATTTTCTAGAGAAACAAGTTAACAGGATAGCTAGCTAGCTAGATGATAGATAGATAGATTGATTGATTGATTGACTTATTAGGGGAAATTATGGAGGCTGACATGTCTCACAATAGGCTATCAGCAAGCTGAAGCACCAGGAAAGCCAGTAGCATGGCTCAGTTCAGGTCCAACAGTTTAAGAACCTGGTGCAAATACTGGAGAATGAAGTCTGGACTTGAAGTTCTTATGTCCAAGGGTAGGAGAAGATGGGTGTAATAGTTCCAGAAGAGAGAGAGCAACTCCACCTTTCCTCCTCCTCTCCTCTCCTAGAACACCTACTCAGACATCCAGCTGATAAGATGGTGCCCCCTCTGTTGGATGAAAGTGCATCCCCTTGCGTCTCCTTATTTAGTCCACTGATTCAAATGCCAGTGTCTTCTGGAAACACCCTTCAAGGATATACTCAGGGTGTGCCTGTGGTTTTGGAGGAGCCTGGGATCTTCCTGCTGAGAGTGCTGGTGGCCTTTGTCTTGCTGCTGCATCTCAGGGTTGCTCCTTTGCATGAGTGTATCCCTGGTGGTCTCTCTGCAAGTAGGAGCAGCACTGAGATCTTGAGATTGCAGAGTAGCTGAGCCTGAGGTATCTGAAGCCCAGATCAGTGGGATACAGACTAGGTTTGCAAGGGCTGATCTGGGTTTGGTGGTCCCGAGAGACATCAGAGACAGGGTTGAGAAACTGTGGAACACTGACAGAGACAGTTTGACTTTCCAGCAAGAATTATTTTATTTTTTGATTCACTAATCTCTCTACCATATTTGGAAGAGGATATTTTTTATGCATCAGTTTGTGGAAGACAATGATATATGGTGTTTTGCATTTTTTGTGGTATTCTTATGTTTTTAATTTTTTCTCTTTGTATTCTTCCTTTCTCTTGTCTATTTTCTTTTCAACTTATCTTCAACCAACAGCCAATCTCTGTCGGCTCCTCTTCCACTCTTCCTTTGAAGTTTTACTTCTAGCTTTTCTCTTCCTCCCTCATGAATATTGCAAACTACACTACCTCTGTTCTCTCATCAAATACAAGAGGCTTATAGGACCCCAAATATACAAAATTATAGCAGACCCGCACCAGGATACATTATAATGAAATGACTATTTGAAATTGTAAATCATTTTAACAAATATTCTGTTTATACTATTGATAGTTATTGAACTCATCATTTTGGTTTAATGAGAGAAAGCAGTAGATGCCTTAGTGGGGAGCTATTGGGTTTAAGGCTATATAATGTGTACATTGGGTGCTGTTGATATTGGTCTCACCAGTAAAGCCGAAGTGCTGGAAACCTTCAGGAACACTATAGGTCTATAGGGTAGAATTTATCCTGCTTTAGATTCACACTTTTAGATGGGAAAACACACTAACAATATGAAAAAACAAGGGAACAAGGGAGTAAAGCACTCCAAACAAACCAAGATGCTTCAACAACAGAAGCCACTGATAACACAGTAGAAGAAATGTCCAAGAAGGAGTTCAGATTGTATATAGTTAATTTGATATGTGAAGTAAAGGAGTGGAATCAAAGAAAAAATAGAGGAAGTGAAAGACAAGAGTTAGAGGTCGTGAAAAAAAAAACAAACAAACAAGCAGAAATCCCTGAAATGAAGGAATCAGTAAACCAAATTATAAATTGAATGGAATGCATCACCAACAGACTAGACCACTTGGAAGACAGAACCTCAGACAATGAAGATAAAATATATAATCTTGAAAGTAGAGTTGAACATGTGGAGAAGATGGTAAGAAATCATGAACAGAACATGCAAGAATTATGGGATAACATGAAAATACCAAATTTAAGAGTTATCAGAATAGATGAAGAAGCAGAGATACAAACCAAAGAAATGCACAATCTTTTCTGCTATGAAATAATAGCAGAAAATTTCTCAAATCTAAAGAATGGAATGGAAAATCAAATACAAGATGCTTATAGGACCCCAAATATACAAAATTACAGCAGACCCGCACCAAGATACATTATAATGAGAATGACTAACACAGAGAACAAAGATCTTAAAGGCTGTGAGAAAAAAAATTAAATTATGTATAGGGGGAAACAAATTTGGATCTCAACTGATTTCTCAACCCAGACCCTCAAAGCTAGGAGGTCCTGGAATAATATATTTCAAGCTCTGAAAAAAAAAAATGGATGCCAACAAAGAATTTTATATCCAGCAAAATTAAGTTTCAGATTTGAAGATGAAATTAAAACATTCCATGATAAACAAAAAAATAAAAGAATTCACAACTAGAAAGCAACTACTGAGCATTCTCAATATACAAGAGGATGAAGTAAAAAAAAAAAAAAAAGAAGTAAAAACCAGCAAAGGGAGGATCTACACTAAAGAGACATTCAACCAAATGGGAAAAATAAGACAAATCAAAACCCAGAAATTGTTGAGAGCCACAGCCCAGTCAGAATGACACCTGGCATTTGCCAGAGGGAATGGTTGAAAGGTGACGCCAGCGAACCATTGAGATGATGCTTTGAATTAAACTATATATAATTGCTGTGATGCTGGATTGATTGAATTTTATATTAGACCTTTACTGTCCGGTAATAGGATGGCTCTTGCTGCCTCGGGCACCCGCTTCTTTGGAGTTCCCCTTTAATTCTCTTGGGGTTCGGAGAGTGAGTGAGCACGAAGCCTGGTGGAGGGAGTTCCGTGTGGTGTGCCAGAGAGGAGCCACGTGGGTGGCGTTCGGGAGAGTTCCCTGGGAGTGTGTGTGGAGTGTGCTGGTGGAGTTCAGAAATAAAGTTTGTTCCTGCTTGAGTGGCTCGTGATTTGTGCCCAGCCAGACTGCAGCAAGAAATATATTAAAATGACAGGGAATTCAAATCATATCTCAATAATAATCTTGAATGTTAATGTCCTAGACTCATCAATCACTCATACATTGCTGGTGGGACTGCAAATTGGTGCAACTGCTTTGGAAAGCAGTATGGCGATTCCTCAGAAAACTGGGAATGGAACCACCATTAGTCCCAGCTATCCCACTCCTTGGTTTATATCCAAAGGACTTGAAATCAGCATACTATAGTGATGCAGCCACAGCCATGTTTATAGCAGCTCAATTCACAATAGCTAGACTATGGAACCAACCTAGGTGTCCTTCAATAGGTGAATAGATAAAGAAAATGTGGTATATATACTCAATGGAATATTACTCAGCTTTAAAGAAGAGTAAAGTTATGGCATTTGCCAGTAAATGGTTGGAGTTGGAGAATATCATGCTTAGCGAAATAAGCCAATCCCACAAACCCAAAGGCCAAATGTTTTCTCTAATATTCGAATGCTAATTCACATAAGGCGGGAGGGGGGCACTAGGGAAGAATAGCATTACCTTAGATTAGGTAGAGGGTAGTGATGGGAGGGGAAGGAGGGGATGTGGGGATAAGAAAGATAGTAGAATGAAACAAACATTATGTAAGGGACCGGCGAAACGTCGGAGGAAGAGACCACAAGAGACTGGCTTCATGCAATTGGCAGAAGGGGATTTATTGATTCAGCATGCTGAGGCTCCAGGCTCACTCAGGAAGATAGAGCAGCCCAGAGCCCCGGGCAGGGGTTGAGCAGTGCTTAAGTACACTTTTTGGGGAGGGCGGAAGCTTTGCATACATCAGAACAAATCATCATGAGGAGCGGGAAAATCAAACAACAACTCTTAGACATGATTAGTACATTCATTGGCGGGAACAGGCTGGGCAGGGGTGATTAGTCACTTCTAAGCGGGGTACACATTCAAACTGATTGATTTTGGGGCCTGGATGCCTACGTTCCGGGCTACTCAGAGCCCTTAGTTATTAAACAGCCAGAGGATCAGGAGGAATATTTACTGGGCAGTTCAGGTATTGTCCTAACAGCTACAGGAATTTCAGATTTTAGAGGTAGCAGAGGAATTTAATGATACCTGGTCCTTTACTTTTTAACTCAGGCCTTGCAGCTTAGAAACTTTACAATGCCCAATCTTTTACACTTTAACTTCAATTTCTTTTACTCTTACAATTATTACTGTATGTATATATGTGACAGCATGATCAGTATGATTCTGTAACATGTACACTCAGAAAAATGATAAATTATATTCCATCTATGTATGATATATTAAAGTGCATAAATGCATTCTACTGTCATGGATAACTAATTAAAACAAATAAAAAATTTAAAAAATTTTTAAAAATGAAACTATAATCTATATGTGTATTACATATGTTATATTGACTATATGTGTTGAAAAATATATAATATATACCAAAAAAGGCTAAGCAATTAAAAAGTTCATTTATAGGCAAAAGGTTAAATAAGTATTGGTATTGAGACTCAATGGAATACTATGTGGTGGTGACAGTGAAGAGGGTAGATTCACATGTACATAGGAAAAATCACTGTAGCAACCAAGTCAAATGGGCAATTGTGTAGCAATATACTATCTATTATACATGTCAGACATTCTTCATATAAAATAAAGCAATGATGGTCATCCATGTGTAAATGGTTTCAGATGTTCTGGAAAGTTTCACATCAAAATGATAATAATAATAACCTTTGCTAACGATATCAGGATTAAGATGAGCTTTGCTTCTGAATTCTGAGAATACATAGTCACATTTTATTTGTTTAATAAGATAAACATAACTTAACAGAATATTTGCATTTATGCCCAAATATTCATTGCTTTGTTGTTCATGATGACATAAGTATCAGAAACAACCTAAACTGTCATCAGTGGAAGAGTGGTTAAATAGATTATGTTACAGTCATGGTATTTAATCACATGCCACTATTAAAAAAGAGAATAAGGTGGATCTCTCTATAATTATAGGTACATTTAAATGTTTTGAAGGTAGACTAACTACATACCAATAAATTGGCAATGTTTATCTTTGGGGAAGGGCTTGAGAAGGAAGGTTGCTGTGAATTAGGATTGTAAATCTGTCAGGACACACGTTTCCATTTGTCATTCTTATAGTTGACCCACTCCGTGGTTCTGTTTAGCTGTTACTTCCATTTAAACTTTCTCTTGTTTGACTGATTCAACAGAATTTTGAACTCTTCTTGTCATAAACCAAAAAGCTTTCCACCTTTCTCTCTTATTCATAATTTCAAATGAGCTAAAAACAAGGGTTGCTTGTGCAAACTGTATTGACCTAAAATACTTGTTCTATGTCTTAAAGAAAGCCAACCGTTGGTCAGCTTTCTCAGGAAAAACCATCATATGGTTCCTCCTGTGGGAACCAGGAGTCCTGTTCCATTTCCTGGAGTTGGGGACACACCATTCTTGTATTGCCAAATTGTGGGGACGAGGGAATGATGGTACAAAGGGAACATCTTATCTCATTTTATTCTCAAACCTTAAAAGATCCAGAGAGTGCTAAGCATGGTGGTGCCGGGTACTTGGGAGGCTGACGTAGCATATCAATTTCAAGGCCAGCCTCTGGAATCTTAGTGAGATCTGGTCTTAAAACAAAATAAAAGGGTCTAAGTGTGGCATGCCATAGGGTTCAATCCCCAGTATCGCACCAAAAAGAAAAAGAAAGAAAGAAAGAAAAAACCTCCCAAACCCCAAATCCAAACCACTTTATCAAAGGGAACTCTTTTTAATTAATTAATTAACTACTAATCAATTAATTAATTTGTTGTAATTTGTTAGACATGACAGCAGAATGCATTTCAGTTCATAGTACACAAATGGAGCACAATTTTTCATTCCTCTGGTTGTACACAAAGTAGAGTCACACCATTCATGTTTTTATACACGTACCTAGGGTAATGATGTCCATGTCATTCCACCATCTTTCCTACCTCCATACCCCTCCCTTCCCCTCCTTCCCCTTTGCCCCATCCAAAGTTCCTCCATTCCTCCCATGCTCCCCACTACCACCCCCATTATGGATCAGTATCATCTTATCAGAGACAACATTCAGCCTTTGGTTTTGGGGGATTGGCTTACTTCACTTAGCATGATAGTCTCCAACTCCATCCATTTACCTGAAAATGCCATGATTTTATTCTCTTTAAGAAAAAAAAATTTGTAGTTATAGATGGACAGAATGCCTTTGTTTTATTTATTTTTATGTGGAGCTAAGGATCAACCTCAGTGCCTCACACATGCTAGGCAAGCACTCTGCCACTGAGCTGCAGCTCCAGCCCAATTTTATTCTCTTTTAATGCTGAGTAATATTCCATTGTGTGTGTGTGTGTGTGTGTGTGTGTGTGTGTGTGTGTATATATCACAGGTTCTTTATCCATTAATCTATTGAAGGACATCTAGGTTGGTTTCACAATTTAGCTATCATGAATTGTGCTGCTATAAACATTGATGTGTCTGCATTACTATAGCATTCTGTTTTTAAGTTCTTTGGGTATCAACCAAGGAGTGGGATAGCTGGGTCAAATGGTGGTTCTATTCCAAGTTTTCTAAGGAATCTCTGTACTGCTTTCCAGATTGGTTGTACCAATCTGCAGTCCCACCAGTAATGCAAGAGTATGCCTTTTTCCCCGCATCCTTGTTAACACTTATTTTTTTTATTGGTTGTTCAAAACATTACAAAGCTCTTGACATATCATATTTCATACATTAGATTCAAGTGGGTTATGAACTTCCATTTTTACCCCAAATACAGATTGCAGAATCACATCGGTTACACATCCACATTTTTACATACTGCCATATTAGTGACTGTTGTATTCTGCTACCTTTCCTATCCTCTACAATTCCCCCTCCCCTCCCCTCCCATCTTCTCTCTCTACCCCATCTACTGTAATTCATTTCTCTCCTTGTTTATTTTCCCATTCCCCTCACAACCTCTTAAATGTAATTTTGTGTAACAATGAGGGTCTCCCTCCATTTCTGTGCAATTTCCCTTTTCTCTCCCTTTCCCTCCCACCTCATGTCTCTGTTTAATGTTAATCTTTTCTTCCTGCTCTTCCTCCCTGCTCTGTTCTTAGTTGCTCTCATTATATCAAAGAAGACATTTGGTATTTGTTTTTGTTAACACTTATTGTTGCTTGTATTTTTTTATGAATGCCATTCTGACTGGAGTGAAATGAAATGCCTATCTCTCACCATGCACAAAACTCAAAGTGAATCAAGGACCTAGGAATTAGACCAGAGACCCTGCACCTAATAGAGGAAAAAGTAGGCCCAAGTCTTCATCATGTTGGATTTGGCCCCTTCTTCCTTAACAAGACTCCTAAAGTACAAGAAGTAAAATCAAGAATCAATAAATTGGGGGCTTGGGGTTGTGGCTCAGTGGTAGCGCACTTGCCTGGCATGTGTGAGGCATTGGGTTCAATTCTCAGCACCACATATAAATAAATGAATAACATAAAGGTCTATCAATAACTAGAAAATACATAATAAAAAATCAATAAATTGGAATGGTTTCAAGCTTAAAAGCTGCTTCTTAGCAAAAGAAACAATGAGGTGAATAGAGAGCCTACGGAATGGGATCAAATTTTTACCACACACACATCAGATAGAGCACTAATCTCCAGGATATATAAAGAACTGAAAAAATTAACACTAATAAAACAGATAACCCAATAAATAAATTGGCTAAGGAGCTGAACAGACACTTCTCAGAAGATGTTATACAGTTGATCAATAATATATTCAAAAATATTCAACATCTGTAGTAATTAGAGAAATGCAAATCAAAACTAAGATTTCATCTCAAAGGGAACTTTTATTTGCTCTGTCTTTGTAACTTCACACAACTCCAGAAAAGACAATTTATGTTGCATGAATAATAATTCTTTTTATTTTGAGTAGTATTTCTTTTTTATGCTTTTTTAGTGCATTATAGTTACACATAATAGTTTGTTTCATTTGACATAATCATACGTGTATGAAATTTAATTTGCTGCATTTCAGTCCCTAGTGCCTCCTTTCCTTCTCCTCCTCCCTTGCCCTATTCCCTTTCCTCGACTCTACTGGTCTTCCTTTTTGTTATGGCTTGCATATTAGGTGTCCCCCTAAAGCTCATGTGTGAGATAATGCAAGAAAGCTTAGAGCTAAAATGACAGAGTTAGGAGATCTATAACCTAATCAGTGCGTTAACCCCCTCATAGAGATTAACTGAGTGGCAGTGGCGGTGACTACAGGGTGTGGCTGGAGGAGGTAGGTCATAGGAGCCTTAAGGGTATATATTTTGTGAGCTGAGTTTAGTCTCTCTCTCCTTCCTGGTGCTGTGCTCCCAGTTGATTTCCTCCACCACACTCTTCCCCATGAATCCTTCATCACCTCAAGCTCCAATGAATGGAGTCAGCTGTCTATGGACTGAGACCTCTGAGACCATGAGCCCCGAAATAAACTTTTCCTTCTCTAATTGTTTATGTCATGTTCTTTGGTCACGGCACTGAAAAAGCTGGCTATTTATTTAGTTTTATCTATTAATTTTTATCTATTAATTTTTAAATGGTGCTTTATAGATATACATAAAGGTGAAATTCACAGTGGTACATTTATACATGCACATAGCATAATTTTGTCAAATTCATTTTGTAATTCTTCTCCCTAAGAAGAGGCCATTTTCTAAATAGTCACTTCTGAAAGTCAGATTCTCTAAACTACTAACTTATTAAGTTACCTGGCAAGCCAAGTTCATATTTAGCTTTGAATATTCCAATAGTAGATGCAGGGTAGCACTGCAAATAGATCTTGATAGTGGTATTCAAACACAGAAATGTTTGATTCAAGAAGATCCTTTCTTTCCTACTAAATTTCCCTCGAAGATTAAGCCTCATTTCCTGTAGAACAAAATTTCATTAACAACTAGAATTGTGTTTGAATTGGTTGGTTCTGAGATACTTTCTCATTCTTGAGTCCAGAGAATGCTTTGAACATTGATAAAGGGCCTATGGACATTGTCAATACCTTTGGGTGATGTTTGAAGAAATACTTGTACATAGGGTATAGTATTATTTCATGTTACTAAGATGAAGGTGAAGTGGCCTAATAAAAATTAGTTTGGTTTATATTTCTGGGCAGTTTGCCTCAGATTTCCCACCCAGGTTTGTAGTAGAACTCAATTGGCAAATAGAAACACTAAAATGAACTCCAGTTGTAGCATCTATATAAAAATACCCATGTCCCCCATGGTTGACAATAGTCTACAGTCCACGAATGTGCATGTGCACACACAAAGACACATGCATGCTCACACCACACATTTATGTATATCCAGCAGAAAGTCGCTACCTATGTGTAGCATTTTTCTATTATAAAAGTGACACATGAAAAAAAATGACACATGTTCAGTAAAGAAAATTTAGAAAAACCAAAACTAAAAATTAAAAAGATGAAATTCAAAATCATTACTTATCTCACCACCCAGAGATAAGCTTAGTGTCATTAATGCAGAAATCAAAAGAAGCATATAAAACTACCTATAAATTATGATCTCAAGCAGTTTGCATCCTGCTTTTCTTAACTTCATAATTATAGCATCAGCATTTCTCCATGCCATTTAAACATTTAAAAAACCAAAACATCAATTAAAGGCTGAAATGTGATTCATGGTGGTGTTAGAGTTGTATTGAGCTAATCATTTTCTTATTAGATATTTGGTTGTTGCTGATCTTTAGATTTTTTTATATAACAGTATGATTAGCATATTTCTGCCAGTCTTTTTGTACCTCTGATTATTTTATTAGATAAGATCCTTAGAAAAAGGATTATTGGGTCAGAGAAATGTCATGTTTTCTATTCAAGAAAAACGTGTTTTTTTGGTGAGTCCTTGAAAATTGGCAAGTAGCAGGTGATCAGTAAATATTTGTTAAATGGGGATGGATATTTTAAATTCACAGTGCCAAATTGCTTTCCAGATAAGTTATTCCACTACCACCCATATAAAAATGAGTTTCATGCTACATTCAGCAGCATTCTGTACCATGATTTACTTTTTATCTTTGATTATTCATAGGTAGGAAGTAATAGGCTTTGCTTAATTTTTACTTTTCTGAATCATAGTTTATTTTTCTATGTGCTTTTGTCTATATATTTCTTCTGTAAGTTATCCATTCCTAATTTTTCTTATTTTGGGTGGACCTGTTAGATTTTTTAAATATAAAATGTATGTATGTACATATACACATATGTATGTATTTACACATATGTATATATGTATATGAATATACATGTATGTCACTTATGTAATTCTTGATCAGTATTATTGTAATATTTTTCCAGGTTGTAATTTGACTTTAATTTTAGTTTTGAAGTAAATAGACTTTTTTTTTTATTTTATTGTTGGTTGTTCAAAACATTACATAGTTCTTAATATACCATATTTCACAGATTGATTCAAGTGGGTTATGAACTCCCATTTTTACCGCGTATACAGATTGCTGTGTCACATCAGTTACATTTCCATTGATTTACAAATTGCCTTTCTAGTGACTGATGTATTCTGCTGTCTATCCCATTCTCCACTATCCCCCCTCCCCTCCCCTCCCCTCCTCTCCCCTCCCCTCCCCTCTTCTCCCCTCCCCTCCCCTTCTCTCTCTCCACCCCCTCTACTATAAATCGTTTCTTCCACTTATATAATTTTTCTCCTACCCCTCCTTTCCTCTTATATGTAATTGTGTATAACCCTGAGGCTCACCTTCCAATTCCATGCAATTTCCCTTCTGTCTCCCTTTCCCTCCCGCCTATCATCCCTATTTAATGTTAATCTTCTCAAGCTCTTCCTCTCTACCCTGTCCTTGGTTACTCCCCTTATATCAAAGAAGACATTTGGCATTTATTTTTTAAGGATTGGCTAGCTTCGCTTAGCATAATCTGCTCTAATGCCATCCATTTCCCTCCAAATTCTATGATTTTGTCATTTCTTATTGCAGAGTAATACTCCATTGTGTATAAATGCCACATTTTTTTAATCCATTCATCTATTGAAGGGCTTCTAGGTTGGTTCCACAATCTTGCTATCGTGAATTGTGCTGCTATGAACATCGATGTAGCAGTGTCCCTGTAGCATGCTCTTGTTAGGTCTTTAGGGAGTAGACCGAGAAGGGGAATAGCTGGGTCAAATGGTGGTTCCATTCCCAGCTTTCCAAGAAATCTCCATACTGCTTTCCAAATTGGCTGCACCAATTTGCAGTCCCACCAACAATGAACAAGTGTACCCATTTCCCCGCATCCTCGCCAGCACTTGTTGCTGTTGGACTTCTTAATGGCTACCAATCTTACTGGAGTGAGATGGTATCTTAGGGTGGTTTTGATTTGCATTTCTCTGACTGTTAGCGATGTTGAGCATTTTTTCATGTACTTGTTAATTGATTGTATGTCCTCCTCTGAGAAGTGTCTGTTCAGGTCCTTGGCCCATTTGTTGATTGGGTTATTTGTTATCTTATTGTCTAATTTTTTGAGTTCTTTGTATACTCTGGATATTAGGGCTCTATCTGAAGTGTGTGGAGTAAAGATTTGTTCCCAGGATGTAGGCTCCCTGTTTATCTCTCTTATTGTTTCTTTTGTTGAGAGAAAACTTTTTAGTTTGAGTAAGTCCCATTTGTTTATTCTTGTTATTAACTCTTGCGCTATGGGTGTCCTATTGAGGAATTTGGAGCCCGACCCCACAGTATGTAGATCATAGCCGACTTTTTCTTCTATCAGACGCCGTGTCTCTGATTTAATATCGAGCTCCTTGATCCATTTTGAGTTAACTTTTGTGCATGGCGAGAGAAAGGGATTCAGTTTCATTTTGATGCAGGTAAACACAAGGTGTATGAGGCTGCTTCTAGTGTAATCGAATATTGTTTTATAGTAAATATTTGTATAAGTAGGGTGAATATATTCTAAAACAATGGTAAACATATAGCATGCTAAATATATGAGCCAGTCACAGTGTTTTATTATCATTACAAGTATTACGTACTGTACATAATGGTATTGCCATGTTTTTATATGACTGACAGCAAAGTAAGTTTGTTTATACCCATATCACCACAAACCCATGAGGAACATGTTGCACTACAGTGGCCACATCATTAGGAATTAGGAAATTGTCAGCTT
The DNA here is from genome assembly GCF_964194105.1 of Spermophilus citellus. Lineage (NCBI taxonomy): Eukaryota > Metazoa > Chordata > Mammalia > Rodentia > Sciuridae > Spermophilus > Spermophilus citellus. Next base: position 42,170,900 of record NC_138185.1, read on the forward strand.
CATTATTCATCTTATGGGACCAGCGCCATATATGTGATCTTTCACTGAGAGATTCTTAGTTATGCAATGTGAGACTCTGGTTATGCAATGGTGTGTGTGTGTGTGTGTGTGTGTGTGTGTGTGTATGTGCAGAGAGAGAGAGGGATTGGAATTCAGAACCTTGGATTCCTGAGAATCTGTCCTCTAGAAATTCTATACACATGAATATTCTACCCTTCCTATTCCACATCAATTGAAGTGACTTAAGTCCCACTTAAATGTAACACTGAATACTCAAGTTCTGCTTTCAAAAAGCTTAGGGGAAGAGAGAGGTAGCCATATGAAGACTTTCTATAATACAGTATTTAGAAGCTATAATAGAAAAATAAATGTAATTCTAGGAGAGTAGGAAGAATGGAATGAGTCATTGCAATATTGGGGAAAGAATTAGAAAAGGATTCTGAAGGAGGTGATGTTACAGCTGGGTGATGAAGTTAATATTAATAACAAAGCAGAAATCATCAAAGACAGTTCCTCAAGAGGGTATGGCAAGTTGAGAGAATATTAAGAAGTTCAGACAGGCTGTGCAGTGAGATGTTGAAGCTGGAGACAGGATGAATAGGAGGTTGGAGTTAGCAGATGACAGGCAGCAGATTTCTTCCTATGTCATTGGATTTAATCTTGTTGGTCATGTGTTGCCAAATTCTGGTGCACCATTCATGACCATATCATTCCACCCTCCTCATACTCCTGGATGCTTTTGATTTTAAGGCACCTGTGATTTTTCTTCAGAGGAATTCTTGAAGGTCACTGGGAGCCATTGGCAGATAGCTGGATGGGTCTGGGATGTAACATCCCCACACCCAGCTGCAGGTCTCCTCTTAACCAGTGACAGACAGATGCAACAGTATGAATACCCATTCAGTTCCTCCTTTGAGTGTTTGTGATTTTGTTTATTTTCTTAAATTTAATTTCTGGATTTTTCTTATATTTATATATATTCAGAAAGAACAAAACGTATTCAGAAATAACAAAAAGACATAGTTCAAAAGTCTTCCTCTTACTTGTGTTTCTGTCTTACCCACTTTTCCTCTTTGATGTCAGCCTGAGTTTCTAGTGTTTATTGTAGTTTTCCAGAGCTATTCTATGTGCAATGCAAGCAAGCACTTAATTTTTTTTCTTTTTTTTCTTTTTTTATTGGTTGTTCAAAACATTACAAAGCTCTTGATATATCATATTTCATACATTAGATTCAAGTGGGTTATGAACTCCCATTTTGACCCCAAATACAGATTGCAGAATCACATCTGTTACACATCCACATTTTTACATAATGCCATATTAGTGACTGTTGTATTTTGCTACCTTTCCTATCCTCTACTATCCCCCCTCCCCTCCCCTCCCATCTTCTCTCACTACCCCATCTACTGTAATTCATTTCTCTCCTTGTTTATTTTCCCATTCCCCTCACAACCTCTTATATGTAATTTTGTATAACAATGAGGGGCTCCCTCCATTTCCATGCAATTTCCCTTTTCTCTCCCTTTCCCTCCCACCTCATGTCTCTGTTTAATGTTAATCTTTTCTTCCTGCTCTTCCTCCCTGCTCTATTCTTAGTTGCTCTCATTATATCAAAGAAGACATTTGGTATTTGTTTTTTAGGGATTGGCTAGCTTCACTAAGCATAATCTGCTCTAGTGCCATCCATTTCCCTGCAAATTCCATGATTTTGTCATTTTTTAGTGCTGCATAATACTCCATGGAGTATAAATGCCACATTTTTTTTTGTATCCATTCATCTATTGAAGGGCATCTGGGTTGGTTCCACAGTCTAGCTATTGTGAATTGTGCTGCTATGAACATCGATGTGGCAGTATCCCTGTAGTGTGCTCTTTTAAGGTCTTCAGGGAATAGTCCGAGAAGGGTAATAGCAGGGTCAAATGGTGGTTCCATTCCCAGCTTTCCAAGAAATCTCCATACTGCTTTCCAAATTGGCCGCATCAATTTGCAGTCCCACCAGCAATGTACAAGTGTACCCTTTTCCCCACATCCTCACCAGCACTTGTTGTTGTTTGACTTCATAATTGCTGCCAATCTTACTGGAGTGAGATGGTATCTTAGGGTGGTTTTGATTTGCATTTCTCTGACTGCTAGAGATGGTGAGCATTTTTTCATGTACTTGTTGATTGATTGTATGTCCTCCTCTGAGAAGTGTCTGTTCAGGTCCTTGGCCCATTTTTTGATTGGGTTATTTGTTATCTTATTGTCTAATTTTTTGAGTTCTTTGTATACTCTGGATATTAGGGCTCTATCTGAAGTGTGAGGAGTAAAAATTTGTTCCCAGGATGGAGGCTCCCTATTTACCTCTCTTATTGTTTCTCTTGCCAAGAAAAAAACTTTTCAGTTTAAGTAAGTCCCATTTGTTGATTCTTGTTATTAACTCTTGTGCTATGGGTGTCCTATTAAGGAATTTGGAGCCCAACCCCACAATATGTAGATAGGAGCCAACTTTTTCTTCTATCAGACGCAGAGTCTCTGATTTGATATCTAGCTCCTTGATCCACTTTGAGTTAACTTTTGTGCATGGCAAGAGGAGGGGATTCAGTTTCATTTTGTTGCATATGGATTTTCAGTTTTCCCAACACTATTTGTTGAAGATGCTATCCTTCCTCCATTGCATGCTTTTAGCTCCTTTATCAAATATAAGATACTTGTAGCTTTGTGGATTGGTCTCTGTGTCCTCTATTCTATACCATTGGTCCACCCTCCTGTTTTGGTACCAGTACCATGCTGTTTTTGTTACTATTGCTCTGTAGTATAGTTTGAAGTCTGGTATCGCTATACTGCCTGATTCACACTTCCTGCTTAGAGTTGTTTTTGCTATTCTGGGTCTTTTATTTTTCCATATGAATTTCATGATTGCTTTATCTATTTCTACAAGAAATGCCATTGGGATTTTGATTGGCATCGCATTAAACCTATAGAGAACTTTTGGTAATATCGCCATTTTTATGATGTTAGTTCTGCCTATCCATGAACAGGGTATATTTTTCCATCTATAGATGATAATATTATCTACAGAATTGCTAGCTACTCTTCTGACAGAAGATTAATATACAGACTATATAAAGAACTCAAAAAAACTTAACACCAAAAACCAAATAACCCAGTTGATAAATGGACAAAGAACTAAGCAGACACTTCTTAAATAAAGAAATTCAAATGGCCAACAAATATTATGAAAAAAATGTTTAACATCATTAGCAATTAGGAAAATGCAAATCAGAACTACACTGATAATAGTAGCCATCAAGAATACAAACAATAATATGCTGGAGAGGATATGGAGAAAAAGGAACACTTTTACACTATTTATTGGATTGTAAATTAGTACAGCCACTATAGAAATCTGTATGGATGTTCCTCAAAACACTAGGAATGGAACCACCATATGGCCAGTTATACCACTCCTCAGTATTTATCCTAAGGAATTAAAAGTCAGCATACTATAATGATATATACCCATGTTTACAACAGCACAACCCACAGTAGCCCAACTATGGAACCAGCTTAGGTAGTGTCAATGGATGAATGAATAAAGAAAAATGGTGTATGATGAAGTTTTATTAAGCCATAAATAAGAATGAAATTATGTCATTTACAGGAAAATGGATGTAACTTGAAAACCTTATGTTAAGCAAAATAAGCCAAATTCAGAAAGTCAAGGACCATATGTTTTCTTTCATATGTGGAATTTAGGAACAAAGAAAAGAAAGTTGTTCCAGGATCTTCTTGCTTTCAGCGTCTGTGATGAAAAATCCGTTGTTAACCTTATTGGTTTACCCCTGAATGTAATCTGCCTCCTTTCTCTTGTAGCTTTTAATATTTTCTCTTTGTTCTGTATATTGGCTATCTTCATAACAATGTGTCTTGGCGTTGGTCTACTGTGATTTTGTGTGCTCGGTGTCCTGTATGCATCTACAATTTGTATATCCGTTTCCTTTTTTATTTCTGGAAAGTTTTCTGTAATTATTTCATTCAGCAGGTTACTCATTCCCTTGGTTTGAATCTCTGTACCTTCCTCTATCCCGATGACTCCTAAGTTTGTTTTTTTTATGTTATCCCATAACTCTTGGATGTTTTTCTTGTGATTTTTTACCAGCCTTTCTAAGTTGGCTAGACTCTTTTCAAGATGATATATTTTGTCTTCATTATCTGATGTTCTGGCTTCTACTTGCTCCACTCTGTTAGTGATACTCTCAATTGAGTTTTTAATTTGGTTTATCATTTCCTTCATTTCTAGAATTATTGTTTGATTTTTTTTATAATCTCTATCTCCTGATAGAGATGCTTAACTTCTTCTTTTATCTGTTTATGTAATTCATTCTCAATGTGTTCTTTCGCTGCTTGAATTTGCTGTCTTGTGTCCTCTTTAAGGTTCCATTCCATCTGTCTAAGGTATTCCTTGAGTTCTTTATATGACCATTTTTCTGGTGACTCTAGGTCCTCCTGAATATTTAGGCTGTCCTTCATTGTTTGTACTCCTTTTCTTCCTTGCTTTTTTATGCTGCTCATGTTACTTCTTGTTCTGTTTGACTGCTGAGTTACTGTTTACTCTTATAAATTTATTTGATGCTGTCGCCGCTGGTTTCAATGAAGTTATCTCCTCCGCCCGTGACGTCAGTTCTCTGCCATGGTGGTATCCCATGCAAATGGTGACCGTTCGTTTCCTTTGCCAGGTGACCAATGCAATGGGTGGGTCCTGACTGTCTCTCCCAAGCCCCGTTTCAATCCTGTGGCCACTGCCTATGAAGGCTTGGTTGGCTTTTACCTCTGTAAGTTTAGAAGAGCCGACCAGTTATCAAGCACTTAATTTTATTACTCTCTTCTCATACAAATGTGAGTATTGGCTAATACTCTATCATACTCATTTTCTTTAATAAAAATTTTGTATGTAACAGTTTTACTGAGATATAATTCACATGTTCAGACATGGGCAACCTTCTTCCCCACCTAGTTTTAGAAAATTTTCAGCACTCCAGAAAGACACCCCACACCTATATAGAGTCACAATATATTTTTCTTTATACCTCCAGCCCTAGATAGCCATTTGTCTGCTTGCTAGTTCTTTAGGTTTTATATATTGTGGGCATTTCATACACATAGAATTATGTAGCATATGGTCCTTTGTGACTGGCCTTTTTCCCTTTGCACAAGGTCTTCAAAGTTCATCCATATAACGGAAGTATTTTTTTTGTGGCCAAATAATACTTAATTGTACGGACATACCAAATTTTGTTTTTCTTCTACTAAATGATGGGCATTTGGGTGTTTTCACTTTGGGGCTGTTATGAACAGTACTGCTATAAATATTCATTTTTAAGCTTTTGTATGGATGCATGTTTTCAATTCTTTTGTGTAAATATGTAGAAGTAGAATTATTATGGTAACTCCATGTTTAGCTTTTGGGGTTTTTAAAAAATGCTTTATTACTGTATTGTAGTTATACATAATAGTTGGGTTTATTTTCACATAATCATATATGAATGGAATTTAATTTGCTCCATTTCAGTCCCAGGCATCTCTTCTTTCCTTCCTTTCTTCTCCTTTATCTACTCTATTGATATTTTATTTATTTATTTATAATTGGTGCTTTATGAATATACATAAAGGTGGAATTTGCTATTTTTTTTTAAATACATGCACAGAACATAATTTTGTCAAATTCTGCTGAACGGCTTTCCCAAAGTGGCTGGTCCATTTCACCTTCTCAGTAGCAATGAATGAAGATTCCAGTTTCTCTGCATTTTCTCTATTGTTACTGTCAGTATTTTTCATTTTAGTTGTTTTAGTGAAGTTGAAGTGGTAACTCATTTTGGTTTTGGTTTTCATGTCTCTATTGACTAGTGATGTTGAACATCTTTTCTTCTGGATGCAATTTTTACACTTAGTACTATGGACCATTTTAATTTAATTGTTATATATGATGAAAGGTCAGAGTTCAAGACTATCTAGTTGCTCAAACACCATTTGTTGAAAAGATTATTCTTTTCCCATTGAATGATCTTGACAGTCTTGCCTAAAAGAAATTGACCATAAACATAAGGGCTTATTTCTAGACTCTTGATTCTATCCCTTTGATTTATCTGTCTGTTCTTGTGCCAGTACCACATGCTCTTGATCTTTGTAGCTTTGTAGTAAGTTTTGAAATGGGGAAGTTTGAGACATGTTATCAGACATAAACTTGTAAATCCAGCCTGAATTTTTGTGATTTGAATTTTCACTTTCTTTATGGTGTCTTTAAAGCATAGAGATTTAATTTATTACTACTACTATTTTTATTATCAGTAGTAGTAGTAGTGACTGAGCCCAGGGGAACTTTACCAATGAGCTACATCTCCAGCCCTTATTTTTTTATTTTGAGGCAGGGTTTCAAGAAGTTGCCGAGGGTGGCCTAGAACTTGCAATCCTCTGGACTCAGCCTTCCCAGTAGCTGGGATTACAGGTGTTCACCATTGTGCCCAACTAGAAGGCTTAAATTTTGATGAAGTCTGATTTATCTATTTTTTCACTTGTGCTTTTGATGTCCTATTTAAGAAACTGTTATGTAATCCAATGTCACAAAGATTTATTCCTATGCATTCTTCAAAGATTTTTATAAATTTAATTTTTACACTTAGTACTATGGGCCATTTTAATTTAATTGTTGTATAAGATGAAAGGTCAGAGTTCAATTGCAGTCTCTTGCATGTGGCTGTCTAGTTGCCTAAACACCATTTGTTGAAAAGATTATTCTTTTCCCATTGAATGATCTTGACAGTCTTGCTTAAAAGAAATGACCATAAACATTAGGGCTTATTTCTAGACTCTTGATTATATCCCTTTGATTTATCTGTCTGTTCTTGTGCCAGTGCCACATGCTCTTGATCTTTGTAGCTTTGTAGTAAGTTTTGAAATGGAGAAGTTTAAGTCCTCCAAATTTGTTTTTCTTTTTCAAGGATGTTTTGGATATTCTTGGTTCTCTGAATTCCCAATTTTGGGATCATGTCTTTTTAATAGACTTTTTTTAAAGAAGAGTTTTTTGATTAAAAAAAAATGAGAAGGGGATAGTACAATAGCTCCCATATGCCATACACTCAGCTTCCTCTATTATTAATAACACATTAGTATAGTACATTTATTATAATTAATGGACAAATATTAGCAGGTTATAATTAACTAAAATTTGTACTTTATTCAGATTTCCAGAGTTTTTACCTAATGTCCTTTTTGTGTTGCCTTATACCATATAGGATGCTACATAACACATTTATCTCCTTAGGCTCCTCTATTTTGACAATTTCTTATACTTATTTTGTTTTTGATAACCTTGATGGGTTTGAAGATTACTAGAAAGTATTTTATACAATGTCCCTCTATTGGAATTTTTCTGGTGTTTTTCTCATGGTTATATTGTGGTGATGAGTTTTTGGGAGGATGACTACAGAGGTGAAATTCTGTTTTTATCACATTGTACTAATGGTGCATAATATCAATTTACTACTCTTGGTGCAGAGTTTAATCACCTTCCCAGGATTGTGTCATGTTTCTGCAATGTGATGCTACTTTTTTTTACCTCCACTTTCCATGTTATTCCATTTCAAAAGAATCAATATGATCTAAGTGATTCATGGTATTGTTCAAGTCTTCTGTTTTGTTATTGACCTTCTGTTCAGTTGTTCTATTCATTATTGAAAGTTGGGTATTAAAGTCTCCAATTATTATTGTTGAGTTGTCTATTTCTACCTTTAATTCTGTTGTATTAATACATTCTGGGGATTTACTGTGAAGTGCATGTTGTTTATAATTCTTATACCTTCCTGATGGATTGATCATTTTTTAATCATAAAATGTCCTTCTTTATTTCTAGTAATAATTTTTATCCTGAAATCAATTTTGTTGGATATTGGTATAGCTACTCCAGGTCTCTTGGTTACTATCTGCATACTGAAACTTATTATATTCCTTTTATCCTATCCAATTTGTGTCTTTAAGTCAAATACATATGCCTTGGTATATAGCTGGGTCAGTTTTATTTCTAATACATGTCAATCTCTGCCTTTCGATCATATTATTTAGCTCATTTACATTCAATGCAATTAATGATAAGGTAGGATTTATATCTGCCATTTTCCTATTTGCTATCTATATGTTATGGTTTATGCTTCTCTGTTTCTTAATTATTTCCTTCCTTTATGTTCAATACATATTTTCTAGCATATCATTTTAATTCTCTTGCTTTAAAATAATTTTTAAAAACATAAACATAGTTCTATATTTTAAAAATCTTTAAAAATATTTTCTTAGTTGTTGTGCCAGGATTAAGATTAATATCTTAATTTAAAACTATCTAATTAAAATTAATACTAATTTAATTTCAATTTATATAAAAGCTTTATTTACACTAACGTAGTTTCATTTCTTTTCCCCATTTGTGTTATTCTCATCAATTATATCTTCATATATTATGAGCTCAGAAACAGTTGTGTAAGTATTATTTTGTGCAGTTGTCTTTTAAATTAGATAAGAAAACAAACAAAAAAAACCAAAGTACATGTATACCATCTTTGATATTTACTTATGAGTTACCAATACCAGTGTTCTTTATTTTTTATGTGGATTTTAGTTATGTATAATGTATTTTCATTTCACCATGTGGGATTTTCTTTGGTATTACTTATATAGAATTTTTGGCCAGCAATGAATTCTCTCATTTTTTGTTTATATTGTCTATTCTAATTTATTCGTCATTCTGAGAGATATGGCCTTGCTGGTTATAAAACTCATGTTTGACAGTCTGTTTCTTTAAGCACTCTGAATAAGTCTTTCATGGCCTTTGGATTTTCACCATTGCTGAAGAAGTTAGTTCTTAATCTTGTGGAGGATCACTTGTATATGATGACTCATTTTCTCTTGTTGCTTTCAAGAATTTCTTCTTGTCTTAGCTTTTGATAATTTGACTATGATGTGATTAGGTGTGGAACTCTTTGAATTTACCCTACTTGAAGTTTGTTGACCTTTCCGGAGGCATAGATTAATGTTTTTCAAGTATTCTTTTCTTTCTGGTACTCTCATGTATGTGTGTTTTAGTATCCCACATTTCACTGAGGCACTTTATTTTCTTCTCTCTCTCTCTCTCTCTCTCTCTCTCTCTCGCATAAACCCAATCAATCTTCAGGTTATTAACTTGTTACTTCTGCCAGTTCAAATCTACTGTTAAGTTTATCTAATGAATATTTCATTTCAGTGATTATACTTTGCATTTGCAGGGTCAAGTGGACTCTTTACTATAGTTCCTAGCACTTTATTGACATTCTTAATTTGTGTCAACATCATCATCACACTTTTTTTTTTTTTTACTTATTTAATCATGGTTTCTCTCAGTTCTTTGAATCTATTTATAAAGACTACTTTGAAGTCTTATAAATCTGACATCTGGTCACTCTCACAGGCAATCTGGGCCTGCTTTTGTCCTTCCAATATACGAGTCACGTGATTCGATTTCTTTAGATGTTTTATAATTTTCTGTTGGAGACCAGGCATTTTAGATAAAATATCAAATATATTATAGCAAACTTATGGACTAGTCCTCACTCAAAAGTGCTTGTTATTGTTATTCTTCCTTCCCATGTTACCAGATTTCATTCATTATCATTTCCTTTCCATTTAGGTACTGTTTTTCAGCCATTCTTTCCAGATAGGTATGTTATGAAAAATTCTCTTAGAGTTTTTTTTTTTTTTTTATGAGCATATGTTGATTTCTCCTTCATTTCCAAATGATACAGGATTCTGGGTTTACAGTTCTTTTCATTAGACATATGAAAAGTGTTGTGTCTTTTTTTTTCTTTCCTCTATGATTTCAGATGAGAAATCTGTTATTTGAATTGTTACCCCATATAGGTAAGTAGCCTTTTCTTTCCCATTGCTTTTCTTTCTTTCTTTTTTTTTCCTCCTCTGCAGGAGATGGAACAACTCAGGGCTGCTTTCTAGGCAAGTGCTCTCTGGAAGCTACATACCCTGCCATCCCACGGCCCTTTGAAGTTTGACTATAACGTTTCTTAGTGTGAATTTTTTTGACTTTATCCTCTTTGGGTTTTACTACTTTTGCTTCTCGTATCTGTAGGCTTAAGTATTTAGCCAATTATGGGAAGTTTTCAACCATTAATTCTTCAGAGCCCTACCCTCTACATTTTACCTTTCTGATGACATAAATGTTGGGTCGGTCTTTAAAAAAAAAAAAAAGTTCCACAGATCACTGAGAATATGTGAAATTTTTACTCTATGTTCTGTTTCTTATCCTGATTAATTTCTATCAAACTGTCATTCTGTTCATTTGTTCTTTCCTCTATTTCCTCTAGTTTGACACTAACGATGTCCATTTTTTTTTTTTGGTTTTGTTTTGGTTTAATTTCTGTTGTTATAATTTTTAGTTTTAAAATTTCCAAAATTAAAGATTTTAGATTTAAAATTTCCAAAATTTTAGGATGACTTCTTTAAAATCTTTGTCAAATAATTTTAACATGTCTATCAGTTTAGTATTGGCATACAGTGACTGCTTTTTAAAAAATGCACTAGTGTACTACAGGAAGGTTTACCAAGAGTAAACCTCTGCTAATGAGGACAGGAGTTACTGAATAAATCCGTCTTTTTCCCTCAGCTGGGTCCCACATAGGCTCTCGGGATGTCTCCACTCACCTCTAGTAGTAACCTGATGATTATTATTGTCTTATTATTTTTCCTTCTTTGTCTCACTTTCCCAGCTCCTTGACATGCTTCCAGTGATCACCTCTCAAACACTATGAACCAAAATCCATGTCTTCGATCATTTTCTTCCCCTGCCCCTCCTCTTCCTTCTCTTCCTTCTTCTTCTTGGTAGGACAGGTAGGAAGTAAAACAGATGAAGGCAAATGATGACAACCCTCCCTGTCTTCTTTTTAAGATACACACTTTAAATATATGCAACCAGGTCAGGAAACATAATAGTTAGATAGATATTGATCTATATAGTATATTCCCCTACACATACATTTTTAACTTATAATACCTTGCTCACTTTTCATTCAAGTCACGTTATCTATAAAAAACTACTTAACTTTGAGAGGGGTTCTGTTTTCAACATCCTGCAAAACAGAATTACATGCATTTCTTATTCTCTATTAAAATAAACATGATGCATTGGCAACACAACTTTAATGATGTTTCCTCTCAAAAGCCATCAGGTTGAATCACTAGAAACTCAATCTAACCTCTGTTTTGATCTGCTACTTTTAAAGCAGGTCATTTTGTCTTCCCTTCTTAAGCTCTGGATCTCATGAAACTTTAGTCAAACTCATCAAAATTCTGACCTGACCACAGAGAGATGATCACGCTCCAGGAGTGGGAATTTGAGAGCAGCGTAAGAAGCTGCATGAAATGGAACTAAGTGCTTCTCCGAGTTGGTGCTGATTGTGTTGCTGCTATTCGATGCTCCAGGAAGTGAAATTCCTCTTGATTAAAAGGGGAAAAAATAGCATTGTTTTTACCAGTGCTCATTCAACATAGGTAATTTTGACAAGGACATATTTGATTAACTCTGGGTTATAAAGTGAAAATGACAAATTTTATTTATTAGCCTCAATTGGTGGTAAGATACACAGTGAATACAGTTTGGTGTTCTTGCACAGCAACTACAGGAAGGGACTACACAATTTAAGGATATTCTCAAGATTCTAGTTGTATCATAAAACCAAAAGAAGTGATAGAGTTAAGAAATCAGAGTTAAGAAGCAGAGTTAAGAAAATAAAATTAGAGGTATGTATCTCCGTCTCCAAACATAGGTGGGTAATAAGTATACTGGAGTTATTTTATCAAGACTCACATTAAGTTTTTCAATCCTCTTTCTGCCAGGGTAACAAGAAATGGGGATATAGCACTTTAGTTTCCAGGAGTAATTTCCACCAAGAGGTAAGAGAGAAAGAAAGAAATGAGAAAGATGATGAAGGTTATGAGGATGGTCTAGAAGGTCCAGAAACATTATCCTAGGCAAAATTGACAGAGAAAGGGATTAAGTGGATGCCTGAAAGACCATCTCAGGGCAGAGAGGCTGCTCGGGTGGGGATCCCTGGACAGTAGAAACAGCGCCAGCCCTGACTCTCAGGTCTGAATCTATGTGTGACTCAGTACCACAAGTCACCTTTCTTTACCTTGACCCTCATAATATCATGGCTGGAACTTGAGTTTCATGGAATTTGATGTCATGAGTTTATCATTTGACCACACCCTGATTGCATCACCAGCCTGGTGTGGCTTGGAGTTCTCTCTCAAATTCCTTTTAAAGAATCATTAAATGTAAAAAATTGGAAAGAGGCATTAGCTGTTTTGTGATTTTTAATCTCTCCTCTCTCTTTATCTTTTTCTTAATTTTGTTGTGGAGACCTTTATCCATCAAAAATCCTACCCAGAACTCCAATCTGTTCAAGAGGTTAAGCTTCTTTCTGTGAAGGGAGGATAGCATTGTGGTGTCCAGGAAATACAGATTAACCATAAATTAGGAGACCCCCATTCCTGTTTGGCGCAGCCCCTACCACACCTCCCAGTGGTGGGCACTGTATAAAGTGCTTCCACACTTAGTCTCTTAACTTTATTTTCCTGTCAGTCCTGAAAGAGATACACAATGGCAATGCTAAATTTTATCTGAAGGATAAGAAATCACCTTTTGAGCTGGGCATGGTGGTGCACACCTGTAATCCCAGCTATTTGAGAGGCAGAGACAGGAGAATTGAAAGTTGGAGGCCAGCCTGGGCAACGTAGATAGTAAGACCCTGTCTCAAACTATAAAATAGAAATGGTTGAAGTGGTCGCTCAGTGCACCCCTGGGTTCAATCACCAGAATCAACACTTCCCACCCCCCACCCCAAAAAAAGAAAAAGAAAAGGAAGAAGAAATCACCTTCTATATTCTAAAGCAAAATAAGCTTTTCTGCAAAAAAACCCTTTCCATAAAACTTCTTAGATAATACTAACCCAGATGCAGCCTCCAAACTCCCCTTTTCTTTGCCTCATAAATGATTGAACTGCTGAACTGCTTTTCTCCATTGATCAGCTTGTTAATCAAATTTTAATTAAGCCTCTCTCCTTCCTCCAGGCACCTGGACTTTGGCCCACCCTCTGCCTGACCAGCAGACACAGCCTCTTCTGAAGGCCCCTGCTGGAAAATAGTCTGGTCTGAGAGCAAAACACTCTCTGGCTCTTAATCTCATCTCCCTTTCATCCCATTGTACCACACAGAGTCTTTTCTAGCCTTATTTATTCCACTATAAAGAAGGCCCTCAATTAACATGGATCTTGTTTATGTTGATTGCATTTCCTTTGTATATGTACCGAGAAATGGGATAGCTGGATCATATGGTGGATCTCTTTAGTTTCCTGGGGAACCTCCATGTTGTTCTGAGTTTATATTCCCAACAACAGTATAGAAAGTTCTCTTTTTTTTTCACATCTTCACCAGCATTTGTTTACACACACACACACACACACACACACACACACACACACACACACATATATATATATATATATCTCCCCAAAGTGTATGTGTGTGTGTATATATATATATACGTGTGTATGTGTTTGTATACATATATACGAATATTTTTCATCCATAAAGAGGAATGTAATCCTGTTATCTGCAGTGAAATGGATGGAACTGGAGCCATACACAGGAAGATGAGCACCTCGTGTTCTATCCTCATGTGTGTAAGCTTAACAAATATTGATCTGAATGTAGAATGAAGGTTAATAGAAGTTGGAAGAGTATGGTTGGGAGAGTGGATAAAGAGAGATTGGATTTTATAAGTGCATATTTATATGACTGTATGGAAATATCACATTGAACCCCATTAATATGTACAATAATACATTGAATCAAAAATTTTAAAAAAAGAAAGAAAATACTTCTTTCCTAATCTTTAACTGTTTGCAGACCTCTTGGTCACAGTGTTTTCTCTGTTGCAATAGGTCCTTTCCCCTGCAATAACCCTGTGAGTGAAATCTCTCTTTTCTAAGTCTGGATTTGCCCTTTATTTGACAGCAGGTATCTTTGTTTAATTATTTTAATTGACACATAATAATTATATGTATTTATGGGGTATAGTCCCTAATCATCACCAGCAGCATCACCTGAGAACTTGTTAGAAATGCAGATACTCAGGTCTCTCTTGGACCTCCTGAATCAGAAACTCTCAGGGGTGGGGTCAGATTTCTGAGGTTTAGCAAACCCTCTAAGGGATTCTCAGCCTGAGTCACTCACCCAGGTACAGGATGAGCTTTCAGGTGAGGCCTGCAAATGAACAATCCTGAACAGTCCTGAGGGATGAAGAGGACTCCGCCTTCCAGGCTCCTCCCTCCTCTGGTGGCTGTGCTGGGAAGGCAACTAATCCCCACCCCCCTCGACTGCTCTGCCTTTCCAGGTGTTGTTAATAAGTGTTTTCTTGGCAGTTCCTGTCTTCAAAGAAAGAAATCAAAATGTATTGAGCGCCCATGAATGTGCCAGACACTTGGGCTTGGCATTTCTGATGAGTTATTTATGTGATTTTCATAAAAACCAGAAAGATGAAAAACTTATCCTGTGTTTCATATAGAGGGATGTTTGAATTTTGTTGGGGAACCTAAAAATTTTGTTGAAAACCTAAAAGACATTAAGACCAAAAGTATTTCTAATGAGGGAATTTCATGCCCTTTATGGGGCGGGAGAGAGATTTTTATTGACGATGAGTGTTGTTCTGGTAAAGACCAGAACCTCTGAAGGGCAGTTTAAATACCTTCCAATCATATGACTCAGCAAATCTACTTTGGGTTATAGTTTTCAGAGAAATTTTCTCCCAGGTCCATAGGAAGAAAGAAATCCATATGCAGCAAAATGACACTAAACCCTTATCTCTCACCATGCACAAAACTCAACTCAAAATGGATCAAGGACCTAGGAATTAGAACAGAGACCCTGCACCTAATAGAGGAAAAAGTAGACCCAAATCTTCATCATGTCAGACTTTCTTAACAAGACTCCTAAAGCACAAGAAATAAAATCAAGAATTAATAAATGGTATCCATTCAAACTAAAAAGCTTCTTCTCAGCAAACAAAACAATGAGGCAAAGAGAGCAAATTTTTGCCACATGCTTGTCAGAGCAATAATCTCCAGGACATATAAATAACTCAAAAAACAAACAACCCAATCAACAAATGGGCCAAATTGCTGAACAGATACTTCTCAGAAGAAAATATACAATTGATCAACAAATATATGAAAAAAATGTTCAACATCTCTAGTAATTAGAGAAATGCAAATAAAATCACTCTAAGATTTTATCTCATGCCAGTCAGAATGGCAGTTATCAAGAATACAAACAACAGTAAATGTTAGTGAAGATGTGGGGGAAAAGGCACACTCAAACATTGCTGGTGGGGTTGAAAATTGGTGCAAACACTTTGGAAAGCAGTATGGAGATTCCTTAGAAACTTGGAATGGCAACATCATTTGACCTAGCTATCCCACTCCTTGGTTTATACCCAAAAGACTTAAAATCAACATACTATAGTAATGCAGCCACATCAGTGTTTATAGCAGCACAATTCACAATAGCTAAATTGTGGAACCAACCTAGATGCTCTTCAACAGATTAATGGATAAAGAAACTGTGGTATATATACACAATGGAGTATTACTCAGCATTAAAAGAGAATAAAATTATGGCATTTGAAGGTAAATGGATGGAGTTGGAGAATACCATGCTAAGTAAAGTAAGCCAATTCCAAAAAACCAAAGGCCAAATGTTCTTTTCAATAAGTGGATGCTGATCCATAATGGAGGGGCATGGGGAAAATGGAGGAAATTTGGGCAAAGTAGAGGGAAGAGAGAGAGAGGAGGGTACGGGGGCAGGAAAGATGGTGGAATGAGATGGACATCATTACCCTAGGTACATGTATGACTGCACATATGGTACGACACTACATTGTGTACAAACAGAGACATGAAAGGTTGTGCTGCAATTGTGTACAATGAATCAAAATGCAGTCTGCTATAAGTATAACTAATTAAAATCAATTAATTAATTAAAAAGAAAAAAAAAGCTGGGAATGTGACTCAGTGGCTAAGTGTCCCTGGGTTTCATCCCTGATACTGAAAAAAAAAACCCCTATGTTACATAAACATATAACAAAATTATATGATATATTGATTATACACATATAAATATATAACATACACATAATATAGAAGGAAATATGATAAGTTGCTTGTGTATATACACATAAGTATATACACTTGTACTTTTATATGTGTATGCAGTATGTAGATATCAAAAAGCATGAAAACATGTACAGAAAATATACATACTATTTTCCAGATAATATTTACTTTTGATAGTGATGGTGAGAATGGTGCCTGTGTGTGTTCTGGTGTGTGAGAGACGTGTGTTCACAGAGCAGGGGTGGTCTGCATGTTCAAAATGTTTCATAATTTAATATGTTGGAAAATGCATTCTAATAACTTCCATCTGATCACTAGAATTCTGCCTTCTTCATTTGTATTCCACTTGGCTATTTCTATTTTAATATGCAAAAGAAGTTATGTTGTGATAACCATCTAACTATGAATTTTTAATGAGGATTCTTGGTCCAGAATATTTCCAAACGGGTTGTGTGGTTGGAGAGTTGACAGCAGGGTGGGAGAAGGGTCATGAGACTGGAGACTGGTTTTATGGATTTATGTTGTACATTTGTACATGATCTGGAGACATCACAGACAGGTTGCTTAATCTTTTTCAGTCCATTTCCTTAGTTGTGAAATAGGAATAATAAATCGTATTTTACTGGGTTGCTGTAAATAAAAACATTGCACTTGGTGAACGTATGAAATACCCAGCATTATGACACCCAATTTATATTTAAAGCATCTATGAGACAGACATCGGAGAAGAAAGAAATATCAATCACTTGCCAAACTGAAAGATGATGTCTGCAGGCATCAGAGCAGCAGCCAATGAAATCTCGCTCCTCCAAATCAATAGGTGCATTCGAAACATCAAACAAATTCTGGTGTGGTTCTGAAACCGAGTAACTCTTTCACCACCTGACAATTTGTTACAGCTTGGTGCATATGGGCAGGGAAGAGGAACTGGAGCTCATCCCTCCCAGGGGAAGGGAAAGTAAAGGCAAGTGAGTGACTAGGTCAGACTTGGGGAAGGGATGAATAGCTCAGCAAAGCAAAGGGAAGGAGAGGCTCATGGCAGGCAGGGTTGCCAACGAAGGAGGAAGGAGCTGCAGGAAGGACAGTTTGTGAGCCACTCCCAAAGGGGCAAAGACAAAAGCAAGGCTGAATTGAGGCCATCTGATGTCCAGGATGATGTAGCTTGATAATGAAGTATGGTAAAGATAAATAGGACCTGTGTGGTGGCCTGATCCTAGAGAGAACATGAAGTCTCCTAATCAAGTTGGTGACTTCAAGGTGAACTGCACAGAATGTTCTTTGTGTAGAAGAATGTAGTCAGTCTATCCATCAGGGAACTAATGCAGCTGGAGACCTAAATACTGTAGATGAGTGTTCAGTTAAGGGATAGTGTGCACCCTGCAATTAGAAAAGTCAAAGCTCATCGATATTGCTAACCCTGTCAACAATCAGTTCTGCATACTCTGACTCTTGTCCTCTATGGCTATAAATGTTAAAAAAATAATAATAAAGAATTGTAAGGATATATGGTGCCATTCTGGCTCATCCTGTACCATTTTAAGAGACATTTTGGTTACTGATGCCTTTAGTCATAGTGGATGACAAAGGGAAAGTTTGTAGAATGTCAATCAGGAGGCAATTTAATATCATGTCAAAAGCATGGCTTACACATCAGACATACTGAAGCACATTAGTTCATTCATTCAGCAATTTTATATGGACCCAGAATTTACTTCTATTGGAGGAAGACAAAAAATTAGGAAATGAATGACAAGATCTGAGGGTGTGGTGAGTGTTGTGAAGGAGTTAAAAAGAGGTGATAGGATTCATAGTGACTGGAAATAGTGTGGACTTTCAAAGTGGGCGGTCACCTGAGTGTAAAATAGCCCACTGAGGGGATGAGTACCTCATGTAGACAGGATGGCAAGAGCCAAGGCCTCTGCTAGGGGGCAGGGTGTGTCCAGTACAGAAAGTGCAGGATGAGGGGACTGGGGATTTATGAGTATCAGTGATATGAGATATTGTCACAGAGATGATTTTAAATATTACTTTTATTATCTGCATGACCTTTACCAAGTTTCTTTACTTGCTTTAGATTCTATTAACTAATCTTAAAATGATGATGTTAATACCCACTGTATTGTTAGGATTAGAAATGTTAACTAAAATGTAAAGGATTTAGTAAAATAGGGGACATTAGTAGGTGTTCAAGAATAAAAGTTTTATTATTAACACTAATATTTAGTTAAATCATTCCATCAAGTTTCCTAATAGGGTTAGATTCATATTTAGGAATTTGCTCATGGCTGAGAAGTTAGGAAATTTTATTTTGGGATAATTGAAAAAGCCACTCTAGGATTCTAACGTGAAAAACCTTCCTCATGACAAGCACTATTGAGTGTTTAATTGTGGGGTGACTGTATAAGTTAATATCAGGGGCTAAGAAAGGATGCTGAGACCTAGAATACATGGATGAATCCAGTTTGTACCATCCTCAAATTATTTTAACAAGAAACCATATTGACCATTGTAGATTGATGTGAGTCAAATGATGTGATTCCTCTGCCTTAAATCTGCCAGTGGATTCTCATCTCAAAATAAACCCTGATGTCCTATCATAGTTCTCAGATCCCTAAGTGATGTAGACTCCTCTACCTCTCCAATCCTATCTCCCTTCATGGATCCCCTCCCCAGCTTCTTCAACCATTGTTCTCCTTGATGTTTCTCAAACACATCAAGGACTATTACATCTCAGGACTTTTGCACTTGCTGTTTTTTCTGCCTAGTAAGCTCTTTTCCCATTATCAGCATGACTCCCTCCCATTGATCAATCATGGACTGAATATTACTACCCAGGTAGGTCTTTTCTAAACTCCCTATAAAATGCCACCTCTTCTCTTCCCACTCTGCCTTAGTTTTCCTCAGGGTACAAATTACTGCATGAAATGTTATTTTATAACTTAGCTGTTTGTTATTTCCTTCTGTTGAAAAATTCCCTCCATAGGATTGGACCTGGGTTTTGTTTACTTTTGATGCTCAAACTCCAAGAATATATCTGGGTGCCTGATCAGTATCTGTTCAGTGAATGGATAGTAGTTCTCATTGCTGAAGTTGTTCCCTAAGGTCAATGAGAAACTTTGTAATTTCCTTAGATGTCACTCAGTAAATCTTATTGTTCATTCACTAAGCTCTTGAGCATCTAATGTGTTCACACAGGTCTGGGCACTTGCTGGCTTAAGTTTAACAGTGATGAGAATGGAGGCTTCAGAGAGAGAAGGTATTAAGACTAGTCCAATCTACCAAGGTGGGTTAATTGTATCAACAACGAAATCACCTGAGAAATAGGTGAATATATTCTACTGTGCTAAGTTAACAATGCTAGGTAAAGTATAATTTATCTTCAATAACAACCCTCCTCCAATCTCAAACCATTTCAACCTTCCCCAAAGAAACCAATTTTCCCAAAGCATTAACTCCTAAATCTTCTATTGACCCAGATATATAAAATGTATATGCAGAATATGAGCGTAACTTTACATACTTGTTATCATATGTATTATACTACAACTTGATTTATTTTATATGAGGCAATGTTTCAGAAAAACCATAACTATTGAGTTTTCACATTATTTATTAGTCATGTCTTTTGTCACAAATAAAGCAAAAATTTTGATGTAGTCACAGGTGTTAATATTCTTGCATATTTTTTTTCTATATAAGAGGACATATTAATCCTTAGGATTATAGACATCTCCTCTATGTTATTCCACTAACTTTAACTTTCTACTACTAATGTATCATCTTTTTTCAGCTTACATCTTTGATCTACTTGAGATTTATTATAGTGAATGATATAAAGAATCAAATTTTATTTTTTAAGAAAGATATTCCATCATCAAAATGTTTCAGGAATCCCTAATACCACTGTTATTTATATGTTAAAGTATAAGCTACTCATGAATCTATTCTTGAATCACTGTTTATCTCTAAATACCACAGTCTTTTACAGAGTGTGGCTTTAGTGTATGTTTTTTTCTATTATTTGGTGAAGGAAAATCTTCATCTTTCCAAAATATTTTTTAAATTTGTCTATCTCTCCAAAATATTTTTAAAATTTGTCTGTTCTTTCTATAATACACTAAATTTTGAAGGATGCTTGTCAAATTAAAAATTCAGGCAACTGAATGTCCTCTCTCACCCCACTCTCATACTTGCCAAAGATTCATACTATTTTATTCACCCACAAAACACAGATTTTAAAGCTATCTTTACTATATTGCATTGGTTTGGTTTTGTATCATAATTTTCTGCTTTTATCTTTGTTATTTTCTACTTCTATCCTTTCTTGTTCTTTTTCTACTTTCTAGTGTAGATGATGAAATCATATTCTATAACAAAAATCAATAAACTAAGATACCTTAATGTTCTGCTGAATAAATTACATGACCAATTTTAAATATTTTAGATTGTATCTGTTTATGAAAGAAAAGTATGATCTGGTGTTAGTTTAGCTATGAGCACAATTCTAAGACTTAATTATTTTCCATTAATATTTTGAAGAGATGAATCTGTCATTGCCTTATATTCAGGATGTCTGTCTGAACGTGGACCAGCTTTAATGTCTTGATTATAATCAGTAGAAAGTGATACCGTTTAATTTTTGAGGCTAGTATAAACTACATGAAAACTACCTAGTTACCCCAGAAATCATGGGTTGTATCATTGGACTCTGCCATTAACTAGCTGTATGACTTTGGGTAAATTATATGACTTATCTGTAAAATGGTGCTAATAATACCTACACTAGAGGGTTGTTTTGAAAATTAAGAAAACAACTCTTGAATGTAAATACTATTCATTTCATTTTATCTGAGAATATGTGCCAGGAAAGATCAAGTAAATCAATCAAAGTCAGTCTAAAATATAACAAGAAACATAATGTGAGTTTGAACTCAAATTTGATTCTAACTCCTGTTCTCTTTACCATTATTCAATTTTAATGCTAAAAACAATCACCATAGCAACCCATTAACCTATCTAATCTCATACAAGGACCTAGAGAATCAGTACCACCCTTTTTCAGGTCTCTGTTTAATTTAAGTCAGAGTTGGCAACAAGCTAAAGTTATGATGCCATTTAAAGCAAAAGAGGGGAAAAATGTACCACTGGTTTTGAATACCTGAGCCCACAGCAGGTTAAGCAGACGCCTCACTGTGCCTGTGTGAGAGAGAACAGCTAGTTCTTGTTGGCCTCACTTTCTCATAATGCTGTTTTTGGAAAATGATTTTTACTAAAATAGCAGGCCATGTATGAAGCTTGTTCAAATGCCAGAGTTGCTCTTGGAACAAAAATATAGTTATATTGCATATTTTCATAGAGATACCAAGGAGAAAGGAGCTGAGTAACAGAGAAGGGAGTATGAGGAGGGTGAGTAGAGTCTTAAGGCGAACGTATTTTCATATTATCAAAGTTCCCATGTAAATTTTCTTTGCACTGATGGATCATATACATCATGATGGGTTGAAATGATTTCACACAGCAAAATTGATCAATGTCAATAGCAAAACATATTGGACATGTCCCTACAGGCAATCATATTACAAATCCAAAAGGTAGTGCCATGGTTCTACTTTTGATACATAAGGTAATATTGAGAAAGGGAAATTTACTTCAAAGTCTTTGCTTTAACAATGGTTTGCTGCTGATACATTGATTTTCCTAATCATCCTTATCATTATAACTATATATCATGAGTTAATATTTGTTGAGTACTTAGTACACTTACTATTAATATATTTACTATCTACTAGACAATGTTCTAAATACTTTTCATGTATTACGTCCTTTAATCCTCAGAAAAATAACTTTTTTTGTGTGGTACTGAGGATCAAACCTAAGTCTCTTTACCACTGAACTATATCTCTGATCCTTTTATTTTGAGACAGGGTCTTACTAAGTTGCCCAGGCTGGCCTCAAACTTGTGATCCTTCTGCCTCAGCCTCTCCAGCTACTGCAATTACAGTCATGCGTCATGATGCCCAGTTCATGCAAATACTTTTTAAATACACATTATACAGTAGAAGAAATTAAAGCATAGAAGTAAATATAGTTGCTATACTAGGAAATTCAGGATGTACAGGGAGACAAAGCCAAGGTTTTTAATTGCTTTGATATTTATTCTTATTGATTTTATCAATATTAGTTGCAGATAACGTTTGTTGATATGTGTGCTAGGCTTGAGTGAAGCACTTCATCTTGACCAAGGCAGAAGGACAGAAGACAGTGAAAAGGGAATGATTTTCTCAACATGTGAACCAATGTTATTTAATTCCCTCCCCCTTCCTTCATTATTCCTTAGTGAATTCTTTGGGTTCCTCGTGCTACAACATTGAAACTAATGGTTCCTAGAAAGATAGAAGTGGGAAGGATTCTGAGACTTTTCTTCCATCCCCCTGATTTAACAGATAAAGTCTAGATGTCTATAGAATCATAAAACCTGTGTTCTCTGTCGTCTGCTCTCAGGAATGTGATTATTCAAAATAATTTTTATATACTAGCAGCTTTGCTTCTGACCCATTGTATGATTCTGGCCACAGTATCTAATCTCATTGGGTCTAGTTTTCTTATCCATCTGATGAGCTGGTTGGTCTGTGATCTCCAAGACCCCTTGCAGGCATATTCTGGGTGGAATATATGCAGTGGCCCAAGCACCCATAGGGTTTATGTTATTTCATCCCAACATGAGGAGATAAGGCATTTATTTGCACAAGGAGTCAACTTTTCTGTGAGTCCAGTAAGATTGTATGTCCTAATCAGTGTGTCTCAAAAATGTGGAAAATACTGGGAATCCTGCCTATAAAGAGAAAAGAGCAGGGAATTAAATCCCATTAGATAAAGCACTTCTTTGGTTCTTCTGCCTTCTTGCAGGTGAAGGTCTCACTTTGTAGGTGATGTGTCATCATTACTCTATCACCTCTGAGCCTCTCTTTTTCATTTAATAACAAGCCTTTCTACACAACCTATCTGGCCAAAGTTGAATAACATCATTTAGTGTTTTCCTTTTCTTTGTTTTTCGTTTGCTTCTATTTGTGTCAACTGAATATGATGTCTTTCTATTCTGGGAATGCTATAAGGTTCGTTTAAACGTTAACTAATTTGAATGAAAAGGTTGATATAGAGAAAAATGTTGAATAAATATTAGTAGAGATATATTTATTATGTATGCATTATTATTTATTGCTGTGGAACAAAGCACTCCAAAGGAATGGCTCAAATCTGCCCTCTGTGTTTAGATTACTCTTCCATGGGTGGACAGTTTTGACTGGTCTTATTTGGGTGTTTTTTTAATGGTCTTAGCTGTTTCTGTTACATATTGATAGTTCAAGTCTGTGGATTCCTTCTTAGAAGAGTGCTTTTAGAGTCACAAAATAAAACTGAATTTCAAAGGAAACCAATTGTTTTGAAACCCAAGTATCAAAATATCATAAAAGTTTATAGTATTGCAATACACTGATTCTTCATTAACACACTAAGTAATGAAATCTAATGACAGGTCAATTAACTACTGTAATCCTGAATAGTGGTGAATGTAAACAGTGTTTCAAGATCTCTGGGATAACTGTTACATAATCCAAAAACATCTATTATCACTAGTACCAAAATTATAGATTCTAATAAGATAACTCATTTTGTCTAAATTCATAATAGAAATAAAGGTTAAATTGCATTCAGAAGATAGAGAAAAAAATTTTTTTCATTTAAGTTTGTGTGTCTCTACATAATGAAAAAATCTAGGTTAAGATTACATTCCTTGAATTTTCTTTTCTTGGAGAAAAGTCAAAATTGAATGTAAAGATTCTGGGGGGCATAGTGATCCATCTTGCTGAATCTTTATTCTTTCAAGTTCTTGTTGGCTCTTATTACTTGGGTTTTTTTTTTTTTCATGGAGTATGTGATTTTTCAATAGTGTTCAGTGTTACAAATTGTTCCTCCCAACTCAGGTCTTACTTTGGCATCTTGCAATCAGAAGGCTGTCTTTGATTCTTCTCCTTTTCCCTCAGCATCCATGAGGACCTTCTTTGATGTTCCCTATTCCCTAGATATCCAAAGGGTTCTCTGATACCTAAAATACCTGTTATGCCATTTTGACTATTTGCTTATTCTCTGTAATCAGTGGTCTGAGGATGAGTGTTGTTGGGTGGGAAGAATGAAGAGTGCGGAGATGAGATCTCAGTTCTCCTGGAATGATGAAAATGGTTTCTGTAGGTGCTTTGGAAATGTGAGAGGGACTGAGGAATGGGATAGCTGATGCAAACCTGAGAAAACAGCTGTTTCTTCCCATCCCACTGCCTTCCTCGGGAAAGCAGTGCCTCTTTCCCTTTTGATCTGATTTCTAAGCATCGTGAAGGAAGTCACACAAAGATTCAGAAAGTGAACACAAACTGAAATAGCTGTGTTATGTTCAGAAAATGCACCAAGTCCATTTTGTCTGAATTAGAGAGTCTTTATCTAGCCAGCCAGTGACTGCTCCCTAAAGGACCCATAACTGTTTCTGCAAGGAACAGCCTCGAGTCTGGGAATTTCAAGGTATTTAAGGCAAACCCCTGCAAAACTCAAAAACTGTATCCAGGTTGCCATAGCTGCAAGCAAGCAAGGAGGGGCGTGAGTACAGAAGCTGAATTGAGCCATTAGCGAAACAATGCAATGGGTACATTGGTATTTCTCATAGGACTTTCCATAATCATAAGCAGAAAGAAAGAGAGTCCAAATGACCCTAGTTGAGTACAAGTTGAAGAATGGTTACTAACATCTAGACAATCTCTGAGAGGGTACATTCAAAGACAGAACAATTTTACATCGTATAAGAATTGCCATTTTGTACTGCCAAACATGCTGTGTTAAGCAGGTATTGATAGGTACAGAAGCAGGTTGTTCCCAGGGGAGAAACATTTCTCATATGACATGGAGTCTCAGGGTAAAAATGGAGTCTGTTTGTTCATTGCCCATATAACCTGGCCCATAATAGCTGATCCCTTATTTCCGAGGACTTCAAGTAAGGATTTATTATACTTTGCTATATAGGATTGATAGAGACAATTTGTGCCAGAACATCTGACTACAATAGTGTAAGTGCTTATAGAACAATATTATAGTACAATATTATAAGTGTTTAGAGTACACAAATTATTTCCATGAAGCAGATTTTGGTAGTGAAAATCTGAGATTAAGAAAAGCAAAAATGCCAGGTACAGTGGAGCAAGTTTATAATCCCAGTGGTTGGGGAAGCTGAGGCAGGAGCATCGTGAGTTCAAACCCAGCTTTAGCAACTTAGTGAGGCCCTGAGTAACTCAGCAAGACCCTGTCTTTAAGTAAAAAATAAAAAGAGCTGGAGATGTGGCTTAGTGGTTAAGCGACCCTGGATTCAATCTCTAGTACCAAAAAAAGAAAGAAAAGCAAAAGCAGCCATTTCGGTTATGCATAGCTGGCTGCAATTTTTTTAAATCTATTTATTAGATCTGTAAACAGAACTATCTGCAGAAGAAAGAATGGTGTTGCAATTGTGATGACATATAGCCAAGCAAATCAGCCAAGAACACTGTGATTTGAAGAAAAGTTGAGAGAGAATGCAGAGGTTCCAGTGGCTCTCGGGGATTAAAAAAAAAAAAAATGGAACTAGCATTTGTCTCCAAGAACAAGTAAATGAGAGATGGTACTAAGTTAATGTCAAAATTAAGTATTTATTTGTACCCGGTTGACTATATTTTCCTACTGTGTCATCAAGTACCCATGACTCAAAATATTATTTATTTTCCTTGTTCATTTTTAGATTACATAAGCAAAAAATGTTTGTTGTTAAAAACACAAACAATATAAATAAAAAGGAAAAATGCTTTCCCTTTCTATCAACATGATCCCTGATGGTAATAGCCTTTAACAGTTTAGTCTTTAACTTCACCTTTTAGATTTTTAAATATGCAGATCTACATAAGTGTATGTACATATGTAATTAAAATAGGTTCATTATAAACATATTGTTCTTTAATTTTCTTATTTCACTTTAAATAATTGTTTTCCATTTCTTCATGTATACATTAGTATAAAACTTCCATTATTTTATTTTTTAATTTACTTTTTTGGAACTGCACTATTTTCCCTTGTATGACCACCGCATCATTTATTTAATATTCATCTAATGCCTGGTTTTTCAGGTTGTGTCCCACCCAACAATTATTAACTAATTGAGAGTTTGTTATTCTCTAGGGATTCTGAGGAGGAATATAAGCTATTTAAGGAGCAGTCTGTTCTCTCAAATAGTTTGAGGCTGAAGATGTGAGTCAGATACATTGTGTAACAAATAACCTTCACATTGCAACAGAAAATACTGTGAATTCCCAATGCCATAGAATCTAATAGCAAAAGGAATCAAAATAGCCTAAAAAAGAAAGACATTGTACAAGAGTGTTTTCTCAAAAGAAAAATCCAACATATTGAAATAGAATGGTTAAAGGACAATTATTCATAGCATAAAGATTTTGTTCTTACAAAGTGTTTGATTTGTTAAGATCCCTTCTGGTACTTAAATCCTGATTTTTGTATCAACAGTTATTTGATGTAACCTAGGACACTTGTCAAGTGGAAAAAAAAAAAAAGCTTAAATATTAGGGACTTCTGAAGGTTGGTGCTATATCTCCATCTCCTGAAATATTGAAGTGAAAAAAACATAATTCAGTGTATTTAACAAAGAGTTTTCCGCCTCACTTTGGATTATATAGGCTCACTCGTCTCCAACTCTTGAGTACTTACTTGTTCCTCCCTGTCTTTCACTTTCTGGAGATTAACTTGATGAAGGTTCTCATGACTGCCATGGCCACAGTGTACATGGTGCCAGTGTCCATATTTTGAGTTTCTGGCCTTTGATACAGGGTGACTTCTCCATTGCTGACATTGGTGACATTCTCCACTGAGGCTTGAGGCACACTGGAACCCGTGTGGTATCACATGGGCTCCCAGTATGGTGCAGGGGATCAGTGCCTGATAAGAGTAAATCTCCCATCCGTGTGAACAAAAGAGAGTATATAAATTCTCCTTCTTCTTCCTTCACCTTCCCTGCTAGCGGACTGTCTGCAGATGCAGCATCCTTATGGTCTCTCAGAAGATAGTCTCAAAAGATGGTACAACTGGTTGGTCTTAATATGAAGTGGTGGCTGTCTCTGTAGGGCACCACCTCCCATTTGCTCTGTGTCTTCTCTGCCCTGCTCCTTGTCTATCACTTCTGCTTCTCTGAAATTGTACTTTCTAAAAAGGTGTTGCACTTAAGCTGTGGTCTGTAGAAGTCACAACAAGACAACGGAGGTTGCACAAAGAGGAGTAAAGCAGATGTTCTCTACTTTGCTTATTACCTAGTTTACAGCTACCATTTAAAGGCCACCTACTAAGTGCCCCACGATTTTGTCAAATCCTTTCATTGAATAACCACCTCCCTATGAAGGGGTTATTGATGTGGACTGGATTTTTCATTTTACAAGAAAGAAAACTTCAGATGTACTGATATATTTTTATAATTCTGAAGACTTCAGTTTTCTTCTGAGATGAAACATTTATGTATGTGTCTTGCAGCTTTCAGGATTAAGCATGGCTGGTGATTTTAGATAAACATCGAAGGCATGGTAGGAAATCCTCTAGAAAGAATTTTTTCTATTTAGGGCATATCGATTTTAAAGATTTGTACAAAATCCATCAGAACCCTGTCATCAGGCCGTCAGTGTGAGGTAAGACAGGTCCAGAATTTGGGTCATGCTAAGCAGAGGGCAGAAAACTAATTGTAGAGGCTGGTTATAGCCAGACAGGATACAGGCAAGGTGAGGCAGCTGGCATCAATCAGGAGATATGATAGAAAAGAATCCCAGACAGATAGATACTATAAATTATGAATACAGACATGAATGTTTGTTTGCTTGTGTAGAGATAATCAAGAACCTTGTATAGTTTCTTGGGGGGAAAATTGTTTCAAGCCCAAGGAACAAAAGGGGGATTTGGGTTGGGTGCAACAGAGCATGCCAATAATTCCAGTGGCTCAGAAGGTTGAAGCAGGAGGATTGCAAGTTTGAGGTAAGTCTGGGAAAACTAGGGAGAACCTGTTTCAAGATAAAAATTAAAAAGAGCTGGAGATGTAGCTCAGTGGTGAAGTATGCCTGGATTCAATCCCCAGAACCACGGTAGAGGTGTGGGGGGACACATATATTTGGTTTTATTCCTAACTAATTAAGCGTATCTACCAACCATAATCCTCTCTTGTTGAGCTGATTTGGCAATGAAGGATAAACTTGTTGATAGAGGCTAAACCTGGATTACCACTTTAGACCAAATTCAACATTTAAAGTACATGCATCATTTTAAAATACTTTCTATTTTGCCCATGTGGATGTTATATCATCAGGGATCCTGGAACTTGGAGCCTTCTGTGGCTCTGGGAAGAATACTTGTACACATGAAAGTGAATCCAAGAAGTTTATTTAAGAGGTGAACCCAAGAAGTATTGGTGAGGGAGTGAGGGAGTGAGTCAGGGAAGAGAACAAAGCTAATACAGGGGGTGAATTGAGGCTATTAATGCTGCTACTCCTCTGGGAGACTGTGGAACCTGTTTTAGAGATATCCAACCAAGAGACAAAGCATCTGGGGTATTTATCTACTGACTCTTGTCGGTTATTTATTGAAAATTGCTCCTAGGCCTTAGCTCTCCGGTACTCCTAGCTCACCCTCTACAAGGGCTAAAATGAACTCTCAGGGCTACAGACAGACTCAGGTATTCTTTTTTTTTTTTTTTTAACACAATAATTGCTCCATCTTTTAATTCGAAGATTAACAATTCATTAACTTTACTTCTTTGCTCAAGTTAGCCATGATATCATGTTATTATTAAAAATAACATAGATCATTTACTTCTTTATTTATCTATTTATCTATTTATTTGTTTTTGAATTATAATTCTTAATACACCATTATACAATAATTTATCATATCTCTTATTATATATAAGGTATGTTGACACCAAATTCACATCTTCATACATGCATTTTGTATAATGATGAGGGTCTCCTTTCACCATCCATGCTATTCCCCTTCTCCCTCCCTCAGACTCAGGTACTCTATCCAGGAATGATGATTGTGAAGGATGGGTCACCAATAGCATTTGCTACCCTGGTTTATGATGCCTGTTATCTTTCTTTATCTCCAGGTGTCTTGATACATACCTAATCCCAGTTAGGCTCAAACAAACACACTTTACAGATATTTATCTTATATTACTTACTCAGTGATTAATGGATATGTTGAGAAAAATATGGAAAAGGCATGAAACCTAAGACACTGGGGTGTTCAGGCACAAATGCCTGAAAATGGTAAGAGGTAGCTAAGGATACCTGAGTAATGGGCTGTGACTGATTCCAATCATGGACCCTTCCACTCCTCTAATTCTAGAGGTATCACCTCTTATCTGAAAATGTTGAAATTTATTCTTTGACTGGGGCTAGCATTTTTTTGAATTGTTTTCTAAAAGTGTCACAAGTATAGAAAAAAAATTGGCTGTTTTTTTGTTGTTGTTGTTGTTGTGTCTATTTTTTGTTGTTGCATGTTGAATGAATTCCATTACTAACAAAATTTAGGGTTCACCCTCAATAAATTTCTTAGAGCCTTCCTTGTCATTCAAATCTGCACCTCAATTACAGGGCTATGTGACAGGATTTAATTTTCCTTTTAAGGAATTACTTTTCTACTTTTAATTATTATAAAACATGATATAAAATTTAATGTTTAAAGGCTTTTTATCCTGTGATAGTTTGTGTAGATACAGGGTAATTTAACATAATTCACATGCTTTTATAAGAATATCTTCCTCTCAAGACATATTATCAAATATAATAATTTTCTTAATGTTGTCTCATGAAAAAGTTCAAATATACAGAAGTTTGAAAAAGAGGTACAACAGAGCACACATAAACTTATCACTTGAATTCAACAATTGTTTTTACTTTAAAAAATTTTTCTTCCTATGTTCAATAATTTTTGATTCACTGACATCATAAAAGCTTATTTCTAAAAATTTTATCATGTATCTCCTAAAATCATAATCATTTTATATATTACCTAATAACTAGATGATAATGAAATTTCTCCATTGTTATTCAAAATACTTTCACAGCAATCTCTTTCAAACCAGAGACCATCACAGTTATAATCTATAGCAGTTTCCTCCCACAGTTTTCTTTCCAATAGCATTTGCTTCTTCAAGAGATCAGGGCAACTTTCTTGTCATATGAACCCCATTCTATAGTTCTCTGTTCCTCAAATTGTTTAATTTTCTCCTTTATCCTTTACATTTTGTATGGGATGGGAATGAGATCCAAAGGCTGGATTTGATTAATCCTTTGGAACACTGTTGGAAGTAATCCTTTACAGATGATGCTGCCCATCTCATTTTGCATTACACCAGGAGGCACATAAATCCAGGTGGCCCCACTGTTTGTGATGATTGTTATTAGTTAAGGTAATGACTTGTGGATTTCTCTATCATAGAAGTACATATTCTCTTGTAACTGGCAGTCTAAGGAGTGACATTTAGGCATTTGCTCAAATACAGGTTTTTTAAAATTATTTATCATAAATTTATTATCTCACATTTTCTATGGGTCAAGGGTCCAGGTATGGGTTGGTTGGGTGCTCTGCTCCCGGCTCTCAACAAGGGTTAGCTAAGGTTGTGATCTTATCTGATCCTCTCAGGGTCCTCTTCCAAGCTCACCAACTTAAGGTAGAATTTATTTCCTTTGGATTGTAGTACTGAGGTCTTCATTTTCCTTCTGGCTATTGACGGGAGATCATGCTCAGCTCCTATAGATTGTCCTCAAGTCCATGCCATGTGTCCCCTTCCATGGGAAGCTGATAATACATATGCTTCTCAAAGACCATGAGAACCTCTGCTGGTTTAATGTCAAATACAGTTTTAACTTACATTTCTAAAACTAAAGCTTCATAAAAATATTAAAGTATATAATTTTTTATTTCTACAATCTACCACTAATTGCCCATGTAGCTTTCATCTCTTTGTTTCTTTATAACTAAGTGTTTAACTAGACTAAATTCAGCAAACAATAGCCCCTGGGTCAAATCAGGTTCACTTCCTATTCTTGTAAATAAAGTTTTATTGGGACACAGCCACTCTCACTCATTTGCATACCATCTCTGCCTGTTTTTGTACTTCATTGGCAGAGTTGAATATTGTAACAGACCATAAAGCCTACAAAGAAGGAAATATTTATTCTCTGGCCCTTTATAGAAATTTACCAACCTCTGAATGAATGGCCTCTTAGATCTCTCTGAGCATTAATATTGGATTTTGCATCTTTCTGTTAGAACATCTAGCACCAAACCTGGCAGAGAAATAACTGGATTTTGTCCTTATATCAGTTTCTTTGGGAAATAAATTGCATACAATAGGCTATAGATAATTAAGTGAACAATTTGATAGGTTTGACATGCACATACATCTATGACCTCACCACTGAAATCAAGATATTAAACATATTTGTCACCCACAAAAGTTTTCTTATATCACTTGTTAATTCCTTTCCTTGTTCCCAGACAACCACAAATCTTTTTACTGTCACATAGTTTATATTTCCTAAAATTGTGTATAAAAGAACCATAAAATACATACTCTTTTTTTGTTTGACTTCTTTCATTAAGAATAATTATTTTGAAATATACCTACATTGCTACATGTCTCTTTTTAATTACTGAATAACATTCCACTGTAGGGATACACAATTTTTTGGTCAAGTCAATTGTTGATGGACATTTGGGTTGTTTCCAGTTTTATGCTATTACAAATAAGTCTGTTCTAAGCATTCTTTTACAGTCTTTGTAAGGACATTCTTTTCTTTTTCTTGAGTAAATATTTTTTAGTGAACTGTTAAAATTTTAAGAAATAGAACAAATGTTAATTTTTTTTGTAATGACTTCACATTTAGATGCTCCTCTCATGAGGATTATAACTCATTAATGGTTATTCTTTCAAATTCTGAGATGGAAAATTATACATGAAGTCAAAATAAACCCATAAACTTGATAATTTATGTTATTAAACATGTTGCATGTATATAGAGACTGCTATGAAGTATATATTACAACCAGTTCTAAATGATACTCTGAAATCAGTTCTTTGTGGTTTCAGATACTTAGTAAATGATTCTTTGTTTCAAGGATTCCCATCCTTCTCAGGAGAAACTTCAGTGATTAAAGAGATTAAAAGTTTGAAGCCTGCATCCTATATTTCCAAAAGCCCAGATCATGGGTTCAGGAACTACACAGTATTGAGGATCCTTTATTTCAATTGGGAGCCAGTCAAAAGTCTTCTCATGATTTTGAGAGATTGAACCAGTTAGAGTCCTCTGGTTCAAGCAAACAAGAGGTAGGCAGATCTAGCTAACTTTTCCAAAAAGGGATTTTCAATAAGCCCCATTGGACCATACTAATACAAGGTCCAGCTTCCAGGATAGGGTAGGGTGACAGACTGGGTTTGAAGGAGGTGAGACCCAGAGAATGAGATGACCTTGTTAGTGGGACCATCCCATAGCTTCTTAGGGGAAATAAGACTGAAAGAATGGAAGTGGAGCAGTCTCCTACCTTCTTGTATTATTCAAAGTCTAAGATTGAAGCAACTAATTGGCCAGCCCAGGACAAGAGCCATGCACCTGGATGTACAAGGAGAGCAAAAAGAAGAATCTAGCAGAAGGAGCTTCAAGGTCACCACCAACTCTTGTGTGTGTGCGAGCTCTTGGAATTGCCATACCACCAAGACCACACAGAGTGAAGGAGAGCCAATTACCCCCAGGAAACTGGGGAAGTCAGAAAACCAAATAAACACTGGTCTGCATAAATACTGACAGTCTCTTCTGCTGATGGGTAATGTTAGAAAGGTTTCCTTCTGCACACTTCAAATGCAATTAGATCTAAAACCCACTTTAGTTTTGCAGATTAATCAAGGGAAAAAATGTGTTCTTTGTGCTTTCCCTTCAGTTCTTCAGCCAAAAAACAAAACCACAGTGAATGGGGGAAATAATAGAGCTCAGACACACATGAGGAAACCTGGCCAATCATTTTTGTGGAAGACTGACCCTGTGCAATAGTTAGCATTGACAGCCAGCACCAGCCTTTGGGCTCTCACACAGAATCTTGACCCCCTGATTTGTTGCTAAAAGCCCTCTGCTGAGAAGGATTATCTTTGACCTTCAAGCAAACCACAAGCATCTTCTATTCTGTAGGATGTGGATCTGAACTTAGACTTGTGAGAATTTCATAACACCATCAACATTGTAACACAGGAGCAAAGGTTCTCATCTATCAGGGAGTTCAGGTTTGAGACACTTGAGAACTCAGAATGGAGGAGATGATCTTTGAATATTTGATTCTATAATGTTTGATGACAAAAAGATAAGATAAGAGCCTTTTTCTGTCCTACAAGATGGTTTTGGTGCCCCTAATTACAGAGACTCATAACTGTACTTTGTTCAGACCAAGAGAAAGTATAAAGAAAGAAAACAGCAATAGACACAGTGTCCTTGTGCACACACTTGTAAAGTTCTTTTCAGAAAACATTTATTTTTTTAAGCTTCTTAAAAATAAAGCTGTAAATATACTATAGGAGTATAATAATTCTGGTATGATGGTCAACAACAGAAAATCAAACTGATATGATACTGAGAACTCATCAACAGACCTTATTTGAATTTTTTAAAAAAATTTTGCCATTAATGTCCTTCTTTGTGTTCAGGATCCCACATTATAAGTAGCTTTGTCCTCTTTGTCTCTTCCCATCTATGAGTTTTTCTTTGTACTTCATGGCCTGGGAAATTTTTTTTTTGTACTGGGGATTGAATTTAGGGGCACTCGACCTCTGAGCCACATCCCCAGCCCTATTTTATATTTTATTTAGAGACAGGGTCTCACTGAGTTGCTTAGCGCCTCACTTTTACTGAGGCTAGCTTTGAACTTGTGACCCTCCTGCCTCAGACTCCCAAGCCATTGGGATTACAGGTATGAGCCATTGTGCTCAGTTTGGAAAATTTGAAATGTATAGATCCATTATTTTGTGGAACACTCTTCAGTTTGAGTTCATCTGAGGTTCCCCTCAGAATTACATTGAGGCTGTGCATTTATTATGGACTCAATGTGCGTGTGTTCCCTGCCAAATTCCCATGTTGAAATCCTAACCCACCCTCAATGTGATTTTATTAGGGGGAGCCTTTACGGATGGAATTAGTGTTCCTACAAGAAGAGGCACAAGAGCTTGCTTCCTTCCTCTCTCTGCTCTAGGCCATGTAAGGACATGACAGGGAGAAGAACTTCTGCAAACCAAGAAGCAGGACCTCACCAAGTACCAAATAACCAACACCTTAATCTCGACTTCCTGAACTCCAGAATTGTGAGAAATAAGTGCCACTTGTCAATGGTAATTTATGATGGCAGCCTGATCTAAGATAGCATTTCTGACAGATAGACAACAAGAGTGCATAATATGGGGGGCACCAGAGAATCGATGTCCTGTTCTATGTCTTGGTAAGGTCCCTTAGATCCCTTGATGGAGGTGGGTGGTATCTACGAGTTTCCTTCACTGAAGTCCCTATTTCCCCTTTGATAAAATATTGTCAGAAGATGCTTTGTGACTAGGCAGCTGGCTCTGCTTCTCATCATACTTTCAGCATTAATGTCCATTAAAGATTCTTGGCTTCAACGACAGTCACTGTAGTGTTTGCTTAAAGGTGGTTTTCAATGTTCATCATTTCTTGTACATTTTCTATGTTCGTTGTTGGATTTCGACTGCAAGGATGAATTTTATGAGTGTTTGCTAAATGTCTATGCTACGAGGGAATGGGGTCAGGGGACCTGCCTCACTTCTGTTCTTCTAAGGGGTTAGTGCTGGTTGCAAAAGCCCTGGCTGCAGCTGCTGAGGTGGGGACAGAGTCCACTCTCCTCAGCTCTCACCGCCCTCGTATTTTTGCTCCTGCTGTTTCCTACATGGCAAGACCTCCCCCTTCACCAGCGACTTGTTCTTCAGGCCTTAGCCCCTATCAGTCCTTGGCAGGGAGCTTTCCTGTCTTCCTTTCTCCAGGACTGTAACTGTTCTCTGTGCTCTTCCTGCCATAGACCAGAAAATACTATTATAAAACAGTCTTATTTTCTTTTATGACTCCACCACACTGTGAATAAAGACCACATTATTTTTCTCTAGATTTTTGAGCTATCAGGCAGCATCTAACATATAGGGCCTTCCTGCAAAGGGGCCGATGGAGGATAAATGAATGTAAAAGAGTGTTTGTCACCGATTCCTTCCTTACATTACATATTTAAATATTTATTAGGGCATAATTCAAAATGTGCTCTTTGGGGGGTGTAGAGTTCTATGACTTTTAACATGTATACCCTTATTACCTCATTACCATATCAATATATCAACAGTCTGCATCACCCCTAAATGGTCACTTGTGCCCTCTGTGGCCATCCACCTCCAACTCTGGCAATCACTGATATTTTCTCTGTTACCTTCATTTTGCCATTTCCAGCATGCCATATAAGTGGAACTGTAAAACACATAGCACTTAGCACGTGACTTCTTTCACTTACCGTAATGCTTGTGAAATTAATTCATGCTGCCGTTGTTATTAGTACTTTGATCCTTTACATTGTTGAGTTTTCTCCCATTTTATGGATTTAACACTTATCCATGTACCAGTCACTGGGCATTGAATTGCTCCCAGTTCTGAGGATTATGAAACGAAGTGTGTGTGTGTGTGTTTGTGTGTGTGTGTGTACTTGTGCGTTCCTTTCTCTTGAGTCTGTGCCTAGGAGTAGAATATCTAGAGTGCCTAAGAAGTTTCCAAACCACTTTCCTGAATGGCTAGACCTATTTTCATTCTGACCAGCAATATAGCTTCAGGAGAACACTAAGACAACTATGGCAATATTGTCCCCACCCTGATTGTTATACCTGAAGGAAATTAGGCCTCTTTTCATTTGGCTATTTGCCATGTGTATGTCTTCTCTACTGATAAATCATTGTAATATTTTGCCCTTTTCTTATTGGGTTGTTTTCCTGTCGAGTTTCACATGCCCTTTACATATTCTAGACAGAACAAATTTTAAATGGGAATCAAGTCCAATTTATTTATTTTTTCTCTTAGGGTTGGTGCTAATGTTTATTTTTGCAGTTCATTTATTGTTCTTTTAACCTCCTTATCTGAGTTGTTTTCTTAGCCATGAAAGATTTTTTTTTTTTTAAGAAAACACAAGTCTTGGTTTCTAGAGCCATGATCAGGACAAGTCACTTCATCGTCATTGCTTGATTTAGTTTTCATATCTGTGAAATGGGAACAACACTTCCTTCCTTGGAAAACATGTGTTGCCTTCTGGTAAAGTCAAGATATTTGCCTGATGAGTGAAAAAAAATGATTGAGCTTTGAGAATTCTACATTAGCAGGTAGATGAGGCAAGAAGAAATGAGAATTTACAGCCAAAGAACTGATGAAAAGAACTTATGTCATGGGATCATCACCTTCAGGAAGGCAAAGAGAAGTAGCAACTGGAGAGAATTCAGAGAGAGACTGATTTCCTATTGACTCAGCCAGACCCCGGAGCAGGAAGAGAATCTTCTGGGGAGCAGATATAAGAATTGTTAATAATTAATGATATTAATTATTAATATTCAAATTTAAGGTATGTCTAAATACTGAAAAAGAAAAAATACCCAGTTGTTTCTATTCATGATGTCACTCTTACTTCATGGAAGATGTTATTCCATGAAACTACAACCTGGCCTCTCTTCCCTTTAGGTTAGTTTAAAAAAAATAAAATAAAATAAAAGCAAGAAAGGAGAGCCCATCTGCCAAATCCAAGGAGTACCACCCAAGAAGTCCTTGGCATGTTCCAGAAACTTTACATGTTCCCCACATCTGATGTTTACACGGTTCTGCAGAGAACTCAGCATGCAAGGAGGCTCTGTTCCAATAACTGCAGAACATAACAGATGACAGGTGACCCTATAGTGCAATATAACTGGAAATTGAAGTGACTGTCTCAGAAAGCCAAAGTTTATTCCTCTCCATTGCACTTCAGTGTGCCAACCTTCTCTTTCTAAAGAAAAATGGACACAGAAAGAAACACAGGCCTCTTGATGCAGTGACTCTCTCTTTAGAATGGCTCCTTGACATCCTGTCCTATTGTTAGGTAGGTTAGTTAGGTAGAGGGAAAGGATAATGGAGGACAGACATTAGGCCTATGCACCAAGAATCATGCAGGAACCCCAAATCAGAAACTGTAGGGAACCTTACCTGAACAGGCAAGCTTTGGGAGATGAGATCTGGAATGCCTGACCTTCCCCAGACTGCAGAGAACTATAATCCTTTGAGGGAGTTATTACTTTGTTGAGAGCCACAGCTGAAGGGGCCCCAGCAACCAGCTGATTGGCTCCTCTGCGTGATGCTCATTGGGCTGTTTCCCCGCCCTTTCAGAACACGGAGCTGTTCATTGGGGGACTCTTTTGGCTCCGCCCACACGACCCAGCCAATCAGCCTCAAGAGCCGGAAGAGATTGGGGGAGGTGCTCGCAGGGAGTGCCTGAGGTGGCTGTTGGGAGTTCCTGAAGAGCTCCTATGGTGCCAGTGTGTGTGTGTGTTCTAAAAATAAAGTTCGTTTCTGCTTGATAACTGGCTTGTGAATTGTGCCCAGCCAGACTGCGGCATTACTTCAAATCCTGGGACCCTAACTCAAATAGGTAAGTATCAGAAAAGTGGGGTCTGGTACATCAAGACCCCCCAGCTACAGCTAATTAAAACTCCTCAAGGGGCACTGTGGTTTTCAGATAGGTACCATCATTATCTCTTATAACCAACTATGCATAACGTTATAACCACTCTGTCAACCAGAATTTCCGGGCCCTCATACAAGAAGTTTCTGGGGGATATCCAAAGGGTAAAAAACCAATTTAGGGTGAGAGAGAAATCAAGGCAAGAACAAAAGACTCAGTTTGCTTAAAAACTCTGGCCCTGTGAGCACCACGCCGGCCTCTCTCAGAGGTGGTCTGTGCAGTTCCTATGTTGTACATAACCCTTTCCTTTCCTTCTCTCTAAACATTTGCTTACTACTTTGTGTTTTTTTCTTGAATTCTTTCTAGTGAAGTCATAAAGAGTGGCATCTGGGGACTGTGGTGGCTGCTCCAGCTCCACCCAGCAGGCTCCAAGCTCTGTAACATGATTCCATCCTATGTTATAATGTTGCTACATTCTCAAACCAAAATGTCCTGGGGCTGGGGATGTGGCTCAGTGGCACAGTACTTGCTTAGTATGGTATGAGGCCCTGGGTTCAATCTCCAGTACTGAAAAAAAAATTTTTTTTTTCATTTCTTGAGTGTGTCCTTGCAGATTCCCTTGACTCCAGCTGTCTTTCATGTCAGGAGTTTTCAGATATTAACATGGCTCTCTCACTGTGGCCCACTGTAAAAAGCTGCCAATGGAGTCATTTTTTTTTTTTAACCACCCACCTTGCAAACAAATTGTGTATTGCTGTTCAAGTAGGATGGGATAGGATCTTATCAGACAGGACTTCACCAGCTGGAACCAGAAAAAAAATATGTCCATCTGGCCTGGGCAATGTGCCCTCCTGGAAAATTACTAAATAGCGCCAAACTCTATAAAAATACATTCCTTAAAATGCCAGCAGAAGGCACAGACTTATGGAGAAATGAAGAAATTATGCAGTCTTTGCAAAACCCCATTCATCACCAGTCTTGGGAAAGGGAATAAATGCCCACCCAGTTTCTGTGCCAAGAACATTAATAATTAGTTCATGGGTGCTGTCACCCAGGAATGTCCTGGCTGTGATTCAGATTTTAGGCATGAGCGATTGTGATATAAATGCTTGGAGCCCATAGAGTAATGAGACATTTTGTCCTGCGGAGGCTGGGAATCAGAAGCAACCCTCCTGCTACAGGGAGGCGGTGAGAAGTAATGGCTTTGGAGATGCCTCTATGGGTTGGGGAAAACTTGCTGTGTTCCTCAGCTCTTCCACGCCGTGACCAAAATACCCAACAAGAACAACTAAACGTAGGAAAAGTTTATTTTGGTCTCGTGGTTTTACAGGTCTCAGTCCATGGTCAACCAGCTTCCTCACTCTGGGCCTGACATCATGAAGCAGAACATCATGGTGAAGGAAAGTTGTGCTTCTGGTGGCTAGGAAGCAGAGAGGTGGAGAGATGGCCAGGAGCCAGGGACAAAGCACAATCCCCAAGGGCACATGGCAGTGGCCTACTTCCTCCAGTCCTGCCCTCCCCGCCCCCCATCCACAGTTACCACCCAGGACTGTAGTCCTTTCAAATGAGTAAACCATCGAGAGTAGATAGAGTAATCCACTGATTAAGTTATAGATTTCACCATCGAATCATTTCTTCTGAACATTGCTCTACTGCCTAACAAGAGCTTCTGGTGGGGAACACCTCAGATCCAAACCATAACACAAGCCAAATTGATTCTAGCTGCTTTCCTTCTCTTTGACCACACCTCTTGCAGAACTGTTTTGTTGTTTTTCTGATTATAAAGAGAAAAGTCATCAGACCAAGGTCCATTGTATACCCTCTTTACCCCTCCTCCATGGCCACGGCCTGCTCACAGGCTCGAATACCTCCTGACCCTCCTCCCCACTTCCTCCTTCCCCTGATCCATCTCACCCTGTGTTATGGGCGAAGTGGCGTCCCCCAACAGTTCATATGTGCTGAAGTGCTAACTCTCAGATCTTCAGAATGTGACTGTGTGGAGATAGATAGGGTTTTAAGGAAGTAACTAAGTTAAAATGAAATCATGAGGGTG
Source organism: Spermophilus citellus (assembly GCF_964194105.1). Lineage (NCBI taxonomy): Eukaryota > Metazoa > Chordata > Mammalia > Rodentia > Sciuridae > Spermophilus > Spermophilus citellus. Next base: position 42,211,025 of record NC_138185.1, read on the forward strand.
GACCCTAATCTGATACCACTAATGTCCTAGTAAGAACAGAAAATTAGGACACAAAGGCACAGAGGAAAGGCCATGTAAGGGCACAGGAGGAAAGTAGCCATCTGCAGGCCACGAAGAGAGGCCTCAGAGGAAACTAACTTGGATGACACACCTTGGTCTCAGAATTCTAGTCTCCAGAACTGTGAGAAACACATTTCTGTTGTTCAGTCTCCTAGTCTGGCATTTTGTTACGGAGTCTGAACAAACTAATACATACTGTATTCCACAAATCACTCCCATTCTTGGGTACTGTCTTTCAGCCTCAGTACCAAGTGCAGAGTCTGAACCTGGAAATTAATTTTTTTCCTTTCTTTTTACATTGGTACTGGGGATTGAACCCAGGGGCATTTCACAACTGAGCTATATTCCCAATCCCTTTTTTTTTTTTTAATTTTTTGAGACCCTGTCTGGCTAAATAGCCAAGGCTGGCCTCAAATTTGTAATCCTCCTGCCTCAGCTTCCAGAGTGGCTGGGATTACAGGTGTGTGCTACCACGCCTGGGTATGAATATGACACTTCCCATCTTGCCTTACCCTGTTCTGACTTTGCATTCAGTTTCCTTGAGCACCAGTTTTTGACCCACACTTTTTTTTTTTATCTCTTTGCCTGTGCTTTTATCCTAATCACTGTCCCTCAAATCAAGTGTGGGTCTCTTGCTCCACAAGGACTATTCTTCCATCCAAAGAGACAACTCTCTTTGTCTACTCTCACGGCTCACTTCTACCCATTTCCTAATTATTTATGTACACATTCTTCAGTGAGGCTAGGAGCTGTGCCTGACTCAATGACTTTAGCCCCTCATACCCTGTTTCTTAGATTGGTAAATCTCCTACCCATATTTGTTGAAATGACTAAAAGAAATAATTTGTGACTGATAAAGGCTGTATGATCCCCTATCCAGGAATAACAGAAAATAACCAGAAGTTTGTGATCGAAAAATGCTGGCTGTAGGGTTTTTAAATTTTATTTATTTATTTATTTTGTGTGGTTATTGTTCATTTTGGGGGGTTTCGTTTTCGTTTGGTTTGGTTTGGGCAGTGCTAGGGATTCAACCCAGGGCCTCACACATGCCAGGCAAGCAAACACTCTACTACTGGGCCACATCCCCAGCCCCCTGATGTTGGATAGACCACCACATTTACTGCCTTTCTGCATGTCCCTTTGCTTCAATGTCTAAAAGGGATAGTTCTATCAACTTTATGGGATTATTGTATGGATTAGAGAAGGTAACATGCAAGGGACTTGTCAAATTAGACCCTCAAAATGATTAATTCCCTTCTTTATAATTGTCTGTCAATGCTTAACATAAAGAAAGAAAGTTCAAACAGGATAATTTTAAGCATCAGAAGCAACTGCCTGAGCCAGCCATCTCTGCAGACCACACGTAGGAGCCCACTCACTCCCTAGGTTATTCCAGGTAAATAAGTAATTCTTCTGCCCCTTGCTCAGTCATAAGTACCGAGAATCAAGGCAGTCAGCAGAGACTCTCAGTTATTTCAGTCATCATAGATGATACAGAAGCTCTACATCCTCTTCAAGGGCTTCACTCTGTGTGCCCAAAGGGCCACCAGGGTTAGACTCCACTAACAGGCTTGAGTGGATCTTGGTTGACATACCACAAGAATGCAACACACCAAGAAGTCATGTTCAGTTGAGCAAATATTTGACAAATACCTGTGCATCTGCAGAGGGTAGTTCCTCATCTTCAGGTATTTTTATCACCCTGTGGGTGAAGACAGGTACACAGGCAAAGAACTGTGAACCAGAGAGCAAGTAATTGCAAGTACAATTGATCTTATTGGTGTTTTCTATATTTCAAGTTCACCTATGTGCTAACTCTTATTTGTAACCCCCAAATCATGGCTTCTGGTATCTGCACAGTCATTTGTAGACATGTGCAGAGCAGCCAAAATTTTCAATCACCTGACTCACAGCAGAGGTAGAGCAAGGCCATGCTCTGCCGTCCTGTTTCATCTCTCATGCTATAAACCCAGGTCCTTTCTGTGGTCTGTGTAGTGGCCCAATCCTCACATTTCTATGTTTTTTTCTTGGTGATTTACCCTTTAAAATACTGTCTGGTATTCCCAAGTATGAAAAGGCAGTGATATGGGTTATGGAAAAAATACATGTGTTAGCTAATCTTTATTCAGGCATTAATTATAGTGCTATTGGATGTGAATTCAATGTCAGTGACTCAATGGTATGTATTATGTAAGGTTTCTTGTTATTTTGGTACTGGATATTGAACCTAGGAGCACTTTACCCCTGAGCTATATCTCCAGTCCTTTTTATTTCTTAATTATTTTTTTTTTTTATTTTGAGACAGAGTCTCTTAAATTTGTGAGGCTGGATTTGAATTTGCAATCCTCCTTCCTCAGCCTCCTGAGTCACTGGGATTATAAGCATGTGGTAATATACCTGAGTACATAAGGTATTTTAAAGAGAAACATGTCAATTACAAGGCTGATGAAAATGTTGTGACCAGAGAAACTCTCAAGAACTTAATCCATTTCCCTTAAGAATGATTGTTCATATTTGTTAATTCATTGTCCCCAATACTTTATAGAGCATAATTGCAATGAATAATAAGAATTGACCTTGTTTGGTTTAAAATGCAGTTCAAGGTCAGAAGTGGTGGGTGAGAGTGGAGAAATGCAAGCAAGGGAGTTTCTCAAATGGCAGGATTGGGCTTGTCTTGCTGCTGCAGAGTCCACAACTATGTAGCACAATTAGATTTTCACAATTACACCCTGTTGCCCATGAGAAGGATGATTTTGAAGAGGGGTTTTCCAGGTTAAAATAGCACTCCAAAGCTTTTACCTGCATCAGCCAGCTGCATACACCTTTTAGGTTCACTGTCACTAAAAAATGTGACTTTCTCTTAGACCCAGAAGACAAACTATCTTGTTCTGTCCCACATTTGGGAATACTAAAGCTGTAACTAAATAATCATTTGATAAAGAGTGTATGGCATTATAGGAGTAGAAATATTGCCAGTATCAACTGAAGGGGATGGAAATGAAATGAATGAAGACTTTCAGGCTTCTTGGCTTTGGCAGGATGGATGGGATGACAGGTTATTTGGCTGTACCCTGCTTTTCAAGAGGAGAGATAACCCCAAAGGTGATTCAGAGCTAATCAGGGCTACTATCTTGGTTTCTATACTCCAAACAGCCTCTACCTAGTAGCTGAGGACAGAGCTAGGGGCAGGACATGCCTAGAGCCCTTTGAGTGACAGGGCCACTCCTGTGGGCCTGGAAGTTAGCATACAGAGCCAAAGAAGATGAGTCCTGAGATTTAAAGTCTAATGGAAATAGCCTTTTGGACTTGCTCTGGAATCTGTTGCCAATTTCTTCTGATATTTCCTTTTGTTGGGTCCACAGGTTCACAGGTGGAGAGAAATTTTGCTTGAGAATGAATTATACCTCCATTCTCACCTATACCTGATTATATGATGTTTAGATGAAATCTAAGACTTTAGAGTCGGTGGTAGAATGAGTTAAGAATTTTGTGGCTGTGGAGATGGAATGGATTTATTTTGCTTGTGAGAAGGGCATGAATTTTGCTTGTGAGGAGGGCTAGGAGTGGAGTGTTACGGTCTGAATTATACGCCTTCAAAATTCATATGTTGAAGCCCTAATCCTCAATATTAGTACCTTAATGTTAATACCCATATAAAAAGAGACACCAGAGGACTTTTTCTCCCTCTTCCTCACCTTTAGCCATGTGAAGACACACAAAAGGCAGTAATCTGTAAGCCAGGAAGAAAATCTGCAACAGAAACTCAAGCTGGCAACTGATCTTGAACTTCTAGCCTCCAGAACTATGAAACAATTTTTTTAAAAAATTCAATGAACCCCATCTGTGGTATTTTGTTATGGCAGCTGGGCAGAGTAAATTAGAAATGCCAGCTATAAATTCTTACAGGTGATTTTAAAAATAGAGCATGGAGAGTTGTATATCTGTGTGAAGGTGCAAAAGTCAATCAATTGGGGTGTTGGATGTACGGTTTTCCTTCTACTAGAAAACCTATTATGAGCTGGGGGTGCAGTGGTGCACACCTGTAATCCTGGTGGCTTGGGAGGCTGAGGCAGGAGTATTGTGGGTTCAAAGCCAGCCTCAGCAATTGAGGAAGGCCCTAAAAAATTATCAAAATAAAAAGGGCTAGGGATGTGACTTAATTGTTAAGCACCTTGGTTTCAATCTCCATTACAAAAAAGAAAGGAAGGAAGGAAAGAAAGGAAGGAAGGAAAGAAAGAAAGAAAGAAGGAAGGAAGGAAGGAAGACAACCCATTATGAGAAGAAAACAATTGGATATTTTCTATCCTTCCTTTATACAATTAGCTTGATACATATTTTCACATTTAATTTCATGCATTTCTATTTGTAACACATTAGACAGAGTCATGAATTGGGAGGTAGAAGATTTGAGTTCATTCCCCTATTTTTCCACCAACCAGCTGACATTTCTGTGTCTCAGTTTCCTCAATGGTCAAACACAGAAAATAATGGTATACTAGCTCTGCCCAGATCATAAGGTCATTGCTGGAAGATGAACATATCATGTAAGTAAGAAAAAAAATTAAAAGCTATAAAGATGCAAAGTGTGAACATGGCAGAAATAGAAATTGGCTCTGAATTGCTGGGAATCCAAGCCTGAAATAATTCTTGAAAGGAAGAAAGTCACTTAGGACTTCATAAGTGTCACATTGCTCTTCATGGTTTAAGAACACCAGAGCAGCTAAGAAATGTTACATAAGGAAAATAATTCCTACCACTTGGTAATAGTCATTTTTACTGAACTCCATTTTTGCTCTCATCTACATGAACAAATGTTACCATATGCAAACCAGGTCCTGCTTCAATTAAAACTCTGAAAACAAAACAACTACCACCACCACTACCACAAAACAACAACAAAAAAAAAACCCTTCTGCTGGAAATTGAAGTGGCTAATTAATTAATTTATCCTGGCTGCAGATATCTGCATACTCATTATGTGCTTAGTATTGTTCTAGATGTTTAGGGAGGCACCCAGCAGCATTAAGTCCAATCTCCCTTTGAGAAGATAACAATGCAGTTGGGAATAAGCAAATGGCATTTAAGAGCTGCTAAATAGAGCAGGCAAGTAGTACAAGAGATGTCACAGGCAGATTTGTGACAAGTGCTGACAGCATGTCAAGATTTCAAAGAAAGAAGATGGGAGAAAGTTGAACTAATCATTTATGATGGGCACTGATGATTGGCAGAGCATTGAATCAGAAAAGGAGGATGGTTTTGCAAGTGGACATACAGGTTCAGGAAGTCCTACACAAATCCACTAGCTGGGGCTATGTAGCAGAGTAATGATCTTTCTGTACAATGTAATTTCTTTACAATGGCAATTTGGTGCAGACTGGGATCATTAATATTCTGATCACGTAGTCCAGGCCATTATATGCTACTCCTGCCTCTTTTTGGAGCAAAGGGTCTTAAAAATGCACGAACCATTGAAGTTATTATTTTAAAAAATTCTGTGCAAAATAAGTTCCATGGAACTTGGTACCTTTGAACATATATTAATAGGTCTTTCCCTAAAAATGAAGATGAGGGCTGGGTATGGTGGTGCACACCTGTAACCCCAGCAACTCCAGAGGCTGAAGATAGGAGGATTGCAAGTTTGAAGCCAGCCACAGCAATTTAGGGAGTCCTAAGCAACCTAATGAGATATTTTCTCAAAATAAAAACTTAAAAAGGACTGGGGGATGTAGTACAGTAGTAAAGTTTTCCTGAATTCAATCCCTAGTATCAAAAAAAGAAAGAAACTTAAAAAAAGGACATGTGGGCCAAAAAAAAAAATGTTTAGAAAATACTACACGCTCTATCTTTGCTGGAGAGTTTCAATATATGTTAATATATATACAAAATTGATTTCAGTAACTCAGCCCTATTCCTGCTCCTTGTTTTATAAGATTTGATGATTCTCTGATATCTGTACTCAATATATAGATACTGAAGCAGATGAAAGGCAGAACTCTTTGTTAGTTACAGCTCTTATGAAGAGAAGGCTGACATATAAGGCCACGTAAGGGGTTACACCTGGGGACAGGACAACTACAAATTAGAGATACAGGGGCAACTTATGCATGTCAGGCAGGATTTCACAGGCTCTCTGTGCATGAGCTTATTTAAATAATGTTTTGGACTCTAACACATCCCTCATGTTCTAGTACCTGGCCTGTAGCTATTTGGACAAATGCATGATGGCCTGGAATGGGAGAACCCAATAAGGGAAATGGTTAGGATGTTGACTTAATCAGCTGCTCAAGAAAGGGAACTGGCAGCTTCTAGCCAGGGCTTCAAAGCTGAGTCACGATAGCATTTCCAACAACAGCAACAAACAAAATATGTCATTTCCTTCCATGACCTCTGCTGCATTATAGGGGCTCGAAGCCTCATAACTATGTTACTAAGATCCCCTAGGGGGTCACTGTTATTATTAGATGCTGCCATGAAGATGGATACATGTAATAAATAAAAGGCACTGCCAATCCTCAGAGTGATAGGAGCATGTCTGGGCTTTGGTTTTTGTATTTTGTGTATTTTTGTGATAGTCCCCTGATCACTAGTTACCATGGGCCTGGAGACAGCAGTGATAGCTCTTGCCACTTCCTAATTCTGGTGCTCCTTGAATCTAATGGTGGCTTTGCCTGATCTCTGTGGTTCCAGCCCTTCTGATGGAATTGTAAGTTCTCAGTCCCCTGCATTCAATCCCTTTTTGCTTTAATCTGAAAGTGACTGCTGTTTTCCTTATTGGGCCCTGACACTAGCATAGTTAAGCTTCTGAGAAGCCTTTCTATAAAATAAAGCAAAAAATAATAATAATAATAATTTTAAACTAGCAATTCCCAAATATATTTGACCATAAAATTTATTTTCCCATCCCAGCCAAATGCCTCCTCTTTTTCCCCTAAAACACTTCTGATATCTTGAAAAAACTTGGTCTTGAGGTATATGTTTGGAAAACATCTATATAGTTGGAGACTGAGAACTAGGGGTCCAGAAATGTGGGCCTAATCTCAGCTATGTGACCTTGGGTAAGTTAAATCATCTTGCTGACTTTACTTTCTTCACTGGTTCATATGAAAAATTGGATGAGGCTCACCAACAACAGGTTTTCCAATTCTAACATTTTTTTTTTTGATTCTATGAAAAACCATGTCCTTAAAATCTATTGCTGTTCAGGTAAAAAAAAAAAAAACTACTGTGTTTTGCTTTGCCTTCTCTTATTTCTGGTTGGGTATGCATGAATATTTTAAGATTTGAGCTAGAAAAATTCTAAGCACTTGCAGCAAATAAAAAAATACTGAGTAGCTCTTATTAAAGTTATATGGTGTTTTTAGGATTTCAAAACGCTAGTGCTGATCCCCAAAACCTGGCATCTTCAGAAATAGGTTTCCTAGTGCATTAACAGAACACGGACAAAGGATACAAGGAAGAAACTTATAGCACTCAAACCGAACCATTTTAGAAAGTAGCATACAAGCTCCCACCATTGGAAATATTCAGCTGGAGACTAGACATCACCTTGACGGGGATGACAGAATTTTGTCTTTATTTTGTTATCTTTTCAGAATTTTGTAACTGAAAGGTGTGGTGCAGAGCATCCCCACAGATCCTTCTATTTTACAGATGAGAAAACAAAAGACAGAGAAGTTACGTGGATTTCCTAAGGTCACACAGCTAGTTCATGGCAGAACTGGAAAGAGACACAAGATATCTCCTCCCTGTTCCTCTGTGCATGCCTGGAACTAATTTTAATTTCTTTGAGGAACAACATTCAGATGAAAAGCCATTTAGTGTGAATTGGAGAAGATTCAGAGTTACCAGATACTGTGGGAAGGTGAGATCAGAAGGCTTCTGGTCAACTTTCTGCTCTTGGAATTCTTCTACTTGGGCATCCTTGGTGTGGAGATCCTGTGCTTCATCCCTGCTGAAATGGTGGATGTGTTTGTTGACATGACCAAAACACCTGACAAAAGCAATTTAGAGGAGGAAAAGTTTATTTTGGTTCTTGGTTTCAAAGGTTCAGTCCATGGTGGACCAAATCCATTGCTGTGGGCTCAAAGTGAAACAGAAAATCATAATGGAAAGCCATGGTGGAGGGAAGCTGCTTACTTGTGGCAACCAGAAGTAGAGTGAGAAAGGAAGGGACCACAGGGAGGATCAACCCTTCCAGGGCATGCCCACAGCAACCCACCTCTTCCAGCCATGCTTCACCTGCCTACTGCTACCACCCACTCAGTCCATTCACATGAAGGTGGACTGATTAGTTCATGGATCCCATAATCCAATCATTGCACCTCTGAATATTTTTGCGTTAACACAGGGGTTTAAGGGGACATCTCCTATCCAAACCATAATGACAGCCATTAAGCTTTCCTGCTTACATAATCACACACACACACACACACACACACACTAACACACACACACAATAAAAAATAAAAACAACAATAACAACAACAACAAAACCTGTACAGCACCCTTCACCCTCAGGAAGATAGTCTCTCCCTGTGACATTCTTACAACTATAGTACCTGCAGGCAGTACTGAGAAACCAATCAATACAAGGCTCTTCTTCAGGTTCACAAACTGCTCCCCCAAGAGACACAAAATGCAACCTGAAGGCTGCACTATTTGTGGTGTGGCTACTTGGAGCTGGGAGCTGGGCTTCTTTCCTAATTGCTTCATAGAATCCACATTTGCCTTCCAAGTGCAGCTGGTAGCGGGTGTGTGTGGAGGGTGAGGGCCTTTTTCTTTTATTATCCAATAGCTTTTATAATCCAAATGCTCCTGAGCCGGGGACTAAAGAATGCTGCCAAAACAGAGAATATGGCTGTGACTCTGCAGAGAACCTGGGGGTGAGGAAGAGAGGGGGATTCACTCAGGTCTGATTTTATCCTGAGTGTTTCCCCTAAAGAAGAAGGTCCAAGTGTAGTGAAGAAAAACGATCCTCAAACAAACAAACAAACAACAACAACAACAACAACAACAAAAAAAAACCTGAGTTTTAAGTTGTAGCTATTTGTTCCTTTTTGTTTTATAGCATGGGAGATTCAGCTAGAACCCTGAGAGAACTTCCCATAGTGGCAAAAGTCAGCCCTAATTTTCCAACAAGTTATACTCAGGGATTTGGTAAAGGTCAAGAGGGCAGATAGGGTTATGAGAGTGTGGTTTATATCTTTTGTTCAAAATTAAAATTAACACACCACAGTTAACCCTTTCAATGCCCATGACTCCCTCCTTACAGTGATTCCTGCTTCTGTTCATGGTTTCCTTTGGTTCACGATTCCATATCCACTGTCACTCCACCACCCTTACTTGCCTTTTACTCTTTTTTTGTTTTATTTTAATAACTAATTTATCAATTTATTTCTGTAGTACTGGAGATTGAACGTAAGGCACTCTGCACTGAGCAATATCCCCAGCCCTTGTTATTTTATATCTGAGATAGGGTCTTGTTAAGTTGCCTAGGCTGGCCTTGAACTTAGGGTCCTCCTGCCCCAGCCCTCCTGAGTTGCTGGGATTACAGGTGTGTGCCACTGTGCCCAGATAGTTTTATTTTATTTTTGATTGAATGTGATATTTGTCTATATTTATGGGGTACCTTTTGCTTTTGTGAGTGACTGCTGACATTTGAGTGCTTGTGTCCTTTCCAAAGTTCATTCGAGCCCTATCACCACTGTGATGGTATAAGGAGGTAGGGCCTTTGGGAGGTGACTGGCCATGATCAGTGTTAAAAAGATGCCCCAAGGAACTCCATCCCCCCTTCCACCATGGGATGAGATAGCAAGAAGGTGCCCTCTATGAATTAAAACAAGCAAACAAACAGGACTTAACCAGTTACCAAATACGTCAAAGCCTTGATCTTGGACTTCCCAGTCTCCAAAACTTTGAGAAGTAAATTTCTGTTTTTTTCATGAGCTATTTAATTTATGGTATTGTGTTAGAAGACATTGCCTCTTCACTGGCATACAGTCTCCATTCTGGACCCCTTATAATTTGTCCCATGTGGTCCCTGGAAATAACCTCTTCAGCCTGAGATTTAATTCCATGAGTTCTCATTCAAAATCCTCTGGGATCTTGACCCTCCAGGCCCTTGATGACCTAGTTGATTCTTCTCCTTCAGTTCTAACCTTGGAGTAGACACTGTCTCCTACTTGATGTTCTTTATCTAAGAAATGTGAAGCTTCAGAAGAAACATAGTGCCACAAGTCCACACTCCTTATGCCTGAGGACTATCAACCAGGGACCCAGACTTGAGCACGTATCTTCACCCGCCCTGACCTTCCTTTTTGTGATTCAAGGGGAGGGGAGAGTTCATGAGTTTTCCTCTGAGCAGGGCAAGGATTTTGTAGGAGCTTTACTTACTCATCTGCTATGTGTTTGTTTAGTCAGTGGATTCTCTGCTAGACTCCCAGCATAGTAGTAAAGAAGACAAGCAAGATCCCCCCTTGTGGAGAGCTTATATTTCAGTGGGAGATGCACATAATAGATAAAAAAAATAAGTAAAGATGATAGTAATGGATGGAGATTAATCTGATGGTATATCAGAGTCAGGAGGGATACTGCTTGGATTGGGTTGCCACGCAAAGGATCTATAGCCAGATGCTATTTAAGTTGCAGTATCAAGGATAAGACGGAAGTTCATAGAGGAGACTGTCATTTGGAGAGGAAGTGGGCAATGAGGTGGAGGAAATGTAGTAGCAGCACTGAACAGAAACCATAGGAAAGGGCATTTTTCCTACTTACTCCTTCCTTCTGGAAAAGGGACAGCAGAGAAATGCTCACAAAATCATTTTTTATCCCTCCCTTTTGCATTCAATATTGTATCAGAAGTCCCAGCCAACAAATTAAGGCAAGAAAAAGAAGTAAGGGTGTAAAACATTGGAAAAGAAAAAGTAAAACTCTGTTTTCTGACAACATATAGTACATGTACGTAATCTAAAGGAATTAATGAACTCTTGGAACAAATTCATTAATTTATCAAGGTCACAATTAATACAAGGTTTAATATTATAAAACATCAAACGTATTTCTAAACCAAGAACAAAACTTTTGGGAAATTGTCAGTAAGAATAATATTATTTAAATTAGTATCATAAAATAATTATGTTGCAATAAAACTAATCAAAGATGAACAAGATTTCTGTGGATTATAAAATGTTACATCTATAAAAAATAAGTTAAAAAATAAAAATAAAATGCTAAATCTATCTTAGAAAACCATTTGGCAATTTTGTATAAGTTAAACATACAGTTATTATATGAACCACAAATTTCATTCCTAAGTATTTACCCAAAAGAAATGAGAACACAGGTTTACATACACACATAATCGATAAGAATATTCATAAGCAGTTTTATTTGTATGCACTCCAAACTGGAAACAACCCAAATGTCCATCAACATGCAAATGTGTCGACAAACTGTGGCATGTTCATAAATGGAACACTAATCAGCAACAAAAATAAATAAATTACTGAGATCAAATAGCAACGTGGATGAATCTCCAAAATATGTTGAATGAAAGCAGTTAGACCTGAGGATGTATAATAATATGATTCCTAGTATGTGAAGGTAAAGAACAGACAAACTAATTTGTAATACAATTAAGAAATGTCACTAAAATTGGTTATAAGAAAATTCTTAGAGGAATGTTCTTTACCTTGATTTGGATAATGGTTCCAGAAGTGTTTATATTTTTGAAAGTTAAACCACAAACTTAAAATCTCCACATTTCAATGAGCATAAAATATACCTTGATTAAATAAAAGCTCTGCTTACCCTTGCCTACGTTCTTTTTTTTTCTTTATTCTTTTTAGTTTGACATGACAGTAGAATGTATTTTGACATATCTCACATACATGGAGTATAACTTCTCATTTTTGTGGTTGTACATGATGTAGAGTTACACTGGTTGTGTATTCATATATGAACAGGAAAATATGAACATAGGAAAGTTATATTCAATTCATTCAATTATATTTCCCATCCTCACTCCCATCCTCCCATTCCCTGTTGGTTGGCTAACCAGGGAACTTCCACTACCCACCCCACCGCCTATTGTGAGTCAGCATCCACATATCAGAGAGAACATTCAGCTCTTGGTTTTGGGGGATTGCCTTACCTACTTTCCAAAGTTAGTGAAAGCATTTTTTTTTTTAAGAGATTCAAGAAAGACTGATCTTTGGGTGGATAAATCTATGGGTGGGGAAAATTCTAGAAGCTCAATTCTAGGAAGCTCCTACTTTGTGTTACTTTTATCACAGCTTTATTTGTTTTAATTGTCTGGGATGCTTAAGATGGTTGTTGTAAAGATTAACAAAACGAATGCTACCCATAACCACACAAGGCAGGTAAGAGATGCATTTTTTATACACTCATTCAGAAAATGCGTTTTTCAAATTATATTTTTTTCTGAGCAGCACAGGATCTGACATAGAGCCCACTGATAGGAGTAGGTCCCTTTGGTTGAAGCAGGAGAAGGGTGGGTAGGAGCTCCACTCTTTCTTTCTCTCCCTGTCTTTCAGCCTTACCTGCAGCACCTCTGCTCAGCGGGAGATAGTTTAAAATCCACAGATGGAAAGGATTCTTTTGTTAGACTTGCCACATTGACTTGCACTAGACAATCTTAGAAAATGCTATAATATCACTTCTCAGCCTTGCTGGAAAGGCATGGTTTCTCAGCTGTGACTAGCATGAGAATAGCAAAGTCTGAATTTCCTAACAGGTATCAGAATTTCCTATCCTCATTTCTTCACTCACAGCACAGTCCCTGTTTACAGGAAACCCAGACCTCATGTTTGCCCTTCCGCTTCCTCACCTCCCAGACTGAAGGCATCAGGATTTGTTGCTGGCCCTTGTATACCAGATCTGAGTGGACACTACAGATCCTTGTCCATATTTCTTTTTCATTTTTGCTTCACTCTCTTTCTCTCTTGCTTGCTTCCTTCCCTCATTCCTCATTTCCTTCATTAGCTTTTTCTATCTTTATTTTGTGGTTTTTATTTTTTACTTTTTCTTCACCTGCTTTCTTCCCCCTCCTCCTCTTTCTTTCTTTCTTCCCTGTCTCTTTCTCTTTCCTTATTTTATAGGTTTTTTTCCCACCTTTTTCTCTACCGACTTCCCTGATTTCCTCCCCCTGTTCCCACCCCCAGGCATCAGAAAAGGACGGAATATATTCACAGCCACAAATCCCCTCTCCTATGAATTGATTGCTATGTGAGTCTTAACTAAGTCCCTGATAACAGGCAAGTAGTTCAGGGGGAAAGGCTAGTTGGAAGGACAAACTTATTGAATAAATATATAGCACATGATTAATTGATTTGAGAGAGGTTCCCAACAGGATGCCACCTGGGGTCCCTGTTCCATCAATCAAATTACTACTACTCTGAGAACACCTTGCTTACTCCATCTCAAAGAGAGTTTGAAGTATTAATTAATGAGCGATTAGTTCAGCCTCATAAGTTATTGCTCTAATAAAAAGGGTGTTGAAGCAGGAATCAGACCAGTTTGAGTGTGTTATTGCTGTTCTAACAGACCTCTTCAATTCAATAATTAGGAAGCATGAAATGTAGTTTAATAGACATAATTTGATATAAAATTGTTCACCTGGTGTCAGCCATTTATCTTTATTAATACATCTCAGGGTCACATGAAAAATAACTCTTTGCAATAGGAATTACTGAGGCTGCTTGTTTTTCCTTTGTTTTTCTCTGAAGTACCTGTGATTTTCCGATGCTGTCTCTGTGATCAGCTCCATGATATTGGGTAAACTTCACTGATCAGGCTGAATGGTTTGGTTAATAGATGTAGGAGTTTTGAATGCACACAAACAAAGTAAGCTTTGGGGTAGAAGCCCTGTCTTATGTCCCTCAGGTTTATGCCCACAATGCCTCAGAGTTCTGATGAACAAGTATTTCTTTTTTTTTAATTGATTATTTAAAGCATTACATAGCTCATGATATATCATCTTTCATACATTTGACTCAAATTGTGTTTTGAACTCCCATTTTCACCCCAAATACAGATTGCAGAATCACATCTGTTACATATTCACATTTTTACATAATGCCATATTAGTGACTGTTGTATTCTGCTACCTTTCCTATCCCCTACTATCCCCCCTCCCCTCCCCTCCCCTCCCCTCCCATCTTCCCTCTCTACCTCCCCTGCTGTTGTTCAATTCTCTCCCTTTTTTTCCCTCCCCCTTGCCCCTCATAACCTCTTATAATTTTATGTATCATTGAAGGTCTCCTACTATTTCCATGTGCTTTCCCTTCTCTCTCCGTTTCTCTCCCCCCATTCGTCTTTGCTCACTGTAGTCTTTTCCTCATGTTCTTCCTTCCTGTTCTGTTCTTAGTTGTTCTCTTTATATCAAAGCAGACATTTGGCATTTGTTTTTTAGGGCTTGGCTAGCTTCGCTTAGCATAATCTGCTCTAATGCCATCCATTTCCCTGCAAATTCTATGATTTTGTCATTTCTTAGTGCTGCATAATACTCCATTGTGTATAGATGCCACATTTTTTTTTTATCCATTCATCTATTGAGGGGCATCTAGATTGGTTCCACAGTCTAGCTATTGTGAATTGTGCTGCTATAATCATTGATGCAGCCGTATCCCTATAGAGCGCTTTTTTAAGGTCCTCAGGGAATAGTCCGAGAAGTGCGATAGCTGGGTCAAATGGTGGATCCATTCCCAGCTTTCCCAGGAAACTCCATACTGCTTTCCAAATTGGCCTCACCATTTTGCAGCCCCACCAGCAGTGTACAAGTGTACCCTTTTCCCCACATCCCCGCCAACACTTATTGTTGTTTGACTTCATAATGGCTGCCAATCTTACTGGAGTGAGATGGTATCTTAGGGTGGTTTTGATTTGCATTTCTCTGATTGCTAGAGATGGTGAGCATTTTTTCATGTACTTGTTGATTGATTGTATATCCTCCTCTGAGAAGTGTCTGTTAGGTACTTGGCCCATTTGTTAATTGGGTTATTTGTTATCTTATTGTTTAATTTTTTGAGTTCTTTGTACATTCTGGATATTAGGGCTCTATTGGAGGTGTGGGGGGTAAAAATTTGTTCCCAGGATGTAGGCTCTCTATTTACCTCTTTTATTGTTTCTCTTGCTGAGAAAAAACTTTTTAGTTTAAGTAAGTCCCATTTGTTTATTCTTGTTGTTAACTCTTGGGCTATGGGTGTCCTATTAAGGAATTTGGAGCCCGACCCCACAATATGTAGATCATAGCCAACTTTTTCTTCTATCAGACGCAGTGTCTCTGATTTGATATCTAGCTCCCTGATCCATTTGGAGTTAATTTTTGTGGATGGCGAGAGAAAGGGATTCAATTTCATTTTATTGCATATGGATTTCCAATTTTCCCAGCACCATTTGTTGAAGATGCTATCCTTCCTCCATTGCATGCTTTTAGCCCCTTTATCAAATATAAGATAGTTGTAACTTTGTGGATTAGTCTCTGTGTCTTCTATTCTGTACCATTGGTCCACCTGCCTGTTTTGGTACCAGTACCATGCTGTTTTTGTTACTATTGCTTTGTACTACAGTTTGATCTCTGGTATCGCTATGCCTCCAGATTCACACTTCCTGCTTAGAATTGCTTTTGCTATTCTGGGTCTTTTGTTTTTCCATATGAATTTCATGATTGCTTTGTCTATTTCTACAAGAAATGCCATTGGGATTTTGATTGGCATCGCATTAAACCTGTAGAGAACTTTGGGTAATATCGCCATTTTGATGATGTTAGTTCTGCCTATCCATGTACAGGGTACATTTTTCCATCTTCTGAGATCTTCTTCTATCTCTCTCTTTAGGGTTCTGTAGTTTTCATTGTATAAATCTTTCACCTATTTTGTTAGGTTGATTCCCAAGTATCTTATTTTCTTTGAGGATATTGTGAATGGAGTGGTTTTCCTTATTTCCATTTCAGAGGTTTTGTTGCTGATATACAGGAATGCCTTTGATTTATGCGTGTTGATTTTATAACCTGCCACTTTGCTGAATTCATTTATTAACTCTAGCA
Organism: Spermophilus citellus; assembly: GCF_964194105.1. Taxonomy (NCBI): domain Eukaryota; kingdom Metazoa; phylum Chordata; class Mammalia; order Rodentia; family Sciuridae; genus Spermophilus; species Spermophilus citellus. The sequence goes on from NC_138185.1 coordinate 42,227,148, forward strand.
GCTTCTTTGTAGACTCTTTTGGGTCTGTTACATATATTATCATGTCATCCACAAATAGCGATAGTTTAATTTCTTCTTTTCCTATTTTTATGCCTTTAATTTCTTTTGTCAGTCTAATTGCTCTGGCTAGTACTTCGAGAATTAAATTGAATAGAAGTGGTGATAGAGGGCATCCCTGTCTTGTTCCAGATTTTAGAGGAAATGCCTTCAGTTTTTCTCCGTTTAGGATGATGCTAGCCTGAGGTTTAGCATATATAGCTTTTACAATGTTGAGGTAAGTTCCTGTTATCCCTAGTTTTTCTAGTGTTTTGAACATAAAGGGATGCTGTACTTTGTCAAATGCTTTTTCTGCATCCATCGAGATGATCATGTGGTTCTTGTCTTTAAGTCTATTGATGTGGTGAATAGCATTTATTGATTTCTGTATATTGAACCATCCTTGCATCCCAGGAATGAATCCTACTTGATCATGGTGCACAAGTTTTCTGATATATTTTTGTATTCGATTCGCCAGAATTTTATTGAGAATTTTTGCATCCAAGTTCATTAGAGATATTGGTCTGTAGTTTTCTTTCTTTGAAATATCTTTGTCTGGTTTTGGGATCAAAGTGATGTTGGCCTCATAGCATGAATTTGGAAGAGCTCCTTCTTTTTCTATTTCTTGAAATAGCTTGAAAAGTATTGGTATTAATTTTTCTTTGAAGGTTTTGTAGAACTCTGCTGTATACCCATCTGGTCCAGGGCTTTTCTTGGTTGGTAGTCTTTTGATGGCTTCTTCTATTTCTTCTTTTGTTATTGGTCTGTTTAAATTGTGTGTGTCTTCCTGTCTCAATCTGGGCAAATCATATGCCTTAAGAAATTTATCGATATCTTCATTATCTTCTATTTTATTGGAATATAGGGTTTCAAAATACTTTCTAATTATCTTCTGTATTTCTGTAGTGTCTGTTGTGATATTGCCTTTTTCATCCCATGTGTTAGTAATTTGAGTTCTCTCTCTTCTTCTTTTCGTTAGCATGGCTAAGGGCTTGTCTATCTTATTTATTTTTTCAAAGAACCAACTTTTAGTTTTATCAATTTTTTCAATGGTTTCTTTTGTTTCAATTTCGTTGATTTCTGCTCCAATTTTAATTATTTCTTGTCTTCTACTACATTTGCAGTTGTTTTGCTCTTCCTTTTCTAGGTTTGTGAGGTGTTGCGTGAGTTCATTTATTTGTTGGTTTTTTCTTTTTTTGAGGTAAGAACTCCAAGAAATGAATTTCCCTCTTAAAACTGCTTTCATTGTGTCCCATAGATTCCGGTATGTTGTGTCTGTGTTATCATTTGATTCTAAGAATTTTTTCATCTCCTCCTTTATGTCTTCTATAACCCATTGATCATTCAATAACATATTGTTCATTTTCCATGTGATGTAGGATTTTTCCTTCCTTCTTTTATCATTGATTTCCAATTTCATTCCATTATTATCAGATATTGTGCATGGTATTATCTCCACACCTTTATATTTACTAAGAGTTGCCTTATGGCATAATATATAGTCTATCTTTGAGTAGGATCCATGTGCTGCTGAGAAGAACGTGTATCCACTTGATGATGGTTGATATATTCTATATATGTCGGTTAAGTCTAGGTTATTGATTGTGCTGTTGAGTTCTATAGTTTCTTTATTCAGCTTTTGTCTAGAGGATCTGTCTAATGGCGAGAGCAGTGTGTTGAAGTCACCCATAATTATTGTGTTGTGGTCTATTTGACTCTTGAACTTGAGGAGAGTTTGTTTTATGAACGTTGCAGCTCCATTGTTTGGTGCATACAAATTGATGATTGTTATGTCTTGTTGGTGGATGGTTCCTTTTAACAGTATATAGTGTCCTTCTTTATCCTTCTTGATTAACTTAGGTTTGAAGTTGATTTTATTCGATATGAGTATGGCCACTCCTGCTTGCTTCCGAGGGCCATGTGAGTGGTATGATTTTTCCCAACCTTTTACCTTCAGCCTGTGTATGTCTTTTCCTATCATATGAGTCTCCTGAAGGCAGCATATTGTTAGATTTGTTTTTTTGATCCAGGTTACTAGCCTATGTCTCTTGATTGGTGAGTTTAGGCCATTAACATTTAAGGTTACAATTGAGATATGATTTGTACTTCCAGTCATGCTTCTTTATTTATTTATTTTAGTTTGGCTAGTTTTGCTTTTTGGTTATTTTCCTCCCCCTTTACTGAGATACCTCCTGCTGTTAGTTTTGGGCACTATTTTTCAATTCCTCTTCTTGTAGTGTTTTGTTCAAAATGCTTTGCAGAGCTGGTTTTCTTGCTGCGAATTCTTTTAGCTTTTGTTTATCGTGGAAGATTTTAATTTCATTGTCAAATTTGAAGCTCAGTTTTGCTGGATATAGTATTCTTGGTTGGAATCCATTATTTTTCAGCGTTTGAAATACGTTGTTCCAGGATCTTCTCGCTTTCAAAGTCTGTGATGAAAAATCAGTCGTTAACCTAATTGGTTTACCCCTGAATGTAATCTGCCTCCTTTCTCTCGTAGCTTTTAATATTCTCTCCTTGTTCTGTATGTTGGCTATCTTCATAATTATATGTCTTGGAGTTGGTCTATTATGGTTTTGGATGTTTGGGGTCCTGTAGGCTTCCAGGATTTGGCAATCCATTCCATCTTTCATCTCTGGGAACTTTTCTAGAATTATTTCATTTAATATGCTGTCCATTCCTTTGGTTTGAATCTCTGTGCCTTCTTCTATCCCTATGACTCTCAGATTTGTTTTTTTTATGACATCCCATATCTCTTGAATAGATTGCTTGTGGGATTTAAGCATCTTTTCTGTGTTGACTATATTCTTTTCAAGTTGATAAACCTTGTCTTCATTATCTGATGTTCTGACTTCTACTTGATCAAGTCTATTTGTAATATTCTCGTTTGAGTTTTTAATTTGGTTTATATTTTCCTGCAATTCTAGGATTATTGTTTGATTTTTTTTTAAGATCTCTATCTCCTGGTAGATCTTGTTCTTTGCCATTTGAATTTGTTTGTTTAATTCATTTTCAAAATATACTTTTATTTCTTGGACTTGCTGTCTCATGTCTTCTCTAATATTCCTTTCCATTCGAGTTAGGTATGCCTTGAGTTCTTTCCCTATCCCTGTTTCTGATGTTTCTATGTCCTCCTGTAGAATTGAGTTGTCTTACATTGTTTGTAATCCTTTTTTCCCTTGTTTTCTCATGTTGTCCACGTTACTTTCCAGCTCTTTTTGATTGTCGTGTTTCTGCTCTCTTCTATAGATTTGTTTTGTTTCCGTATTACTCTGATGTCTCTCCTTTGTGTTGTTAAACTATGCCTGCTAACGTGGATTCCGCTGGGAAGGAATTCTGACGTCCGAGCTCCAGTGACGACACTACTCTGCTATGACGGGCCCCAGTCTCCTTGCCAGGGTGCCCTAATGGGGGGGTGTGACTGGACTGTCTCTGTTTGGTTTCAGCTCCCGGTCGCGGCAGGCGGGCAGTCTCCAGCCGCCCAGTATCACAGGCCGCGGGCAAATGATCAGTCGCCAGCGGGTGGGCGTTCTCCTACCGCCCAGTTACGCGGGCAGTGGGTGAACTGTCGCCGGCGGGCCTGCAGTTTACAGCTGCCCAGTCGCGAGGGCCTTGCCTCTAGTCTCCTGGTTTCTCCTGCTAGTCTTGGTTTCTCCTGTTTTGTTGTTGCAATCTGTTGGAGAGTGGCGGTGGATACTTCAGCTCTCCAAGATGGTGGCCACTGGTTGCCTTAGTGGAGTGTCCCTTGTGGGGGATGGGACTGTACCTCTTCCTTCCCCGTCTGCAATCCCGAACTCAGCCCAGGGGTCAGTGTGGGCTTGGCTGGTGGGATACCACCGTGTCGCAGCCACTTATCTCCCTGCTTACTAGTTAATCCCTTCTCTGCGGCGCCACGCCTTCTGTAGCTGCGGGGCAGGCCGTGGGCATCAGACAGCCTGGATCTCCGGGGTCACACCGTTGGCTTTTGGGATCCCCGGCACTCTATGGTTTTGATTTTTTCTGCTTGCCCCTCCCCCTGTGCTAGCTAGACAGGTTTTGTTTTGGCTGCTGATGGGAGGGGGGGTTGAAGGTCAAGTGCCTCTAGTTCTCCTTTAGTCTTTATGCAGGCTCACTGTGATACTCCCTCCCCCTGAAAGTCTAGGAGAGATTTTATGCAAAATCCCCCTATGTATGGGGGCTGAACTGAGTGACACACACCTGTTTTGTTGTTGCAATCTGTCGGAGAGTGGCGGTGGATACTTCAGCTCTCCAAGATGGTGGCCGCTGGTTGCCTTAGTGGAGTGTCCCTTGTGGGGGATGGGACTGTACTGCTTCCTTCCCCGTCTGCAATCCCGAACTCAGCCTGGGGGTCAGTGTGGGCTTGGCTGGTGGGATACCACCGTGTCGCAGCCACTTATCTCCCTGCTTACTAGTTAATCCCTTCTCTGCGGCCATGAACAAGTATTTCTAACCAAATCAGAATTGAATTTCACTTGTGAAATTGCATATATAATTAGAAGAGCTTCATGTAGGATTCAATAAGTTTATAGAAACTGTCCATAATTTATTACATCATATCTTTACGTTATACAGCGCTTCTCATTCCTGGTCAAGCTTCTTTATTTCAGTCTCTCTGTAATTCTTAGTTGTGTCATTCTTTTTTCTTTTCTTTTCTTTTCATTCATTCATTCTTTGTGTGTGTGTGTGTGTGTGTGTGTGTGTGTGTGTGTTGATACTTTTGTGGAGGGGGGCCTGAACCCAAGGGCACTTTACCACTGAGTTACACCCTCAGCCCTTTTTATTTTGAAAGAGAATCTCCCTAAATTGCCTAGGTGGGCCTCAAACTTGCAGTTCTCCTACCTCAATCTCCCAAATCACTGGGATTATAGGCATGTGCCACTGCACTCAGCCTTGGTTGTGTCATTTGTGAGCCTTTTGAAATTGCTTCTCAGGAAAATATTGATATTTTAATAGAAGGTCCTTCTATTCTCTTCTTTTAAAAGTATGTTAACTTAGAGATGTGTTTTATTTGTTCCTGAAGGAATTAATGTTATTCACCCTTTTTCACTGACTGTTGGCCAATTCAACAAGCATTGATAGTATTCTTAATTCTAACATGGAAAGAAGCAGCATGACAATGGTGGAAATTAAAATAATTAGGAAAGACGGTGTTCTGGGTTCTTCTTCTTGCTGTGTGGATAACTTAGCTCCTTATGTAACTATGGACAAGATTCTAAGCCTTTCAAAACCTCCCTTTACGTATCTATAAATTGAAGATAATTATACCTCCCAGGGTCCCTATTAAAATCGAATGAGGATAATTGATGTGAAGATGCTTTCAAAAAGTAAGAGTTCTGTACTAAGCCAAGATTAGCAATGTAGTCATGCATGACAAAGCCTAAAGTGTCGGCCTTTCCCCTGTGGGGCTGGTTTGTATAAAACTTTTCTGCATCTCTAATTAGGCAAATGACCTTTAGTGCATCAGTTTCTAGTGTCCAAAATCCAGAGTCAGCATCTTTCTGCAGAAACTGTAATTTATTTGATTTACAACATGGCTAATAGTGTCACCATCTTGGCCACCCAGACCTGAAGCACTAAAACTATTTTGATGTGGGTGGTAGTGTCCCAGTTTGTACAGCATTGTGCTGGTTCACCATCCCTGTGTACCAGTTTCCAAATATCACAAACTAGGTGGCTCAAAACAATAGCAATTTATATTTGTAACCTTTTAGGGTCTTGAAGTTTGCAACTCAGGTGCAGGTAGGGTTGGTTTCTTTTGGAAGTCTTAAGAGAGGGTCTCTGATCCTTGCCTCTCTCCTAGGTTTTTGTGGTTTCCAGCATTCCTTGGAACTTGTAGACAAATCACTATAATCTCTGCCTCATGGTATGGTCCCTGGTGTGCATTTCTATTCCTTCTTTCTCCTTATTGATGTAACAGGGATTTAGAGACCCGCTTTTGCTAAAAAGCACTGACTCGTCACTTGAGCCTGCAGATGTCTGATGGGTAACTAAAAGCAGGATAAAAAGCCTTCATTTTCTCTCTCTCTCCTTTATTACCTTAAACTTTGGGTCAGATTCCTGCTCAGTTCTGCACATAGGAATGTTAACCATTTAAAGAGTATACATCTAAAGCCAGGAATATTCCCCCTTTGAGGCTGAAGACACCAAGATAAGAGTAACTAAAATACTTTCAAGTTTTTCAGGGACATAATAATCAACAGACTGTCAACCAGGTTTTACAATAGTCCTGTTCCAACCCCCCTGCAGAAGTCTCAGTCACTGCCCTACACCTGCCAGGAACAGTAGAAACAGAGCCTTGCAGGCAGATTTCTCTGAGATGAGGCTCCCCCTAAGCAGGAGCAATCGTCTCATGGGAACCGATTTGCCCCCTCAAATAACAAGACTTCCTTGGAGCTTCAGAGAACCAGATTTGATATAATAATCAACCAGGCTAGAGTTTGATCAAGGCAGATCAATTCTGCCCCTGCCCCAATTCTTCCTCTGTTTAAACCTGAAAGGTCATGTCAGTATCTCCGAAGATAGGGTTGAGGCTGCTAGTCTCCTTGACTTTCTAGAATGGCCGTGCTAAATATTAAAATTGCTTTCCTCCTTCACCATTATTTTTTTGTTGTTGTTTTATGCTTGATGAGTGACTGGACCTGGTTTGTTGGGTCTTCCTGAAGTCAGGCCCCCCTCTGCCCTGGGTAACATAAGGACACAGGGTGTCATTGGGATAAGGGCCCGCTCTAATCTATTATGACTTCATTTTACCTTGATTACATCACCAAAGACCCTATTTAAAATAAGGTCAGATTCATATATACTGGGAATTAGGGCTTAAATATATCTTTTAAGGAAGTCTAAATTTAATCATTATACTCTGAAACATTTTTAAAAGGCCATCTTTACTCTTCACAGCATCCTGGTTTGGATGACAAATTTGATAGTTACCAAAAACCAAATCCCTCTCTCTCAACATTATCTCATCTACTTACAGAACCAGGAAGAAACGGTTTCCTGGATTTTATCTAGATAAATTTGTACCTATGAAACCTTCCTTTCTGACATCTCTCACTCAACTTTGTCAACATTTGAAACTGTTAGCCCACCCCTACTGACCTGGTCTGGTTTTGTCCTCAGTCTCCAGACTCAGTCTTCCGGCTCCCTCTTCCATGCCAGTTCTTCATTCCTGGATGAAACCATCTGCATGCTAACTCATCCTCTTAAGTGATACATTAGTCCGTATAGATCATTATTTCAATGAGGCAAAAATAACTCATGCTTTGAGTGATATATAATTTGGAATTCATGCATTTTCATCTCTTTCCTATGGGGATAATGTCAGGAACTATAAAACATTTTGCTGCCTACATTTAGTGTATATCATGTTTGTTGAGATTCATCCTTATGTCCTTGGGCTGCTTTTTAAATGCTTGAATTAAGAGTCAGATGAGGAAAAGAAAAGACCAAAGAGGACAGATAGTCAGCTGAAGCTAAGATGTTTGTAAATTGTCTTGTAAGTACAGTTTGAGGAGTTTCTGTAGGTAAACACCAGAATTTTGAGTAAAGGGCACTCATGACATTCTTGATTCTACCCTTAGTTTTGTTATGACTTAGTGTAGCTTGCTTTGTATTTGTACAACTTTGTAGGATCATGTGGGAGAAGATTATTTCAGAGCTTGAGTAGGTTTTGAGCCATAGATGGTGGGAGGCACACATGACATCTGTCTGGTTTTTCCTCCTCCTAACTCAAATTGTAGTTTTTTTTTTTTTTTCACAGACTTAAAATCCCAGGGATAGAAGCAAATTTGAGTGGTTTCTGAACAGCCAGCTCTGGCCTGAATTTCACTTCACAAATGCATAACAGATTACTATCAGTCAGGACATGAAGGTTGACTGCTCTAAAAATCTACAAAAGAGTGGGGTGGATTTCATCTATTTAGAACCTCGAAATGAATGTTTTCAAGAGAGAGCCAGAAAGCTCTGGATGAAACCTATTCTGTTTGAATGTATTAAGAAAAAAAAAGAAATAGAAAGGGGGATGGACAGAGGAACATCTTTTAGGAATAGGCATAGAATGGGCTGGAGAATTCTGACATGGGGTGCAGCTAAAGGTTAATCTTTAACATTCAGAACAAAGTAATTTAAGCCATTTAAACTTCAAAGGACAGAAAACTAGAGGACTCCAATGTATTCAAGATGATTTTCTTTTGGCTCTGGCCAAGTCAAACAGAGAAAAGAGATTTTCTTCTTTAAAGAAAAAGGAAGAAAGAAACAGTTCTGGTATAGTCAGAAGAAAAATGCTAATGGGAATTGTCAAGGGATGACTCTCCTCCAAAGAAGAAAGTGGAAAAGATTGGATTAGACTGTTTTATGTTACTAATAATACCATACCATAGAATGGGTAAGTTACAAAGAAAAAGGTTTATTTTGGTTCACGGTTCTGGTCCAAGGTCAAGGGGCTATAGCTGGTGATGGCCTTCTTTTTAGCAGAGTATCCAGGTGGTATAATGTATCACATGGCAAAGAGACAGGCAGTCTGTATGTGTATATCTGGTCTCTCTCCCTCTTCTTAAAAAGCCACCAGGATTCAATAACTCGGACTCTATCCTGATGACTTATCCAATCCTAAACACTTCCCAATGGCCCTTCCTTGAAATGTTAAAAAGTTTCCTTCCAGCTTTCCTATTCTCTAATACTCCCAGGTTGGAGTAGCCCCTTGTAGGTGAGACAGCCCCACCCTTACCAGTTGAGGAATATGACCTGTGTCTCTGAGGCTGTTACTGTAAACTGAATCTCAATGCAATTGATCACAACTGTCAGATGGATCTATTCTATCACTGGATTCCTGATCAGATCAATGCAAAGGAGAAAGAAATATAGAAATAAATCTTTTGCTTTCTTTTATTTCAACAATTTTTCAAATGTTTATAAATAAGGGATTTTCCAGAAGTAGGGCAAGAATTCATGAGAAAAGGTAGCATTGGTAGAAAATACTTTCCTAGAAAACAGATTTAAAAAAAAAATCCCATTATTTTTGTTTTCTCTCATTGGAGGAGACTCGTAGAGAATGTTTTTGCATTCTGGAGAAATGGGAAGAAAACAGAAGCTCTAATGAAAAAGTACAGCTCCACATATGAAGGTAACATTCCTGCAACCCAGCCTGAGAACCCTCTGGATTGGCTAGTGATGATATTTCAGGGAAGTTGACATCTGAGGGGTCCAAAGAGCTTGAGCCAAATATCTACCTCCTGTTTCTTTCCACTCCCTTTATCTCTCCCTCCAGGTCTGGTGCCCTAATGAGCAGATGACACCAGAGTCAGGGAAGTCTCAGACAGAGGAAGAGGGGACTCAAAGGCAGGGATTATGTTAACCCCTTGACTGATAAGAAAATGTGTAATTTCAGATCTCCTTGTTATGGACGGCGATAAAGTAGTAACCATATCTGTTTACTGATGTGATATTGGGACTTGCTGGGTAAGATTTTACATCAGACACCTGCTCTATGATGTTCAAGGAAACCTCATCCTTCTCAGATAAATCCCTGCTCTTCCAAGTTGAGCTCCCACAGTCCCAGCTCAACTGGGAGACCCCTCACTGCTCAGTCCTTCAACCCTGAAGTTCTAGACCCTCCTCTGCTCCAGTTGTAATGACACCCACTGGTGTCTGGGGAAGCATGGGTGTGAGGACTTGACCTTGGAATTCCTTGGCAGTGAATTCAGTTACCCCAGAATATTCTGAAGGGATTGAAATGGTGAACGTTGTGTTACATTTAACATTTTCACTGCTGATCCTCTACCAAATGGATTTTCAACAAGTATAGTTAAAACAAACTGGGTGGAACAGTTGCATTTCCTGTTGACCTGTGACACAGCTGCCCTGAAACTAACTCTTCTGTCAAAAAATAATTGCTCCCAATGCCATAACTCACAGTAGCATTGTACATTGCACTTGTCTGTGCTTGAAAGTTTAAATAGATCTCCTATTTCTTCTGATCTTTTAAAATAATTGTATAATGAAGCCTACTGTTCCCTTTATTTGGAGATCACTTACCAGCTGCTTTTGAGTATAAAATGTTTTCTTTCTTTTGTGAAGGAATGTCTAGGGTAGATAACTTTTGAGGTTTATACTTACTTTGGGTAAAGTTAAAAAAAAAGTTGATGACCATATATATTAGTGTCTAAATTTTTTACAACGTACTTGACCATGGCATTCAAACATTTTAGAATCTCTAGAGATTTTTCACTTCATTGATTTATTCATTATACATTTATTGAGTACCTAAATGTGGATTTTCTAAGACAGTACCATCCTGGAGAAATGTAATGCGAGACACTCATTTAATTTTAAATTTTCTACTAGCCATATTTTAAAAGGGTAAAAGGAAATAAATGCTTAATTTTAATATATATTTTATTTAACACATTTGTTCAAAATATTATTATTTTGACATATAATAGATGTAAAGAAGTTATTAATGGGATATTTAATATTCTCTCTCTCTCTCTCTCTCTCTCTCTCTCTCTCTCTCTCTCATGCTAAGTCATTGGAATTCAGTGAGGATTTTATACTTGCAGGACATCTCAATTTGAACTAACCACAGTTCAAGTGCTCATGAAGTTTCATGTGGCTCATAGCCATTATATAGGATTGTGCAATTCCAAGGAATTACAACATCAAAAAAGGCATTACCTTTAGTTTCATAGAAAATAAATAATCAGGACAAGGGAATATACTGTTTTCATTCAAAGCAGTCAAAAGATTACATGTATGAAAATGAGATGAAATTTTGCCCTGTTAAAGTAAATATATCCATGGGGACTTGGGAAGAATTTATGGAGGTGAGGGGCATTAGAGGTAGACCTTTAAGATGAGTAATGGGAGGGGAGAAATGAAAGGGTAATTCTACATGGGAAGACTAAGCATGGTGGCTTAAGGGTGAGCTGTACTGGGACTTGAACCACAGTTGAGGGTCCCAACTCTCTGTCCTTTCATGTTTTGACCACCTCCTGCATCCCAGGGTCACCTAAGAAAACTTCTTCAGGGTTGTTATTGTTGAAAGATAGAGTTTTCAACTTGACTCTCGTGTGATCTGCAAGATATAACCAGTGGTTTTCCAATCACTTTTCACACACTGACTTAATGCAACCCAGAAGGCTCAGAACCAGATGTGAGGGTTTCTCTCTGCACACTAAAGCAGTTCTCCAGTGGACACAGCCAGGTGTCATTCAATTCAATTCAACTTTGACACTATCTACCTGAGATGACATCAGATCTCCCAGGTTGAAGGCTCAGTCCCACAAGACTGCTTCCACTTCAGATGCAAGTCACAAGTAATATGTTGTCACCCACACTCCTGACCAATCAGCCATAAATCAGGAGTTTCCACAATCCCTTCCTGAGTTAGATGAACTTTCTAGAGTGGCTCATAGAACCCAGGGAGATACTATACTTATGAATTTTCTGTTTTATTAATAGAGGCTACCATAAAGGTTACTGATGAATCACCAGATGGAAGAAATACATAGGAAGGGGCACAAGTGCATCCATACCGTCCCTGGGTGCACAGAAGACATGCATGGAGAATAGAAGGGTTTTAGGAGCCCAGTGCCAGAAAATGGGAACTAAGACCTAAAATATGTATATATGGGTGTGTGTATATCTGTTTACTTTTTTCTTCTTATAAATCACAATATCACTGATAGTCTTGCTGAGTCTCTGCCTTACAGATAGAGAGACTCTTCTCATTCTTTTTTTAAAAAAAAATTTATTTGTTCTTTTAAGTTACATAAGACAGTAGAATATATTTTGACAATCATACATACATGGAATATAGTTTCCCATTTTTGTGGTTGTATATGATGTGGAGTTACACTGGTTATGTATGCATATATGAATGTCAGGAGCTGCCACATAGGAGCTGAGAACCCCCTAGCTTTGAGCAATGGGAATGTGGAGAGGTGGCAAGCCAGCCGTGGGCTGTGTGTGTGTGAGCTGTGAGCATTTTGAGCACACAAAGCGGACTGGACTGACGATGCTGCTCTGTCTGGGCTGTGCATGTGTGTGTTTCTTTCACCTGCTCTGCCTTTGATCATCACACAGCACATGAGATGGGCGTGGCCTTCCAAGACATCAGTCAACCTGCTGACCTGCAAGACATCATGAAGCTAGACTCAAGGCCCCGAAACCTGACCCCTGACCTCATTTGAATAGCTTCTCCCCAATAAAACTGGGTTCCAATCATGCTCTTTCTCTTTCTTGCCTGCCTTGCCTCCTTTGTGGGAGCTGGGTCAAAGGAGCCATCACAGAACCCAAAGAAAAAGGTATTTCTCTGCCTCTGTGTGATTGTTTCGTGCCAGCCCAGTTCACCTGGAGTGACCCTGGCTGGTTTAGTCATGTGTTACAACACACGAACAAGGAAAGTTAGGTCCAATGAATTCTACTATCTTTTGTGTTCCCATCCCCCATCCCTTCCCTCATTCCCCCCTGTGCAATACAGTGAACCTCTAATCCTCTCTTTCTACCACCTATTGTGATTCAGCATCTGAATATCAGAGAGAACATTCAGCCTTTGATTTGGGGGAGATTGACTTATTACTGACAAATGTCATAATTTTATTCTTCTTTATGGCTGAGTAATAATCCATTGGGTATACATACCACATTTTATTTATCCATTCATCTGTTAAAGGGTACCTAGGTTGGTTCCATAGGTTAGCTATTGTGAATTGAATTATTATAAACATAGATGTACTTTTGTCACTGTAGGATTTTAATTCCTTTGGGTATAGACTGAGGAGTGAAATACCTGGATCAAATGGTGGTTCCATTCTAAGTTTTGTGAGATACCTCTCTACTGCTTTCCAGAGTGGTTGCACTAATTTGCAGTCCCATCATCAATGTCTGAAAGTACCTTTCTCCCCACATCCTTGCCAACATTTACTCTTTTATTCTTGATAATTGCCATTCTGACTGGAGTGAGATGGAATCTCAATGTAGTTTTAATTTGCATTTCTCTAATTGCTAGTGATGTTGAACATTTTTTCATGTATTTGTTGACTGATTATATTTCTTCTGTGAAGTGCCTGTTCAGTTTGATTGAGTTATTTATATTGATTGGGTTATTTGTATTTTGGGTTAATTTTTTTTGAGTTCTTTATATATCCTGGAGATTAATGTTCCATATGAGATGCAAGTGGCAAAGATTTTTCTCCCTTCCATAGGCTCTTTCTTCATGTTCTTTATTGTTTCCTTTGCTCTGAAGAAACTTTTTAGTTTGATATTATCTCATTTATTGATTCTTGATTTTTACTTCTTGTGGTTAGGATTCTTATTGAGGAAGTCAGGTCCTAAGCCAACATGATGGAGATTTGGGCTGCTTTTTCCTCTAGTAGGCACAGGATCTGGTTTAACACCTAGGTCTTTGATCCACTTTGAATTGAGTTTTGTGTGGGGTGAGAGATAGGGGTCTAATTGTGCTACATACGGATTTCCAGGTTTCCCAGCACCCTTTGTTGAAGAGGCTATCTTTTCTACAATGTATATTTTTGGCACCTATGTCTAGTATGAGACAATTCTATTTATGGGGGTTTGTCTCAGTGTCTTCTATTCTGTACCATTGGTTTCTGTGTCTGTTTGGGTGATAATACCATGCAATTTTGTTACTATAGCTCTGTAGCATAATTTAAGGTCTAGTATTGTGATGCCTTCTGCTTCACTTTTTTTCAATGAGGATTGCTTTGGCCATTCTGGGCCTCTTACTTTTCAAAATGAATTTCCAGACTACTTTTTAAAATTTCTAGTCATCAGAACCTTAATAGAAATTGTGTTAAATCTGCATAGCACTTTTGGTAGTATGGCCATTTTGACAATGTTAATTCTGCCTCTCCAAGAGCATGGGAGATCTTTCCATCTTTTAAAGCCTTCTTCAATTTTTATTCTTTAGTATTCTATAGTTTTCATTGTAGAGGTCTTTCACCTCTTTTGTTAGATTGATTCCCCAATATTTTTTTTGAGGCTATTGTGAATGGGATAGTTTTCCTAATTTTCTTTCAATTGATTCATCATTGATGTATAGGAACACAATTAATTTGTGGATGTTAATTTTATATCCTTCTATTTTGCTGAATAATGTATGAGTTCTAGAAATTTTCTGGTGGAGTTTTCTGGGTCTTCTAAATATAGAATCATGTCGTGGGCAAATAGGGATAGTTTGAGTTCTCCTCTACCTATTCATATCCCTTTAATTTCTTTCTTCTGTCTCATTGCTCTGGCTAGGGTTTCCAGGACTATGCTGAATAGTAGTGGTGAAAGAGGGCATCCCTGTCTTCTTCTCATTCTTAATTCCTTCATCGGCAGCTTTTCCCTTAGCATTGATAATAGTTGAGTTGGGTACTTATATTTTTGGACTCTTTAGAGTTGTCGTTTATTCCTTGTCAGTTTTATTCCTTCTACTCATTAGGAATTCTTTAGATTAAATATTTCTTATCCTAACAACTGGGGTGGCTCTGTCTCCTGATGGTATACTGATATATCACCCCTCCCACTGTTCTGTCTACCTTGTGGCTTTTAGTAGATTTAAGAAAGAAGGCCCAGAGAAACATGCCTCTATTTCACATTTGGGCAAATTCATCCTGGGGCAAACTTTGCTGAGCTCTGCCCAAATCCTTTGAGCCTCAGCACTTTAGATCATGCCTACCTCCAGCTTCTCATATCTATGTCTCCTTTCTGAGATTATAGAAGTTGCTCTGGCCACATACCCAGCTGGCAATCAGTGCCAGGAAGTTCATACACCTGAAGAGCAGGTGTCAGTCAATGACACACAAGATTTGGGGTACAAATATCCCAACTCCCTTGCCTCCGAGCAGGGTAACTCTGAGTGAGGTATATATATCAGGGTTCCCAGAGTTCCCCTTGGAGAAGGTAGCTAGAATCATAATGTTTACTGTAGCTAGACCCTGTTGGTCCCTTCCCTTTCTCACTTCCAATGTTTCCTAAGATCAAATACCTTCACTGCACTTGCTGTCTCAGACACTACTTCTGGAGGAACTTAATTTCAGGTAATATGCTACCAGAGGTTCACTGAGATTCTATATTTTAGGTTACGGAGGGATCTACCAGCTCTAAAACCCATAGGTTGTCAGATATAGGACCACTTCAGCAATTGCAATCTGAGGCAAATGAATTGGCCCTTTTTAAATTCCTTAATATGCTTTGAAGCTGTGAAAACCTGTTGCTAAAACATCTGTTTGGTTTATTTACTTCAGTCCAACAATCAGTCCAGTTGGAAATGTGTTTGCTTGTGTAAACTGAGTACCCAGGGGACCATTGACACTTTCCACATTTCAGTTACTTAGTTGGGTGTTGCTGGGACACATCTGTCGTCTCAGCTAATTCCACAATAAACTGAAATAATCATAGCACTACTCTCCCCCAGGCTGTTGTGAGAATAATTCCTAAATATTGTTGTGAGGCACGTGGCACATATGGATGTGTTATGCATATGTTAAATAACAAACTTGAAATACTCTATTTAAGGGTACCCCAAGAAAACAGATTGAGGAATATTAATGCTGGAAATTGGTATTTTTCTCTTGCACATCACTGGTTAAACAAGTCTTTCATTCAATATATATCCTGGTCACTCAGCTTTATTCTGGGCAAGAACAGTTCCTGATTGATATGTTTTTATTTTGGAGTTCTGATATCATGGAAATAATAAATCAATATAAACCTAGAATGACTAAGTAGTAGATGGCACAAATGACTGCTATAATTTGGGTCTTCCATGTCCCCAAAGACACACAGGTTAAAGGGTTGGTCCTTTAAAGGGTATTTAAGGGTGGTGCTATTGAAAGGAGGTGAAGCTTAAGAGAGGTGGGTCTTAGTGGGAAGTCATTGGTGGTGTGCCCTTGAAAGGTGTAGTTGGATTCTGACCCGTTCCTATTTCTCTTTTTGCTCTCTGGCTCATGATGAAGTAATCGATTTTGTTCCAACATATGCTCCTTCCATGATGTGCTGCCTAACCACAGGTCCAGTGTATCAGGGCCTCCCTACCATGAACTGAAAATGCTAATAAATAAACCAACCAACCAACCAACAACAACAACAAAAAACCTCTGCTGTGTAAGTTATTTATCTCAGGCATTCTCTATGGTGATAAAAATCTAACTAGCAATGACACAGGTCTGTTTCCCTCCTTGCACTCACTCCTTTGCCATGTGACTTTATAGTATGGTATTTTCCCATCATGGGAAACCTGCCCCTTGACTCTGGACTGAGCCATAGGACTTGTTTTGCCCAGCAGAATGCTCACAGAAACATGTATGAAGAGGTTTGAAGTGAGCATGTGTATCAGAGCTTGTTCTCTCTAGCATCTCCATCTTTGCCACAAATAATTGGTTGGTTTGCTGGAGGATGGAGACATGTGGAGAAGAGCCTGACACCCAGTCACTTTGGGCAATGCCAGTCATGTTCATACACCAGTAAATCATCCCCCATACAAATATAGAGCCCAAAGTAGGGCAGAAGAGCCACCTGCTGAGCCCACCACAAATTTCTAACCTGCAGACTCATGGGCTAAATACATGCTTATTGTTTTAAGTGACCATGCTTTGGGGAGGTACTATTTTGCTAAAAGTAGTGCTATTTTGATACTAGACAATGTGGTCTACCAGACCATTGTTCTAGTTCTCTAGATCTTCTCTCTGTGTTGACAATGCTGTCAGACTTTCTGACACTATCTCACTGACTCACTGCCAAGTGTTTCCTCCAGATTCAAGAACTCCAACCCTTTCAACATTGTTCTCTTGACTCCATCTCTCTTCCTATCCTGCTGAGAGTCAGACCCTGTCTCCACCATTAGCCAAATAGGGAAGCAAATATTCCTATCATATAACCCCTCAATAAGTTTTTTGTTCCCTTTCACCCTTTATAACTAGAGTTCATTATGACACTGCCAGCAGCAGAAAAAGCATTTTATTACTCAGACAGACAGTTTAAAATAAATTTTCTTTGACATTCTCCAAGCCAGTGTGGGAGCTGCAGAAACACACAGTGGGTGGGAAGACACTGATTGGCAGAGATATTTTAAATATACTTTTACACAAAGGGAGGCATCTATAGTTTTCATAGCACTTGACTCTTGAATCTGAACTGCAATAGCTCATTTTCTCCCAAACCATTTTAATAATATATTCAAAAGGGAGCTTCTTTCCATGAATACACTTACTCACGAAGCACATGTATACATGGCAGGTTCCCTTTGTGGGGCCTATTCATGTCTTTAACACATTGTAGTATCCCTTTTTTGTTTTCTTCCTTTCCTCTATCAAAGCTCTAAAAATGACTCCCGAAGTACTTGGAATTACTGAAGATTTTACTAGAGAAGCAGAGAGTGAAGTTGTATTGGGCATCATTTTGCAAAACTCCTTTTGCATTTTACTGATCTATATCCAAATTCCTTCATATGTTTCTGTCCTAGGGAGAAGCAGCCTTGTAAGTAAACACTAAAATAAGCGCTAAAGCTCCAGTATACCATATTATTTTGCTAACAGCATGTATTATAAATTTGAGAGAAATGTTATCTCCCTACTTTTGGTTAAAACAAAAGATGGCTGCAGAAATTTGAGGACTCCAGAATTTTTGATACCCCTTCTGGAGTTCAGTTTTGGGGACGATTCCTGGGTATTAGTCAAAAAAGCAATCGTCCCAGCAGAAGTGTACCTGTAGGAGATCCCAGAGATGAAAGTAGCACTTTTCTAGGGTTCTCCAACATTTGAAACCTCAGCAGAGACCACTGAGGAGGGTTGGAGTGGGAAAGGAAAAAAAAATTAAGCAGCTCCTTAGCTTTTAACATTTGCTTGCAAGAAAAAATGGTGCATGGTGGAAAGACACATGGAGTTTATTTCACAGAGCATAGGAAGATCTGCAGTATTAGATGGAGAGACAACCAATGAAGTAAATGTTATTCCTGATTCTAAAGAAAACCATGAATGATATAGGAATAAAGCTTCCATGAACTAGAAATTTAATCTTTTCTCTAAGTTTCTTTATTTATGACTGTTTTTTGGTTTGTCTTAAAAAAAAATCCTTCATTTGCCTTCGGTTAATTGTAAATGCTTGATATTATACATCAGGGAACTCATGAAGGGAACCAAGAGACAGTATGGGCCATAAAATATTCACTTTAGCTTCTAATTTTGATTCCAGGGCCAAATAATAAAATGTAAAGAAGAGAAAATATTCTAAATGAGTCATAAGATCCACAAAGGTGGAAAATAAGATTTTTTAACTCTTGGATCATGTTAGCATATACATAAGTTGATGAATCATATATTAGTGCTACTTTTCAGAGTACAAACAGATGGTGCCTCCACTGGAGGAAAGTGAAATTTACTCATCTTTAGAAAACTGCTTGGATATAAAGCAAGTGCCACAGAGTCCAGCGTCACTCAGGCAGCTGGCTTCACCTCTGTGCCGAGTGCTGCAAACTGGCCTCTCCACAAAGGTCCATCCTTGTTGCTGCAAGGCGCAAATGTAGGATTAGATAGAAATAAGATGTAAAAGTGGGTTGTTGCAAAGGAGCTATTTTGCCAAACTCAAAGAGAATCATATAAGGAAAGCAACTACACTAAGAATTTACCCCTTCAAGGGGAAGCAGAGTTACCTTTGAGTTCATTTGCACTGCAAAAGGGTGGATATCACTGAAAGGGGGAAAAGTGAGAGAAGTGAAAATTTACTGGGTCCTGGAGGCCACAGTGATGGACTTGATTCAGTCCATCTGGGCTTCAACACAATCCTTCTATCAGATGCTGTAATGGCTGTTTTTGTATCTCCTTTACCCCCTTTATCATTTCTTTACCCCTCCCTTGGTTTCTGTTGGATTTTTCTTTCAATGGCTTTTACATTGACTCTTTTATGGAGGCCCATCATTGGGCCAGAGCATCTATTTTGTCCCTCAGTGCAAAGTTCAAAGTGCATTTATGTTTGAGACCCTTTGAAATAGATTTTAGCAAAAGCTGGTGAGTATAGAAATTAGAAAGTCTATCTCCTTTGCTTTCATTGAGGACACCTTTAAGATGTAAATTATGCTCCAGAGCTCCCCTGCAGGAAGAGGATGAGGGCACAGTTGGAGGCTGGGATCACTTCTGAAACTACCCCAGCTAGGCTTCCTCCCCTTCTTGGGTCTTGCTTTTCCACCCCTTCATCTTTTCCCCTGGGAGCACTTCCTTAATATGTTTATGAAAAATTCTTGTTTGGGACAAGCTCCTAGAAACCCATTTCAAGATACTGTCCAAGGAATAGTGGTATCTACGCAGATGCTCAGCTGGGCTTTTCCGCTCAGTATTGACAACAGGTTTCAGATTGTAAACTCTCTTACAGATTGAACCCTCGAAACCAAATACATTTGCTCAGAACATTCCAGGAAGCTGTAGATGGCAACAGTATTCTGAACTGTTTTACCAGGAAAAAAAGCAAGCAAACAAACAAACAGAACAGAACGGGAACAATAATGAGCCTAAAACTTTCAGTTACAGAATAAAAAATGATTCCCCCCTTTTTTCTCTCTCTCTTTCATTTTTTTTTACTTTAAGAACTATGATTAGAGAGATTGATAAATTGGTTTTTTAAAACTTTACTTATTTGTTCTAATTAGTTATACATGAGGGCAGAAAAATTGGCTTTTTTAATAAAAAAGAGGATCACCTCCTCTCAGCAGAAGTTAATAGCTTCCTCTTTGGAACTTATTTTAGTTGGAGATTAATGGGACGCTAATCCTGAGTCTGTGAGAAAGGCGTCACCATGTATCATGGGCATAGGACATTGGCCCTGAGAATGATGACGCATCAGGTGATGAGTTTACTCAAGACACAATGGAAGAGATCTAAATTTTCCTAGTTTAGAGCTCAAGGTCACAGTCACTGATGGTAGAAAATTCAATTCATTACTTCCCCTGTACACTTCTCAATGGAAACCTCTTACACAGACTTACCCTGATAAAAATAAAGTTCTGTGAGAATATAAGTCAACTTTACAGGAGCAAATTGTTTTGATTGTCTGTTTAGAGGTCTTTCTCTGTTGCCCACGCTGATCTCCAGCTCCTGGACTCAAATGATCTTTCTGCTTCAGTCTCTGAAGTACCTGGGCATACACGGACAGGCTACCACACCACACCTGGCCCTTAACATCTTTTTTTTTCAGGACTTCTCAGACCCTTCATCTTGCTAAGATACACTGTAAATCTGCCAACACATTATTTCCCAAACTTAAGAGGTCTACAACTCTTTAGAGGATCTTTATTGCTATAAACTGATAAAATTTATTTTTACCTTCCTCAACTTTATTCCTTTATCTCTTTCTTTTGCTTCCTTATCTGTCATTTGGTATGAAAATAAGTGTAAATATAGGTGTCTAGTTGTGTCCTATTCACCTATTGCCATGAACTCTACATCCTTTCTGTTTTGGAGGAATAAGACCTATAATGGTCTCATATTTTGGTATTTCAGGTGTATATAAATCTCTGTCCAACCAGATTAAAGCCCCTAGAGAAAAGCGTAGAAGTGGATTTTTTTTTTTTTTTGGACCAAGGATTGAACTCAGGGGCATCCAACCACTGAGCCACATCCCCAGCCCTATTTTGTATTTTATTTAGAGACAGGGTCTCACTAAGTTGCTTAGCGCCTTGCTGTTGCTGAGCTGGCTTTGAATTTATAATCCTCCTGTCTCAGTTTCCCGAGCTGCTGGGATTACAAGCGTGCGCCACCGCACCTGGCCAGAAGTTGAAATATAAAATAAAACACAGATATTCATATTCAGTCAGTAAATTGACAATTGACAAAAGTCAGCAAGCATTCCCACTGAGAAGAAAGTTTTACAATAACTTTGGGAAATAGTCTTAAAGTTCAAAGCCTTAGCATTTGCTATTTATTGTCCTTGTGACAACCTTCCTAAAGAACTCCTATCATAACCTATCATGTCATCTGTCTGTCTATCTATCTATCTATCTGTCATATCTTCCCTCTAGAATGTAGATTCTAGACTTCCTCTGTACCAGACATATTAGATGTTTGATATGCAACAGAAAAAAGGCTAAGAAGAAACCCAGGAGAGAAGGGAGGAAGGAAGGGGAGAGGGATTCAATGTGTTCACACGCTGATGGCTCTTATGTGCTTTTGCCAAAGTATGGCTTCTGCCCTCACTCATACCTGAACTATAAAGGTGTCCTTAAAAGCTAACATAAGTGGTCTTCTGGAATTTGAGTGGAGCTGGGATAACTCTTGGCAGAATAATGCTAAGGAATTAACTTTGATTTGAAAATTGTGATGGACATCTATTTTAGCTCAGTTTAAATGTGTCTTAGGAAAGAGATGAGGTGATGCTAACATCTTAAACACATAGGCAACTAAGCCAATCAAGGGGGGTGAGTCAGGTTCTAGTTTGGGGACCAGAGGCCTGGGGCTTAGAGAAGAGTGCAGAGTGAAGCAGTGGAGTGGAGATGTCATCACCAGAAGGTCTGAAGATGCTCTAGGCATTTACAATGCTGCTATTTCCCAAAATGCCTCAGGTAGATTTTCAGTTTTCCTAGCACCCTTTGTTGAAGAGGCTGTCTTTTCTCCAATGCATGTTTTCAGTGCCTTTGTCTAATATGAGATAACTGTATTTATGTGGGTTTGTCTCTGTGTCCTCTATTTTGTACATTGGTCTCTGTGTCGGTTTTGAAGTCAATACCATGCTGTTTTTGTTACTATAGCTCTGTAGTATAATTTAAGGTCTAGTATTGTGATGCCTCCTGCTTCACTTTTCTTGCTAAGGATTGCTTTGATTATTCTAGGTCTCTTATTTTTCCAAATGAATTTCATGACTACTTTTTCTATTTCTATGAAGAATTCCACTGGTATTTAATAGGAATTGCATTAAATCTGTATAGTGCTCCTGATAGTATGGCTATTTTGACAAAGTTAATTCTATCTATCCAAGAGCTTGGGGAATTTTTCTATCTTCCAGGGTCTTCTTTAATTTCTTTCTTTAGTATTATGTAGTTTTCATTGTAGATGTCTTTCATCTCTTTTGTTAGATTAGTTTCAAAAAAAATTTTTTTTTGAGACTATTGTGAATGGGGTAGTTTTCCTAATTTCTATTTCAGTAGACTCATCACTGATGTATAGGATTTATGGGTGTTAATTTTATATCCTGCTACTTTGCTGAATTCATTTATGAGTTCTAGAAGTTTTCTGGTGGAAAACTTTTAAATATAGAATCATGTTGTCATCTCTGCTTCTCTTTCTTACTGTTCTCAGCCTAAAATCAAATCCTAATTTTTTTTTCTTCTTCTTTACAGCCCTCTTCTTCCAACTCAAGTGAAAAGCCCTCCATCCAAAAACAGGCCCTATCACTTACACTCTATATGGCTCCTGTTAGCTGGCTACAGATCTTGACTGCTTTGGGGGAATTTCAGGTGATGGAGAAAAAATAGCTTAGAGCTCCACGTTCAGTAAAGCCATCAGGTGATAATTGTTTTCAATGTTGCTTAATCAGATGAACCTTTGTTTGGTTGAGGAACAGTGGGCTTTTCATCATTGGTTATTGTAACAGGCTGACCAGTAGGAAGAATTCAACACAGAAATTGTTTCAGTTATTTTTTTGTTTGTTTTTGTTTATTTCCTTTGTTTTATTTTGTTTTGATACTAGGGATTGAACTCAGGGGCACTTGACCACTAAGCCACATCCCCAGCCCTATTTTGTATTTTATTTAGAGACAGGGTCTCACTGAGTTGCTTAGTGCCTCGCCATTGCTAAGGCTGATTTGAACTCACAATCTTCCTGTTTCAGCCTCTGGAGCTGCTGGGATGACAGGTGTGGGCCACTGTGCCCAGCTTGTTTTCTTGTTTGTTTGTTTTGGTTCATTTGGTTTTGGTATAGGTGAATACATGAATTCACCACAAAATAGATTTTTGTTGTTGTTGTTCTGCTGTTTATGGAAATGTCAGCTCCTTTATACTAAGGAAAGACTATATTAGGCTCGGTGGTATTATTGATTGAGATTCTCTCTCTTCCTGATTTTAGTATGACTTGATGGTGGGAGGAGTTTTTTTTTTCTGATCATTTTGATGTTGGGGGTGACCCTGAGACCAGCATGACAGTTCTGCCCAAGGGCTTTAGGAGAGGAGTGCTATGTCTCAGTTTGTCTTCTTGAGTTTCTGAGCCCACCATATCCCATGGCATCCATGGCTCATTATTTTTCCCCCAACATTCATTTAAATACATGCACATAATTTCATTTATCTGTAAGTGACACATAATGACTGTAAGTATTAAAGGAGTACAGTGTGACATTTCAATACATGTACACGACATGTAATGATCAAACCAGGGTAATTGGCACATCCATCATCTCAGGCATGTGTGCTTTCTTTGTGCTGGGAACATTCAAAATCTTCTCTACTAGCTATTTTGAAATGCACCATAAATTATTTTAATGATAGTTACCCTACTGTGCTATAAGACATTAGAAGTTATCCTTTCTATTTAATTACACCCTTATAGTCAATAACCATCTTCATTCCATCTCTTGCATACTCTTCCCAGGCTCTGGAAACCACTCTTCTGTTCCTTGCTTCTATCAACATTTTTAACTTCTGCATGTAAGTGAACATGTGCAGTATTTGTCTTTCTATGGACAGAACTCATTTAAGCAGGTAACCCTAAAACTGATCCAGGCCAGACTTTACCCCAGCTGACACAGCTGATCCCTGGTCTCATAAACAAGTATTTCAGGTCGCTGGATTCTAGGCTTGTTGGCTATGGAAAACTGTGAAGCATGACTTAATACAGGCTCTAATGGAACCTCAACCTACTTTGTGTGGAGGCTCAACAAAAGCCGCTTTGCCTTTTATAAGAAGGGACTTTTCAGCCACTGTCATTCATTTTTGCCCCACTATTTTGACTTCTGCTAGTTTCCCTTTGTCCTGCTAAAATTTCTCAGCATGAGCAATATGCAACATGATGAGGAATATACCAAATAACTTGATCAGAGAAAAAAATAAATAAATCCTGGCAGAAGAAAAATTCTGTAATAAGATACTGATCTACTTTAAAAAAAATGGATTGGATGAAAAAAAGAAATTAAAAATCATCCTGTTGACAATGGGTACTTTCGGGATATTTCAACAACAGAATAAAGCTGACATGGAATGCTAAAAGCTAGGAAAAAAAATCATGTAGGAAGTGTTGAAAACTGAATGATTGAGAAAATTAGTCTCAATAGGAATATTCAACAGAAAATAAAACAAACAATGACTAATTGAGTAAAATTGACTAAAGAATTAAATCTTCTCAAGAAAATATTGATGTAGACAAGACAGCCTTGGGGATATTGGACTTGATGTAACTAGGAACTGCAGAAAAATACTATCAACAGCAGAAGTTGCCTTAGGAGGATCTAGACAACTGAGATCCTTGTGCCAGGCATGTGGATCTTGTATCTGGGGATCCAGCTCACAGGTCACCTCCCACTTCTAGGCAATCTCTGTCATGAAGACACACCATGGAGAGTCACGAAGGCAAAGCGCCAAGTGCTCTGTAAGTCCAGCTCTGTCTGCCTACTTTGTCAGTGGGGTTTTCTTAAATTCTGGATTTTTTTTTTTTTTTGACAATCAGCAAGGTAGACATAACCTCCTAAAAGCATATCTCAATTTTAAGCCAGAGCTTCCTGAAACATTTCAATTGTTCATCATAAAGCACTATAGTATTGTCTGTTATATGTGTGAGCATGTGTGTGTGTGTGTGTGTGTGTGTGTGAAAGTACATTGTTTAGCTTATGTGTGAGTGTGCACATAACTGTATGAATATGTAAATTTATGTATATGTGCATGTATGTAAATATGTTAATTTTAGGATTTACATGGATCTACATACATGTATGTATATATGCGAGTATGTATATGTGCATGTGTGTTTCTGTGGACTTCCCAGACTCCAGAACTGAAGAGATAAATTCTCTTTCTTATAAATTATCTAATCTCAGGTATTTTGTGTAGCAGCAGGTACTAACAGAGACAGAGTTTGAAGCAAAGACTAGTGCTCACTAAACTCCTTGCCCTTCACGCAGAAGGCCTGGAGTGGAGGAGGGGGATACAGGTAATGTGAACCACCCTTCCTGATCCCTTCAGTGTGTCTTTTCTTTTGTTTGTACCACACTCAGGTGCTATAGTCCCTCGTCTAGTTTCCTTACCTCTTGTGAAAATATTTTCATGCATGGATAGTGGTTCAAATTGATGTTTCTGTAAGGGACTCTGAGCAAGAGAAAAAAAAAGAGGGAACAATTTATTATGAAACATAAATCTTTACAGTAACAAGATCACCTGGACCAAAGGCTGACTCTGAGTATGACTAGAATTGTAACAAGTCAATACCATACCTGCCTGTGGGATCCAGTCTGAAGGAGACAGCATGCCTTACAAAGGTTGCTCACTGAAAATGCTTCACCCAGTCAAGCCTTTGACCTAACTTCAGAGTAACAGGAAGTAAAAAAAAAAAGTAAGGAAACAACTCCTTGGGAAAATAACCATAAATCCTTCAAGACAAATGGCTTGGTCTCTTCAAAAAGTCAAATGCAGACAAAATGAAGGAAGGAAGGAAGAAAGGGAGGGAGGGAGGGAGGGAGAGAGAGAGAGGGAGGGAGGGAGAGAGAAAGAAGGAAGAAAGGAAGGAAGAAAGAAAGAAAGAAAGAAAGAAAAGAAGGAAGGAAAATAAATGGGAGGGAATTGTTTTACATAGAAGAGATATGACGACAGAATGGAATGGTCACTTCTTGATTGAATTTTAGTTTTAAAACAAACCCAAATGTTTATCAATTGGTGAATACGTGAATAAAATGTGGTATATGTTCCTATTGTAGAATCTTTTTCAGTAATAAAAGGAATGAAGGGCTGATCCATGCTATAATGTGAGTGAACCTCAAAAACATCACACTGAATTAAAGAAGCCAGACACAAAGCTTACATATTTCAGTGATAAGAAACGTTCAGAATAGGAAAAGTCTTGGAGGCAGAAAATAAATAAGTAAAAAATACATTAGTCTATTGACCAGGACGAGGGGGGAAGGGGAGATACGGTTAATGGGTAGATTTCTTTATGGTTAATGAGAGTATTCTGGAATTAGAATTTGATAGCTATGCTGGTTGCACGACTTTGTAAATATACTAAAACCTACTAAACTGAATACTTTAAAACTGTGACATTTATGTTATTAGAGTTGAGCTTCTAAATAAATAAATGTGGCAGAGCTTCATGAAACAACAACAAAACCCCAAAACTATGAGGCATTATTTGAATACTTAAGGAAAGTTGAATATAGATAGGATATTAGATGATATTAAGGAAATTGTGTAGGTGTGTTAATGATATTGTAATTAGTAGGACAATGAATTTTTAGAAAATATATTCTGATACATTTAGGAATAAATTATAGTAATGCCTATAATTATTCTCAAATAGGCCAGTAAAAATATAAGTAAAATAGCTGGTATGGTGGCACATGCCTGTGTTTCCAGTGCCTCGGGAGGCTGAGGCAGGAGAATCGCAAGAACAAAGCCAGCCTCAGCAAAAGCAAGGTGCTAAGCAGGTCTTAGTGAGACCCTGTCTCTAAATAAAATACAAAATAGGGCTGGGGATGTGGCTCAGTGGTAAAGTGCCCCTGAACTCAATCCCTGGTACCAAAAAAAAAGCCATAAATAGAAATAACATGGCAGGTAACAAGATTTGAATTTAAGTGGCAGGTAAATGTCTTGCCACTGTATTATTGTTTCAGGTTTCCCTATCTTTAAAAAACTTTAAAAAAATATTTGGAGAGATATTGAGATAATGAAGAGATCACTCTGGTGAAGTGGAGAACACATGGGAGAAACAAATACTATATTTATCAACATTGTATTTTCAATATCATCCTAATGAAGTATTATTGGCTATATGCTTTGGAACTTGAGATGATATTAGGGGTAAGCTTGGGAAAATAATGTGTGAGAACAGTGTGGGAAATCCTGAAAATGAGGGTATGAAATAAGACTGGAGAGTTTTTAAACCGTTACATAAATGTAAATGATGAAAACAGTTTACCTAGAGAAAGTAGTCAGTGTAACAATCAGAGATCTCAGAAACTGACCCCAGTACACCTGGAAATCACTTATAGTTAAAGGTGAAATTAAACATCAGTGAAGGAAGAACAGATTATATAACAAATTGCTTTGGATCAAATAGCTAGCTAGCTGTTTGCAAAAATACAAACACAGGTCTTTTATCCCTTATTGCAGAAACAATGCTAGCTGTAGACCTTGCAAAATAGAAAGCATAGTTGGGCATGGTGGCACACACTGTAATCCCAACAGCATGGGAGGCTGAGGCAGGAGGATCATGAGTTCAAAGCCAGCCTCAGCAAAAGCCACGTGCTAAGCAACTCAGTGAGACCCTGTCTCTGAATAAAATACAAAATAGGTTTGGGGATTTGGCTCAGTGGTCAAGTGCTCCGGAGTTCTATCTCCGGTTCCAAAAGAAAAGAAATCACAAAAATTATCTTATCAATAATGAAGTCATAGCTTCTGTTTCTATACCTGAGTAGTAAAACTGAGACTTGAAAACAACCATATCTTTTGTACCCTCAGTGGGAAGTCGAGCCATGGTTGCCACTGTAAAATTTTTGATTCCCCAAATTTGGTGGTGCTGGAGATTTTCACTGTGCTGTCTTTCATCCATGTAGGCATTGTGGAAAGCTTGCTGTTCTAAATATGGTTGAATGAGGAAAATTACTGTTAACTGCTTGCTTGGAAAGTTCCAGAGGGTGTCCCTTTGGGCTGGTGGCAGGAAAGGGCAGCCTGGAGCTAGAGATGCTCAATGATGCAGCTCAAGGTTAGACCGGCTGTGTGCACACCTGATAGTGTTTTCTAAGACAAGAAAAAAACAGTTTTCCAGGACATCCTGGGGACCCACAGGGTTCATTCAATTACCGTGTTAGTGCCACTTTCCTTCTTCAGAGTTGCTCTGTGAACATGAAAAGGGATCTTCAGAATGATGGTGAGGTTCACGTGGAGACTAAGCACACTGAAACAGCTCTGCCATCTTTCCACCTGGGCGCTGCGAGAGCTACCTCTGGCGTTCCCAGGGGCACAGTCTCAGCACTCCTGTAGTCGCCTGGCCTTCTCCAAACGTCAGCTGAGGTTAATAAGCTGTAGATGGAGTGGATCTGGACCCTATACCTGGCTTGTGAATGAGTCCAATGCCCTCTCCAAAGGCTTTCTAGACAGAGTTTATATTCTCTTGGGACTTCTACATAGAGCAGCCATTACTGAAAGGTTTGGAAGTCAAGAATTTTTTAAAAACCCCAAATTAATTTGTCCTAACCCTCAGAAATGGAAAGTCACACCTTCCTATTGCTCCAGACCTTTACCCTCTGGCTTCCCCTGCGACTCAACCCTGTCTCTCTCATGTGGGGCAGTCTGGAGAGGTTGTCTCCTGTTCCATCGAAGGTTAACTTTTGCAGATCCCAAACCTGGTGTTCTCCTCACTGAATACAAAAGGCCCCTTGCTACCTTTTAGCAACACGAAAAATAAAACTGGACAAAAATAAAAGCCATCAAGAGATTTCTTTGGTTTTCCTCCACCTCACTCTTCTAATCCTATAAGTAGAAGAGAGAAGGACACAGTTTCATTTTTGTATCACAAGCAAAAATTTTCTATCAATTCTTAGGAGGCAGAATAATGATAGTTTTATTTTAAAATAGAAATGTTTATTTTTTCTTTATTACACTCGATATTCTCACTCACATGCCTAGGGCTTTTGAAACAGAAATGAATAGTCATTGTTCTCCAATAACTATTTTGCCCCTCTTACCTTAACAATAGAAGCCAAACTTTTTAGCTGAGTTACCAAGAATAAGAATGTTTGCTGGTCTGCTTTGTAGCTATGCTATGTGACTATTTTCTGGAAAGCAGGACAATCTAAGCAGAAATGTCTGATGACTTCTGTGAATGTCTTTAATGGAAAAGACAAGTTTTTCTCCATCTGCTATTTAAAATGTGATAGTGATAGATGGGGCTCTAGCAGCCACCTTGGAACATGAGTCAGGCTCAGCTTACTGTTGATGGCAGCCTAACACCCAGAAGACTGGGTCCTTCTTGACAAACTCTTGAAGCTGCTAGCTCCAGAATGTTTTCCTCTAGACTCCATTCCCAGTATGTTGTATTCCCTTACCATTCACAATCAATTCCAACTCACTGAAAGGAAGAAACTTTTTGAGATTCTTTCCTAGAAGCAAGGTTTCTTTCATATCCATTGGTCAGAATTAGGTCACATATGATGAACTCATTGTCCTAGAGAACTGATGATCCCTGGAACTGCTGTAGTTAAGATGATAATGAAAAGCTGTTGAGAAGAACTGCATGGGTGTGTGGTGGTACACACCTATAATCCCAGCAACTCAGGATGCTAAGGCAGGAAGATTGCAGGTTCAAGGCCAGCCTCAGCAACTTAGTGAGGCCCTAGGCGAATTAGTGAGGCCCTGTCTCAAAAATAAAATATTTTTAAAAAGGAATGGAAGTGTGTCTCAGAGGCAAAATGCCTCTGGGTTCAATACCAAGTACTAAAACCAAAACCAAAACAAAACAAAATTAAAAAAAAAAAAATCCCTGCCTGGATCAGTTAGAGTTGGGTGAAAGCCACGTAGGACTCCACTCATAAAGAATAGATGCTCTGTACCAGGTAGAAAACAAAGGCTGCCACCCAAATATGAACCAACTTCACAGTGCTAATGCCTTCCTATATTTACCATAAAATCTTTATGTCAAACCCAAATTCTACTTCACCTATTATTTAGCTTATAAAATAATCCTTAATAAAACAGCTGAGACCCCATCTCTAATTGCATCCTCTCCCCCTTCCTCATTCACAGATACCCAGACATCTGTAATTTCCATGCACTTCTCTAAAAATTAAGTATAGGCCTATATTCTTAAGAAGCATGTGGTAAAGTTAGAGATTAGCATACCCTAAGACTAAGCAATTTTATTTGTAGGCACTTGAAACTTTGTATGATTTCTAATTGAATGTACTTAGTGTGGTACTATTATATATTCTCCTTTGAACTGATTTTCTCTCGGTATTATTTTTGTAAGATTTATCCATGTTGTTATGCATAAGGTTTAGTGCAGACATTTTCATTTCCAGGTTGTATTCTATGATATAAACATAAGGCAGTTGAATGACCTATGATCCTATGAATGGAATTATGCTATTCCAAATGTTTACTAGTACAACATTCTTTTATGAGCATTTCATATAAAGTTATTCCTCTGTATCCATAGGGGATTGTTTTCAGGATCCCCACAGACACTCAAATCTGTAGCTGCTCAATCCTTTACATCAAAGGGCACAGTATTTGCTTATTACACACACATCCTCCTGTGTACTTTAAATCTTCTCTACATTACTTACAATGTCATAATACAACCACTCTGTGAATAAATGTTGTTATACTGTATAGTTTGGGAAATAATGATGGGGAAACAGTTTGCATGCCTTCAGCAACAAATGCAATTTAAGAGAAAATATTTTTGATCCATGGTGAGTTGAATGTATGAATGTGGATCCACAAAAACCAACATCTTGACCACACACACAAGAGTTTCTGTAGATATATTTTTAGGTCAGCAGATATTTGCATCTTGAGTTTTAGACAGTGCTGGCTGATTCTTTTTCAAAATGTCGGTGTCAATTCACTCTTTTTTTTTTAAGAGAGAGAGAGAGAGAGGGAATTTTAATATTTAGTTTTTAGTTTTCGGCGGACACAACATCTTTGTTTTTATGTGGTGCTGAGGACCCAACCTGGGCCGCACGCATGCCAGGAAAGCACGCTACCGCTTGAGCCACAGCCACAGCCCCAGCCCTCAATTCACTCTTGCAGAAGCAGTTAATGAGACTTCCTGTTTCTTTGAATCATTTCAATACTTGGTAAATTCAGGATTCTCACTTAGCCAGTCAATGGTTATGTAATGTCATTGTGCTATAAGAATTTCCATTTCCCCTATTAGTAGTTAGAATGTCTTTTCAGATACTCAGTGTTCTTTGATCTCTTTTCTGTAACTTTTCCTTTCGTATGTTTTGTCCATTTTTCTGCCAAGTGGTTTGGCTTATTGATCGGCAGAAGCTGTGTACATATTCCAGATCACAGTCCTTCCTCTGTTTTGTTCCTGGCTGTGGCTTGAATTTTCACTTTCTAATGAGCTTATACCATAACAGAGACTATAGATTCTCACACATCCGTATTTTCTTTTAAGGGTTGAACTTTTTGTCTTAAGGAATCATTCCCTACTTTGAGCTTGAAAGGCCATTATTTTTTCCTTCTAAAATTTTAAGAACATAAAACATATATGTCATCTGTATCTTATCCTATGATACAGAGAGTTTTATCACCCAGGTCTAAGAATTTTTAACAAATTTATTGGGATTTCTTTTTTTTTTTTTTTTTACATCTGAGCAATTTGGAATTTTAAAAAATCTACATATATCTGGGGCTTTTATATGTGGTTTAATTTTTTTTTAAATTTAACCTTGGTTTTATATAAAATATAAAATTTATTGTAATAATTTTTAAGTTTACATTTCAGTGGCATTAAGTGCATTCACATTGTTGTTCAAATATTATCACAATTGATATCTATAGCTATTTATGCTTCAAAATTGAAAATCTTTCTCATTAACCCATAACTCCACAACCCCTCTCTTCTAGCCTCTGACAACCTCATTCTATTTTCTTTCTCTGTGAATTTGAGACAACTCATATATATGAAATCATACAATACTTGTCATTTGGACAGTAGTTTATTTCACATGGTATAATTGTTCTAAAGGTTTGTCTCCTTTACAGCATGTGTCAGAATCTCTTTCCTTTTTAAAGACTAAGTAATAGTCCATTCATGTAAAATTACATTTTATTATCCATTCATCTGTCAGTAGATACTTGGATTGTTTCTACCTTTTGGCTATTGTGATTACTGCTGCTCTAAACATGGGTACACACAAATATATGACTCCCTACTTTCAATTTTGTGGGAATGTCCTCAGAAGTGAACTTACTAGACCATTGTTTCAGTCAGCATTTTGTTTCCATGAACAAAAGACCTGACAAGAAAATCTTGGAGGAGGAAAAGTTTATTTTGGCTTATGGTTTCAGAGATTCAGTCCATGTTCATGTGATCCCATAGCTCTGGGTCCAAGGAGAGGTGGAACATCATTGAAGGGTGTGATGGAGGAAACCAGCTCAGGACACCATGACAGGAAACAGAGGGAGAGAGCTCAGCTTCCCATAAACAAAATATGAACCTCAGAGGCATTCTTCCAGTGACTTACTTCCTCCAGCCAGACCCTACCTACCTACAGTTACCACCCTAAAGTTAATCCATGTCTGTGGATTAATCCACTGATTAGGTCATACCTCTCACAATCTGAGTATTTCACCTCTAAAAATTCTTGCATTGTCTCCCACATGAGCTTTCAGAGGATGCCTCACATCTAAACCATGGCAACCATATGCGGTAGCTCTATTTTAATATTTACGGGAACTCCCATACTGTTGTCTGTAGTAACTGCAGAATTTCGAAAGCCTACCTACAGTCCACAGGTATTCCAATTTCTCCACATCCTCACCCACACCTGAAATTTTTGGCTTTTTGATATTAGGTATCCTAATGAGTATGAGATGTTATCTTATCATGGTTTTGATTTTCATTTCCCTGATTATTAGTGATACTGAGCATCTTTTCATGTGATTATTGACCATTTAAATATCTCCTTGGAAGAAATACCTATTCAAGTCTTTTGCCCATTTTTAATTGGTCATTTGTTTTTGTTGTTGAGCTGTAGGAATTCTTTATGTATTCTGAATACAAATCTCTTATTACATGTATGACTACTAAATATTTTGTCCCTTCTCCTAGGTTGCCCTTTTTCTCAGTTGGTTTGTTCTTTGATGCACAGAGTTTTACATTTTTATGAAGTCCAAGTTCATGTATTTAATTCTATTGTTTGTGCTTTTGGTGTCAAATCTAAAAAATTATTACCAAATACAGTGTCTGAGGATTTTCTCTCCTTAAGGACTAAATGGTAATGATGGTAAGGATTAGTCTGCTACAGCTGCCACAACAAAACACCACATACCAGGTGATGTAAACAACAGAAATTTATTTTCACAGTTTTGGAGGCTGGACGTTCAACATCGAGTTACCCTTGGGGTTGGTTTCTCCAGTAGCCTCTCTCCTTGGCTTGCAGACAGCTGCCTTCTCACTATGTCCTAACATGATGTTTTTTCCATGTATATGGACTTCTAATATCTCATCCTCTTTAATAGGACACCAGTCCCATTGAGTTAAAACCCCATCCTTATAATCTCATTTTACCTCAATCACTTCCTCAAAGTCTCTATCTCCAAACACTTGGGGTTAGAATATCAACCTATGAATTTTGAGGGGGTAAAATTTAGTCTATAGCACTCTAAAAATTTTATCAGATAATGAATGTAACTCATTTATCACAGTGCAATGCTAGTGCACATTATAATTAATTAATGTTAGAAATGGTCATTATGGCATCACTATTATTATTTGAGAATGCAATTGGGAGTGTGTATGGAGTGGGCTGAGTAAGTATGACTCCAAAAGTTGATGTCATTTTTAAGTGTTTCAAACACAGCTCTGATCCTCAATGCATGTGTGAACTTGAGTAAATTATCTGGGCTCTGCAGAACTAGTGCCTTCTTCTATAACAGATGGAAATAATGGTAGCCTCGTTTCAGGCTTTTTGGTGGGTGAGGGTGTGGATTAAATAAAATAATGTATCTAAAATGCTAAGGACACTGCCTGACATGTAGGAACCACTAAATAAATGCATGAAGGAATTTCATATATTTCATGCATTTCTCATTAAGTCCTGTTTCTTTCTCTGAGCATTTGAAGAGATTGAGCAGCTGAGCATCCAAATTGCATGCCCCATAATTATTCCACAGATGTCATTTCCTGTGACATTGGAGGAAAGTTCTTTAAGCACCCTAAATTTCCTCACATGTAAAATAGGTGAAATTTTTTACCTCATGGAATGGTTCTGATAGTTAAATGAAAAAAAAAAAAAAAACATTAAGTAAGCATAACCGAAAAATAGCAAGTCTGTAATGCACACCAGCTTCTATTGCTGTTTTCTGAGTACTTCTGTCACCTGGGTACCCATTCTTTCCTAGGCTGCTTGGTTTTGTGAAATTCATTCCATTAATTTCATCTTTTTTGCTGAATTTATGAAAATTAGATTTCACTTGTATGGAATCTAAGATCCCTATTTGACCCAGAAGGGCACATATTTTGCATGGTGAACCCACCCTCTCCTGACAGTTGAATACAGAATTATTCTTAAATGACTTAAAAGCTTGGAGGGAGACTGACATTGTTAAAAAGTTGAGGACAAGGACATGTTCCTAAAATGACATTTTCCCTATTTCCCCTTAAAGGGAAACAGAGAGTTCATATGTCAACAGGCCCACAATTTTCCCAAGAAAATAATCTTTGGTTGGTTTACACATGGACATGGGCATGCTATATCTTCCAAGCATGCTTGCAGGAAAATTACAAAGCTGATCTAACCAACAGTCCCCTTGACCATATAAAAAGTAAAATAAATCTCAGTAAATGTATGAATACAAGACCCAATTTTGAAAGACCAACTTCTTCCAAAAGTAACTTCCTGCAGAGTGAACATTGGAACAAGGTGACTTGTTCCATAGGGATATTAAATGTGCAGAGCTTAAAGAAGGTGGTTGAGGAAGTCGTCTAGAAATAATAAATGAATTCAGCAAAGTAGCAGCATATAAAAATCAATACCCATAAATCAAATGCATTTCTATACATCAGTGATGAATCCACTGCAGGAGAAATTAGGAAAACTATCCCATTCACAATAGCCTCAAAAAATTACTTGGGAATCAATCTAACAAAAGAGGTGAAAGCCCTCTACAATGAAAACTACAGAATATTAAAGAAAGAAATTGAAGACCTTACAAGATGGAAAGATATCCCATGCTTTTGGATAGGCAGAATTAATATAGTCAAAATGGCCATATTACCAACAGTGTTATACAAACGTAATGCAATTCCTATTGAAATCTCAATGACATTCTTCATAGAACTAGAAAAAAGCAACCATGAAATTCATTTGAAAAAATAAAAGACCCAGAACAGCCAAAGCTAAACTTAGCAAGAAGAGTTAAGCAGGAGGCATCACAACACCAGACCTTAAACTATACTACAGAACCACAGTAACAAAAAATGTCATGATATTGGCACCAAAACAGATACATAGACCAATGGCACGGAATAGAAGACACACAGACAAACTCACATAAATACAGTTATCTCATATAGACAAAAGCCCCAAAAACATACATTGGAGAAAAGATAACCTCTTCAACAAATGGGAAAACTAGAAATCCATATGTAGGAAAATGAAATTAAACCTCTATCTCTCACCCTGCTCGAAAATCAACTCAAAGTGGATCAAAGACTTAGGCACTAGAACAGAGACCCTGCACCTAACAGAAGAAAAAAATAGGCCCAAATTTTCATCATGTTGATTTGGACCTGACTTCCTTAACAAGACTCCTAAAGCACAAGAAGTAAAATTAAGGATCAATAAATGGGATGGATTCAAACTAATAAGCTTCTTCTCAGCAAAAGAAACAATCGATAATGTGAAGAGAGAGCCTACAGAATGGGAAAAAAAATCTTTGCCACCTGCACGTCAGATAGAGCACTAATCTCTAGGATGTATAAAGAACACAAAACTCTTTAACACCCAAAAAACAAATAAATGGGCAAAGGAACTGAACAGACACTTCACAGAAGAAAAAATAGGATTCATCAACAAACACATAGAAAAGTGTTTATCATCTCTAGGAATTAGAGAAATACAAATCAAAACTTCTCTAAGATTTCATCTCACTATGGTCAGAATGTCAATTATCAAGAATACAAGCAATAATAAGTATTGATGAGGATGTGGGGGAAAAGGTACACTCATACATTGTTGGTGGGATTGCACATTGGTGCAACCAGTATGGAGATGCCTCAAAAAACTTGGAATGGAAACACCATTTAACCCAGCTATCCCACTGCTTGGTTTATACCCAAAGGACTTAAATTCAGCATACTACCGTGAAGTAGCCATATCAATGTTTTTAGAAGCTCAATTCACAATAGCTAAACTACAGAACCAACCTAGGTGCCCTTCACCAAATGAATGGATAAAGAAAATGTGTTACATACACACGATGGAATATAACACAACCTTAAAGAAGAATGAGATTATGGCATTTTCAGGCAAATGGATGAAACTAGGAATATCATGCTAAGTAAAATAAGCCAATCCTAAAAAACCAAAGTCCAAGTGTTTTCCCTGATAAGTGGATGCTGATTCATAGTGGGGGGAGGGGAGGGAAGAATGAAGGAATTTTGGATTGTGCAGAGGGGAGTGAGGGGAGAGGGTGGGGCTGTAGGTATGGGAAGAATGACAAAATGAGACAGAAATTATTAGTCTGTATACATATATGATTGCAATAGTGGTGTGACTATGCACCCTATACAGCCAGAGGAATGAGAAATTGTGCTCCATTTGTGTACAATGTGTCAAAATGCATTCTACTGTCATGTATAACTAATTAGAAAGAATTTTAAAAATATTTTTAAAAAAGAAGGTGGTGGAGATGGAGTAGTTTGACAAATCATAGGTTTTGACTTTATGTGATCGCCCACTAGCCCTCAATAGCTGGTCTGGATGGTGATGAGAAAACTTTGCCATCTTCAGATAATAAAACATTTATCTTTTAATATTTGTATTATCACAAAAGAGCATGCACCCAGTTTGCTAAACATTTATGTAATTTTACTAAATGGATACATATCCAGGAGGTGGCCCCCTCAGTAAACATAGGTGGGTCACAAGAATGAAGCAGACATGTGTACCAACTGGGACTCTCACACACTGCTGTTGAAAATGTAAAACTGTGCAGCCATTGGAAAACAGTTTGGCAGTTCTTCAAAAAGTTAAACACAAAGTTACCATGTGATCTAGCAATTCCTCTTTTAGCTATATTCCCAAGAAAAATAAAACCACATATGCATGCAAAAATAAAACTTTTATATGAATATTTATTGCACCATTATTTGTAATAGCCCAAATCTGAAAATGATTCAAATGTTCATGAACTAATGTCTAGATTACAAATATGACATATCCTTACCAGGAGATATTATTTGATATCAAGAAGGTATGAGTTACTTACAAATGCCACAACACAGATGAGACTTAACGTAGTGTGATCAGTGAATGAAGGAAGTCACCAAGACTATATATTATATGAGTCTATTTATGTGAAAATTCCAGAATAAGAAAATCCATAGAGATAGAGAGTAGATGGGTTTAGGGTTGGGGGAAATGTGGAGTGGGGAGTGTCTGCTGGTGGAAAGGAGTTTTATTTTGGAAGTGATGACAATGTTCTAATCTTAGGTTATGGTGCCGTTTGTCCAACTCTGAGAATACTAAAATGTCTGAATTATACCCAAGGTGAATTTTGTGATGTGCAAATTATATTCCAATAAAGACATTTTAAAATAAATAAGTAGGCAGTTTAGCCAAGTCTGTGGATGGGAACATTACTCTGAATATAGCTGAAAGAATTACAGATGTGAGTCCTGGTCAACTAACTGTAGAGCATTTTTTTTCCCAACCAGGGGCAATTGTGCCTCCCAGAGGCTATTTTGCAATGGATGTCTGGAGATATCATTGTTGCCACAATAGAGAGGATGCTATTTGTAGAGGCCAAGGATATGTCTAAATATTCCACCTTGCACAGGACAAAGAATTATCCAGCTTAAAATACCAGTACTGTTGAAGTTGAGAAAGCCATCTTCATCTGAAAGGATCCAGGAAAATAGTAGTACCCACTTTATAGGGCTGTTCTTTGCATCCCTTCCCCACAAAAAAATGTCTGGGTTATGTGGAAGTAGAGAGTTCTCATGTAATGGCATCATTTATATTGACATCATCTCGCTCTGTCTATATTCTGATTCTTAGAGTTTCTTACCATGCAGAGTCTACCTGGGTAGAAACTCACTGCTGTTTTGTCAGTTTCCAAGAATTAAAAATTCAGAAATGATTAGAATATCATATGTCATTAACTCAGCCCACTTGGCATGTCCCATGTTTGATGTATCTATTATATCCTCTTAGGGATCAAAGAAAAGTTATGCATCCTTACTTGTAAAGTCTAGAAAACAGATTTGTCTTAATTTAGACATAATCAGAATCCATTGTCTCTGTGTTATTTCTGAATCCAATTTCATAGGATCATAAAATATTCACCAAGTCTGGAAAGGGGTTGTCAGCCATTATGTAGACCAGAAATATATATTCGATGGAAATTTTATACCGAAGCCAATTAGAACACGTGATAGAAGGTGACTTCTAGTATTTCTAGGGATTCTTTATAATCAGCCACACTTAGAGACAAGTCAAGCAGCCAATTACTCAGGCAAATTAATGGGAGGACATGTCATTATAAGACTGGGCACATAGCAGGCACATGCAGAGAATTCTGGAACTTGGGAGCATGAATTGGATTCAGTTTGCCCTTCAAATGTAAATAAGCTGCTAGGGGTCAGGAGATTTAGTTCATTCATCTCCTAAAGGTTTTAGGATCTCATTTTCTTTATGGATGAAATAGAAATTTTAGAATAAATTAGAGGCTTTCCAAATTAAGGAAACTTATTAAGTAAGTCTGAATTTCCAGGCTGAATTTCTAGAACATCCTAATCCATAAGTCTGGAATCAAGCACAGGCATCAAGGTTTCTGCTATGGATGATTTTAATATGCATCCCAGTTTGGGAATAACTGGACATATTTGTCATATTGATCCTGGATGCATTACCTATACTGAGATCCAGGACTTAGTATGGCGAGGCTATAATTGCCCTTTGCATATAAATCATGAAGGGGGAAGAAAAGAAACCTTCCAGGGAAGATGAGGCCCTGGCAAGGAGGGTACTAAGGGGAGGGAGGATTCCAGAGTGCTGGATGCTGTTGCTATGGCAACCCCATCCTTTCCCAGCATGTGTTCTGAAAGGCTGCCTGTGTGCTGTGTGGTGAGTTGCACCTCTGATGGAGTAAAGATAGCTCCTGTTGTCAATTTGGAGATGAGGACTTGTGGATACAGCAGGATAATTAAATAAAAGCATATCTGAATGTTAAGAATCAACATCACCCAGTCATCTTAAGTGTTTGGTTCACATCCATTGCAGGTAAAGCAAATGAAGCCCTCTTTTCTGTTTTGGTTTTCAGAGACTTCTCAGAGTTTGCTACTTTTATGCTCTTTCCCATTCCAAACCCTCATCTAATGGAAATTCCTTTTAATTTTATTTGGAGGCACAACAGAAATGACAAAAAAAAAAACCCTCAACTTAAATTGGTTTGAGTAAAGTGACATACTTAATCTCATAAATAACCCTAAGACAATTGGACTGTTCTTTCACTCTGAGACAGTCCTGCATAGCTTGCTTTCTCCTTGTACTCATTGTAATATGATGGGAATGAGAAGGAGGGAGGAGTCCAGCTGTGGAATACTAAGGATGGCCATTAAATGACCATGGAGAGCCTTGCCCACTTGCAGGTTTTGTTTGTTGGTTTGTTTGTTTTTTTGCTGATGGCTTAGCAGTCCAAGGTGATGGGCTGGGGTAAGTTCAGTCATAGCCTCTCACCCATAAAGTTTAGTATTTATTGGCACCTACTGTATACAAGATGCTGCCCTGAGCATTTTGCCCTGGTTTAGTCCTCAGAGTAACCCTATGATTTAGCTTCATTTTTCATCCCTTCTTATGACCTGTCCAAGATCTCTCTGCTAGGTAAGTGGTGGGACAGGACTAGCCATATGTCTGTGAGAGCCTGTGCTCCTAACTACAGCTGTCTCCTAATTAAACACACGACTTTCCTGAGGTCTACATGAAAGGATGGTGTTAGACAAGAGCACTTTTTGAAAGGTGGCACTTGGAAATGCCAAAGTGGAATAAACATTTAACAGGACTCTTGAAAGCCTACGTATTATATTAACATATACTGATAGAACACTTATTCATTTTCCACATTTATTTGACCTTGGAGCACTGCTTTCTCTCATTTTGTAGGACTATTGTTGAAAAAAAAACTTTAGGAAATATAGCACTTAATTATTTTTAAGAATCATTATTTATTAATACTCATATTAAAGCAATATTTTTTTCTTCCTCAGCTGGTAATTCTTGCTATGTTCTTAATCTGTCAAATTTTATCTGTCCTTCCTCACTTTTTGTTTTCAGCTCTATTAATGTATACTTTATCTGCAATATGTTACATATATTTAAGGTATGCTGTTGGCTGTGTTTTCATGGACATATATGTAGATATGGCTATATATATAGATATATAGATCCATTCATCTTTCAATGGACACTTGAGTAGTTTTTGTATGTTGGCTAGGGTAAATAAGGCTGCAATGAACATGGGCATGCAGACATCTCTTTCACATAGTGATTTCATTTCCTTTGAATATATACTCTGAAGTAGATTTCTTGGTTCTATTTTTATTTTTTTTAAGGAACCTCAACCTTTTCCATAATGGTCACAACCAATTTACATTCCCATCATCATTGTATAAGAGTTCCCTTTTCTTCACATACTCCTCAACTCTTACTTTTGACATTTTGATAATAGCCATCCTAACAGATGTGAGATAGTGTTGATTTGCATTTTCCAGATGATTAGTGATGCTAGACATTTTTTCATGTCCCTGTTGGCTTTTTAAAATTTCTTATGTGGAGAAATGTCTGTTCAGCCAAGGTGTCCATCAACAGATGAATAGATAACAAAAGTGTGGTTTATATACACAATGGAGTTTTATTTACTATAATGAAGAATGAAATTGTGTCATTTTCAGGGAAATAAATGGAACTATAAACCACAATTTTAAACACAATAAGTAAGAGTTGTAGATAAAAGCATCTATATTTTCTTTCCTATGCAGAAGCTAGAGGGGGGTGGAGAAAAACAGGAAAGTGGGGAATGCCACGGAAGTAGAAGGAGGAACGTTAGGGTCTATATGTCTGTTTTTCTTCCAGCACCATGCTGTTTTTGTGAACTATTGCTCTAAAGTATAAAATGAAATCAGGTATAGTAATGCCTCCAGAACCACTATTTTTGCTCAGGATTACTCTGGCCTTTCTGGATCTTTTGTTTTTCTATATGACTTTTAGGATTTTTTTCTTCTAGTTCTATGAAGAGCATCTTCAGTATTTTCATGGGAATTGCATTGAATCTGTTGATCACTTTTGATCATATGAACATTTTAAACCATATCAATTCTGCCTACGGACAAACATGGGAGGTTTTTCATCTTCTGTGTCTTCTTCAATTTCTTTCTTCAGTGTTCTATCATTTTCCTTGTAGAGGAAAATAGTTAGATTTATTCCTAGGACTTTTATTTAAAAAGTTTTATGCATAAAATTGTTTTTCTGATTTCCTTCTCAGCAGATTCATTATTGCTACACAGAAAAGCTATTGACTATTGTATGTTGATTTTGTATCCTGCTAGTTTTCTGAATTTTCTTATCAGCTCTAGAAATCATCTGGTGGAACCTTTAGGGTCTTCTAAGTATAGGATCATATCATCTGCAAAGAGGGATGATTTGACTTCTCCCCTTCTTTTTTGTGTCTTGCCTAATTGCCCCAGATAAAATGCCAAGTACTTTATTGAACAGGAGAGATGAGAGCAGACATTGTTACCTAGTTCCCAATTTTTGAGGAAATGCTTTCATATAGTCCCCATTCACTCTAGTATTGGCTTTGCATTTGTCATATATAGATTTTATTATGTTAAGTCCCTTCTATCCCTAGTTTCTTCAGGACTTTTTTTATCATAAAGGGATGTAGTATTTACCAAAGGATTTTTTTTGCAACTAGGGAGATGATCACACGGGTTTTGTTCTTGGTTCCATTTGTGTGATGTATTATTGATTTGCATATGTTGAACAGTCTTTGCATCTCTGAAATGAAACCAACGTGTTGGGGGTGTATGATCTCTTCAGTGTGTTGTTGAATTTAATTTGTCAATATTTTATTGGGAATTTTTGCATCAATGTTCATCAATGTTATTGGTGTGTAATTTTCTTTCACTGAAGTGTCCTTATCTGGTTTTGGTATTAAGGTGATATAGGCTTCATTGAATATGTTTGAAAACATTCTTTTTCTTGAGTACTGGTGTTAGTTATTTAAAGATCTGGTGAAATTCAGCCTTGAATTCATCTGGTCCTGGAATTTATTTGTTAAGAGGCTTTTTAATTAATTAATTTATTTATTAATTTATTTTTACTTCTTTGGTCTCATTGCTTGTTATTGGTCTGTTTAGTTTTCTTATAGTCTCTTGGTTCTTATAGTCTCTTAGTGTTCTCTCTCCCCCCCCACTCTCTCTCATTTGGCTAGGGGTTTATCAATCTTGTTTATTTTTTCAAAGAACCAACTCTTTGTTTCATTGATCATTTGTATTGTTCTTTTAGTTTCTAGTTCATTAATTTCAGCTCTAAGCTTTATTATTTCTTCTGCTAGTTTTGGGATTGCTTTGCTCTTTTTTTTCTAAGAACTTAAGATGCATCATTAGGCTACTTATTTGAGATCTTTGGTTTATTTAATGTAGGCTGTCAAAGTTATAAACTACTGTCTTAGATCTAACTGCCTTTATTGTATCCCAGAGATTCTGGTATGCTATGTTTCTATTTTTTTAATTTTAAAATTCTTAAAATTTCCCCCTTAATTTCTTCAATGACACACTCATCATTCAAAAATGTATTATTTAATCTCCATGGATGTGTGTAGCATCTATAGCTCTTTGATGTTATTGTTGATTTCTAACTTCATTCCATTGTAATCTGAAAAGATGTAAGAGATTATTTCAATGTTTTGTATATGCTTGCTAACATTTGTAAATGGTCTACTATGTGGTCAATTCTGAAGAAAGTTCCATGAGTGGCTGAAAAGAAACTATATGTATGTGTTTTGGATAAAATATTCTATAGATAATTTCTATAGTTAATTTCAAATGATTTGTAGTAAAGTTTAAATTGGATGTATGTTTGTTGATCATAAAGTTAATTTTATATAGAAAACTCAGTGTGTAAAAACAGATTTTTTCATTGATTTTGCATCCTGCAATTTACTAAATTAAATTAATAGTGTTAATGGAATTTTTAGGGTTAACTATATATGAAATCAAATCATCTGCAAACAGAGACAATTTTACTTCTTCCTTCTTTTTTTTGAGAGAGAGAAAGAGACAGAGAGAAGAGAGAGAGAGAATTTTTTAATATTTATTTTTCAGTTTTCGGTGGACATAACATCTTTTTTTTTTATTTTTATGTGGTGCTGAGGATCGAACCCAGCGCCCCGCGCATGCCAGGCAAGCGCATTACCACTTGAGCCACATCCCTAGCCCATTACTTCTTCCTTTCTGATTTAAATGTCTTTATACCTTTTCCTTGCATAAGTGATATGGCTCAGAACTTTAGTATTATGTTGAATAAAAGTGATAGGCCTGATTGTTTGGTCCCTGGGGCTTCTGGACTGGAGTTTTGGGTGTTAGCCTGGTATTCACTGGGTGGGCCTGGTTCTGGCCTAGGTGGCTAAGCCAGGTAGCTACTTTACTCTTCTTTGCCCATATGGAGGGTATCACTCTTCACACTGTAGTGCATGAGCTTGGAGAGGGGTGATGTGGGTGACGATGAGGGAACTAGTATTGGAAACTACTATTCTGCCATCTTGCCAACATCACTTCTGTTCTTTCTGTCTTAAAGTGAATATCTTGACTTCTCACTAAGCTGAAGATTATTCTTGAAAATGCTGAAATGGTTCTCAGTTATTTCACCAGCCAAAGAAGGAGCTTTCTGCATTGAATTATTTTTCAGGTCTTTTCATCTGTTTGTTTTCCTTTCAATTTCACTAACGCAAAATGCTGTGCAACCTCAACATTGCACCAGCCATACAAATTAACTTGGCATGAGAGCTCTCATTCTGCCTATCAATATGACAGGTGATTCACCGATATTCTGACCCATGTAGGAGAAACATAAGGCTTTCTTTTGTATTTGAGGAAAAGAGGTGATGTTCAGCATCATTAGAAATGGTAAAGCAACGGAAGATAATTCAGAGTTCTTCGAAAAGATGCTTGGAATTTCACAGCACTACGTGAAGAGAACTCTCCTTTTCTTTGCAGAGAAGCAATAAGTTGAGGATCCATAACATTTTGATGAGCCATTGGGTCTGGAAAATGTTCCTTAACTAACTTAAGAATTATCAGTGGAGCTTCTACTATGAAATCAGCACTTTGCTGTCAGATCCTAGGAAGAGAGAGACAATAAAACACAGCCCAACTTCCAAGGGGTTCTGAGTAAAATATTTTCACATAATTTTTTTGTCTGCATTTTTGGGTTTTAGTTTTGTCAAGAAAAAATGATTAAATAGCAGGTTTCATTTATCAAGCTTTCTTTTGCAGCAAAGTCAAACGTTTGGAGATTGTTTAAAGTAATACCACTTAAATTTCTCTTCCAGTAAGTTTGGAAAAAACAACATCCTTTGAAAATGAGAGTATCAAAATGTATCTTACTTTGATGCTGTGTTATATTATTTTTGATTTTTCTATTTTTTTTATCAGACTTCCACACGGATTAGTTTATTTCAATCCCCAGATGACCTGATG
This sequence comes from Spermophilus citellus, assembly GCF_964194105.1. Taxonomy (NCBI): domain Eukaryota; kingdom Metazoa; phylum Chordata; class Mammalia; order Rodentia; family Sciuridae; genus Spermophilus; species Spermophilus citellus. The sequence continues at coordinate 42,272,016 of NC_138185.1, forward strand.
GGATAAGTAGTAGAGGTGTTCCCAGTCTGACCCAGTAGACATCTTTAAAAAAATCTCTGACGGACAGAGGGAATGACATTTTTGTAATGCCGGTCAAAGGATAACACTTTGTACCTCTACAGCACTGTGAGATAGCTAGGATCATCTCCATGAGACAAAGATAAATGATAGGTTCTGCCCAGCATCACATCGTAGTTAGTGCTGGAGTACAGCAAGAATTTGTCGTTAGAAATGAACCAAAACACTCATATGGATTTGCTGCTCTGGAGTGAGATGGAACTTGGACATACAAAGGACCGTGTAGGACTCTCCATCAGGCTTCAACCAACAGAAGAGAAGACAACTCCTGTTTGACTCTCAAGGTGTACAGGAGTCATGTGACAGTGGTCCACTTCACCTTTTGAATATATAGTTTTTGCTGATTATTTTAAAAGGGACATGTTTTCTTTTCCTCTTCTCCCTTTCCCCCTCCCTAACCTGGGGAGGTGAACAAGATTACCTTGAGTTATCTGTGCTCATAGGAAGATGTCACCAGAAGACGTAGGAAGTGACTATCTCCCAAATTTTTAACAAGTGAATTTTAATACACCATCAGGGCACACTTGGGATCCCTGTCAGGGCACACCTGGAATGTAGCCTTTGAAGAACTTCTTTAAAAGCACTCTATTTTCCCTGCTGGGCAGAATCACAGCCTCTGGGACAGGAGTCCCCTGTGCTTCTTCTTTGCCAGCAAAGCAATAAATCTTTTTCCTTTTTCCCAAAACTGTGTCCTTATTACTGGATCGGCATCAGAACAAGGACCAAACTTTCTAAAATGGTTATGCTCAGCCACTTATAAGCATTTGATGGTTGGGCACAGAGTCATTCATTAGCTCATTCATAGCCAGGAAATTCAAAGGGGGTGTTGTTGCCATGAATTATATAAATCATTGGGATAGATAGGTTCATTTCTAGAGTTCAAATTCCAAATATCTCCACTTACCCATTTTCATTGTATTATTTTTTACTTTATTAACTCATTTGTTTACCCATTTCTTTATTCATTTGTTCACTGTCTCATTATTTTTTTAAATGTTCACATAGACCTAGCAAAATTAATTACAGTCAGTATAATGTATCATATTGTCAATGAACTAAAATCTTTTCCCCACAGATCTTTCAGTTTCTTTACAATATTCTTGCAAGGATTCAAATACTTTTTTCCAAATGTAAACTCACAGAAATTTAAAAGTGTGTATTTTTTCTGAGATTTTCTCAGATTTGAACTATGTGTTTTTCCTACACTGTCTCTTTCACTTCAACATTTCGGTTTCTTAAAACTGGGTTCTTGTATTTGGGGTAAAAATGGGAGTTCATAACCCACTTGATTCTAATGTATGAAATATGATATGTCAAGAGCTTTGTAATGTTGTGAACAACCAATAAAAAAAGAATACTAATAGGACACAGTTTCACGGGGGGGGGGGCAAAGTCCCCCTTTTTTTTTTATCTGAAATTGACATTTCAGTTCAACTATGTGTACACTGCACATGGGCTCTTCTGTGCTTATTTTGTTTTGCTAAATCTGGTAGCCCTAGGTGGCGATGTGTTTTTTTATGGCTCTGTCAACGTTTCCAGTGTCCTGAATATCAATCCTGACCTTTCATCTGAGAGCAAACTCACTTTGTTGTCTGGGAGCTGGTTCTTTGCTGAATAAGTCAACTGCATATGATAAGAATGAAAGTAAGAAACTGCAAACCAAAGAACCGGTGACAGAAGATAAGCAAATGAATAAAATCATGAGTGGATAGCAATAGATGAAGGTGGATGCTAGGGAGCGGAGGGGAAAGTTGTTCCAAGTAGGAGAAAGTGATATGGGAAATGGAAAAGGTAAAACGAGGATGACAGAGAAGGGACTAGTTAAAAAAAAAAAAAAAAGAATTAAGAGGAAAAAAAGAGCAAGAATGAAGAACTGACGGATGAAAAGTGGCAGGAGGCAAGAAATAAGAGGAGAGGAGAGGCCTGAGGAATAGAAGACCCTTCCCTCCTCTGTGCAACATCCAGCCCCCAAGTGAATGATCTAGTACTGCTGCTCTCATAGTCATCCTTGGGGCACAGAGAAAAGGCTTCACATGCTCTTCTCAGGACAGCCAACCTGGAGAAGCAGGTCAAGAATTACAGGAAAGAGGAGCCAATCTGAGCGAGGCTAGTAGAGGGAGCAGGGAGAGCGCACAAGAGCAGGAACAACAGCTCTGGTTATTGGAACAAGGAGAAGATTTTGAAGATGTACCGGCTCCAAAGACAGTTAAAGAAACTGAAGACGTGTCTTCCCCAAAGAAGCAAAAAAGTCCCATCAGTTTCTTCCAATGTGTTTACTTGGATGGGTACAATGGCTATGGATTTCAGTTTCCTGTCACTCCTGCACAACGCCTTGGAGAGAACCCTGGCAAACCAAATTCTCCAGGACAGAAGTAACAGGGACAGTAGAAACACATACATGACCCTTATAAGTGCTTTAAAATTATGAAAATGGGATCTTCTGTTTTGTTCACAGTGACACAGGCAATGGAAATCATGCAATCCAGTGTTTTTTTTTTTAATAACATTTTACACTTCTGCCTGGTATAGAGACAGGGTAGTCAAAGGGATTGAATAATAAGCAAACATGTTGAAGGGTCTGGTGATCAAGAATATGTTATTACTGTTTGTTGCTTTGGAGTAGGAGATGCTTATATTTTTCTATTTCCACTCACTGGAAGGTTGCCCACAAATTAATTTAAAGTTTACTTCATACTGGTCTTTTAAATGTGATTGATGCAATTACAAAATGAAAATCCTGATTTCAGTTTGATTTTCATTTTTCAAATAGTAATATATACTGCATTCTAAGTTTAAAGGGTACAACAGCTTATTTTAAAGTGACTCTTCTGTGTCATGTGGATATCTAAGCTCACTTTACTTAATAAGATGATGCTGAATAGTTTCATTCTGTTCAATCTGTTTCTATTTTAGTAGTGTCAATGCTCTAGAATGAATAACACTTGCACCAAAGAGTGCTACAAGTTCCTAGTGATATTCTTGGAGCTCAAAATGTCTCTGAACTTTAGACATGAAAAGATAAATAACAAATGCTTGGTGAATCTTATCTCTAAGATTAACCATGAACTACAATTAAGATATTCACTCCAGTAGATGTACACCTCCAGTTAGGCAGGTCTGCTGAGTTATTTGTTTGAAAAATAAGTAAATGTAATGGGGATTTTCAGATTTCTCCACACTGTTTCTTCATGAAATTGTCACCTGGATGAAACTTTAGATCAATGATTAAATATGGGTGACAGATGCAAAATTATTTAATTTCACTTAAATACATTATCTTGGTGAAATTGTCTTTTCTTTTTCAAAATGAAAAAAATATGAGTGCCATCAAAGTTTAAGGGAGACATTTTAACCATAGTTGTCTTCATGAGATATCTTACTTGCTTTCAGGTAATGGGTGATCATTGCTCATGACATGGATGATGATTTTTAACTTTCTTGACATTGTATCACTGGAGATGACTGTTATGGTTTTGTCATCTTCCTAATGATACACATACTCAGGTTCTTACAACATTTTTCTATCAACTCTGAAAGTCATGTCTCTGCAATCTAATATCATGTTTACAATTGCAAATGAACTTACGACAAAGTAACTCATTAATAATTTGAGTTATTCTTTCGGGTGTTACAATAATTTTGCAAGGTCTAAGCTAGCCAGAACCTATATAGTCACGTGATTTATTTTCAAGGACTACGACCAACTAAGGTTGTTGAGACTCAAGGTATGATCAGTTTTACAAAAATCCTTAGTAATACATTCATTATTAATAATGGATTTTCACAGACTTTTGTGGAAGAAGTTGGTCTTGGCCAGGTAATGGGAGACCCAATATACACCACAAAAGCCAACATTACAATAAACCAGATTAATAGCATTCTTTTTTTGTGGGAAGGGGGTGACCTGGAAGTGTGTAATTTCAGGTCTGACCAGATGGTACCATCTTTCAAAGCCCCTTCGCATACTGATGTTCATTTATGAGTAGGACAGTAGATAATGTTTATTGTTCAACTGTTCCTCTACCTGTTATAATTACTAGGAAAAGGAATGGGAGAAAATATGATAGCCATCTTATGTCTTATAGCACAGAATGGTTTATCCATTGAATGGCTATCTTTCAATGACTATATATTGAGCAGTTACTCTTTCTATGCTATGTTAGGCACTGAACTTCATAAGAAAAATACAAGGATAATTCTGTTCCTACTGCTATCCTGACATAGTATGCGACCTCAAAAACCACCAAATGGACTGTTTGTTTCTCTCTGTGTAAAATAGGGATATCAAGACACACAGCCTCATATATCACATCACCTCATGTCTTACAGAGGTACTATGAAGACTGATACAATATCTTGATATGGATATAATATTTAAGTAAATTTCTGAGTTAATACTTTTGGATATGGAACTGATTTTCTCTCTGAGAGGTTTTCATATTACATTGTCATTTATTTCACTCTCATTGTGAAAACTGATAAATATTAAAATGTAGTGTACTTTGTTGAAATTGAATTAAAATGAACAATTTAAATGTAAATAGCATAATAATTATAAAGGTTTATCTGATTTAAGTTATAATAATAGCACTTTAGATATGTCATCTAAACTGTCATCTGTAGGTTTCCATCAAATAAAAAATACTTTTGATCCTTTCAAAAAAAAACTGGGTTCTACTGTTTTTGTTCTTTGTTTTGCTTCTACACTTAAAAATAATCTTGAGTTTTTAGCTGTAGCATAGTTAGTGATCCAACTCTATCACAATTCTTAGGAGGGATATTTGTCTAAAATCAAACACCATGACACTTTTTCTAAAGAAGCTAATAACATCTTTCTCCTATTAAAACATATTGTTTACTCATAATCAAATCACCTTATGTTTTTCAAGTTATTCCTTTCAGAAAACTGTTTCTAGTATTTTTCCATGAATGATGTTAAGCTGGCTAACATCTCATTGATTATTTGAGCCTATGTTCTGATTTAAAATAATGGTATTGCAAAATTTTCACACTTTAGATATTTAACTCATTGTGAAATAATTTTATTTATTGAGATGAGGGCCATAAGGATCATGTTTACCCTGCTTGGCAACCTGGAAATCAGCACAGTGTTTGTGAAATGGTTATACATAGCACTTGCTTTCCTTTGTGGTCTGCTAGCTTTCATCATTGAGGAGGTGGAACGCCAAGATTTACTGTTAGACTGGAGCATGGGTCTCAAAATGTTTTTCTACATCTTCCCACTAACCCCACTTCAAATCCTATATTTCTAATAGTCACCTCATAGGTTTTTCAAAGTAGAAGGAAGGGGCCATGCATTAACAGCTCAGGGTGTTAGATGCTGTATCAGGTGGGCTTTTTACGTACATGCTCTCATTCTGTCCTAGCAGAGCTTAGAGATGTCATCACCTGGCCTGATCTAACTCACATAGGAAGTGTTTCTACTACTTCCTGTCACATTGATCTAACTCAAATAGGAAGTGGTAGAACCAGTGTCTGAGGACTGCTGTCTGAATCCTAGGCTTTTGTTCTTCCTTATATATCATTTTGCCTCATCTTCCCAGTATCTTTATCTTGTTTAAGACTCACCAGCAAAGTTTAAGTATTCATTTGCTTCCAAACACCTAACACCATCACCCTCTCTATTTTTCATTCATCAGTTTTTAAAAATCTAGATCACCACTCCCTTGAACTTCATACCGGATCCCAGGTCTACTTGACCTCTTCTGGCTGCCCCCTCTTCCTGTCTATCTTCCTCTTCTGTCCAATAGCTTTTCCTACCAGAGCTGGTGATCTTTCTTTCTACCCAGTCGGGCTGAATGCAAAACTTACCTCAAGGAATTTCCAAAACTGGATAAAAAGACAAGGCTGCTACACTCAAAGTTAAAATATGATTCAAGATTTAAATTGTCACTGAAGGCAATAATGTGAGAGTGTCACATGACCATGTGTGACAGCTGGTCACTGAATGGTCCATTCCTGCTGTGGAATATAGCCAAAGGACATCTGAAGAAGTAAAATTGAGCTGCACCACAGGCGATGGCAGTACCCCAAGTATTGAGGGTCATGCTAGTTAGGAAAATAGCAGAGGAAATATGGGGGACTCACATGAACATGGCTGGTTCAAAGGATGAGGGAAGAGTTTGTCTATGAAGAGCTTCGGGGTCTTTCCAGAGGAGACAGTGAATTCTTCTGAACATCAGGCTTGAAGGCCATGCAGTGACAATGTTCTGTTACATTCTTTTCATTCTTCAGTTCAATCATTTCTCGGCAGATTGTTTAAAACATTGCTTTAGCATCTCAGAAGATAGATAAATTTAGAAGCTATGATTTAAGTACTGACTTAGGTATTTATCTGCTTCTGTAAGAATGCCCATGCACCTCCATAATAATAATTATTATTGTTCTTTCAATTATTTTTATCTTTAGCCTTGCCTCGCCAACTCTTTTTCAGCCATGACTGAGTGGCGTGTACTAAAATCAAGTTCTGCTCTGTCCTTTGTAATAAATTGAGCTGCAGCCTGAATATTCTGACCGAGTATTCTGATTGTAGCTCTGACCTGACTTCATTTTCAAGACTGTCAAAAGTAATTAGGGACAGAGAGATTTTTCCCGCTCAGCATCTGGAAATGCAAAGATACCAAGAAGGAATCTGAAGTGTTATTAACATCACCTTTCTGCCTGCTTTTTATATCACTCTGTAAAATAGTCTATTCCACAGCCAGCAAGGTCTGGTATGAGAGCCGGCCCCATATTTCTTGGAGCATCAGATTTTCCCTTCTATTAGAAAGCAAGAAATGGATTCCCATCTTTCAGAGATCGCGATGGATTTTGTTGTCACATTGACCTGCCATAGATGGCTGTGTGATTTAGGCAATTTATTAAATCTTGCTTGTCTCATTAGAAATTAATAATTTCTAAAGATTTTGTAAGGATGCCATGAAACAGCATTTGTAAAGCAATTTACAAAGTAATTGGCATATTATAGCACCCCAAAATACGTATAGTAGATACAGTAGTGGAGGATTTTGAGCCTATATGATCTTACTTACAATTTAAAAAAAAATTATTTCTCTAGAAACAGGAATAGCCAGGAATAGCGCAAAAGGGGTATAGGTTACTTTTGGGATTTGTCTTCCTTCGATAATAACCAAAATCATCATAAATTTATTTTAAACCTTTTAATGTTTTCAATCATACAGAAAATTTGCAAAAACATACAGCAGTATCCAATCAGATGAGGATAAAATGTGAAAGAGCAGATTCAGACAAAAAAGTCTCTCCTGAATTCACTGTTCTTATCATTCTCTTTTTCAGTTACTAGAAAAGCAACAATACTTTTGCAGAACACAGCTTGGATCCTAAAATCCAACATGCTATGCTCAGCTCAGGGTAGCCTCTAGTCTACAAGCTAATTCAGCTTTTCATGATTTAAAATGGGCTTTGTTTTAAGCACAAATCCCATTTTTTGTTAAAAAGGACTTAATAACAAAGCTATTCTTCCCTGTGAAACCTAAGTAAGTGGGCTAACCTCAGGCTAACTCAATCAGATGTGTTATTTTTTTAGCATTTCAGTTTTAGAAGAAAGAACCAAATGACAAGAAGAAAGCTTAAATTATCCTGAATGACATTGGGTTACAAGGAAACTTAATCTGAAAGAAATGATGGGGGGGTCCGATGTTATTAAGTACAGAAAATTTCTGGTTGTTGATATGCCTGTATAGAAAATAATCAGTTAAAATGGAGCCTTGCAGTACATACAGGGGGCTTTTAGATTTAGCAGGAAAAAGCATTAGATAAGATGCACAGCAGCCAATGGGAAAAGTTAGTTTGTGGTGAATTGTCTAAGACTGGCAGATGCCATTCACCAGGGTAAGTGGATGGTCACCAGGGTTACAAAGAACTCAGGATGAGGAAACCTCAGGATCCTAGGAGGGTTTTGGGAGAAGTGTTGTCCTGATGAAGACATCCATATAGATTGACAAATTCATATCTGTTAGGGGATAGACAGATGAGGATGGTGGGAACATGAGGTGAAGAAAATAATTCTATAAAATGGGCCCACTGTGCTGATCCTCATATGCTTTTTTTTTTTTTTTTCCAAAAAGCAATTTACCCAGTAGCCCTGCTTGGCTTAAGGGGACAGGATATGTCACATTCCTCAGCAAGTGATTTGTTATCTACAGGAGAAATGAAGGCCTGAAATAACATTGATAAGAAGAACCCAAGTTACCCTCAAGAGGGAGATGTTTATGACTATATCCTGAAACTCTAGGAGATAAAGATAGTTCCTCCTAACCATAAAATCTGTAAGAATGTACTGTTATGAACTGATAGGAAAGATAGTAGAATGAAATAGGCATTATTACTGTATGTATATATGTGACCACATGACTAATATGATTCTGCAACATGTACACTCAGAAAAATAAGAAATTATATCCCATCTATGTATGATACATCAAAGTGCATAAGTGTATTCTACTATTATGTATAATTAAATAAAACAAATAAAAAATATAAGAAAAAAAGGAATCTAATTAGAGCCAATCAGCATGGGCCAAGGTGACCTAGAGATGCCATGGCAGTGGTACCTGAAAGTCTGATGTCATCTTGCTGTCAGTCAAAAGTCAAGAGGTTGACCTGGGCAGGACTCTCTGGAAACTGCTCTGGGATCCCCAATAAAAATGGAGTGTGGGAGAGGCATATTATCCCTCTCCTCTCTGAGAGGACCGGCTCTCTCTCCCTTGAGAGTGTCCCCTTTTTCTTTCCCCATCCCTTCAATAAACTCATACCTATTACTCTGAGTGACATGACTGAAATCTTTCTTACTTGATCTCAAGAATCGGGGTTTAAAGAGGAGGGTCTTCACGTTGCCTCAGTTTCTCAGAAGGCCCCAGCTCTGTACCAATATTCTTGTCTCATAATTACCTTTATTTTATTCTAAATGTTACAGAGTAAGGGACTGTTGCAGAACCTGAGGCAGCCACTGAAGTTCTCTTTCACTGGCTCTTGCTGATCGCACCAGAAGGATTTCAGACATGTCACTCGTAGAGTAGCAGGCATGAGTTAATCAAAGAGATTTAAAAAAGGAAACAAGGAAAGTCTCAAGAGAGAGAGTGAGTCCTCTCAGAGAAGAATGGTGTGCCCTTCTTGTCCTCCAGTTTTATCGAAAGTCTCAGGAAAGTTTCCAGAAAGTCCCACCCAAGTCTACCTCTTAACTTTTGACTGACAGAATGACATCAGACTTCCAAGTCCCCAATGCACATGACAACTCTTACTCACTTTGGCCCATGCTGACTTGTTCTAATTGGAACCTGTTCTTACAGATTTTATGGTTAGGGGGAATTATCCTTATCTCTCTGAATTCTGGAATCTGCACTGGGTAAGGGTCAAAAAGTTACCTTCCCCCTTGAAGGTAACTTGTCTTCTTCTTATCTTCATTTTGGTCCTACATTTCTCCTGCAGATAATAGGCTATTTGCTGAGGAATGTAACATACCCTATAGACTTAAGCCAGGCAGAACTGGAGGTAAATTGCTTTTTTAAAGAAAGCATTTTGGGGATAGCACACTGGGTCCAGTTTATAGGGTTGATCCCTTAACTTCACATTCCCACCACTCACATCTCTTCCTTATCACACACACACACACAAAAAAAAAAAATCTAGAAACTTTAAAGTACCATCCAATTTGGACTGGTCTTTTAATGTATCTTCCCTTTGCCTAGATATCTCTGGAAAATTGTTCAACAGAGGGATCCTTTCTTCTGGGATGATTTACATTCAGTTAGTGGCTCTGTGTTTCTAGATTAAATTAAATACCACCACTCCTCTAAGTAGGGTGGGAAAATCAGGTATGCTATTATCTTCTGTTATTCCCTAGATCTTTCCCCAATTTGTCTGGAAAATTTGAAAGAGCTGAGAACATGATAATAAAAACTGAAAAATAAACCCACATATATAGACACAATTTAGGTTTAGCATGCACACATACCCCCCCCACACACACACACATACACGCACACACAGTCATGGTTCATTCTTGTTTAAATTTACAGACTGTAAATGTGCATTTAGAAATACAAATACCTGTGTTCCACTACAAAACCACTAAATCAGAAAGTCCAGGTGGGACCCAGAAATCTTTGTTTTAATGAGGACTCTAGGGCTTTCTGATGTACATTGAGGTTGGGACAGTACTATGTTACAGGAACTTTGAATGATAAAGGAGTCAGTACCCAAAAGAATTTCTGTTTTAGTTTCAGTTGTCCAGGAAATTAAAATAACATTGGCATTATAGTTAATTTTTGTGCTTTGGGTAATAAAGGCTCAGATGTGTTGTTTTATGTCAAAATTAGGATCACATTCTCATTTAGGTGGCTTCAAGGGAAAAAAATGTCTGAGAAGTGTATATTAGTCCATGGAATTTTTAAGTCCCTCTCATCTAAAACTCCCAGACTGAGCCTCCAAGTCCTGTGTTGAATAGAACTGTGAGCTCCTTGCCCCTGCATGTTCCTCCTGTGAACTGGGGACAGCTCCCATTGACTGCCAACAAGCTGAGGCTGTTACATTAGCATTCCACAGCAGAGGAAAGAATCTGCATAATGATGCAGGCTCTTTGGGGTTCGAAGAAAGCAGGCTTTGTCCTGATTTTACAGTTGAATTTTTCATTCTCTTTATAACTACTGCTACTAGGATATTTCTTATTTGGGAAATTGCCCTTTGCTTCCAGTAAATAAGATCCCAAGAGGAAAAACCCCTCTGAGGGCAACAGGACTATGAAGTAGTACCAAAAGACTTTGCATGATACCAGAGGAGAAATGCACTCTGAGCCTGTGAAGGGAGAGGAAGCAAAGAGACAAAGAGAAGAGACACCCACCTGGAGTGATGTGGGAGCATACTGTTAGGAAAGGGCTAGTGGAGAATCCTCTGCTGCCTGAAGGAAATATTGAATTGCTCAATATTGAATTGAAAACAGTTGTTTTACTGTACTAGCAATGTTTCTTCTCTCCTTCAAACCTGCTTATAAACATTTTCTGTGTGCAGGACATTTTATGCTCTGAAGACAGTCACATTGCTGACTGTATGTCAGGGCAATAAAGAACCTATCATTAAGAGGCAGAAGTAGCCATGAGAACATGCATGCTGTGAATATGTCCAGAGTCAAACCTCCACAGGATACGTAAGGAGTGTTTGGATGGAGCTTTAAGTTTCTAAGGAAATGACAAATTTGTATTTATGTACAGTAGCATTTGTTCACACTCACAACTTCAAGAAACAGATTGCCAAATTCAAGTACAATTGGTTTATATTGCCCTCTTTGAAATACTTAGATTATGATGCAAAAGATAATGAAAATAATAGTATTTTTTAGAGCAGTAGTGTCCAATAATTTTTTTTTTCAATGATGGAAATGTTCTATATTTTCACAGACCAATTCAGTAGGCACTAACCACAGGTGACTATTGTACACTTGAAACATGACTAGTGCAACTAAAGAACTGAATTTGTAATTCAATTTAAATAAATTTCTATTTTTTCCCTCCCCCTTGCCCCTCATAACCTCTTATAATTTTATGTATCATTGAAGGTCTCCTACTATTTCCATGTGCTTTCCCTTCTCTCTCCGTTTCTCTCCCCCCATTCGTCTTTGTTTACTGTAGTCTTTTCCTCATGCTCTTCCTTCCTGTTCTGTTCTTAGTTGTTCTCTTTATATCAAAGCAGACATTTGATTGAACAACAGCAGGGGAGGTAGAGAGGGAAGATGGGAGGGGAGGGGAGGGGAGGGGGATAGTAGGGGATAGGAAAGGTAGCAGAATACAACAGTCACTAATATGGCATTATGTCAAAATGTGAATATGTAACAGATGTGATTCTGCAATCTGTATTTGGGGTGAAAATGGGAGTTCAAAACACAATTTGAGTCAAATGTATGAAAGATGATATATCATGAGCTATGTAATGCTTTAAATAATCAATAAAAAAAATAAAATAAATAAATAAATAAATAAATTTCTATTTCTGTCCAGTGGCTACTATGTTGGACAGTACAGGAAGAGAAAGGTTGTATCCTGTTGCTCACTTGAGCCAAGGCATATTCATTACTCCCAAAATGCTCCAATTACAGCTGAAAGGTTGGCTGTCTGCTCTGAACCACTCTATACCAAGATCCTGATACCATTGTCAGGCACAGAATCCATTGTTCAGTCCCTGAGAACCCCAGTTCCTGTCCCCGGGCTTCAGATCCCTATGGGACTGGAGAATTCTGTGCCATTTCATGGGTTTCCCAGATTCTACTTGGGCTGCCATCTCAGACCTGGAACTTCATATCCTGAAAGGGCTTGTTTAGCTCACATGTCTCTGTACCTTTCTGCACCTATCCTTCTTTGTTGACCTATTCCAGCCCACCTGCCTAAGCCATGGCTAGAGCAAGAGTTACTAAGGAGATGTGTTCTCTCGCTGATGTCTTTGCTCTCACAGTTTAGGATCTCTGGTCTTGGGTAAGAAAACTTCTCCAATTTCCCAACATTTTCAATATAATACTCACCAGCCACCTCCCATCACACACATGTGTGCATACATGCAAACACATGTAAGGAAAATGAGATAGTCACAAAAATGAACCAAGTAAGACAAAGAAAAGCAAAAATGTGCAGAGAGAAGTCTATAACTTTAGTTTCTAAAGGAAAAACTAAACTGACATATAGAATCAAGGTTATAAAAACTAAAACAGAACTTTGAGACTGCACTATCAAGGACCCCAGAGATTATGAACAGCATTGGTGAAGATAAAAGGCATAAGAATTAACTTTGACTGTTAGATTTGAGGTGATGCATAATAACATTTATCCTTAATTTTGTAGGTTATGAAGCAGTGTCCTTGTCATTAAATCATAGTTACCTATGATCACGTTCATCTGCTCAATTGAATCATTTTCTCTCTGAGTGTCTTTCCAATTTTGATTTTTATGCCAAACACATAGCAGGTCTTCTGCTTAATGGTTTCCTTGCATCTTCACAATCATCCCATGAGACAGACAAGGTTGGAGGCATTCAGGATATTGACCTTGTTATCACTAAAGTTCCTTCATACATTGAGCCTATATGGAAATAAACATGATTTCTGACCCCATAGAATACAAGTTAGGATTCAACAGTATTGAAACACAGAGGCAGATTGTATTCATCTGAACGAATCTTTAAATTGTCCAACTATCCATTTTGATTGATTTAGAGGCTATCATGCAGCATAAAGAGAACATGGTATTAGGACATGATAGCAAACATCAATTTTCTATCCTGTCCCTTTGTAATGCTTCTGGATGCCTTGGAAAACACCCCATTTGCTGGGTTCAGATCAGGGTTCCCTATTGCTACTCTCTGAGAAATGGAGATATTGAACACCTGTAAAAGTCACTCTATCGCACCACATTGTGACTCTTTATATAAACAAGTCATTCCAACAAGCGAAGGCAAACTCATCAGTGATGGGCATGCTCATCTTGGTTCCTTTCTTCAACATTCTCAGGCCTCTATTATTTCCCCATCTACATTTCTTTTTGTCAGGGTCCCCACCAGAGCTAAGGAAAGCAGAAAAAGGAAATGCTTTGGAACTTGCAGCTTTCATTAGCAGAGCTTCTTAAAATCTTATTTGAGGGAAAGTTGAAAAATTCTCAAAATGAGGTGGTTATGCTGTTTATTTATGTTGTCAGCAGATTCAAATTATTAGTGATTTTTCCTTCTCATGGGTACTTTAAATTTAGCCACAAAATTGGGAAATTATATAAGAGACTTCTAGAGTAGTAAGCAAGGACAAATATTATAAAAGCAGAAATAGGGTTATTTTATGGGGGTAGAGTGAATTAATCTTAAGTGAATCTATATTATACAACTGCCTCATTCCTTGGGACTTCCATCTGCTTTTTATAATTTATAATTTATAGTTTTAATATCTAACCATTTTAATTTAGGGATCCAAAAATAAGTGCTAGATTTTTGAGCCAAATAAATGCACTGCCATTAGCACACAGCAAGTTGCATGCTGCTAATTACTAATTATTCATGTGGCTAACATAACCCAAGCAGAAAAAAAAAAAGACAAAATAAAAAAGAAGAGCTAGAGAGGATAGAAAAATAAAACTTTAAGCCAGGAAAAAAGCTACTTCATCAAATTACCTAGAAATACAGTAAATTAACAGAGCTTGTCTAGCTTTAATTTCTCCTGAGATATCGAAACAATTGTGCAACCTGAAGACAAATATCAGTAAAGAAGAGAGCGAAGGCTCTTCTCTCTTCCTTTCCTGGGCTCAGTTATGACAGGGCACTAATTTCCTGGACCCTTGTAAGTATTAGGATGGAATCCTGACCAGGTGACCTTATACAGGTATATTTTCTCCTGTTTGTGTTTTGGTGCCCATTTTTGACAAATGAAGTGACTCAACCTGTTTCAGTGATATTTTTAGAGGAGTTTAATGTCTAAAGAAAAGGCCAAACCAAAATGAGGTGATGTCACCTCCCACCTCTCTGCTCAGAGGCTTCTCTATGCATTGATGACATAGTGAGTCCCTGGCCTCCCACGGAATGAGGTAGAATTTCACAGCCAGGTGGAAACCAGACTGCATCTTTCTTGAAGGAACCAGAGGAGAGAGAGACGGTTACTGGAGCCTCTTAAAAGCAGGATCCATCGAATGAGAGACAAACAGAGAGAGCTGATGGTTTATCTAGGCCCACCGCCACAAGAGAGCAGAACTTGAAGTTCAAGCTAGATTTGCAAATACCCGGACCTGGGATGGCTCAAGAAACCCCTCTGCCTTTCCCTGCTCCCAACAGAAACACGTTTGCTCTGTGCTGTGAGGTTTTTTGATGTACTTTATGATTTTTAATGGGTAACTATTGGTTTGTATGTCAAAATTATCTATGTGAATAAGGATGCGTATATATTTTCTCTTTTGAACAACATGCATCATTTGTTTGTCTAAATACTGAAAACATAACAATTATGACTTGAGAGCTCTACTCTGTGAACTAAAAGCTCTGTGGATTTTAGAAGTACAAGTGAATCTTAATAATAATAAATATAACATTGATCAAGTTGTTACTCAGTGCCAGACACTATTCTAAACATTTTCCATCTATTTACTCATAGAATTCTCAAGATAGCAATATGAAATAAAATTTATTATTCCTGTTACACAGTAAGAAAACTGAGGCACATAGAGATCACACAGCCCTTGACAGAACATGGAGTTGATTCCAGAAAGTGTGGCTTTAAAATTTATGCTCTAAACCATTGATTTTTTTTTTGAATATACTAAAAATTATAAAATGAAGTTCAAAGCCTTCTTCCATAACCTCCTAATTTTTCTGCCAAAGGTTAACAGGCTTTTCAACCTCTTAATAGAAAAATAATCATGCCTATAAAAAAAATATATATCAAGAAATTTGTATGTGTGTCTTACATATGTTCACATTACTGCACAGGGAGGTCCCGCTTTGCATAGTATGACCTCCACTTAGTGTTTTTCAAAGGGCTGAAGATGTAGCACATTGATAGAGTGCTTGAGGCCCTGGGTTTAATCTCCACTGAGTACCAAAGGCAAGGGAGCTGGGGCAGGGGGTTGGGGAGAACCTAAATGGTTTCCAGGCATTTGTCTCTCTCTCTGGCCCACTGCAGTGCCTGGAACAGAAGTCCAGAGACTTCCCATTGCACCATCTTCTAGTCTTTTCTGGTTTTGTTTGTTTGTTTGTTTGTTTTTGGGGGTGGGAGAGGGGCGGTGGGAATAGAACCCAGGTCTGCTTTACCACTGAGATACATTCCCAGTCCTTTTTATTTTTATTTATTTTTATTTTGAGATAGAGCCTTACTAAATTGCTGAGGCTGGCCTTGAACTTGCACTCCTTCTGCCTTAGCCTCCCAAGTCACTGGGATTACAGGCATGTGCCGCCACACCAAGTTCCTCTAAGCTCTTGAGTGGGAGTGGGTAGGTGGTGGTGTTCATTTCTTAACTGCATAAGTCAGGGGCCCAGGAAGAGCCAGAAGCACACTGGATGGTTTGCCAGAGGAGAATTTAACAAGGAGCAGGACTGAGGGAAACAAGGGAAAGTGGAACCTCAGAGCACCAGTGCAGCAGCAGGTTGTCCTTAAGTTCTGGAGGAGCGAAGGGAGAGACCAGGTCGCTAGAGCATCTTGAAAGGAGGATCCATGGAAGGGTCTCTGGACAGGAACAGTGCCCACAGAGGGATGCAGCCAAACTGTAAAGAAGCCATGGGAGGAAACAGAATAAATACCCCAGCTTCTCTCTCTGCTCCCCTGTTCCAGTTCCCTGATGGTTCCTTCTATTGTCTGAATCCAGCTGGGGGCCAGAGGGCAAAGAAGCCCAGAGGATGCTGCTCATGGAGGTCAGCCTGGATTTTAGCCCAGGCCCTGCTGTATGGATGGCACTTTGCTCCACTAAGTCACCCTTCTCTCACTTCTGCTCTCCGTGGACATTGCTCACCCAATGATCATTCACTCTCTTTGAAATTGTGGGTTTAAAGTATTATCCTTTTTTTTTTTTTTCAAAATGTCATTTTACTGAAGTCTTAGGAAGCAGAGGATAAAAATGCAAGAGGTAGAACCACTTAATTTAACTGAAATGAATTTAATAGAGCCTTAAAATTTTAAGTATAGGTTGTATGTTTTAATGAAAAACTTATTCCTAGGTATTTTACTTTTTAGTTAGATCATTGGAATTGATTATTTTCTTCCATATATTTTGAAACTTTATAGTTTTAGATAAGGAAATCTTAGTTTTTCTATATAGTTACC
This sequence comes from Spermophilus citellus, assembly GCF_964194105.1. Taxonomy (NCBI): domain Eukaryota; kingdom Metazoa; phylum Chordata; class Mammalia; order Rodentia; family Sciuridae; genus Spermophilus; species Spermophilus citellus. The sequence continues at coordinate 42,288,901 of NC_138185.1, forward strand.
AGTCATCTTACCAAATTCTCTGTTTATAATTATATTTTGGCTGATGTAATCCAAGTATTTTTTTAAAATCAGAGCAAATAATATTAATATTACATGCTTCTTTCCAACACAAATACTTAGTGTGTTATTCTTGCCTAACTTCTTTGGCTCAGACTTCCAGAATAATGCTAAATTAATTTTGATAGCATTTTTATTTTTATTCCTGTACTAGAAATATTTGTATTTCTAACCTATAAACATGACAATTCATATTCTATATGTGATTATTTCACTTTATATCTCATGTTATTTTTTGTTATTATATTGTTTTCCTTTTTAATGAGCAAGAAATATAGGATTTTTGTAAATGTCTTTTAAAATTTCATTAGATAATCATATGTTTTATGACATTTGATTTATATTATGTTCACAAGTTATGTATTATATTAGATTTACCATTTTTGAGCCACTTTTGCATTTCTGGAATGAATAATTTATTATAATGTCTTATCATTAAAAATATTCTCCAGAGTTATATTTCATTAAGATTTTGATATTAATATTATTAAGCTAGGCTATAGATTATTATGTCATCTTTCATAGATATCAATATTAGACATAAAATAATTTGTATAACTTAAATTTAATTTTTTTCTATGTCTTGAGAAAGTTGAATAATAAACTTTCTAAACCTGGTGCTTCTTGGAGATGTAATTCTTTGAAAGCTTTCTTAATTTCTGCTGGATTCCTTTAGAGTTTCTATTTATTCTAGAGTTGATTTTAGTAACAAATAGAAAATATTTAATTTAATCTAGGATTTCAATTTTATTTTTTAAGCTAAAAATCTTAATAATATTTCAATATTTCAATTTTGTGATTATTTAAAATTTTTCTGTATTAGTGTTTTCCCTTTCATATTTTACTTCTTTTTATATTTCCACATTCCTACCCCATTTTTCTTATGTCAGGCATTTTCATCGTTTATTGTTGTCATTAATTTAATGTCATTTTTGTTTTACATTTTTGATTTTGCACATAATTTGCTTTTTCCCTGTTTCCCAACTCCTTATTTTATTCATAATTTTGTCCCTTTTATTTTCATGTTTATTTCATCCTTTATTTTTTAAAATTTAAAGTAATTAATTATGTGTTTCCTAATAATTATAGAGTTTTAAGGCTAAGGCTTATTATGAATTGAGTTTTATCTATAATAAGTTTTGCTGGTACTTAGACATGTCTGGCTCTTTTATTCATTGTATTTTCTCCCTTAAAACTATGCCATATTTTTATATTTTTAACCTTCTCTTTAATTTACAATTATATTCTTTTTTTTGATGTTGACTATTTTATTTTTGATGATATTGTTATTTTTTGTGTGACAAAAAGAAGAGTTTGGACAATCTGTTCTCAAACTGCCCTTGTAATCCTCAAGTCCTGGGTACATGGCTAATCTGATATGCAACCATATAAAAGTATTTGTTGTTGTTGTTTTCTGTTTTTTTTTTTTTTTTGGTTTTTTTTTTTTTTTTTTTTTGGTACTGAGAATTGAACCGAGGGCACTTAACTACTGAGCCACATCCCTAGCCTTTTTAATTTTTTACTTTGAGACAGGGTTTTGCTAAGTTGCTGAAGGCCTTGTTAAAACTGAGGCTGGTCTCAAACTTGTGATCCACCTGCCTCAGGGTTCTGAGTCTCTGGGATTACAGGCATGCATCACCATACCTGGCTGTTTTATTTGGTTTTTAACATGAGACTATTGTTATAAATGCAGAAGAATGTAGCTTTAAAACCAATGCAGTGGATATGAAACTTAGAGTTTCAAACTCAGGTGTGCCCTACATGGAAAATTCTTTAAATTTGTGCATGAAAAAAAGTTATGCATCCCACCTTTCTAGTAACATTTGATCCAATCCATTTCTGATTTTTTTTCCCCTGTCGAATCCAGAGATTTCTTGGGTGTGTTGAAGCTCATTTATGTTTGTGTGCAAGTTAACTAGAGCTCAGAAGCTCCAGCCATCTGGATAGCACCAATTCTCCAGGGGAATTAATAGGTGCATCAGAGGGGGCTGGAATGTGTCCACCACTCTTTGGCTGAAGTGATCTTGAAGTCACTGGTGCATGTGTCCATCACAAGCACAGTCCCACTCCCATTATGGCTCCTGCTGTACTCTTCTGGGAGCTGTGACCACATTTCCCCATGCTCCTTTCATAGTACATGCACTATCACCCTTTGATGCAGCGATACATTTTGCTACTTAACCATGTAACCCCAGGAATGGGCACACACCAGCTCTCTTTCTCTATCTGCCAATCTCATGCCAGGCTTACAATCATGTTAAACTTCTAGATGCTCTTGCACACCCCCTTGGAGTTGGGCATATCTTTCACACCAAGAGACTTTATGACACTAACTCTCTAGCCCTTCCTCATGAAGATGAAATAAGCAGAAAACAAAGTTTTCATGCTCTAAGTCCCAGGAGAGAATAACAGTGGTCCTTTTTCAGTCTCATGTTCCCCAACATCAAGATAGAATTCACTCGGCCCATTCTCTCTTCCCAGACTTTCTTCTCCTTTTGCCTATCAAACTCTCTGTATCTAGTATTCTGTGCCCTATATTAAAAGGGATTCTAAGTCACCATGCAAATTTACAAATCTAACACTGGGGATTGGAAGTTGGAGTTGTGGATCGGTGCTAGAGTGCTTTACTGGCATGTGTGAGGCACTGGGTTCAAGAAGCATTGCATATAAATAAATAAATAAAGGTCAACAACTAAACATAAATAAATAAATAAATAAACTAATGGATGGTGTATATGTGCATTAGCTATAAATTATGCCAAAAGCTATCCCTTGTCTCTTTCTAGCAGGCAAGTAGGGGGAAATCTGCAATGTGCAGGTGAAAAAATACATGAATCCATGAATACATTGAAATATCATCCCATGCAAAGCAATATGCTAAAATAAACTTTCCCACCACCCTTATCCTTTTACTATTCCCAATCGGAATCACTTAGATTTGTGTTATGGTTAGGGTTGTGTAATCTCAGAGTTGAAGATGCTACAGATTTGGTACAGATATTTGGGTTGGTATTATATAGCTGATGGAGACCACATGATTGGGAGCCATGAGTTTAATCACAGTTTAATCACAGTTTTTAATTCAGTTTTTCATGAATTATCTTCAAGTTCCATGTCTGCTCATTCTCTGAGTATTCATGTGAATCTCGAATGATCTGTGTTTCTTGAAACTACAATAGGCATCTTCACTTAATTTCATTTCATAAGTAGATTTGGCTGTTTATTATTAATGGAACTTTTTCCATTCAAAGTTTCTGAGTGTACATCATATTCTTTTATGAGGCTTAACCCTATTTGATCTGGCATCCTTACACGTTGGGGACATTGGAAGAGTCAACTTTATTGTATGAGCTCTTATCTAAACTCTAAGGTAGATATTTATTTTTTAATCATAAAAATCACAGATCTGTATTCATTTAAACAATGCAGTCATGAATAAAGTCCTTATACTTGGATTTGGCATTAAGATGGAGTAAGAGAGTACCATGGAGTAACTTTGAAGAATGCCAATCATATGCATCACCTAGTATTTAGTACTGAATTCATATTTTGACTGGGTAGACTTAAGTGCTACAGGAAAATTTCCACACTAAACTAACCTCATCATTATACAGATATGCTCTTCTTGTAAACTTGACTTTAAGGTGAGAAAAAGGGAGTAATTAGATGGGTTTGCATGGTCATGGTTTGTTTATTTATTTATTTATTTAACATTTTTGTTGTTGCTGTTAATTAAAGATGATTCTTAGGATATAGAAAAGCTAATGTAAGAATAGTCTCTTCCAACACCACTTGGATTAATCTTCCTGTGGCAAACAAAGCTGAGCCAAACACCCCCCAGCCCTTCTGTTGTGCAGGGCTGATGTTCCTGGCTTTCCTTAAGGTACCAGATGGAAACTACTCTTGAGTTCCCCTGCGTGGTGACTCACTGGCTCATTATCCCACGGTCAGCTCATATATTTTTAACATAGTCATTTGATCAAGTGATTTCTTCAGCACATTTGCACCTGATGGGCCATTTTATTGACGCCCCATCTCATTTACTATCATGTGTAGTATTTAGCTGAGGAGGTGACTTCAATGCTTTGTGAATATTTTTCCTATGCAAAGGTGAGTACCTGTTCAAGGCTTCTAGTCACAGGAAAGAAGAATAAGGATTTTTCTTCTATACTCTCTAGAGATCTTGCAATATGCATTCCCTTAATGAAGCCAGACACATCCACTTTCTTTTGGCTTGTGCATGATCAGTCAAAGTGACTCAGCGCTGTAATTTTAATATGCCAATTATTTTCTAAAGAAAAACACAAGACTGCTTTGTATGCAAGAAAAGAATGTGTGTCTATTTCAGACATTGTAGATTCTTTGCACTGGGTTTTAATTCTTATTCTCTAAGAAAGCCATGGCCTTTACAAGGTAGCAGCTTTGGCATCCCTGGGAAAATTTGTGCTCCATTTATGAATTCTTTGTTATAAATCATTTTGTGCATTGTATGATCATTAGATGAGGTGAACTATATTTGAATAGGCAATTTTATGACCATAAGCAGAGGATAGCCCTTTGGCACATGTTAGTTTATGTTCAGGTTGATAGTACAGAGCTTTATAAAGAAAGAGATGAACCCGATTCAGACTTTAAAATACAGTACTCATTTATTGGCTCCTTTTACTACCATTTATGATCTCACCATTTTTAAAATAAAAAGAAATTTTCTGGATTATTTATTTTACTCAAAATATCATTTATGAGGCTTTGGGAAAAAAATTTAGTAAAAATCTCTCATAAAGCCATCTTCTACAAAGATAACATTGATAACCTTTTTACTTTCCATAGAGCTTGGCAGTCATGATTGGATATGAAATCTATTCTATTAGAGAAGGGTGATGTATTTGGTTAAGAATAAACATTGGGTTAGTGGTGTGGCTCAGAGGAAGAGCACTTGCCTAGCATGCATGAGATCCTGGGTTCAATCCCCAGCAAAACAAAACAAAACAAAGGATAAATTTATGATATGTACCTGGTTGGTTAAGTTGCTTTTAGGTATGTTTGGGCATGTTCTGTGTGCAATGGAACTAGAAGTGATATGTATGAAGGAAAAGGAACATATAAGCAAGAACAGACTGAACAGTATTCATGCCTTTGAGGCAATGGAGAAGCAAGCCATGAATCCAATATGCAGCTCAGTCTATTGAAGCTAAGATGAAACCAAGCAGGTACAGCTCCTTTGTCCTGGTCATGGGGCCCCTTTCTTAGAACAATTTTATTACAATGAGCGAAGCTATAGGCAATTGAACTAAACAGTAATTAGGGGAAAAGGTGTGTCTTATAAAGTTCCTGTGGAGGACAGGCTGTGTCCTCCATAATCAATAGAACAGTGGTTTTCTGCCTGTGCCTGACCCTGATTTACTCCATTTTAAAAAGTGGTAGATTGCTATGAGTTATTCCATTTTGAGTTTAAGTGCTGAGGTGGAATGACTTTATACCTTGTTTGTACAAGTAAACAACCACCATCTGCCTAGCACAACCATAAGACACAATCTGATAAATCAGTCATGCAAATAATAATGGCCACCTGTGAACTTATTGAATCAGAAGCACATGGATGCATGGATTTATCAAACTCATATCAGAAAACCCATGTCCATGAGTTTATTAAACATACCACATCACCAAATGAAGCAACTCCCTCACCTGAGACACAAAAAAGGAGGAGCACACTGAGACAAGACATGGTGGCACACTGACCCTGGCACCTGGTCTCTTGTCATGACCCTTGCTCAGGAAAATTGCCACGGGACAAATCTCTGTCTTCAGGCTTCAGCAAAGTGCAGTTTCTCCCTCCTGTGATGACAGTACACAGCTCACTCCAAACTGACATCTCAAGCTGACATTCCAAGCTGACACTCTGAAACTGCCAACCATCTGGACCCTGGTCTAGAATAAATTCTGTGCATTGACAGCTCTGTCCCCTGAACAAGTTCTTCAGCTGGTTCTGGTTCCTAATCTTATCTGACTGCCTACAGTGACCCTTAAGATTCTGTCTGCTTTCTGCCTGTGCTCTCAGTTCAGCTTTCTGGACCCCTGGGACCTTCCTAACTCTTCTTAGCCTGTCACCTATATGTACAATTGTGTAATGTGTGATGTGTGACTTGAACATTGAAGATATTGGCAGTTAAGATAGGAAGGAAAGAACCTGTGATTGCCCAGCTTCTGACTATCAGATGACGCGTGAGTATTCAGTGACCTGCAATCACTGAGAGTGGTGTAGCCTCTGAATTGAATGCTATCCAATGAGTTCTGATATGTGGAATACATGAACATGTTTGGTCTGTGTTAATGGAATAGCTCCCTCATGACACTCTGCTAGAGGAAAACCAGGGAAGGAGCTTCAGAGGACTTTATCAACAGGAAAGGCAGAGATCATGATGGGAACGGACCTGTGTTCCAAGGGGAAAGGATTTTACTGAGCCAGCCGACTGCAGGGGCAGATCTGTGCAGTTCTCAAAGGTGTGAACTCTGAATTTGGATACCCTGGATTCATATCCTGAAAGGGCAACTAACCTAGCCTATTAGTTTTCTGCGTGGTAAAATGGGAATGGTAAAAGTTACGGTGAAGATTATGAGAATAAAATGATAAAAAAATGCTGAAAACAGCACTTTACTTGTTCCATAGTAAAGCAACTCAATAAATATTAGCTATTATCATCCCTCAGTGACTTGATCAGGCTCAGTATAAACAAACTGGGTGTTGAAGCAGCATTGTCTTCACTATTGCTCCATGGAAGAAACCTGAGGATTAAGACACTCAAATGGATCCTCCTGGTGGGTCTTATGAAGCAAAAGACTTGGATTACTCACAATTTTGATGATGACATTTTCATTTTGATGACACTTTCTGCTTTTTAGAAAAAATTTTTGGTTCTTTTTCTTTGCCTAAAGGGTTAGGATAGGAAGATGAGAGTCAACACATGTATATTTTTACATTGTGCTCTTCAAACATGTATGTGATTTGATTCTTGATTTTTTTAATCTAATATTATAATAAACATTTTCCGGTTATACTTTTTCATAATGTTCATCATGTTAATTCTTAATTAATATTCATCTCTGAGTATTAATGTGTTTAACATTAATATCTGGATAATAGTCCTTTGTATGATCATGTAATTAAATATTGCCCACTGTTGGAAATTCTATGGATTTTGATATTTTGATGTTAAAAGCAATGTGTCAACAAACACTTCTTATTCATTTAATTCTTCAGCAACTACTGATTGAGTACCTACAATATTCCAGGTACTATGGGAGGTATTGGGAATAGTAATGGACTCAACATGAGTTCTGATCAACATCTGTGGTCTTCATTATGATTCATTGCTGGAAATAGAGTTTCCAGTTCAGAAAGAACAATCATCTTGAGTTTTTTTCATACCCTTTGCCACATAGCTATCTAGAAATAAGCCAATTTAACATCCTCAGTAATTGATCACGTAATCTTGAGTCAAAAACAGTATTTCTCAGGAATTTACACAAGTCTAAAAACATCTCCACCCACTGGAGAAAGCAGATGGAGACTTGGTTCTGAGAGGCAGATTTTTCTTTCTACCTTAGGAACCACGACTGTGGTGAATATACCACGTCAACTTATTTAACATGGAAAAATCCTTGTAAAAGGTGGGAAATGAGAATGGGAGAGGTGGAGAAAGAATAAGACCTGTGCTATTCATAAATTCAGTGACACCTTTTATAAAACACAAATTGTTACATTTTGAAAAGAGGCATGATTTGAGAATAAGTATTAAAAAGATGGAGTGATAAGAATAATAGTGGAATTGCATAAATTTCAATCTGCCCCTTTACCTTAAACTAGTAGATATGTGGTGACAATATGCATCAAAGATTGGTCACACTGTAAGAGGAGAAATGGAATGATAGTTGCCAGCAATGCTTTGAAACTCAATAGACATTAGAAAGTGATGAATGTACAGCTTGGTCCACTGATTAAGTTATAAACCTTGTTCCAATGTGCTTTTTATTAAAATGAAAATCTTTCTTTCCATCAATAGACCCATAAATTAATTCTTGTCCCTCTTCTTATAAAGGAGCTATCTGTTCATCATTTAAAACAAGGTCACCAAAAGGAATTCAAAAATTTATCTTGAAGAATAGCTCCTTGGCATTTTAGAATTTTTTATCCATGGCAAATGACCCCCATGACTGAAGCCAGTAAGCAGAGTAGGTTCTGAAGAGGACGATTGGTTGGTACCCTCCTTGGGGGTCCATATGGAAGACACTGAGAGGAGGTAAGTACAACATCAGGTGAGTCTGCTTCCAGTAGAAGCCTGCCAACAAGGCCAGAGGCAGGATTCCTATTTCTGGAATGATCACTGTCTTCAGAACATCCTTTCTCTTAGGACTACTACTACTATTACTACCAATAACAGTAGATACCATTTGTTAAGCTGCTGCTATATTTTGGGCACTTTGCAAAATCTTGCATATGCTAACATTATAGCTTACCAAAGGCCAGGTGTAGGATATTTTATTGCTCTCCTTACAAGCAAAGAAACCAAGGCTCAAAGAGACTCAACTATCTATCCAAGGTCACACAACTTTGGCAAATGAAGGTATGCAAACTCAGAACTTCTTTAAGATCTATTAACAGGACAGTTTCTGCATCAACACCCTCTGGCATCGCTGGAGGCCTCAGCCTGGTTTGCAGAGGTTGGTAGCGTGTGACCTCTGCTGGGCTGTGGAATACTCCTTCTCCAGTGCCCTGCACATTAAGGGAGAGGCATTTTATGCATGGGATTTGTAAGAAAGGAGATAACTCACTATTTTCATGACCTCTCTGATAGTTCAAATGGTAGAGTGTGCAAGTATTTTCAACAACAGTACTGTATTTATGGAAACCACTGCTGCTATGAACATAGCAAGCCACTGAACAGGAAGAAGCAACTGCTACAAATCTAATTGCAAAACCATGCCTTGCTGCCTCCTCAAGTCTCTCATCTGTAGTTGCACCACTTGTCAAAATGAATACAGGCAAATCTGAGTCAAGAAATTCATTTTAATGACACTTTCTGCTTTTTAGAAATCAGCAAATATATGAAAAAATGCTCAATATCTCTAGTAATTAGAGAAATGCAAATCAAAACTACTCTAAGATTTCATCTCATGCCAGTCAGAATGGCAATTATCAAGAATTAAAGCAACAATAAAGGAAGGAGACCCTCATTGTTATACAAAATTACATATAAGAGGAAGTGAAGGGAAAGGGAAAAAAACAAGAGAGAGAAATGAATTACAGTAGATGGGGTAGGGAGAGAAGATGGGAGGGGAGGGGAGGGGAGGGGAGAGGGGATAGTAGAGGATATGCAGGGCAGCAGAATACAACAGACACTAGTATGGCAGTATGTAAAAAAGTGGATGCGGAACCGATGTGAATCTGCAATATGTATACGGGGTAAAAATGGGAGTTCATAATCTGCTTGAATCAAATGTATGAAATATGATATGTCAAGAGCTTTGTAATGTTTGAACAACTAATAATAAAAAAAGTTAAAAAAATTACCAGCTTTTTTAAAAATTTTTATTTTATTTTTTATTGGTTGTTCATAACATTACAAAGCTCTTGACATATCATATTTCATACATTAGAATCAAGTGGGTTATGAACTCCCATTTTTACCCTAAATACAGATTGCAGAATCGCATCGGTTACACATCCACATTTTTACATACTGCCATATTAGTGACTGTTGTATTTTGCTACCTTTCCTATCCTCTACTATCCCCCCTCCCCTCCCCTCCCATCTTCTCTCTCTACCCAATCTACTGTAATTCATTTCTCTCCTTGTTTATTTTCCCATTCCCCTCACAACCTCTTATATGTAATTTTGTATAGCAATGAGGGTCTCCCTCCATTTCCATGCAATTTCCCTTTTCTCTCCCTTTCCCTCCCACCTCATGTCTCTGTTTAATGTTAATCTTTTCTTCCTGCTCTTCCTCCCTACTCTGTTCTTAGTTGCTCTCATTATATCAAAGAAGACATTTGGTATTTGTTTTTTAGGGATTGGCTAGCTTCACTAAGCATAATCTGCTCTAGTGCCATCCATTTCCCTGCAAATTCCATGATTTTGTCATTTTTTAGTGCTGCGTACTACTCCATGGTGTATAAATGCCACATTTTTTTAATCCATTCATCTATTGAAGGGCATGTGGGTTGGTTCCACAGTCTAGCAATTGTGAATTGTGCTGCTATGAACATCAATGTGGCAGTATCCCTGTAGTGTGCTCTTTTAAGGTCTTCAGGGAATAGTCTGAGAAGGGCAATAGCTGGGTCAAATGGTGGTTCCATTCCCAGCTTTCCCAGGAATCTCCTTACTGCTTTCCAAATTGGCCGTACCCGTTTGCAGTCCCACCAGCAATGTACAAGAGTACCCTTTTCCCCACATCCTCGCCAGCACTTGTTGTTTGACTTCATAGTGGCTGCCAATCTTACTGGGGTGAGATGGTATCTTAGGGTGGTTTTGATTTGCATTTCCTTGACTGCTAGAGATGGTGAGCATTTTTTCATGTACTTGTTGATTGATTGTATGTCCTCCTCTGTGAAGTGTTTGTTCATGTCTTTGGCCCATTTGTTGATTGGGTTATTTGTTTTCTTATTGTCTAATTTTTTGAGTTCTTTGTATACTCTGGATATTAGGGCTCTATCTATATTACCAGCCTTAAAAAAATAAAAAGTAAAATAAAATAAAATAAAATAAATAAAGCAACAATAAGTGCTGGAGAGGATGTGGAGAAACAGGTACACTCATACATTGCTGGTGGCACTGCTAATTAGTTCAACTGCTTTGGAAAGCAGTGTGGAGATTCCTCAAAAAACTTGGAATGGAACCACCATTTGACCCAGCTATCCCACTCCTCAATCTATACTCAAAGGACTTAAAATCAGCATACTGTAGTGACACAGCCACATCAATGTTTATAGCAGCTTAATTCACAATAGCTAAACTATGAAACCAACCTAGATGCCCTTCAATAGATGATTGGATAAAGAAAATGTGGTGTACATACATAATTGAATATTACTCAGCCTTAAAATAGAATAAAATTATGGCATTTTCAGGTAAATGGATGGGGTCAGAGAATATCATGCTAAGCAAAGTAAGCCAATTTCAAAAAACCAAAAGCCAAATATTTTCTCTGATAAATGGATGTTGACCCATAATGGGGCAAGGGTGTTTGTGGGGAGAATGAAGGAACTTTGATTGGGCAAAGGAGAGGGAAGGAAGGGAAGGGGGCATGGGGGCAGGAAGGATGGTGGAATGAGATGAACATCATTACTCTATGTACATGTGTGACTGCACATGTGGTGCGACTCTATATTGTGTACAACCAGAAAAATGAAAAGTTGTGTTCCATTTGCATACAATGAATCGAAATGCATTCTGCTGTCATGTATAACTAATTTAGAACAAATAAAATAAAAAAAAATAAATTCAAAATATCCAAGACTAGGAGCAGGTTCAGAGGACTGGGTGAATGCCATTGAGTTCGTTCCTGAGCAACCCTACTGTGGCCGTACCACCCCTTCCTGCACTGAAGCGCCCCTGCAGGGCTCAGTGACCAAGGAAGAATCAGAGAAAGAGCAAACTGCAGTGGAAAGTAAGAAGCAGCTTTGCCCCTGTGCTTCAGTGGGAGAATGCTACTATGGGGAGAACTGTGTTTATCTCCATGGAGACTCAGATGACATGATGGGCTGCAGGTCCTCCACTGGATGGATGCAGCTCAGAGGACACAGCACATCAAATCTTGCATTGTGGCTCACAAGAAGGACATGGAGCTGTCTCTTGCTGTGTAGAGCAGTGAAGATGTGCTGTGTGGGGTCTTCATGGAGGTGCTCTCTGAGAAAGCCCACCCCAGCAAGCACCGCTTTGGGATCCTCTGCAACTGCAAACACACCTACCGTTTCAAGTGCATTCTCAAGTGGAGGAGTGCTGAGCAATATCAAAAAGTCCCACACGGAATGCTGGATCACATCTAACTTTGTCATTCCAAGTGAACACCGGGTGGTGGAAAAAAGAAGAGAAACAGAAACTCATTCAGAAATACAAATACAAAGAGCAACAAAGCATGCAGGTATTTGATGAAGGATGCGTCCATTTGGAGGGAACTGTCTTAACAAGCATGTGTACCCTGATGGCAGTAGAGAGGAGTCACAGAGACAGAAAGTGGGAACATCAAGTGCATACCGGACCCAAAGAAGGAACCACTCTGGGAGTTCATTGAGGAAAGAGAGAACAGCAACCCCTTTGACAATGATGAAGAGGAGGTTTTCACCTTCCAGTTGGGTGAGATGTTGCTTATGCTTTTGGCTGCAGGTGGGGACGACAAGCTGATAGACTCCAAGGACAAGTGGGACTTGTTTCACAATGAGCTGGAAGATTTTTATGACACCTATAGCAGCTTTTCGAGGCATGGGAACTGGTCTGCGAGCCTCAGACAGTAGCTGTCATCTGTGTGGCAGGGCAAGGCGTGTTGGTCTCCTAGGCAGGACTCCCCACTCCAGGTGCTGTTGTGATCACTTACCCAGGGCTTGCAGCTCCCCTCTCCTTCCCCCAAGGAGTGTCTGTTTTCTCTGTTTCAAAAAGTTACAAAAATAAATCTTAAAGTCAGTTTTTTTGTAACATGAATTTATCTGTCTGCACAGGTTTGTTGTGTCATCTGTTTTCAGCCAGGTTGTGTCTATGGACTTTCTGCACTCATTTCCAGGACCTCAGGTTCAGAAGCAAAAGTACCAGCCATGCTTTGGGGTCCAAGAGTAGGGGTGATGGGTGAAGGGACCTAAGCTGGCTGGCAAGTAGCCTTCTGCAGATGTAGGAGGTGGGTCCTGGAGGGTTCTGGTAAAATGTGCACATCTGTGTTTTATCAGTTCTCTCCCTTACAATCCCCTCCATGTGTGCTTGTCCTGTGGTTTTGGTCTCTTGTTTAATTGAACACAAGGAGTACTACTGGGTAATGAGAACCAGGTGTTAATGTATTGAGTCTAACACGCTAGGAACATTTGAAAGAACACACATGAAAGCTACAGTGGCACACCATCGGTGCAGGATTGGCACTTGACTCCCAAGGGCTTGGTATAAGCATGAGAGTGTGAGAAGCTTTCTATCCCTGCATGGATGCATTATTTTTAGCCCTAGTGGACAAACTTGGTTTAGTGGTTTCAGCCTCATGTGGCAGATAGATCTTAAAGGGCAAAGCAGTATTTTGGTGGTAGTTACGATAGCAGTGCTACCTCTGTCTATATGCTAGAGAAATGGGGTCAGCCATAGTGGATAAATGACTGATTATCCCATGTATCAACACAGAGTGGGTCTTGGATACAGTTTTATTTAATGTTTCATGGTGTAGCTTTTCCAGTCCAGGCACTTTTGGAAAAACTTTATCCTCATTTGAGGGGTTCTTTTGTCAGGTTTTTGTGTGTGTTTTTATGGGTATTGCTTCTTTCCACCCCTGAGCTTTGCAGGTAGACAGAAGTCATTCAGAACTATGTTCTATGGTGTTTAATGTAGGTCAATAATTTGTTTACAGTAATAAGTCACTCTTTTTTCCACTAAAGGTGAAGGCATGGTCATCCACAAGACAAGCTGAATTTAAGTTGTTAGAAGAATTCCTTGATGGGAAAGTTTACCTTTGCATTTTATTGCTTTGTTTTATGAAAATGACTTGGGAGATGCTTCCTGATTTTTCCATCTACTGCTTTGGTTCCTTGGATTCCACCTATTCTTTCACTTTAAGAAAAAAACAAGCAATTTTTGCAGAGCTCTCTGTGTTTTGCAGCTGTCCTTTTGTAAGAAGCACTTTTCCCAAATAAAATAAACAAACAAAAAGATCGATTAACAAAGTGTTGCTCAATAATTCAGCTGGAGTACAACAGAAGAGTCCAGGTTGCAGGAGCATCCACAAAATGACTTAATGCTAAACGGATGAGTTCTGGCTTAGGAATCCTTAAATTTCCATCACCTCAGAATAAAATTAATCCCAGACTTTAAGAAACTCATAAGGATGAAATCTTACTGTAAAGAGTAAAACACATCAAAGGCAAACCCTGAGTCTCTGGGTTCTATAGAAAGAGTCATGCTCTAGGTACAGTTTCCCCCCCCCCTTTTAATTAAAATTCCTTTAGTCTTAACTGGTTTGAGTTGATTTTGTCTTCTCGCTTAAACTACTTGAAAAAGAGACCAACCAAGACAAGCCAAATTCAATTCCAAGTTTTCTCCAAGTAACAACTCTGAAGATTCTGAGAAACTCTGAAGTTTCAGAAAACAATCAAAGATCCCTTTGAAAAACCAGGCAGAGGGTACTGTATCTCCTTAAGAACCACTCAATGCAGAGAGGCCCAAGCAAAGCCAGTTTTGTTAAAGGAAGGCTCATTTCTCCCTCCTTGTCTAAGTGCTGTCTGAATTCTGTATGAGCACGTAAATTGACCTCACTCACTCAAAGTGGAAATCAGTGTTAATTAATGCCCACTTGTGTTTCATATATATTGACCATTAGCAAATACTGACTTCCATTTTGGGAGATGTGAAATACAAATACTGAGAGTATTTAGAATTTTTATGGCAATTGGTCATTGCCACAAGTTATGGCTAACTATTGCCGTGAATTATTGTGTAACAAAATGCTCTAAAACACAGTAGTCTAAAATGAAAATTTATTATCCTCTATTATGGTTGTGCAGGTTGCTGGGCTCAGCTGGGTATTTCTCACGTGAGGTCTATCATGTTTGCTGTCAGGTGGCATCTGCAGATGGATTTATCTTCAGGCTCACTGGACAAGAGTTCCAAAATGTTTTTCATTCATATATCTGGCACCTCGTCTGGCATGGCTGGCACTGCTGAAGGCTGAATGGACATCTGTTTCCAAGCAGCCTCTCCAAATGGACTGCTCAGACTTTTTCTCAGTGTGGTGGTCTCACACGGTAGCCAGACTTCTAACTGGTGGCTGGCTTCTCCCAGAGAACATGTGCTTATGATAGAGGTGGGAACTGCAGGGCTTCTTATGACTTAGCCTCAGAAGTCACAGTGTCACTGCTGTCACATTCTCTTGCTCACATGTGTCAGAGGTCCAATCCAATTGCAAGGGGAGAGGGCCACATAAGGACAGAATTACTAGAAAATGCCATTCATCCATATAGGTCATTTTTGGAAACTAGTTACCACGCCATGATATTCATATGCCTTGTTAGTAGTCTCGCTTTTGTTCAACTGGGTATAAACCAGCTCAGTTGAACTCAGATGGAGATATGCACATGGCTCTTAGCCTACCTATTACTCGTAAGGATCACAAATCACCTCAAATAGTGTGATAACCACTTAACCGCTTCATCCCTCCTTCTGCCCTCCTATCCTTATCCCCATAACTACACTCAGCATTGGTTTTCAACCCCAATACATTCATGTGATTCTTATGCATGAAATTATCTTTTTCTCCAGAAACTCCCTGGAAGCAGATCCTTCTCTGTTTGATATCAAACTAAGTATTCTTCATATACTCCTCCTCAGCATGACACTCTTCTTAGGTTGGCTTTGGTGCAAAGTATCTTCAGCCAAGCCCTGTTCTATAGTAGCACTCATTCAGTATTCTACCCACAGACTCCTGAGGTTTTGGCTCATTTCGGCCTCAAGAAATTTGCCTTTTAAAAACAAAATCCTCGAAGGGACACTCCACTAAGGCAACCAGCGGCCACCATCTTGGAGAGCTAAAGTATCCACCGCCACTCTCAGACAGATTGCAACAACAAAACAGGTGTGTGTCACTCAGTTCAGCCCCCATACATAGGGGGATTTCGCATAAAATCTCTCCTAGACTTTCAGGGGAAGGGAGTATCACAGTGAGCCTGCATAAAGACTAAAGGAGAACTAGAGGCACCTGACCTTCAACCCCCCCTCCCATCAGCAGCCAAAAAAAACCTGTCTAGCCAGCACTGGGGGAGGGGCAAGCAGAAAAAATCAAAACCATAGAGTGCCAGGGATCCCAAAAGCCAACAGTGTGACCCTGGAGATCCAGGCTGTCTGATTGGCGCGGCCTGCCCCACGGCTACAGAAGGCGTGGCGCTGCAGAGAAGGGATTAACTGGTAAGCAGGGAGATAAGTGGCTGCGAAACGGTGGTATCCCACCAGCCAAGCCCACACTGACCCCCGGGCTGAGTTCGGGATTGCAGACGGGGAAGGAAGCGGTACAGCCCCATCCCCTACAAGGGACACTCCACTAAGGCAACCAGCGGCCACCATCTTGGAGAGCTGAAGTATCCACCGCCACTCTCCGACAGATTGCAACAACAAAACAGGAGAAACCAAGACTAGCAGGAGAAACCAGGAGACTAGAGGCAAGGCCCTCGCAACTGGGCAGCTATAAACTGAAGGCCCGCCGGCGACAGTTCACCCACTGCCCGCGTAACTGGGCGGTAGGAGAACGCCCACCCGCTGGCGACTGATCACCTGCCCGCGGCCTGTGATACTGGGTGGCTGGAGACTGCCCGCCTGCCGCGACCGGGAGCTGAAACCAAACAGAGACAGTCCAGTCACACCCCCCCATTAGGGCACCCTGGCAAGGAGACTGGGGCCCGTCATAGCAGAGTAGTGTCGTCACTGGAGCTCGGACGTCAGAATTCCTTCCCAGCGGAATCCACGTTAGCAGGCATAGTTTAACAACACAAAGGAGAGACATCAGAGTAATACGGAAACAAAACAAATCTATAGAAGAGAGCAGAAACACGACAATCAAAAAGAGCTGGAAAGTAACGTGGACAACATGAGAAAACAAGGGAAAAAAGGATTACAAACAATGTAAGACAACTCAATTCTACAGGAGGACATAGAAACATCAGAAACAGGGATAGGGAAAGAACTCAAGGCATACCTAACTCGAATGGAAAGGAATATTAGAGAAGACATGAGACAGCAAGTCCAAGAAATAAAAGTATATTTTGAAAATGAATTAAACAAACAAATTCAAATGGCAAAGAACGAGCTCTACCAGGAGATAGAGATCTTAAAAAAAATCAAACAATTATCCTAGAATTGCAGGAAACTATAAACCAAATTAAAAACTCAAACGAGAATATTACAAATAGACTTGATCAAGTAGAAGTCAGAACATCAGATAATGAAGACAAGGTTTATCAACTTGAAAAGAATATAGTCAACACAAAAAAGATGCTTAAATCCCACGAGCAATCTATTCAAGAGATATGGGATGTCATAAAAAAACCAAATCTGAGAGTCATAGGGATAGAAGAAGGCACAGAGATTCAAACCAAAGGAATGGACAACATATTAAATGAAATAATTCTAGAAAACTTCCCAGAGATGAAAGATGGAAAGGATTGCCAAATCCTGGAAGCCTACAGGACCCCAAACATCCAAAACCATAATAGACCAACTCCAAGACATATAATTATGAAGATAGCCAACATACAGAATAAGGAGAGAATATTAAAAGCTACGAGAGAAAAGAGGCAGATTACATTCAGGGGTAAACCAATTAGGTTAACAACCGATTTCTTATCACAAACGTTGAAAGCGAGAAGATCCTGGAATAATGTATTTCAAATGCTGAAAAATAATGGATTCCAACCAAGAATACTATATCCAGCAAAATTGAGCTTCAAATTTGACAATGAAATTAAAATCTTCCACGATAAACAAAAGCTAAAAGAATTTGCAGCAAGAAAACCAGCTCTGCAAAGCATTTTGCACAAAACACTACAAGAAGAGGAATTGAAAAATAGTGCCCAAAACTAACAGCAGGAGGTATCTCAGTAAAGGGGGAGGAAAATAACCAAAAAGCAAAACTAGCCAAACTAAAATAAATAAATAAAGAAGCATGACTGGAAGTACAAATCATATCTCAATTGTAACCTTAAATGTTAATGGCCTAAACTCACCAATCAAGAGACATAGGCTAGTAACCTGGATCAAAAAAACAAATCCAACAATATGCTGCCTTCAAGAGACTCATATGATAGGAAAAGACATACACAGGCTGAAGGTAAAAGGTTGGGAAAAATCATACCACTCACATGGCCCTCGGAAGCAAGCAGGAGTGGCCATACTCATATCGAATAAAATCAACTTCAAACCTAAGTTAATCAAGAAGGATAAAGAAGGTCACTATATACTGTTAAAAGGAACCATCCACCAACAAGACATAACAATCATCAATTTGTATGCACCAAACAATGGAGCTGCAACGTTCATAAAACAAACTCTCCTCAAGTTCAAGAGTCAAATAGACCACAACACAATAATTATGGGTGACTTCAACACACTGCTCTCGCCATTAGACAGATCCTCTAGACAAAAGCTGAATAAAGAAACTATAGAACTCAACAGCACAATCAATAACCTAGACTTAAGCGACATATATAGAATATATCAACCATCATCAAGTGGATACACGTTCTTCTCAGCAGCACATGGATCCTACTCAAAGATAGACCATATATTATGCCATAAGGCAACTCTTAGTAAATATAAAGGCGTGGAGATAATACCATGCACCATATCTGATCATAATGGAATGAAATTGGAAATCAATGATAAAAGAAGGAAGGAAAAATCCTACATCACATGGAAAATGAACAATATGTTATTGAATGATCAATGGGTTATAGAAGACATAAAGGAGGAGATGAAAAAATTCTTAGAATCAAATGATAACACAGACACAACATACCGGAATCTATGGGACACAATGAAAGCAGTTTTAAGAGGGAAATTCATTTCTTGGAGTTCTTACCTCAAAAAAAGAAAAAAACAACAAATAAATGAACTCACGCAACACCTCAAAAACCTAGAAAAGGAAGAGCAAAACAACAGCAAATGTAGTAGAAGACAAGAAATAATTAAAATTAGAGCAGAAATCAATGAAATTGAAACAAAAGAAACCTTTGAAAAAATTGATAAAACTAAAAGTTGGTTCTTTGAAAAAATAAATAAGATAGACAAGCCCTTAGCCATGCTAATGAAAAGAAGAAGAGAGAGAACTCAAATTACTAACACATGGGATGAAAAAGGCAATATCACAACAGACACTACAGAAATACAGAAGATAATTAGAAAGTATTTTGAAACCCTATATTCCAATAAAATAGAAGATAATGAAGATATCGATAAATTTCTTAAGGCATATGATTTGCCCAGATTGAGACAGGAAGACACACACAATTTAAACAGACCAATAACAAAAGAAGAAATAGAAGAAGCCATCAAAGGACTACCAACCAAGAAAAGCCCTGGACCGGATGGGTATACAGCGGAGTTCTACAAAACCTTCAAAGAAGAATTAATACCAATACTTTTCAAGCTATTTCAAGAAATAGAAAAAGAAGGAGCTCTTCCAAATTCATTCTATGAGGCCAACATCACTTTGATCCCAAAACCAGACAAAGATACTTCAAAGAAAGAAAACTACAGACCAATATGTCTAATGAACTTGGATGCAAAAATTCTCAATAAAATTCTGGCGAATCGAATACAAAAACATATCAGAAAACTTGTGCACCATGATCAAGTAGGATTCATTCCTGGGATGCAAGGATGGTTCAATATACGGAAATCAATAAATGCTATTCACCACATCAATAGACTTAAAGACAAGAACCACATGATCATCTCGATGGATGCAGAAAAAGCATTTGACAAAGTACAGCATCCCTTTATGTTCAAAACATTAGAAAAACTAGGGATAACAGGAATTTACCTCAACATTGTAAAAGCTATATATGCTAAACCTCAGGCTAGCATCATCCTAAACGGAGAAAAACTGAAGGCATTTCCTCTAAAATCTGGAACAAGACAGGGATGCCCTCTATCACCACTTCTATTCAATTTAGTTCTCAAAGTACTAGCCAGAGCAATTAGACAGACAAAAGAAATTAAAGGCATAAAAATAGGAAAAGAAGAAATTAAACTATCGCTATTTGCGGATGACATGATAATATACTTAACAGACCCAAAAGAGTCTACAAAGAAGCTGCTAGAGTTAATAAATGAATTCAGCAAAGTGGCAGGTTATAAAATCAACATGCATAAATCAAAGGCATTCCTGTATATCAGCAACAAAACCTCTGAAATGGAAATAAGGAAAACAACTCCATTTACAATATCCTCAAAGAAAATAAGATACTTGGGAATCAACCTAACAAAAGAGGTGAAAGATTTATACAATGAAAACTACAGAACCCTAAAGAGAGAAGTAGAAGAAGATCTCAGAAGATGGAAAAATGTACCCTGTTCATGGATAGGCAGAACTAACATCATCAAAATGGCGATATTACCCAAAGTTCTCTACAGGTTTAATGCGATGCCAATCAAAATCCCAACGGCATTTCTTGTAGAAATAGACAAAGCAATCATGAAATTCATATGGAAAAACAAAAGACCCAGAATAGCAAAGGCAATTCTAAGCAGGAAGTGTGAATCTGGAGGTATAGCGATACCAGAGGTCAAACTGTACTACAAAGCAATAGTAACAAAACAGCATGGTACTGGTACCAAAACAGGCAGGTGGACCAATGGTACAGAATAGAAGACACAGAGACTAATCCACAAAGTTACAACTATCTTATATTTGATAAAGGGGCTAAAAGCATGCAATGGAGGAAGGATAGCATCTTCAACAAATGGTGCTGGGAAAATTGGAAATCCATATGCAACAAAATGAAATTGAATCCCTTTCTCTCGCCATCCACAAAAATTAACTCCAAATGGATCAGGGAGCTAGATATCAAATCAGAGACACTGCGTCTGATAGAAGAAAAAGTTGGCTACGATCTACATATTGTGGGGTCGGGCTCCAAATTCCTTAATAGGACACCCATAGCACAAGAGTTAACAACAAGAATAAACAAATGGGACTTACTTAAACTAAAAAGTTTTTTCTCAGCAAGAGAAACAATAAAAGAGGTAAATAGAGAGCCTACATCCTGGGAACAAATTTTTACCCCCCACACCTCCAATAGAGCCCTAATATCCAGAATGTACAAAGAACTCAAAAAATTAAACAATAAGATAACAAATAACCCAATTAACAAATGGGCCAAGGACCTGAACAGACACTTCTCAGAGGAGGACATACAATCAATCAACAAGTACATGAAAAAATGCTCACCATCTCTAGCAATCAGAGAAATACAAATCAAAACCACCCTAAGATACCATCTCACTCCAGTAAGATTGGCAGCCATTATTAAGTCAAACAACAATAAGTGTTGGCGGGGATGTGGGGAAAAGGGTACACTTGTACACTGCTGGTGGGGCTGCAAAATGGTGAGGCCAATTTGGAAAGCAGTATGGAGATTCCTGGGAAAGCTGGGAATGGATCCACCATTTGACCCAGCTATCGCACTTCTTGGACTATTCCCTGAGGACCTTAAAAAAGCGCTCTATAGGGATATGGCTGCATCAATGATTATAGTGGCACAATTCACAATAGCTAGACTGTGGAACCAATCTAGATGCCCCTCAATAGATGAATGGATAAAAAAAATGTGGCATCTATACACAATGGAGTATTATGCAGCACTAAGAAATGACAAAATCATAGAATTTGCAGGGAAATGGATGGCATTAGAGCACATTATGCTAAGCGAAGCTAGCCAAGCCCTAAAAAACAAATGCCAAATATCTGCTTTGTTATAAAGAGAACAACTAAGAACAGAACAGGAAGGAAGAACATGAGGAAAAGACTACAGTAAACAAAGATGAATGGGGGGAGAGAAACGGAGAGAGAAGGGAAAGCACATGAAAATAGTAGGAGACCTTCAATGATACATAGAATTATAAGAGGTTATGAGGGGCAAGGGGGCGGGAAAAAAAGGGAGAGAATTGAACAACAGCAGGGGAGGTAGAGAGGGAAGATGGGAGGGGAGGGAAGGGGAGGGGGATAGTAGGGGATAGGAAAGGTAGCAGAATACAACAGTCACTAATATGGCATTATGTAAAAATGTGAATATGTAACAGATGTGATTCTGCAATCTGTATTTGGGGTGAAAATGGGAGTTCAAAACACAATTTGAGTCAAATGTATGAAAGATGATATATCATGAGCTATGTAATGCTTTAAATAATCAATAAAAAAAACAAAATCCTCACAATTGACAATAGAAAAGAAACAGCCTTCTCTAATATCATCAGTTCTATTTTTCTCTCTTGTTACATAGGGATTTGAGGATATAGAGCTCTCTATTTAAAAAAAACACATTTTTTTTATTATGGGAAGTTTCAGATATATACAACAGAACAATAAAACCGCCTTTTTCATTGTCCAGTTTCAGCAATCATCTGGATATTTGCCACTTATTTTTAAGAAAACTTCATAGTCAGCTTATGTTGGGTTGGAAGATGGAGACACAATCAAATTGCTGAATACCATTCTCACTTCCCAGTATTTCCAACTCTTTAATTTGATGATGATTTCTCTTTCATTTTATCTGGTCACAGCACAATAAAAGTGTTTTGAAATGAATACACGCACATGGAAAGAGGCAAAATTCCTATCCAGGAATCAATTCAGCACATCATTTCGTAAATATGGGTTTTAAAAAAGATGTTAATGCGGGCGTGAGGTTTATGGTTCAGCGGTAGAGTGCTTGCTAAGCATGCACAAAGTCCAAGGTTCAATACCCAGCACAGAAACAACAACAACAACAAAACAAGATGAGAGTGTAAACGTGATGCCACAATCAGAAAGGTATAGTGTTGCTGAGAACAATTTCTGGAACCCAGATATGAAACACCTACATCAGAGGAAACACCCCTGACCCTCACTCTAACTATACTAGCTGTATTTCTCAATGCACAAAGCTTTGGTAGGTTCAAGCAAACAAACAAACAAACAACAAATACTTGAAATGTGAAGCCACTAGTGATCCTTTTACAAAGCAAAATGACTTTCTGTAAGTGATTCTTAGATAAAAACATTTTAAACAATTTGTTTCTCTAAGGCAAATGTTCATGTATTCGAGAGTAAAAGGAACCCTTGGGGAGAACACATTGTCCCTCTTCAAATATCTCAAGAACTGTCCTACAGAAGAGATACTATACTTATCCACTCTTATCCCTGAGGTCAGAGCTGGGGCAAATGGGTAGATACTGCTAGCAGGTGGACTTCATATCAACTTAACAAAAACAAACCAAAACAACAAGTTCTGCATTTTTCCAAAGTGAAGAGCGTTTTCATTTTTACAAAATGAAGTCAGAGAGCTTCTAGTCATGAACAACATAGTTAAGCATAGGTTGAATAACTTCCCCCTGTTTTATTGTCATGTGTATCTGAAATTTCTTATAATAAAAAATGCCATTTTTTTCAATAGAGAGCTATGTGTCCTCAAACCCTATGTAACACAATAAAAACAATACTAATAATATTAAAGAAGGCCATTTCTTTACTATTGTCAATTGTGAGGATTTTCTTTTTTTAAAGGCATGGTGGATACAGGTGGAAGAAGAATTCCTATAGTACCTAAGCTTTGTGTGTGTGCACATGCATGCGAGTAAATTTGTGTATTCACAACAAACTTCAAAGTCATAAGGCAGAAATTAACGGAAAGCTTAGGAGTCTGTGGGTGAAATGATAAGTGCTATTGTAGAACAAGGCTTGGCTGAAGACACTTTACAACAAAGTTAACCTAAGAAGAGGGTCATGCAGAGGGGGGTATATGAAGAATACTTAGTTTGATTGAGATCAAACACGTGTAACTAAAGAAGGATCTGCTTCCATGGAGTTTCTGGAGAAAAAGATAATTTCATGCATGAGAACCACATGAATGTATTGGAGTGGGAAACCAATGCTGAGTGTAGTTATGGGAATGAGGACAGTAGGGCAGAAGGAGGAATGAAGAAGCTAAGTGGTTCTTACACTATTTGAGGTGATATATGATCCTAACGAGTAGTAGGTAACCTAAGCCACATTCAAATCACTCTATGAGCTAACTTATATCCTGTTAAAGGAGACAGGCCCATTAATGCATTTGGATATCATGGTGGAATGGTAGATAGAGGTGGAAGAGGGATTCCTATAGTATAATGGTACCTAAACTCTGTGTGTGTGTGTGTGTGTGTGTGTGTGTGTGTGTGTGTAGATTTGTATATTCACAGCAAACTTTGAAAAATAGAATTATTGGTGGCTCCAGAAGAGATTAAAAACTCAAAACAGCTTCACACATCAGTAATAATTACAGTATAATCATTACTGTAGCCTAATCACATCTGAAACCATGTAGAAATTAGGAAAAGTTTACACATTACTTTCTTAATCATTGTTTTCTAGCACAGTTTATGCTGAACGTTTTATTGTCACAAAAAATAATGTACTTTGAATTTTCGAGCAAAATTCCAACATGCTGCTGTTTTTGTAAAAACCCAACTTATCTCTGGTGCTAGGCTAATACCGCTCTAAACCATTTATCATTTTCCTAAAAATCAATTTATTTCAGCTCAATCTTCCATCAATGGCATTGCTAATAATTATGATAGAAAACTTCGGCAGTACATGTGAAGGTTTCCAGCAGTTCCTACTGTGCCAAATTTATAAAAGATGCATTGGATCTGTTCATGTCTAAGTTTCTTTTCTGGTTTTGTGCTATTTTTTAGTTTATTTGTATTGCAGTGTTTATTTAGCAGTACTGCATATTGAACCCAGGGCCTTATGCACACTAGGCAAGCACTCTACCACCAAGCTACATCCCCAGCCCAGCTTATATATTTTGAAGGTATGTAAACTAACAGTGAACAAATATCCCCAGCATTTAAGGCAGGGTGGAGATTTTTCTCAAATTAATTTGTTCTAAAATTAACAAAAGTAAAATAAATCTTCTGATTTATTTGCTGGCCAGGCACTTAGAATGTTAACTGAGTACAAAAATGTCAAACAGATGTTATATGAATAAAATGACATCTATACATATACCATTGGTTATTATTGTGTTGAAGAGTGTGTTTTGCCCTGATTTGAAGGGTCTGTGATACAGCCTTCGTGAGAAAATGAAGCAATCAAAGAATCACATTTGCTTTGCCCCATTCCGTCATCTTGTAATGAGGGCACATATGCTTAAAAGAAAAACAAACCAGGAGAACTAGCACATTGTATTTAATGCTTTTATGCAATTGCCTGACAACTTTAATTATTTTTTTCTAATGAAAAAAGTAATAAATCTTCCTTGTATAAAATTTGGAAAAACACACATAAGCACAAAAAGAAATCATCACGAACCCTGATCATTCAGAGATAACCTCTGTCAGCATGTTGGTAACTTTGTTTAGATATTGAATCTGAATCTCTCTGGGATTACAGGAATGCGCGATGTTCAGGATAGAGAATCACTAATAAGTCAGAAAACCAAATCTTCTATATATACTATCACTGGTGCTATGGAAACCAACATCTGACCTGAACACAACAAGAAATCATGTTTGATGAGGAGGAAATGTGCACCATAGGGCCATGGTGGGAAGCTGGTAGGAGGCAGCCTGTACTGCCCAGGGCCAGATGAAGACATCAGTAGGTACACGCAGTGAACATTCACCAAGCTTGCATCTGACAAAGGTGGATTTACCTGACCTTTCACAATACGCAGACCCCAGGGTTCATCCCAATCTTGTGGGACTCTTCACCACTTATCTCTAGCACTCAGGGTAGGGCCTGACGACAGATATACAGGGCAGATGCTCACTGAGTATCTGCTAATGGATAGCAGAATAATAAGAGTGATTGAACCCGGAATGGCCTTTCCCCATGCACTGTATCTTTCACTCATAAATGGGCCTTAATGGGCCTATGCTTTTCATTCTGACTATAAATACAAAATATTTAACAAGCTGGCTTTGTTTTCCCTGAAAACACATATCCCTTGCTCTATCAAAGCCTTCAGAACCAGAATTTTGAACATAGTAGAATTTGCACTGAGATGCTAGTTAGAGAATCATTAGGTACAAATGACCTTTGTGCTGGAGAAGAAACTTAATAATAGCATGTCTGGCTTTGGGCTAGTCTTTGTAATCCAAATAATGAAAGCAGTTTTAAAGTTGAGTGACAATATCCTGAATTCATCCTAGAATCCTCTTTCGATAAAGCCTTAGAGGTAAAACTACTGATGACAATTTCTATAAGACCCTTCATGAGGTCTGTAACACTGAGAGCTGCAAAATTTCTCTTTAAGGAAAAGAAAATGAGTTTTTACACATCCCCTAATTAAATAAATATAGTATCTCCTAAAATATAGCTAGTTTTCCTTTGACTTTCCCTTAAGTTCAAGGTGACCCATTGGTGACAACCGGATAACAAGACCCATTTAAGACATTCCAAAGTCAAGTAAAAATAACCCCATTTTAAAATTAGTTAAGTAATTTTTAATTCTCTCCCTGGTTATATTATAGGTGACAAATAAGGATTGTATACATTTACAGTGTTCTACGTATTTTGATGCAAGCATGCATAGTGAAATGATTAAACCAGGAAAAACAATTCCCTTTGAAAGTTCTTGGTTATTTTGTAACCTAGAAAAATTTGTTAGCTAGAAGTTAAGAAAATGCAGCTAACAGGGAAATGCAAGGTACTGATAGGAGTAGCCTAAATAAAATATATGAGTTGGATCTATAAGCTTTTGTGGTCAGTTGTGGACAGGAATTGGCATCCGCACAGTTCTGCGGTCAGCCACATAGAAACAGATGCTTAACACCTAAAGGGGTCTCATATGTCCTGTCTTATCCATAACATGGGTTGTATAGTTCTTTTTCTAGTCTCACCAGAAGGATCAGCCCATTGTCTTGACAGTTATTTTCAAGGTCTTCCCACTCACCTATAGGTCAGAATTTACGGGTTGGTTTCTTCTTGTGCATTTGCCAAAGCAGCTGATAAAATTCCACCTCTAACTTCCCCTCATCCATAGTTTTGCAGATCTGGAAAAAACATTATTGTCATTGCCCACGTGTATTTGAGCTCCTGTTGGAGGAGGTGCACAATTTCATGTTTTATGCTGTGTACACTTCAGCAGATACCAGAATGTCAGGTGACAATTATATGCTCCAGACATTAATTATATTTTAAGATAGCCTTTAAAACTTGGCAAATCCCTTTATTAGGAAGTTTAACATTGCATGGAGCTGTTAGTTTTGTTGTGTTTTGCTTTTTGTTGTTGCTTCTTATTTTGGATGTTGTTTGCTTAATTTTCTATTTTCCTGTGGTGGGTAGAATTCTAAGGTGTCTTGGATTCCTGATCCCCAGTGTCAAGTCTCTCTATAACCTCTTCCCCTTCCATGTAAGCAGGATCTGTATATCCCCTGAATATCATTCCTGGGATTGATAACATTATGTAGGGAACATGAAGAGATTTTGAAGATACAGTTAATGTCATTCATCAATTGATTTGGGGTTACTCAAAGGGATATGATCGGGTGGGCCTGATCTACTCAGGTGATCGCTTACAAGTGAAGCTAAAGATCAGAGAGACCGTCTTTTGCTGGTCTTGAATATGGGAACTGCCATGACAGACGGCAAGAACTGAGTTCAGCCAACAACTTGAGTCATCTTGAAAGAGGACTCCAAGAATTAGATGAAATTTAAGTCCTAGCTAACATCTAGAACACAGTCTTTTGATACCCAATCTACTAAGTCATGCCAAAACTCCTGACCTACAGAAACTGAAATCATGAATGGGTCTGGTGATAAGCAACTACGTTTGTGGCAGTTTTCTATACAGCAATAGAAAACCAATTCGTCTCCTCTCTCATACATGCACCTAACAATATGAGTGCACACACAGTGTTTAATCCTTTACTGAAGAAGTTTATTAGGTAGGGAGTTTATCACTTAGAAAATTATCCACATTTCCTATAAAATATTTTGTACATTCAATATCCAAACTGTGAGTGAACAGAGAAGGGGACCCATCCTCTGCTATAGGCACCTCTGACTCAGTTTAAACCATTAGCAAGTTGTTCCTTCAGCACTTGAGATGTCTTAGGGCTCTAGGCACACACCTGGGAGCCCATGTGAGCCAAGGAGGCCCCATGCAGGAAGTATGAAAGAGAATGTTGTGCAATGGGAGTTAACGTTGGAAATCTGTTGTGTCTGCCTCCTTGTAATCCAGACTGCTATCACAATTTCAAGATGTTCCTCCTCATTTAGATCCTGCTCATTTGTCAGATCCTTCTGCCAAAGACTGATGCCTGGAAAATTTGGTTGGTAGAACTCTCAAAACCTGATGTCCTTGTTTATCTTTCTCTTTGCTCCAGTGCTCTTCCCTTTGACTAAGTCCTTGACTACATCCAATCAATCCAGGGCCTTTGAGAAATGAAACATCCCCTAAAGAGACCATCCTACAGGATACATTTGTAATAAGAGAAGTCCCCAGATAGAGCCATAAAAATCTACTTGTCACAGAATAGTGTAGGAGTTATAAATGAGAACTCTGGAGTCAAACTTAAAATTGAATTTGAGCTAAGACATTTCTTGGGAATTCAGGTAAGTTACTATATTCTCTTTTCTATCATCTTTTCATCTATAAAATGAAATGTGTATTAATTAGTTTCCTGTTTCTATAACAAAATACCGGAGATACTTAACTTAAAAAGAAGAAAGGTTTACTTTTGACTCACAGTTCTGGAGGTTTCAGTTCATGGTTGTTGGGTCCTATTGCTTTGGGCACACGGTGGAGTACTGTATATCAAGGCAGGAACACATGGCACAGGAAGCTGCTTACCTTACGACAGCCAGAAAGCAAAGATAGAACAAAGGGGCTGGAGTCCTGATATCCCCTTCAAGTGCACACTCCCAGTGATCTAGCTTCTTCCCAGAAGGCCACTTCTCTGAAAGGCTCCACCACTTCCCAATAATGGTGGCACAGGCTGAAGACCAAACCTTTAACATCTGGACCTTTGGGGACATTCAAGATTCAAACTATAGCAAGGTGCCTGTCTTATCTAGTTGATGAATGACTGAGTGAGGTACTGCCCGTGAAGCACATGGTACTCAGGAAGTCTGCAGTAACTAGTGCTGGTTCCACTTCAGCCCGGACTCAGGTTGGAAGCCTCCTTCTCCTCTTTCTCAATATTCTAGTGCTTAGTAACTCCAAGACTCAGTACCTGGAACTTTCTGACACTGACTATTAGCTGTGTCAAAACCAGGATCAGAAAAACCATTGCTTCAATCGCTTCTGGTCAAATTAGTCCACAAATCATGAGGATGAAAACATATGGAGGCTTTATTTATAAGTATGTGTTGTAATCTGAAGAAACACACACACACACACACACACACACATACACACACACACAGATATCCCATGGAAGTAGTAGTTAAATATCAGGTAAGTCACTGGTTTCCTTGCCACACCAGAGTCCCCTTTCATTTTCCTGAAGAGCTGCCTCATAAACTTTCCTGAAGAGCCTGAAGGATTGATGCTCTAGAGGCATTGAGGCAGCCCTAGAGTCACCTGCTCTGTTGTGGATTACATGTGAGCCATTTGGGGGCATTCCATGAAAGATCAACTGTGCAGCTAGAATCCAATTTAAAGGTAGACAACAAGTATAACACCATTAACAGTATCTGTGCCTTGTCATCAGTGGAAGCCACAGAGATTTTCACACCACATTTCAGTTGTTTCATCTTACAAAATATCAGTCATACCCACCATCACTTCAAAATTATGGTAGTAATATATTACAGTTGTTAATTGTTTGATGCATTTACTTGACTACAGCTAGTTATTACATGTATTCATAAGAAAACTCATGTTTGTACAAAAAATGCATGAGCACAATCTAATCATAAGAAAACACCAGATAAACTCCAGATGAGGGACATTCTAAGACCAGTGTCCTTCAAAAGTGATAAGGTCAAGAAATACTAAGGTACCGGTTGTGGTGGTGCACACCTATAATCCCAGTGGCTCAGGAGGCTGAGGCAGGAGAATCACAAGTTCCACGTCAGGCTCAGCAACTAAGCAAGGCCCTAAGTAACTTAGAGAGACCCTGTCTCCAAATAAAATACAACAAAAGGGCTGGGGATGTGGCTCAATGGTTTAGCACTCCTGGGTTCAATCTCTGATACCAGGAAAAAAAATAGAAAGAAAGAGAAATTTTAGATAGGACAAAGGGAGGGGGAGGGGAAGGGAAGGGTAAAGGGGTAGGAGTGATGGTGGAAAGAGTTAGACGTCATTATCTTAAGTACATGTGTGAACACACATACGGTGTGAAAATACTTTGTATACAACCAGTGACTTGAAAAATTGTGCTCTATATGTGTAATATGAAATGAATTCCATTCTGCCATCATGTATAACAAATTAGAATAAACAAATAATTTAATAAAAAATTTTTTAAAAAGAGAGTTTGGGGTTATATCAAAATATAAAGTTAATAAATAATGGTTGGAAACAGAAGAAAATAAGGAACCACCAATATTTTCATAATTTGTTTTTGTAATATCTTGACAAACGTGGTTCCATATAATTATTTGCCTCTGAAATCCTGGATATTTTATGATTTAAACATATTATCGTTAGAAGGGGAGCACAGGCTTCCTCAGACTCCCAAAAGGATCATGGAGATAAACATGAAGTTTCACTGACTGAAGGCAATTAAAGTTGAACATACCGATGCCAAAGTAACACGATTAAGATTGAAGAGGAATGACTGGCCAGAGGAACCTCTTTCCTTTGGCTTTGGTTTGGAACGAATTGGCCTGAATCCAAAGCCTTTTCTTTAGCATCCTTCAGTTGCACTCTGCAGATGTGTTGGTGGGGCAAGCTGACCCAGCACCACAGGTGAGGCAGCACACTGACACCCCCCTTCCATCGGACATTAGCAGCTTGCTGCCCTCTCAGAACAGCAGTGTGGAGGACTCATCTTTCCCCATCATTGCACATTTGTTTTGAGCTTAGGTCAAGCTTTAAATTATTAATCACTTCCTGGGCTACTTTTTTTTTCTCAGATCAGTTTTCAAACCACTTTAACATGCATACATGGGCTTTATCCTTCTGCTGGGATATTATGCAAAAACAACCTTTAGATGTTTCTGGCCACCTCTCCAGGTGCTGGTGATAGAGCTTCGTGAGTCTCACTGGAAGGCAACATGGTAATACGCTTTTAGGAATGGATATTTCAACAAATAGCTGCATGATACAAGGGACAGAGGGGAGAAAAAAAAAAGGTCCAGAAGTAAAGGGGTGAGGGAATGAGGAATTAGGAGTGAATCATTAGACCTACTCTAAAGACAGCCATCAAATCATTCCCTCGAAAGATGAGGACACCTGAGGACCAAACCTGCTTCCCTTCTCTTTACTCTTCTGACCTGAAGAGGCTCCTGAGATCTTATTGGAATAAACTTCAGAGGCTCCAAATAGAAACATGGGTTTTCTCTACTTGGAGCTAACAGAGCTCTTGAGAAATAACCAGATAAAATTTGATGAAAAGTTCAAGCTAAAAAAAAAAAAAAAAGTTCAAGCTGATTGGTTTTGCAGTAGTGAATTACGATGTGGTCAAAAAATATGGAAGTAGAACTATGTCAAGTCACTGTTGTCAAGAGATGCGGGACTGTTGACCAACCTGCCCCATCTGAGTAGCCCCATTCAGACTTTCAGAGCACTGATGCCTCAGAACTTTGCCTGTATTTGCCAAGTGTATTAGTCAGGGTTCTTTAGAGGAACAGAGAGCTGGAGGAACCAGTAGCTGTGTAGTCCAAGATGCTGAAGCCTGAGAACAAGAGGGATCAATGATGTTACCCTCACCTGGGACCAAAGCCCTGGAAACTCCCTGAAGAATCACTAGCAAAGTCCACTTTGAAGAATGAAGGAGCCAGTGTCTGATGTCCTCAGGCGATCGCAGCAGAAATCAAGAACCCATTCAAGAAGAATCAAGCTTGAATCTGACGTTGCTTCTTTAGATTTTTCAAACTTTATTCCATCCAAGCCTCCAACCTATTGGATGGTGCTGCCCACACTTAGGGTGAGTCTCCTCTTCAGTTCGCTATCCCACATGCCAATCATCCCTAGACATAGTCTTATTGACACACCCAGAAGCCTCTTTTTTTTTTGTGAGAGAGAGAGAGAGAGAATTTTTTAATATTTATTTTTTAGTTATCGGCAGACACAACATCTTTGTTTGTATGTGGTGCTGAGGATCGAACCCGGGCCGCACGCATGCCAGGCAAGCGCGCTACCACTTGAGCCACATCCCCAGCCCCCCAGAAACCTCTTAATCTTAGGCATCTCTTAATCCAATCAAGTCAATGATTCAAATTAACCATGAAAACCAGTTTTAAATGTTTAGAGGCTGTAGCTAGAAGGCCATTGCCACCTGTGACAACTAGCAAAGTTCCTACAGATTCAAAACTGAGAATGTTGCAAGAGAAATCTTAACAGCATAATTGAATATAAATGTTTCACTGAGAGTTTGGAAACATCTCATTTGAAGATCTTGAAAGAGGCATTTGGAGGAACTCCTCGTGATTTTATTTGGGCATGAAAAGATGCTTAGGGATTTTCTAGATTTTCAGCAACCTACATTCACAACATGGGGGCTTATAATCTAGTTATGGACTTTTTCTGTTTGACTGAATTAAAAGTGAGGGAAATTTAGCTCAGATTCCCTCCAAGGAACTCCTGGATCAAGGGACAGAAGATAATGTTGACACCTACTATATGTGAGGTGTTATACTAAATGTGTTACATGCATTTTCTCCTTTAGGTCTTGCTATATTCTTAGGAGATTGCTACTAGTCTCATTTTACAGAATTTCATGAGTGCTTTGTGGAATGAATTTTCCTACTTCATACCAAACAATGGAGTATAGTGTTATTTCCTGGACCCTATCTTCAAGAGCTGGGCACTCCAAGTCCTGATCTGGTTGGAAATTGTGAATCTCCTTTCAAATTAATCCATGCCAACAAAAAAATCCCATAAGTAAGACAATAATCTCATAAGTATCTTTGCAGAGGAGATGCCATAAAACTAACGTTATGTTTAAAAGCCTGTGACTTTCTTTTTTAGATGTGAAAATTTGATGAGAATAATCTTTCGGATCAATATGTTACAGAAAAGAGTTAAGAAACCTGTCAGTTTGTGACAATGAAAGTAAAAAGCATTTCTAGGCAAGGTGGGAAGAATTTAGTTCAGGGAGAGGACCTTTCTTAATTAATTAACAGAGGGCCAAAAACTTAAAATATGGTGTCTCTTCTGAAATACTGATGCTGTTGAAATGTCATTGTAATGAGATGGGAGAATAAGTACCTTGTTAAGAATTCCTACCATCTGGGCATGGTGGCACACACTTGTGATCCCAGCAACTCAGGAGGCTGAGGCAGGAGGATCACAAGTTCAAAGCCAGCCTCAGCAATTTAGCAAGGTCCTAAGAAACTTAGCAAGACCCTGCCTCAAAATGAAAACTAAAAAATGGACTGAGGATGAGGCTCAGTGGTTGACCATCCCTGGGTTCAATCCCTGGTACCAAAACAAAACAAAACAAACAAACAAACAAAAAAAGCCCACCAACTCTGAAACCAATAAAGGGTTATAGATGGACACTGAGAAGTCCAAGCAGGGCAGCATGTGACACTACTCTAGGAACTTTCCCATGAGACCAGCTCAGGGCGATGTGTGGTGGGATGAAGACAGGGATCTTCAAACCCAAGTTTGGACTTCAGGTCTAGAG
Organism: Spermophilus citellus; assembly: GCF_964194105.1. Taxonomy (NCBI): domain Eukaryota; kingdom Metazoa; phylum Chordata; class Mammalia; order Rodentia; family Sciuridae; genus Spermophilus; species Spermophilus citellus. The sequence goes on from NC_138185.1 coordinate 42,322,671, forward strand.
GTATCAAGATCCCTATAGGGTGACCATAAAATTTGACTCTTTGACTCTTCTCTATACAGAGTGACCCTCCAAGGTGGTAATGTAGTAGTTAGCAGCACAGGCTTTCAAGTTTGAAGAAATGCATTCAAATTTCTGCTTTGTCACTTAATAACAATTTGATATCATATAAGTCACTTCAGCTCTCCGATCCTTAATTTGTTATTAAACTGGGTTATAATGCCACCTACTACAGGGAGTTTTATGAGCGTTAATTAGTAAATATTTGGCAGAGCTCTTGGTACAGAGTAAGTGTTCAATAAATGGTAGAAGTCACCATTACTGTATCTCCCAGTCCAAGTTCCCCACCATGGGATAGACAGAATGAATCAGGGTGACGTTAGAGGGACACAACAAACTTATAAGAGATTGACTGATGCACAAATAGATAAGATGTCAAAACGTGTTGAATTCACAGAAGTCAGATTAATACAAAACCAATATATTTTCTCATTATTTTATTTACTTCTTTCTTAGAGTAAATGTGAAAATCAAATACCCAAATGAAAGAGATTCAATAGGTTCCCAAATAAACTTTATCCCCATAAGGTTTTAAAGTTCTTCAACAGTATATTTAGTGGAACATAACCCATGAAGTTGGAGATCACTTTAGTATCCATCATCCTCAAAGAAATTATAACTAAGAGCTAATCCATACTCAGTAAGGACAGAAAATTCTCTCTGCAGAGTAACTGTGCAACGTTAGATCTATCTTTAGATTTTTCTCCTCTGAAATGACTCCCTTTTCTTTGGAATCATTTAGCAAATTGTATGCATATTTACTGAATATATTTTTATTATCTTCATTGAATAATACATTTCTCAAAAAAAGATAGTCTGGAAAAGTTCTCATAGGTATCTGAAAGACTAGTCAATTGGATGTGTTTCCTTATTGCTTTGAATCAATGATACATGTTTATTATCCAGTAGGCATTCATTAAGCACCTACTATGTTCTAAGCACTTTGCCCAATGTGTAGGGGAAAGAGATGAACCAGGTTAACCCTCCTGAAATACACATTCCTGTCGATAATACAGAGCTGCTCCAACAGCAAGTAGCTACATGACACCGACTGTGCACCATGCATTATCCTGAGTACTCCTGTGGTTAATGCACTCTCCCTGAAGAGCTGCCCTGAGATAGATACCATCACACACCCATTTTGCAGAGGGAGACACTGGGTCACAGGAAGGTAAGGTCATCTTCCCAGGACCTCCCAGTGAGACAGCAATAAGGCTGGAATTAGAACCTGATTATAGAGTCTGAACATTTAACAATTAAGTTGTGCTGCCTCATGAAAGGAAAGACAGAATAGGTAAACAAATAAATATGAAAATGACAATTTCAAAGAATGACCATGGCATGAAGCAAGGGAGCAATAAATGTGAGGAAGAAATTAAAGTGGGCATTAACAGGGAAGGTCAGTGATCTCTGGGCAGGGCATGTTTGCACTGAGATGGGGCCCAGTCAGCCAGGGAGACCTTGTGAGGAGGTGTCCTAGTCCCTTTGGACTGCCCTCACCAACACCTCACACTCTTACTACAGAGAGAATTTCTTGGCCGTTTATCTCTGCTGCTTTTCTGCCTCAATAACAGGATGCTGATTTTTCCTTGTGTTTACCACTTTGCATACAGGCACCCAAGAAAGAATAGCAATTGTCTTTAGATCAATATTTTCAAAATGCACCTGGTTGGAAATCTCACAGTGCACCATTAATGAGCTGGTGGCATCATGGGCCTGGCAGGCTTTGGGACATGGCAAAGGGGACTCCATGAAACCACTGAATCATCTTATTACGATGGGCCTCTGGACCACTCACACATAGATCGTGGGAGAGCTTCCTTGGAGTCTTTGCTTTTTGTCCTGCAGAGGATCTAGAGGGTAGCTGGGGATTGCCCCACATCTTCATGGTGGAGCTAGGTTGATGCCGACTCATAGAACATTTATAAATCAGCCTTTTCATGCCTCCGTGTCCATGTTGTTAAATAGTTCATGAGCATATCTCACACTTACTGAGCTCAGTCTGAGCGCCAGGTGCTGTTCTAAGTACTCTTGTGGGTTATCTTGTAAAATCCTCATGACCTCCCAGTGAGCTAGAGATGATTGTCACCTTCATCATAGAGTTGGGAAACCTGACCCTATTTTAGTCAGCTTTTTCTCTGCTGTGACTGAAAGGCCTTGTGGAGGAGGTAAAATTTATTTGGGGTTCAGGGTTTCAGAGGTCTCAGTCTTCAGAGGGCTGGCTCCATTCCTTGGGGCTCGAGGTGAGGCAGAACAACATAGCAGAAGAGTGTGACAGAGGGAAGCAACTTACATGCTGGTCAGGAGGCCGAGAAAGAGTCCACTCCCCACATACAAAATATATACCCCAAAGGTACAACCTCAGGGATCCACCTCCTCCAGCCATACCCTACCCACCTTCAGTTCTAGCTCAATTAATCCCATCAGGGGATTAATTTGCTGATTGGGTTGAGGGTCTCATAACCCAATCATTTTTTATCTAAACCTTCTTGCATTGTCTCACACGTAAGATTTTTTGGGGGGATAACATGGCGGTGGGCGGAGAGGCAGTGCTTTCAATACCCCCTCAGGGATGGGGTCATAAAGATGCATAGATAACGCTTAGATTCTACCAAAGGAGAATCTCCTAGCAAAATTCCACTGAAGAGAGACTGGCCAGGAGCTACTAGGATTTTTTGAAGTGACAGTTTTCCCCAGATGAGCGAATCCCCGCCACGAGATGCAGAGGTCCAGATCCGCAGAGGTCCACGCACCGAGTTGCGGCTGCCCGCCAGCCCGCTGGCAGCCAACGTGACTGGGTCCCGCTAGCCTCCGAGACGAAGCTTGGCAGGAAGAGGTCTTTAGCCAAGCCTTCATGAAATAGCGAGCCAGGAGCTGAGGCCAACCGGGGATGGACCAGTCCCGCCCCTCCCCTCCCTTTGAACACTCAGGCAAGGAGCCTGGGGCCGCCATAGCAGAGAGGTGAAGTCATCGGAGTCCAGCCGCCGGAATTCCTTCCCAGCAGAATCCACTTTAGCAGGTGTGTGACTCCCACACCATCCAGATACAAGCAGCCAGGAAACTTTGGGGATCTCTCTGGGGGCGTGTCTGTAGGGAAGCAGAGGGGATCCCCGACCCCCAACCCCCCATATCACCTGTGGCGACTCCCAAGGTCTTAGCCGCCAGTTTACCACAGCACTGGGGCTTAAATGGGACGCACGGTGGGGCTGCAAGTGTAACTAGATCTTTGGGGAACTGCTTACGGTGAACAGGAGGAAGGGGGGAGGGGCCAGAGAAGTGAAAGGGCTCTGGACTGACAAGTCTGAGAGACTACCAGGAGATGCCTTACAGGGATTGCTATTGGCAGGTAGAGGGCAGAAGCTCCACTCAGAGGGCACAGCTCCGCCTACTGGAAGAGAAGAAAATGGATCTCTAAGACTTCATTTTTTTTTCTGCTTCTCTCTCTGTTCCTCTCTCCCCTATTCCTTCCTTCTTTCTTTCCTGTTTCAAGTCTTATTGTTCTTTTCATTCTCCTCTAATCTATCTATCTCTCTCTCCTTCTTTCTTTTTAAGAGCACCTTCATTCCCCTACCCCCCAACTTTCATCCCAAACATTACGTCTTCCATTACATGTAATTGTCTAAATGCAAATAGGTGAATGTCTCAAGGCTGTCTAAAGGGGTCCTAACTGCCTAGCTACTCCCAACACCCTGATCCAATCACCTGTTAGTATCCCCCCTCAGTAGAGCAATCTTCTAAAGTAGCCAAGACATACTAACCCTCATACCATCATAGCACCTAACCTAAACACAAAGTCCTAAGAACAAACAACAAATCACTATATGAATACAGAACCCGGAAGCCTTCTATGAATTGAATGAATCAGCTTTAAAGTACAATAAAGCCCAACATCTCTAGGCATAATCTCCCACCACAAAGGAGAGACAACAGAGATATACAAAGCCAAAACAAATGTATAGGAGAAAGCAGTTACACAGCAGTCAAACAGAGCTGGAAAGTAACGTGAACAACATGAAAAAAACAAGGGAAAAAAGGATTACAAACAATGCAGGAAAACTTAAATCTACAGGAGGACCTAGAAGCATCAGAAACATGGACAGGGAAAGAAATCAAGGCATACCTAACTCAGATGGAACGGAATATTAGAGAAGACATGAGACAGCAAATCCAAGCAATGAAAGTATATTTTGAAAATGAATTAAACAAACAAATTCAAACTGCAAAGAATGAGCTTTACCAGGAGATAGAGATTTAAAAAAAAAAACAACAAACAGTAATCCTAGAAATGCAGGAAACCATAAACCAGATTAAAAACTCTAATGAGAATATTACAAATAGACTAGATCAAGTAGAAGTCAAAACATCAGATAATGAAGACAAAGTGTATCAACTTGAAAAGAATATAGTCAATACAGAAAGGATGCTTAAATCTCAAGAGCAATCTATCCAAGAGATATGGGATCTCATAAAAAAACCAAATTTGAGAGTCATTGGGATAGAAGAAGGCACAGAGGTTCAAACCAAAGGAATGGACATCTTATTAAATGAAATAATCCTAGAAAACTTCCCAGAGATGAAAGATGGAATGGATTGCCAAATCCTGGAAGCCTACAGGACCCCAAACATCCAAAACCATAATAGACCAAATCCAAGACATATAATTATGAAGATAGCCAACATACAGAACAAGGAGAGAATATTAAAAGCTACGAGAGAAAGGAGGCAGATTACATTCAGGGGTAAACCAATTAGGTTAATGACTGATTTTTCATCACAGACTTTGAAAGCGAGAAGATCCTGGAACAACGTATTTCAAACGCTGAAAAATAATGGATTCCAACCAAGAATACTGTATCCAGCAAAATTAAGCTTCAGATTTGACAATGAAATTAAAATATTTCACGATAAACAAAAGCTAAAAGAATTTGCAGCCAGAAAACCAGCACTGTAAAGCATTTTGAGCAAAATACTACAAGAAGAAGAATTGAAAAATAGTGCCCAAAACTAACAGTGGGAGGTATCTCAGTAAAGGGGGAGAAAAATAACCAAAGAGGAAAAACTAGCCAAACTAAAATAAATAAATAAATAAACATGACTGGAAGTACAAACCATATTTCAATTGTAACCTTAAATGTTAATGGCTTAAATTCACCAATCAAGAGACATAGGCTAGTAACCTGGATTAAAAAAACAGATCCAACAATATGCTGCCTTCAGGAGACTCATATGATAGGAAAAGACATACACATGCTGAAGGTGAATAGTTGGGAAAAATCATACCACTCACATGGCCCTCGGAAGCAAGCATGAGTGGCCATACTCATATCGAATAAAATCAACTTCAAACCTAAGTATATCAAAAGGGATAAAGAAGGACACTATACACTGTTAAAAGGAACCATCCACCAACAAGACATAACAATTATCAATATGTATGCACCAAATAGTGGTGCTGCAACATACATAAAACAAACTCTCCTCAAGTTCAAGAGTCAAATAGACCACAACACAATAACTATGGGTGACTTCCACACACCGCTCTCTCCATTAGACAGATCCTCCAGACAAAAGCTGAATAAAGAAACTATAGAACTCAATAACACAATCATTAACCTAGACTTAACCGACATATATAGAATATATCAACCATCATCAAGTGGATACACGTTCTTCTCAGCAGCACATGGATCTTACTCAAAGATAGACCATATACTATGCCATAGGGCAACTCTTAGTAAATATAAAGGTGTAGAGATAATACCATGCACCTTATCTGATCATAATGGAATGAAACTGGAAATCAATGATAAAAAAAGGAAGAAAAAATTCTGCATCACATGGAAAATGAACAATATGTTACTGAATGATCAATGGGTTACAGAGGACATAAAGGAGGAAATCAAAAAACTCTTAGAGATAAATGACAATACAGACACAACATACCGGAATCTATGGGACACAATGAAAGCAGTTTTAAGGGGGAAATTCATTTCCTGGAGTTCATTTCTCAAAAAAAGAAAAAACCAACAAATAAATGAACTCACACTTCATCTCAAAACCCTAGAAAAGGAAGAGCAAAACAACAGCACATGTAGTAGAAGACAAGAAATAATTAAAATCAGAGCGGAAATCAACAAAATTGAAACAAAAAAAACATTGAAAAAATTGATAAAACTAAAAGTTGGTTCTTTGAAAAAATAAATAAGATCGACAGACCCTTAGCCACGCTAACAAAGAGAAGAAGAGAGAGAATTCAAATTACTAACATACGGGATGAAAAAGGCAATATCACAACGGACACCACAGAAATACAGAAGTTAATTAGAAAGTATTTTGAAACCCTATACTCCAGTAAAATAGAAGATAGTGAAGATATCGATAAATTTCTTAAGGCATATGATCTCCCCAGATTGAGTCAGGAAGACACACACAATTTAAACAGACCAATAACAAAGGAAGAAATACAAGAAGCCATCAAAAGACTACCAACCAAGAAAAGCCCTGGACCGGATGGGTATACAGCGGAGTTTTACAAAACCGTCAAAGAAGAATTAATACCAATACTTATCAAGCTATTTCAAGAAATAGAAAAAGAGGGAGAACTTCCAAATTCATTCTATGAAGCCAACATCACCCTGATCCCGAAACCAGACAAAGACACTTCAAAGAAAGAAAACTACAGACCAATATCTCTAATGAACTTAGATGCAAAAATTCTCAACAAAACTTCTGAAATGGAAATGAGGAAAACCACTCCATTCCAATATCCTCAAAAAAAATAAAATACCTGGGAATCAACCTAACAAAAGAGGTGAAAGATTTATACAATGAAAACTACAGAACCCTAAAGAGAGAGATAGAAGAAGATCTTAGAAGATGGAAAAATGTACCCTGTTCATGGATAGGCAGAACTAACATCATCAAAATGGCGATATTACCAAAAGTTCTCTATAGGTTTAATGCAATGCCAATCAAAATCCCAACGGCATTTCTTGTAGAAATTGATAAAGCAATCATGAAATTCATATGGAAAAACAAAAGACCCAGAATAGCAAAAGCAATTCTAAGCAGGAAGTGTGAATCTGGAGGTATAGCGATACCAGATTTCAAACTGTACTACAGAGCAATAGTAACAAAAACAGCATTGTACTGGTACCAAAACAGGCAGGTGGACCAATGGTACAGAATAGAGGACACAGAGACCAATCCACAAAATTACAACTTTCTTATATTTGATAAAGGGGCTAAAAGCATGCAACGGAGAAAGGATAGCATCTTCAACAAATGGTGTTGGGAAAACTGGAAATCCATATGCAACAAAATGAAGCTGAACCCCTTTCTCTCGCCATGCACAAAAGTTAACTCAAAATGGATCAAAGAGCTAGATATCAAATCAGAGACTCTGCGCCTGACAGAAGAAAAAGTTGGCTCCAATCTACATTTTATGGGGTCGGGCTCCAAATTCCTTAATAGGACGCCCATAGCACAAGAGTTAATAACAAGAATAAACAAATGGGACTTACTTAAACTAAAAAGTTTTTTTTTTTCTCAGCAAGAGAAACAATAAGAGAGGTAAATAGGGAGCCTACATCCTGGGAACAAATTTTTACCCCTCACACTTCAGATAGAGCCCTAATATCCAGAATATACAAAGAACTCAAAAAATTAAACAATAAGATAACAAATAACCCAATCAAAAAATGGGCCAAGGACCTGAACAGACACTTCTCAGAGGAGGACATACAATCAATCAACAAGTACATGAAAAAATGCTCACCATATCTAGCAGTTAGAGAAATGCAAATCAAAACCACCCTAAGATACAATCTCACTCCAGTAAGATTGACAGCCATTATGAAGTCAAACAACAATAAGTGCTGGCGAGGATGTGGGGAAAAGGGTACACTTGTACATTGCTGGTGGGACTGCAAATTGGTGCGGCCAATTTGGAAAGCTGTATGGAGATTCCTGGGAAAGCTGGGAATGGAACCACCATTTGACCCAGCTATCGCCCTTCTCAGACTATTCCCTGAGGACCTTAAAAGAGCGTACTATAGGGATACTGCCACATCGATGTTCATAGCAGCACAATTCACAATAGCTAGACTGTGGAACCAACCCAGATGCCCTTCAATAGATGAATGGATTTAAAAATGTGGCATTTATACACAATGGAGTATTATGCAGCACTAAAAATGACAAAATCTTGGAATTTGCAGGGAAATGGATGGCATTAGAGCAGATTATGCTAAGCGAAGCTAGCCAATCCTTAAAAAATAAATGCCAAATGTCTTGTTTGATTTAAGGAGAGCAACTAAGAACTGAGCAGGGAGGAAGAGCATGAGGAAAAGATTAACATAAAACAGAAGCGAGTGGTGGGAGGTAAAGGGAGAGAGAAGGGAAGGAAACCCTCAATGTTATATGAAATCACATATAAGAGGTTGTGAGGGGAAAGAGGGGAAAACAAGGGAGAGAACTGAACAACAACAGATTAGGTAGAGAGGGAAGATGGGAGGGCAGGGGAGGGGGGATAGTAGGGGATAGGAAAGGCAGCAGAATACAACAGTCACTAATATGGCATTATGTAAAAATGTGAATGTGTAACTGATGTGATTCTGCAATTTGTATTTGGGGTAAAAATGAGAGTTCATAACTCACTTGAATCAAATGTATGAAAGATGATATGTCATGAGCTTTGCAATGTTTTGAACAACCAATAAAAAATAAAAATAAAAAAGAAAAGGACATCTATTTTAAAAAAAAACAGCTTGAGCTTCAAATGTTTATGGTTGTTTGGCTAGGTGCAAATAAACAGTTTTACATTTGTTTCAAATAAATATAAAAATACAGGGGGAATAAAAATACAGGAAAGTCACATGATACTATAAAAAAGATTTGGGGGGACACATCACATCCAAACTGTAACAGACCCGAATTCACATCTGTAGCCCAGATGGATGGATAGGAATGCTCTCCTCCCTGAGTTGGTGTAAGGCATAGGATCCCTCTTCAGAATGCTGTCAGTTGGAGTCTTATTATATACGCTCTCCCCTTCTCCTTTCTAACAGATCTTGGATTTGTTCAAGATGTCCATGAACTGCTAAGCAGATGTTGGCTTCCCAGACTCTTCCACAGCTGGGGATGGCCATGGTACAATTGATATTACTAAAAGCATGTTCTACAGCCCCAGTTTATGCAGATTAGAGCCTTCACAGCTGGGTTGATAACAAATCCAGGACCACCCTCAATCACATCCTCATCCATGAAAGCCACATGAAATTGAACACATTCTGAAGTCTGTCGGTTTTTCTCCCTAGACTCTCAGAGTTCATATCTGGTGAGGAATTCATACATGTGGCAGTTGACAATAACACAAAGCAGGATGTAGTTCAGGTGTTCCCCAGATCTCATGAGGACATGGGAGAAGGAGAGTAATTCCATGATCTCAGGCCTCATCACAGGAGAGATGCATCTTGAAGGAGGCAGGGTGGCAGAAGAGCACCTGGAGACAAGATCAGCACATATGAACGCAGAGGGGTGGCAATGCATCCATCTGTGCACACACAGGGCATGCGTAGGGGCAGGTGCAGGGGCTTTCTTTCTCTGGTTAATTAACCAACCAATTTCCCCCTTTTGCTTATGGAGTGGTCTTCCCCTTCGCACTTAAAGAGCGTCCTTCTTCTCTTCAGTCACTCTAAAACTACAATGGATATTCTTTCATGGTGGTCAATCACAACTTTCCCTTCTGATTCTTCCTCAGGTAGGTCCCTGAAAAGAAGGCAGAGACCCCACATTTTCATTTGGAGAATATGCATCCACATGTTGCTTACACATCACAATTCTCCAAGGGTATTACTTATGGCCACAAGCCTAACATTAGCCACATGCAAGATAGTTTGCATTACCAAACCTGAGAAGGACTATGACCAAGAAGGACCCAGCCAGGGCCCAGGAGAGAACTGATGGTGCTTTTGTTTATGCTTGGCTTTTATGTCTTGTGCGCCTCTCTCTCTCTCTCTCCACCCCGCTCTCTTTCTCTGGCAGTCTTTATTTTCTTTCCCACCATGGTGGATGACAGTCCCCCGGTTTTATATTTTACAGCTTCACAGGGAGATTTAGAATTTCCCTTTTTATCTCTCTGTGGAAGAAGGATTCACTGTCCTATTTTGGATCAATCAAAAGTCCAAAGTTACACAGCAGCCCAAAAGTTGCCAACTGGATCATGGGGTTTGGTCTCCCTTGATCCCGTTCCTGAGAGAAGGGAGGTGGCAGGGCGATGGCACTCCAATTATCTTTGACTCTTACTTTCACCATTTTTTCATCTTAGTGCCGCATGTAAGGCAAGCAAGTTACTGAATTTTCTGGGTATTAAATTACTTCTGGACTTTTAAACAATTGCTTATTGCTTTCTGTTTCAATATTAAGCTCATTGGCCAGGCTCCACTTACTTTCTTTTCCTATTGCAGGCACCCCTTCCTTTCCTATGTCCTTCCCTGCCTCTTCCCCCCAGATTGTTCTGATTCAAGCAGCCCTGCCTTTCCTTCCCTAACAATACATTATTAGCTGACACCTTCTACTTCTTTTTCGTTTCCTGCTTATACTTCTTAATTAGCACCTTTCCCACAACTTATTATGCCAGAATGTTTTGGTGACAGACATCATGCTGCCTCATTAACTAGATGTTTTATTCTACCTTCTTCATTTCCCCCGCCAGATTATAGGAAGCCAGTTTCTTCCTTCTCCTGTGGCTCCTATCATAATGTCAAGTGTATCCACTGGGTTTTGCTGCATAACAAACCATCTTAATGCTTAGTGGCTTAAAATAGCCATTTGTTTGAGCTCAGGCTTCTGCAAATTGACTGCACAACCCAGGCTCAGCTGGGCTGTTCTGCAGTCCTTGTGTGCTGTGGGGTCATTCATGCTTCTGTGGTCAGTTGCCTCAGTCTGGCTGGGCACAGAATCATGAGCCACTCAAGCAGGAACAAAACTTTATTTTTGAAAAAGCCGCCAATACTCCGTATGCGCCGGCAAGCAAAAAACCAGTCCACCCACACGCGCGTCATATTATTTGCTTGTGGCTCCTAGCATCTGCCCCCTTCTGTTTAATTAAGCAACAGGCAATGTGGCTAGGGACCGTGCCTGTTAGGTATGTCCAATTCAACATACGGTTCTTACCCGTCATCGGAAAACTGACCTCTAGGCGTCAGCCTCCTGTCTTAGGTTGATACCACTGCAACTGAATCATACCTGTCACTGACTACCGGTCCAGTATATAGCCATACCTGTGGATAGGCCTATGCACCAGTGGGGGGGTGAGGTTCTTTGCCTCACCTCTGTTGGCCCCCAAATTTGACCTTGGTGCCGGTGGGGGGGGGTGAAGTTCTTTGCCTCACCTCAGTTGGCCCCCAAAATTAGACCATCACTAGTAGAAGGGAGGAGGATGCAGAAATGCCACGACATCAAGTCAATAGACAGCTCTTTAGGAAAAATTGCATCACTGGTGACACTACAGCAAAGATACGCCAGCACTACCATAATTCGCTGCATCAACGGATAGAGCACAGTGCATACAAGTGATACATAGTCCAGGCAAGTTTTGTAAGCAGTTCAAAGTGGAGGAATCTATCACTATGTCCATTTCCTCCCAAAATAAATCGACTTAGTGATTGAGCATTACTTGTTGAGTTATTATTCATTGATGTATCAGTTTATACAGTTTGTTGTGATAATTATTGAAGAAGTTGTAGTTTGGTTTCATCTTTGTCTTCACCGGCACTGGGATAAAAATAGGGATTGACAATGATGTTAAGAAAAGAGAAGAAAAAAAAATGTAACATTTCAACAGGTATTAAGAAAACAATTTTTAGAACAATTTACATTATCCTGAACAGAATTATTAAATATAATGAAAAGAAAAGGTGAAAGTAAACAAACAGATCTGTTAACCTGCTTATTTGTACACATATTAAAACAGTCTTCAACAGCTGTTTACCCAAATTAAATTAAACCATTAAAATCACGTGAATAATAAAAAAAATTGGGATCCATATTTTTATGAGCGCTCCTCATATATGATATATGGACATACGCACATACAGACATACAACACAAAACAGAAATGTGCACACGTAACATACAACATATAAGACAATAGTAAAGGCCTTGTAGATTACCTAGGTGAAATCTCCATTGCAATGTTTAAAAACTCCATAGTCAAAAAATAAAACTGATCAGAAAAACATTAATTTATGTCTGTATGAGCTCAAAATTAAAATGGAACTTTATGATGTGGGAAAAGCAATAATAAAATAGATATTGAAAAAAGCATCCTGGTTGATCACTGTCGAAGATGTAAGAATAGCCAAGCTGGAGTTCTGGATATCAGCTGTTATGGATTTGAGTCAAATCATCTTCTTTTTCTGTAGAAATCGTTGTGGTTAATCTCTCTGGAATCCAAATCGGCTGCTGTTCCCCCTGTGGAAAAACACAGACAGAGCCTCGACTCCAGACTATCACTGGATCCGGACCTTTCCATTGTCCTGTTAGAATATCTTTCCAAAGTACCTTAGGCTTATGTACATTTTTTGGATAAAAATGTCTTTCCGTAGCACTAAGTCCCGATGAATCCAAATTTAAAAAGTTTAGAGTAAAAAGGGTTATTTTAAGTTTATCTTTGGGGGATATATACCCCTTTCCAATTCCCTCCTTTTGTTTTAATAAGTACATTTTAATAGTTTGATGAGCTCTTTCAACTATGCCTTGTCCTTGTGGATTGTATGGAATTCCTGTTATGTGAGTAATGCCAAATGATGAGCAAAATTGTTTAAAAGAGGTGGAAGTATAACCAGGACCATTGTCCATTTTTAACTGTTTTGGAACACCCACAGTGGCAAAATTTTGTAAGCAATGAGCTATAACATCTTTAGTTTTTTCTCCGGCATGAAGGGAGCCCATCAAAAATCCGGAAGAAGTATCAACTGTAACATGTAAATATTTTAATTTTCCAAATTCTGGCAAGTGTGTGACGTCCATCTGCCAAATATGGTTAGGTATCAGTCCTCTAGGATTGACTCCAAGATTAACTTGTGGTAAAAATGTCACACAATTTTGACATTGTTTTATTATATGTCTGGCTTGTTCTTTAGTTATTTTAAAATGCTTTTGTAAAGTATTAGCATTGACATGGAACCTTTTATGAAAATTTATAGCTTCTTCTATTGTGGAGAAAATATGTATGTCATGTGTAGATTTATCTGCTAGTTCATTGCCCATACTAAGGGCTCCAGGCAATCCTGTATGTGCCCTGATATGTCCTATAAAGAATGGATCTTTTCTGTCCCAGATTAGACTTTGTATAGCGGAAAACAAAGAGAAAACAGTAGAAGAAGGTGAAATCCTACCAGCATCTTCAAGGGATACTATAGCATTAACTACATACTGACTATCAGAAAATAAATTAAATACAGAATCTTTAAACATCATAAAAGCTTGTAATACTGCATTAAGCTCTACCTTTTGAGCTGATTGCTTGGGTACTAAAAATGTAAAAGTTTGATCAGGAGTAACTACTGCTGCTGTACCATTGTTTGACCCATCAGTGAATATATTTGGAGCATTTATGATAGGGGTTTTTCTTGTCATTTTTGGAAAAACTACAGGATGCTTAGACCAAAAAGACAACAAAGGATTAGATGGTAAGTGATTATCAAATGAAACACTAGTTTTACACATAATTATTGCCCAAGTATTTAACTCATTAGCTAACTCATCAATTTGATCTATAGTATATGGAGTAATAATTTTATTGGGAGAAATCCCAAACACTCCCTTTGCTGCTTTTATTCCTTTGAGTATTAATTGTCCTACAGCCTCAGGATATCTAGTAAGAATAGTGTTAGGAGAATAAGATAAATGTATCCACAATAATGGACCTTCTTGCCAAAATACTCCTGTAGGAATATTTTTTGTTGGTAGTACAATAAATAATAAAGGCAAACTTATATCAATTCTATCCAAATGCATATTTTCCATATATGTCTCAATGATTTTTAATGCTTTTCTTGCTTCAGGCGTTAACATGCGGGGTGAATTTGGATCTGATGGACCTTTTAGAATATCAAATAAAAGTCCCAACTCTCCTGTTGGTATGCCTAGATAAGGCTTTATCCAATTTATGTCTCCCAATAACTTTTGAAAGTCATTAAGTGATTTGAGTTGATCTACTCGTATTTGAATTTTTGGTGGACGGACCATGGTTGAGGATAATAGAACTCCTAAATAATTAATTGGAAGATTTAATTGTACTTTATCTATTGCTATCTCTAGATTATAATTTTTCAATAAGTTTGTAAGTGTGGCATAACATTCTAGCAATGTGTTTTTATCTTTATGTGCCAATAACACATCATCCATATAGTGAAATATTTGTAGTTCAGGATTTTGATTTCTAAGTGGCTAGATTGCTTTATTAACATAAATTTGACACCTAGTTGGGCTGTTAGCCATCCCTTGAGGGAGTACTTTCCATTCATATCTCTGATCAGGACCTTCATGATTCAGTGTAGGGATAGTAAATGCAAAATGTTGACTATCCTCGGGATGAACTGGAATTGAAAAGAAACAATCTTTAATATCTATAGCTAAAACATGCCAGGTTTTTGGTAAAGCAGACAATTGGGGAATCCCTGATTGAGCAGGTCCCATAATAACCATCTCATTATTAATGGCTCTTAAATCTTGTGATAATCTCCATTTACCAGATTTCTTTTTAATGACAAAAATGGGAGTATTATGGGTGGATACGGAAGATTGTATATGTCCTTCCGCTAATTGTTGTCTGACCAAGTCATGGGCTACTTGTATCTTTTCTTTAGTCAGGGGCCCCTGAGGAACCCACACTGGTCTTTCTGATTTCCAAGTAATTTTGATTGTCTCAGTGGCCCTTTCTGAAAACCCAATCCATGTCTATTTATTTCTTGATCTATTTGAATAGGTGCTGTCATAGTTTTTTCTTGTTCTCTTAATCTTTTTTCTTTCCTAAAGCCTTGTTTAGCCCTAGTAGTGGGCGCGTTAGGATTGATGTTATTTGTTAATGTCAATCCTAATTGATCTAGGACATCTCGTCCCCATAAATTTACGGGAAGATGATCCAATACATAGGGCTGTATAGTTCCTTCACATCCTTCAGGATCCCTCCAATCTAATACCATAGCACTTCTATGGGGATTTGTTGCCACTCCTAGGCCTCGAAGCGTTTGAGTGGCTTGTTGTAATGGCCAATGTTTTGGCCATTCTTGACGAGATATGATGCTGAGGTCAGCACCTGTGTCCAGCAACCCATTAAAGTCATGTCCTTGAATATTTAATTTTAGCATTGGGCGAGAATCTAAATTTAAAGACAACATAGCCCAATCTACACCTGTGGAGCCTAATCCCTTGGAACCTCTTTCTACATTACAACTGGAAAATTTATCATGCAGGCTGGGTATTATTAACAACTGTGCTATTCTATCTCCTGGTGAAATTACTGATATACCTCTTGGAGAACTAGCTATAATTTTTAATTCATTAGCCCAATGTTTCCCTCTATGGCATCGTGGGCAAATACCCGGTATTCTATTCCTTTGAGACCTAGTTTTGTTAAACCCTCCTCTTATGGGGCAACTCCTTTTAAAATGTCCTGTTTGATTACAATTATAGCATGTTTTTGGCCTAGCATCTAAAGCCTGTTGTACTGCTGCTAAGACTTGCCCTTGTTCATTAATGTCTCTACATAATTTAATATATGTGTTTAAATCTTCATGTCTCCATGGTCTAATGACCTCTCTGCAGCAACGATTTGCTTGGTCATAAGCCAGTTGTTTTATAAATGGCATTGCCTGTTCTGTATTTCCAAATATTCTAGAGGCTGTCTGAATAAGCCTATCTACAAATTCAGCGTAAGGTTCATTAGTTCCTTGTATTACCTTAGATAATTGACCTTGTAAATCTCCATGCCCCTGTAAAGTTTTCCATGCCCTAACTGCATCTACAGCAATTTGTGCGTATACGCCAGGGTCATATTCAATTTGCTGTCTTTGACCCTCATAAGGTCCCTTTCCTAATAACATATCTAGATTTCTTTGAGGGTAACCGGCTTCCGCATTTTGCCTAGCTGTCTCCATGCAAAATTCCTCATTGGCAACCTTCCATAACAAATATTGTCCTCCATTTAGCACAGATCGACACATATTAGCCCAATCTGCTGGTGTCATGTCCAAGTTGGTAACAGATTCGACCATGCTTACTGTGAAGGGAGCTTGCAGCCCATAAGTTGTTACAGCCTCCTTTAATTGCTTTACTGTTTTGAAATCTAAAGCATGGTGAATTCGTTGCCCTCCTGCCTGCTCAAGTACAGGGCATGCTAATCTTTGGGGTCCTGCCTCAGAATTCCGTCCATCAACTACGGGAGTTGAGGGCCGCTCAGCTGTAGATGGAGCTGTTGGTTGAATTACGCCCTCTGGTGATAGAATGGAGTTAGTAGCAGCCTCCTGTTGTAATTCTCCACCTGATGGCTGTTTTTCCTCTAAGCTTTCTTTCTTTAAATTTTCCTCTGACTAGCTTGAGAGACCTTCTCTTTTGCTTGACCTAGCGTTTTTTCTACCATAGTTTGGACCTCTAACAATTTACTTAACAGTTTTTCGGTTTGTTTTTTACTAGATTCTAATCTACTATAAAGGTAACGTAACCCAATAAGATAGGATAAAACAAAGCCGAAGCAGAATGAAACGAAAACGGAGCAGAGAATGGTTATATCAATTTTCTCTTTCTCAGGGCCAAATAACTTCAAACCTTGAGCCAACCATTTTTCCCAGTTCGCCTGAGAAAATTCTAGGGCTAGGGAGCTTGAAATAAAAACAAAATAAATCAAAACAAGACCACATTGTTTTTTTGAAATGGTCACCCATTCTGTCGCCTTCCCTCAGGGGCGAGCAATTTTACTCACCTCTAAGCTTCAGGCGTTCCCCGTCCGGGCCACCAATTGCCTCAGTCTGGCTGGGCACAGAATCACAAGCCACTCAAGCAGGAACAAACCTTTATTTTTGAAAAAGCCACCAATACTCCGTACGCGCCGGCAAGCCAAAAACTGGTCCACCCACGCGCGCGTCTACGGAACCGGGGGGCCCGGACCTCCCTCGGAATTCCCTCCTACTATCCTTCCCCAACCAGTGGGAACTCTCCAGGAGTCCCGTAACATGAGTCCCGTAGCAGGCCAAGGTGAACAGCAGGAGTCCAATTTCCATATTAATATAAATCTTAACATAATCATATCATCTCAATGGCTAGCTGGCGTCACCTTACAACCGAAAGTGCCATGCATCATATTATTTGCTTGTGGCTCCTAGCAGTCAGTCTCTTGTTATGGATGCAGCTCTGCTTCTGAGAGTCAGCCTACTGCTGACCAGAGTAGAGGTCTGACTGGGCTGCACCCCTCTGCATCCAGCAGGCTAGCCTGAGCTCATTTACATACTGGCAGCAAAGTCCCGTGTGTCACGTTCACATTGTGGCACTTTTACTCTTGCCCCAAGGACTAAAGCAAGTCATATGGTCAAAATCAGTCAGTGTAGGGGGACAAGAAATGGCATGGAGATAAGGAGGGGAAGAACTTCTGCCCAATTTTGCAATCTAATACTTAAGGTATGTCCTAATTCCCTGTAAATACGCATCTGTCTGCTTAAGCTGCACGTTTTCTTTTAAAAATATCAGTAGAGATGCTTCTCTAGAAACGTTTTCCCTCTCTAGCCATTGTGCCTTTTTAATTGGCCTTTTTACATACTTTTTTGGTCCCCCCCCCCGCCCTCTCTCCCTACCTCTCCCCCAATCTTTCTCTTCCCATTTCTCATTTAAGTCTTGCTTGATCCTTTCATTAACTGGCTGGGCTATATTTATCATTCTGAAGTTGGATTCTGATTGGTGTGTGTGTGTGTGTGTGTGTGTGTGTGTGTGTGTGTATGTGTGTGTGTGTGTACAAGTACATGCATGGTAAATAGGGAAATGTTTCTCTTTTTTGCTGAGTTTTAATTTCTTATAATCCAAGATCACATTCTCACAGACTCCGAATCAAGTAAGAATGGGAACAAGCAGAATATATAAATTTTACATATACTAATTTTCCCAATATCTCATGCTAGGAAAAACAATGATTCCAAAACTAGTTGGGAAGAGCATTTATTACTTGAAATATATACCTCCTTTACCTCCTTTGAAGCACATGCTGGAAAGCCATTTTGAGGCACTGTTACTATTATAGCAATAAAGAGCTGTAGTCAATTAGACTCTCAACCCAGCACCAAGGATGTTGCTATTTATCTTTATGTGTGATGTCTAGCCTTGTCTGAGAAGGTCCAAACATGTTAACTGATATTCCAGTCAACAAAATACTTCAACTAATTTGACCAATGGTTACTCAATGTAAATTTTTCTTACTCTGTTTAATAATCCTATTTGGAGAAATGTATTATACATCGCCACCCCCCCCCAAATTATTCAGACTTGCTTTTGGAGAAGCTATATTAAACTTCAAGTCTTTTGAAAAAAGAAGGCTAAAATAGTAACTTAAGAAATTGCCTAGAGATGAAGATGCAGAGGTGTCAAATTATACCGATGCTCCTAGGCCTGCGTAAGGTCCAGTTCCCATGATAAGCTCTCGTATTATGTCACTCATTAGTAGCTCTGCTTCTCTGATCAAGCCATTACTTACACAGACATTTCCACTTTGACAGCTCAAATCTTTCCAAGTCATGTCACAGCAAGCACTGAGAAGAAGTGAACTTTATCTTGGTTTGGGTTCTCTAAGATGCAGATCCTGAGATAAGGGCGTGAGAGTAGACATGTGGGGGGAGTCCTGCAGGAACTGCAGGGCCCAATGAGGGGGTTAGGAGACTGAGGCAAGGAAGAAAGCAGAACCAGTAGAGTGGGTTAATGAGTGCTACCTCTAGGGAGGACTTGGGGCCTAACACTCCCAAGCTGTCAACCTCAGGGTCAACACTTCAGTATCCACCTGCTCCCAGCCTCCATTGGGTGAGGGTTGCCCAAAGACATAACTCCCTAGAACTCTCTGGGTTATCCTGCTTCAGCTGTACCAAGATCTAAGGATACTAGAGAGACAGGTGGACACAGCAGGTACACTCATGTGGGCTAGGGGATATGGAGTATGGGAACAAATGCTACATGAAACATCTTAATAAGTAAACTCAGGACCGAGGGTCACCAAACATGAGCTTTGACTTCTGTTCTGTGCTTTGGCAATGAATTGTGCAGTGATGGAAAACCATTTACTCTCACTGGGCCTCAGACTTTGCATCTGGGAAATGAAGTCATTGGGTATTTTTCTAGCCAGGTAAAGATGGACAGTACCAGACCAAAAAAAAAAAAAAAAGTGCTATAAGGAGAGATGGCATCATCAGGAGGTAGAGAACCTTGGATTCCTTTCCCCTTTTAAAATTGTATCTTCAGTAGGGCTGCCCTAATAAAATCTTCATTTCATTTTTAATTGCAGGAGTGATACAGTAAAATCTTCTTTCCTTACTTAAACATCCCCATTAGTAAGATCTTAGTGCATACTAAATAGTGGTGTTGCAACATTTATCTTCTTGTTTAGGGTCTGGGGATTGATTGTCTCTGATGGGCTCTGCTGGAGTCAGCTGGACTTGGCTCATGGCTGCAGTTGGGGTGTACGTCTGCTCCTCATGTTTCTCTTTGACCAGCTGTTGGGGAGATGCTCTTCTCATGGAGGGTTTAAGTATTGAGAGAGGAAAGCAAAAATGTATCAGCACACTTATGATCTTAGTTCCAGTGTCATTCATTAATATCCCATTGGAAAAAGCAAGTCATATGGCTCAGAACCCAAACAAAGAATGAAGAAGGGCACGCAGACCAGCATGAAGCCATAGCAATGGCAGGGACATTTGATTCTATACCTGAAGGAAAGGGAAAACTTGAGAGCAATAGCCTGATGCATTCCCATACTTGAAGTCATCCTTCTCTTGAGAATTATACCCATGGTATTGGTCTGTTCTGAATCTTGTGGCTTTGTGTGGCCAGGTCTGTCAACTAGGGCTTATTCTCACTCATAGCATTTTTTATTCTGCAGAGAAAATGCCTGCAGGAAATGCTTTTGGTTTATCATCAT
The DNA here is from genome assembly GCF_964194105.1 of Spermophilus citellus. NCBI lineage: Eukaryota > Metazoa > Chordata > Mammalia > Rodentia > Sciuridae > Spermophilus > Spermophilus citellus. The sequence goes on from NC_138185.1 coordinate 42,342,898, forward strand.
GCAATTGTTCCCTAGCTACTCTGAGTAAGTGTTGGTTGCTAATGGTTCATGGTTATCCCCCTCTCTGGAGTCATTAGCAGAAGCAACATCCCTCAGCTGATGAGACAGTTCAGCCTGTGATAGGAAGCTAGAGTCATGATTGATTTATATGGATTACAAAAGCCATCCCCCTTGCCTGAAGATGAGGACAATTTGGCAATATAATTTATATCCCTGTGAATCAGGCCAAGGTAAATTTTCTTTGACATCACATCCTTGATTTTCTATCTCCTTTACTATTCCTCTTTTCCCTCGGAGCGGTTTTCTCCTGTCAGAATTTCCAAAAAATAGAAAGAAAATGAAAGAAAATTGCATGTATCCAAGTCCTTTTCTTGGGCTTTTCTTCTAGGAAAACTGACCTACGATAATGTCTATTTTTTGGCATGTCTTTTAGTAGCTCCCAATACTTCAAGCATTTCCCAATCTATGATTGTATGTGGCTGAATGGAAACTTAGATGTTTTCCTTACTGGGGGAGTAGGGAGAAAAGCAGCAGGCTCCTCAAAAATCCTCCAGTAGCTCCAGCCATCTGATGTATTTACTCCATTTTGACCACACAGCTATCATGGATCCGTGTTCAGTATCTCCTAGAACAAGGAGGCTTGAAAGACAAAGATTGTCTTCTTTACACCCAGAAAAAATGTGTGGCAACAATTGTGATTGCCTACAGGGCTGTGAGCTGCTGCTCACATGGCCCTTTTTAGCAGTCCTGAATCTCAAGTTCGTTTCAGATGAAGCTCATAGTTCATGGCTTTGAAGCAGTCCTGAGCCAGAAACACTATGGGGAGGATGTTATTCATTAAGCATTTGCTATGTGTCAGCCACGATGCTCAACCTTTTGTGTGCATGGTCTGGGAATCCTGCTAATAATTTGATATTTTTATATCTCCTTGTGACTATGGGCAACTGATCAACCAAGTGACCTTGACAATGTTTGCAACTGCCAACTTCCATCTCAACAAATAAAGGTCTGAAGGAAAGTGGGGGAATTAGACTAAAAAAACACTGAAGTGTGTTTTCTGGAAGGATGGTATCTTTATGATTTGCTCCAGATTTGCACTCAGTGAAGTTGGAGCAACAAAGTTAAGAAGTTTACAGGGTTTTTCACTCCAATCATGTATCCTAAGATACATTTTTGTTTGCTTTTTGCATAAGTAGTTCTTTATCATTCCTCTTCCATCCACTGGTCCCACCAATTCCCCTGAAAGCATATGACTTTCCTATTTTCTTTTCTTTCTGTCTCCAAATCCTCTCTCCAGTCTCTCCTTCAAGTTCAGATTTCTGCCTTTCCCTGTATAAATTGCCTGGACTTTGGGGGCCTAACCTTGATTTAGAGGAAGAGAGACTAAAAAGATAAAAATACCTACCTCTCACTGACACCCAGGAAAACGTGTGGTGACAACTGTGATTTTCTACAAGGCTATGAGCTCCTAGTTGCATGGTGCTTATTAGCAGTGTCCTGGTTCTGAAAGGAGAGCTCCACAGTTTTTTTCCTTATCCACGTCTTACATTGGCACCGCATGCAGCAGTATAAATCTCCAGCCACTAAATTCTGCTTTGCAATTCCCCAGGCTGTTCATTTATTATTAATTACGACCATTATTTATATAGAACCAGAGAGTTTTACGTCAAGGCTGAGGCCCGGCTGGAACATAAAACAGCACAAGGATCAGCTTAGCAGCAAAAAATACCCAGGATTAGTGGTCTTGACTCTCCCCACATCCTCCCTCCTACAGCAATGGCAGAGGTGATGTGAACAGGGACAGACAGGAAGCTGAGGGAGGAGCAGGTCTTGCTTGAGTTTTTATGCTCTGACAAGTTTCCTTTGGAAGCAGAACACGTAACCAAGGGGCAGAGGGCAATGCATTCTAAAATTTTATGGTTGGAACAATAGATCATTTTATACATGAATTTATTTATGAATTCAACAGCGAGTCATTGAGTTTGATCACGTGCAAGGTGTAAGGAACACCTTGACCCTCCTGGAATTTATATTCTACTAAGTGTTCAAGGTCAAACCTGAGATTAGGACAGGGTCTGAGTGTTGGCATGAGGAAGGGGGGTGGAATGGGGTGGCAAGAGGGAGAAAGCAGTTACTTGAGAGCACAGCCAGCATGAATGTCCCTTTTCATGGAGTCATTCCATCTCAGCATGGCAGTTTTCTAGCATCCGTTTTTGTTCTTAGAAAATGAACCCAGAAGGTGTTCCAATACCAACAGGGTAGAGTGTCAATTTTATTTAACACACACTACCCTGGTTTGCTACATGTTAAGCACTGCCTGAGGGTTTTCTATACATTAACACATGTAATTGTCATGACAACTTCTCAAGGTAAACACTATTATTATTCTCACCTTGAAAGTGGAGAAACGGAAACTTAGCTACTCTGCTAAGCTGCACAGACCATAAAACTGGGGTCCAACCAAAGCCAGGCATTCTGGATCCCGAGTGATCCTCTCAATCACGGCATGTTTTGATATGAAAATGCCACGGTTATCCCCTTTGCTTCTTCTCACATCAAATTATCCTTTGCTCACCCCAAAAGAATGTACTTATTGATTATAAACATGGTGCTAAGAGAGAGAAAGAAGGCTGATGGTCACCACGGATTGAGGACTTGGGTGGAAGAATGGAGAGAGAGAGGGCATGGGGTTTTCCTCTGGGGTGATGAGAATATTTTGAAAGCAAATAGAGCTAAGCAGTTGCACAACACGGTGAATGCAATAAATGACACTGGGTTATTCAGGTTCATTGTATGCTCTGTGACTTTCACCTCAATGGAGAAAATAAATAAATAAATAAATAAATAACAAAATGAGAGGCAAGAAAAGTATTTTCTCCTCATTCTCATGCAGCAGGAGGATGGATTCTAAGACTCCTGAACATATGTTCTCTATTTCTGTGGAGACCCAAGGAAGCTGGGGATTTGTTCAGCCTCAGTGTTCAGGGAAGTTTTCACTAAGGGTTTTTATTTGAGCTAAGCCTCAGTCAACAGCATGAACCCAGGAGTCTTCTTGAGCCAGGACATTAATGTAAATGGGTTGTCAAAGGAAAGGCAACCAGACTTGGTAAAGATTTTGGTAAAAGACTTGGTAAAGATTTTGATGAGCTGAAAGAGCTATGCTTTTCCCAGGAATATTCAACATTAAAAAATTTAAACATTGTGGTAGTCAAAGAAACGAGTGTGTAGGTTTGATTTGGACACATTCAGATTGGATTTTCACACCTGACCTTGAAGGATGAAAGGAATCTTAAAGGGAAATAAAACACTGTTGAACTGAGTGCCTCAATCTGGGTTACCCCAGAAACAGACACTGAGACAGGAGTTTGGTTGTAAGTGGCTTAGGTGGGAAGGGGAGGAAGCACAGTGGGACCCGAGGAAGGGAAACACAGGCTAGGAGCTCAAACAGGGTGTGCTCAAATACAAGTCCCTTCTGTGGGCAACTGGGAGATGAGCTCTCAGCAGAAAGCTAGGAGCCCGTATAAGACACATTTTAGAATTAAAATGTAAATTCATGTGTGTATGTACCTTTTCCCATCACCCATTGATTCAGGAATGCTCCAGTGGCTCAGAAATCTCTCTCAGGGAGACAAGGACAGAAATGTGGGGGCTAACAATTATCCATTTGCTGGGTGAACAAAATAATAAAAATAATAAGGTAAGGGGGATACTGGTGGGGTACCAATAGCACTGGATACACTAGGCATTCTTGTTGTAGAAGAAACTAGATGTAGCCAAGCAAAAGCTGATCATGCAGGGCCTGCTGGCAGAGTGCTGGGATCTGGGGCACCTGAAGGAGAGTCAGCCAATTAGTTGCTCCCAGCACTTAGAATCTTGTTGAGAACCAATTTGTGGCTGCAGTGCTTGCAGCAGTGTGGAGTCCGTGGTGATCGGTGGTTTCCTAAGCAGCTGCTCTGACTGCCCATGTCCTAGACTCTCCTACCTGGGGCTGGTTCTCTAGTCTTCCCTTCATTTCTGGGGAGTACTTATATCCTTCCAGCAAATTTGTTTCTGCACCGAAATGAACAAAGTCCATTTCTATTCCTTGCAACTGAAGATCAGACTACTACAAGTTAAGGGGAGAGAAGCCTGCTGTAGGATACTTAATTTGGAGGGTCAAGGCCTAAGACCCAAGAAGAGATTGAGAGCAGAACAGTGAGAATATAATAGCAAGAAATAGCAACAGACAACGTCAAGGGACAAAGTATGAGAGTTTGACAGATGAGAGAAATAGGCTCTTTGTGAATCACACTGGGGTGTCATCTGGAGAGAATTACTAAAGCTTTGAAGAATACCACAGGAGGTATCAAAGAAAAACTTATCTTTAATCAAGATTCCTCATGCCAGAATGCCCATGAGAAATAACTATAATCAGGTTCCTAGGAGGTGACTCTGTGTTACCAATGAGAACTGGTAGGTCCAACTTCTTTAATTCATTTTTTCCAGAGGCCTGACTTGGGCCTTACAGGAGTCCCCAGCTTCCTTCTTAGTGCTTGGTAACTAATGGGTGAATTGGTTTTTTTTCATGGTCTCCTTCTCCTGATGTTACATATCCACCATTGCAATTCTTTCTGGCTTAGACAGTGCTGAGGGCCTGATTAGAGAAAACTATTGTTTTGCAATAGTTTTAACAAAGTGACTTGGAATCTAACTACTACCTCTTAGATGAAGCATGAAAGACTATCTGGCCTTAGGGTTCAAAGTCAGGAGTACAAAGTAACCACAGAGTGGTAACATATAAGCACTATTATCAATCATTTAGAGATTATTATGAGATTTCAGTGACAAGCAAAAGTAGATGGTGGTCACACATTACAGGAGGATACTTTGATTAGCTTATAGAGAATAGTCCAGGAGAAAAATAAAGTGAGGAACTGAGAAGAACCCTGCACCTGGAGGGAAGAGATGAGGTCTTAGGCTTCAGTTTGGGTACAGAGAAAAAAAGATCGAGAGAAGTGATTGTACCTCTCTGGGCCTCTGAACCTCAGTCTGTGTATCTGGTAAATCTGGTGAAAATCAGCTCCAGGAAGTGTACCATTTGAACATCATTCTCTCCCCCTGCCCCCCCCATATCCAGGAGGTCCCATACTTAGTTTCCACCAGGGATTCATTTGCACACCAGCAACTCACTCTCCTAAGAATCACAGAATCACTGCAGAAACCACCATTGTCCAGGGTACACGTTGGACACAGAATGGAGGTGAAGACCTCTGGGGATTGAACAAGAATGTTCCCTAAACTCTATTCTATTTTAAATTTTGGTTTTATAATCTGAAGTCACTGTGGAGGGCCCCTCAGTTCTGCCAAGACTTGAGCTGTGTGAAGGGATATGCTCAACTCTCAGGGATCTGGAGCCAGCCTCTGTAGCTCCTCTTGGGATAATCTATTTAGAGGGCAAATATTCCACATCACATCTGGATTTGAAGCAATAACAGGAATTGCAGTGCCCATTCCAGAACTTCAGCCATGTCTGACAAGGTAAAATGTGTTGAGATTAACCTTAGATATTTAGACAATTCTTTTGGGGGGAGTTGGAGGGGGGGCACTAGGGATTGAACCCAGGGAAGCTTAAGCACTAAGCCACATCCCCAGCCCTTTTGTTTTGAGACCGTGTCTTGCTAAGTTGCTTAGGGCCCCCTATGTTGCAGAGGCTATCCTCGAACTTGTGGTCCTCCTGCCTCAGCCTCCCAAGTGGCTGGGATTACAGGCGTGCACCACCGTGCCAGGATAGGTACCTAGACAATTCTTGACCACATCATGATTGATTCAATATTTCTATTCCTAAGAGTGAAACTCTGGATATCACATGGGCTCTTCAGAAATGGAGCAGGAACCCAGACAAAGCCAAGTTCAAGGGGCTTACTTGTGAGGTGATCCTGAGAAGTCAACAGGGAAGTGAGGAAGTAACGCAAGGGCAGAGAGGAATCCAAAAATGTTGCAGTGTTAAACAAGGTACCACAATGGACAAGCGGAGCTTAATTCCACTGGGGAACTCTGAGGAATAGTGTGGAAATGCCAGAGAATTTGCAAACAACTAGGGGAAAGAAAGCCAGCACACTGCCCTTGAAATCCCTGTCTATCATTGGTTGAATGTTATATTTAAGGGCCTCAATTCTCCAGCATCTCTGGCCTGAGTGATTGAACAACAGGCTCATAGAGCCAGAAACAAACACATGACCAAAACCTTCCAGTTCTATCTGTGTTGTCACCAGTAAACAGACTTTCCTTCTTTTTAAGGTTGTATAGTACTCCATTGTATACACATCACATTTTCTTTATCAATTCATTCATTAGTAGGCACTTATATCTTGGTTACAGCAAACACAGGAGTGTGGAAATCATTATGCTAAGTGAAATAAGCCAGGCATGGAAAAATGAATACTACATATTTTTATTTATATGTGGAATCTAAAGTCTACCTTATAAAAACAGAGTAGAAAGGTGGTTACCAAAGGGGAAACAAGGAAAAGAAATGGGGAACAGGAAGATGTTGATCAAAGTGTACAAAGTTTTAGGTACAATGGAGGAATAAGTTTTAGTAATCTATTGCACTATATGGGGAACATAGTTAATAATAATGTTTCACATACTTCAAAATTGCTAAAATGGATTATAATGTTCTTGACCTCGAAAAATGATGGTGAGGTGATGAATATGTCAAATAGGTTTTTTTAAATCTTAGATCAAAACATAACATTGAACCTCCAAAATATACACAATTATTATTTGTTAATTAAAAACATAAAGTTTAGAAAATATTCTCAAAATCCTCTCAGACAGAGTTCCAGGTGTTTGAAATAGGCAGGCTTCAGCACGTGGAGGTAACTACCAAAAAGAAATAGGGCAGGACATTTAGCATCTGCTTTAACACACGTGGCTGAACTAAACCTCTTTGAAGTTTGTGAAGCATTCAACACATGACAATGTTGTCTCCGAGTGTCTGTCTCCTTTCAGCTTTCTTTTCTTTTTGTCTGATGCTCCAGCCAATAGCCACAGTGATAGTCCATCACAAGTATAGAATGATTCTTCTCTGGTACTTCTCATTGTGTTGAGTTCTTTCCATTCATTGGTTCATTCTTTATTTGACCAAAAATTTGTAGAAAATCTTCCACTCCTGATAGGGGCAATAGGCTCTGGGAATAAAGTGTTTAGCAAAACCAGTGTCTTCTCTTTATTCCAAAGAGGGCAGACAAGCAGGAGCTGCCTAAAATGTATAAATAAATGCAGATTCTGGGACGAGGGTTCTGATGGATAAGTTGCACCTTACAGAAATCTGACTAACTAGTAGTTTGGATAAAAGTGCCCAGGAAAATGAAATTTAAACTAACAGTTGAAGGATAAGCAGGAGAAAACTGAGAAGAAGGAGCAGAATACTTCAAGTCGAGGTAATAGCAGGTGTAGAGACCCTGGGAAGACAGCATCAACAACTGGAGGAAATGAGACCAGATCAGTGTGATTAGAACCCAGTGAGTAAGGCACAGTGAGCTCAGAGAAGTGGACAGACACCTTGGAGACCATGAAGGATGCATGAAGGGCAAGTGCAGTGAGAAGCCACTGACACGTTCAAGCAATGGCCAAAGAGAATGAAAGAGTCTAATTAAGTTTTAAAACATTGTTCTGGTTCCAGTTCAAAATGGTTACAGTAGGTCAGCCATAGTTTGGGAGAGCAATGAAGAGGCTACTCCAGGAACTTAGCAATGAAATAAAAGTAGCCTGAGGAAACTGGTGGGAGTGGAAATGGGAAGACATGAGGACCATGGGGAATCTCAAGGAAGAAAACCAAATAGGACTTACTGAGTTCATGGGTCTGAGGAATGAAAAGATGAAGATGTCAGGAAGAACTTTGCCTTATGACAATTCTCAAATAAAGCAGACAGGAAACATTAATTTGTTTAATGTTTACTCGGCTTCTAGAGATGGGTACAATATTATCTCACTCATTTTATGAATGAGGAAATCAAGGCTCAAAAAGGTTAAGAAATGTGCCCAAGGATATACTATTAATAATTTGCCACACCAGGCACAATAGCGCATGCCTGTAATCACAGTGGCTCAGGAGACGAGATAAGAGGATCACAAGTTCAAAGCCAGACTCAGCAATGGTGAGGTGATGAGCAACCCTGTCTCTAAATAAAATACGAAATAGGGAGGAGGTAGGAAAAATGGAATGAGATGGACATCATTACCCTAATTACATGTATGAAGACACAAATGGTGTGAATATACTTTGCATACAACCAGAGATATGAAAAATCGTGCCCTATATGTGTAATATGAATTGTAATGCATTCTGATGTCATATATAACAAATTAGAATCAAAATTTTTAAAAATACAAAACAGGGCTGGGGAAGTAGCTTAGTGGTTGAGTGCCCAGAGTTCAATCTCCAGTACTACTACTACTACTACTACTACTAATAATAATAATAATAATAATTTGCCAAGTAGGGACATAAATGAAGAGCTGGGAAATATCAAAATACATGTTCTATCACCCTCTGCATAGCCCTTTCTCTACATTCTTATTCTCTTGTCTTCTGTATGCCACCTTTGAATGTTCCTTATGCTTTCTCTCCAAATAAGTCTTTCAGCAACTATGAAGGTGTTAATCTCCTGGAAATCTGCTCAGTACTGGGTGCCATCCAATACACCAATCAATAAAACTAATTTGTGCCCATGGGGGCAAGATTTATCCATTTTATCTCAGACTTTCTGCATAGTGCCTTCGTGCAGATTTTCATGAACAGCATTCAGGAGTTTGATGCTCTGATCTGGCAGATTATAATCCCACCAAATCTCCCACAGGAATCTTACTCCCCCATGCTTCTCCTGTAGCACTTGTTCTGCAGGGAAGAAAGGGCTCAGAGTCAGTCTGAGTTCCCAAGTAAACTGCCTCCATCCCCAAGAGCAGGTTTAAGCAGAAACAGAATGAGAGGTCTGTAGTGTTTTTTTCTTTGCAAAAGTTAGCAGAGGTGAGACTTGAAAGCATAGTCTGAAAAATCTGACTGACCTGGGATTTTCTAGAAGCTTTTGGTTGTCTCTTGGCTCATAAATCAGGAATATTGAACGGAAACTAGACACCCGGTAAATGCTTTAGAAACTTTGATTTTTAAACAGTCTTTTTTATTATGAAAAAATGATAATGATCCTAATAAATACAAAACAGTCACATATTACAGTCATTTATTTTTGTGTGTGTGTGTGTGTGTGTGTGTGTGTGTTCTGGTGTTACCTAAAGTGAGCAGCATAAGAAATCAGAGGGAAGATGATTGTCCAAATCAAGGCAAACTTGTACCCATGACCTGATCCATTAAATCAGTACCACAAACATGGGGCAGATGCTGGTTTCAAATACTGTACTCCTTTTCCCTCTGCAGACACTCACCCATGGTTGGAGTGGAACCTCACCCAGAGTGAGTGAGTTCCAAGAATTCTTAAGTGGCCCATGTAGCCACATGTTAAGAAGAGGCATGTGCCTCATTAATCCTATTTTACAATGAGTTAGATAACTCAACACTATTGATACACAGTCAATAGGAAATGCTGTGCAAGAGTTGGAGGTGATCCAGGAATTATTTGAATAATCATCTCCACCTGAGCTAAACACACCATGAACTCCAAGACAGGTGTTTTAAGGATGAGAACTTTATCTGGCCACTTGTTTTTGAGTGTATAGGTTTCCTTCTTTTCTTTAACTTATTTACCTTCAGCGAATGGCTAATTTGTGGCAAAGAAAGGGGGAAAAACTCCCAATAAAGCCCCTTTCATGTATTTAATCTTCTGAATAGATAGGAAATGATGTATCTGCAGACACTCACCATCAGACTCCTGCAGAGAAGTTCTTTTGTGTCCAAAAACCTACTCTGATTTAAGGCATTGCAGAAACATCAAAAATTTTTCCTTCAAAAGCTTGGAAATTATGCTTTTCAAAATCCGGACAATCTTGAGTTTGCTATTGGCTCTGATATTTTAAAAATAGAAATTGTTGGACGGGGAGTGTAACTTAGTGATAGAGCACTTTCCTAGCATACACAAGGCCTTGGGTTAGACCCCCAGTACAACAAAAAAGAAATAAAGAAATAAGATGAAAAATGGAAAAGGAAGGAAGGAAGGAAGGAAGAGAGGAAGGAAGGAAGGAAGGAAGGAAGGAAGGAAGGAAGGAAGGAAGGAAGGAAGGAAGGAAGGAAGGAATTGTTTAAAACCATGACAAGATGACATGTTTTTCCTAGGGAAAAGAAAAAATTAATGTACACTTCAGCAAAGAGTGTATTTTAGTCTTTTAAGAAAAACTAGCAAATAACAAAAATTCAAGGTGAGCTAGATCTTCCTAATACATGTTACAAGCAAGTAACACAAATATTTCTGTGATAGTAGAAATATCAGCAAGGTCTCATTTACCATTGGAATGATCTGCCAAAGGAGCCATCCTCACACTGGGTGAATTCTATATAGCTATAGCATGTATGGCATATAGCATGTACGGTCCTCCAGAGAAAGATAACCCATAGAATATACATACCTACACACATATATAAGTGTATGTGTGTACATATATCTCTGTGTGTGTATACATGTATATACACATGTATATAAATAGAATCCCTTAAAATTTTACCAAACTTTATATTTGGTGTAAACATTATTGAAGCTAAGAAGCCATATGGTCTACCACATGCCTGCTAGAGACCCCAGAAAGCTGGTGGTGCAGTCTTTGTCCTCCTGACTATTAAAAAAATAGCACCACATGTTGGATGCTGCATATACAGCCTTTTGGAATATCTTGACCCAGCCCTCAACGTACTGCCACCTGGCTCATGCTATAATTGAATCTTCAAAAGGCCATTACATCATTTTATCAAACTACCTGCTTCTGGATGGTATAGAACATAGTCAAACCAGGGAATTGCATAAGCATTGGCCCATTGCCACACTTCTTTTGCTGTGAAATGAGTTCCTTGATCAGAAGCAGTGCTATGTGGAAGATCTTGGTAGTGGATAAGGCATCTCTATACACAGTCATTAAGTTCTTAACTTCTTATAAGTTGGTTAGGAGTGTTCAGTGGAGATAATATATATTTCTCTATTGCCATATCAGGCCATAAGTCATCAGTGATATTTTACCACTGGTAAGAGGTACTTGCATTTTTAAATCTAATAAGATTAGAGGGTCAATTCCAGAAACTCCAGAATCACTTAAGAAAACTTGTCCTTAAAATCATGCTCCTCCAGCCAAGTGCAGTAGCACATGCTTGTAATCACAATGACTCGGGTGGCTGAGGCAAGATATTGGAAGTTCAAAGCCAGCCTCAGCAACTAGTGAGGCCCTAAGCAAGACCTGTCTAAAACCTTTTGCATCTAAAACCTACTCTGATTTAAATTTTTATAAAAATAAAAAAATAAAAAAAGGCTAGGGATGTGGCTCAGTTGTTAAGTGTTACTGGGTTCAATCCCTGGTACAAAAAAAAAAAAAAAAAACCACAAAAATAAACAAACTTTTTTTTGCCACTCCTGGTACCAAAATCTGTGTTGGTCAAGGGTCAAGTTTCTCCAGAAAAACAGAACCAAGAACCACAAACATTCTGTCTGTTTATCTATATACCTTGATATTAAAATATGTGCTTTTATTTAAAGAGAGATATAAAAAAATGCATCTATTTATTTATTATGAGAAAGTGGCTTGTGTAATGATGGAAGCTGAGAAGTACAATGATCTTTTCTCTGAAAGCTAGAGAACCAGGAAAGCTGATGGTACAGCTCCCATCAAGCCTTATGACCTAAGAACCAGGAGGAGGGATAATGTGTGTTCCACTCTATGTCTAAAGACCTAAGTACAAGCAGAGAAGGTGGCATAAATTCTAGTCCTAGAACAGAAGAAGACTAATTTCCCAGTTCAAACAGTCAGATGGAGAGAAGAAATTCTCCTTTCCTCATCCTTTTATTCTATTCAGGCCCTCCAGGGATTAAATAATGCCCACATACAGTGGGGAGGGGCTTTACAAAGCCATCAGTTCAGAAATGACCTCACAGGCAAGCCCAGAAATAATGATTAATCAAATATCTGGGAACCCTGTAGCCCAGTCAACTTGACATAAATTTAAGCATCACATATGATCTTGTAGGTGAGTGAATACAAGATATTTTACCTTTATGACTTCAAAAGAGGGACATTTAGGAACTCTTAATTTACACAATGTTGAAAAGTTATTTTTGTCATTTATGAGATGTTTATCTTTAAGCCTTCCTTATTTTAGAAAATATTTAAATCCCAAGGAACAAACTTTCAACATCCTTTGAAAATAGATTACCACTTCTCAAATTTACCTGTGCACACAAATTCCCCTGAAGATCTTGTTAAAATGCAAATTTTGATTTGCAGCACAGAAATGGAGCCTGGTATGCTGTGATTCTAACAAGCTCCCAGGTGCTGCTACTGCTGCTGCCCTCCAGACCCACTGAAATGGAAAGGCAGTAAATAGCTTGTTTGTGTTTTGTGTGTCAGGGATCTCTAACCTACCCTAAGAAAACTTGGCAGGTTGTAAAAATTCAAGTAATCCCTCACATTATTCAATACTTTTATTTGTTCTTTTTGCAAAATAATGTACAAGTTAATAAAAAATAATTCAGGAATGTATTATGAAAGAAACAAAGACTACATCTTTCATTTGTAACCACTGTCAACATTATAGCATTTGTCAGTGGTTTTCAACCCTCACTTAGCATCAAAGTTGCCTGAGAATCTTACATAAACTACAGAAACTGGTTCTTACCTTCCTAAGATTTGCTTTTAATTGATCTGAAGTGGGGTTCTAGACATTGATAATTTTTAAAACTTTCCAGGTGATTCTAATATGCAGTCAAGATTTAGAATCATTGATTACCCACAGTGTAGTATTTATATTCATCTAGCTATAAGAAAGCATGCTTTTTATAATGTTTAAAGATAAACTAACAATTTTCATAGATATAAATCCCATTTTTGAGTGGCTGCATAACATTTCTTTGGAGGGATAATAGACTTAAGAGACTGGTCAGTCTTCTGTAATTGGCATTTATCATTTTTTAATTTTTCTCTCCTGAAAACAGCATTGAAGTGAATATAATTATATCTACATAGTTGAACATGGTTTTTAAGGATAAATTCTTAGCAGTAGAAGTACTAGCAGTTTGAAGTAATTATGATGTCAAAACACTCTCAGAATCACTTTCCACGCAGACAGGTAACATGCATTGGCACTATCCTCAAATGAAGCTTAGAATAGCACTGGAATGGACAACTGCATACTGCAGAAATAAATGCAAGGATGGAAGAACAGAAGAATACCCAGTTCTCTGTGTGCAGGAGAGACAGGGTTAAAGACAAAAGAGCCTTTGAAAGAGAATCTCAAGAGACTTGATTTAGGAGTGACACTGGCTGTAGACAGGGCTGGGAGTGGTATAATAAGAATATAAAATCCTAAGCAATGAGGCAATTTGAGTATCTGTGGTGGTTCTTCTAGGTATGATGGGTTGCCTATGGAGATACCATCTGAACAATCTCTTTCGAGTTTGGATCTGGTGAGAACCATTTTACTGAGATACAATATCACTTTTTCAATTGTTAATGCAATACTCATTGCAGGTGGCCAGAGATAACTATGAAAAAGATCTGGCCAGCCAGAAAATGGATATGCACCTCCTTGGTGCCCTGGCTGTGTAGATAGTGGCTAACAGTACCAAAGGTAAACGAGCAAGCAGAGGGAAGAGGCACTGAATAAATGTGAGTGGTTTTTGTGCAGATATGGGATCTTGTTTTATCTTGAACAAAAATAAAAGAACACAGAGCACCATATGGATAAGTACATGATATCATTATGTAAATTGGTCTCAATGTAACAGAGGGCCCACTTGTCTTTCACTCCAACAGGAAATGTGTACGTACTTTTAGCCAGTAAGGTATTCTAAAAATTAATAACATTGACCAGAGTGATGAAAAGATGGCAACAAATTAGAAAACACTGCAATGATTTTTATCACATTAATTAAAGGAGAAAAACCATAAGGATATCGTAATAGATCCAAAAAGCCTGTGATAAAATTCAATACTTATTCATAGTGGAATTATGAATAAGTGGAAATTACTAAAACAAAACAAACAAAAACAGAAACAAGGCTGGGCACTGTGGCACACACCGGTAATCCCAGTGACTGGAGAGACTGAGGCAGGAGGATCACAAGTTCAAAGCCAGCCTCAGCAAAGTGAGGTGCTAAGCAACTCAGTGAGACCCTGTCCCTAAATAAAATACAGAATAGAGCTGGGGATGTGGCTCAGTGGTTGAGTGCTTCTGAGTTCAATCCCCGGTACAAAACAGCAACAAAAACCAGGGGAATGATAAATTTTAAAATAAATGCTATCAAAAATTGTTCCTGGTGGTGAAGTTTAGAATTGTTTCCTTCATTTTAGATATAAAATAATGATAACCACCATATTCGTTTCTACCTGTATTGTTGATAATCGATGCTCTAAGTAAAGGAAATCACATGCAAGAAATGAAAAGGAGAAACAAAATAGTCATTACTTACTACTGATATGATTGTATACATCAAAAAACACCTAATACACATGCTGCTTATAACTACAAATTTAGCAAGATTGCTAAATAGCAGGTTGATATGTTTCAGAGGCTAACTAGAAAATAATAGTAATAATAAGAACAACAATAATAATTCAGATCCATCATTAAAACCAACCAAAAATTCTAAGGAGTAAGAAATATTTATCTAACAAAATAAGTACAAAACATGAATACAGAGAAATGTCAGATTTTAATGAAGTATATGCAAAAGAATCTAAATAAAAAATACATACCATGTTCATAAGTAAGATGTTAAAATCGCTACTCTGATGCAGCAATTTTATTTCCAGAAATATGCCTTAGAGAAATTCTCAGACATAAACACTGAAATAGGATCTAGGACTCGTTGTGGAAGTGTTTTTAATGCAAAAATGAAAATCAATTTAACTGTCAATAAATAGAAGAATATACATAAACACACATTATTACAGTGTTTACATGAAACAGGAAAATATGTAGCATTTAAAAAATAATGAACTAAGTTTATATGTATCAATATATATGAATCTAAAACAATTTTAACTCAGAAACATACATTATAAGGAAATATAGAATTGTGATGTAATGGAAAAATTTTAAACAAAGTGAAATAAAACCATATGCCCACTTTTATGCTTTTAATAGTGCATTATAGTTATACATAATAGTGGGGTTCATTTTGACATAATCATACCTGAGTGGAATTTCATGTGCTCCCTTTCAGTCTCTAGTTCTTCCCCTCTCCCTCCCCTCCTTCTTCTCCCTATTGCCCTTTGTCTATTAAAACCATAAACCTTCAATGAGTATATTTTTATGTAGTAAAATTATAAAACTATGGCCAGGAAGAATATGCACCAAATTTTATATATATATATATATATATATATATATATATATATATATATGAAGGAAATAAAATGGGTAGGATTTCAGCAGCATGTGTAGTGTTTTCTTAGAGAAAAGGGAGAATCTGAAAGAAACTGCATTGGTACTTCTTACATCTGAGTGCCATTTTAGTTGTGTCAACCTTTAATTACATAATCAATAATTGTTCTCAATTTATTTCATCCCTGTTTGTTCCATCCCAGGAGCTCTGCCTTCCCGTAAGTAATTATCACCTACATGGCAGGGGTCATCTCATATACTTTTTCTTCTTCCTAAGCCTTCAGCACTATGCTGCATTCTCAGGCGATGTACAGTGAGTACACTTCAATTCTGTTGAAAAATACTTAATACTCCAATTCACAATGACATTCAGCAGAGGAAACCTCATGGAACTAGTTGCTTCCTCACCACAGTCCTAGTATGGTTTTGCATTGAGAATGCTCCAGGTTTCTTCTTACCAATGAAACTTTAATTTCAAAATAGGTAATCAGCCACTTAAATAGTGCAAACTGGTGAATTCTGTCAAACCTTCCTCTTGAATGTTTGGAAATTATAACTTGTCCTAAACATACAAATGTAATATCTTTGACAAAGATGACATTTCAGGTTAATCCACTTTTTAAAAATCCTGAATATTTGTTTCCTTTTTGTTTCAGTGTCCTAAGAATTTAATTGCAAAGTTTCCTTCAGTTCTTGTGGCAGAAAAATAGTATTAAGTCCTCTATGCACATGAACCTACTTGAAACAGTTGATTTCATGTAGTGCTCATACTGGTCCACCTACCACATTTCTATGCTAATCACATGATCTCACACCATCAGAAATGTGTTTTAAAAAAAGATAACTGCTCATGTTTTAGTTAGTTTTTTACTGCAGTGTCTGAAAGACCTGACCAGAGCAATCATAGAAGAGGAAAAGTTTATTTGAGGACTCACGTTTCCAGAGGTCTCAGTCCATGAACAGCAGGCTCCATTCCTTGGAGATCAAGCTGAAGCAGAACATCATAGTAGAAGAGTGTGACAGAGGGAAGCAGCTCACATGATGATCAGAAAGCAGAGTGAGGGCTGGGGATGTGGCTCAAGCGGTAGCGCGCTCGCCTGCGGCCCGGGTTCGATCCTCAGCACCACATACCAACAAAGATGTTGTGTCCGCCGAGAATTAAAAAATAAAATAAATATTAAAAATTCTCTCTCTCTCTCTCTCTCTCTCTCTCTCTCTCTCTCACTCTCTCTTTAAAAAAAAATAAACCTTAAAAAAAAAAAAAAGAAAGCAGAGTGACTCCACTCACCAGATACAAAATGCATACCCCAAAGGCATGCCCCCAATGACACACCTCCTTCAGCCACACCCTACCCCCTTCAGTTACAACTCAGTTAATTCTATCAGGGAGATTAATTCACTGATTGGTTAAGGATCTCAAAACCCAATCATTTCTCCTCTAAACCTTCTTGCATTGTCTCACATATGAGCTATGGGGGGGGGGGCACGTAATGTCTAAACTATAACAGGTTACTGTCACAATTTGTCCTCAAACAATTATAGAGGGAACCAGGTCATCAATGATGAGGATTCAAGAATCAGACACAATCCTTGGTGAGAGGAGATTACACAAATAGTCAAAGTAATCTACCCAGGTGATCATGGGCACCAGAAATCTACAGAGATCCCAGCCTAGGTGTACAGCTAAAAGATAGGGACATTTTACAGAGTTGTCAGTACAGGGATGGGGATGCTCAATTTTAAGCAAAATGTCAGGATCCCTGTTATTGGCTTCATGGGACATGACATAAAGTAGAAAAAGTTGACTTCATGGAATGAAGATAAGAGACCAGTAACTTGATCTATCATCTCATTCATTACCCAGCCCACACACACACACACACACACACACACACACACTTCCAGCATCTGAAATTTCATCAGTATTTAGTAAATTATTTGGACTGAGGCATTATTTCTGACAAAAAGAAAAACTCCTATTAAAATAAAAATATCTTGCCAGGCACAGTAGCACACACCTATAATCCCAGTAGCCCAGAAGACTGAGGCAGGGTAATTACAAATTCAAAGTCAGCCACAGCAATTTAATAAGACCCTATCTCAAAATAAAAAATAAAAAGGGTTGGGGATGTGGTTTAATGGTCGAGCACCCCTGGATTCAATCCCCAATATAAAAAAAAATCTTACCTAGAAGTTAACAAATGAAGTAAGTCACTAATCATTAAAAGTAAAAGGAAAGTAATATTTTATTGCTTACAGTTTATAATAATATACTATGGAAGAGTCTTGTTATTCCTAATTATTTTTTATTTGAAGAAACTATGGTCAGAAAAGAGGAGATAATTAAATATCGCTAACGGTCCCAAAGTTGCCATGTGGGATTCAAATCCAGGTTTCTGTGACAACAAATTCCTTGCCCTTTCTACATAGCATGCTGCTTCTTTATCGGAATAATGGGCAAGCCCTGACATTAGCATCTAGGAAGACAATTTTCATGAGGAGTAAGGAACAGAAACCAGGGAGCCCCTAACTGTGGTCATGGGTAGAGTCTACAACAGGTCTAGGTCCCTGATGAGGAGTGCCATGGGCAGATGAGCCCCTCACAATCTATGGTTAGTTCTACTGTCAAGCTTGTTCATCTCCTAGATTTGCCAGGCAGGTCTTCTTCCAGGACACTTCAGAGCAGCTGTTGAAAGTCACATTGAGACTTTCCTATTCTAATGGTCTGTATCCCCTCACAAAACTTCAAAATGCAGCCTCCCTTCTCCAACCGGCCTACTCTGAGGAGGAAGTCAGAACCCCACCTGCAGCTCCCTGGCCTGTAGTGTGAGTTTATAGAAGCAGTAGGCACCATCTGAGAGCGGAAATTTAAAGAGCTCTTGGTTGGTTCTGGTTCTGAGATTAGCATCAAAAGCTAAATAAATAATGTAATGTTCCTAATCAAGAGTCATGCAGATAGCAATTAGAACTGCATTACAGGGATTACTCATGTCGATCTCTGTGTACCTGAGATCAAACTCAGCTAATTTGCCTCTCTTATTTTAATTCCATCAATTAGAGAAATAAATTGCCAATAAAAGCTCATCTTTTAAAATAATTTGTTTTAACCTTTTATAAAGTACTTGGGGAAAAGCACAGAGAAGAGCTTCCTAAGTGAGTGCTAATTAAGATTGAGGGAGAGAGAACAGGTAGGAAAAATACTGTTCTAAACAACAGCAGAACCCTAAACCAAATGGAGGGAAAATGGATACAGAAGGGTTTCTGTGGTCTTCTGAAACTAAGGATTTCAGCTTGGAATCAAAAACTAAAAATAAGATTTAGAACATAGTGATAAAATGAGCTCACCTTAAAGATGGGTCCTTTTTATTTGTGCACCCATCCTGTCACTGAGTATTTATTGATCACCTAGCATGTGTTACATTTTAGGAAGACAGTGATCAGCTCCATGACCACAGCCCCCACCCTCATGGAACACACAGCTTTGCGGAGAGACAGTCAGTAGTCACATGTACACACAGATAAATATGAATTGATTGTGTTAGGAGGAGGCAGTTTGGTGGGAGGGCAGCCCTGATGTCCATGCTGGGAGGATAGAGGTAAGAATGACTTATGTAGGGATAGTTATCCTTAAAGGGAGACTGAAATACTGGATTAGATTTCATCAAATGGAGGAGAGTGGAGAGCTCATTCCAAGCAAAAGGAATGGCCTCTGAAAAGATCAGGAGACAGGAAAGACGTAGAAGGATCTGAAGGAAGAGCAGACCACCCAACAGAGTAACTGGTAAGTGTTGAGCTCTGAGTTCAGATCAGGCTCCATATATAAAGCACTCTCCACATTATCTCATTTTATTTAATTATCCTCACTTTATTTATTTATGCATTTATTTTTGGTACTGTGGGATTGAACCCCAGAGGCACTTTACCACTGATCCACATCCCCCGCCCTTTTAATTATAAAGTTTGAGACACGGTCTCACTAAGGGGCTTAGGGCATCACTAAATTGCGGAGGCTGGCCTCAGACTTGTCATCCTCCTCCTCAGCCTCCCGAATATGTGGGATTACAGACCTCCACCATCATGCCCAGTTAATTATCCTCATTTTATTGGTTTGGCATCATGAGGCTAAGTCATTTGCCTAAGGCTACAGGATAAGTGAACCTTCTATTTTCGTACCCAGGGATGATACAAGACCCTGGGGGAAAATCACCCAAGTTTCTTTTTTGAGGGGAAGAATATGCAGTTAGGAAAAGTTGGTCACATAGATGGGCTCACTGAGGCTTCTTCTAGACCCTTAAGGAACACCCACTGGCCCAGAGCTTTGTGCACAGGACTGTGTGATCATCTGGACAGATACAGTTGATTGCCAGGTTCCTTTAGTAATGCTCTAGGGCAAACACTGAGTCACCACAATCCAAAAAGAATGTCACACACATCATAAGCAATGGACTAAAATAAGAAAATCCCAGAGGGTACAGAGGAAGCTAAATTGCAAGGCAAGGAGAAGGGGAATGCTGAGGAATGTGGTGAAAAGAGGGAGTGTAGAGAAAGCATAGCTGGAATGGGGAAGATGACTGTCCATGTGGGGCAAAGGAGTGTGATGGGCCTCAGCGATCTCCAAGGAGCTGAATCTGAGTGACCAGGAGGATCAAATCACTGTCAAAAGGCAGAAGCCAGAAGGAGAAAGCAGTTCCTCTGCATGATGTAGGTGAAAGGTCATGAAAGTGGTTGACCATCATGAGCCCAGGTTTCCAGCTGTGGTGTCCATGGTGCTACTTGACATAGACCAAGCGTCTGAATATCCCAGCCACCTTGCTGTCATCCCATAATGTGGACCTGTCATGCTGCTACTCAACATACAAGATAAAGACAAATTTCAGTGGATGCCCCAGGTCTATGTGGTCTCCTGGTTATGGAAACCCAGAGGATGAGTAAGAAACGGCATTCAGGCTTTCCTGGGCTTTAAATATTTCTTCCTTATGATACACTGTGCCTCTGTGACCTGAAACTCCTTTCTAGGTGTCTTGGTCCTCCCAGTCAAGCTAAAACTTGCTAAAAGCATGGGCTTTCTCACATCTTCTCATAGTTTGTTTCTCCATTTTAGGGCTTCACTCTGGGAATTTGTCAACTAGAGCTCACAAAGATGCCTGAGAAAAGTTTGGGTTTGTTGTTGTTGTTGTTGTTTAAGGCTGTTACCCATTACCCTTGTTAAGAGGGTGAATGCTTGCTGAGAGAAAATGTAAAACAAAAAAACTACAGCTTGAAAATCTTAGTTCTGGAAAGAACTTCCCTCCCTAATCACCCAGCCAGACCTCCTGATTATATAGAAGTCAAAATTCAAGTCCTCTATTCCCTGAAGACCTTAAAAGAGCATGCTACAGGGATACTGCCACATCGATGTTCATAGCAGCACAATTCACAATAGCTAGACTGTGGAACCAACCCAGATGCCCTTCAATAGATGAATGGATAAAAAATGTGGCATTTATACACCATGGAATATTACACAGCACTAAAAAAGGACAAAATCATGGAATTTGCAGGGAAATTGATGGCACTAGAGCAGATTATGCTTAGTGAAGCTAGCCAATCCCTAAAAAACAAATACCAAATGTCTTCTTTGATATAATGAGAGCAACTATGAACAGAGTAGGGAGGAAGAGCAGGAAGAAAAGATTAACTTTAAACAGAGACATGAGATGGGAGGGAAAGAGAGAGAAAAGGGAAATTGCATGGAAATGAAGGGAGACCCTCATTGCTATACAAAATTACATATAAGAGGTTGTGAGGGGAATGGGAAAATAAACAAGGAGAGAAATGAATTACAGTAGATTGGGTAGAGAGAGAAGATGGGAGGGAAGGGGAGGGGGGATAGTAGGGGATAGGAAAGGTAGCAGAATACAACAATTACTAATAGGGCATTATGTAAAATTGTGGATGTGTAACCGACGTGATTCTGCAATCTGCATTTGGGGTAAAATTGGGAGTTCCTAACCCACTTCAATCTAATGTATGAAATATGATATGTCAAGAGCTTTGTAATGTTGTGAACAACCAATAAAAAAAAAAAGAAAAGAAAGTGGGGAAAAAATAAATAAAAAAAGAAGACCACATAATTGTGCACATAAAAGTAATAGGAGTTATAATCTCCAAAATGATAATTTTAAGAACTTAGCTGGTTAAGTTAAAATAAAGGTTAAAGAAAAAAATGAAAAAAAAATTCAAGTCCTCAACACAGATATGAATTATCTGTTATGGTTTGGATCTGGAATATCCCCCCCCCCAGAGCTCATATGTTCAGATATAGAGCTTTTGGGAAGTGATTGGATTATGAGAGCTCCAATCTGATCTGTGGATTAATCCACTGATGGTTAAATGAACTACTAAGAGGTGGGACATAATGGGAGGAGGTAGGTCTTTGGAGGTGTGCCCTGGAAGGGTTTGTCTTCTCTCCAGCCTGTCAGGTATTTTGGTCATAGCAATGAAAAACTAATGCAGTATCGAGGAGGACACAATTGGAATGAAGAATCTAACATTCAGGACCCAGTATTAACTCTGACCCCACCTCAAAGATATCAATGGTAAAGTATTTTTTCCAAGCTTATCCCTGCCTTTCATTGTGATTTTCAACATGATGTCTTAGAAGACAAAAGTCCCAAAGGCTTAAGTTGGAGGGTCTATGAGAGGACAAGTGACCAGGAACACATACTCCTCATATGTTTCTGCTTCAACCTGCCCTGGTGCACTAGGAGCGTTACTTATGCACAGAGGTGTGAGTTAATGACTGCTTCCTACCTAGAATGTAGACACCATGAAGGTTAAGGAGCAGGTTTGGGTTGTTGGATTTATATCTATGGCTATGTCAGCTCACTTAGCACACAATAAACAACAAAATAACATTATTTGCATGATTGAATAAGTACATGGATTGATGTCCTTCCCAGTCTTCAGTCAAGTAAGCCTATTATGCCTCCAGGAATTCCAAGCTTCTGGACCTTTTTTTTTAACCTGTGACTTCTATGATCCAAACATCTAAGTAAAGAGAAATTGGTTAGACAGAGTGCTGGAAGGATTGGTGTAGCTTGGATTAATTTAGCGCTTATCACTTTTCCTGTTTTGTCTAAAGCAGTTAGAACTAGGCATCTTCTTTTCATCTCAGGCCTTATGAAGAAACAACATGCATTATTTAAAAAGCAACAGCAAAAATAAACCCTTGTAAATATTGCACATCTATTTGCAAGTAGAAGATTAATACAATAATAATGCCTCGGATATGAGAAACAGTGAAATGCAAACCTGACGGGAAGAAATTGCCTTCCTTCTTGGAGAAGAGTCACAGGAGACTGGAGAGCAAATTATTTTCTTAGCTTTGGGTCCTTGAGGTCATCAAAGCTTCCTAAAAAGGATTATGTATCATGGAAAGTGTTGATGTACCTTATTATTCCATTTCTCTCTGATGAATTCTTTAGAATCAATAAAGGTGCTTAACAGTGAAGAATTTCATTAGGCTGCACTGCAATACCAGGAATCTCTTACATTTATATAATACCTATCTTCAGCAAGTTCTCTTGAAGCAATCATAGAGGATGAATAGGTTCTCCTGCTGTGTAAACCCAGTGAATCATGCCGATTTAGGGTAGTTTTCTCCTTTTGGACTCACTGAGCTTGGGATAGGGCAGAGCTTATACAAAGTATCTATATGTTGTCTTGCCATTTGTATGTCCTTAAAATATGTAATTCCACTCATTATGAGTCCTGAAATATGTGCATAGTGGGTGTATAACCATGACTGTTTGGTAAAGAACTTGGATTAATAGTTAACTGGGAAGATGAGATAGGGAGATGGAGAAAGTTGACTAACTCTGTACAGTAACAGTGAAAATAGTCACAAGGAAGCCAACCCTTTGAACAACCATGTCAGGAAAGTTCGTAAAGCTGGAGTAGCTGAGAGTTCAGGGTAGGGCATTTCCCACTGGGGCTGGTATATTATGAGAAAAAAAGAGCCGACTCTGAGGGGAAGAAATCTGATTGGCAGAAGTTAGCACTTAGTCTTCCCAAGAAGACTCTAAGAGTGACATTGTATTTGTTGATTATGTATTTCTTGCATGATTTGTCTGCTTCAAATTCATTTATGAAGAAAATGATCAATGATGAAATATAAGAACCTGAATGAGTGTCATTAGAGAAAAGAAAGGAGATGAAGGTCAATGTTCTTCCAATGCTGGGGTACCAGATTGAGTCATCAAAGTGCCTGCTATCTTGCACCTTAACTATTTTGTAAACCATATAGCCACTGAAGTTCCTGTAACTACAATTATTGCTCTGTGATTTATCCATTTTTTGATCTCTTAATTATACCAGGGTCTTTTGATTAAAAAATACCTGCTCCAACATAAGATTTAGCAAAAAATACTTCTGTGGGCCCTACTAATAATTTGTAGCTAGGAAAACTACAGAATCTTTAATTTGTAAAGCTAAACCACCTATAGTTCAAATCCTTCCATATATTTGTGTTCATTTAGCAAAACTTACCCCCCCAAAAAAAAGCACTCACTTATCTGAAACCCTAGGTGATGCGGAGTGTTATGAGAAATATCACAGCCCTGAGTCAAGCTTATTAGCTGGAACCATGAGTAGTCTCTACATAAGCATACATTAAAGGAAAAAAAAGAGGAAATTATCAAAATGACACCATCTGCAGAAATTAATAGGGGCAACTGGGTAGGGGCAAAGGAAGACAGATAGTTTGGTTTAATCCATGCATGTCCATTTAATATTCTGAGTTTTCTTTGTTTATCTGCACCAGGCTCCCTTTCTGAAGATATACACATTTGGAGAAATACAGTACATGTGATTCATTTTAGAGTGATTTTTTCTCTCTCAAATGCAATGAAATTCTTTAGCTGTGCAATGAAAGTATAGCAACCATCGTGATGACATTTCTAGTTTCAGTTCTACATGGCTGGGACAGGCTTCTCTGAACTCATCTTATTCTAGTACATTCCACCTTGGATCTTCTTGTCTGGTTTTTCAACTCTGTGCCTGTTAGAATATCAGTCATATTCCTAAAGTTAATAGAAAGATTATAGTAGAATCTATCAGGAAACTTCTGTGGCTTGATAAGCACCTCCTCTTCCACCTCCATACTAATTAATTTCAGTTCTAATCACTTTTTTCTTTATGTGAAAGAAAACATCTAAATTTGTTCCTCCTAATCTTTGTCTACCTTCAGATTCCTAAAAATATCTCAAAATATGCATAAACATAAGGTTCTGAGCAGCAGGCTTTATCTCTTAACCCTTAACTTCATTGTTAGAGAAATCAGATGCAAAATATTCTCCTTTTAGAAAAAAAATTCCCATATCTTTTTGGTATTGCTTATTCAAAGTAGATTTTCTTATTTTGGCTTCAGATCATATTAATTGCACTATTTGTTTCTCTTCCCTTTGAGATCCTATTTTTGTCTGTTTTAGGTGTGTCCTGAATACATTTCTTATTTTCTAGCAGTAAGCCCTTGATAATAAATAGAACCTTAACTTTACCAGGCTTCAAGGCACTGACGTCTAAAATTTGTTTGTTAATAGCCATAGGCCTTTTAGTAGGAAAAAAAAAAGTTGCCAGCATCAAATTAGAAAAGAGGTAATTGAGGGGTTTGCCCATCAAAGTTCTAGGAAAGCTTGTCAGTGGCTACCTAAATGCATGCACTTTGTATTATCAAAGGAAAGTGTCAAGAAAGCTCTATGGCTACCTCTAGGACCTTCCTAGAAATGCTAAACATGATTTTATTTAATCTTCCTACTTCTTAAAAAAAACACTGGAGAAGCATCTCAGTTGTAATGCAGAATGCTTTAGTGGGCAGAGCTCTGGGTAGCAAGTCAGGGCATCTGGATTCTAGTCTCTGACTTACCATCTACCCAGGCATTTGACCTTAAACTAGTCTTGTCACCTTTCTGTGGTTTGACATCTTCACTTGTGGATGAGAAGTTGAATGAAGAACATCATCTTTTTCTAGTTTTTATAAACCATGATCTTCTAATTCTAAGGTGCTCACCAATAAAATGAAATAACTGAATTCTGAGCCTGAGATTCTCTCTCCTTGCATTATGCAAATCTGGAAGCCTTCAGCATACAGATAGGAGAGGAGCATGCTTTACCATCTGGATAACTGCCTATTTTGGGTGGAGGGAGGGGGCAGAGGGTTGTAGTAGGTAAATGTTGCAGGACTGCTCTTGTGCAGTCAGGGGTGGAGGGCCAGCATGGGCACTGCAGATGATCACCATGGTGACTCTCTTACTTGGATTCTGAATTAATGTGTTTCAAGGCTAAGGAGGCTTCCTGAGGCAGACAGGTCAAATGACCCTGTTCCACACTCCAGTGAACTACACTGAGAAGTCCACACACCAAATGAACTTCATTGGTGGTCGATTTTTTTCTTGTAAACAGGACTAACTGCTTTAATGGTTGACAAAGTTATGATTTTTATGAATCTTCCTTGTAGCCTTCCATGGAAACTTTTGCATCCTGTGAAAACATGAGTACTTCTTTCTCAATATATATAGATTTATACTTCTTCCCAGAAAAACATCATGAATTTTATGAAATCTTGCCACAGTCAACAGTATAGCAGGAGGGAGGTGCCTGTGGGGACCATTAACCTGAATGATAAAGTCCTTCATTTTAAGACTCTCAGTCCAACCTCCCTACCTTTCTTTCAGCCCCTGGATCAATATCCTTTCTTATTGGACATACATCTCTTTTGTCTTCCTTAAAAGTGTTGTCTTTCTCAGAAATGAATAACATGCTGGCCACTGCAAGTGAAGTGCCAGAATTCATCTTCTGTTATTTTTATTCCCCTGCTTCTAGAATTCAAAATGAAATGCTGTCTTGGTAGATTCTCAGCCTCAGGCTCATGAACACCGTGTCAGGTTCAAATGCAGGAATCAGAGAAATCAGTTTTGTCTTGAACCTGTCTTGCCCTTGTCTAATGTTGGACTTATTTTGTGATGTGCTGTAACGACCCACAGGGGAAATGATTGGATTATGAGGGCAGCAACATATGTGAAAAAAGGCAACACCTTTGAGACACTTGCCTTATTAGTTTGATAGGTATAATTTTGCTTCTGGGATCATCAGAATACAGGACAGGACCATGTGATGTACCTGGCCCAGATCATGTACTCACTAACAGTTTTTGCAGTTAAAGTCTGAACCCATGCATTTTTTAAAATATTTTTTCATTGTCAATCTACCTTTATTTTATTTATTTACATGTGGTTCTGAGACTTGAACTCAGTGCCTCACACATGCCTCATTTTTTTTTTTTTTTTGGAATACTGAAGATTGAACCCAGGGATGCTCTACCACTCACATATATACTCATCCCATTTTATTTTTTTTGTTTTATTTTGTTTCATTTCTTTTCATTTCATTTAGAGTCTTACTGCCCAGGCTAGCCTCAAAATTTCAATTCTCCTGCCTCCTCCTTCCAAGTCACCAAGAATATAGGCATGCACCATTATGACCAGCATAACTTTTATATAGTAAGTTCTTACACTATAGCTAAAGTTTTAGAAAGAAATGGAGAGAGAAAATTGCAAATGAAGATTCTCAAAAGAAATGAGGGTCAGTTCTCTGGGAGGTTACTTAAATGAGAAAATAAAATATTTTTTCTTATATAGTCTCACCTATAAGAAATATGTTCCTGTTTCCTTCATCCTCCCAAATGACATACTCCATGTTCCTTATTTAACTAAGAACATATAAGTCTGAAGGTATTCTTAAAATCTTCCTTAATTGATAAGGTAGTGTTAGAATAGTTATAGGGGAGATTCTTTACCTCATTATTAGCCAAATAGGCATTACCTGGCATCTCACCTATATGATTCATAGGCCCAAGATAAACTTAGTTTATTCTTTTTGTCTTGTTATACTTATCAATAATATCCCCTTACCTTGTCAAAGTGTCCTGGCAATACTTGTGCCAAAAGTCCTGATTATCTGGACCCAGATGATGATTTTAGGTTTTGGGTCTATGTACATAGAGAGTTCATGAAATGCAAAAGTAAAACAACTTTCCCATCATAAATATCCATTAACTGGCTACACAGGCAAGTCAAAAGTAGGATTTGTTTCCACCATTTGTCATGACTACCACTGGCTGAGTGCCAGACATGGGGTGTTGTGATGGAGTGAAATGTGGCCTTGAGATATCAGTCATAAATTCTTATGATGTCTGTGGGCAGCCACTGGTAAAAAATAAAAAGGATTCATGGCTGTAGAATCATTTTTTATGACCATATCAATATCCTGAAATGTAGAGTGCTAGGATTGCCTTTTCCAAACTCTTCTCTCTCCTGCAGTCTTCTCTATCTCCCTAGTCTATTCCTCATATCCAGAGATTACATGGAGAAAATAAGAAGCCTATCATACCCTTTTGACTAATGGTTAAAATAGGAATATATCTGCCATAAAGAGTTGAGTCAACTCTGTTTAGTGGTCATGGGACTTGTTCATGGTCAATGGAATATGGTTGGTTCTGTGTTTCCACATTTGGTATTTCTGCCACTTGACATGAAAAAATTCAATTGATTGACATAGAATGGTTAAATCAATTGCTTTGAATCCCAGATCTCTTCAGTCAGTGTCATTCTTACCACTGACAGTTTGGCAACAGTGGAATCAAGACACTACTTCCTGTTACCTTAGGTACTAAATGCTTTGAGTTTCTGGGAGACAGTAATCCACACAAATCCAACTTAATTTTCAGATTTTCCCAGATTATGTCTTTATCAGGGAAGATTAGGCACTCTTACTTTACATGCCCATGATTTAAAAGTGTGATTTTCAAAGTGAACCAATTCTTTAGACAGTGACACATAAACAGTTGGTTTTAATTGTTAATTTATAGAGGTACATTTGAAGATGAAGAAATTGATGTTACAAAAAACAAATGCATGTTGTTGAAAAACACCTAGGCTCCTTTTGCAGCCCTGTGTATGCAATCATGCTGGAGTATTTGTGAGCTTTATTTTGCCCCAGTTTGAGGCAAAAATATATATATTTTATATATATAAATATATATATAAAATTTATATATTTTATATATATAAAAAATATATAAAATGTATATATTTTATATTAAGTTATGACCTCCAATTGTGGAGAGTATAGATGCCTATAGTCTCCACAAATGGAGGTCATAACTTAAAAATACAGATTATAATGCCATGATATTAGAAGTGCCTCAGAATTTAGTAGTGATGATGAATAATGATCAATTTATATACAAATCTTTCACTTATGTAAATTCACATGATCCTTTCAATGACATGATGAGGTATTATTATATCCATTTTTCCAAGGAGTTTAGAGACTGGTCTGAAGCTAGAAGTATAGATTTGGGAATCATTAAAGTTCTCCAGTTTGGGAGAATAACAGACAGTGCTACTTTCCAAAATTTTTCAAAGGAGTACTAGTAAACTGTCCAAAGCAATACTTGAAGGGATTATTTCTCAGGAGAACTAGTATAATCCAAAGAAAGGTCATCAGGTGAAATGCACTTATTTCATAAAAAAAGGTTGGTTGAGGTGACCCCATACATTCAAATGCCCAGTACTCAAGCTCCTGGTCACCAGCTCCTTGGGGTCTATTTCAGCCTGCAGATGGGTTGTACACACAGTGGCAGACAAAGTGTCTTTGGATTTTCATGCTACTAGAATAGTTCAGCTGTGTTTGCTGAAAGTGCCATGTTTGTTGCGCACCTGGAAAAAGCTTAATGAAGCATTCTGCATGCAGGCAGGATGGTGCTGACATTAATCATCGCTGCTAACTCCTGGACTTGAAAGCAGATGGCGAAGCCCGTGGTTTCTGGTACAGCATGGGCGGAGGTCATGAGTTGATCCTGTACATTTTCTTTCAGAAGTCTCTCTTCTTATCCTGGTGTTTTTTATCTTCCTGCTGAAAGGACGACTGTTACAGAAACACAAGAGATAGTTGAACATGATCCTGTAGAGAAACGTGTCTTTGTAAAACTAGCTTTACTCCATAAATCCAATTTTTTCAAAGGAAAGATTAATAAATATTGTTGGAATTAACCCTTTTGAGGGACATTCAGAGGAGAGAGAGAGAGAGAGAGAGAGAGAGAGAGAGAGAGAGAGAGAGAGAGAAAATAGACTTTCCAGGAAAAATCCAAATATTTCAGTTACTTAAATGACTCAATTCCAGGATCTCTGAAACTCTTGCCCAGAGTGTTTCTCTCATTCCTCATGCCACCTGGTGAGACGAATGGCTCCACACTGGGACAACCAGGCATGGTACTTCTAGGCCACTTTTCTGGTAACAAGGGAGACTTTCTATGTCCGTGTGTTTTATTCTTAAGATTTTCCATTAAGGGCTTTATAAACATCACTGAGTCTGTTGGTTTTGTGGCATTGGAAGTTCTCTAGCCTTCTCTCTCACCTTCTTTTGCAGAATCACCCTGTTTTTTTTTTTTTGTCTTTTTCTTTTTTCTTTTTTTTTTTTTTTTTGGTATATTTTAAAAGTTTAACATCATGTTAGAGTTTTCAGAGCCACTTGGTTGGTAACTCATTCCAACTGTTCTCAGAAAACAAATACAATTGCCAACTGCGCTGGCAGCAAGCCTTGCCTCATTTCAGTACATGTGTACCTGTTTTGTTTGAGAGTTAACTGTTTAAAAGGAAATTATAATTCCAGAGCCAAGGCTTTCACATGGGAAGTTGACTTAGGGTCTGGACTCCACTAGCCAGAGTACTACAGAGCCAGGACTAGAGTCCTTTGGAAGGCAGAGCCAATGCAGTCACAGGGTCATGTGAACAGGTTCTCAAACACACTGGGAAGTGGAGGAGGTATCATCACCAGTTCCACAAGTGCAGTTCTTATGAAAGAAAGAGACCCTAGGACATGAAAGAGCCTTTTATCACTTTGAAAACCTTTATTACTATTAATAAACAGACCTTCTGCACCTCCTAATGATTTTATTAAGTACTAAGCTAACTGAACAAGACCCTTTTTAGTGCCTGAAATAAGTCATCTAGCTTTTAAACCTCTCTAAAGAGGCTATATAGATGTGAAATTATATATAATGTTCATAAAAATAAGGATAATTAAATGTTCTTTTATTTCCAAAGGTGAGAATGTTGAATTGTAATTCTCATTCAGGATGCAAGCTGTGAGTAGAATTTCCCAGAGAACCAGATCCAAAATTTGTCATCCTAATGCTATGATGGTATTATCCAACCAATGATCTAAGCAAATGGGTAGAATGCAGAATTGTATCTCAAAAGGAAATTGTACATTCCTCATTCAGCATCCCAGGGGTTAGTCAAACAACCATTCTAGAAAACTTACCAACAAGCAAAGAGAGCTTAAGATCTTTGAACCTGAAAACACTTGGAATCAACTTTGTGTTTCTCTACAAGGTAGACACATTGCCAACTCACAGGCAGAAGGGCATGCTGTACAGTTGTTTGGTCAGCGGTGGAGTTCAGTTTTCACTATGCTCTCTGCAATGGACTGAATATTTATGTCTCCCTAATATTCAAATATTGAAACCCTGATCACAATGTGATGGTGTCTGGAGGTTGAACCTTTAGTAGGTAATTAGGTCATGAGGTTGGATACTGCATGAATATAATTAGTATCCTAATAAGAAGATTCCAGAGAGCTAGCTTGCTCTCTTTCCACCATGCAAGAATACAACAAGAAGTTAGCTGTCTGTAACATGGAGGGTCTTCATCTGAACCCAACTGGGTTCACACTCTGATCTTGGACTTCCAGTCTTCAATCATGGAAAATAAATTTCTGTCTTTTATAAGCCATCTAGTCTATGGTGTGTAGTTATAGCAATCTGAAATAGGATACTACCTCAATTTTCCTCCTCCAGCCCAATTATGACCAGCCACACATGTTGGTAAATGTGTTTATGGTATAGACTGTGGTCATAGGCCTTGAGTCTACAAGGGTAGATTCCATGATGTTGGTATTCTGTGACTATAAGTACTTCTTTAGTGCACATGTGGGATGCTCAATCTATTCCTCTGCTCATCACCTATCTCTCTATCTCTTTATTGTCTTCCAAATCATGGGTAACGGTGGCAGACTGCATTTTCCAAAGATGACTGTGAGGGCATATTTTATCCCACATGATCTTCTTACAATGTAACTTCAAATCTGCTCCTATGGAATATTGGAGTGTCTACGTCTCCTGTCCTTGGACACATATGGAACTCATTGTTGCCATGACTGAGAAGGTATAATGGAAATAATGTGACATGACTTCCAAGGGAAGATCACAAAACTGCTATACATGCTTGCCTTCTTTTGGAGAATTTGGTCTTGGAATCCAGATACATGGAGGAAAACCAAACTAGATCACCAAGAGAAGCCACATGGTGAGTTAATGTGTTAAGTATCCCAGCCAACAGCCCAGCAGAGATCTAAGCCAACTGCCGGGGGGGGGGGGTATGGGTAGGGGAACAGACATGTGAATAATATTTCCAGATGACCCCAGCCCCAGCCTCTTAAGTTACTCTCTTTGAATCTCCCCAGATGGGTCCCAAACATTGCAGAAAAGAGACAAGTCATTCCCATCCCAACTCTTGACCCACAGAATCTATGAGCAGAATAAAATGGTTGTTTGATTTCATTAAGTTTGGGAGTAGTTTACTACATAGCAATAGTAATTGGAATACTGACAAAACCTAGACCTGGCTTCTTTGCAAGCCCTAAAACAGAAAAACATATTCCATCTGAGATTTCTCTCATGGCCTATAAAACCCCTTGTTTCCACAAGTTATAAGCTTCAGTGGGAGCCAACTGAGCTCAAATGTGAGCTCAAAGTGGCTCAAGATATAGCCTTAGCCCTCTTCTGCAGCACTGATTTTTAAAAGTAAATAAAAGTCTATTTTGTCATTACTGAAAGCAATTTCTCAATTTTGGTACCTTGAAGGCTTGTATTCTCTTTGAGGAAAACCTGAAAACCTTCATCCTCCTGCCTTATATAAACTCAAGGATCCCTCTACCTTTATGATCACCTCTCCTAATGTTCCTCCAAGTCAGAAGCATTAAGCTCTCATCTAGATCCACAGAACAAAGTTACTAAGATTTCAGAGAAGTATGCACAGCATTCACAGTTTTACTGCTTAAATTATCATCAGAAAGAGCACCCAATCTCCTCCTAGGGCCATTGATGCTCTGCTCTTGACTGAGATGTCTGACAGGAATATTTTTTCCTACACACAGCTAAAAAGAAAAAAAAAGTCACTAATTCCCTCTTCCCTCCAACCCCACATGGGTAAAGTACTGGCATATGTCACCAAACTACTTTTTTTGGACTTTCTTCTTCTATAGGGCCCGATGACCCCTCAGTGGCTTAAGGGGTCACCCCAGTGTTTCAATGACATCCAAATGATCAGACAAGCCTCTCCCCCTACAGTTTTCCCCAACATCCACCTCTGTGTAGTTTGGTGGTCAACAACATCC
Source organism: Spermophilus citellus (assembly GCF_964194105.1). NCBI lineage: Eukaryota > Metazoa > Chordata > Mammalia > Rodentia > Sciuridae > Spermophilus > Spermophilus citellus. The sequence continues at coordinate 42,375,908 of NC_138185.1, forward strand.
AGAAGCCCAAGTGCCCCTTCACAACCCCAGCAAAGCAAAGACCTCTTCAATTTCCTTTGCTCATCAATCTGAGAGGACAGATAATACATAATTTCCTCCTACATGGGGCTACAGAGAAAGTGCATCTTGTTCAGAACCAGACACTTGCTTCTGAAGATGACAGTTTGATTGTAATCCCCACGAGTCAGAGAAAGTAATCAAAGGGGGAAGCTAAACAAGGTTCTCACCCTGTCAGGTGACCAAACAGGGTCGTTCTTAGGATCATTTTGAATCCTGGAAGCAGGAGCCAAATGTTTGACAAAATGCCAAATTCCAGTGGTAGCAGAAAAGACACCTGTATTACAGAAGGACGTCCCGCTGGGGAACACAGAGGGAATGCTCAGAGACCAAGAAATGAGTAAGACAAAGAAAGAAAAAAAAACTATAAACAGCACTAAGATCCCCAAGTGCTGGCAAATAAAGCTGGTCACTGATTACCATCATCTTGCTTAAATTCAGCCAAGGTTTTAATCAAAGAGTATGTAGATATTGTACACATCTCAGTCATGGGAGAGCAGCAAATATATTTTTTCCAAAGTTGCATGCACATTACGGACCATATTAGGACATTGTTAGCCAAGCTCAATTTACAGAAAAGAACACTGGACTAGGTGTCAGAATATTCCAGTACTAAACCAACTCCCTTGGAAGTAAGTACCCATATAGTGGAAACTGATGTACACTAAGAGCTCCTGGTCCAGAATCCTCTGAAAAATTGCTTCAATTTCCCTTTTCTGCATACTAGAAATTTCCATAATAGTCCCAAATTTTCTTAGAATTACTGGAATGGAACACATGTCCTCACACTATCACTCTGACCTGAGTTCATCTTTTAATATGCATTGTCTCAACTAAACTGTTAACAACCCAAAGATAAAATCCAGCTCTTTTCCCATTGTAAAACAATTTCTTCTTTTGTCAGGCATTTGAGGGAAGTAGACCATGCACCATGTTGCAAACAGAGCAGAGACACATGCCAGGTGTTTCCCATTCTGTAAAGTCTTTCCAATAATCTTGCCACCCTAGTCTCCCTGGCCTTCTGTTACCACCTTCAACTATGGGGCTCAGCCCTTTACTTGATCCTTCTTCCTCTCATCGCATCTCTCTTTTCAAAATGGCAATAACTGACTCCTTGCTCCCCATTTTCTCTGACAGAGCATTTAAAAAATTTCTTTGGTCATCATTCTCCAGAAAATACAAGGTCCTAAAGAAACTTATCTCTGTAAATAACTGAAATCATCATGGTAACTAGCAAGATAATGCAAGACTCGCCTCCATACAGTAGCAATAAGAAAGACACTTCTCATCTTCACGTTTGAGTTGCTCATCTTAAAATGCCAAGGTTGGACTACAATCCCCTACTTGGGCATTCTCCATTCAGCCACTGGGGAGACAGCACTGTGCATGTGGAAAAGAAATGTCAGCATATTTGCATTTGGGCTAATGAACAGATCTGCTAATTGTGTTTTATGTGAAATGTGAAATTCAAGGAAAACACTAGGGGATATTAGCATTGCTAAGCAGTGTCCTGTGCCATTTTAAAAAATATGTTCATATCTGCTCTGCTGCTAATCATCTGTGAAACTTTTGGATAATTAGCTAACATATCTTAGTTTCATTCTTCTTAGTTTTGTATATGTAACATGCTGCATTAGTCTTGGTGACCTCTGAAGTATACCATAACCACTTTGGACACAGTTTAGTGGGATATACTAAAGCGAAACCAATACCCTCACACTTCTACTTCTAGGTATCAAGCCAAGAAGAAATGCATATATGTTCCTGCCAAGAGATGTATGAGAATGTTGATAGCAACATTACTCCTAATCACCCTATAGAATGCTGAATGGTGTTCCTCACAGATATGTCTACATCTTAACCCAAGAACCTGTGATTGTAACTTTATTTGGAAAAGGAATCTTTGCAGATACAATTAAGTTAAGGCTCTTGACATGAGATCATCTTTGATTAGCAGGATGGACTCTGAATCCAATGACAAGTATCCTGATTTGTCATGAGACAGAGAGAAGAGGAAGAAGAGGATAAGGCTGTATAAAGACAGAGGCAGAGATTGGATTAGTGAAGCCAGAAGCCTAGGAACATCTGGAACCACCAAAAGCTAGAAGAGGCAAGGAAGGATTGTCTCTTAGAGACTTCAGGAGGGACCTCTCTTAACCACCTAAATTTTAGGCTTCTGTCCTCTAAAACTATGAGAGAATATATTTCCGTTAACAAAGCCCCAGGAAAACAACACAAGTTCCAAACTGAAAGCCATCCATATATTCATCAATAGTAGTATTGATATATGTCTCAGTTTGTTTTGTATTTCTATAACAAAATTCCTGAAACTGAGTAATTTATAAATAAAAGAGGTTTATTTAGCTCACAGTTCTGGGGATCCAAGAGCATGGTACAAGAATTTAGTTCTTTGGCTTTTGGTGAGGGTCTCATGGCAGATAGTATCTCAATAATTATGAAAGGGCTGGGGCTGTAGCTCAGAGGTAGAGCACTTGCCTAGCATGTGTGAGACACTTGGTTCAATCCTCAGCACCACATGAAAATAAACAAATAAAGTAAAAGCATTTTGTCCATCTACAACTATAAAAAAAATTTAAAAGAAAAAGGAATTATGTGTGAGAGAGAAAGATTAATTACATAGTAAGAAAAGAAGCAAGAGAGCCAACCAAGAAACCCAAATTCACTTTAAAACATCATATTCTTGTGGTAACTGATCCAGTCCTACAAGGCCTAACCCACTTTCTACAGATAAGCATTCATCTCTTCTGAATGTGGTGCCCCATTAACCTCATCACCTCCCCTTTGCTCCCACCTCTAACAGATTCTGTCACCTCTCAGTTCTGTTGCACTAAGGAATACGTCTCTGGCACAGAAACTTTAGGCGACAAGGGATACTCACATCACTGTAAGAGGTCATTGTAAGAGCCACACAATGGAATACTTCACAGTAATTAAACAGGATGAATTATCAACAAAATGTTAGATTCAAGGAAAACAAACTCAAAGTACATAATTCATGGTCTTACCCAAATAAACTTCAAAAGCAGGAAAGTATCATCTTGTGATAGTTGTCTGAAATTTTGGAATTACCTTTGGCAAGAGGCATTGACTGGAAGGGATCACAAAGAGCCCACTAAGGTGCAAGGGTTCCATTTAATGATCTGGGTGGTGAGTTGGCTTTATAGAAATACATGGAGTTGTATACTTAAGATGATACACTCTATTGTATATATATTTGTTTGTTTGTTTTTAGGATTTAAAAACTATTTTTAATCTTAAAATGTTATTTATAGAATTAAATATTTGGTTCACAAAAGCAGAGAGCATTAACCAGGGTTTGTGCTATGCTTTGAGCTAATATAGAAACAGAAATTATTGGTTATGGTATTTCTATGAAAAAATACTTTATAACTTTAAAGCAGAATGGTTGTATCTAAATTCACATGTACAGTAAATGTCATAGTAAAGTTATTTAGGTTTCAAATGTTCACGTCTAAAAATTGCAAAACTCCCTCAAGTGTGAATTCTACTTTGAAAGCCTCCAAATATGACCCTATAAAAGCAGATTGACATGGACTATTTTATATCTTCTGATCTGTTCACGATATTCACTTTATAAGTCCATAAAGTCACCACTTTCACGGAGTCCCCCTTGCTTGCTGCTACATGAGATACAGTTGACTGTATCCACCTTAGGGCTGATGCATTCACATTGAGTTTATATTTTATTCATCACTAGTGTCTCTGTATGTGCTATTTTGTAAGAGTTCTTGTTTCCATATATGTATGATAACAATCTGTTTAGATTTTAAGCATTTTGAAACATTTAGCTTGTTAAGTTCCCTAAAAAACAGACAGTGGGATGAAGAGTCCTGTGCAAGTGATTTATTGAGATGAGAATCCTGTGGCAGATGGGTAATGAAGTAAGGGAAGCTGGACAGGGAAGAGGAGGAAGCCAAGCAAGAAATGATTCCAGGAAAGACCTGCAGAGGACATCCTTAGCCCGATCCCACAGGGAGCTCTGGTATGTAAATTACATCTTTGGGTTTCTAAGGGACCTGGGGGTTCACATATTCCCAACACTATCAGTCAGTAGCTGTCATACAAAGCAGCTCCACTAGTCCAAGGGCATCGTCTGAAGAAGAACCCCTGTTAGACTCTTTTAGTTAACTTTTGTGTCACCATGACCAAAATATGCAAGAAGAACAACTTAGAGAATGGAAAGTTTATTTGGGGCTGAGGGTGTCAGAGGTCTCAGTTCATAGATGGTTGACTCCTTTGCTCTGGGCTCAAGGTGAGGCAGCACATCATGGGGAAAGGGCCCAGGGAAGGAAAGCTGCTCAGCTCATAACAGGGTCAAAAAGCAGAGAAAGAGGAGGAAGGGGCTCAGGGAAGATGCATGCTTCCAGGGCATGACCCCACTGAGCCACCTCCTCCAGCCATGCCCTGCCAGCCTACAGTGACCACTGTTAGTCCATTCAAACTAGGATAGACTGATTAGGTAATAGTTCCCACAATACAAACATTTCACCTCTGAATATTCCTGCATTAACAGGAGCATTTGGGGGACACCTTATATCTAAACTATAACAGACTCACAAGTACACTGAAGTTGTAGGAAGGGTGCATCCAAATGTTAAGGGGATCTAGAGGAATCTGGGTGGGGCCTGATCAGCATCCACTGCAGGGCCACACCTCTCATCTGTCTGTGAAGTCCCCATTTACAGCTTTGGAACAGTGTTGTCTCTACCAGATATAGCATGGATTCAGCCATTCCTTCTCTGACCCCTGGACTGTTCTTGGGCACAGGGAATGACATGAGTTTGCTATTCTTTGACTCCCATGCATAAATATTAGCTTGGGCCTCTCTTACCCTCCAAACCTATGAAAATCAGAGAAGGAGAATAGGTGACAAGTGGCAGGGCATATAATCTTTTCTCAGATACCCATCCACATCCAGCTTTTCTTTTCTCTCCTGTTTAAGACAGAATTGGGCAGTGATTGAAAATCCTGGTCCTATAGTAGGCATCCTGGATTTGAATCTCAGCACATGTTGTCCCACATGTTGACTTTTTGCTAATTATAGAACATCTCTGTGTCTCATTTCCCTCCCTTTTTAAAATGGGACTCAGTCATAGCTACTTTCTGAGATTATTTTGAAGATTAGATATATTAAGTTAAACAGTATTACGGTTTAGATATTAGATGTCTTCTAAAGGCTCAGTGTGAGATAATGCAAGAAAGTTTAGAGATGAAATGATTATGAGAGTTTTAACCTAATCAGTCCATTAATCCACCGGTAGGGATTAACTGTAAGCAAGCAGGTTACGGTTGAAGGAGGTGGGTCACTAAATGTGTGACTTTGTAGTTTATATTTTTGTCCATGATGAGGGGTGCTGGCCCTCTTTCTCCCCCCCCCCCACAACATCTCTCTCCTCTCTCTCTCTCTCTCTCTCTCTCTCTCTCTCTCTCTCTCTCTCTCTCTCTCCCTCTCCCCCCTCATCTCCTTTCTGGTGCAATATCTTGAGAGACTTTTCTCCTCCGTATCTTTCCACCATGATATTCTGCCTCATCTCAGGCCCAAAGCAATGGAGTCAGCTCTCTACGGACTGAGACCTCTGAAACCATAAATCCCAAATAAACTTTTCCTCCCCAAAAATCATTCTTGTCAGGTCTCTTGGTCACAGTGGTGAAAAAGCTGACTACAACAGATGAATGAAACATGGTGAGCTCTTATACTAGGAGTGAACATTCACTAAACATTTTTGGCTGTTTATTATTAAATAGCCAGGTTTTCCATTCAGTAACAAGAGTGGAATAGGAAGAGCCATATCTACCATGAAACTAATAAAGTTTAAGCTCCCAGATCTCCTACCTGATTTGTATTGGTGATCGGTTATCATTCTTTCAGCGAGAAAACAACTACCTTTGAACCAGGAAAACACCAAATCTTCCAGAGACTTTATCTTAGCCTTCTCAGACTCCAGAACTGTCAGAAATAAATTTCTGTTGTTTATCAGGACCCAGTGTATGGTTCTCTGTTATAGTAGCTAAGACTATGGAATAAGACAAGGAGCAATTAAATAACTCTGCCAAGATCATACCACTAATGAGTAGAACAAGGGCATTTGGCCCCAGATATACCTGTCTATTCCTGCTATAGCACACTGCCTTATAAAATTCGAAGAACTAATTTGTCATGAAGATGGTACACAGGCATGGCTTTGTGTACACAAACATGTAGAATCTGCAACTCATTTCTTACTGATTTTCCAAGTTTTTTCTCAATTTTTTTTTAAAGAGAGAGTGAGAGACAGACAGAGAGAGAGAGAGAGAGAGAGAGAGAGAGAGAGAGAGAGAGAATTTTTTAATCTAGTTTTCGGCGGGCACAACATCTTTGTTTGTATGTGGTGCTGAGGATCGAACCCGGGCCGCACGCATGCCAGGCGAGCGCGCTACCACTTGAGCCACATCCCCAGCCCCTTTTTTCTCAATTTTTAAATTTTTTTGTTTGTTCCTTTTAGATATATGTGACACTAGAGGGTATTTTGACATATTATACATACGTGGAGTATATAACATCCCATTTTTGTGGTTATACATGACATGGAGTTACACTAGTCATGTATTCATATATGAACTTAGGAAAGTTATGTCTGATTCATTCTATTGCTTTCACTGAGCACATGCTCCTGAGTACTGAACAAGAATGTAAAAGAATCATAAAGATAGCAATCGAGTTAATACATTTATAATTTTTTTTTAAAATATGATTTTTTATTGGTTGTTCACAACATTACAAAGCTCTTGACATATCATATTTCATACATTAGATTCAAGTGGATTATGAACTCCCAATTTTTACCCCAAATGCAGATTGCAGAATCACGTCGGTTACACATCCACAATTTTACATAATGCCCTATTAGTAACTGTTGTATTCCCTTTCCTATCCTCTACATTTATAAATTATTTAGTTCCTTCCATGGTCTTTTATTTTTATTGGTGCATTAATGTACAGAATAATGAGACTCATGCCATATTCATATATGTGCATAACATAATTTGCTAAATCTCTTCCCCAGAACCTTCCCTTTCCCTCTCCTCTCTCTCCCTGATCCACTTGTTCTACACTATTGATCTAACTTCTACTATTCTTGTTATTATCATCATTATTATTTTAACTAGTGCATTATCATTATATTTATGTGAATTCGTTATGGTATGTTTGTACCAGCACAGGATAATTTGGTATATTCTATACCCCAGTACTTTCTCATATCCTCCCCTCCTTCTGCCATCTTGATTCCTTTCCTCTATGTATTGTTTTCTCTAATACTTCCTCCATGAGAGTTCCTTTAATTTTCCAGTTCTTAAAGGGCCTTTTACTGTACTTGTTTTATTTACAGCAAAGTTTGGTTGCTGCCCTTAAAGTGATGCCTACATAGTTGCCCAGTTATGGTAAATGCAATTTCATATTGTTATGATTTGGATCTGGAATGTTCCTCAAAAGCTCATGTATTGAAGGCTTGTTCCCCAAGGCAGCAACGTTCAGGGGTGGGTCTTTAAGGCAGTGATTAGATCATGAAGGTTCTGGCCTCATCAGTGGTTTAATCCATCAATGAGTTAATAGCTGGATTGTTTGGAGGTGGGACCTGGTTGGAGGAAGAAGGGCACTAGGGTCAGGCCCTGGAAGAGTTTAATCTTGCTTCTGGCCCCTCTCTCTCCCTCTCTCTATTTCCTGGCTGCTGTGAGCTGAACAGCTTTTTTTTTTTTTTTTTTTTTTTTAAGAGAGAGTGAGAGAGGAGAGAGAGAGAATTTTTAATATTTATTTTTTAGTTCTCAGCGGACACAACATCTTTGTTGGTATGTGGTGCTGAGGATCGAACCCGGGCCTCACGCATGCCAGGCGAGCGCGCTACCGCTTGAGCCACATCCCCAGCCCAGCTGAACAGCTTTCTTCTACCATGCTCTTCTGCCCTGATGTTCTGCCTGATTTCAAGCCCAGAGCAACCATAGACTGAGAACCCTGAAAACTTGAGCCAAAATAAATCTTTCCCCCTCTAAGTTGTTCTTGCCAGGTATTTTGGTCACAGAGACAAAAAAGTTAACACAATATTATAATCATACTATTATGCAAATGGTGTGCTGGGAGCCTTCCCTTTGTCCCTGCAGAGTCACTATCCACTTCTCTCCTCTCTGCTGTCACCTGATAGAACTAACAAAACCTTACATACCTTACAAGAATTCAAAGGTCAACAGGTTCAGCTCTTCCCAATCATGCTGCTGTAATAACTGAAATTGATTTTCCAAAAAAACGTCAAAATTAAACAGGTTAGATATGATTGAGCAAACATCTCTCGGGTGCTTGTAATAAAAAGGAAATTCCTTGTTTCATAATGTAATAAAAATGTGTTTAAGATGTTATAGAAAAATGTGACCAAAGAGAGATGAAACTGTATTTTTAGATGCCCCCTAACAGAAGCACATGTTAAAATGTCATATTTTAAAAGTTCTGGAGATAAAAAGTAAGACGGGGTGCTTAAAAGTACAAAATGGGTATTTTTAGCTGTGGAAATGTATAATGGAAAACACATGTAGGAGGGAATTGATTAGGTAGGCAGAAAAAGAGCAAACATCCAAGTAAATACAGTACATTTGCTTGGGCAGAACCGGTGGGGGGGGCGGGGGAAGAGGAATGAAAAGGTAAAGCAAAATAAAATCACTTTCAACAGGCTCCATATATCTTTGCCAAAAGAGAAAAGGGATGTATTTTGGGAGTGGTGGTGACCCCTAGAATGCCCTTCCTTTTTCAGTAAAAATTTTACCCACACTGAAGGCTCAGTTCCATAGCATTTTCTTCAATTGACTGACATGGCCTTAGACAACTAACCTGGTTGGGATTCACTTCTCCCTATCATTCAAAATAGCCTCTCACTTCTTAGGTGTAGGTTTGCTCTTTGCAGCATGTGTCCCTCTTTGGTCTGTCCCCCAGTGCCTCTCCCAGACACAGCCCTGTATGCTCATTGACAGTTCATGTGTATGTCATGCTGCACCTGACCTGGTCCATTTCTTCTAGCAGAAATATCCTCATCACCCTCTCCTCCCATCCACCTGTCTTTCTCCCACTGGTTATTAAAGATGAACCAATGGTACCTGGTACAGTATGACTCCTTTATCGGCCTCATTCATGCAACTCCCATGACCTGCTAGGTGCTTTTCAGCATACAGATTACCACATGGAATCTGAATCATCTTACTTACTGGTTTCTCTCATCCAATAAACTGAAGTTTCTAAAGGGTATTGAGCTATATTTTATTTATCCTTGTCCATCCAGAGCTTGACTGGGACACTTGTGATGAACACTTGAGGAGGATCCCTGTTAAACTAAATCAAATTGAACATATTAAATGTGGTATTTGGATCAATATATTCCTAAAATCTTCCTTGGCTCCCTAGTTCTCAAATCTCTGCCCCAGGGAGTTTTGGACATTATCATTTGCTCATCTCCAGATACCTTTACAGACAGAGAGGAAGGCAAACAGGGGGATCCAAATTGCCACTAATTGGCCAAGAATTGCATTACATCCACAGACTAGTAACTTAGCAACACTCAAACCAGAACACTTTTTAATGAGACTTCGTTAGTACTTCATACAGGGGGGAGTTAATTTTTGTGGATGATCATTTATTTTATGGCTATGGTAGACTAAATCACCTACTTTGTACTTTTCAGATTCCCCAGACTGGCAGAGGGTCCCGGACTAGGCTCCCAGAAAACTGGGTCATCTATGATACAATGTCACATCTTTAAAATTCGGCAGGCAGTTTGGGGAGGGAAGAGGCTGGGCACAGCAATCAGATGAATTTACTGTGGGTAGATGGCGATTTGTTACATTTTGCATTCTCTGATGTACAATGTCTTTGATTGCTAGCACTGTCATTTCAGGTTTGACATCTTTCTATGGAGAACATCTGTGGCATGCAGCAACTCTCTTCATACCGGCGGAAAAAAGCAGACAAGACACTGCTAATTTTTTTTTTTTTTTTTTTTTACTCAGATGATACAGTGACATATACCGTGACAGTTGTACTGCATCTGGGCTTGAATTATCTTTCAACTTTGACAATTCTGGTTTCTCATCATGCTGCTTTCTCTTGGTTTTTCTAATTCACACCTTTGTGTCTACCTGGATTTCCAAAGCTTTGCACTGAAACCAAAATGATGGCTCTTTCTTTTGCATTTCTTTGAAGGACATGGCCTTTTAAATATGGCTTTCTGCTAAGCACAAAAACAAGGGTCAGCAACGTCATCCTTCCCCCATTCATCCCTGTTCTTCTACAAATGTTCAAATGTGCTCTACTGTTGGTAGTCCCTTTATCTCAAAACCTACCATAGTCTTCAAAAGCTACAAAGCTTCAAAACCAACCACAGTCTTCAAGATGTTATAGGCTATTCCATAAGGAAAGGAAGATTTGCCAAATAAGCATGTCTATACCAAAATGTGGGAATTCTGTGTTTTAATTCCTCCCTTTCCACTCATACACAATGGCTTTACTTGTGTGGTTACTCTTTGCCAGGAGTGACATCAAATGAGTCCCTGTGGGAAGAATTTCAGTCATCATGGCAGTTAATGATGGATTAGAAGCTCTTCTATGTACCTACAAATAACTGTGGCCCCACCTTTTCCCACATTGCCCAGTGTGATGACAGAGCACTGCTCTGGTGTCTAAATATTAGTTGTATAATGTCTAAATTGTTGGGAGACCCTGGGCATGATGATTTATAGCTCTGGCCACAGTTTTCTCAAGTATAAAAGAAAGGAGTGTATACTCAATGGTATCCACATTGCTTACAGTTATAAAATGCTACATCTTAGTGAATAATGACAACTAGGACATTTTGAAAAATTTCCTACACCTTGACATACAGATGGTAACAAAACTAATGAAACTCATCCTGGAGATGTATTATCATGAAGGCATCCTATTTGTTTTCCACTAAGTGAAATGCGAATATGAAAAAATACAAATAACAAAAACAACACAGGATATGGGTCTTATTGTGGTGTAGCCATTTCCCCCCATCTTTTTGGTTTAGATTGTTTTCAGTGTTTCTCGTTTTGGTCCACACTTTGTTGATGACTAGGCAGGCTGTTCCTAAGAGAAACCACTATCTCCCTAGAAGTTTGGTTTCTGGTGATATTTATTTCAGTTTGTAGGATATGGGCCAACTCTCATCAGACACTGACCCTTTTTTAGCCATGCAGTATATTGGAAGGTGTGAGGCAGATTAAATGATGACAATTCATTCTCTTCCCATGAGGAACCTGGTGTCCAACTCATGCCAGAGAATGATGAAGCAGGGACTAACTATTCAAGCCCTTCCTAAAGGTCTAATTGTCAAGGTCTGTGCAAGATAAAATGTTGGGTTTAACCCTTGAGTATGGGGTAGTTTGTAATGTAGAGATAGGTACTGGAATGAGCCTTTAGAACCTCTGAGAAAGGAGACAGTTATCCTTCTTATGCAAAAATGATGGTATCAACAGCGGGCCTTGTGACTCAATACCTCTTTCCCTTGGAATCAGCAAGATGTTCCTTTATAAAGTCAAATATTTGTTTCTGCTAATGAAGTCATGGAGGCTTGCTATTACCAATCATTTGGAAAAGTTTAATGGATCTAAAATCCCAGGTGGAGTGTGTTTGGACAGAAAATGTGGGTAAACTCTTCTGCTTGAGGCTGGGAAACCATGAATCAGCAAAACATCACTTCCCTTGAAAACAGGATTTGAGGAGTTAGACGTCATCAATACAGCATCCCAGATGGGCATAGGCAACCCGCTCTCCAAAGATGCTCCATGATGTACTGACTGGCCTGCCCATGCACAACCTCTCTGCTGGACTTTGCTCTGGGCTCAAGAAACTTCAATCAGCTTGAGCCTTTTCTTTATTAACTTTTACAATACTTTTCTATTTTAACTCTCCACTCAGTTGGCAGAGGGTAAAATTTTAAGGACTTTAAATTTTTTTTACATTCCTTTATTTATTTATTTTTAGTCATACATGACAGCAGAATGAATTTTGACATATAATACATACATGGAATGTACATACATCAATTATATTGTCAATTCTATTCTGCTGCCCTTCCTATCCTCCTTACCCCTCCCCTCCTCTCCCATCCTTTCTCTCTATCCAATCTAATGTGACACACTTTTTTTTTCTCCTCACAACATCATATATGTATTCTGTATAAAATGAGGTTCTCCTTCCAACTTCTGTACAACTCCCCTTCTCCCTCTTTTTCCCTCCCACCTCTCTTCCCTATTTAGTGGTAGTCTTCTTCTCATGCTCTTCTTCACTATCCCATTTTGAGTCACTCCCCTTATATCAGAGAAGACATTCGGCATTTGTTTTTAGGGATTGGCTAACTTCACTTAGCATAATCTGCTCTAATGCCATCCATTTCCCTGCAAATGCCATGATCTTGTTATATTTTAGTGCTGAGTAATATTCCATTGTGTATAAATGCCACATTTTTAAATCCATTCATCTATTGAAGGGCATCTAGGTTGGTTCCACATTCTAGCTATTGTGAATTGATCTGCTATAAACATTGATGTGGCTGTGTCCCTGTAGTATGCTCTTCTTAGGTCTTTTGGGTATAGTCCAAGAAGGGGAATAGCTGGGTCAAATGGTGGTTCCATTCCCAGCTTTCCAAGGAATCTCCATACTGCTTTCCAAATTGGCTGCACCAATTTGCAGTCCCACCAGCAATGTATGAGTGTAACTTTTTCCCTGCATCCTCGCCAGCACTTATTGTTGTTTGACTTCATAATGGCTGCCATTCTTATTGGAATGAGATGGTATCTTAGAGTAGTTTTAATTTGCATTTCTCTGATTGTAGAGATGATGAGCATTTTTTCATGTACTTGTTGATTGATTGTATATCCTCTTCTGAGAAGTTTCTGTTCAAGTCCTTGGCCCATTTGTTGATTGGGTTATTTGCTTTTTTGTTGTTTAACTTTTTGAGTTCTTTGTATACTCTAGAGATTAGAGCTCTATCTGATGTTTGGGGGGTAAAAATTTGTTCCCAGGATGTAGGCTCCCTATTCACCTCACATATTATTTCTCTTCTGAGAAAAAACTTTTTAGTTTGAATTCGTCCCATTTGTTGATTCTTGGTTTTAACTCTTGTGCTGTAGGTATCTTATTAAGAAATTTGGAGCCTGCCCCCATGTGATGAAGATTAGGGCCAACTTTATCTTCTATTAGACGCAGAGTCTCTGGTCTGATTCCTAGCTCCTTGATCCATTTGGAGTTGACTTTTGTACATGGTGAGAGAAAGGGATTCAATTTCATTTTGTTGCATATGGATTTCCAGTTCTTCCAGCACCATTTGTTGAAGATGCTATCCTTTCTCCATTGCATGGTTTTAGCACATTTGTCTAATATAAGGTAGTTGTAATTTTGTGGATTGGTCTCTGTGTCCTCTATTTTGTACCATTGGTCTTCCAGCCTGTTTTGGTGCCAGGACCATGCTGGTTTTGTTACTATTGCTCTATAGTATAGTTTAAAATCTGGAATCACGATACCACCAATTTCACTCTTCCTGCTTAGAATTACTTTAGCTATTCTAGGTCTATTATTTTTCCAGATGAATTTCATGATTGCTTTTTCTATTTCTGCAAGGAATGTCATTGGGATTTTGATGGGAATTGCATTGAATCTGTAAAGTGCTTTTGGTAATATGGCCATCTTAATAATATTAATTCTACCAATCCATGAGCAAGGTAAATACTTCCATCTTCTAAGGTCTTCTATTTCTTTCTTCAGGGTTCTGTAGTTTTCACTGTATAGATCTTTCACCTCTTTTGTTAGGTTGATTCCCAGGTATTTTTTTTTTTTTTTTGAGGATATTGTGAATGGAGTAGTTGTCCTCATTTCCATTTCAGAGAATTTGTCACTGATATACAGGAATGCCTTTGATTTATTGGTATTGATTTTATATCCTGCCACTTTGCTGAATTCATTTACTAGTTCTAGAAGTTTCTTTGTAGACCCTTTTGGGTCCGCTAGGTATAAGATCATGTCATCGGCAAATAGTGCTAGTTTAAGTTCTTCTTTTCCTATATTTATGCCTTTAATTTCTTTGGTCTGTCTAATTGCTCTGGCTAGTGTTTCTAGAACTATGTTGAATAGAAGTGGTGAGAGAGGGCATCCCTGTTTTGTTCCAGATTTTAAAGGGAATGCCTTCAATTTTTCTCCATTTAGAATGATGCCGGCCTGAGGCTTAGCGTATATAGCTTTTACCAAGTTGAGGTAATTTCCTGTTATCCCTAATTTTTCTAGAGTTTTGAACATAAAGGGATGCTATATTTTGTCAAATGCTTTTTCAGCATCTATCAAGATGATCATATGGTTCTTATCTTTAAGGACTTTAATTTTTTTAAATTAATTAGCTTTCTCTGCTTGTAATTTTTTAAACTAATAGACTTTTTTGGGGTATATTTTTCAGTATGCAGGGGAAAAATAGAGTTAAAAATACAGAATTCCCACATAAACCTCAATCTACTCCAATTTTCCCTATTTTTAACATCCTGAATGAGTGTAGTACATGTGTTATCCTTGATAAGCCAATGTTGATACATTATTATTAACCAAAGTTCAGAACTCACATTAGGTTTCACTTTTTGTGGCATACATTCTATGACTTCTGATAAATACCTAAAGACATGTATCCACTACTACAGTGTCATACAAGTTTAGATTTACAGAGTTATTGCAAAGAGAGTTCAGTATGCCTCATATCAAGTTTTTTTTATTACAAGCATCTTCTATTACTAAAGATCATTTAGCCAAGTGTGATGGTACATACCTATAATCCTAGCAGTTTGGAGAAATATCAAGAAAACTTGATATTTCTAACTTTAATGTGTTTTAAAGTTAGAAATATCAAGTTTTCAAATCCACAAGCATGGACCTTTTTAAATTTTTTTTAATCATTGTTCTGCAAGTTTCTGTATACAGATCTCATATAGACGTTGTTAGACCAAGTGTTTCTTTTCTGGGGATGCTATGGTATATAGTACTGTTTTTGAAAATTTTAAATGCTGGTTGTTTATTGTTGGTATGTAAGAGAGTAATTTATTTTTATGTATTATATTTTATTATCACTATTATTTTGTATAGCATCTTGGTATCCTGAAACCTTGAAGCACTCACATATTACTTTCTTGAGTTGTTTTTTATCAATGATTCAGGGTTTTTCAATATAGATAATCATGTCATGTATAAATCAAGTCAGTTTTATTTCTTGCTTCCCAATCTATGTGCCTTTTGTTTTCTTGGGCTGTCTTATCACACCAGCTAGAATTTCCAGTATAATGTTGATTAGGAACACCAAGAGAAGGCATCCTGCCCTGCTCTTGATCTTAGAGGAAATGCATCCAGTTTCTCACTATTAATTGTGATGTTAGATGTAAATTATTTTGTAGATTCTTGAATACATTCAGTTCTCCTCTATTTCCAGTGGGTTTTTTCTTTTTTGAGTTTTTAACATGAACCAGTGCTATGATTTGTCAGTTTTTTTCCAGATGCTTGATATAATCATATGATTTTTCTTATTTAGTCTGTTGATGTGGTAAATTATACTGACAGTTTTATTTTAATGTTGTAACAGCCTTGCATACCTGCCATAAATCCCACTTAATTGTGGTCTAGAGTTCTTTTTACACCTCACTGGATTTAATTTACTATGGTTTAATTGAAGTTTCTATGTTGATATACATGAGAAATGCTTGTCTATAGTTTTATTTTCTTGTCATGTCAATCTACTTTTGGTATTGAGTGGCAACAGCCTCCTAGAATATTCCTTCTGCTTCCATTTTCTTTAAGACATTGTGAAGAAAATTGATATTGTTTCTTCTTTAAATATTTGGCAGAATATGCAAGTAAAACTTCTGGGTCTAATAGTTGCCTTTTAAAAGTTTATTGATTATTGAATCAATTTATTTAATAGATATAGAGCTACTTAACTTATCTATATCTCCTATGAGTTCAGTAGGTGGCATATTTCAAGAAATTGGTGCATTATGTAAATATCAATGTTTTGGTTACAGTATTGTTTGTATTATTCTCCACTTATTTATTTTAATTCACTCTTATTTATTTATTTTTTCAGTCCTGGGCATTGAACCCAGGTGCACTTTACCTCTGAGCTACATACCTAATCCTTTTTTAAAATAATTTTTTTTGAGACAGGGGCTTGCTAAGTTGCTAAGGTTGGCCTCAAACTTGAGATCCTCCTGTCTCAGTTTCCAGAGTTGCTGGGATTACAGGTGTGCATCACTATGTCCAATTGTAGAAGTAGTTTACTATCCTTTTAAATGTCCATCTTTTATATCTGATTTGGAAATTTTTGTCTTCTTTATTCTTGGTTTTCCTTGCTAGAGGTTTATCAATTTATTGATCTAAGACACAAGCTTTTGGTTTAATTGATTTTCTTGTTTCAGTTGCATTGATTTCCACTCTGATTTTTGTTTCTTCTCTTATTCTGCTTGCTTTAGGCCTTAACATCTTTTCAGTTTCCCCTGGTTGAATATTTACAGATCTTCCTTATTTCCTCATATATGTATTTAACCCTATAAAACTCTAAAGCACTGCTTTCAGTACATCCCTCCCTCACACCCTTCTTTTTGTGTGTGGGAGGGGCTACTGGGGATGGAATCCAGGGGCACTTAACCACTGAGGCACATCCCCAGCCTATGTTATATTTTATTTAGAGACAGGATCTCACTGAGTTGCTTGAGGCCTTGCTAAGTTGCTGAGGCTGGCTTTGAACTCTCGATCCTCCTGCCTCAGCTTCCTGAACTGCTGGGATTAAGGCATGAGCCACCGCACCTGGCCCACAAATTTTGATGTTGTTTTCATTTTGATTTGGTTCCAAATACATTTATGCATATTTCTCTTGATTTTTTTATTCATTGTGTTATGTAGATATATACATATTCTCTAAATATTTGATGATATTCCAAGTATATGTCTATTATTGTCATCTAAGTTTAATTTCACTGTGCACTGAGAATATTGTATGGCTTCTATTCTTTTGAATTTGTTAAGATATGGTTTATACCTTTTAATGTTGTCTACGTTCAATAATGTTCCATGTAGAAGAATGTGTATTCTGTTCTTGTTGGATGCAAGATTCTATACATTTTAATTAAATCAAGTTGATTAATAGTGCTATTCAAGTAAACTATATCTTTCGTGATTTTCTACCTGCTTAGTTTGGTTACTGAAGGGGAGGGTTAAATTCTCCAGGAAGAGCAGTAGGTTGTCTGTCCCTCACTTGGCTATGTCAGGTTTTGCTTCCTGTACTTTGGCACTCTGTTGCTGTTCTATATTCCTTCAGGACTGCCGTGTCATCTTGGAGAATCACCCTACTTATCATCATGGAGCACTACTCCAGACAAGGCCCTTTGTTCTAAAGACTGCTTGGTCTAAAATTAATATAGTATCCCAGCACCATTTGTTGAAGATGCTATCCTTCCTCCATTGCATGCTTTTAGCCCCTTTATCAAATATAAGAAAATTGTAGTTTTGTGGGTTGGTTTCTGTGTCCTCTATTCTGTACCATTGGTCCACCCGCCTGTTTTGGTACCAGTACCATGCTGTTTTTGTTACTATTGCTCTGTAGTATAATTTGAAGTCTGGTATCGCTATACCACCTGATTCACACTTCCTGCTTAGCATTGTTTTTGCTATTCTGGGTCTTTTATTTTTCCATATGAATTTCATGATTGCTTTCTCTATTTCTACAAGAAATGCCATTGGGATTTTGATTGGCATTGCATTAAACCTATAGAGAACTTTTGGTAATATCGCCATTTTGATGATGTTAGTTCTGCCTATCCATGAACAGGGTATATTTTTCCATCTTCTAAGATCTTCTTCAATTTCTCTCTTTAGGGTTCTGTAGTTTTCATTGTATAAGTCTCTTACCTCTTTTGTTAGGTTGATTCCCAAGTATTTTATTGTTTTTGAGGATATTGTGAATGGAGTGGTTGTCCTCATTTCCATTTCAGAGGGTTTGTCGCTGATATACAGGAATGCCTTTGATTTATGTGTGTTGATTTTATATCCTGCCACTTTGCTGAATTCATTTATTAGCTCTAATAGTTTCTTTGTAGACCCTTTTGGGTCTGCTAGGTATAGAATCATGTCATCTGCAAATAGTGATAATTTAAGTTCTTCTTTTCCTATTTTTATGCCTTTAATTTCTTTCGTCTGTCTAATTGCTCTGGCCAGTGTTTCGAGAACTATGTTGAACAGAAGTGGTGAGAGAGGGCATCCCTATCTTATTCCAGAATTTAGAGGGAATGCCTTCAATTTTTCTCCATTCAGAATGATGCTAGCCTGGGGCTTAGCATAGATTGCTTTTACAATGTTGAGGTATGTTCCTGTTATCCCTATTTTTCCGAGAGTTTTGAACAAAAAGGGATGCTGTACTTTGTCAAATTCTTTTTCCGCATCTATCGAGATGATCATATGGTTCTTATTTTTAAGTCTATTGATGTGGTGGATAACATTTATTGATTTCCATATATTGAACCAGCCTTGCATCCCAGGGATGAATCCTACTTGATCATGGTGTACAATTTTTTTGATATGATTTTGTATCCGATTCGCCAGAATTTTATTGAGGATTTTTGCGTCTAGGTTCATTAGAGATATAGGTCTGTAGTTTTCTTTCTTTAAAGTATCTTTGTCTGGTTTAGGAATCAGTGTGATGTTGGCCTCGTAGAATGAATTTGGAAGTTCTCCCTCTTTTTCTATTTCCTGAAATAGCTTGAAAAGTATTGGTATTAGTTCCTCTATAAAGGTTTTGTAAAACTCTGCTGTATACCCATCCGGTCCTGGGCTGCAACAAAATGAAACTGAATCCCTTTCTCTCGCCATGCACAAAAGTTAACTCAAAATGGATCAAGGAGCTTGATATCAAATCAGAGACACTGCATCTGATAGAAGAAAACGTTGGCTACGACCTACACACTGTGGGGTCGGGCTCCAAATTCCTCAATAGGACACCCATAGCACAAGAATTAATATCTAGAATCAACAAATGGGACTTGCTCAAACTAAAAAGTTTTTTCTCAGCAAAAGAAACAATAAGAGAGGTAAATAGGGAGCCAACATCATGGGAACAAATTTTTACTCCTCACACTTCAGATAGAGCCCTAATATCCAGAGTATACAAAGAACTCAAAAAAGTAGACAATAAGATAACAAATAACCCAATCAACAAATTGGCCAAGGACCTAAACAGACACTTCTCAGAGGAGGACATACAATCAATCAACAAGTACATGAAAAAATGCTCACCATCCCTAGCAGTCAGAGAAATGCAAATCAAAACCACCCTAAGATATCATCTCACTCCAGTAAGATTGGCAGCCATTAAGAAGTCAAACAACAACAAGTGCTGGCGAGGATGTGGGGAAAAGGGTACACTTGTACATTGTTGGTGGGACTGCAAATTGGTGCAACCAATTTGGAAAGCAGTATGGATATTTCTTGGAAAGCTGGGAATGGAACCACCATTTGATCCAGCTATTCCCCTTCTGGGTCTATTCACTAAAGACCTAAAAACAGCATGCTACAGGGACACTGCTACATCGATGTTCATAGCAGCACAATTCACAATAGAAAGACTGTGGAAGCAACCTAGATGCCCTTCAATAGACGAATGGATAAAAAAAATGTGGCATTTATACACAATGGAGTATTACTCTGCATTAAAAAATGACAAAATTATAGAATTTGGAGGGAAATGGATGGCATTAGAGCAGATTATGCTAAGTGAAGCTAGCCAATCCCTAAAAAACAAATGCCAAATGTTCTCTTTGATATAAGGAGAGTAACTAAGAACAGAGTAGGGAAGAAGAGCATGAGAAGATGACTAACATTAAACAGGGATGAGAGGTGGGAGGGACAGGGAGAGAGAAGGGAAATTGCTTGGAAATGGAAGGAGACCCTCAGGGTTATACAAAATTATATACAAGAGGAAGTGAGGGGAAAGGGAAAAATAATACAAGGAGGAGAAATGAATTACAGTAGAGGGGGTAGAGAGAGAGGAGGGGAGGGGAGGGGAGGGGAGGGGGGATAGTAGAGGATAGGAAAGGCAGCAGAATACAACAGACACTAGTATGGCAATATGTAAATCAGTGGAAGTGTAACTGATGTGATTCTGCAATCTGTATACGGGGTAAAAATGGGAGTTCATAACCCACTTGAATCAAAGTGTGAAATATGATATATCAAGAACTATGTAATGTTTTGAACAACCAATAAAAAAATAAAATAAATTAAAAAAATTAATATAGCTACTCCAGTTTTCTTTTAATTAGTATTAGAAGGCTATTATCTTTCTCTAGTCATTTAATTTGCCAGTCTTTATATTTAAAGTGAGTTTTGTATATATAACATATCTTTGGGTCTTGTTTTCTTATCTGATAGTCTCTGTCGTTTGGTTGGAGTAGTTAGATAACTTACTTAAAGGGATTATTCATCTGTTGGTTTTAACATATTTATAACTCATTTCTTCTTCTTGTAGTTTAAAATGTACATCTGTATAGCTTTCCTTTATTTCTTCTCTTGGTGCATCAATTACATTTCTTTTTTAAAAATATGTGGTTTCCTTAAAGCTTACAACATACAGTTTTAGGTAATCTAAACCTACCTTCAAATAATACTAAATTCTGCTTTGCATGTTCTACTGGTACATGCAAAGTTCCTCTCTCCCAGGCCTTCCATCGTTGCTGTATTTACTTCATTTATCCAAATGCTATAATTCCTAATACATTCTTACCATTACTGCATTAGCAAACAGGCATCTTCTAGATCAGTCATCTACATCTCTCTAATATTCTGATCCACATCATTCCCTTCTCCCTAAAGAAATTCTTTTAACATTTAAGGCAACACAGGTGTGCTAAGTTTGAATCCCTTAGTATTTATTTGTCTAAGAAATTGTTTATCTCTCCTTCATTTTGAAAGAATAGTTTTGCTAGATATATAATTCAAGGTTGATGGGATTTTTAATCAAAGTCAAAATTTAAATAATTCCTAACACTCTCTTCTTGCCTATGTAGTTTCTACTAGGAAATCTGATATAATTTTTATGTTTATCCTTCTACAAGTGGTATTTTTCTCTAACTTTTTTCAGGATTCCTTTCTTGGTCTTCATTTTTTTTCTTTTTTGCATTTTGAATATAATGCACATAGGTATGGGTTGTTTGTTGTTGTTTTTGTTTTGCATGCCTATTCTATTTTATGATACCTTAGTTTTTTATATTTGTGTATTAAATTCTGTTATTAAATTTGGAAAACTATCAGTTATTATTACACATTTGAATCATTCTCCGGCTCCATTGTCTCTTCATTTACCATCTCATATTTCAATTATATACATGTTTTGAAACCACCCTATAGCTCTTGAATTTTCTGCTCTGTTTTTTAATCATTTTTTTCCTCTTTGCCTTTCAGTTTGGGGCAACCTATTTTCAACCTGAGTCTTTCCTCAGCCTTGTTGAGTATACTCAGGAATTCATCAAAGGCATTCTTCATTTGTTTACATTTTTTATTTCTAGAATTTTCATTTGATTCTTTTTTAGAATTTCCATTTTTCTGATTTTATTATTTGTTCTTGCCTCTGCCCTTTTATGGTTTTCCCATTAGCTCCCTCTACATATTAATCATAGCCATGTTAAACTTTCTATCTGACCTTTTCAAAATCTGTATGAGTCTGGATCCAAGGCCTGGTTTGTCTCCTCATACTGTGTTTCCTATTTTTTTTTTTTTTTTGCATCCCTCATAAGTTTTCTATTGAATGATGAACATGTTGTATGGGGCAAGAGCTTGTGTATGCTGCAAGAATACAATTGTTCCCTTAAGTCTGTGGTTCCCAGGAATTTATCCTTGTCATGCTAGTCCACATTAAGCCTCCAAAAATTCATCAAAATAACTATTTAAATCTTTCTTAACATTTAACTAGTTTATGATGCCCACTTTCTGTTCAAAGTAAGCACACTTCAGCTGTAACTCTCAGTATTCATCTTTCTCTCCAGATTTTGAAGTGGAAAATTTGTCCTGAAAATTCAGTTCTATCATGAATCCAAGAAAAGACATTGATTTCCAGATTGCCCAGAGTTTTTTTCATTATAAGGAGAAAACTTCCAAGCTCTTTAATGGTTTTAGGTTCTACAGAGACAGCTTTTTCCAGGCAAAGTCAGGCCTGTTCTTTCTGCAAGAACTATATTAAAATTGCTGCATGTTTTTTAAAAAAAAAACACAGTTTTATTAACAGTATGAATATATAAATTTGCAATGCCAACCAATAATGTGAACTTAAGCACCAAACTGTATTTTCTCTGTTCACTGAAGCATATATTATTCAGACACTATTTTAGAAATGTAATAAGAAAATCACAATTTTTATAAAAACCTATGAGTATGTATACAGTTTAAACCCTAGTGGGCCCAGGAAGAACATTCTTCAAAGAGAAAGTCTTATTACTCATCATAGTTTCACTTGAAGAAAACCATGGGAATCCTATAAATTAAATGAAATACTCTATATGTACATGATAAGAGATGCTGGAAATCTTCTCTGTGAGAAAACCATGGATATCTTGTTGACTTAACTCCCCAGGACTTTGAGATTGAAGAATTGAAAATGGTTTCTTATTTTCTATTCTACTTATAGTTTTAGGTTGCCACAGATGAGAAAATTTCATGGGTAAAGAAAAAAAATTTAAATCTCTCTATCTCAGCAGAAATAGAAATCCAGATAGCGAAAGGTAGTCTGTGGGAATAGACATTAGGAAAGACACTCTGTGGCTTGTAGGCTGTGTACAGAGCCTACATGGGCTCACCTGTGTTCTCCTTGTGGACATCCTTCCTTTGCCTTCCACCTATCACAGCCCTCCTGATTTATCTGGTTACACTATGGGGCATGTGACATTTCTCAAATGATATGATTTTTGGAATGCAACAATTTTAGATATAGGAAAGACTTTAGAGATAAAATATCTCTTACCCATTTCTCAAAAGAAAAGGCTAAAACTCTATAGGAGTTACAGGACCTGCCCAAGCTTATTCGACATAAGCAAACAGAGGTCTCACATTGTTCTACTTACTGCCACATTTCTCTTTGCAACACCAAGTCAACCACCAGATCACAACCCCGAGTGTTTCCTACAGGGACTTGCTAAATCTCTGGTTTTACTTTATTGGCAAAGGGAGACGTCTGAGGGAAGCTTGACTCACTTCTCATTTCAGCATGTTCTCTTTAGCTAAGCTGCCCTTTCAGTCACGTGATGTTTTTCCTTTGGGCCTTTAATTGTTGTTGCACTACACATAAAAATAACCCAAGTTCTTAACATGAGTATTTGCAGCAAGAACACTTGATTATATCTCTCTTTATCGGTTATGTCTGCAAAGGCCAAAGCCCTGTGCTCTGGGGGCTTTTCTTCTGTGTGTGGGAAGTCAGCTTCTCCCTTGATAATGAGCAGGTTAATACCTTCTGCTTATATAACACACTCCCTTTCTTCTGCAGATAAGATGAACTCTTGAGCTCTGTAGCAAGGCTGTGACCAGGCTAACTGCCCTTCAGATGGAGTTAGAAAAAGGCAACCTTCCTATAATTATACTCACAGGCTCCTGGCTGAGCACCTGTCCCATAGCTCCAATTTAGGGGCTGGTCGCCCTTGTTTATTGCATCTTTCTCCTTATGGGTTTGATTCTGTCCAGCTTTTATCCTGGGACTGTTTGCTCTCTGCATCCAATCCTCTCTCCAATTTAGTCAACATTTGTTTTCTGGATCATTACCACTCTTCCCTTGCTAGGTATTAACCTCGATTTTATATTTCTTGCTCACTTTCATTCCCTTTTAATTCTCCCACTGTTAAATTTCTTTTAGCACTTTGTAATCAAAATTACCATTTATTTCTCCCAGGATCCCTTGAGCTGGCCCCTG
Source organism: Spermophilus citellus (assembly GCF_964194105.1). Lineage (NCBI taxonomy): Eukaryota > Metazoa > Chordata > Mammalia > Rodentia > Sciuridae > Spermophilus > Spermophilus citellus. Next base: position 42,400,003 of record NC_138185.1, read on the forward strand.
ACTCCGATCCTCCTTGCTTCCTGTGAACAATGCCTCTGCACACACAAGTGTTACCTTCTAGCACACAATTAGGGATTCTTTGACATATGTCATTTTTTTTTTCTTTTTGGTAGATGCTTTCTAATGAATTTTGTCTATTGGTGAAGATAAAGTCCACCTGGAAAAACAACAGGGAAAGGAGATGAGGATGTTATTTCAAAATAAATACCTTCTAAGTTCATCATCTTGAAAAAAAAAAACCTTTTCCTCTCTGACAATGGTCAAATGATACATGATACATTTGAAATCAGTGTCTTAAGAACTTTCCTGCCTCTGGCATCAATAAGAAATAATTCAGATTTCATACCTGTTGCTCTCTGTGCCTAGAAAGCTCCCAATTCAATTCTTGGTCTTGCTAATTTTTGCCTAGAGTTCAAGCTGAGAAGGAGAATCACTTCTTTGGAGAAGCATGCTTCAGCCCTGAAGTCTAAATTATATAGTTTTATTTGATCCTCAGGAATGAAACTGATGATCAAGAGGAAGAATGAGAGGAAGTTTGTCAGTTTCAAACCTGACCCCACACCACTGACCCAGGGCCAGGTGATGGGTGAAACAAACAGAGAGAAGGAAAGAACCAAAGTTAGAAACTGTTTGGGCAGTAGTGGAAGAAGAGAGAATCAGCCTGAATTTAGCTGATAGAGAAACTGCATAGTGAGCTGATTAGTGAGAAATACCCCTCTTAGCCAGTGAAGGGAGAGCTGTGGTGGGAAGGCAATTTATAAAGATCACATTTAAAGTTACAGATTTTGGAAAGGGAAATTCCTGCATCTTCGTTTTCTTGTATTGTCATAGAGGAACACCTGTGAAGCAAGATATAAATATTCATACACACACACACACACGTATATCCCTCCAAATAAAGAAAAATTCATTACCACATGAATTCACAACTGAATTTTACCAGATTTTAAAGAACTAACCCCAATGTTCCTTAAATTATTACATGAAATTGGAAGAGAGAACAATGCTTCCAATTTCATTCTATGAAGTTATTACCACCCTAATTCCCAAACTGCATAAGGACAAATAAAGAAAAGAAAACTACAGACCAATATCCTTGATGAACATAGTCACAAAAGCTCTTTGTTTTTTGGTACCAGGGATTGAACTCAGTGGAACTTAACCACTGAGCCACATCCCCAGCACTTTTTTGTATTTTATTTTAATTGCTATCGATGTTGAACTTGTTGACTGATTTGTTGACTGGTCATATTTCTTCTTCAGTGAAGTGCCTGTTCAGTTCCTCTGGCCATTTATTGATTTGGGTTTTTTGTTTGTTTGTTTGTTTAGTTTTTTGTTGTTGCTAAGTTTTTTGTGCTCTTTATTTATCTTGGAGATTAATGCACTGAGGTACAGATGGCAAAGATTTTTTTTCCATTCTGTAGGCTCTTTCTTCACATTCTTAATTGTTTCCTTTACTGTGAAGAAGCTTGTTAGTTTAAATCCATCCCATTTTTTGATTCTTAATTTTACTTTTGCATTTTACAAGTTTTGTTAAAGAAGTCAGTTCCCAAGCTGACATGATGTGTATTTGGGCCAATTTTTTCTTCTAATGGTCTAATGCTTACATCCTTAATCCACTTTGAGTTGAGTTTGTACAGGGTGAGAGATAGGGGTTTAATTTCCTTTTGCTATTATGGATTTCCAGTTTTTCCAGCACCATTTGTAAGAGGCTATATTTTCTCCAAAGTATGTTTTTGGTGCCTTTGTTTAATATGAGATAACTGTACTTTGTGGATTTATCTCTGTGTCTTCTATTCTGCAACATTGGTCTACATGTCTGTTTTGGTGCCAATACCATGTGGTTTTGGTTACTATAGCTCTGTAGTGTAATTTAAGGTCTGCTATTGTGATGCCTCCTGCTTCACTTTTTCACTGAGGATTGCTTTGGCTATTATGGGCCTCTTATTTTTCCAAATGAATTTCATGACTGCTTTTTTATTTGTATGAGGAATATCATTGGGATTTTAATAGAAATTGTATTAATTCTGCATAATGCTTTTGTTAGTATGGCCATTTTGACAATATTAATTCTGCCTATCCAAGAGCAGATATCCTTCCATCTTCTAAGGTCTTCTTCAATTTCTTTCTTTAGTGTTCTGCAGTTTTCATTGTAGAGGTCTTTCACCTCTTTTGTTAGATTCATTCCCAAATATTTTATTTTTTAAGAATATTGTGAATGGGGTAGTTTTTATAATTTCTCTTTCAGTCAACCTATCACTGATATATAGGAATGCAATTTATTTATGGTTGTTAATTTTATATTCTCTACTTTGCTGAATTTATTTATAAGTTGTATAAGTTTTCTAGTGGAGTTTTTTAGGTCTTCTAGATATAGAATCATGTCATCAGTAAATACGGATAATCTGAGTTTTTCTTTTCCTATTCATATCCCTTTAATTTCTTTCTTCTGTCAAATGACTCTGCCTAGAGTTTCAAGGATGATGTTGAATAAAAGTGCTTAGCATAGGGGCATCCTTGTCTTGTTCCAGTTTTTAGAGGAAATGCTTTCTATTTTTATCTGTTTAGAATGAAGTTGGCTTGGGTTTAGCACATATAGCTTTTACAATGTTGAATATATTCCCACTATCCCTAGTGTTTCTAGAGTTTTGAACATGAAGGGGTGCTGAATTTTGTGAACTGCTTTTTCTGCATCTATTAAGATGATCATATGATTCTTGTCTTTAAGTCTATTGATGTGATGAATTATATTTGTTGATTTCCATATGTTGAACCAACCTTGCATCTCTGGGATAAACCCTACTTGATTGTGGTGTGCTATCTTTTTAATATGATTTGGATGTGATTTGCAAGAATTTTATTGAGAATTTTTGCGTCTAAATTCATCAGGGATATTGGTCTGAAGTTTTCTTTCCTTGATGTGTCTTTGTCTGGTTTTAGTATCAGGGTGATACTAGCTTCATAGAATGAGTTTGGAAGGATTCCTTCGTTTTCTATTTCATGGAATAATTTGAGGAGTACTGGTGTTTATTCATCTTTGAAGATCTTATGGAACTTGGCTGAAAATCCATCTGGTACTGGGTTTTTCTTGATTGAGAGGCTTTTAATGGCATCTTCTATTTCAGTGCTTGAAATTGATTTGTTGAAATTGTGTATGTCCTCGTTATTCAGTTTGCGTAGGTCATATGTCTCAGAAATTTGTCAATGTCTTCAAGATTTTCTATTTTATTTTAGTATAAATTTTCAAAACAGTTTCTGATTATTGCCTGTATTTCAGTAATGTCCATTGTGATATTTCCTTTTCCATCACAAATTTTAGTAATTTGAGTTTTCTCTCTCTTTCTCTTTGGTAGCATGGTTAAGGGTTTATCTGTTGTATTTATTTTTCCAAAGAACCAATTTTTTATTTTTTTTTCAATTTCATTGATTTCAACTCTGGTTGTAATTATTTCCTGTCTTCCATTGCTTTGGTGTTGATTTCTTCTAGGGCTTTGAGATATAATGTTAGGTTATTTATTTGACTATTTTCTATTCTTTTAATGGCTGTGCTCAATACAATAACTTTCCTCTTAGAATTATCTTCATAGTGTCCCAGAGATTTTGTGTCACTATTCTCATTTACTTCTAAGTATTTTTTATTTTATCCCTGATTTCTTCTGCTATCCATTGGTTATTTATTAATATATTATTCAGTCTCCAGGTGTTAAAGTAACTTCTATTTTTTGTCTTATCATTGATTCCTAATTTCATTCTTTTATGGTCTGATAGAATGCAAGGTATCTCTATTTTTATTTTATTTTTGTGTTTTCTAAGAGTTATTTGTAGCATAAGATATGGTTTATTTTAGAGAAGGATTCATGTGCTCCTGAGAAGAAAGTGTATTTGATCATTGATGGATAAAATACTCTCTCTCTCTCTCTCTCTCTCTCTCTCTCTCTATATATATATATATATATATATATATATATATAGTATAAATTATTGATTGTATTATTTAGTTCTATAGTTCTTTGTTTAGTTTTGTTTGGAGCATCTATTCAGTGGTGAGAGAGTTGTGTTAAAATCACTTAGTATTACTGTGTTGTGGTCTATTTGAATCTTGAAATTGAGAAGGGTTTATTTGATGTATATAGATACTCCCATTGTTTTGGGCATAAATATTTATGATTGTTATGTTGATGTCTTGTTGATATATAATTCCTTTAAGCAGTATAAAATGTCCTTTTTTGTCCTTTCTAATTAAATTTTGTTTGAAGTCAACTTCACCTGATGTCTCAGGATTAAAAACCCCTGCTTGTTTATGAGATCCATGTGAGTGGATCTAGTCTGGCCTAGGCTATTGGTCATGCTTTACATTGGATTTTTAATTTGGTTAATTGATTCCTTCATTTCAAGGATTTGGGCTTGATTTCTTTTTACAATATTTATGTTTTTTTTCCCATTCTTTCACCTTCAGTCTGTGGATGTGTTTGCCTATGAGGTGAGTCACTTGAAGGTAGTATAATGTTTGGTCTTGTTTTTAATTCAATCAGCCAATCCATGTCTTTTGATTGAAGAGTTTAGGCCACTTATATTCAAAGTTCTTATTCAGATAGAACATGTATTTCCAATCATTTTGGTTTATTTCTGGTTTCTAATTTAAACTAGAGTCTTCTTTGAGTGACTATTCTTTTAGTGTAGTTCCTCCCTTTGCTGGTTTTCACTTCTTTTTTTCATTCATCTTCATGAAATATTTTGCTGAGAATGATCTGTAGTATACACTTTCTAGATATGAATTCTTTCAATTTTTGTAAATATTTATTTTTTAGTTGTAGTCTTTATTTTACATTTATGTGGTGCTGAGGATTGAACCCAGTGCCTCGTGCATGCTAGGCGAGCACTCTACCACTGAGCCACAACCCCAGCTCCTCAATTTTTATTTATCATCTTCAAATCTGAAGCTTAATTTTGCTAGATATAGTAGTGTTGGTTAGCACTCATTTTCTTTCAGAGTTTGGTATATATTATTCCATGACCTCCTAGCTTCAAGTGTCTGGGTTGAGAAATCAGCAGAGATCCAAGTTGATTTCCCTCTAAACATAATCTCACATTTTTTCTCTGGCAGTCTTTCAAATTCTACACTTATGTTGGGCATTTTCAAAATAATGAGCCTTGGCATGGATCTGAAGTAATTTTGTGTATTTGTGGTCTTGTAAGCCTCTTGTATTTGATTGTACATTTCATTCTTTAGGTTTGGGAAATTTTCTGATATTATTTCATTGAAGACTGTAGATTACTTTGGTTTATATTTCCATGACTTCATCTATCCTGATAAATTTTAAATTTAGTCTTTTTATGTTATTTCATATTTCTTGGATAGTCTGTTCATGGTCACTTAACATCTCTTCATGGTCAACTTTATTTTCAAGATTATGTATTTTTTCTTCATTTCTTGAAACTCTATCTTCCAATTGGTCTAGTCTATTGGTCATGCTTTGCATTGAATTTTTTAATTTGGTTAATTGATTCCTTCATTTTAAGGATTTATTCTTGATTTCTTTTTACAATCTCTATCTCTTTATTGAAGTGATCTATCACCTTCAGAATTTTCTGATTTCTCTCCTTACATTGTCTTTTACTTTGGGGATCAATTTAACTGTATACATTCTAAACTCCTTCTCTAACATTTCTTCTCTGTGATGTCAATTGATTCTATTATTGGAGCATCATGGTTTGTTGGGGTGATTTTTCCCTTGTTTTTTCATGTTGTTTGTGTCTCCCCACCTAGCATTGTGGATCTGAAGAAGTTCAGTTTTTATCCTGTAGACTTATGGTGTCCCTGAAGGTTTCCAGAGATGATTAATACAGCAGCCAATGAAAACAATATATAGCCTTAAACCAAATAGCTCCTATTAAGATGTATACAGTTTTGTCACAATAAAAAGGAATGATATGTTCATTTATTGCCTACAATAAAAACAGTAAGTTTGCAAAAGTGTTTACAATTTCAAATTGTGGATAAAGTAAAAGTGGTGTAGAATGTGATGTTTATGAGGAAGGAGGAGAGAAGATAGGAGTAAAAAATTAACGAAAGATTGAAAGAGAGAATAGTAGAGATTAGCTGTTAGCAGGAGAAAAGAGAGAACTGAGGTAAACAGATAAGTGAGAGAAAAAATATATATAAAGTAAAAATTTTATACTGGAAAGAAAGAAGTAAAAATAATAGAATACAAAACAAAATTTAAATATACTAATCAGACACATTGGTCCTCAGTAAATTGTTATATGAGAAATATTGGTTTCAAATATGGTAGAAATGTGAGAGAGAAAAAAATCTTGATGAAAAAATGAACAATTATTTCCATTGTAGTTCAAAAGATTCTCAGCTTCCCTTCTCAGCAATTAGGTGAAATTGTCTGTAGTATGATGCTTGCTCCACCCTTAGTGTGGGGTTGCTAGTGTGAGAGGGTTAATCCTGGAAGTGGAACTCTTGGAGTTGAAACTCCTAGAGGTGGGGCTTAGGCTTAGGTATGCTCCAGTCTCTTCATTAGATGCCAATCCAATGTTTGCATATTTTAAATCAGTGCATCTCCAGGGCCCAGCAATTGCCAGTCTATGCTGGAAGACTGCACCCCAGAATCTCCTTTGGGTTCCATTCATGCATATAGAAGCACAATACATTGCCTGGGACCCCCTGATTACTGGTCTCTGAGCTAGTTCTTAGCCCAATACATTACCTGGGACCCCCTGATTACTGGTCTCTGAGCTAGTTCTTAGCCCAATACATTACCTGGGACCTCCTAATTACTGGTCTCTGATTCAATCACCAAACTCAATCTCTACTGCCCCCCTCTTTTGAATTGCTAGTTAGGAACTTCTCTCCTGGATGGTCCTGAAAGAAGACAAATTGGAGGTACAGGGGTAGAGAGAGGGGATGGAGCTGGGTGCTTTTCCACAATCAGAATTCCTCTGTGTAAACCTCTCTCCATGCTTAATATTCTCCTGGTCACTTAGGCACACACTCTATCATGCAGTATGGGTTTGCCTGGCTTGTTTTTAATGCCAGACTTGGGTCTGCCAGGAATTGGCTCTCCCAGCTGCCAGCCTCCATGCCATGGCTACAAAATGAGAGAGATGATGGCTTCTTTCCCATACAAGGACATTGTGCAGCATACCCTTCTGTTTTAGTCAGGCAGTGACTCAGATATCTAAACTCTCCATACACACCTGACACACCTCAGTCTTCCCAAGAATGGGGGTTCCTTTATTGATTTACAGTTCTGGCTTTTTCTTCCAGCTGCTACTGTGGTTGTGGCACTGGGGATTTCTCCTTTATTTTATTATATTCAATCTCCTGAATCCCGAATCTGTTTTGAGTGTCCCGTATTAAATTCCAGTAAATTCACCCCTAATTTTTGCTCATTCACCACCTTATTGAAAATCCATCTGTCTGCTTTTCTTGGTTTCATGCCACGGAGCTGCTAGGGAAGTGTCCTCTCTATTCCACCATCTTCTTTTCTCTCTTTAGTTCATTCTTCTACACATGGATATCCTGTTTCCTAGGACCATTTGTTAAAAATGCTATCTTTTCTCCAACATTTTTTTGTACCTCTGTTGAATATCAGATGACTATATCTATATGGGTTTATATATGTGTCTTCTATACCATTCCATTGATTTTCATGTCTGTTTCAATGCCAATATCATACTTCTTTTGTAACTATAGTTCTGTAGAACAATTTGAGATTAAGTGTTGTTGATGCCTCCAACATCATTCTTGTTCAATATTGCTTTGGTTGTTCTGGGTCTTTTATTTTTCCAAATAAGTTTTGGAACCAGTGTATGTTCTGTCAACAAATAGGTAAAGAATATTTATATATTTTTAAAAATATTTATATATATTTTAAAATTCATGCAATTGATTTATAGTATATATAATTTATGCATAAAATAATATAAATAATTATTGTATACATAATTTTTATATAATATATAATTTATATGTTTACATATAAATCATATTTATATATAATTTATATATATTATGTGAAAATAGATAACAAGGTAATTTATTGTGATTAAATATCAAGAAGATTTATTATTGGTCCATATATATGACAAAATTATGCGATTTTCGGTAAAATGGGTAGAACTTGAGAGCATCATGTTAAGCAAAACAAGTCAGACTCAGAAAGACAACTACCTTATGTTTTCTCTCATATGTGAAAGCCATTGGGAACAGAAGATAAAACAAAGGATAATTTTATGAAGGGGATACCCATAGAGTAGAAGAAGGGAATCAGAAAGAGGAGGAGGGGTAGTTAAGGGGAAGTATTGGGGAGTGGAATTCATCAAATTGTATATGCATGCACTGATATGCCACAATGAATCTCACCATTCTCTACAACTAACATTCACCAATAAAATAGGAGATGACAGAGGAAAGCATTGTGAGAGACCCCAGAAGTCTCAGTCAGTGGTATTAATAATTTGTATCTCTTTGACAGGGTAAAAGTTCAAACCTCGTTTCAACCTGCTTCTGTTCAAATCATCCACTGAAATGTCTCACTCATTTGTTTAGATTCGGTTTTCAGCAAGTATATGGAAGGCCAAGAGAATTTGAATAGTCTTATGCCAATGACATTGGAAACAATAATTGGGCTTTGCTGTAAGATACATTAGTATCTTGGTACAAAAAGCCAGCAAGTGATCAGTGTCCTAGCCTGCATGCCTGAATTTAAAAATCCTGGATTATGGCAAATTCACTAGAATGTATGGTTACTTTCCCAAAACTAGATCTCTGGTTACACATGGTGTTCCAGAAGTTTGCATTGCCCCATGAAGTAGTGGGAAGCCCTTTCCTGCCCCTTCAATCTCGATAGGCTTTTGTTAAATAGAGCTTAGCAAAAGTGGTTCTATGGCATTCCAAGACTGGATCGTACAAAGCCGCCTGGCTTCCACTTGGCCCTTACTCTTTGAGAGATTCACCCCGTGAGCCTGCCACCATGTTATAAATACGAGCCTCAGGGCAGTGCCACGTGTAGGTGTTCTGGCTGGCAGCCACAGCTACAATCCCAACCACCAACCAGATCAATCATATGAGTGAAGCAGGCTCCAGATGATTCAAGCCTTAAACTTTGAGCCTCCTTAACGAATAGTGAGTAGAGCAGAGATGAGTTTTTCTTACATAGTCATAGCAAACCTGCAGAATCATTAAAGAAATAAGTACTCATGTTGATTTAAGACACTAGATTTTGGGGTACTTTTTTCAAATGAAAATAGATAACTAGACAAGAGGCAACATACCTAATTTTGGCAAGTTACCCTAATTTTGCCATTCAACTACATGAACCTTGTATTTATTCTTTATGTTCCTAGTGTTTATGATCCTTGGATTCCAGTTCTAGTGTATGAGAATATTCATACCCACTCAGAGTCAGTCTGGTATGCTGGGGGCCTCGGTTGACTTTACGGTTTCCTGCAGCTAACCTGAATATATTGTAAGGGCAGGTGAGCACTCCCTAGCAAAGAACCTTTGTCTAGTTTTTTCTTCATGCTCCATTGAAATTATTTAATGTACATTTATGGCCACAACTTTTCTACACATTCTCACTCCCTTGATGATTTTCCTTTGTTGCATAGAATTAATATGATATTTATGCTGCTGATTGTAACATTTTCTCTCCAGCCTGGACTTCACCCTGACCTCCAAACCATCCTCCTGTTCAATCTCTACACTTGGATGAACAATAGGCATCTCAAACTGACATCTCAGATGTTCAAAACTGGACTACCTTTTGCCATTTCAAAAATGTTCCTTTCAAAGATAGTGAATGAATCAGACATAACTTTCCTATGTACATATATGAATACACAACCAATGAAACTCCACATCATGTTCAACTGCAAAAATGGGATCCTAATTAGAATAAGTTATACTCCATGTATGTATGTCAAAATTCATTCTACTGTCATGTATATCTAAAAAGAACAAAATTTTTAAAAGAAAAAATGTTTCATTTAATCTTTCTCATCTCAATACGTAGCAATTCTATATTTCCAGTTCACTCATTTTGAAAATATTTGACCCCCCTCTCTACTTCCAAGCTACCATCAAATACTCTTAGCTTTCCCTTTGAGATATATCCGGAATCTGACCACTTCCTGCCTCCTTGGTTACCATGCTGGCCAAAGCTCTCACTGTGACTCACCAAGATCATTGCCATTGCCTCCCACATGACCTCCTGACCTTGGTCTTTTCCCCCTTATCCTCTGGTGTGCTTTCCTCCATAGCAGCCTGATCATATAATTTCCTCAATCAAACCCTGCCTTACTAGGGAGGAAAGCCCATGACCTTTCCGTGGACAATAGGCTCTCACACGATTTAGTTCCCTAATTTTCCTCTGACCTCATTTCTTACATTTTTTTCTAGATGACTCTGTCCTAACCGCACTGACTTCTTGCTAGCCTTCAAATATGTGCTGCAGGTTTCTACCTGCAAATGTACGCGCTTGTTGTTCCCTCTACCTGGACTACTACTTCCCCATTTATCCATAGGAATCGTACCTTCTTCTCCTTTTAGGTCTTTGCTAAATATCACCTTCTCAGTGAGACTTCCTTAACTACCTTTTCTGAAATCCTACTTGCATCCCAACCTACCCATTTTCTCTCTCTCACTTAATTTTCTGAAGGACTCAACCCATCCTCTGGCACTGTCATATTAGTTTATTTATTATCTGACTCCATGTGCTAGCCTTAAGTTCTACAAGGAAAGGGATTATTTTTCTTTCTTGTTCACATGTTCATTAGGTCCTCAGTGTTCATAATGATGTCTGGCATATACTACATGCTCAATAAATATTTGCTGAATTGACCAACATTGATAACTTCCAGATTTCAACTTGCAACCAAAGACACTTTCGTTAGACTATATATCCAACCGCCTAATAAATATCTCAAATTTGAAGTCCCATTAATCCTCAAAATATTGCAATCAAGTTTTAACTTGTGATCTCCCCTCCAGATCCCCGCTGTATTTTCTGTTGGGGAATGATGTCACCATTTAATCAACTTGTCAAGTTCAAAGCCAATGCCAACCACGCTCTCTCCAACATTCCATTCATCTGACTGGCTAATAAGGTCTATCCTTTAAATCATCTCCTCTTCATCCTCCATGTTTTGATTTTGGCATTTCTTACCAAAGATTCCCCCGATGCACTCTCAACCCATAGGACTGTTCTTTCTTCTCCAAATACTTCCAGGGTGACAAAAGTGAAAGGCAACATAATCACACAGTGGCCCTCTTCAGAAGTCAGCATTGTCCATCTCCTAGACATCGAAGCCTGAAATTATGAGCTTGGGGGTTGAGTCATCTTCTCCTTCTAGACCAATCATCTGTTACATTTCCTTCCCAATACATCTGCCTGCATACACTCCTCCTCGGGGTTCCGCAAGACCATCTCTCCCTCCTACACTGCTTGGACTTCTCTGTTCTCTCCATTTCAATACAAAATTCCAGGTAAATTGCCACATCTTCAAGAAGGTGAACTCTCCCACTTCTATTAAAACTCCTAAATATTGATTGTTCTGTGTCTGTACATTTCCTTAGATTCTCCTGCTATTGTGGTTATTCCTGTGCTGCTGGGGGTGGGGAGAACACATCCTCTACTTCATCTCAGAATCACCTGACTTAAGCCAGTGCCATGACCTTAAAGAAATGTGGACTCAATGGTAGTTGTGAAGTGAATGGTTGACCTCCCCAACCCCAGGCCCTGACTGCATGCTGCTGTATTGGATCACCAGAGCTACATGTCAGTCCCACTTGTTATCTATTCCCCCTTTCCACCTGTTTAGAGAATACTTACATTACACGCTGCAGTTTTGCATCCAAAAAAATCACAGAAGGTTCTGAAAATATCAGAAACCTCTAAATTCTTAGGGAAAAAAAATAATTCATTTGTTTAGAACCAAGTTGGAAGGTCGAATCTTTTCATTGTAGATGTCTATATAGTATGTCTAACTACTATCTATCTATCTATACATGATTTAGATATATGACATATAGGGAGGGAGAGGAAGAAACGGAAGGTGAGTGGGAGAAAGAGATTATAAGGATGCTCATGTGATTATGAATACTGACAAATCCAAAGTCCTCAAGGTAAGTTAACAAGCTAGAGACCTAGGAGAAGTCAAGAAATTTAGTTCATATCTAAAGGCAAGAAATCTCAAAATCGTAAGAAAACAATGCTTCTTTTCAAATTCAACATCAGTAAAAATTTTCAGTTTTTTGATGGAGAGTGAGCTTTTTGTGCTATTCAGAACTTCAACTGATTAGATGTGGCCTACCCATCCATATTAAGGAAAGCAATTTTCTTTACTGAATATACTGATTTAGCTAGTAATCTCATCCAGAAACACCCTTGCAAAAATACCCAGAATTAGGTTCTCAAGCGCCTGGGAATGGATAACTTACTCAATTTAAAACATAAAAGTAACCATCACAAATGGCAGTTTTAGTACATTATTGGACCTCTTTTTACCAGTTGTTGGAGCTCCTCCTTTAGCTTCTAATGGTCTGTGTCTATGCATCTCTGCAGAGGATATCCTAGGACTGTTGAGTCCCGTTGCCCACTTGGAGCATACAGGCAGCAAGCATAGGGAACTGGGGGTTCCTTGAAACTTACCTTCTCCATTGGAGCCATTGACTGCACCCAACTGATGAAACAGAATTGTGAAACCCAGCTTCCTTCAGGTTAAGACTTTCTTCACCTGCTTACTGTGTCTGCCTGGGATTAGATTCATTCTTCCATAAAATACTTGCTTTTAGGACTGGCGTTGTGGCTCAGCGGTAGAGCGCTTGTCTCACACATGTGAGGCACTGGGTTCAATCTTCAGCACCACATAAAAATAAGCAAAATAAAGGTACTTGTCCATCTACAACTAAAAAAATACTACATGCTAAATAAATATTAACTATTAAAATACTTGCTTATAAAATATTATCTCAGGTTCTGCTTCTTAGAGGAAACTTCCCTGAAGTTGCTCCCTATTCAGACTTTTAGAAGATGATCCAAAAATGTCCTAAAGCTTTTGCACCATCAAATTATCAATTAAAAGCATCCTTTGTGTTTAGTATTACTAATATGAACCAAAAGCAACAAAAGAGTTGAGAAGGTATAAGCTTCGGATTCATGACAAACCTCTAGTCCTGGTCTTTTGTGGGGACAAAGAAAGTCAGCCTTGCTACAATGTCCGTGTTAAATGGCATGCTTTACTGTGAAATAAAAACAACAGGGAAACTACCAGCTCTAATAATAAAAAGATCCAGTTAGCCTTTAATTTATATATATATGCTGATTTATTTTATAATTGCAAGTTACTGGAGAGGTATACCATTCTTCCCCAGAACCCCCAATGACCACAAAAGGTAATTACTGAAAGGGCTCTGCTCTGTTCATAATGTGGAAGTGTCTCACTTCTTGAAATGATTTAACCCCAGGGGGCTGCAGGGCTTCCTCTGAAGAGAACTGAGAGCAAGAAACTCTCCTCAATGAATGGAATATGCCTTTTCTTCACTTATCTTTATGAACTTACTTTTCTGTGTAAATGGTACCCAGGAGACTGGGAAACACAGCCTTTTAAAGAACCTGATGCTAAATACTGTCAAAGAAAGCACTTTAAAAAATAGTCACACGATGCTCCTGAAGCCAGGATGTTTCAAGGGATTTTCTGCTACTCAATGAATCTGGGTTGTCAATCTGTGGAACTTTGAACATGCGTGCGCACATGCGTACACGTACGTACACACACACACACACACACACACACACACACACAGAGTTAAAAATCTAATCCCTAGAGTGTTCTGGGACAAATGCTGATATACTACGAGAAAGAAAAAGGAGAGAGGACTCACAGATGACTAAATAAGCATTTTATTAGTCATGGTAAGTGGCCAAAAGACAACCAAGACCATTAAACATCACCTCCACACTATGGAAATGGAACCACGTGTTGGGGATTTTTAAAAGTTGTCAAGCATTTTAGTCAGGGATGGAATGTGACCCCATGACATTTGTAGAAAGATCATTGGGTACAATGTGTGGCCCAGTCCCTGATGGAACAAGAATGGAGGCAGAGAGGCTAAACCCAGGCTGCTATGGTGTGATGGTCCAGGTCAAAGGGTAAGGGCCAGATTATAGGATAGGAGAAGAGGGCAGCTAATGGTGGCATTTGTTGTTATAACCAGCAAGAAGTTATATATAATATCCCTGTAAGGGGAGACACTGCTATGGCAGGAACCAGAAGGCCAGTCTCTTGGGGCCTTTCCTTAACTCTGAGATGAGTGCTGGGCATGTTGTAGTTGCTCAGTAATTACTTGCTGACTCAGTTGATAAGACATTCATCTATCTTCTCAATCATTCTCTGGTAGAAGGTCATTACAGGCAGTAAAATGATGAAACAGCGAATAATGTAACTTCAGCGGGTCTCATAAATTTTCCAAATCTCCGTTTCTGCATTTATAGAATGAGTGGGCTGGATGGGAATTCTTACAGATCACCTGCAGCTCAAATAGCCCATGTCAGCCAGTTCTTAAGAGATTGAAGTGGCAACTGTCTTCTCAGGAAATGTTGGCTGAATCCTTGGAATAGGATCAGACTTGAAGACTGTTCTCAGCCCCCCTCCAAACCCAGGGCTAACCGAGAGCTGCATTTATTGATTATATTTGTGCTAGTTACAGGCCCAGAAACAGTTGTTCTATAATTCCCTTTAGTGGAGAAAAAAAAATGCACCCTATAGTGTAGAGGAGGGGATGCTGATTTTCCAAGGTAGGTTCACTGATGGTATAAAATTGTGTTTTTATTTGAAGTGAATTTCCAGCTGGCTGAATTTATGCTGCCTTTGATACCTGTTCCGTGCTTTAAATACAACCTCCTTCTCCTGGCTTTGTTTTCCCCAATCCCTGAGAAGGGATTCCCAGATTGTTGATTAAAAGCTATTCAGCAACAGCCTGCAAGTGTTTCCCTGATAACATTCTCTTTAGTGATTCGTCAGGTGCAAGTAGAAGCCTGTGCCTGGGTCATTCCATACAGGTGTCACCCACTCTGGCCTCGAACCTTCCAGATTGTGCGGACTCAGAACCTAAAGGGAGAGCAGGAAGTTTCCCAGCTCCAGTTTGTCCCAGACTTCACCCTTGCTGAAATCTCTTTCCTGCGCACCATTTCCCTTGTCAGTTCCGTGAAGTGAGTAGGAGGCTATATGGCGAACACTGTGTGCTCCCGGTTTGAGAGGGAAAGGAAGGCAAGCTTCTGCACAGTTCTGCAGAGATTTCCAAGTTAATCCATGAAGCCTATGTATAGGAAAAGCAGGGTGTGCATATAAGTGAGCCCTCAGGGCTGGAATTTCCCTCCACAGAAATGCTGGCATGAAAAGACCCCAGGACTAGTTTTAACCATGAAGCTTTCTCATGCATGACATTGTGAAGAGGTCGCACCTAATCTCTACTCCCTCCTCCAGCTCTGAGATTCCTAGAACTGTACACCTCATAGTGAATGTTTACTATTCTCAATCAGCAAGGACGGAGAAGCCAAGAGAGAAACATCAGAGTCCTCGGGTCCCTTTGGCTATTTGTTTGGGTGGGAGCTGTCCAAGATGCTAAGGAACTAGAAGGAACAGAATAATTTACCATGAAAACTAGGGAATTTCAGAACATGAAAGCCTGCTCTTAGTACATCAGGTCTAAATTGAGACAAATGGTCACTGCTGGAGAGCAACATCCCTTGGGTAAAATGACCTGCAAGAGTTTCTCTCTGTTCCCCTTCCTGCTCCCCACGATCACATAGTTTTTCTGTCTCTCTTGTCTTTAGGTACTGCCTTAGTTATATAGCCCTTGACAGGTTCACTCCTTAAGAAGCACTTAGTATCAAAGTACCTATGTGGTAGATTATTGCAGTTACAGCTGCTTTGCCCATGCCCTCCGATAATTCCCTCCCATGTTGATTCTGGGCTTTGCCACGTGACTTGTTTTGGTCAATGGGGTATTAGCAATCATAATGCAGTCAAAATACTCAGACCTTAGGATACCATCTCTTGCCACTTTCAGGACTTTAAAATTTTCTTGCAAATCTATGTTAGATTTGGATAAGGAGAGACCACCTGGAACTGAAATGACTTATTCCTGATGAGGCTATCCTAGACCAGCTGGACCTCAGTCCATTTAGCTGCTGATCACAGACATAAGAGCAAGCCCAACTGAGACCAAAACATACTCTCAGCTGAGATTATTCCAAATTGCCAGCCCACAGAATCATAAGATAAATAAATGTTTTAGGCTAACAAATTTGTTACACATGCATCCATTCGTGCATTTGCGCACACACATACGTACACACACACACACACACACACACAAAAAAAAAACACATACAATGGAAACACTGTGGCTTAGAATAGAGAAATGGTCCCAGGTAGGTGCTGTATCTGGCATATAATAAATATTCAACATTCACTGGATGATAACTACTACTATCCACTAAGGGGGGAGGAAAAGAAGTAAGAAAGATACCTGTGCCCTCAAACATTATCCTACACTCTGACTATGTGGGTAAACTTGCCCTTTGAAATGAGAAGAGAACAATTGAAAGCAGTGTGTCTAGGAGCACAAAGCTGCTTGTTACTAATATTTGAATATTCTCACTAAGGCTTTTTCATAGTGCGTACCTGAAGAACAGAAATGATGATTACATGGAGAACCTTGTTCTGACCCCTAAGATGAAGTGGGTAGGTTTGATTTCTTGTTACCAAGGTAACCTCTCTCAATAAGCCTTGAAAAGATAATTGCTCTGTGTGAAGACTTTTGCTTTGCATCACACACCAACACAGTTCACAGACAATGCACTTACATAAGAAGCGACAGACAGACAGACCACCCTGACTGGGTGAGGAGCAACTATTCAAAGTACAGACATGCATCTATAAAAGAACTTAATCAGCACTGGTTTGTGGAAGTCTCATCTCAATATATAAGAAAGATACTAGAGCTATAAGTGTTTTTAAAATAAACTTGTCTCGTTTTCTTGTTTTACAAATGATGAAACTGGGTCTCCCCAAAAGTTGAACTATAAGCCTGGTGTCTCGGAGAATGTTAACCACAGAACTGTTACAAAAAATTAGGTCTCCTTTGAGGGGTACTAAGTCAGATAGGAGCAAGATGCTCTGGAGTACTATGGCACAGTATGATGACTGTATGTAAAAATTATATACTATACATTCAAAAAGCTAAAAGAAAGAATTTTCAAATTTTTCATCATAAAGAAATGATTAATGTTTTTTGTTTGTTTTTGTTTTTGAGTACGGGGGATTGAACTCCAGGGAACTCAACAACTGAGCCACATCTCCAGCCCTATTTTGTACTTTATTTAGAGACAGGGTCTCACTGAGTTGCTTATTGCCTTGCCATTGCAGATGCTGGTTTTGAACTCATGATCCTCCTGCCTCAGCCTCCTGAGCCATTGGAATTACCGGCATGTGATTCTGTGTCCAGCTAAGAAATTATTAATGTTTGAGATAAATATGTTTAAACCAATTCAAACATAACACACATGTACACATACAGAACATTACATGTTATCCCCACTAAAATGTACAAGTTTTATGTTGTGTACCAATTAAAAATAAAATTTTTTTTAAAGGTAAAGAAAGATTGTGTCTCTTAAACCCCAGTCTGTTGTTCTTCTTATCACTTTCTATAGTTTTTATGACTTATCTGTCAATGAGTCAGAATGCATTCTTAAATAATATTATCATTAATTATTTAAGGTAGCATTTAAAAGGCCAACAACAATTCAAAATGGATAGAAGCACAAATTAAAGTATAATATAGTTCTTTTATCAAAAAATAAGCCTGATTAACTTTTCCTATAAATCTTTCCAATCACTTTCCTACAGATGCATCATGTATTTTTAATAAAAGATATCACCTTGTATTCTACTTTAACCTACTTTTTACCTTTAATACTTTATTTTAGTGTGTGTCCTGTGTTCTTAAACATGCATTTACAGCATTATTATTTTGTATCTCTTCTCAGTAGCTTTTATACATGCAGACTCAATGAACTTGAATGTCAAATCAACTATACCCTGCATTTCTTTTGCCCCAAAGGTCAGCTTCAATTTGCTCCAGACACAATTCTAATGAGTCCTGAAATCCAAAGAGAAAACCACCTTAGTCACAGTATAAGGAAATGAAGTCAAAACTCACAGCTCGTAGATATCAGGGAAGTTGCTCAGTGTTATTTATGAGAAATGTGTGTTAAAATTGCCTTGACTGTTTTTCTCTTACTAAATTGGAAAAGGTCAAGGAGTCTAACAACACAGTATTAGAGAACATGAGGGTAAGGAAACCAACTCATGTATTGCTGACAGGCAGGAAAAACAGTACAGCCTCTATGAAGCACAATGTGGCCATATCAAATAAAATTACCAGTGCATGCACACATCTTTCAATTCAGCAACATATTGCCAATTCTAGGAAATATCATTCATATTCATCTTCCCAAGTTTTAAAATAATGCAGGCTTGAAGCTATGACTGTATCATAGTTTCTAATAAAGAGAGATTGAAAACTTCTGAAATGTCCATAAATAGGGGATTGATGACTTGTTCATAGAAGGCACAGAATGCAGAACAATAGAGCTAAAGATTATAGCCTTTTTTGGACCCATACGGGGCAAGCGCCAAGAATTAATATAAGTAGGAAAAGCAAAAGACAGGATGGTACATAGTGTGCTGCCATGGATGTGAGATGAAAATTCTATTCAATAACTCCAGGATGCTCAAGAGACACCTTTGTCATTCAGAATCCTGGGTGTCATGGAAACTGATCTCTTTGAACAGGTAGTGACTCGGGTCCAAATTTTGGTAAATCTCCACTGATTTGCAGCAAACAATTTGTGTTCATTGTGTCATTTTGAGTGTTTATACAACAATCTGATTTGCTTTTTTTCTGTCCTGCCCTCCCCTGCCCAGATCCTACTTTCCTCATCAAGAAGATTGAGCAAGGGGATTCCAACATGGCAGCAGGCGCGGAGAGATCAAGTCTCTGACCTCTTCAGCTGTGCAGGCATAGGCAGTTGTAAACAACCTAAATCTGTTTGCTCAGGATCACTAGGCAATGCCGAGCTGACGTGGATCTGGGGCAAACAGTCTGGGCCTCTCAGAACACACACTGAGTCCGGATCTGCTGAATTCAAGCTCCCGTTCGCCTGCTTCCCGCAGACAAACAGCTGTGACTCAGCACTAATCCATCCGGCTGAAACAACTGGTCAGCCCCTCTCATCCTACGGAGGTAAATGCCTACCGAGCCTTCATAGGTAGTGGCCACAGGTTTGAAACGGGGCTTGGGAGAGACAGTAAGGACCCACCCGTTGCATTGGTCGCCCGGATAACGAAAACAAACTGTCGCCATTTGCAAGAGACACCACCATGGCAGAGAACTGACGTCATCAGACTGCAGCAGAGGAGATAACTTCATTGAAACCTGCGGCTACAGGTGTGTAATTCCCTAGCCTTCCCTCTCCACACATCGGGGAAACCTTAAGGGCCCCTCCCAGCTCTCCCATAAGGGCCCCTCCCAGCTCTCCCGTGAGCGCGATAGCCAGCCCGAGGGAATCAGAGGTGGCGCGGGACCCGCAGTGCAGAACTACCGCTCCCACCAGGGCTGACTGCTGAGGCCTCTTGCACCAGCTACCGGGGGCATGGCTACCGGAGGGCAAGTAAAATTCGCTGAGGATTCTCAGCCCCAAGCTCTACAAACTTAGGGTCTGAGGGAATGGCAAACTGGAAGAGTGTGCCCAGTTGTTCATGAAAACAGGGCTCCCGGGAGCAGCAGACCTGGCGTGTAGCCAGTATTGTGATGAGCAGCACCCGTGAGAGGGACCTGGCTAGAGGAAAAGTGGGAAGTGAATAGACACAAGAGGAGGCCCTAGACACTCAGGATTGGAGACTCGCACAGTCTGGGAGGAGCTGCTGCACAGTGATTGGTTCCCGCGTATTGACAGGAGAAACTTGACCTGGTGGGCACAGCGCCACCTACTGGAAGAGAAGTTAATCAAACTCTAAGACTGCATTTATTAGTTTTTTTTTTCTTTTCTCTTTTTTTTGATTTGGGTTTTTCTTTCATTTTCATTTTTCTTTCTTGTTGTTTTTTTAATTTTTTTTACAATTTTTTTTAAAATTTTTTTCTTCTAATTTTAATTTTAATTTTTTTATTATTTTTTTTAAAAATTTTTTTCTTTTTTATTTCCTATTTTTTTCTTCTTTTGTCTTTTCATTTCTCTTATCCCCCCTTCCTTGAATTCTACCTGCTTACTCTCATTCTCTTTAGTGACTTCTTCCCTTCCCTTCTAATTCCTTTCCTCCCAAGCATCTAATAAATTTATAGGAGTAAACAGTAACTCATCAGTCAACCAGAACAAGAAGTAACATGAGCAGCTTCAAAAAGCAAGGAAGAAAAGGAGTACAAACAATTCAGGACAGCCTAAATATTCAGGAGGACCTAGAGTCATCAGAAAAATGGTCATATAAAGAACTCAAGGAACACCTTAGACAGATGGAATGGAACCTTAAAGAGGATACAAGACAGCAAATTCAAGCAGCAAAAGAACACATTGAGAATGAATTACATAAACAGATAAAAGAAGAAGTTAATCATCTTTATCAGGAGATAGAGATTATAAAAAATAATCAAACAATAATTCTAGAAATGAAGGAAACGATAAACCAAATTATAAACTCAATTGAGAGTATCACTAACAGAGTGGAGCAAGTAGAAGCCAGAACGTCAGATAATGAAGACAAAATATATCATCTTGAAAACAGTCTAGCCAACTCAGAAAGGCTGGTAAAAAATCACGAGAAAAACATCCAAGAGTTATGGGATAACATAAAAAAAACCAAACTTACGAGTCATCGGGATAGAAGAAGGTACAGAGATTCAAACCAAGGGAATGAGTAACCTGCTGAATGAAATAATTACAGAAAACTTTCCAGAAATAAAAAAGGAAACAGATATACAAATTGAAGATGCATACAGGACACCGAGCACACAAAATCACAGTAGACCAACGCCAAGACACATTGTTATGAAGATATCCAATATACAGAACAAAGAGAAAAATATTAAAAGCTACAAGAGAAAGGAGACAGATTACATTCAGGGGTAAACCAATAAGGTTAACAACGGATTTTTTATCACAGACACTGAAAGCAAGAAGGTCATGGAGCAATGTATTTCAAACACTGAAAGACAATGGATGCCAACCAAGAATTCTGTATCCAGCAAAATTAAGCTTCAGGTATGACAACGAACTAAAGATCTTTCATGATAAACAAAAGTTAAAAGAATTTGCAGCCAGAAAACCAGCATTGGAAAGCATTTTGAGCAAAACACTACACGAGGAAGAAATGAAAAACAATAACCAAAACCATCAGTGGGAAGTGCCTCAGTAAAGACAGAGGGCGAGGGAAAAGATAATCATGGAGAAACAAACTAAATTTTTTTAAAAAAAGGATAAATAATCAAACATGGATGGAAGTACAAACCATATATCAATAGTAACTCTGAATGTTAATGGCTTAAACTCTCCAATAAAGTGACATAGGCTGGTATCATGGATTAAAAAAACAAATCCAACAATATGCTGCCTCCAGGAGACACATCTGATTGGAAAAGACATACACAGGCTGAAGGTGAAAGGATGGGAAAAAATATACCACGCACACGGTCCTCGTAAGCAAGCAGGGTTGGCCACCCTCATATCGAATAAAATCAACTTCAAGACTAAGTTAATCAAAAGGGATAAAGAAGGTCATTATATACTGTTAAAAGGAACCATTCACCAACAAGACATAACAATTATCAATATTTATGCACCAAATAATGGTGCTGCGACATTCATAAAACAAATTCTCCTCAAGTTCAAGAATCAAATAGACCACAACACAATAATTATGGGTGACTTCAACACACCTCTCTCACCATTGGACAGATCCTCCAAACAAAAGTTGAATAAAGAAACTATAGAACTCAATATCACAATCAATAACCTAGACTTAACTGACATATATAGAATATATCAACCATCATCAAATGGATATACTTTTTTCTCAGCAGCACATGGATCCTTCTCAAAAATAGACCATATATTATGCCATAGGGCAACCCTCAGTAAATATAAAGGGGTGGAGATAATACCATGCATTTTATCTGATCATAATGGAATGAAACTGGAAATCAATGATAAAAGAAAGAAGGAAAAATCCTACATCACATGGAAAATGAACAATGTGTTACTGAATGATCAATGGGTTACAGAAGACATAAAGGAGGAAATCAAAAAATTCTTAGAGATAAATGAAAATACAGACACAACATATCGGAATCTATGGGACACAATGAAAGCAGTTTTAAGAGGAAAATTCATCACCTGGTGGTCAGTCCTCAAAAAAAGAAAAAACCAACAAATAAATGAGCTCACACTTCATCTCAAAGCCCTAGAAAAGGAAGAGCAAAACAACAGCAAATGTAGCAGAAGGCAAGA
The DNA here is from genome assembly GCF_964194105.1 of Spermophilus citellus. Lineage (NCBI taxonomy): Eukaryota > Metazoa > Chordata > Mammalia > Rodentia > Sciuridae > Spermophilus > Spermophilus citellus. The sequence continues at coordinate 42,422,580 of NC_138185.1, forward strand.
AATAATTAAAATCAGAGCGGAAATCAATGAAATTGAAACAAAAGAAACTATTGAAAAAATTAACAAAAATAACAAAAATATACCCTGTTCATGGATAGGCAGAACTAATATTATCAAAATGGCGATATTACCAAAAGTTCTCTATAGGTTTAATGCAATGCCAATCAAAATCCCAATGGCATTTCTTGTAGAAATAGATAAAGCAATCATGAAATTCATATGGAAAAATAAAAGACCCAGAATAGCAAAAGCAATTCTAAACAGGAAGTGTGAATCAGGCGGTATAGCGATACCAGATTTCAAACTATATTACAGAGCAATAGTGACAAAAACAGCATGGTACTGGTACCAAAACAGGCGGGTGGACCAATGGTATAGAATAGAGGACACAGAGACTAATCCACAAAGTTACAACTATCTTATATTTGAGAAAGGGGCTAAAAGCATGCAATGGAGGAAGGATAGCATCTTCAACAAATGGTGTTGGGAAAACTGGAAATCCATATGCAACAAAATGAAACTGAATCCCTTTCTCTCGGCATGCACAAAAGTTAACTCAAAATGGATCAAGGAGCTTGATATCAAATCAGAGACTCTGCGTCTGATAGAAGAAAAAGTTGGCTCCGATCTACATATTGTGGGGTCGGGCTCCAAATTCCTTAATAGGACACCCATAGCACAAGAGTTAATAAGAAGAATCAACAAATGGGACTTAATTAAACTTAAAAGTTTTTTCTCAGCAAGAGAAACAATAAGAGAGGTAAATAGGGAGCCTACATCATGGGAACAAATTTTTACTCCTCACACTTCAGATAGAGCCCTAATATCCAGAGTATACAAAGAACTCAAAAAATTAGACAATAAGATAACAAATAACCCAATCAACAAATGGGCCAAGGACCTGAACAGACACTTCTCAGAGGAGGACATACAATCAATCAACAAGTACATGAAAAAATGCTCACCATCTCTAGCAGTCAGAGAAATGCAAATCAAAACCACCCTAAGATACCATCTCACTCCAGTAAGATTGGCAGCCACTATGAAGTCAAACAACAACAAGTACTGGCGAGGATGTGGAGAAAAGGTTACACTTGTACATTGCTGGTGGGACTGCAAATTGGTGCGGCCAATTTGGAGAGCAGTTTGGAGATTCCTGGGAAAGCTGGGAATGGAACCACCATTTGACCCTGCTATTGCCCTTCTCGGACTATTCCCTGAAGACCTTAAAAGAGCATGCTACAGGGATACTGCCACATCAATGTTCATAGCAGCACAATTCATAATAGCTAGACTGTGGAACCAACCCAGATGCCCTTCAATAGATGAATGGATAAAAAATGTGGCATCTATACACAATGGAGTACTATGCTGCAATAAAAAATGACAAAATCATAGAATTTGCAGGGAAATTGATGGCACTAGAGCAGATTATGCTTAGTGAAGCTAGCCAATCCCTAAAAAACAAATACCAAATGTCTTCTTTGATATAATGAGAGCAACTATGAACAGAGCAGGGAGGAAGAGCAAGAAGAAAAGATTAACATTAAACAGAGACATGAGATGGGAGGGAAAGGGAGAGAAAAGGGAAATTGCATGGAAATGAAGGGAGACCCTCATTGCTATACAAAATTACATATAAGAGGTTGTGAGGGGAATGGGAAAATAAACAAGGAGAGAAATGAATTACAGTAGATGGGGTAGAGAAAGAAGATGGGAGGGGAGGGGAGGGGGGATAGTAGGGGATAGGAAAGGTAGCAGAATACAACAATTACTAATAGGGCATTATGTAAAATTGTTGATGTGTAACCGACGTGATTCTGCAATCTGCATTTGGGGTAAAATTGGGAGTTCCTAACCCACTTCAATCTAATGTATGAAATATGATATGTCAAAGAGCTTTGTAATGTTGTGAACAACCAATAAAAAAAATTTAAAAAAAGAAATAACCATGCTTGAAAGTACACTTCATCCACTTAATAATGGCTACTGTCAATTCATTGCCATATACCAGACAGTCTGCATGCATTATCATAGTTCACCTGGATAACAGCTCTGTGTGGTGTACTGTTTTACCTCCATTCATTCAAATTAGAAACTGAGGTTTTTACCTAAGTGTTGGGGACTAGAAGGAAATTCTCCTTCAAAGATTAGCCTGACAGCCCCCTGGGAGGCATCCTGCCTGGGAGGCATCCTGCAGCTACCTATCTCCCTGGAACATCCTGTGGTTATCAGGATCATCAGTCATCTTGCAGCTGGCAGTTTTACCACCCACATCCAGCAATTGCTGATTAGAGAGCTTCCCCATCCCCAGCATATAAATACCCTTGTGTGAACAATAAAAGTTTGCAGCTTGATCAGAAAAAAAAAAAAAAAGAAGAAGATTGAGGAAATTCAACAGGGTTTCAGACCACAAAATAGTAACTGCTGTGTTAAACTAAGATTTGAATCCTCCAGGACAACATTTATACTTAGACTTTTGTAAACAAAAGTCCCTTTGATTTGACCCCAAAATGAGCCCATAGAGCTCTCCAATCAAATAATGAGGTTGGAATTAGAGGGGAGATTATTCACCATCTTCTCAGTTGCTAATTATTACTGGCCATCCATGATTTGGGCAGAGGAGTTCTCCTACAAAGAGAGCCTGAGCAACTGATACAGGAGAGCCTGGGCTTACAACCTAGTTATATACTGGATAGAGGGAAGTGTTCTCCCTAATGCCTGTTGTTTTCCAAGCAGGCTCTGACCTTTAAAGGGTAAAGCAATAAGTCTGCTGTTACAAGGAAAGAGTCCAACTGGCTGCAGCCAGTTACTATCAGCTCTGTTTTGCAGAGCTGGCCCCATGACTCAGGGCACTGGGCCTCATACTATTCTTCTCTAATTATTGTGACTTTATCTCTTCCTTTTGCATTGTTCTTCTTGTAACCCAAGATTTGATATCTTCTGCACCTTTCTACCTTCCACTCAAAGTACAGATCATAGCATTAGATGGTTGAGCCACCTCTTCAGATATTCAGTGACATGGAAGTCTATCTTGTTACATTATTTTTTTTCCTTCTACATGTTCATGAATTGATGGAGGTCAAGAATCTGAAAGCCCAAGTTCTCAAGATAAAGACTTCCATTAATCTTTGTGAGATGTGATGCTCCATGGCAAACACTGTCTGGATCTATCCCTTCTACAACCTTTCAACACTCACCTGTTGGTACTTAAAGCACATACCAGTAGTTCTGTGCCTGAGAAATTGTTTTTGCTATGCATAAAAATGTCAGAGTCTGTGTTTCTGGAAGCAGTTCTCCACTAATGATGAACACAAAGTTGGCCCCTAAATAACTCAGTTTTTTTCATCCTTCTTTTGTGATGACTTGGGTATGTTTGCACCAAACTTCAGAGTTCTCCACTTGTATTACACTCCAGTTGCCCAAAATGGAAATCTGCTTGATCATACACATAGTGACAAGTGCAGGAGAGTAAGAGAGTTTACTGCAGCCCAGTAAGAGTTTCATTTTTCAGTAATATGATAGAGCATAGAGTGAAAAGATCTAACATCTGTAACCAAGATTCCAGGGAGAAAACTAAGAGGTGCAGGGTCAGAAGCAATAACTGAAGTGATAATGACTGAGAAATTCCCCAAACTGCTGAAAAAATTACATTAATCCTCAAATGCAGATAGCACATTAATTCCAATCAGAATTGATACAAAGAGACTCATCTGTAGATATATTCTAGTAAAACTAGAAGTCACAGGTTTTTTTTTTTTAAATAGCCAGATAAAAAGGCAAATATATGACAGTTAGAAAGACAGCAGCTATATCAATGACACTGATAGGACTATGGAATAAAATTCTCATAGTGCTAAGAGAAAGAAAACTGTCAGAATAAAATTGTAGAGCTAGTCAAGATAAATTTGGGGGGAAGAAAGATTACATTAAGAAAAACATTTTCAGACAAACAAAAAGGAGAATTTTTGCCAATAGACTCCAGCTAAAGAAACTTGAAAATGAAAAAAATATATATACATAGCTAGAAAATCTAAGGTGCAAGAAGGAATGGTAAGCAAATGATAAACATGTCATAGTAAATGTAAGGAGTTTAAAAATAAAGTATTAATGGAGATTACAAAATCCCCCAAAGAGATGTGTATTTATGTGTGTTTCTATCCAATGAGGGAGGAGATTTAACAGCAAGGTAGAGCAATAAATACTGCTTTAATTGATTGGAATTTTCCAAAGTCCCTCCCTGAGCAACAATCTGGATGCACATGCAGCTTTTGGAGACAAAAGCTTAAGCTAAAGAAAAAAAAAATGAGATAAGTGTGGGGTGTATTCCCTGGTGTCCCTTTTGAGGCAATGATGAAGATAGATCCACTGGTTTTAGGTCATATGCCCTGGTTCTCTCCCTTTGTTTTCTGATAAGCAGAGCCTAATGTGAGATTTGTCAAAACATCACTTTGCAATTCATCAAGAAGTCGCTTACAGAAGGTTTTCCTTCTTTTGGAGGATTCTTAAGCATGTAAAGAAACTCTTTAAATAGTTCTCATGCTCATTTCTTTATTACTCTCATAACAACTGCAAACAAAGTGACCTGGAGAACACAAATGAATGATCTCAGTTCTTTAAATCAGAAGTTCAACCCCGTTCTGTCAGCAGGGCTGCATTCTTTTCTGGTAGCTCTAGGGCTGCATCCATGTCCTTGCTCATCTGGTTGTTGATGGAATTGAGTTCCTGATGGTTTGAGGCTTGTAAGTGGAGAGCCACATCCAGCTTCTACAGGCCATAGACATTCCCTGACTCTTGCCCCACTTTCTCCATCTTCATAGCCAGCAAACAAAGTCAGTTTGAGTCTCCCCTCATGCTTCAAATTTCTCCTCTTTCTTCCATCTTCTCTCTGCCTTCCTCAGCTTGGAAATGTTCTCTATTTTTAAGGACTTGTGTGACCACACTGGGCTCACCTGGATAATCCAGGATCTTCTTCCCCATTTCAAGTTCTGTAATTTTAATCACATCCCTTTGCCATCCACATACAGTGACATCTCACAAGTTTCAGTGGTTAGAGTATGGACAAAATTTTATTTTGGTGGGGAGGGAGGTGGATCTTTATTCTATTAATTATGGTGGGATAAAGGGGCATGATCCTACCACCCTTTAAGCTTCATATCACTTCAAACTGCAGAAAACCCTTGCAGTAGGGAGAGGAGGGGGTGTTTCTGATCTCATTTCTGCTCTCTCCTCCCCTTCCCCAATCCCCAGCTGATAGGATCCAAGTCAAGGTGTGAGGAAAGTGGAGCAGTTCTTACTGGGCTGAGGAGCACTGCACTGGCTAGCATGGCCAAAGGTTAAAGGACCCCTTTGTGGATTCTTTAGAAATCTCCATGGGGTATTTCTCTCCTATAGCTCCCTGAAAAGGTGCATCTCTATCCAGTGCACACACATTTTGGGAAGGAATGCAGGAAGTCAGACTGAAGGGCTCAAGTATATGGCAATGGGTGGAGGTCCAACTAGGAATTCAACCTTATGAAATGGGCTCTGTGGAGAGTGGGAGTCAGCAATCAAGAATACGACTGAACGGTGGCTCTAGTATCCACTGGCTTTTAACATCAGATCTTGGTTTTGGATGAGCTTCCCCAGAAGCAGACCCTGAGAAGATTTGAAAGTAAGTAGTTTATCTGGGAAATTCCTGCAGTTCTGGCAGGGAAGGGGGATGTTACATAAGGAAGTGAAGGAGGCCTATAAAGGTGTGCTGGTAAGTCATCTATAGAATAGACGATTGGAACTGCATCCCGTGGAGGAGCCTGAAGAAACCGTGGAACGTAACTCAAGGTTAGCTCCCCTGAGGGGAGAGGGAGCTGGGGCATTTGTTCATCCTCTCCATCACTGATTTGTTGAGTATCCTCTTGGGGAATGTTTTATGCTTCAATGTTTGTGGCCTGTGTGGACAGAGCAGCCTTGTTGAAAAGTCCCCAGTCACAGAGCCGAGCATAACAGCAAATGCCTATAATCTCAGTGACCTGGGAGGCTGAGGCTGAAGGCTTGCAAGTTTAAGCAACTTAGCAATACCCTGTCTCAAAATAAAAAGAATTAGGAATATAGCTTAGGGGTAAAATAACCCTGGGTTCAATCCCCTGTACAAAAAGAAAAAAGAAAAAGTCAAAGGTCCTCAGTCACAGATATGCAGGAACAGACATCAGAGGTCATGGGCTGCTCTGTGGCATGGTAGATTTCCAGCCAAACAATGATATGCCTGAGTCCTGGAGTGAATGAAAGGGAAGTTTAAGAGGAAGTGATACAGGCTGCTGCAAGCCTTGATCCCTTTAGAGTCAGAATGTGTCTCCAAATCTGGATGCGGATGATTCTAGAAGTGGAAAAGAGCATCTCAAAGTAAGAAACTGAGGGTTCAAAAGGCCAAGAATATCACTGTGATTAGGGAGCCCAGGCTAATGTGCAAAAGGAAAGCATCAGAACCCAGCATGTGCTCGAAGCTCATTTGTAGGCCATAAATGAGAGTAAGTACCGTGGGGACTCACCAACGCAAAAGAAGCCACAAAGCCTTTATGGAGAAAGACCCACTACGACCCGTGTCTCACTGCATGGATTGGGAGTTAGCAGAACTCTAAAGTATAATTTGTTTTGGTAACCTCTTACAGCTGTGACATTTAATTAAAACCAGGAGAAAATGTGAGAAAGAAAATGAATGTGCCTACAGTGTAGGGACAGGAGCATCTCCCGTGGTTCACCCTCAGCATGACCATGGGGACGTCCCCAGGACATGTGACCAATGCTATCAGAGAGCTTGGTTTTGCTGTATGCTGAGATTATCTCGGGAGAAAAGAACCCGCAGCGTTATTTTAGGACTGGAACGGCTTTCTCAGCTCCCTTTTCTTAATTTGCTAGAGACTAGTCCAGAGAAAATAATTAGAGTTGCTTCGATAATGTGTTTGCTTTACCACTTTCAATTAAGGACAAGAATAGAGGGAGAGAAAGAGAGCACCACAACACTGCTTCCACTGAAGCACTTGTTTTTATGTTGCCATTCCTCCATGCAAGCTTGCACAATATTTTCTTGGTTATTTGAAACTAATGAGTCCCCAAGTTGTTTTATTTTCAGCAGCTCTATTAAGATATAATCAGCATGCGATACACATACTTAAGGCATATAATTTGGATCAGTTGTGACAGACACACACACAATCAAGAGAGTGAACATATCCATCACCCAAAAAATGTTCTTTGGGCTTATCAACCTTCTCTCTGGCCCTTTCTGCTCCTTCAGGGACCTCTGCCCCAGAAAACCACCTGCTGTCACTACAGGTTAGTTTACATTGTTAGAATTTTATGTGGATGAATGTGGGCAGTGTGCAGGTTCTTTCATCCTCTCCCTTCACTCACCATGATTACGTTGATATTCATTTTTTATGTATTGGTAGCTCATTACATTTCATTGCTAAGGGGTTTTCAAGTTTTGTAGATAATAGATACAGATACTTTTTAAATTTGAAACACCGTCATTGTATTGGTTTCCTAGGGCTGCCTTAACAAACTGCCACAAATTGGATGGCTTGAAACAACAGAAATTGGTACTCTCACAGTTCCAAAGGCAAGAGTCCAATGTCAAGGTTTCAACCAGACCAAACTCCCTCTGAAAGCTCCAGGGGAGAATCTGTGCCATGGACTTTCTCTTAGCTTTTGGTGTTGCTGGTGAATCTTGGCACTCCCATCTCTGTCTCCATCTTTGGGCAACATTCTCCCTTAAGTGATTCTGTATTTGTTGTCTCTTCTTTTAAGACCACCAGTCGTATTGGGTTAAGGGTCCACCCTACTCCAGCATGTCCTCATCTTAACTCATTACATCTATAATGATCCTTTCTCCAAATAAGTTCACCCTCTGAGGGTCTGGGAAGAACACAGATTTGTGGGGGAGGGGGTGGTGGCGACACTAACCCAATACACTCATCCTTTCCCATTAAACTTTATATGGTTCTGTTAAATTAAATTAGAGGGGGGGAAAATGAGGTTGAATCTTTTTTTTTTTTTGAATTCTCAACCTATCTTGAGATAATGTGAGCCAGTAATCAAATTTCCCAAAGAGTGTTCCAAATAATTACATATAAAATCACATTCTCTAAAAATAGAATAACGTGGCAGAATAAGTTTGGCGAATGCTGGGTTGAAAAGTGTCTTTATTGAAGGCTTATCAAATCTTTAACATGTACAACTAGAATAAACTCGGGCTCTTTTCATTGCCTTTCTCAGTGATGCATTGCTTTCAGAAGAGCTACAAAAGGATTGAAAAGCAATTTAAATCTTTATAGCAGAACTCCTTAAAAAAAAAAACACCAAGGGGAAATACTATTTCATGTACAGAAAAATGTCCCCCAAATCCTCAACCATTTCCTCAGAACCTCCCAGCAGCTGTCCCCAAACCGTACTGTTATCCTTTTGAGAATACTCTCCCCATCTTTCCCCTGAAAATTCTAAGCTGACTTTATCTCTTCTATCCCCCTCCTCCCATCTCACCCTCACAATTGTATATATATATATTTTTAAGGGGGAAAGGTGTCTGTCCTTTCTAATGTAGAAATATCAGCTTTGAGGCTGGTCTCTGGTTTTCGTCCCTAATGTAAACTCACTGGAACCATCTCTGCTGGGGTAAGGCTGGATAAGAATTCTAGGAGCAAAGTGATGTAGGTATGGCTGAACCCAGGAAGATGTGATGAAGAAAGAGCAATGGCAAATGCTCCAGAAAGACGGTACCACCCTTTGATCCAAGCCCAAGTCGCAAGGCTTTCTGGAGAATTCCTAAGCAATGAAGATTTCTGGTTTTGATACCTCAAGCTGACCTATTCAAAAGCAAAATGCCTAGATGGACCTCTCTTCAATAGCTTCCAGATAATCAGCTCACACAAAAATTGTGCAAAAAGGATTCTTTGTTCCCAGACTGACAATGTTTTCTTTTTCCTCCCTCTATCTTAGGACTCTTGTTTTTACCTTCATTTCTTGGCTCAATCTACCAACTTCTCAAGCGAGTAAACAATCTGCCTGAGAAATAAACTACTAAGCATGAGGCAAAAATAACCAACAAATGTCTCTGAGTTGTTCTTCAACAAGAAACATTATTTCTTTTCATTCTTGTCATATAAACTTCTTTACAATGGATGTCCAAGCGGGTAGACCACACACTCTAGCTTCTTCTGAAACTCTACATTTGACTTTAGAAACCTTTTTAATGATACATGGGAGTCTCCAAATGCTGTACACACACAACTGATCATTAGTGTTGTTACCTGCCAGTTCTGCAGCAAAGCCCCAATGTTTCCTGTTGGAAACCACTGAGAGGTCAGCAAGAAGCCCATTCAAAGATTATACTCAAATCAGAATTTAATTTTTTCTACCATTTCCCTTTTAATGTAAATTCCCTGTACTTGTGAGGAAACTTGGACAGGTCCAATACATTATATAATAAACAGCACAAAAAATACTTCTAATAGCACATAAAACCTCTATTTGGAAGTTAGAATGGCCAGTTCTTGATAGCATGAAATGTTTGCACACCCTTTAGTGACCCTATTCCCTAGCTGGGCCCACTGTGGCCTGTCAGACTACGGGGGCAGAGATGGTGGTGGACAGTTTTTCTTCATTCTTTCTCACACAGCTCTCACACTGCACCTGCCGACTGCAGGGGTTGCCCTTTCCTGGAACTGGATCAAGTAGTGCAAGTGCTATGAAAAGACCAGATTTGGACAGGGTACTTATGTTTTTCACCTTATTTCAGGACAGAAATACCAAGCACCAAGTACCGGGTGAACAGTTGCTCACCCTTTCTCTTGGGATTGCCTTGGTCTCACAATGCAGGATGTGTTTTTCCTTAGCTGGCCATGCCAAGTCCAGCCATGACTCAAATGCTCACTGTCAGGGTTCTTATCAACTCTTTGAGGTGGTTTCTTTCCCTAGAACTGGAAAGTGGCTCCAACATCATGGGAGACACTCACACATACTGTGACCCTTGGTGGAAAGGGAACATACTCCTTTCCCAGGTGCAACAGCCACTTGCAGATCCCAAGCAAGGATCCTAGCATCCTTTCCCTGACCTCTCACTTTCCTGGGATAAGAGAAAGACTTCCATTTCTTGGGTCTCCAAAGTTCAGGGGTGCAGCTCAAGTACTCCATGTGGCCTGATTGAGTACCCTAACCCCTCAAACTAGGCTCAACATGGGGAAATAAATCATGTCTACAACTCAGGAGCACAGTTTTTTCTAAAAATACCACAAAATCCTCTTTCTGTATCTGCACTCTCCTGAACCTCTAGATAAAGTCTCCATGAAATTTTTAACTAATCTTCTTTGTAAATTCTGCCTATAATGATCTGATATCTCATTTTGGAATTTCATTTTATTTTTTATTTTTGTATCTGGATTCCCATTAGAAATTTTAACTTGAAGATCCTGTTAGAAGAAGACACATGCCAGAGAACAAAAATGCTAGCATACCCTTTCTTTAAGATAGAAAGCCAGAAATTGGACAGGTCTAGCATGTGCAATCTTTGTCTTTGATGCTAAACTCACCTGATTAGCTATGTGTACATAAGGTACAAGGAAAAAAGAAAACCTATGCAAATGTGAAAAAATAACATGACCCAGAGCAAAAGTTGCAAAGTTGAATTATAAGTACCTCTTTGAAGTGTTACATTCTAAACCCCCAAACAATTTTTTGATATAAAACATTCTAAAATAGTTTTAAAATTACTTTAAGAAATAATCCAGATGTCCAAAAATAAATGAATTATGAAGCAAGTCAGTGAAGTTTATAGATCTGAATTTATTAACTAAGACATTTTATTTTATTTTTTTAATATTTATTTTTTAGCTTTAGGTGAACATGATATCTTTATTTTACATTTATGTGGTGATAAGGATCGAACCCAGTGCCTCGTGCATGCTAGGCAAGCACTCTACCACTGAGCCACAACCCCAGCCCAACTAAGAAATTTTATATATACTGAACTTTTAAAATTAATCGAATACATGTTATGGTGTGACCCATTTTAATAATTATGTATGTGTTCATGAAAAGAACATGGGGCTGGGGATGTGATTCAACATTAGCACACTTTCCTAGCATGCACAAGGCCCTGTGTTCCATCCCTAGCACCATACATAAACACACACACACACACATACACACACACACACACACACACACACACACACACACACACATATCACCACCACCACCCCACAGAAGGAAAGAAAATCTGAAATGATAAACACCTATATATTCTAAGTAGTCATTTCTGAGTGGTAGGATTATAGGTAATTTTCAGTTTTACTTTACATTTCTCTACATTATCTGATGTTTTTTTACCTTGAATATTTTTACATTTTAGAGTGAGAAGAAAAACAACAAAGACGGTTTTATGGAACAAAGTACATTTTTCTCACAAATATGAGGTGTTTTATTCAACATAATTATGCTGAAATTTATTGTCAAAAATGCAATAAGGATATTTTTATATTAACTGTAAGTTGGTTTGAATTCCAAATTAGGCAATTTTGCATATGAATATGACCATGACAAATTTTAAGGATATTAATGAGCCAGGCCACTTGCAAACAAATCAATTTATATATATAGTTCTTCTATTTAGTGGTTGCCAAGGGATTGTAAGCAAATGTATGGCTAAAATTTGTGAACATTTGCCTAGTCATAGAATGGGAAACCATCCTTAAGAGTTAAGTGGTTTAATTTCCTGATAAAATAGCTTGCTTATCAATATTTGATGTTTATAGTGTATCTGCAATTTCCAACAATACAGAAAGATTTATAGTAAGCATGTCTATTTAAGTAAATATTCCATAGTCACTACAATATAACTATATGCTTTGCTTGTGTCAGTTCTTCCCAGATTCCATAAGGAGGAAGTCTAACTGCTAATGTAATGCATTGAAGAGAGAGAAGATAGAAGCAGCAGGCTTAATTTGTGCACTGTATTCCCCTCCTGTCTTCCCTGGGTATCATGGAGCTCAGAGATGTAGAGTAAATGTGGAGCAAGAATGATCTGGTATAGCATTATCTTTTAATTGGAGTTTCTATTTCTGTCACTGTTTCATTTGTGCACCATAATAGTTTAAAACATAGCAATTGGCAGAAGCATCATTGTTGGTTTGGACAGTAGACAAAAGGACACATGCAAGTGTTTGGTTTCCAAAAAAGCTTGGCTAGGAATTTAGGATTTTGCCCAGATTTTGCTTGGGGGAACAAATTAGATCTGAAAATTGTTAAGTGCATTAAAACTAGCTTTTTGAGGAGTCTTTGCATCCAAGCAACACTTTCCCAAAGGAACACTTTCCTTTCCCCAATCCTCCTATGTCTAGCTAAAGATTATTTTTTATAACTGGAAAGGTTTATTTTCCTGAAAATAACAAATGGGAAGACTGACAACTTAGAACCCTTGTGTTTGTTGGGAGGTAATGACAAAAAAAACATGAACCCATTAATATGTAAAATGTGAGCAGAGACTTTGTCCTCCATCATAATGACTTTTTTGATAGTCCTTGTCATCAGATGCAGTTCACAAATGGAGATGGAAAATACTGAGCCTGGTTAGCCTAGATAATTGTATTTACATCTGTTCTTCCTGGGCCTATATGTGATATTAAAAAATATTTTATGAGTAGCCTTTTGTTACCAAGAGTTAAACCTTATCCTTATGTTCTAGTCAGCTTTCTTTACTATAACAAATACCTGAGATACTCAATTTATAAAGAGAAAAGGTTTATTTTGGCTCCATTGTTTTAGGCCTATGGTGCTACAGACATCATGGCAGGAAGGCATGGTGAGCAAAGCTGCTCACCTCATGGCTGAGATGCATAAAAGAGCCTAGAGTTCTACAATACCCTTTGAGGACATGCCCCCAATGACCTGAAGACTTCCTACTAGGCCCCGCTTCTTAAATGGTCCACCACCTCCCAATAGCACCACTTGGGGACAAAATTTTTCACATGTGGGCTTTGGGGGGACATTCCAGATTCAAACTATATGGTACCTTATAAAAAGCTAATTGTGTTTGTTCCCAAACTTGCTTATGCCAGTTCCCAATTTCTAAAATTATGCAAGCTCTTTAAATGTCACGAAAAGACAATGAAATGTGTGCAAAGAGATTTCTTTAAAAAAAATAAAACGCAGCTGAATACTTTGGAAAATCTCAGTAGAGATAAATAATTTAAAAATTGCTACAAGTGTAAAGTGGCATGATTATAAAAGATTGTAAAGAAAAATGTTAAAAGTAGATAAATTCTGTATTCAGATTATTTTCCTGTTGTTGTCATTATAATTTGGAAACAAGCACAAATTGGCTCTTCATAAGAACAGGATTTAACTCTTAGTTTTATTTTTAAATAAATAAAATCATCCCAGTGGCTTGGGAGACTGAGGCAGGAGGATTTTGCATTCAAAGCCAGCCTCAGTAAAAGCAAGGTACTAAATGACTCAGTGAGACCCTGTTTCTAAATAAAATACAAAATAGGGCTGGGAATGTGGCTTGATGGCCAAGTGCTCCTGAATTCAATTCCTAGTACCAAAAAAAAAAGAAAGAAAGAAAATCAGAACTCATAGGTGAGTCCATGTATAGTTTTTGTAAGAACACTAAACAGTTCAGAGCACTGGAGGATTGTTACCTGATCCATATGCAAGATTCTTCTTGGATCTTTTACCCAGAGATTCTGATACAGGTCATCTAGGTGCAATCAAATATGAGAAACTGCATTTTTTAAAATTTCCACAAATGATGCTAATACTTGGCCAAGTTTGAGAACTACTACATTAGAACTTGTGAAACTTTACTGTGCACATATTCACCTGAAGATACCACAAAATGCAGATTATAATTCAGCAGTAAGGTCCAAAGTTCTGCTTTAAAAAAAAAAAGGCTAGATAGAAGAATAGAAGAGAGGAAATTTATTGAGGGTTGAGACATCCCATGGCAGGTTGTCTGTAGGCTGAAGACCCTGGGAACCTAGTAGTGTGGCTCAGTCCTAATCTAAAGGGCTTCGGAACCAGGGAGGCTGATGGTGTACCTCTTGTTTTGAGACTGAAAACCTGAGAACCCAGGCCACTAGTCCGGAGTCTAAAGAGCCTGGACTTCTGATGCCCAAGTCAGGAGATGAGTGTGTCCCAGCTCTGGTTCTCTCTGGGACTCAGCAGACTGGATGGTGCCTTCCCACATTGAGGATAGAGTTCTGCATTTCTAAGAAACTCCCAGGTGATGCTGAAACTGCTGGCCCAGTGAGCACACTGTGAGTAGTCAGATATTAAGCAAAAAAAAAAAAAAAAGAGGAACCTCTCTAGCATTGATGCTCAACCTTGACTACACTCATATCACCTGAGCAGCTTCAAAAATGCTGAGAATGTGGTTGCATACACCCAGAGTGATTTCCAGATAAGTCTACTGCATATCCAAGGCTCAAAACCACTTCCCTGGAAGGTTATTCTTTAAGTCAACTTTTTTTCTGTTGTGACCAAAATGACTGACAAGAACAATTTTAAAGGAAGAAAAGTTTATTTGGGGCTTATGATTTCAGAGGTCTCTGTCCATAGATGGCTGACTCCATTGCTCTAGGCCTGAAGTGAGGCAGAGCATCATGGCGGAAGGGTGTGGTGGAGGAAAGCAGCTCAGGGCATGGCAATCAGGAAGCAGAGAGACTTCTGTTCCCCAGGGACAATATGTAACTCCAAAGGCATGCCTCCAGCGACCTACCTCCTCCTGTCACACCCTGCCTGCCTATGGTTACCACCCAATTAATCCTTTTCAGTGTTAGCCCACTGACCAGTTTACCATTTACTTCTGAAAATGCTTGCATTGTCTCACACATGAGCTTTTGGGGAATACCTCATATCTAAACCATAACTGTTATGTATTAAATTGCACATTTGATCAAGATTCTACACTGAGGCACTCTGCCTTCAAACTCCTTCTAAAGGAGAGCATTGGTTTCCTGTCCTCAGGATGGCTCCCCAGTCATTCTGCATTCCTTCCCTTCACCTATAGTCTATTGATTCAGAGTCCCCCTTGAATATCCCCAATCATGATCCCACTATTCCCACAAGACTTTCCCTATACAATCAATCAATTCTGGAGACTTTGGAAGCATGAGGGAGCCATTCATTTGAGAAGAGAGGCCATGTGTTACACTTACTCTGATCCTCCAAACTCAGCTTCCAGAGTTGTAAAAATAGCACATGGGTTGAAAGCCAGATGTCATGCTCTGTAGAAAGCTGGTTTGTAACAGGTTTCATCTGTATGAATGTTCAATGCTGAGAGCTGAGCTGAGAGGCCTGGTATGGGGGAGGATTGGAGGAAGACTAACCTTTTCTAGTGAGGATCTTTGAGAATGCAAAGAGCAGCTTAAATATCAAATTCCATATCAAAAATTAGAAATGAACTTTATATAACTCTTGGAATGATTGAATCAGAGCTTATTACCAAGCATCAAACTAGCAGAGATTGCACAATTATGGGACTCAGTGAACAGATCAAAGACAGAAATGTCTCAGAAATTGAACATGTGAAAATAAATTTGTTGAAAATTTACTATACATAAAGCACTCGGCTGCTAATGGGAGAAATATCAGAGATGTCCTCACTCCCAGCATACAGCCTATAGAAAGAATAACATCTCACCTTTTCATAACATGTAATGTTTATCTTGTACTGAGTGTTTTACCTTTGTTCTATCATATAAACCTTCTTAACACTCTGTAAGAAACACTGTCATGAATCCCAGATTATCTCACATAACAATCCATAGTTTTCCAAACAGAATCTCACAAATTATCTTATTTGATCTCCACGATAGCCTATGCAGTAAGCTGTAATTATCTGCTTTTTTACACAAGGAAACCAGATTCAGAGAGAGTAACTAACTTGCCCAAGGTAACACAACTGGGAAACAACAAAGTTCAGAGCCCAGATCTGGCAAAGTGTTCTTTGTCCTTTACACTGTGATGAATAGCTGATTGACTTGAAGTGGCCACATTATTTGTGTCTATTTAGACAGATTTATAAAGCTAAAATCACCATTTTTTTTAAATTTTTATAAAACGTACCCAGTATTTCCTATGACAATGGGCTCAGGATTCCTGAGAAACCTGAAGTTTTAGAAGAAAAAACTGTTATCTTTTTTTCTTAATCTATGTTTATTCCTAATTTTCTGGGTTCAAACCCAACTCTGCAGATTGTATAAACATTGATGTTATGGCTGATCCCATGGTCTACTCCACTTACTTACAAGGAAGAAATAAACTAAAAGTCTAAAAACTTAAAAAATAATTCTAGTTTCAAAGACTAGTAGAAATATTGGGGAATTAATCTACCAAATTATGCTACATCTGTATATAAATATACCACAATAAATCATATGTGTGTGAGTGTGTATAGTGAGAGATATTGATATATTGAGCTAATTAACATAACAATAATAGAAGGGGGATCAGTGGAGTAGAGCAAGAAGATCAGCAGAAGGAAGAGGGTAGGGGAAAGGAAAGTACCGGGGAAGGAGACTAATTAAATTATGTTATTGATTAAATTATGTTATATATATTTGTGTATACACACACACACAAATATGACCTAATAAAAACACAAAGTCCTATTGAAAAAAATATCCAAATGAACTATAGATGTGTGGCAGGTTACATACTGGCCATAGCCACATTTCCCTCTCACAGGCTCCTCTTTTATAAGGTGACTTGACAAAACTTCCTGTGGAGACATGGGTCCAGGTCCCTCTCCTTGACCCTGGGTAGGTTCAGTGACTATAGCAGCAGGGTCACTCTGTGATGTAGAAGGCTAGGTCTTAAAAGGCGATACAGCTGCTCCCTGTTCTCTTGGGAATCCACCATCAAACTTGCCAGATCACATGAACAGGCTCCATGTACATGTCCCACCAAGAGCCAGCTGGGACGGTCAGATATGTGAGTGGGCACACCTCCAGGTGGCCCCAGCACCAGCCATCCAGGCATTCTTGCCTTCCAGCATTTTCAGCCAAAGTTCTAGACATCCTGGAACAGGTTTGTTTGAAATTGTGCCCTGCTCAAACTCTGGACTCACAGAACCCATAATCATAATACAATGGCTATTTTATGCCATTATATTGGGGGGCAGTTCGTTGCACACCAGTAGGTAATTGATACATTGGACTGATTTATCTATCATTCGTTACAACTGTAGTAACAGGCTTTTGGGATAATTGAACCATTAATTCTGAAGCTGTTACATGTAATTTAAGGATTTTTGATATCCACACTTGTAGTTTAGAGTCACTGTAGCAAAATAAAAATGATAGGTGTGTTTGAAATAAAAGAAAAAAATGCTAACTGCACATCATTGAATAGGCATAAAAGACAAAGAAATTGTGAATATTAAAGTAAAATTCAAGTGCATTATAGAAAAATAGGGAGAATTCTTGGTTGGTATTTTAAAAATGACCTACTTAGGGATATCAAAAGCACAATTACGGCTGAAGTTTAATTTTCAAATGACAAAAGTACCTAATTACATTGTATTTAAGAAAAATGCAGACAGAAGGTAAACTAATTAGAAAAGGATTTCATTTTCATATTATTTGCTCATGCATGCCATGTTATTCTGTTTATCTATTTTCCCCCTTCTCATTTATATATGGGGAATGGAAAAAAATTAAGAATTGAAAAGGAATGGGGGAGAAATATGTATCTCTACACACATATGCACATGAGTTTTGTGTGTGAATTTTAGCTCCTTCAAACATTTAATGAGTTCTTAGCATCTGTAGTTTCAGAAACTACAAATCTGAAGATAGCTTATAAATAAGCATGCAATAACAAAAGAAGCAGTCAGTCACATCATTTTCATTCTTGTGTGGCATTGTGACTTTCTAGTTTAACTCTTTTTTCTTTTTCCTCATGGTTGGAGGTGTAAGAACCTGGAAATCAATGAGCTAAAGGTGGAGGATGGGTTCATAATGGTCAACTTCTCCCTTATTAATTTCTCTTTCTAAATCTTCAGTGTTGATGAATCCCAACCCAAAGCTACTCTTTTTGCAGATCCTCTTTATGGTTTCCTAATATTCAATTAACATTGAGGGAAAAATCCTTTCCATAACTTGCTTCTGAATTTGGGTTTGAAAATCTGCTCCCCTTAGAATCTACAAACAAAATATAAAGCTTTCTGAAGATCCGAATATTCACAGCCCTTCCTGCAATGCTCATACACTTCATCCTCTCAGAGCCCAAGAGCAAAGGTAATTTTCTTGTGTATTGACATTTCTGGGAAAGGATCCCTACTGGCTTCTGCAGCTCATCTTTTGTTTTCAAATTTGCCAGATGTCACAAAGTCAAATCTAAAATGTACAAATAATTCCTCTTTCTTCGTTAAAATTATTAAATACATTAAAATTCCATCTCTAAAAAGACGGGAAGTGGGATTTTTACATCTTCTAATCCAGGGGACTCCTCTTCCAAGAAACATCAAATAGATAGTAATAATGACTAACATACCGAAAAAGAAATTGTATGCACAATATGAACTCTAATTACTGAGAAAGGAATGTGGAACTTTTGGTCCCAGGAGTAATAGGGGCCAGATAGATGAGAATGGTGGAAACATGCAGTTAAGGGAATAATTGTATAAAATGGGCCCAAGGTGCTGACCCTCACATGCTTTCTTTTTCAAGAAGCAATTTACCTGCAGCCCTGCCTGACTTAAGTGAAAATCCTTTCCATAACTTGCTTCTGAATTTGGGTTTGAAAATCTGCAATGTCACATTTCTCACTAACTATTATCTGCAGGCCAGAAATAATATTAATAAGAGGAACCCAAGTTAACTCTCAAGGGGGTGACTTCTGTGACCTTTTTCAGAGACCAGATCCTGGAAATCAGGGAGATAAGGATAATTCCTCTGAATCATAAAATCTGTAAGAATTTATGGTTAAAAATCCTATTAGAACTGGTCAGTATTGAAATCAAAAGTAAATGAAATGGGGACAGACTTTGATGGACCAGCAATGCTTTATTAAACAACTGAGGTGTACATTTTCAGGAGGAAAATGGCAACTAGTTACAAAAGGAGTCTGAGTTTTAGACTTGAATCATAGAAGGATGTGTGGTTGGTTGGTCAGGGGGAACAGAGTAGGAAAGCTGTTTTCCTACTCTCTCTGCAATCCATTGTCCTCCTTTTCTCCCTGGGGGTTGTTGTTTTCCATATCCTTCAAGCATGAGCCAAGGTGACCTAAAGTTGTCATGGCAGTGAGGACTTGAAAGTCTGCGTCATCCTGCTGTCAGTCAAAAGTCAAGAGGTGGACCTGGATGGGACTCTCTGGAAACTTTGCTGGGATTCCCCAATAAAACTGGAGTGCAGGAGAGGCACATTGTCCCTTTCCTCTCTAAGATGACCCACTTTCTCCCTTGAGGGTATCCCTTTGGCCTTTCCCTATTCTTCCATAAACTCATACCTGTTTCTCCGAGTTACATGTCTGAAATCTTTCTTGCTTGATTGCAAGAATCCATGTTTGAAGAGGGGTTCTTTATGCTGCCTCAGTTTCCCAGAAGACCCCAGCTCTATAACACAAGGACTCCCACGTCTGATTATTTTGCTGCATCCTGTCTAATTAAACAAAAGGTGGTAGTTTCAGCCAGAATAGTATTTTAAATAAACGGAGCAAATTATACACTAGTGGTGGATGCTGCAGATAAAAGTTTTCTACACTGTTTGGAAACTTGGATTCAGTTACTTCAAAAGGATTCTCCAACTAAAAAAAATGTGTCTCATACATTCAAATTTAGAATAAATATATATTTGACATCTAGCCACTCTCAATGATACCAGCCACATGCTAGGTGGACAGTAATACCAACCATGATATCCTTGACAATAACCTGGGGATGATTTGAAAATGACCTGCCTGACTTGCATTCACTATGAAGCAGATTTTACAGGGCTGGGAAGGACCCTAATAGCTGCTTAAGCCTCCACAGATGAATCTAATGAACAAATTGGGTTAAGCACCTGTGTAGGGAGAGAAGTCTTTGCTATCTTCTAGAAGGGCTGCAGAGACAAGAAGAAGCATACATCCTGCATGCCACTTTGTGGAGCTTCTATGCCAGGTATGAGAGCAGATACTTTAAAAGGAGGAAGTGAAATTTAGGCCTCTTTAAAGTTTATTTACTTATAGAATTTTCCTCTGAGAAGTTGCCTGCTTTAAAGGCTAACTTGTTAGGGAAACGTATGGAATGTAGTGTTTTCCTTCTCTTAACTTTACCTCCAAGACTAGCTCAAATCTCTTTGGATGCAAGTCACATGAAGCGTGGATTTGGGTATATCTGGAGAAATCATGGCAATGGTAAGCACTTCTGAGATATCCAGAAGTTGAACTAAATAGCAAATTCTGGGAGCATCATCTCCAGTCTAAGCAGGTCTGTAGAGGCTAAAATCTGCATAAACAACTAATGAAGGCAAGGTTCAGTTCGAATTTTGTTTTCAGGAAACAGGGAAGCACCTGCTGTTTATTTATGTTTCTCCAAATGCAGGTGTTTTGAATCTAAATATAAGTGGGCTGTCATTTTCCAACAAGCTGTGCTCTGCAGCTCTGAGTCTTAACCCAACACAATTACAGGTAAGGTTCTAACCTGAGTCATCAATTGAACTTATAGCCATTGTGGTTTTTGCTCCAGGGCTTTGCCTTTTCCAGAATATTCTATAGTTAGAATCATATACTTTAGTGTAGCTTTTACGGATAAGCTTCTTCCACTTAGTAATATGCATTTCAGTTTCTCCCTTATCTTTTTCTGATGTGATAGTTCTTTTCTTTTTAACACTGTAGAATGACATCCCATGGTCTGGATGTATCAATTCATTGGTACATTCTCCTATTGAAGGACTTCTTGGTTGCTTCCAAATTTGGTTGGCAAATAGGAGTACAATTTTGATGAACATCTGTGTGCAGAGTTTTGTGTGGACATAAGTTTTCAATTCCTTTGGGCAAATACCAAATGGTTATTGGATTGCACAGTAAGAAAATGTTCAGCTTTGTAAGAGACTGTCACAGTTGGTACCATTTTTGATCACCACCAGCAATGAACAAGAACTCCTATAGCTTCACATTCTCATCAGCATTCGGTGTCATCAGTGTTCTGGATTTTGGCCATTCTTATAGATGTGTGGTGATATCTCATTGTAATTTTCATTTGCATTTCCTGATAACATTTGATATGGAGCAGCTTGGCATATATTTACCAATTATGTATCTTCTTTAGTGATATGGCTGTTTAAGTCTTTTGTTCATTGTGTGTGAGTGTGTGGTAGTGGGGATGGAACACTGAGTCACATCTCCAGCCCTTTTTTTATTTTTATTTTTGAGACAGGGCCTCACTAAATTGCTTAGGGCCTTGCTAAATGCTAAATTGCCTCCATCCTGCCATCCTCCTGCCTCAGTCTCCCAAATCACTGGGATTACAAGCATGCACCACCATGCCTGGCTTCAAGTATGACTTTTCATTTTCATGGCTTTTCTTCTACTCTTTGTTCCCATGTGTTTTTTAGTTTAAGGGTTTTTTTGCCATAAAGTTTTCATATTTTATCTCTATGATGGCATAGGTCATGTCTACTCTTGGCATACAACACCTGGGAGGCTGATTTTACGTCATTTTTACATTTCACAGAAAAGCTGCCATCATAGAATACTGTCCCTGTGGACATAGCTAAGCCATGAAATTTCCCTGAAATTTTCCAAAATCTCATTCCAAAACCTCTTGCAGGCCACCGTTATTTTCTTTTATGGGCAACTGTATAGCCTCCAACTGGGAATCCTGCCTCCTCTCTGTCTCCCTACCTCCCAGGCTACTTTCAATCAGTGGGATCTTTCCTCCCAATCTTTGTTCAGATCATGGCAGTTTTCTTCTTCCTCCTCTCTGTTGGTTTAATATCTCATTCTAGATGCAATTCAGAATTTTTGCCATTTCCCACTAGCTCACTCCATGTCCAGCCAATCTCTTCCTGCTACCATGTGGTTCCTTATACACTCCAGGCACACTCCTAGCTCAGGGCCTTTGCACATGTCATTTCCTCTACTTAGAACACTCTTTCCACCAAGAGTGGCTCCTCCTTTACCTTATTTAAGTCTCCACTCAAAGGGCACCTTAAAGGGCATTTCTAACTTCCTGTACAAGATCTCTCCTTTCTGTCATTCTCTCTCCATATCCCCTAGCTTTTAATTCTTCTGGTTACCTGATGTTCAGGTACACTTTGTTTATTGCCCATATCCTTCCATTAAAATTTGACTCTTATTAAGCATAATGGAATTTTATTCAGTCATTTTTTAAAAAAAGAATAAAATCATGTGATTTGCAGGAAAATGAATGGAACTTGAGAACACTATGTAAAGCCAAATAAGCCAAGCTCAGAAAGTCAAGGGTCCTATGTGGAAGGTAGAGAGGAAAAAGAAAAAGAAAGGTGTAGAGAGGGTGGATCTCATGAAAATTGAAAGGAGATCAGTAGAGTAAAGGGACCCGAGGGAGAGAGGGAAAGGGGAACTATTGGGGAATAGTATTAGCCAAATTATTTTGTTATATTATGTACATGTAGGAACAGGTAACAAGAAATCCCAACATTCAAAAAAAATTAACTATTACAAGGGAATGAACTGTTTTGCTCACCTTTATTTCCCCAGCATTGAACACAGGGTAGGCCCTTGATAACTATTATATTGAATGTATGCCTTAACTCTTCCCTTTTTGAACACTTCTACATTATTTCCCACCAAATCCTAAGAACTTCTGAACAGCCCCAGTTATAAATGTCTTAGGAAATGAATGAACAACAACCACTAAAAAGCTTCAGAAATCATCTTATAAAACCACTTCTTTTCAAAGATGAGAATCTGAAACCCAGGGTGGGTTGGGTGAAGTGCCCAGGAACACACAACTTATTCATTGCTCAGTTGCTTTCAGCAGAAAATAGAAACCCCGGCTGGAACTGTTTACCAGCCTCACAAAGGAAGGCCCCCATGCTGCGCGCGAGCCTCTCCTGCTTTCAGTGGCATCTGGAAAACTCTGAGCAGGAAGCAGGTGCAGCCAGCTGGCTTTGTTTTCTCCCAGGCCAAAGCAATGCATGGCCTCAAAGATGGGCGTCAGGGAGTGGGGAACAGAAGGTCTCCCTGTCCTTCTCTGTCATCATCTTGACTGCACAAAGGAATTAAATAAATATCTGTCAAATAAACAACTCTGATTGCCCCCAGAGCCAGAAGTGGGGCAGCACAAGGTGCTTGAGTCCTCAGGCCTTGTTCCTCTGCCCATAAACAAGTGTTCCTGTTGCTTCCCACCTCCTTACTGTACGTCCGCACTCCCCGAAGGATGGCGCATCACAATGATAAATGATTTCCAACTTGTTTGATAACAGTTTTATTCTCAAGGAATCCTGATTAGCATCTCATGGATTCTTTCCAACACGCTGTGAAAAATGCTGCCATAATATAGAATTGGAAAGCAAGAAGCCGTACTGGCGTTCTTCATGGGATGCCTTCAATTTACAAGGAAAGGAGGTGGGGTGTGCAGAGGCTTAATAACAGGGCTCGGGATCACCCATCCAGTTATGGCAGAGCACACCCCAGATCCCAGGCTTTTCCGTGAAGCCAGGCTGCCTATTGAATTATGCCAGTTTTGTTTTCTGGAGAAGAATCAAATTCAATTGCACTGTTCAGATACAATGCAATTGCTAAGGCTTATGGCTGATTAGTGAACTCTCCTCAGGGACTTTTGCTCTAATTTATTCAATGAAATCCAACATATACAGAATATATATATATATATATATATATATATATATATATATATGTATATGTTCCATGTGTATATATTATATACACATATAAATATATGTCTATGAAAATTCAGATATACAAGGTATATAGAATATAATGAATACCATGTACCCACCAGCCAGCTTATGATATAAAACATTAATATTGCCTCCTATGTATGTAGGGTGGTGAATCCTCAATGTAACCCACTCTAGAGTGTGATGGGTTCTAATTTGAACTTCCTGATTCCTTCTAAGGTGGAATGTATTTTCATTGACCATTCATTCATGTTTCCTCTTCTAAAACTTAACTGCTCATGTAATTAGTCAAATTTTTCTATTGAGTTATTCTTCTTCAAAAACCTCTTCTACCAGGGGTGGTGGCTCATACATGTAACTCCAGTGGCTTGGGAGGCTGAGGCTGAGGCAGGAGAATGGCAAGTTCAAAGCCAACTTCAGTAACTTAGTAAGGCCCTAAGCAACTTAGCAAGACTCTGTCTCAAAAATAAAAAAATAAAAAGGGCTGGGGATGTGGCTCAGTGGTAAAGTATCCATGGGTTCAATCCCAGATACAAAAAGAAAAAAAAAATTTAAAAAGCCTTCTTCATATATTCTAGAATTGGATAGATCTCCATCATATACATTGATTATATACATTTAAGGTATTTTTTTTCTTAGACTATTGCTTCTCTTTTAATTTTTTTATGTTGACCTACAAGAAACATAAGCATTTTTTATTTGTTGAGTTTTTTTCCTGTTAAAGTTGTATTTACCACTTTCTCTTTCAAGGTTGTGATTTTTAACTAAGGAATGCTTTCCTACTCTAAAACCATAAAGATATTCTACAGTTGCTTCAAAAACACGTACTGATTTGCTTTTTATATTCAGTCTTTAATTCAAACTGGAATTTATATTTACATAGATTATGGAGGAGGCATGGATATTTGTTTTTTCCAGATAGTTAATTATCATATCACTATTTAATATCCCGGTCTTCACCCCACAGACCTGTAATGCTGACTCCGCCATTTGTCAAGCTTTCACGTCCTCATGGCCTATTTTGGGGTTCTGTCTTTGTACCATTGAGTAGTCTCCTGAAGGTGTAAAACTGAGTTTTATGTTTCTTAAGGATAAAATCATTGAAACTGGGTGATGAACCTGCAAGACCTCATTATACCATTCCCTTGACTCTGATTTGTTAATCTTAATGATGAGCTAAACAATTGTATTAGTAGAATACTGAATGCACTGTTAGGTTGCAGTTGCTTATAGGACATGTTGTTTAGGGCCCCCAAATCTTTGCTTTTCTGTCCTCCTCTTTGAAGTACCCTTTTTCCCACTCACTACTCATTCTTCTAACAACTCACCCCTAGATGGTTACCCATGGAAGCACTGGCAGACCACCCTCAGGTCGACTGGCTGCTTGATTTTTGCATCCCTGTGTTAATCAGCTTTTCATCATTGTCACAAAATACCTGGAAAAAAAATCAACTTAAAGGAGGAAAGGCTCGTTTGGGCTCACAGTCTGAGAGGTTTCAGTCCACGGTCAGCTGGCTCCTTTGCTGTTGGTCTGTAGTGAATCCGAACATCACGGTAAGAGGGTGTGGTAGAGGAAAGTCACTCACCTCATAGCAGTTAAGAAGCAAAGAGAAAGAGAGAGGAACAAAAAGGGGGCCAGGAATAAAATATAGTTTGCCCCAAGGATACACCCTTCAAGGACCCGTTCCTTCAACTAGAACCCACCTCTAAACGTTTTTACCAATTCCCAAAAGTCCATTCATTCAGCTGTGAACCCATCAATGGATTAATCCACCAATGAGGTCCGAGCCCTCAAGAACCAATGTCTTCTCAAAAGCCACACCTCCAAACAGTGCTACATTAGAGACAATGCCTTCAACACATGAGCCTTTGGGACACATTTCAAATCCAAACTGTAAAAACTTCAGACTGAGATTTTTGTCTGACGTCATCATTACACTGCACTCCCTGAGTGTAAGAACAGTGTCATGTTTATTTCTGTTTCCCTGTCATCTAGCAAATTGTAGATAGGAAATGCTTTATAATTATTGGATGAAAAAAAATTAGTGAGTGCTCAAATATTCTTTTAGGACTAATGATAAGTAATTGGAAAGAAAAGGGAAAGCAGAAAGGTTGCTGACTCATAAGTAAGACTCTTAGAGAAAAATTAGAATGAGAATGATACCAAATGCTAAGTCCCAGGTTCCATTAGCAGAAAGACTGGGAAAAGCTCATCCTAAAAAGCAAAGCATGTCTGCGAGTATCAGTAGAGAGTGTAGCTTAATGCATGTGGAAACATTTTGCAAACATCAAAGCCCTATACCCCTGTCCAAGGTAAAATAACCTATGTTTTTCAGCAGTTTATGGTATCTCTAATACTGTTCCTGGTTGTCTTTTTTACTTCGGAAACAATAGCTTTTTAGCAAACCAAGTTACAGGTGAGAAATAATCAAGATCATTTTCTAAAAACACTAAGAAAAACAAGGCACAGGATCTATTGACAAAGAAGACAGCACAATTCAGCAAAGAGCTCAAAGATAATATGACCCGCCCCGCCTTGATGACAGTTTGAAATGCACTTAGGAAAAATAACAATCCTTTCACAGCAGAACTGATTAATAGTCAAAGCATATAGATAGTGTCTGTTTTGAGTGGTGCAATGTTTTTCTTTTGTTTCCCGGATCGAGCACAAGTATTCTCATGTTGTTGCTCTGAGTTGTTTTCACCAACAGAAGTGAAAGCTTCCATCGGATAAAAGAATGAGGATGCTCTTTGCCACACAACCACTTACTATTAAAGATGGTATCCACTTTTCTTTGTTTTTTTTTTCTCTTTCATTTCTCTTTAGGAGTAGCAAGATGCTAACTCTAACAGAATAAGAGAACCACCCATCATCTTTATAATTTTTATAATTAAATATCAGGAAATCATGGCTATTGTCCTTAGTTTACAGACTCTGGAACCCAGAGAAGTGGAGAGATTAGGCATAAGGTCATGAGGCTATTTGCAAGTTTTCCTGCAAATCCTTCCTCTGTGGGTTTGTTTTTAATTATTTTACATTATAACCCAATTTGAATGAATAAAGCCAATAATATGTAATGCCTTTTTGGAAACAGAAATAAACGTGGCCAATTTGGCAACTGGACCACAGAAATTGGTTACAAGCTAAAATAAGAAACTCCAGGCTTTCTTGCTCTGCCATCAGATGATGTGCCCTGAGATGTTTAGGACTAAATATTCTGGGGAACAAAAAATGCCTTCATCTACCTACTTAGCCCAGTACAAGGCTATGGAAGCCAGTGAGGTGTGGCATGTGGTTTTATGTATTAGTAAAGATGGTACCAGAGGAGAGAGGAAAAACAAAAACAGATGTGTAAGCATGTATAATCAGAAAGGCATTATGTACATAATCCTAGCAGCTTTATTCAATGGCTTATTCCATTTCAGTAATCATGTTGGTAGATGAGCTAATTGCAAATTTGTTAAATATTCATAACCAGTAATTTTTGCTAAATGACAATGAACTGCCACACTCCAAAGGATTACAGACCCCTGTGTGACATGATTTCAGAAGCTCTTCCCTGTCATTGTCCCCAAATCATATCCACCCACTTCCTGTCTATGACACAGGCATTGAAGAACAGGGCGAGTGCCCAGTGTGGAGGGGCAGAAAGCAAGCCGTGGCCTCTCATTTTGACACCATGTGGAATACTAAAGCAGATGTTTGGATGTTCAAGTTCAAGCTCTCCCGTGTCCAAACTTTTGCGAGAGGGATTGAGGAATACATTGTTCAAGATTCTATTCTCAACTTCTCTATGTGGACACTGTTCTGTGAAAATGGAAAAGTTAGATGAATCCTTCAAAATTATTTGCATTAATGACCTTTTTGTTACATGTAAGCTTTCTCCCCCTTCTCAAAGTTGTGATTCATGCACTAGCAGCATTGGCATTACTGGGGTATATATTAGAAATGTAGGATCTCAGGCCTCACCCAGACCTGATGAGTCAGCATCTGCTTTTTAATAGACATTGCATCTCCAGATGAATCTTGTACACTTTGAAGTCCAAAGAAAAACACTTCAACTGTTTCAAGGGAAATCATATCTTGGGTAATTCCAGATCACAGGAGCATGGAAGACATGGGATTCTGATTTTCAGGAAATCTATTAATCCTCAAAGTATGTTTGGAGGTTAACCCAGAAGTTTTACACATCTCCTTACTGTAGTGACCAGGGTTATTATTTTCTGTTTATCTAAGATGTGGGAATTTCTGTCTTTTCTCTCTTTGTGTGCTGTTAGGTTAATTCCTTGATTTTCTTACTCTTTATGACAGAGTTTCTTCATTCAATCATAATCTGCTTATCTCTCCCTATACATTGCAATGTATTCTGACATATGCTTACATACCTGGACATTCACAATTCCTCATTTGTCAATGTCAGATTAGTCTATTCACATAAACATGCTTTTCATTTCGCTCTTACATTTGCCATGACAGTTGTAATTGATCAACTAATTCATTTTGCCTATGTATTCATGGTCACAATTATCAGTGCCTTTTTATCTAGCATTTATAAAGGGCCAGTTTCATTATTCATAACTGTACATATATTATCTATAATTATCTTTTTTTAAAGAGAGAGAGAGAGAGAAAGAGACAGAGAAGACAGAGAGAGAATTTTAATATTTATTTTTTAGTTTTCGGCGGACACAACATCTTTGTTTGTATGTGGTGCTGAGGATCGAACCCGGGCCACACGCATGCCAGGCGAACGCACTACCGCTTGAGCCACATCCCCAGCCCTATCTATAATTATCTTAGCAAAATAGCGCAAAGGTGGCATTTATTCCATATACAGATTTAAAAAAAAAAACAGTCTCAGAAAGCTTATTTGTTCAAAGCCCTATGGCAAGTAAATGATAATGTCTAAATTAAAATACAGGTAAGCCTGAGTCTAAATTACATTAATCATTACAATGACAGTTTTGTATTTGCATAGTCATGTTAGTGATCCTTCCATTATGTTACAAGCATTGGTTTCAGATTACATAGCATGTATGTTTTTAATTTGGAAAAAAGAACATCAACAAATGAACCCATGTTCTGCTCAGATCTCTTTGGGTTGCAAGAAAGAGAAACTCACTCAATGTAGCTCAAAGAAAAGATAAGTGAAATTGTCCGAGGATGAGAAACCCACCGGGGCCCCATTGGGATGTAGGCAAGGAACATGGAAGTGGGAACATGGAAGCCACGAGCCACAAATCTCTCTGGGAGCCATGATGTGTTTCTTAGATCTCTTTGAGCCATCTTTCCCCATTGTCATCCCCCACTCCAGCTTCCTCTGAGGACCAACCCCAACTTCAAGAAGCAACTGTTCCTGTCCAAATGGAGAGAGCCCCACAGTGTAGTCTCTCAGCTGTCCACCCAAATCTGCTGAAGAGACCACAACAGTCCTTGATAATGTAGAAGTGAGCCATGGAAGTGCTCTCATTTTTAACAAACCCAATCTTTGCTTTATTACAATCTTACCAGAGTCAACATAGGAAACCTAGGGAGCAATGCCTGGCTTCAGCATCCTGGACAAAGTCCTGGATGGGTTTTAACATCTGCTTTTTATATCTTGCTGGAACTCCCCTACAAAACCCCATCCAGTGGGAGCCCAAATTTCAAAATATTATTGTAAAGTTAATCTTATTGCCTTCTCTTCCAATATCAGGAGGCCCCCAAATGATGATCTTGATCTTAGTTGGGAATTTCAGAAGTCTGTGGGACAGAGATGCTTAAGTAACTGGGATGCTTATAAAACTATGCCTGTTACATTTTGAGATCCATGGGTTTTAAGTACATCCTCTTGAAAGTGCTACTCCTTGTGGACTGGGCATTCCAGAACACTTATCAGTGTTGGTCAGTGTGACCACCATGGCCAACTCTGCCTAAGCCTTCACTGTTGACACCTGACACCATTAGAACTTCCCTTGGTATCTTCTCATCCACTAATGAAGGGCCTATGCCTGGACTTTCCTTGAGTCTGTGTCCACCCCTAGACAATCCTCTGTGTCTATTAGGCACATTTTATAAAACCCCGAAAGTGCTGTTCACTAGAAGCCAGGCAAACTGGAGCACTTAACGCAGTCAACAATCATTCGTTCGTTCATTCATACAATGAGCATTTAGTCGAGGTGTATTGATCTCAAAGCAAACATGATGTTGACTTGAACCCTGCCATGAAAACCTGTGAATCATGCAAAGTGGAAACTGACAACTGTGGCTGGGGGCATGGAACAAACAAGTGTTTGATAGAACAAAGAAGGTGAACTGGGGGTCTTGTGTTCAATAAATAACCATAATGTTAGAGCTGAGAACCTGGAAATAGAAGCCTAAAGAGGCTTTCCACTATGGAAGCTCCTTTTTCAATCATAGCACTTGGTTTTATTTGCATATGTTACAAGAGAACCAAGGTGCATCTTCAAATAGCTTGTTGCTGTTTTCAGGGAGCATATCAATATGTCAAAAGCCTAATTGCATAGGTGAATAGCTGGTGCAACAGATGGAACAGGTAGCTGTGGATAAAAGATGTTTACATCAATTTTTCATTAACAAATCTAAATGTATGGAGATAAAGACATCTCAAAAGTGGGTAACACATTTTTCTGCCTTCTCAAACATGATACATTAAATGTTTGAAAACTGAGAGTCAAAGTGCTGAAAAATTTTATCTTGGTAAATTAAAGTCATGACCCCAGAGAAAATAATAGACCTGCTTCCTCACTGGGTTTTGTTGTTTATTGTTCTTTTTAAAAAATGTTCTTCCACCTTTCCCTTTTTTGGAAGTTGTAACTGTCTGGCCGTTTTCATAGTTCCTATCTTATTTGGATTTGCCTCTATCCCACTTCTAATTTTCTGCTTTAAATCTCCTAAGGACATAAATTAGGGACTGTTATAAACACAAGAAAAGTGAATGAGAAAAGGCTCAGAATTAGGAACTCCATTCTCGTTTAAAGAATAAACATTCTATATAGGCATGGTGGCTCAAGCCTATAATTCCAGCAACTCTGGAGGCTGAGGCTAGAGAATTATGAGTCCAAAACAGCCTCAGCAACTTAGTGAGGCCCTAGGCAACTTAATGAGGCACCATCTCAAAATTAAATTTAAAAAAAAAAGGTTGGGAATGTGGCCCAGTGGTTAAGTACCCCTGGGTTCAATCCCCAGTACCAAAAAAAAGTATAAATATCATAATATTCATCTGAATATTTTGAATATTCAAGAGATCTTTTCCATGCTTATTAAAAGTTTTTAATTTCATTCCAGATAGGAGAATATAAGGATATGTACTAGTAAGGATATGCCATCAAGTCCAATGCTCTATGAAATATATTCTAGACAAGCAGATCCCCACCTCAGCCTCCTAGCCTAAAGGAGGAATATTATTTGATAGCCCTTGACGTCTCGGCTTTGTGGAGAACGCAGTGTTGCAAAGGGAGGCAATGGCTCCCCACTGCACAATGGGCGGTTAGCTTCCTTCCAGGCTGAGGGAGATGGCACTCCATTGCTGAGCAACAGTCTCCTTATGGAGTAGATCTGTAGGCCTGCCTTTTTCTTACCAGAGCAGAGTGAGAACAGTTAAAGAGACATGCAGAGGACAGTGGAAGGCAGCCTCGTTCCCATTGGCCACCATGCCAAAAAGAAGTGGAT
Organism: Spermophilus citellus; assembly: GCF_964194105.1. NCBI lineage: Eukaryota > Metazoa > Chordata > Mammalia > Rodentia > Sciuridae > Spermophilus > Spermophilus citellus. The sequence continues at coordinate 42,454,113 of NC_138185.1, forward strand.
TTCCCATCAGTTAAAAGGACAATGAAGAAAGCACCCAGTCTACCAGAAGGCTGCCTCCTGGGTAACAGCCCAAGTGGTGTACAGCTACCAGTGACAAGAGCTGAGCAGGTAGATGGACATTGAACCAGGCAGGTTGATCTGTGGGAAGGACAATGCAATAGAAGAAAGGTTTTCCTCATGACGGACAGTGAGAGCCATTCAGTACTTGCCACAGAAACATTGTACCATGAGCTTGCACTGATTTTTTTTAATTAAGATTTTCAAATATTTTTTAAAAGTAACAAATCCATTTGGTTTAAAATTCAAAAGTTCCTAAAGAAAACAGTGTGAAAAACCAGTCCTGCCTTCCACCTATATCCCCAACCATCCAGTTTTCCAGTTCTCCTTCCAATTAGATAAACTAATTTTTGTGTATCTTTCTGGAAATATTTAATATACTTTCTTTTTTTTTAAGAGAGAGTGAGAGAAGAGAGGGAGAGAGAGAATTTTTAATATTTATTTTTTTAGTTCTCGGCAGACACAACATCTTTGTTGGTATGTGGTGCTGAGGATCGAACCCGGGTCGCACGCATGCCAGGCGAGCGTGCTACCGCTTGAGCCACATCCCCAGCCCCAATATACTTTCAATAATATACATCATATAAGTGAATATGTATGACTAAAGAACAACAATATACATAATATAAGTGAATCTGTATATATCATCTGCAGTTTTATACCGATGATAGTATATATCACAGACATTCGGAACCTTGTAATTTTCACTTAACATCTTGGCAAAACTTCTTTATCAGAATACATATAATATTTGTTTTATGAGTATGCCATCATTTATTTAATTGCCTTTCCACTGATGGCCATTTGGGTTGTTTCCAATCTTGAATTAGGACCAACAGTGCCGCCATGTATGACCCTAATGTGACAGGCTGAAACATCCATCCCACCCCCAAAAAAGATATCTGTCCTAATCCCTGAGACCTGTGAATGTTACCAAATGTGGCAAAGATTTTTACATATTTAAATCAAATCTCTTAAAGTGAGGAAATTATTTTATATTACCCAGATTGACCCTAAGTACGGTCACATGTATCCTAAAAGAAAGCAGAGGTATTACACTAACAACACAGGGGAGTCAGACCAGGGAGAGATACTTTGAGAGGTTGTACTTAAAGATTGGAGTGTATATTTTTTTTCGCACATCCTTTCCAACATTTACTGTTACTTGTATTCTTGATAATTGCTGATCTGACTGGAGTGAGATGGAATCACAATGTAGTTTAATTTGCATTGCTCTACTTGCTAGAAATGTTGAACATTTTTTCATATACTGGTGGAACCACAGATTGGTGCAACCACTATGGAAAGCAGTATGGAGATACCTCAGAAAACTTGGAATAGAACACCATTTGACCCAGTATCCCACTCTTCAGTATATACTCAAAGAACTTAAAATCAGCATACTACAGTGACGTGGCCAAATCAATGTTCATAGCAGCTCAATTCACAATAGCTAAGCTATGGAACCAACCTAGGTGCCTATCAAAAGATGAATGGATAAAGAAAATATGGTACATATACACAATAGAATAGTACTCAGCCATAAAGAAGAATGAAACTATGCCATTTGCCAGTAAATGGATGGATCTGGAGACTATCATGCTAAGTGAAATAAACCAATCCCAAAAACCCAAAGGCTAAATGTTCTCTCTGATATGCAGATGCTAACTCACAATAAACAGGGAGGAGGGAAGAATAGAAGTTCCCTGTATTAGACAAAGGGGAATGAAGGGAAGAGAGAGGGATGGTAACAGGAAAGCCAGTAGAATGAATCTGACATAACTTTCCTATGTTCATATATAAATGCATGACTAGTGTAACTCTACATCATGCACAGCCACAAAAATGGAAAGTTATACTCCATGTATGTGATATGTCAAAAGTTAAACTCCATGTATGTATGCTATATCAAAATTCATTCTACTGTCTTATATAACTAAAAAGAATAAATAAAAAGAGAATGTACATTTGTAACCTTTATAGATATTGCCATTTGCACCATGTGGCAGGTGTGTTATTTGATGCTATTTGACACCCCCAGTTAGAAAGCATAAAACTTTCTATATCCTGGCTCTTGCCAACACAAAGTTGTTAAATGCTTTTGTTACAGAATTTAAAATGATATTCTCATTGTGGTTTTAGTTTGCACTTCACCTGTTGTAAGTTACATGGGCTCGTTGTTGGCAAATCATTTTCATCTCTTTTCTCTCCAACATCTGCTTGTATGAATTGTCATTTTCCAATTACAATTTTTGATACTTTGTCTAATCAATTTGTATATCTTTATGTGTTTGGATAATTAACTCTTTGTATCTCTGTTGCTATTTGTTTTTACTTATCATCTTTCATTTGACTTTGCTTATCATGATAGTTAGTTTTCAGGAATTTAAAATTTTATGTAATTAAATTAACCAATATTTTGAAGCTGCTGACTTTCTATAGTCATGCTTTGACATCTTCTCCCATGTCAGGTTATTTAAGTACTTTCTTCAAATTATTAATTGTTTCAGTTTTCAACTTTAAACATATAATTCCTTTAGAATTCATTTTTGCATAAGGCTTAAACTTAATTATTTCACCCCTTTTATCTTGGTGTCCTAATACTGCTAGCAATGATCCATCATTTTATCTTTTTATATATACTAAGTTTCTGGAGGAATTTGGGTCTTTTTCTGAACTTTATCTTTTGCTACAGAGATCTTGCTCCTTATGTATTTAAGACAACAAAGCAAACTGTAAAAATTTAATTCTGGTTCTAGCATCCCTTCTAACCAGTCCCCTGGCTCCAGACCTGTTTGTGGGGCACTGTGGGACCCATGGCATTGGGAATTCCCCCACAGACAAGCCCCACGCTGCACCCTGACAGCGATCATGTGCTTTTGCCCATCCTCCTGGTGAGGTTAGACAGCAACAGAGGGACCTTCTAGTGGGAAAAATTACAGAGTACCCTCAATAAAGTCAGGGAAGATAACTCCCATTGAAGGGACCATGGAAAAGGCAGATTAGGACAAGGGTGGAGGGGGCAATTGTGAGGGAAATGAATAAAAACCATCACTGTTTTTGCCAAAGTGCTTACAAAAGTGCAAAATTACATTTGGGGCTGGTGATGTGGCCAAACATAGCTGCAGGATATCTCAGGAATCCTCTAAGCTTCCCGCCACAGGAACCATGAAATCTCTAAAGCTGTCCAGGGAGTGAAAAATAAGCTGGCACATAAGGGTCACAAGTACCCAGCATCAAAGACAGGAATCCTATTAAAAACAGCAGCAGAACACACTGACCTCTTGCTTCCCATAGATCCAAATGCAGGAGGGGAGATACAAAGAATTTTCTCTAACATATCCCTTTCCTGTGATGGTTTGCAATTTTTGCCACATTTTTTTTAGGCTGTGTACAGCACTTTGAAATTTTTTTCTTTTTTGTTTATCCATTTGTTTAACACTCATTTAATGCAGAGGCATACACAAGATGACTTGATGTCTGCCGATCTGCTTGTTCTAAAAAATAAAGTCAGTTAGAAGCCAGTGACAGGTGAATACAGGTAGGCAGAGGAAGCTAGCTCGTTTCTCATCATATTAATAGTGGAAGAAGCTCCTGTCAATCAACTTCATGATAGCATCAGCTTTAGGCATCGCCTCAGAGACTGAAGGCTCCACAAAAAGCTACCCACGTGTTTCAGGACCTGCCCAGGCTGAAAGATAAGCTTTCAGAGCTCATCAGCAGAACGGGGTTTGCCCTCCTTCTAGCTATTCTATGGGCCCCCAACCCAGGGAATGCAACCATAGCAAAAGACCCTATTAAAATTAAAATTAGCTAAGAAGAAAAAGAAATATATACTTTTCCCTCCTCCTTTTAATCAGAATGGATCATCCACTGGGCTCTGGATTGTAGAGCTCCTGGGAACCATGTAAGAGGAAGATTTGCCTGGATCAGCTGGGAGAGGAATAAGATAGTGACAGGAGAGCCCAGACACAGACCACAGAACCTGCAGCTGAGATGTACCCAGTCACATCTCAAACCCAGCAACAGCAACCTCCCACAACATTTTTCATCCCTGAAAATTTTACGTTGAACTATTAACTCTTCCTTAAAGAGGTTATATAGTTTTTGATGAAGATGCAGAATGTAAGCTGGAGGGCTTTGGGAATCTGGAATGAAAGTGTAAGATAAGGGAGGAAATTTTGCAACTGGAATCCAAAAATACACATTCCCGCTGATCTGTTCATATGTGCATGTACGCACGTGTGAATGCATGCACACACACACACACACACACACACACACACACACAAATACACAGTACCTTTACTCTGTATCTTGCCTAATCAAGAACTTGTTAAATTGGAGAGTAGTTTTCCCATTGCCACCAAGTTCCTTTAAGAATGCTGAGGATGTTACGTCTTCCTTTCCTTCATTGGAGAAGGAGAAATATCCTTTCAGTGGAAGGTGAAAAAATTTGGAAATAATATCAAAATATGATAAAACATCCAAAGCATGGATGTATCTACTAATACATTTATCTTGCATATTTTGATTATTAGGAAAAATGAACCAGGGTAACAGAAATAAGAAGGCTGTAAAGTGTTTCATATATTATATACAGATCCCTTCTTACTGGATGTGTTCCTAGGTACAACACAGTCTGCTTTGGATTATCTGCTGTTTTCTCATTTATGTCTCACACTTCAAAACTGCAAGAGGCCAACATGAAATAACAGACACTGGGTTTATTTTCCCATATGAAACAACCAAAAAAAGATAAAAATTTATGAAACAATAATTTTTCAAGGCATTTTAGATCAGGTCATGAAAGACAGTGATCTCTTAGAGATAGGAAACAAAGGAAACCACTTCTACAATTGCCTCTGCTCACTGATTTGACAAAGTTTTGACTTGTGGCATAATAAAGGGAAACCAAGGTGGACACCAGCACATGCCAATTTAAAAGATGGAATTGAGAATCTAAGAAGACCAAGACAACAAGAATTCATAGGATGAAGTACAAAAGAGGAGAGATCTGCACACAGAGAACACCAGAGATCTATAGAAGGTCCTGCGCAAATATTCAGAACATACATAAAATTAATTTCCTGAGACCATGGAAAGGAGCATCCAAAAGGATAAAGTGGAAAATTCACAGGGCTGAGAAAGGTGCCTTTCTATCAACAGCCAGACTGAAAAACCTCATAATTCACAGGAGTCTTGGGAAGTGGTCGCTGGAGGGTTTTGCTTTGGTGGTGAAGAAAAGTGCTCTGGCCTTGCTTCACAAAATTTAAAAGTAAGATCTGTAAAGACAAAAATAAAAATGTCTCCAAGTAACTGAATTACATATTAGGAAAAAAAATCAAGAAAATTAATAGAAAAGAAAATCCATCACCAATGAAGTGAAATTTAAAATGTCTGTCACCAGACATGAAAAGACTTGGGAAAATATGATCTGTAATAATGAAAAAACAATCAATTGAAAGTACATAGAACTGTTCCTGGTGCTGAAATCGGCATCCAAGGACAATGAAACTATTTTTATAACTGTATTTCATACGTTCAAAAATTAGTATAGATATACAAAATTTTTTTAAAAAAGCAGAATTCAACTTCTGGAAATAAAAACTATAATATCTTAGATGAAAAATACATTGAATGGGATTAATCACAAATCAGACCTTGCAGAAGAAAACGTTAGTAAACTTGAGCTCATAGAAGCTAGCTAATAAGAACAAAGAAAAAATTGGAGTGATGGCCCATCATCTTTTCCATATTCACTTGGTCTGAAGCAAGTCACAAGTACTACCTGCTCTCATGGGATGACATTATATGAGAGTATGACAATGGAGGTCACCTTGGATATATCCATTACTCTGTTTAAAAAAAACTCCTAAGAGGACAATTAATATGAGACAAGGTAGATCTAAGAATAAAGAACATAATCAGAGATAAGTGCTTGATATAGCTCAGTGGTAGAGTTGTTAAAAATAGTCATTTCATAATGACAACGTGGGTCAATTCATCAAAAGAACATAAATTCCTATACATTTATATACCTAGTAGAAGAGCTGCAAAATGCATAAAGGAAAAATTGAAGAACTACAACGAAAAATACACGAACCCAACAATCATAGAGATTTCAATACCTCTCTTAAATACTAGATAGAACAAATAAACAGAAAAAGTATTCAAATTATACAAAGGAATTAAATTAGATATCAATAACAGAAAGATATTTAGAAAAATACTCAAGTATTTGGAGCCAAAACAATATAGATTAACAAAACAATAAGTTGTTTCATTGATAGGACTAATAAAACTGATCAACATCAGAAATAAGTGAGGTGGCACCACTACATTATACAATGTACAAACATTAAAAAGATTATAAAATAGCAGTGTGAAAAATGTTATAGTGATAAATTAGAAAACTTGGTTGAAATGGATTGATTTCTTGAAAGACACAAACTACTTAATCTTACTCTAAGAGAAATAGATAATTTAAATAGTATTTATCTATTAAAGTAATTGAGTTTATAGTTAAAAAAAAAAAAACCTTTGCCCAAAATGAAACTCGAAGCCCAGAGGGCTTCCTTGATGGATTATATCAAACTTTTAATTTAAAAAACCAATAAAAATAATGAGCTACTAATAATGCAACAACATGGAAGAATCTTTAAATATGTCCACTGAGTGAAAGACACCAGACAAAAAATGAGTACGAACTGTATAATTCCATTTATATAAGATTCTAGAAAATGCACACTCATCCATAAAGACTGATCAGTGATTTCCCATGAAAGGAAGAAGGAATTTAAGAAGTCATGAACAAACAATCTAGGATTGTGGATATTTTCACTGTCTTGATCATGATGATGTCTTCACAGGATATGCTTACATAAAAATATATGAAATTTTATATTCTAAATCATTTACCAAAGAGCAATCATCCTTCAATAAAGTAGTTGGAAAAATGATGAAAACATGTAATATTATCTGTCAATTTCAAAAAGATGAATAAACAAAAAATTCAGATGATCAATAACCTGTGTCTTTCATATGCTAAAGAAAGATTTCCCAGTTTCTTTTCTGCCATAGGACTTAGTTTATATTTATAGTACTGAGTAATCAGAATTTTAAAGTGTTATTTAGCCAAATTCATTAATCTTTTTCCATGGGTTTTCTACCTTTAATGTAATTCTTGTTGGGTTCCTCCCAAGCATAAGGCTATATAACCATTAAACAATATTTTCTAGAATCTTCAGGGACTCTCATTAATTCATTAAATATTTACACCATGCTTAGAATTTGCTTTGGTATAGGACAGGGTTTTGTCTTCTGTTAAATAAGTCAGTAATATACTGAGACATTTATAAAAGACTATTTTTTTCCTTACTGCAAGTGCAAAAACTTATCTCAAAACAACTTTAAAAATAAAAATTAAGGCTTTAAAATTTTTAGTATAAAATAGCCATGATAAAGAATTTACCTTCACTACTTTCTCAATTTTTCTTCATTCTTCATTTTTCTGTATTGTCTTGACTGAGAATTGTTCCCTCCCACTCCCCACCCCGCCACCCCCACACATCCTAAGCATTAGACTGTGTGGATGAAGATGTAGCATCTTTCTTCTATACTTCCTATCAGACATTTATCATTCATTGTCATATTTGGATCATTATATTTCTGGTATAAGTGTCTAAATAATAACAACAATGCCAACAATTATAGCTGAGAATTTCCTCCTTCCCTTCCCACCCCCAGCTCTCTCATCCCTCTCTCTCTCACCTCTCCCTCTCTCTTTCTAGATTTCATGATTTCAGAGAATACTTTTGCATAGTCATGTTTACATCTCAACATTCCCCCCACCTTGCCATGATAGTATCACATGGCCTGAAATCCCCCTGCACTGATGGAATCTAATTTCTCACTTTCTACCCTATTTCAATGATACCCTATTAACTCTAGGCCTCCCTGAAACTCTCTGGTCACAACCACCCCAGACTTTCATTTCTCCCTTGCCTTAGTTCACAGAGCATTCACATACTTACCTCCCTGCTTTTGCTCAGGTTTATTGAGATACATTTAAGTACAATATAGTTCACCTCTTTAGGGGTACAATTTTGTAAGTTCTGACAAATGTATAACATTGCATAGCCATCACAACAATTGAGATTAAAAAACCTTCAGGCCATAAATTCTCTTGTATCCATCTGTAGTCAACTTCTTTCCCCACCTCCATCCTTGGCATTTGATTTCTGCCCCTGTATTTTTGCTTTTTCAGAAAGTAATATAAATGGAATCATACATTAGAGAGCCTTTTTAGCCTGCCTCTTTCCACTTAGCGTAATGCACTGGAGATTTATACAAACTGTTTCATGTTCACCCAAATTTATTCCTTTTTATTTTTCTTTTATTCTCTTTTTTGCATTATTCCACTTACTAAGCCCTCTATTACAGTAATAAATGAAAACAGCAGTAGTGGGTATCCCAGGTTTGATTCTCATCAGAGGAAGAGTTCCAGTCTTTCGCCAAACTGATGTTACTGTGAGTTTGTGTCTTTTTGTTTTTTTTTTAAACCCTCTTTAATCTGATTAATAAAATCTCTTCTCTTGCTACTTTGCTAAGTATTTCTGGTTCTTTTTTTATTATTTTTTTTAAAAAATCATGAATGCTTGTTTAGAAATTTGGTTTACAAAAGACTTTAAAATGGAGAAGAAAGATGAGCAGGGTCTTGAATATACATTTGGGTACCTCCACCTTCCATTATCTTGGATTTATTTCACAACTCTCAAATTGTAGAAATCTGATAGTAATGTAAATGATCCTTCTCTATAAAAAGCAAATTGAGTCCACTGAAATGTAACTGATTAGCACCCAGTGGATTTTGACCAGTTTTGCATTTAGTTGTAAATTTATCTTATTCTTGCTTGTCAAACTAGAAATATGTGGTTGTTTAGATTCTCCTTTAAACCAACTATAGTATTTTATCATTCCCTCAATAATCAATGAGCTAAATAAATCTTCAATAGATGTTCATTTATATCTGGATGAGGATCATCATTTTATCTTTTTTTTTCTTTTAATGACTCAATAGGAGTTTTGAACATTTCCTGGCCAATCATAAGTACTAGCTCTTATAATATTAATTTTATTTTCATTTAAAATGACTTGAGTCACACTTTAAATTCATCTGGGTAAACTAAACTTTGAAGATAGCATTCATGTGCTCTGTCATTTTAGATATTCACCCAATCATTATAGAACATTTCCTGAGAATAAGACAGTGGTTGTTAGGGATACAAGAAAATAACTTCCTCTCTCCCCATTTTCTCTTATTTTATGTTGAATGCTGGTTCCTGAAAATATCTCCAAAGCTACCCATTAATACAAAGCTAAGTTTACTCCTTTGCACAACTTTGAGAGTGTTTGTAATATTTCAGAGGGAGCAAGGCAAAGAAGAAATACTTGTGAAGTTTTGAAATATGGTCTAAGGTGAGTCTTTTAATGGAGGTTTTTGGACTTGGCTAGGAGTGGATAAAAATCATGACATAATTGTTTGGGACTGGTGGATGCAGCAGACTAAAGAAATATGTAGAGAGAAATTCAATTCCAAGAAATATTGTGGTTATAATGGTATACAGCCTTAGGCTTTGGAGGGACCCAAGAAAGTATTAAAGATAGAAAATATAATGAAAAGATTAATGAATCTGTCTAAATTAAATTTAATTTTCGTTATTATTCAGTACTATAAATATAAACTAAGTTATGTAGTAGAAAAGAAACTGGGAAGGCTGGGGATATAGCTCAGTTGGTAGGGTGCTTGCCTTGCATGCACAAGGCCCTGAGTTCAATCCCCAGCACCACAAAACACACACACACACACATACACACAAGAAAAAGAAAAAAAAACTGAGAAATATTTTATAGCATATGACAGATACCAGTTATTGATCATCTTAACTTTTATTTAATCATCTGTTTTTAAAGTGACAGATAATACTGTGTGTATTTATCATGGTTGTTTTTGTTTTTGTTTTTCAGAAAATTTTTAGAATTACCAATCAAGATATCTACAACTTCTTGGGCAAGTGCTTCCTGGAATAGAGGTAGCATGTGGAACAGAAAAGTCATACTGACTAGGCATGAGGCTGTGTAAGTGAAGATGTAGCATCTTTCTTCTGTACTTGCTATCAGGCATTTATCATTCATTGTCTTATTTTGATCACTTTCGGATATAAGTGTCTAAATAATAATAAAAATGCCAAAAACTACAGCTACAGCAACCATTTTATTTACTCCAAGCTTACTTGAGTCAGGCCCTTCCCTTATTTTTTTTTTTTTTTTTTGAAATTGCCCCTGTAATTCTGAACACAGCCCTATAAGGTAGGACTCACTATGTCTAAAGATGAGGAAACTGAGGTTTAGGGAGGATAACTTCCCTAAGGTTTCCGGCCAGGAAGCGGCAGAACACAGAATTGAATGCAGGACAATAGGCTATAAAGTCTTCACTATGCCCTGTACCTGAATGGAAAGCTTCTCAATGCCAGACCAAGGGCCAAGGTTTTGCCCAGCACAGTCCTGAGCACATTGTATTAATAGGTTCATGCCTCACATCTTCCAAGGATACTGACAGCGAGAAAATTTGCCCAAATTCACACCGAGAAGCCTTCCCAAAGTAGGGGCATCTCCTGACTCTCAATCAAATTTCTTTCGATTAGCCACAGGTGCTACTTACCTGGCTGACCAACTCAGGGACTGCTCAATTTTATTTCTGTTGAACAACTGAAGACGCAAAGACCTTCATTTGCCTGCATAACACACACAGGGAAAGCCATAAGGACTCTATTACCTGCAAATTGGCACTTTAAGCCATGACACTGGTTCAGTCTGGATGCATTAAAGGCCCAATGTGAGGTGCAAGCCTTCATTCACTAGCTTTTTCCACTATGTACCAGAGGAGGAAAAAACTATGCACCCACAATGGAGGAAAAAACTGAATTTAGAGCATATAACAAGGAAAGAGTAGAAAACACACACATTGTGTCCTTTTCCCGCTCCCCGAGTCCCATGAAAATTTTGTAGTTCTCAGACATGAGATCTTGTCTTTCTATTTTTATCAGATACAAATTTATATATATATATATATATATATATATATATATATGTGTGTGTGTGTGTGTGTGTGTGTGTGTGTGTGTATACACACACATATGTATACACACACACACACACACACACACACATATATATATATATATATATATATATATATATATATTGTATCATCATGTGTCATCAGATTCATTGCCACTGATTCATTGCCACATGAGATTCATTGCCACTGATCTGCCGTGTCTGATGCTTCTCATTCTGCCACATCTAGGGCAGGTGCCCAAGAACTCTAGAACCCACCTCTGGTTCTGTGCTTCCCTTGGGATTCAAGTTTTATCTGATTGTCATATCAGGGGTTTATTTTTTTCACTATGTTTCCTGATACTATTTAAAACAGTGATAACTGTATTCATCTGGGATCTCAGGATCTCTTTATAGTTTAATCCTGTGGGGAAATCTCAAAACTCCACAGTCCACCATGTTTATAGTCATTAGTGAGATAAATAGCTTAACAGAATCGACTCTTTTCTTGAATTCATAAACAGAGCAAGGGTAGGGGAGAAATCCACAAATTGAATACAAGGACTTAGTGTAATCTCTTTTGTGTTTATGATTAAAAAAATAATTTTAAAAAGTTCAGCAATCTGACTTTGATTACTTATAGTTTGGAAAGTTTTTAGAATAGACAATGGAAATACAAACTGTTTAAGGACTATAGAATCACTCTTCTTTTTTAAATTCTTTGGTTCCTTTTAATTATACATGACAATAGGATCCATTTTGACATAATTATAAAAGCATGGGATATATCTTGTTCTGATTCAGTCCCCAGTATCTCTCCTTCCTCTCCTCTTCCCCCAACCCCCTCTCTACTAGTCTTTTTGACATTTGCCCATAGGTTTTTTGTTGTTATTGTTTTAATTTCTTGTGCATGTATACAATGGTGAGATACACTAAAATATATTCATATGTATACACAGAAAAATTATGTCTCTCTTTTCCCCATACCCTCTCCCTTCCCCTCTTCCTCCTTTCCCATTCCCCTTTGTCTACTTCAATAAACTTTTATTCTCCCCCCTTTTTTATTGTGTGTTAGCATCCGCATATCAGAGGAAACATTCTACCTTTGGGTTTGGGGGATTGGCTTATTTCACTTAGCATGATAGTCTCCAGATCCATCCATTTACTGGCAAATGTCATAAAGTCATTCTCCTTTATGGCTGAGTAATATTCCATTGTGTGTGTGTGTGTGTGTATCACATTTTCTCCATTTATTCATCTATTGAAGGGTACCTATATCAACTCCATAGCTTAGCTATTGTGAATTTTCATGCTATAAACATTGATGTGCTGCATCTCTGTAGCATACTGATTTTAAATCCTTTGGCTTTATATCAAGAATTGGGATAGCTGGGTCAAATTGTGATTCCATCACTAGTGTTTTGAGGAATCTCCATATTGCTTCCCAGAATGGTTGCACCAATTTGTAATCTCACCAACAATGTATGAATGTATGCTTTTCCCCCCATCCTTGCCAGCATTTATTGTTACTTGTATTCTCTTGATAACTGACACAGAATGACTTTTCAAGTGTCTTATAATACTCTATTCTTCTGTGTGAAACTGATTTAAATTTTTATCTTTTAAAAATGTTAGTGTATATTAGTAAGATTATTATTTCCCATAATAAGTGACTAGGTAATTCATTACCTAAACTAAAAGTGCAAGAAAATATGCATAAACACTTTTAAAACAGAATAAAAACACAACAGGAGAGTGAGAAATTACTGGACCAAGATCTAGGAGAGGAAGGGAATTCAGAGAGGTTAGCCCAGGAGACCAGGCCACTTCCATCGTAGGGATATTGTCTTTCTTGAAAACAGGACGGCAATCTGAACTGTACTCTGAACAACCTCATCAGCTAAGGACACATTTGTCAGAGTCCTGGACCTATGATGATAAACCATCTCCCTTCTGAGTCTAACATTCCAAGATTCAGGGTGACTAGAAGGTAAACCAGCCCTTACACAAACTGCAGAATGACTTCCACAATCCTGGGCAATCCAGAAAACTACACAGCTCAAAACTGGTTCAGAAGACCCCTGACTACTGTGCTGCTAAGTGCCTAATAAGATCAAAGGAAAATCTTTGGAGAAAAAAATAGTTATCCTATACTGAAAATTATTTTGTCAACAGATTTGCAAGTACAACGTTCAGCACACAGTAAAAAATAAACAAACACACAAAAAGTAAAAAACATTAAGTAAAAATCAGCCAAAATAAAAAATAGGAGACATATATGATTATCATAGAGAGATAAATATATGGAAAATTCCAGGTGATGATTGATTATATAAGAGAATAATAGTGAGAATAATATTACTATCTGGAATAAGAAGTCAAGGGTAATCAAAATGCCCTTTAATGGCAAAATTAAGTCTCTAACCACATGGTGGAATATTTTATAACAAAGGTCAATTCTGGCCCATGGTTGGCAGTTTTTATGGCAAAAGTGCTGATTTTATAAGAAGGAAAGGAAATATGTGAAGACGTGATAGACTTTACATGTCCTACAAAGAATATTTATTCTCTGGTCTTTCACAGAGAATGTTTGACCCTTGCTAAAGCGAAATGAAAAATGAATGAAATGTAGCTATAGGGTTGGCTTTCCAACCATACCACTGAACAAAACCACCAAGATCAGAAGAGAAAGGCTCCAATATGATGCCACTGACATAAGTGTAAAGCTGGGGTGCATTCTTAGGTGGTGAAACTACAAGTAAAAGCAAGGAAGTAAGCATCCTAAATGTCAGGAGAATGGCCCCTTCTGGATGAGATTGGATCCCCAATCTGTATTCTATTTTATAATAAAAGAGGTTTAAGAGATGAATTTTATACAATTGATTCTAAAAGATGGAGAAGGAAAGAAGAAATGAAAGAAGGAGGGAAAGGAGGAAGCCTCACTTTCTAAAATTTGGTCCTCAAGCAAGATGGATGCTCTTAAGTCTAAATGGAAAAAAACAAATTCTTCTAAATGAAAAAAAAAAAAAATCCTAAGAACTGTTTTCAAAAACCTCCTGATTTGATAGGTAATTTCATGGGAAATGACTGCCCATTTGTATGTTTATAAAGGACTTGGCTTGGAGAAAAGGTCAGTGTTCTCGCTGTGAATGAAATATTTATGAAAACAGCCCTGGCTTCCTGTGTTTCCCCACCTGTGCCAACCACCCCACCGTGCAATGTATTAACAACCTGCCTTCATCTGCATTGGTCTCAGTACCTTTCTGGGACATTTTTGTCACATCCTCTGTAAAAGAATCAAGTCTTTTTTTTCCCATGGTTGTCACAGTATTCATTCCTGTTTCTTTTTTCTTCATTCCCTCTATCTCTCTCAATATATTCCCCTTACCTTTACTTCCGTGACAAGTGATAAGTATAGTAAGTGACAGTTTCAGAACATGTGTTAGAAGAATTAGAATTCTAAGGGAAAACGTTCACATCATGGCAATTCCCTATGGTTGTGCAGTGTCCAAACTGCATAACTTACACAGCAGCCTGGCTCGTACTGTGTGAAGATGTTGGTATTAAGATTTCTGCAGGTCTTGGGTAAAAGGGAACAAGTCTTTTGCATAAGAGATTCAAATTAAATCATAAGTGAACTTCTTGCTCTAAAAATCCCAAAACAGTAGTAGGAACAGTGCATTTGTACTGCTGTTCGTAACTCAAAGCCACAGCTAATTTGAGTACCTTCTAAACTTCCAAGTAAATTGTTGTGTTGGCTCTCACAATTAAATCTAATGATGGTAGCCAAAGTAATTTGTGTTCATGTGAACTGTATCGGATAGAAATGGGCAGAAGTCTGGGTCTTCCTTTTACTGATTGTATCCTCTTGGGCTAATTACTTAAACTCCCTGAGCCTCATATTCTTCAACTTAAAAGAAAAGATAATGATCTACCACAGAGAATTAAGTGAAATGACATATGTAATGCCCAGTGCCTGACATATTATGTTCCCTGTAACTATTAGATACTCTTCTCCGATCACTCCTGGTTCCCTCCAAACATATGTGCTTATACCTGCATCCATCTAGATCACCAGTCCAGACCTGGGAGCCATCCTCTGCCTTTCCTAATCCCACAGTCTCTCATACCCATGGCTGCCATATCCAATCAATCACCAACTGCCATTCATTTTCCTTAGTTCCCACCTGCCTGTGTTTTCTCTCCTTAGATTTTCCCCAAACTTCCTATATGACATTGACCTCCAAGGTTGCCTCCTCCTTTACTCACCCATCTATCCATTCAATCACTCACACAGAGGAGCTGGAGAAGACCATTCTGAAGTGGCAACATCTGCACATCTGGATCAACTGAAGGAATCAGCATTGACATTTCCAGGAGATAGACAGTCCAGGAAGGAAAAATGATATGCACAAAGGCCCTGGGATAGATGCATTTGTGGACCAATAAGAAGCTAGAAAATCCTTGTTGAGGGCTAGACAATGTGGTTTAATCAGCTATCACAAGCTAAGTCATATAACAGGTCCTTTGCCCATGAGTCCCATGACATTTCTGTAGCATCATATTCTGGAGGGAAGTAAGGAAGTGGAGAGACAGGGTAGAAGACCATGGCAGATTTTATATGATTCTCCGTCAGAAGATCCCTTTCTCTTTCATTCCCAAAAGACTTAACTCCCTTCTCCTCTGAGCCATCTCTAACCTGTAGGCCATAAAACTATGATCGCAATTACAGTTGGCCCTGTAAAAATGATCCACCTTCAATCTTCCATTTTGTACATTGTAAGACTCTAACATGCAATGTTCCTGTATTAAAAAAAAAAAAAAAAAAAAAAAAAACCTTGGTCCCACATCAATGTTTATAGCAGCACAATTCACAATAGGTAGATTGTGAAACCAACTTATGTGCCCTTCAGTAGATGAATAGATAAAGAAAATGTGGTATATATACACAGTGGAATATTATTCAGCATTAAAAGAAAATAAAATCGTGGCATTTGCAGATATATGGATGGGGAATATAATGCTTAGTGAAATTAGCCAATCCCCAAAAAACAAATGCTGAAAGATGTCTCTGATTTAAGGATGCTGATTCATAATATGCTGTGGGGGTGAGGGGATGGGAGGATTAAATAAACTCTAGATAGGGCAAAGGAGAAAAGGGGGAGGAGGGTAAGGGAGGGGACGAGATATGAAAAATTGTGCTCTCTATGTGTAATATGAATTGTAATGCATTCTGTTGTCATATATAACAAATTAAAATTAAAAAATAAAAAGAAATAAAAATTCTTGGTCCCTATGCATAATCAATGGCATTAAGAATTTAAATTGCAATAGTAAGTGCAACCTTCTTACTGAATTATTTTTCAAGGAAAGCAGATTACCTGAGATTGTTTAGGTATCTCTTTGTTAGAGTGTCTTCACTGACAGCTCTTTTGATACTTTGATTTCAGTGCTCACATGTGACACTGCCATTTGCTGTACAAGCTCAGATTTAGAGGTTAGCGATGAATGCTTCCCCCACATTCTTTTTCTCCTTACCTTTTGTCTTTCCTGGATTTTGTGTTCAGTTTAAGGAAGGAACTTTGCATTCTTTGGCCTCAGACTATCTGACCTCCAGTCAGTCTGAGATGACTCCTCTCTCTCCTACAAAACCAAATAAGTCAGATACCCTCATTGGTCTTACTTGGTTTCAGTTCTGAAAAATTCTCCCCAAATGCAGCCTCATACGTTCTGTCCTAAAATACGTCATGTTTCTCTTTAGTCCTTCACGGGGGTCTGCTCCACATCAGCAGGCTCTAAAATGCTGTCCGTCACAGCTCTTTCTCCTCGAAATCTCCATAGAAAAAACGGCAGGAAAACCATGTGTCCTGCGGTGTGACTTGGTTTGGTTTTGACCTGGCCACAATTAAGTCCTGATGTGAATTTCATTTCCTTTTGCTTATCCTGCGTGTTAACTTTCTGCTTGGTAAAATTGCAAATTCCCAATGAAAGCATTCTACGATTGATTAGACCCAGGCTGCTTGGCAATTTCTTTCTAATCTCTTTTATTGTGCTTTCCATAAAAATGACAGCCCTGGTATAAATCCTAGTTTAAATCAATACCAGTAAGTGTTAATCTCTTCACAGTACTGGAGAGGAAAATGTCAAATAGTACCTGCTGGGCATTAGAACTCCCACTTAAATCATCAAAAATTAAAGCAACACCAAATTGATTTTATTTTCCATCTTTTAAAAAATCTCTTTTAGATCCATTATTTTTTTTTCCATTGACTTATTTTTTTTTCATGTATATTCTCTGGTTGGATGAGATTGATGAACTGAATTTGGAATGGTGAATGTGTTGATGTCTCCTGGCAAAAATATACAGACCCCAAAGCTGTCCAAGTAAGAGTTTAGGATAGAGTTGATATTTTATAGAATTATGCATATATTTAAGTTAAATACTTATTCATATGATGACACCTCAATAATATGGAATCTTTTGGGTGGGGATACTGGGGATTGAACTCAGGGGCACTTGACTACTGAGCCTCGTCCCCAGTCCTTTTTTTTAAATCTTATTTATAGACAGGGTCTCATTGAGTTGCTTATTGACTCACTTGTGCTGAGGCTGGCTTTGAACTCTCAATCCTCCTGTCTCAGCCTCACAAGCCACTGGGATTACAGGAATGCACCACTGCACCTGGCAAAAAGTAATCTTGGTTAAAGAAACTATTCCAGAAGAAAGTACCCAATTTTGGTATAAGCATGGAAAATAATATCTAGCCTTTCATCTCCCATCCTTGAGGTTATTGCTAAAGGTAACACATGCTATACTTAGAAGATGTCCTCACTGGAGACAGCTACCTTGAATCTGAACATCTCATGACCAAGATGTATGAAAACACATAGCTTGAGTGTCACGTTTCCAAGAGACCCTGGAAGAATAGGACAACCATGGTTTTAAGTCCAGAAGAAACTTAATTAAGCATTTGGCCCAACTTCCCACCCAAGTCATGATCACAGATTTAAAGGCAAAGCAGTAGGTATCCGATATTTAATCCATGTCTTTTGTCATTGCATCAAGAAAATATGAGGACTATTCCCACATTAAGCACGAGACATGCAAAAATTATGTGTGTGTGTGCGTGTGTGTGTGTATACATGCACACACACACACAGTCCTAAATATAATTACTACACAGAGTAAACTCTTCATATGTGCCATAATGAAATATAAAAGTGGCAGAATTATACAAATATTAGTGATCAGAGGAAGACTTAATTGAACCAGTTTAACCATTTAACACTTGAGTTAACCTGTGTTTCAGATTTATTTCTAGACAAAATATATTGTATGGTTCCTGTGTGATACCCTTCCATCTTTCACACGGGATGCTAGTTAGCAATAAAATGCTCACAAAATGTGTACCCCAGAAGAGTGGCAGGAATAAACTCATCTTCTAAATAAAGCAGGTCATAAGGCAAGGACTTTACCTTTGAATAATAGAGGGCCTGGGATATTTACATGAGCTGACAAAAAAGATTTCTCCAAACTCTGTTTACTTCATAAAGTAATTCATGAAGTTTATTAGTAGCAATTATTAAGGGGCAAAGCCTTCAAAATTACCTGCTTCTCCTCTCATTAGTTTACATGTTGTAAAAGTAGCAAATGAAAATGACTATTTGAGCCAAGCAGGGAACAGAAATTAGCAACGTGCACTGGGTAGAGATTGGCAAACTGAAGAACACATCTAAAGGAAATAGCCTAGCTCTAGAAGGCTGTAGGCACAGAAAAACACAGAGGTGACATAACAAGCTTGTCTAACTTTTGTAGATTCCAGAAATAAAAAACCTGATGTGAAATTCTCCCAATTTATAAATCCGACAGTTCATTTAAAGTCATTAAAATACATCTGTGAGCCACCACTCTGAGACCTCTAACCTAAGAATGAGACTCCAAACTAGGGTTGAATTAACAAGGAAAGGTAAACCGTGAGCAGTTACCACTTTCAGGAGCACCTGTTCTCTTGACCGCTTGCATTTATCAGTAAGCCAATGCTCAGTGACTTCACAGGTATGCGTCTTCTTATGGAAAAAAAAATTCTATCTGAAACAGGGGTCAACATTCAGTGGCAGGTGCTGGAGAGGATGCTGTGGTCTGTGGAATGAACAATGACATGGGAACCAGATTGAGGTTGCCCCTCGCTAAGTTGTGTAAACATAAATGAATCACTCAGTTCTTGCAGAGAGTCTATCTCATTTGTGAATGTGGAATTAAATATATATATACCTGATTTGCTTGAACCACAACCTCATTATAACAGAGGATGAGCAGGAAATTAAAGTAAAAGTTTCATCATAGAAACACATAAGAGATATCACCTCCTGACCCTCTCCCAGATTGAGGTCCAAAATTCAGAAGGAACTGGATCTTTGGTGCTGTGCATTCCAAGAAGAGACACAAAGGCGCAGAGGGTGAAATAAGAATGCTGAGGGATGGGGACAGTGTCTGTGCTCTCTGCACGGAGGCCCCCAGGAATCCATTTTTGCCATTTCTGTGGCCCCTCCCCTGCTTTTGTGTGCTGTCACTTCTAAAGACGGCTCTGGTGCCCTCTTTCAGCTAACTGCCCTGGGGATATTAGAATTGTTTTGTTTATTCAGGGAACTGGAAGTGCCTGGGGGTGGGGGTGGGGGTCCCTGTGAGTGAGCTGGTTCTTAGCCAGTGATAGCTCCTCTGCCTCCAGTGACACTCCAGAGCTCCCCTGCAGGACCAGGCTGAGGTCAGGATGCTGCCTGAACTCACACCATGCTTCTGCCTCCTTCCTTTCCCCTGCTGCCTCCTCTACTCCCTTAACAGGGTCTCCAGGGATACATCCTTACACAGGAATCCTCTCTTGATCCAGTTCTAGGCATCTGTTCTAAAACATCCTCAGATTTATTAAAACTTTATTAAGTGCCAAATTTTTCAATTAAAAGATGAAGTATGTCTCCTATTGTCAGGGAAAAAAAAGAAAAAGAGTTACATATTCATCCAAAATTTAAGACATTTTTACAAATGAAACATTTTGATTTAAGCTCTGGAAAGGTTATGGTGTAGGTGGGTGGGTGTGTGCGTTCACAAGTTACGCTTTGAAAGTCACGTAAGGAATACTGTCAGTCCTTCATGCTGGTGGTTACACATCTGCAGCTTCAACCAACCATGGATTAAGAATATTTTTTAAAGTTGCATTTGTACCGAACAAGTAAAGACCTTTTTCCTTGTCATTATTCCCCCAAAAATACAGAACAACAATTATTTACACAACACTTATACTCTCTTACGAATTATAAGCAATCTAGAGGTGGTTTAGAGTATAAAGGAGGATGTGTGCAGGTTATGTAAAATGCTACATCATTTTCTATAAGGGACTTGAGCACCCACAACTTTGGTATTCACAGGGGGGTACTGGAACAAATTTCCCATAGGTACCTAGGAACTACTATAAGTTACAGCCTCTGTAACATCATATCCAACTGAATAGTAATGATTGGCAGAAATATCATCAGGGAATCAGATGTTCCTAAGCAATAGACATTATATACTGTCCAAAAAACAACCAAAGAAGAGCAAAACCATTTTGACTAATACACTAGAGGTGAGATATTACTATGTAAATCATAACTGGGATTAAGGGATCATTTGTGTGTCCTCTTACAAACTAAGATAAATAAGGTGTCATTTAAAATCACATGGTTTTTTTGTATTTCAAAGTCAAGAATGTGTTTCTTTAACACCACAATATACATCAATGAACAAATTCCACAGTAATTTGCAAAATGCACAGATGCACAATTGGACTAATAGGTATTTGTAAAACTAATTATAAGAGAAATACTAAAATCATAATGCATTTTTCAAAATAACTTAGTAAAGTACTACTTTGTATCTAGTGATATTTCAGATGTATTTGACTATAATTATAAAAATCAGTAGGAAGAATAAATCTCGGGAGTTTATACTCTGTGCTTAAGAGCTGTGTGTTGCTTTATTTTAATGATCTGTTTGGTTGTAGGTATGTCAGATCTGAAAATAAGATTCTCATGGGTAATATAATTTCAAGTCATTTCTTTATTTTTAAGAGAATAGAAATGGAAAGAATATTAAAATGTGAGATACATCTGAGGCTGCCAAAGGATCCCTCAGGATGTTGAAACACTTTGGTAAGTTATATTATTGGTATCTTCCTCAATTATATAACGAATCAATTTTATAGGGCTATTTTGAAAACCATTTTGTATCAGAAAATTCTTGCTTAAAATCTAGTTAGAATATGAAACACTATCTTCAAACTTAACAACTAGAAGCAAAAACTACAACTTAATTGCAAAGGTAAAAAAAGAGTATTCTCAGGCACTTGAGGTCTCAAGGAGAATGGTACCCAAAAAATCCATTTGCTCAGACCTCCAGAAAACAGGAAGGTAAGGGACAAAACACAAACTAATCTCCCTACCCCCTGCCACACACACACACACACACACACACACACACACACCAAGAGCAATGACAGAGTATTGATGACTTTTAGACATTGAAAGGGAAAATCCACCTAGTTGATCTTAACATGTTGTAAGACTCTAAAAAATAAAAATAGAGTGTTTTGCTTTCAAACCAATAGTATGCCACTAAAAATTATAAAAGAGGAGAAAACAGTAAAGAATCCAAACAAGTGATTATTTGAAATATGAATTTTTAAAATTTATATAACAGATAAATACTTTAAAATTACGCATATTATTGGGGTATCATATGATTTTCAATACAAGTGTACACTATGTAATATTTATTTATTTATTTATTTATTTATTTTAAAGTATTTATTTATTTATTTTAGTTTTTCGGCGGACACAACATCTTTGTTTGTATGTGGTGCTGAGGATCGAACCCGGGCTGCACGCATGCAAGGCGAGCGCGCTACCAATTGAGCCACATCCCAGCCCAACTATGTAATATTTAAATCAGGTTAAATATATTTCCTCAAACACTCATGATTTCTTTTTTTAATATATTTTTTTTAGTTGTAGATGGACACAATATCTTTATTGTATTTATTTATTTATATGTGGTGCTGAAGATCAAACCCAGGGCCTCTC
Source organism: Spermophilus citellus (assembly GCF_964194105.1). NCBI lineage: Eukaryota > Metazoa > Chordata > Mammalia > Rodentia > Sciuridae > Spermophilus > Spermophilus citellus. Next base: position 42,476,403 of record NC_138185.1, read on the forward strand.
ATGTGCTAGGCAAGTGCTCTACCGCACAGCCACAACCCCAGCCCTACACTCATGATTTCTTATGGTGAAAATACTCAAATCCTTTCTGGTAGTTTTTGGAAATATACAGTACCTGGTTGTTATCTATATTCACACTACTATTCAACAGTAAACCAGAGCTTATACTCTTTTTTTAACTGTAACTTAGTCCCCTTTGATCAGCCTTTCCCTATCTCTTGTTGAGGGGGTTACCCAACTTGTCCAAACTGAGCCTCAGTTTTCTCACTAACCAAATGGGTTAATAATGACCAACATATAAAGCTGTGACCATTAAATGAGAAAAATAATAGAGTAAGCCCAATTAGTATTTGTTGTTGCTCTCTTTACCTCTAAAGAAACTTCTGCTACCAAACTTAAACAAAAACTTAAGAATGGCTTTTAAGCTATGGTTTAGACATAGAAAACAAGTCTGATTGGAAAGTACCCAGCAGATCTAAATGGTTCTAGACAAAGGGTTATTCTGTTTCCACCTACCCCAAACCAGGCAACTAATGCTCTCTCCTCTGCTTCCCCCTAAGCCCCAAGTCCTACTCAAGTTCAAGTGCAGAGCAGCATTTTCTTTCCCACGTGCCAATCAACCACAGCTCTTAGGCAAGGTCTCCTCTGAAGGTGTGGCCAAGCAACACCCACCTCTACCCCACCCACCACCACCACCATTTTTCTCTGGCAACATCCAATGGGAGTGCCGTTCCAGATAGGACCACACTGCAGCCTAAACTGCAAAGGTCAGTAGAGATGGGAGATCAGGGAGAAGCCATGGAGAGAAGGTTAGAGCTGACTTTTATCATTTTCAAACTCCATTATATGAATTCCTCCCCACAGTGGGGACAAGTTTCCACAGTTGACAGAATACGTAGTTTGGAAAACGTGATACAGAAAAATTTAATCCACTGTTTAATTAAGAAAGAGCACCTGGCCTTGATTTAAGCCATACCTGAAGGATGCTCAGCCTCCAAGCTGCCAGTTCTCCTTCTGTTGCTCAGTTCTTGCCAATCAAGCGTGAACCCAGAAGCTTCAGAGGGCAGGCTCACTTAAGGCTTTTTCATTTGCCCTCCCTTGATCTGAAAAGCTTTGGTGATTACACAGATTGAGGCAGAATTCTGTCACCAGAAACAATTGTGTTCTTCATTCTGTGGCTTCTCTTCCTTGGACATGTGGCTGCCTTCATAAATCCTGAAGGTGATATAGCAACCGGAGACTGTGATCAGGCTGGGTGATCCCATGTCATATGCTTTATTGCATCCAAACTCAAGGAAGAGGGGGGAAAAAGAGCATTCACAATCTGTCACCTGGAACTGTTTCCTTTCCCTTGCCCAGAGCCAACACACAGCCTCTCCTGTCTTCCAGGAACCCATCTTCCATGTTGACACTTGCAGCCAAGTCACAGGCAGGATGCCATTTTTCCGATGGCGACAATATGGGATATGGAATAACATTCATCCTGCCCTGCCATGTCAGTCATCCAGGAGGCCTCTGAATATTCAGTGTCCAGGTCTCAGCAGAATCCTGGGGTGCATTTGTGATTTGAGATTAAGGTAGTAGATTTTCAAAGACATTAACGTTGCCAATGGAATACAGCAAAGAAAATTTCCTAAGAAAGGGATGTAATGGAATGCAAGGGGAAAGTACGGGGGTAAAAAGATTTCTTCAATAACCATTTTTCTTGTCTTCTTAAGGGAAGATGGAATGCCAGCTGCAAGAAAATTTATTCCAATTACACAAGTATTTTGAATATCTTTATGTTTCTGTCTTTGAGTAAAACTCTTGAATGGTAGTATAATTCTCTGTCCAGAGATGGTTTAATTCAAAGCACCTAGCTTGGTTCTAGGCTCCTAGGCTCTCAATAAATGAACAAAGGGTTAATGTAGGAGAAGTATATCATTTGGTACTTAAAATAGCTCTCAGACAAACTGGAATTCAAAGAGGTTAAGTAACAAGCTCAAAGTCACATAACTAAGATGCTCTGGGATCCAGATTTAAATCCAAATTGGTTTAACTTTAAAGGGGATGTTTTTCCCCCTGGCCACAAAAAGAGAAAATAAGGTACAGGATCATGGCTAAGAGCTGGGGCGCAAGGGCCAGACTCCCTAAGTTTGGATCCTGACTTCAGCCCTTAGTACGTCTGTGATCTTGCTCAGGGGGGCAACTTAACCGGTTTTGGGGTATCTTGGTTCTTGCTTATGCTAAATGGGAAAAATAAAACAGTGTTACTTCAATCATTAAATGAGTTATCCTGTCTAAAGAACTTACAACATTGCTTGGTGTATACTGAACTCTCCATGAATCGTTTATTCAGTTAATCATTTGAGCAATATTTTATGCTTGTATCTGTGAGCAAAACTTCTGAATGGAGGTATAATTCTATATCCATGCATATTTTATTTTAAAGCACCAGATTTGCCTCTAATCTCAGATGTACTGAACAAAGAAGTAAATGGTTAATTCAAGAAAATTATTAGAATCAGGAGATACGTCCTGTCCATTAATAAGATCTGCAGAGTCAGGTGTTTGTTCCCTTACAGTGGATCCCTTGAAGAAGTGATGCAGAAGGAGGGAGTAGAGTTCAGCCATTGGAACTCACCACATCCCAGCGGCTCAAGAAGCCAAGTCAGGAGGATCACAAGTCTAAATCCAGCCTCAGCAACTTAGTGAGGCCCTAAGCCACTTAGCAAGGCCCTTTCTCAAAATAAAATATAAAATGGGCTATGAATGTGGCTCAGAGGTTAATTGCCCCTGGGTTCAATCCCCCTGTACAAAAAAACAAAAACCTTACCACAGTCTAGCTTTGCACTAGAAGAGTTTGCCACCATCATTCTCAACAGCTGAACCAATCTTGTCTTATCTTCATCACCAACCTCCCTTTTGTCACACAATTGCTGCAGTCCCATTTATACTCACAAACATCTCTAGGTGAGAAAGGGACCCAGGCAAAAGTCAGAGTGAGAAAGGCCAGAGTTACTGCTGAGAGCATGTGCCTTCAGGTTCTGTCCCCTATTATGGTTTAGCATCCCTTCATATCACTGGGCCGATTTCCTCCTAAGTGAAATATAATAAAAAATAATAAAAATGTAGGTAGAGTGTCTAGCCCAGGGGACACTAAATAGCCACTGAATAAACAGATCTTGTCTGTCCCTTGTCCTAGTCCACCCATTTCCAGTTTGACCCAAGTTACAACTAAAGACAATGATGTTCCGAAGTTAGTAAAATAGAATTATTTAAATGCAGGAAAGAGAGGAATAACCAAACACATTGAGAGCTGGTTTCCAAATTTGGCATCATATTTGACTCTCAGATTACTGGAAGCCAGAGCAAAAAAAAAAAAAAAAAAAAAAACAGAAAACAAAGGGTTTTCCTGGAAAGGAATTCTAAACTGGTGACAGGTAGTGAGACATTTTTCGTGTGAAACTGTCTAAAGATTATATTGAGTGACATGATAGTCAAGTCTCCTGGCACCAGTTTTATTTTTTAAATGCACGTCAGGTTTTTATGTGGAGGTTTAATAAAGAACTTGGATAACAACTGAGAGGTGACCATCAAACTCCATTTCAGTTCAAGTGAGTCTAATGGGGATTAAACTGGCATGGTCTAAGAGTGATGCCTGACAGTAGTCAAACAGATACAAGGGCAGAATCAAGAAAGCAGAACTACTCTGAGCACTATAGAATAAAAAACTTATTACAGGGATTCAATTGGACATAATTGTGGGCGGTGCTGGGATAGAAAAGGGTAAAGTCCCCACCCAGCTGTCCTAAAGCACTGACACAGAGCGGACCTACTGGTGTTTTCAAAGGAACTCAGAAGTTGAGAAAATCCTGCAGTTAGAGAGGGTCCACTCACAGGGCTGGTGTAGAAGTCTGCAGAAGCTCTTGTCTCTTCATGGTTCCTGCCTTCGTGAGTTTGCAGCCAGAGTCCTGTAGTCAGCACAGTATTGCTATTGGTTGGTAGGGCTAGGAGACAGAAAGATGAGCCGGGCATGGAGACACACCAAAACCCACCTGTACGTCTGTCTCTCTACATCTTACCCTCTTGACTGCTGCTTCCATTCACCCCTTCCAATTACTCACAGAGTTCTCTCTTTTCCCCTCCCCCATATATTTTAATTGGTGCATCATAGTTGTACATTCTGATGGGATTTGTTGTTACATATTAGTCCATGCACACAATACACAGTATAGCAACATAATGTGGTTGATATCTCTCCCCAGCACTTCCCTCCTCCCTCCCCATCTCCTATTTCTTGGTAGGAGATCCTCTATTGATCTCCGTTTGATTTTCATGAGATCCATCCCCATCTTTCTTTTGTTTTTCCTCTATAGCTTCTGCATATGAAAAAAACATAGGACCACTAACACCAGGTACTGTTTGGCCAACTCTAATCTGGAAACAGTAAAAGTTTATTATACTAAATGTAGTATCAGTTGAGCTCAGACTATCTAGTGGTCCCCAAATAAAACATCACACACCACACAGTTTTTACAGCTGTTAACAAATTATTACATCCAGTTTTCAGGTAAAATTCCAGGATTGAGTCAGAGAAGATCTAAATAATCACTTGCTTTAAAACTTGACCTAACCCAAATCTCCAGGTTGCATTGAAACCTAATTACCTTCCATGGCCCAAGTGGATGTGGCTGAGTCCAAACTTCTGGGAGGGCAAGTGACTGACACAAGGTTACACTGGCCTCCATTGAGGCTTATAATGAAGCACATGATGGGAATCATGGTGGGAACAGCAATGCAATAATTGTGTCTTGCTTAAAATAACAATAATTTTACTATGGATTTATGCTCAACAAAGCACTGTGTGTGCTTTATTTTATTTAATTGTCATGATCCCAGATGGTTGAACAAAGTAATAAGCAGAGGGTTCATAGACTTACAATCTTAAAAAAGTCACACAACTGAAAAGTACAGTTCTGGGTATTAAACTCTAATCTGTCTAATACCATCTACCCACCCTTGTTTTCCTGGTCTTCTCCTACACTGTTTTATAAAGCCCCCAGCATTGCAAAATTCTTAGCATGAAGGAGAGGTACGAGGCAAGTTTTTAGTCTTATAGATGTTAGAGCTGTGTTGGCATCTTGGCTAACTATATTAGTTAAGATAGACCCTTGCCTGTGTGTACCTATAATGTAGGAGTTGTGTGTCCACTCAATTCCCAAGATTACCTCATGGTCCATGATTGCTGCTGTGGCTCCAACCACCATGGGAGCAAATGTGATAGCTCTCAGCTCATGCAGGTGATATCACCCTCTCCTGTTCTTCATGCCAGGGTTGTGCAATAGTAATGAGTTGGATCGTATTATCCTATATACATATATGACTACACTACTGGTGTGACTGTACCATATACAGACAGAAGAACTAGAAGTTGTGCTCCATTTGTGTCCAAATGCATTCTATTGTCATGTAATTAGAACAGATTTAAATAAACAAATAGATAAAAATAGTAAATGAACAACTTCACATGCTTGCTTGGAGCTACCAAGCCAATGGCAATGTGTTCTCTAGTTCTCAGGATTCATATCAGTATGCCTGGGAAGCTACGTACTTGAATTATTCCTCCTTGAAAGTCTAATAAACTCAGTCCAATAGTTATATTTTGGGCCAGGATATTATATAACTACCCATCTATCCATTGGAAGATATCTCTTGTTATATATTATTCTTAATGCTGGTGCATAGTTAATGTATTTGCATTTATTTATTTATTTGCCAAATAAAATTTTAAATATTTATCATGCACATGTTTTTAAATATATATATATATATATATATATATATATATATATATATATATATATATATATATACACACACACACACACACACACACACACACACACACACACAGTGGGATAGCTAAATTGAGCTAATTGACCTATACATTACTTAATCATTTTTGTATGTTAAGAATGCTTAAAATTCACTCTCAGCAATTTAAAAAAATATATAATACATTGCTATTTACAATAGTTATCATGTAACTGGTTACCATGAGCTTATTCCTCCTTTCTAACTGAAATTTTGTATCTTTTTAATGGGTTCAAGTTGCCAGTAACCTGGTCTGAAACAGAGTAAAAAGATTGGTAATCCTTGTTTTGTGTCCTCTAAAGAAATATTGTGTAAAAATTGTGACCAAAATCATAAAAAATTACCCTCAGCAAAGACCTCAGGAACTTCTAAAGACAGAGTATCATTTTCAAGAAGAAATTTGTTAAATGTGCTTTCTTTATTTTGTTCAGAGTAGGCAAACATGTAATAAGCCAGGCTTCTAAGGGAAAGGGTTGTCTGCTAAAAGCCACTGACCAAAGCCTGAACCAGGTGTTCTGAACCTATTTTTAGACATTTAGCGAATTTCCAAGAGTGACCACAAGGCGAGTTTGTTCCTTTCCCCTAAACTAATATGAACAAACCATCACACATCAGAAATAGTTCTGTCTAGTTTTCAGTATTTTCTCCTGTTTAACCTTTCTCTGGACTATATCAATTGGTATTTATTCAGCATTAGTTGAGTACAGTCTGTATATTATAGGTATTTATTTTTGTGTCATTTTAAGGATGCTCTCATGGCTCCATTTATTAGTGAGCATTAAAATGAATGTCATAGAGTATTTTTATTTTCTCTAGCTCCCCTACTTTATCCAAAGGGTTCTTCTTGCTAACTCCACAGCAGAGACACTTTTGAGGACCTTCATGGATTTGGATTGTACAAATCTGGGAGAGGAAACTGGAGAGTCCCACATCTTGTGTTCCCTATCTGAATTAGAACAATTCTATGGAGAGCTGCTGGTGGGTACATAGGATTCTAGCAGTAAAGGCCAGGATGAGTAATCAAGAACTTTCAAATACATTGGGCAAGGTTAAAATTCTCCCAGGGCATCCAACTGGGTTCAGGACAATTCAGTTCAGGTCCCAGGCACTTGGATTGATTCCTGTCTTCTGGAGATATAATATATATAATATTATATAATATATATGTATAGTATATTATGCAGGAATATGTATATATGTTTCATATATTATGCAAGAATGTGTGTATATGTAAATTGCACCTGGGTTCAATGCCCATACCAAATACACACACACACACACACACACACACACACACACACACACACAAATGCATGCTTATTTAAAAACCAAGATAACCTTGGGGACTAGATATCTCTTGAATTAATTTAGGAGGGATGAGTACCAAATAGTTACACCACTTGTCCGGCATCACTCTGACAAGCCTGGGAATTTGTATCCTAAGGTCTTTTAATGTCCTTGTCATCACATCCAGAGACTTTTTTTCAAAATCAGAAGATGAAAGGCAAGAAGTGGAACACAAGGTGACTTTCAAGTGCTTGCAATTCCAAGTGATGAAATGCGATTGTGAGTCTATACTGTGTGTGTGTGTGTGTGTGTGTGTGTGTGTGTGTGTGTTTAAGAACTTGATCACAAAACTGAAAAGACATTTCCTGTTTCTTCTGATGGGTGGACTCCTAAGATTGATCTGCTCCTCATTGTTGCAGTTCATTCCAGTTTCCTCTCCCTATCCTCACATGGGTTCACTCTAATTCAAGGGGAAATGTTAGAAGTCATTGTAATACTCCCATCAGCATTAAATTCTACATTGTAAACTTGATTTTAAATATCAGAGTTGCAAAGCTTCTCAAACCTTCATGTGGGTCAACTTTTCTCAGTGATAACACATTTAATATTTTCTGATAAACTACGTGTTTTGTTTCCAATGATTGGACTAAAGATAACTTGAAGCAAGGACCTATTTCTTTCACTTGGTTAATGTTGTTGTAAGAAATGATGACATAATTAAGTAAAACCTTACATTAGTGGGCATTAAAATGAATATCATAGAGTATTTTTATTTTCTCTAGCTCCTCTACTTTATCCAAAGGGTTCTTCTTGCTAAATCCACAACAGAGACACTCTTGAGGACCTTCATAGATTTGGATTGTACAAATCTGGGAGAGGAAATTGGAGAGTCCCACAAATGGTGATTTCTTCCTCAAAATCCCAAACCATCCATTGTTGTACCAGCTAATTTATTTTCATCTTATCTTTTTTTTAAGAGAGAGTGAAAGAGGAGAGAGAGAGAGAGAATTTTTTTTTAATATTTATTGTTTATTTTTTAGTTCTCGGCGGACACAACATCTTTGTTTGTATGTGGTGCTGAGGATCGAACCCGGGCTGCACGCATGCCAGGCGAGCGCGCTACCACTTGAGCCACATCCCCAGCCCTTCATCTTATCTTTTTAATAATTATCCTCATATTTTGAATATGCAATAATCATCTTTTGGCACAGGACAAAATAATGGAAGAAACAGTAGAAACTCAGTCCTATATTTATATATACAGGCATTTGGAGTTATTTTCATTGTGTGTACCTCTTGTTTTGAAACTACATCTCTGAGTTCTCACATTTATACCTATCTTCATGGTAAATTGTTTTAGCATGGTCAGATTAATTGCCAGTGGCAGTAATGCAAGTATCAATCACGTACAAACATGCAATGGCTAGGAAACAAATGAGATGCTACCCTTTTTCTTTTAGCCTGGTACAGTTTGCTCTTCCAGAAGATGCATTTAGTATAAAGTAATTTCCAGGGATGTCTGAAAGCTCATCAGTTAGGCACTAAGGGTTCTTTCAGCTCCCCTGATGTACTTCAGGCAGCACCATGGACAGAGTCCACACTACAGATGCTGTGGATAGTGCTGAGTGCTGCTACCCAATAAGGTCCCATCACTTTCATATTACTTCCTTTAACCCCTTTCTTCCCCCATATGTTCTTTTTAGTGAATTCTCCTTTTTAAATTTTTTCCTAGCTCTCAAATGTTAAGATTTCCTATATATTTTTTTTCAAATTAAATTCTGATTGTCTGGTCCTAGGAATTTTTCATAAAAATTCTGAGTTTCCCATACCTCTTAACATGATTTCCCCTTAATCTTATTCTTCCTGTGTCCATATAGGATATGTTTTTGTTCTTGTATGTTGTTCTTTTGTTTATGTCAGCTACTGTGTTCACCAGTCAACCTCTCAGAAAGGCTGAGGTTTGTTTTGGTTATATTTAACACAAGTGCTGTGTTTAAGTATGTAATAAGTTGAATGTACATGTCCTGAAAACCATAATACCATGTATCATATTTTTTCAGAGGTAACTTGTCAGTCAGGGTGCTAGCAAGAGAGAAATGGTTCAGATGAAGAGTTTATTAAGGGAATGTTTTCAAATGTTTGGGAGGTTCAAGAAAGTCCAATGAAGTGTAGTGAAGCTCCTTGGACTACCAATACATTGGATTCCTTATCCTACTACACCTAAAGAAATAAGGCAAAAGTGTGGTTAATAGGATATATAGAAGGTCTCTAACATAAGCTATGACATTTGGTAAAGGGCTGAAGGCAAAGGGAGGGATACAGAAAATAAGGCCTGAGTTGACTCTTCTATCCCACTCTCCCATGTTTTAAACAGTGCTTCCTGATGGCTGAATCCAATCAGACGCCATGAAGCAATGAATCTCACTGATGTGGTTCATAGAAGTCAGTTTCTAGGTAGAGCATACAGTGAAGAGCATACAGATCTGAGGAGACATTAGAAATAAGTAGACATAGAATATGCATTATTGGTATCTACATAATAATGTGAAAAATTACAAAGATATTGTAAATTTGGATCATATTATATAAAGCAGTTTATCTGTATTTGCCAGTTGGTACTGATAATGAGTGGCTGGCCCTGCAGTGCTCTCCAGCTCAGGGACATTATCTTCTCTTGAATGTCTAAGCCAATTATTCTTAAGAGATTCCCCACTCAATACCACTCACCACTCAATAAATTAAACAAACATAAGTAGGTAATTCACCATTGTCTAATACTTTACCATAAATGAAATACCTCCAGATCAATATATTCACCTCCAGATCAATATATTCAGCCATTTGTGAACAATGGACTTCACATTCTACCAACGTCTTCTCCTCAGTTCTTTTAGTGGTTTAACTTGTAAAATTCCCCTTGTTGAGGTTGAGCATAAGCTTTAAAATCTGCAAACAGCCACAGTGCTGTGGTTTTTGACAAATCACCTTAGCTCAAAGACGCAAGCTCATGCTCCTTATTTATACATCTATTCTTGCCAAGGAAACTTGCCAGCTCCTCCTGGTGCATGTCTCCTGGGAAAAATGAGAAGAGAAATAATAAGGACACCTTGAAGAAACAATGTAATTATATATAAAGTACTGTGGGCAACAGTGAAATTTGAGACAATTTTGCCATCTCATGTGGAACTGAGAACAAGAGTCCTCTTTTTCTCTGCCAGTGAAATAAATATGGAGACACATTTTACAATAGATATCTTTTTAAAGATTTATTTATCTCACCATTTAAATTTCAGTATTTGTGTACTGATACATGGTAAAATGATTGACAGGCTTTCCCTCATGAGGACTGAACCCATGATTTGGCTATGCCACTGCCACACGCTAACCAGCCAGGTGTTAGTGATGTTGATGTCATGGGCTAAGAGCTGCAATTGCTGTTGGGTCCATACAATGAAATAATCCTTCTTAACACCCACAAATAACCAATGCATCAGACATCACCCACTGTACCCAACATTTAGGAGGTGTGTTAGCATAATACCAGACCAGTTACAAGATGGGCTTTATAGTCAACACCTCTCTATGTAGTTCTTCTTAAATTGTCCCTCATTATAAAGCAATATCCATCTCTGATAAATAGGAATTGTAAGATACAACTGTTATTTGTATCAATCATCCCTGCCCCTTTTTCTAGGAAAGAGATCCTTTGTTTTCCTTTGTATAATAGAAACTTCTTCATTCTCAGTTCATGTGATTTAAGTTAGGCTAAAGTCAGGTATCAGATCCATGAAGAGATACACGTGCAGGCCTGGCCAGGTAACTGATTCTAATTCTTGGATCCTGTCATTGAGGAAGAATTGTTCGGATACTATGAGCCAAATTAATGAGCTTCGAATCCAAAATTTCCTAAAAATTATTGGGGAAAAGAAGTTCTTTTTCCTCTGATGTTAACCCAGCAAAGAAGGCAAAAGACAAAGACCCTAAAAGTGATGATAAAGAAATTCTAGATTGAGCTAGACCTGGATCTGTATCTACCTCTGGACTCTTGAAGAATGTGAAACAATTCCCTTCATTATTTGAGTCAGAGTTGCAGTTCATTTGCTTATGACCAATATTTTAAAAAACTACAAATTTAATACAAGTGGGAAACTACAATTTGGAATGTGTCTAAAAGTCCAAGGTCATATAACTACATTTCATTACCTGGGCTTCATATATTGTTATCATGGTTGCCTCTGAGCAAGTTAAGCCTTACATCTATTGTCATCACTCAGAACATCTCTGTTTAAGTCAGATTCACACCTCAGCAATGCTTACTTGGCTACTCTGAAGAAAATGTCCAAAACGACACCCACTCTAATTCTCCAAGCCTCTAAGCAAAATATGATTCATTCTTCCACACAGAAATGAGATTACTAAAGTGTTCTATCTCAACAGTTTTTTATAAAGTACTTTTAAATGCATTATAGATATTCATTTCTTAAAATTAACCCTTTAAAACAGTTTCTAAGTTAATCATTTAACTTGTACCAACTCATAAAAATACACTCTTTAATAAAAATTTCTGTAGGTGTGCAGACCTTTCTTGGTATTATAGTTTAGATTACTAATCAGAAATATTCTCTTCCCTCACCCTCTCACTATGGATAGTGTTCAGCTGAGACACATGAGTTGCTTGGTCCAATGTACATTAGTAGACATGATGCAGCACAAAACCATAAGTATTTTTGCATGACTTGGCTTGGCTTTTGAGGACTAATGGAAAGCCAGAAGAAAAGCATGCTTTTGGTAATTACTGGCACTGAAGCCCAGACTTCAGAATAAATATGTGAATGTGGAATAAACATAATCCAAATGCAGGCTGGAACCAAGCTGAGCCAACCTGAAGCCATGTGAGATCATTGCTCAACAAACCTAGCCCTGTACACTTATTGTAAGACATTAAGTGTATGGTGACTTGTTACACAGCTTTAGAGTGGCAATAGTTGACTACTGCACTTTATATAACCACATTTCTGGGCTTTGTGTACATTACAGCGTGTCTTAAGAGATATGGGATGCATGAGAGAGATAAGGACTTGGTGTATAATATTCTCCCTTAAACATGGCTTTAGACACAATTAGTCTACATAATAATGCCCACCACAAACTTTACACTGAGACCAAGAGAGTGAAGTGGCTTACCTCAGTCATGACAAAAATGACATAGAGCCAAAGTCAAAGGAACCTCCACTTCAGAGCCTTCCCTCAGCCACTTTTGGGCATTAGTAAATCAATTCATACTGTTCCTGAATCTTTCACTCCTCTCAAGTCAGCAATCCTGGTTTTCTATCCTCCTGGAATTCCTCTAAGAACTACCTTACAGCAAAGCACAGGACCTAAAAACTGACCATACTAGATATTTGCAAAGGTTTTTATTATCTGAAAAGGAAAGTAATGTCAATTTGTCTATTCAATGTTATCAAACATGGGTAAAAAGAGCCTTTCCCTAAAAATCTGTATTCTGGAAGACTGGGTTTAATTTTGTTTACATCTATGCTAATAGTTTAGAGAATGCATTTTTATTTCCATTTTATTTGAATGTGTTCTGCTAAAGATGCTATTTAAAATTTCTGTAACAAAATGGATTGAGACCTCATAAACTGTTTAATCTAGAAGTAAAACACTCAGGTGACTTTAGGGATCAGGTGAGAAATGCAAAACACACAAATCAGGAAGCTAGGTGAGAATTCCGCAAACTGGGAAACCCAGAACTTATTATATGGGATGGAAACACTTACTCTGGCTAATTTCAAACATGTTGCCAAACTTTGGTCATTCCAAAAGAAGCCACATCCCTGGGAAGTGATTCTTCATTAAAGGACTATGACTATTTTTAATTACATCTTGATCCAAAACAAACATACCTGCAAGTCAGATGCAACTAGTATGTAACCTCTAGCATAAACTAATGCATAATGGACTGTGTTGTTAGAAACTAAGTGTAGCTCCAACTAGGTTCTATATGAATAGAATCTTTAAAATAAATCTACAAAGCCACTAGAGATAGTGTCGAACAGTTGATTCTAGAAAAATCTAAAAGAAAGTACTTTTTGTTTCACTCTCTCCAGTATCATAAGAAGATTAAGTGGATATTGCATGATGAAGTTTCCTAAAAATAAACTTTGCCATGTTTTTTTTTCAAATTTTGAAAGGACATTATATTTTCAAAGGAATAAAAATGGCATATCTTAGAACTAAGCCATAACTTTCAAACTATTCTTCCAGCATGTTAAATAATATTCTACATTGATTCCTCTTCTTGGAATATATCATTCAAATTGATTCTAAACAATGTAGAATTATCTATTTCAGGTCAAAGTAAAAACAGTCCTAGAATTTTGTTTTGTTACAGCTGGCAGAGTTGACCCTAGAGAACTAATATATATAACTTTTAATGTGTGAACTTCTATTTTAAACATAAAATTTTTATCTTTTTTAAATCCCAACTTATGTTTGCTAATAAGCCATGTACTTTTTCCATTTTTAATTAATTCTACATTATAGGTATTTTGAGAAGCACAAAAATCTCCCTATTAAAGATAATTTCCATAATCTTTCAAAGCATGAATTGAGGAAGAGTTACTGTAATTTTTTGAAGATTATGAAAAAGAAATGGGAACTAATAACACAAAGTAAAGAATTCATGAATAGGTAATCACCTTCTACAGACAATAGCAATGTTCCAATAAGTCTTAAGAAATAACTAATTAATTTTCTAAGTGAGCAAACATTATTTTGTAGTCCTGTAGACCTGGAGAGGAATCTAAAGATAGTGAATAGCAATGTGTTTCTAATTTTCAAAAGAAGATTAAAAGGGCCTTTGGTCCTCATTATTTAGCTACTTCAAATCCTATCAAAATAATAGAACCTAAATTAACACAAGAAATAAATTTTCACTGTCCTGAGAAATAAAGAGGCAAAAAGTAGCTCTTGTTTAGGAAGAGTTGGCTAGTCTGAATAAATTTAGTGACTTGTTGATGAAGTTACAAAGTTAATATAAACCCAAACCATTCTAAATTCAATGACTTAATAAAACACTTGATGAAATTGCATGAACTTACTATATGGGATGGAACCACTTACTCTGGCTAATTTCAAACATGTTGCCAAACTTTATTTATTTAAGATGGTTTTAGATAACAAAAGTCAGCTGAGAATTTTCAAGTGAAGGACAAACAGAGATAGGTCATTTAAGGAAAATGTATAGTTGGCAAAAGTTAGAGGAATGACAGAGAGAACCAACTGAACCCCAATGAGTTAGAAGGAGTGGGTATGTAACAAAACTAACAAAATGTCCCAAGCAATTCAATGTTAATTTACAGCAAATGCAAGATTGTAGATAAATATCACAGGAAAATGAGATGAGATCTTTAAAAATAAGAATTGCTTGGAGAGGGAAAAAAATTAACACTGAGATAAAAATTTTGCAGAAATCTATAGAGTTGTTTTAGTCAGCCTTTTTTTCCCACTGTGACCAAAAGACCTGACATAAACAATTAGAGGAGGAAAAGTTATTTGGGGCTCATGTTTCAGAGGTCTCAGTCCATAGATGTCTGACTCCATAGTTCTGAGCACAAGGTGAGGCAACGTATTGTGGCAGAAGGGTGTGGAAAAGAAAAGCAGTTTAGGATATGGCAATCAGAAAGCACCACCCACCAGGGACTGAATATATACCCTACATGCAGGTCCCCAGTAAGCTATCTCCTCCAGCCACACCCTTCCTGCCATTAGTTAGCACCCAGTTAATCCCTGTGAGTGGATTAATCCACTGATTAGGTCATAACTCTCATAACCTAATCATTTCCCCTCTGAATTTCTTTGCATTATCTTACATATGAGCTCTTGGGAGTCACTACACATCTAAACCATTACAAGAGGTGTCAGTATTTCAGAAATCTTGAGTATGGGCTGGGGTTGAGAGAACAGGGAGGACAGGGTCTGTAAGAAGAATCTGCTTGAAAAACTTGGTAGTAAATATGATAGAGAATTGTTACTGCCCAATGAAAGTATCACTACCGCATTCAATGTACTCAGAGTGAATGTAGCAGAGATGGAGAAGCACAATCCGATTTTTAACAAGGTCATGTTTAAACAGAAAAAATGAGATTTTTATTATAATGATCCAAAGAATATTTAAAGGTCCAATAGCCTCCCCTAGGACTGCTTTCAGCTCATTCTGTTCCCCCACCCCCTGGTAGGTTATCTTTGATCTGCTGCTCTGTGGGTCCAAAGTCTTCCTTCTAGAAGTACATCTGAATGGGAGAATCCTATTAGTGCTTTAAATGGGTTGAATTTTTTAATCACTCAGAGAACTATTGATTCACAGTTATGAAGTCATGAGATGAATATTCTGGTATTTACAAGGCATCAGCAAAGAGACAGTGGGGTTCTGTGGCACATCTTAACCATAACCAAATACTTCATGTTATTGCTATAAATACAACAGTAGATATATTAAAAGTACCTCGAGATGTTGGTGACTTTCATACCTGGTACCAAATGTCAATCTCTTTGTGCCAGTTATTTTCTTAAAATCAGTAAAGTTTGGGGGAAGTTTATAAAAAGAAGTAAATCTGTTGGCCACCATAATATTATCAAAAAGTATGATTGTCCTCAACATTTCTCAAGCTATTAATATGCTTTCTACATTATACACTGTGCTTTAGCATTTCTTTAAAGTTTATATTTTGGAATCTGGAAGGTTTTAATTCAATAGTTTTTGTTTTGTTTTGTTTTGTTTGTGTTTTTACTACTGGGGATTGGACCTCAGGGGTACTTAACCACTGAGCAACATCCCCATCCCTTTTTTTTTTTGTATTTCATCAATTTAATGGAATAACTATATTATGATATAACTTGCATACCATACAATTCACCTATTAAACTATACAATTAAATGGTTTTTTAGCTCATTGACAGAATTATTTTTTTTATTGGTTGTTCACAACATTACAAAGCTCTTGACATATCATATTTCATAAATTAGATTGAAGTGGGTTATGAACCCCCAATTTTACCCCAAATGCAGATTGCAGAATCACGTCGGTTACACATCCACAATTTTACATAATGCCCTATTAGTAATTGTTGTATTCTGCTACCTTTCCTATCCCCTACTATCCCCCTCCCCTCCCCTCCCATCTTCTCTCTCTACCCCATCTACTGTAATTCATTTCTCTCCCTATTTATTTTCCCATTCCCCTCACAACCTCTTATATGTAATTTTGTATAGCAATGAGGGTCTCCCTTCATTTCCATGCAATTTCCCTTTTCTCTCCCTTTCCCTCCCATCTCATGTCTCTGTTTAATGTTAATCTTTTCTTCCTGCTCTTCCTCCCTGCTCTGTTCATAGTTGCTCTCATTATATCAAAGAAGACATTTGGTATTTTTTTTAGGGATTGGCTAGCTTCACTAAACATAATCTTCTCTAGTGCCATCCATTTCCCTGCAAATTCTATGATTTTGTCATTTTTTATTGCTGCATAGTACTCCATTGTGTATAGATGCCACATTTTTTTTATCCATTCATCTATTGAAGGGCATCTGAGTTGGTTCCACAGTCTAGCTATTGTGAATTGTGCTGCTATGAACATCCATGTGGCAGTATCCCTGTAGCATGCTCTTTTAAGGTCTTCAGGGAATAGTCCGAGAAGGACAATAGCAGGGTCAAATGGTGGTTCCATTCCCAGCTTTCCCAGGAATCTCCAAACTGCTTTCCAAATTGGCCGCACCAATTTGCAGTCCCACCAGCAATGTACAAGTGTACCCTTTTCTCCACATCCTCGCCAGCACTTGTTGTTGTTTGACTTCATAATGGCTGCCAATCTTACTGGAGTGAGATGGTATCTTAGGGTGGTTTTGATTTGCATTTCTCTGACGGCTAGACATGGTGAGCATTTTTTCATGTACTTGTTGATTGATTGTATATCCTCCTCTGAGAAGTGTCTGTTCAGGTCCTTGGCCCATTTGTTGATTGGGTTATTTGTTATCTTATTGTCTAATTTTTTGAGTTCTTTGTATACTCTGGATATTAGGGCTCTATCTGAAGTGTGAGGAGTAAAAATTTGTTCCCAGGATGTAGGCTCCCTATTTACCTCTCTTATTGTTTCTCTTGCTGAGAAAAAACTTTTTAGTTTAAGTAAGTCCCATTTGTTGATTCTTGTTATTAACTCTTGTGGTATGGGTGTCCTATTAAGGAATTTGGAGCCCGACCCCACAATATGTAGATCGGAGCCAACTTTTTCTTCTATCAGATGCAGTGTCTCTGATTTGATATCAAGCTCCTTGATCCATTTTGAGTTAACTTTTGTGCATGGCGAGAGAAAGGGATTCAGTTTCATTTTGTTGCATATGGATTTCGAGTTTTCCCGACACCATTTGTTGAAGATGCTATCCTTCCTCCATTGCATGCTTTTAGCCCCTTTATCAAATATAAGATAGTTGTAACTTTGTGGATTAGTCTCTGTGTCCTCTATTCTATACCATTAGTCCACCCGCCTGTTTTGGTACCAGTACCATGCTGTTTTTGTCACTATTGCTCTGTAATATAGTTTGAAATCTGGTATCGCTATACTGCCTGATTCACACTTCCTGTTTAGAATTGCTTTTGCTATTCTGGGTCTTTTATTTTTCCATATGAATTTCATGATTGCTTTATCTATTTCTACAAGAAATGCCGTTGGGATTTTGATTGGCATTGCATTAAACCTATAGAGAACTTTTGGTAATATCGCCATTTTGATGATGTTAGTTCTGCCTATCCATGAACAGGGTATATTTTTCCATCTTCTAAGATCTTCTTCTACTTCTCTCTTTAGGGTTTTGTAGTTTTCATTGTATAAATCTTTCACCTCTTTTGTTAGTTTGATTCCCAAGTGTTTTTTTTTTTTTGAGGATATTTTGAATGGAGTGTTTTTCCTCATTTCCGTTTCAGAAGTTTTGTCGCTGATATACAGAAATGCCTTTGATTTATGCGTGTTGATTTTATATCCTGCCACTTTGCTGAATTCATTTATTAGTTCTAGTAGGACCGGATGGGTATACAGCAGAGTTTTACAAAACCTTTAAAGAGGAATTAATACCAATACTTTTCAAGCTATTTCAGGAAATAGAAAAAGAGGGAGCTCTTCCAAATTCATTCTATGAGGCCAACATCACCCTGATTCCGAAACCAGACAAAGACACCTCAAAGAAAGAAAACTACAGACCAATATCTCTAATGAACCTAGATGCAAAAATCCTCAATAAAATTCTGGCGAATCGAATACAAAAACACATCAAAAAAATTGTGCACCATGATCAAGTAGGATTCATCCCTGGGATGCAAGGATGGTTCAATATACGGAAATCAATAAATGTTATTCACCACATCAATAGACTTAAAGATAAGAACCATATGATCATCTTGATAGACGCAGAGAAAGCATTCGACAAAGTACAGCATCCCTTTATGTTCAAAAACATTAGAAAAACTAGGGATAACAAGAACTTACCTTGACATTGTAAAAGCTATCTATGCTAAGCCTCAGGCTAGCATCATTCTGAATGGACAAAAGTTAAAGGCATTCCCTCTAAAATCTGGAACAAGACAGGGATGCCCTCTATCACCACTTCTATTCAATATAGTTCTCGAAACACTGGCCAGAGCAATTAGACAGACGAAAGAAATTAAAGGCATAAAAATAGGAAAAGAAGAACTTAAATTATCACTATTTGCAGATGACATGATTCTATACCTAGAACATCCCCATCCCTTTTTACTTTTTATTTTGAAACAGGATTTTGCTGTGTTGCTTAGGGTCTCACTTACTAAGGCTTGCCTCTAACTTGAAATCCTCCTGCCTCGGCCTCCAGAGTTGCTAGGATTACAGGCATGTGCCACAATACCCCGCCCAACAGTATGTTTTTACAGATGAAGAAATACAGACTTTGAGAGGTGCAATAGTTTAACTCAAGTGGCATATACAGCCAATGATAGCAAAGCCTGAAATAGAGTTCCTGGCAACCAGCTGCTGGGTCAGTTCTCAAACACACCACTGCTATTATCCTTCCCATTTACCTTCTTTCTCCAAAATCACTATCAGTATTAGAAAAAAGAGCTTGAGAAATAGTTATCTGAAAGAGCACCATGTGTGCACATCTGGATCTGTACTTGCATTTTGTTTTAGTCAGCTCTCGCATAGCTGTGACCAAAAGACCTGACAAGAACAATTAGAGGAGGAAATATTTGGCTTTTTGCTTCAGATGTCTCAGTCCATAGATGGCTGACTCCGTAGTTCTGGGCCCAAGGGGAGGCAGAACATCATGGCTGTAGAGTATGGCAGAGGAAAGCAGCTCAGGACATTAGGAGGCAAGGAGAGCTCTTTTTACCACAGACAAAATATAAACCTCAAAGGCATGCCCCCAGTGACCCACCTCCTTCAGCCACATTCTACCTGCCAATAGTTAATACCCATATAATCCATATTAATCAATTAAGCCATTGCTTAGGTTATACCTCTCATAACCAAATCATTTCACCTCTGAATGTTCTTACATTGTCTCACACCTGAACTTTTAAGAGTCACTTTCTATTCAAATAATAACACATCCCAAATATCAATATAATGTATCAATACATTTCCTGTATTGGCTTGCCTTTTTGTACAATAAAAATTTAGCATTTTCATCACAGAAAATTCTCTTTTGATTTATTTTGCTGTTCTGAAAATATTATTATGAATGGCATTCTACATAAACCATTGAACATAACTTATTTTAATTAGTCATTCAGTTTTTATTTTGTTTGTACCAATTTTATATAGTTTTAATTACTCAAAATGTAGATGTATGTCTTAGTTAATTTTCTGTTGCTATAACAAAATACCTGAGGCCAGATAATTTATAAAGAATAGAGGTAATTTAGCCTTGGGGAAGTCCAAGAGAATGATACTGGCATCTGGAGACTTCTTGCTGCATCAAACATAGTGGAGAAAGAACATCCCATGATGAGACAGACCAAGCTCTGTTTTATAGCAAAAACACTCCCTGGGTAACTCATTAACCTCTTAATCCATGAATGAATTATTGCATTCATGAGGGGATGAACTCTCAAGATCCAATCATTACTTATAGGCCCTGCCTCTTGACACCTCCATACCAGCCATCAAATTTCTACGAACTTCATAGAAGACAAACCATACTCAAACCATAGGAATATAAAAATTCAATACTTACTAGCATTTCATGTTTGGAATTTATTTAGGAAATGAAGTATTGCTCTGTGGTTTCAGAAAAATTAATAAATATCTGTAAATAGACAGTAATTTCATGTTCATTTTCAGAGAGATTTAGCTACATTAGCAGTGCTATTTTGTGACACCCATAATCTTCTAAATTGACTTATTTGATTCTCTTCAGATCTATTTTTCTAAAGACTTGGATTTTATCTCCGTTGCTGCTTTTCAAATGCTCTCTATGAATGTGGGTCTAACTAATGTAATTTTTGCATTTGATACCATTTTTTCTCAAATGACAATACAGCGCAGGAAGAACCATGTGGTATTGCTTTCTACCAATTGGGTACTTTGATTTGAAAAAAGTATATATATATATATATATATATGTATATATATATATATATATATATATATATATATAGAGAGAGAGAGAGAGAGAGAGAGAGAGGAGAGAGAAAAAATGTTGAAGGTGTTTAAGAAAACCTTGTGTTGTAGTCAAACAGATGATTGAAGGGATAAGCTATACAGCAAAACAGGGATCAAGAAAAAGAAAAAAAAAAGAACTTTGGCAGAAATAAGTTCTTGTGCAACAAGACATCCCAGACATCCAGAGCTGATCTGCTCCCTTTAATTAACACTTTCCCAGAAACCTTATTTTATTCTTTTTTCCTTTTTTTTTTTTTTTGGCAATGTTTGCAAGGGCTCTGGGGTAACCAACTATGACTACAACCAGATCTCTGATGACAGTATGACCCATGGCATTGAGAATGTATTCATTTCTACCAAGAGTGCTTTCCTCTGCAATGGATGGTGACTTTGTGTTAAAGTGCAAAGGAAGCTTGTGTGTGTGTGTGTGATGTAATTCCCAACATCTCCCTCCACTGCTACATTGCCTCTCTTCTGCATACACTCAAGCAAGCACCTAAGAAAGAGTCTCTGTCATAAGGCAGGATTTTGAACTTTGCTAAATGATAAACAAGATGAGTGTAAATACTCTGTAACTCAACAATATTTGAGTTGCTTAAAAACAATTGTCCTCATTTCATTACAGGCAGAGCATGTCTACTTCCACCCACTCAGGTAAGAAAGAGAAATCAGTAGTTAGTAATTAACAAACAGGAGTCTGAGTGCCTACTTCTTAACTGGATAATTTAGTTGACCTCCTGCCACTTGGTTCGAATTTGCCTCCAGCTGAAGAAGCCCAGCGAGGAAGTCTTGACCCAGCGCCTGGAATCCGTGGCTACACCTTCTCAAATTCACACCCTCTCTGTCCTTGGGTAGAGGAAAGTCTCCCAAGTCTGAGAATGTGCCTCCAGGTGAGTCCGTCTGGCTGCGTCTCTACTGAAAGCAATCTTGGAGGTGCAGCCCGGACTCCTGCAGGGGAATCTTCTAATCGCTATCGCGGACGGGGGAGAGCCGGGTCTCCTGCTGGCTTCCCAGCTGCTTAGTTCCTGACCTGTCAGGAGCCTACAGAAGAACAAAAACAGACCAGAGACGGTTCCTACACTCTTGCCCCCTTGGGTCATCCCTAGAAGGGGCGCCTGGAAGCGGAGCAAACCTCTCTTGGGATTTGCCCAAAGTGGCGGGAGGAGGTTAATATTTGCTTTGTTATTGGGGAAAGGGAAAGCAAGCACGCCTGGACTGTGTGAGTGTGTGCGCGTGCGTGCGTGCGTGTGTGTGTGTGTGTGTAAGAGAGTTGTTTTGTAGAGGAAAATAAGCAAGGAACAGGAATAGGGAGAGGCCGGTGCCCCGCTCCCCTCGGGGCCTCCGTGAGCGGTACACCCCGAATTCCCTTCCTTGATCCTTACAGATTTCCACAAACAATGACATCACTCCGGCGCCGCCGGCCTGATTACAGCTGGGGGGATTTTCCTGGGTGCGTGGCCGCCCAGGCAGAGATGGGGGAGCTCTCCGGGTGCTGAAAGGGGTAGGGGCACGGACTCGAGGCGCTGCGCCCCCAGCCGGCGGAGGCGGACCGGCCGGGCCGGGGGCGGGAGGGGGCGGGCTCGGGGCGGCCCAGGGCGGGGCCCGCTGCTACTCCGGCCTTCATTGGCCGCTGTCGGGCGCACGTCACCCAGGCTGGTGCTCCACTCCAGCCCCAGTGGAATTGAAGCCGAGGAGGAGCTGAAAATGCAGATTTAGCATCAAGCACAGACATACACTCGCTCTTTCTCTCCGATACACACAGCTCCCCACATTCGCACCCCTGCCAGCAAGCCGGGCCGCCTGACTACACAGCCTCCCCGCCAGCCAGATGCTGGAGGAGAACACACACTGATTTGCTGCTTTCCAAGCCCCAATTCAGTCTTTCTTCATACAAAGATTTTTTTAAACAACAACAACAACAACAACAAAAAACTACATATCTATTTTTTATTTGCACCTTCCCCTTCGGGTCCCCTGCTCCACCAGCCTGCGCTCCTTCTAACCCCACTTTTCACTCCCAAAGAAGGATGAAGGGTGGTTGTGGCTCCCAGTGGACGGCAGCCGCTGGGCTCCTCTTCTGTGTCATGGTTTTTGCATCTGCCGAGAAACCAGTCTTCACGAATCATTTTCTTGTGGAGTTGCATAAAGGGGGAGAGGAAGAAGCTCGCCAAGTTGCAGCAGAACACGGCTTTGGAGTCCGAAAGGTAAGAGTCCCCATGCATTTCGCATGTTGTTTCAAAACGAGAGGAGCCCTGCGCAATCTCCTTGCAGATTTGCAAGTTTGCTCTCTTTTTCATGCGATGCAGATATTCTGCCATCGGCTCTTTAACACGACATTGCCTCCGGTGATTTTTTTTACGGGTTATGTAATTAAAATGTCCTTCATCTGTAGTAGTAAGGTCATCAAAATAATTTATTGCTCTTTGACTTGGTAGTGAAAATAGGATAACACATCGCAAAGGATGCCATGCGCCCGGGCTGCTGTCCGAGGTACCAAGTTCTCGAGATTGCATGGGGACGAAGAGATGAAGCCCTGAACAGCTGGGCTTGATGTTGGCTGCTTTGCCAGGGACGTCTCCCCCACCCCCATCTCCCGAAGAAAGAATAGTTTCCCACCGACAGGGATCAAAGATTGCACATTGCAATTTACCTCGCCGCTCCCTGACCCTGCTCCTGGAGGACTTTCCTCCCAGTGCCTCCGGTCCCTGCCCTTCTGAGAACAAGAGCTTCCTGACTCTAGGAGACTTGAACCCATGAACTGGTCTCTTTCCAAAATCCGGGCAGAACTTACACGCTGTCGCCCCCTACCCCCTCCACCCCCCACGACCACCCACCCCCGGAGCGCACTCCTGTTTGGCTTCCTAGTTCCCAATTCCTGGTGTAGGAGTGGAGCAGAAGTAGATTTTGAGGGGGATTCCCTTCTGAGTAGTCGAGGTGCCCTCTCCTAATATGTGGGCGGCCAGCCTGGCTTTCCCAGGAAAGCGCGGGGATCCCCATTCCCAGAAGTTGTCAGAGTTCAGTTGTTTAGGAAGCTGGATGAGGCTCCCAGCCTCGGACGCCTCCGCACTCCTTAGGGGACTCCGGGTGCCCATTTTGAAAGGAAAGAGGAGAGCTCTGGGCAGGGCCCAGAGCTGACTGGCTTGCTCTTCCCGCTAAATAATCTGTGTCCGTGATCTCGAGTGTCCATAGAGGAAGTGCGGCCAGTTGGGGTGGAGTGAGGATGAGGGAATAAGCTGGGGCAAGGGGAACCCGAAGGACAGAGAGGTGCAGTTTGGCTACCAGAGGACTGGATGTAGGTCAGTAAGATTGCAGGCACTATCTCTTCGCTCCAGATCCCAGGAGATGAGATGTCTGAGATAAGGCAGGGGATGCTCTTAGTCGTTGCTTTTGCCTTGAAGGGCCGCGCGGACTGGGGCTCCTAAGCGTCTCTTCTGTCCGGACTCTTACGCCTCCTGCCTTTCTCCCAACCACAGCCAGGGCTCCTTCAGGTGCTGCGGGCTCTCCCGCCTCGGTAGGGCGTAGGCACCCGCTGCGATTTTCACCCCAGATGTGTTTGGCAAGAATTTGACAGCGGTCTTGGAGGAGGCACCGGGTCTGCCAGTGGCGCGCGGGCGGGTCTCACAGAAGAGAACTTGTTGCTCCCGGGAAGCGTGGGTGGAGCAGGGACGAGAAGGCGCCAGCCGGGGAGCAGTCCCTTGTCCTTCTGGCCCAGGGCCTGGAGGCTGTTTCCAGAGCGCTTCCAACACCATAAACAAGCAGATTCCCCTTCTTTCTCCCTTCTCTAAACTTGGCAAGACCCAGGACCCAGGCGCCATTGTAAGATGTAACAGTGATTATTAATAACTGACAGTTATTGGGAACCTTTGTGTACTGGAGTCCTTAAGTAACATAGCAAACCAAGGGAGGTGCTTGCAGGGTTTGTGGGCTTTGGGGTATGATGAAAAAGGATCCTTAATTCTTGAGGGTAAAGGGTTGCAGCTGATGCAGATGTACCTGTGGCTCCCTCTCTCTGCCAGGCACAGTTTCCTAGGGCAAGCAGATATTGCTATTAGTTGGTTTATCTCACCTTTTCCTCCTTCTTTGAAAATATGCCCTTAAGGGTGGATCTACTAAGAGAGAGAGAGAGAGAGAGAGAGAGAGAGAGAGAGAGAGAGAGAGAGAGAGATCCATAGCGGAAAAGGACCAGGAGTGGGAGGCAGGGAGGGAGGGGGAAAGTTCTGGGGAATGATAATGGCCAAATTATATTGTTATGCTGTGTGCATGTATGAATATGTAACAACAAACCCCATCAATGTGTACAACTATAACGCACCAATAAAAATATGAAAAAAAGAGAAGAAAAAGAAAATATGCCCTTAGATCTGATCTTGGAAACCTAATCACACTTAGGTATAGCTGAGACTGATAATGGCTTAACTTATAAATTCTCTGAGAGGTTTTTTATTTTTTTCCATAGGAACAAACAGCTTAATGAGGGATTCACAGTTTTGATAATGGAATACAAGCAGGGAAGTGTAGAGACAATCCCATCAAATATGAATCATTTCAGTAGATTTACTTTAAAAACGACAAGGTGGTTGTATTTGGGGGTAAAATCAGATAATAAGGCCTCTTTCTCCCCCATTCTTCCTTGAAGAGGAGCCCACTGATTTTGCATCACAACCTCCAATCTGCAATTTCTATCTGGGAGGAATGGGAATCATCTGTCTCCTAAACTCTCCATAACCTCTCAGGTAGTACCCCTTAAATAATTCCAGTGATCTTTGCCTTGATACACATTTAAGCAATGATAAGTCTATGATGAGATATTTCTGCAGGTTAGACTGCATTGCACAACACCTTTCTGGACTAAACCCTCTTTTCCTCCTTTGGATCCAAGTGTTACTCATGCTTCACACCTAATCTGAACTTCCCTGATGTTATGGAACAAAATAAGATTTCTCCAAACTCCTATGGGGCCAAATGGTAAAACCTGCAGGACAGAAGTTAGTATCACTTGTGTCCTGTGTCATCTTGTGTAAAGATGAGTGTAGCTATTTTCCACTGCAAAGCTAAATATTCAGGGATGATACTATCTGTATTTCTGGTGTCCTCACCATAACCAGCAAGTTACTGTGCTTTCCGGCCTTTGACAAAACTTTCTCAGTTTTATTATTTCAGATTTCCCACTGTCCTATTTTGCTTGACAGTATATCACCCTGTAATTTTGCTGACTTCTGTTATCTGTTTTGCATTTTAAATTCCCATATGTCCTTCTCCTTTCATGCTGTGACCCCTTGAAGCTTCTCAACTCCCTTCTGAACCATGCAAGAGTGTGTCAGATACCAAAGAGTCTCCATGGTCATTTATTCATCCACATGAAGGGGCAGCAATGTAGACTAAGAGAATCTGCTACTTTGCTAAATTATCTCATTTGACCCTCAAAAATCTTGTGGTAGAAATTTTTGGCATTAACCCTCATTCTCAGATAAAAATCTTAAAGATATAAATCTTAAAGGGTTTAAGTGACTTTTTCCATAGCTGCAAAATGAAAGAGCTCAAATTTAAAATTAAATTTGCTTGAAGGAAAATAATTGTTTTTCTATATCATGCTGCCTCCAGGAAGCCACCCTGACAACCAAGAGCTGTGCCTTAAGGACCATTTTATGATTCTGATATTTCCCCTTTCTTTTCTTTCCCTTTCACCGTTTTGAATATTTACCATTTATTTTATATCAACATATGAACTATGTTATCAAATAGTGTATGTGTACATACTTTTTCACATGGATTATAAATCTTCCAAAAGGAAAAGTGACATAATTTTATAGCCCCAATATCGAGCATAATGTCCTGTATATGACATATTAGAACAGTACTTATCAATTACTTAATGAT
This sequence comes from Spermophilus citellus, assembly GCF_964194105.1. Classification (NCBI taxonomy): domain Eukaryota; kingdom Metazoa; phylum Chordata; class Mammalia; order Rodentia; family Sciuridae; genus Spermophilus; species Spermophilus citellus. The sequence goes on from NC_138185.1 coordinate 42,503,105, forward strand.
TTTATTCTTATAAGACCATTAGCAAACATTTATTTTCCTTTTAAAATAGAGTAAAAATATCTATGCTTACTTTTTGAAAGGTTTGTGAAGGGTAATTTTTTTTTTATTAATATAACCTGACTGTGGCCCAAAATCCTACGTCCTCCAGAGAAGATACATAGGTCTAGCGGGTGTGAGCTTACAATAATGGCAAAGGCATGATTACAAAGACTACCTTTAAATTCTCAATACACTACAAATTTCAATTCTCTTGAAACAGGAGCAAATTATTTATTGAAGCAATGTACTGAGGATTGGACAAAAACTAAGAGTTAAGTTTAAAAAAAGTCAGGAGTTAAGGTTTAAAACATGATTAGGAATTTTTGTTTTATTATGGTCTATTTTGCCTTTAGAGGATTAATGCTGGGGTGATTACACAGGTAAAATCACCTAACCATTTTTATATGTGAGAATTTTTAAATTCTAAAAATAATCTAATAATTGTGCTATCAAGTAATAAAATTAATTTCTGATCATTTTACTTTTATGGATGTATAATATAATTAAATTTAGGAAAGAGAGCAGCTTAATATTTTCACAAAATGAGCACACTTGTGTAATCAAAACCCAGACTGGAAACAATAGTACCGGTATCCATAAGGCCCCTCCTGCTCACTTGGGTTTTGGCTATTATAAATATCATAGCTATAGGAAGCTATGCTGTGAGCACACAAAGGTGGCTTCCGGGAGCTGCAAGTGGCCCCTGTACAGCAACCAACAAGAAAATGAAGACTTTATATCTAAAACTGTAAGGAATGAAATTCTTCTAAAAACCTGAATATGCTCAGAAGTGGATTGTTCCTTTGCCATGCCTCTGAGCAGACTGATACCGTTTTGGCTACTATAAATATTGCTTGGGTGGATATCAAAGTACAGTTAGCCATCCATATCCAGGCAGTTTTATATCCATAAATTCAACCAAATATTTTCAAATATCAGGAAATATTTGAAAAAAAATATTGTGTCTGTACTGAACATATACAGGCTTTTTTTTTCTGTCATTATTCCCTAAACAATACAGTACGATAACTGTTACATAGCATTTACATTGTATTAGGTATTATAAGTAATTAGAAGAGACTTATAGTACATAAGGAAAGATGTGTGTGGATTATATTGCAAATTTATACCATTTCATATAATGCCATCCTGAAACCAATCCCTGTCGGATAACAAAGGATGACTGTATATGTATTTGGTGAATTCATGTGTGTGGGCCTTCTGTTGGGAATTCCTAGGAAGGGAATTGCTGAGTATGTATACATTTGGCTTTAGGAGATTTCATTGGTTTTCTACTGCTACAAAACAAATCACTAGAACTGAGTGGCCTATAACCAAATGGATTTGCTATTTTGCAGCTAACATGGGCAAGAAATCTGGTACATTTCAGATGAGGATCCTGCCAAGTCCTGACACATCATCAGCCTGCTGTGTCCTCATCTAGAGATATGACAAGGGAACAATCCATTTCCAAGCATATTCAGGGTTTTAGAAGTATTTCATTCCTTGTGGTTTTAGACCTGAAGTCTTCACTTTCTTACTGGTTGCTGAGCCAGGACCACTTGCAGCTCCTGGAAACCACCTTCATGAGCTCAACATAACTTCCTCAATAACCACTCACACACTCTTGCCCTTCTAGTCTCTTCCTTTGGGAGGGGCCAATTCCTTTTTCAGTTTAACCTGATTTTTTTTTTAATTATTCAGCTTCTAATTTTTTTTAAGAGAGAGTGAGAGAGGAGAGAGTGAGAGAGAGAGAGAATTTTTAATATTTATTTCTTAGTTCTCGGCGGACACAACATCTTTGTTGGTATGTGGTGCTGAGGATCGAACCCGGGCCGCACGCATGCGAGGCGAGCGCGCTACCGCCTGAGCCACATCCCCAGCCCCCTCAGTTTAACCTGATTAAGTCAGAACCACCAGGATAATTTCTCCTCTGATTCTTTTGATTGATTCAAAAATCAAGTGATTTGAAACCTTAATTACCTTGACAAATCCCTTCACCTTTGAGTAATCTACTCAGAAGAATGAAACCCATAGATTTACAGTCCTGCCTAGACTGCCCACACACAAAGGAGGTGATTACCCAGGGCATATACACCAGAGAGCAGAAATCTTGGGGCCATCTCAGATTTTTTGTTACTCTAGACAGCCACACAGTTTCTCAAAGTCACTATGCCAATTTATAGTCCCACTACAAGTACTTGAGAGTTCCAGTTGCTCCACATTCTCACCAACATTTGATATTTTATTTATTTTCTGTAAGCCATTCTATTGGGTGTGCAATAGGGTCTCATTATGATTTTGATTGAAATTTCCCTTATGACCTTTAAAGTGGAATTCCTTATCATAGGCCCATTGGTAATTTGTATGTACTCTCCTGTATAGTATTTGTTCAGGTCTTTTGCCCTGAATATTTTTTCTTTGGGGCTTTCCATCTTTTTTATTGTATTTTTCTTCTGGGCTTTCCATCTTTTTTTTATTTGTAGGATTTATTTGCCTATTATGGATATGAAATTTTGTCAGATTTACATGTTCAGAATATATACTTCTACCCATTTAATGGTACCTTAACATTCTAACAATACTGGATCTGGATTATATAATTTTACTCTCACTATATTGGTTAGTCAATTGTCATTCAAAAGAAGTGTTTCCTAGAAGTATCCCCTCATCTCTTATTCCATTTTTCCCCTAGATTAAGATTGGCATTGTGGGGGGATGGGGAAGAAGTGAAAAACAGGACATAGACTTGAGCCTACATATTTCCAAAAAGATTCCTATCTACAAAGCCCTTAAAGAACAGTTCTAAACCTATAAGATCTAGTAGCATGGTAGGCAAGAGAAAATATCCACCTTACTTCACTAGGCATGGTTACCATTAATTCTTTTTCAAACCAAATTTAACATATTATGTCTTAGATCAAGGTTAAGCTTTCCCTCAATTCCTCTCTAGTTGACCCAGACCAGAGCATTCTCAGTCCACGTGAAACTTTAGTTAAATATAATCTGTTCCTTTTTCCCCTGACACTAGTCAGAACTATTACAATACTCACTATATCCAATGGATCTCTTGTGACTGAAGGAATCCAGAAATAGCAATGTTGAAAGGTAAAGATAATGGTATTTTAAGTTAGACATTTAATTCACTAAAGACCATGGTAATTGTTGCAACCAATATACTGTCTTTGTTAGATAGCATTAGAAACTTCACTCAAAAGTTTGTTGCTTTCTGTAAATAATTAATAAAAGATGGTTGTTACCAGGCATGGTATCATACACCTGTAGTCCCAGTTACTTGGGAGGCTAAGGCAGGAGAATCACTTGAGTGCAGGAGTTGGAGGCCAGCCTAGGCAACATAGAGAGAGCCTGTCTCAAAAAATTTGTTTTAAAAGACAATTTGGGGCTGGGGATGTGGCTCAAGTGGTAGCGCGCTCGCCTGGCATGCGTGCGGCCCGGGTTCGATCCTCAGCACCACATACCAACAAAAGATGTTGTGTCCGCCGAGAACTAAAAAATAAATATTAAAAATTCTCTCTCTCTCTCTCTCTCTCTCTCTCTCTCTCTCTCTCCTCTCTCACTCTCTCTTTAAAAAAAAAAGACAATTAAAGAAATGGTAATTGTGAAAAATAAATAAAATAGTGTATGTAAGATCTGAACAGTTTTTTTATTTTTTTTATTGGTTGTTCACAACATTACAAAGCTCTTGACATATCATATTTCATACATTAGATTGAAGTGGGTTATGAACTCCCAATTTTATCCCAAATGCAGATTGCAGAATCACGTCGGTTACACATCCACAATTTTACATAATGCCCTATTAGTAATTGTTGTATTCAGCTACCTTTCCTATCCCCTACTATCCCCCCTCCCCTTCCCTCACATCTTCTCTCTCTACCCCATCTACTGTAATTCATTTCTCTCCTTGTTTATTTTCCCATTCCCCTCACAACCTCTTATATGTAATTTTGTATAGCAATGAGGGTCTCCCTTCATTTCCATGCAATTTCCCTTTTCTCTCCCTTTCCCTCCCATCTCATGTCTCTGTTTAATGTTAATCTTTTCTTCTTACTCTTCCTCCCTGCTCTGTTCATAGTTGCTCTCATTATATCAAAGAAGACATTTGGTATTTGTTTTTTAGGGATTGGCTAGCTTCACTAAGCATAATCTGCTCTAGTGCCATCCATTTCCCTGCAAATTCCATGATTTTGTCATTTTTTAGTGCTGTGTAATATTCCATGGTGTATAAATGCCACATTTTTTTTTATCCATTCATCTATTGAAGGACATCTGGGTTGGTTCCACAGTCTAGTTATTGTGAATTGTGCTGCTATGAACATCGAAGTGGCAGTATTCCTGTAGCATGCTCTTTTAAGGTCTTCAGGGAATAGTCCAAGAAGGGCAATAGCAGGGTCAAATGGTGGTTCCATTCCCAGCTTTCCCAGGAATCTCCAAACTGCTTTCCAAATTGGCCGCACCAATTTGCAGTCCCACCAGCAATGTACAAGTGTACCCTTTTCTCCACATCCTCGCCAGCACTTATTGTTGTTTGACTTCATAATGGCTGCCAATCTTACTGGAGTGAGATGGTATCTTAGGGTGGTTTTGATTTGCATTTCTCTGACGGCTAGACATGGTGAGCATTTTTTCATGTACTTGTTGATTGATTGTATGTCCTCCTCTGAGAAGTGTCTGTTCAGGTCCTTGGCCCATTTGTTGATTGGGTTATTTGTTATCTTATTGTCTAATTTTTTGAGTTCTTTGTATACTCTGGATATTAGGGCTCTATCTGAAGTGTGAGGAGTAAAAATTTGTTCCCAGGATGTAGGCTCCCTATTTACCTCTCTTATTGTTTCTCTTGCTGAGAAAAAACTTTTTAGTTTAAGTAAGTCCCATTTGTTGATTCTTGTTATTAACTCTTGTGCTATGGGTGTCCTATTAAGGAATTTGGAGCCCGACCCCACAATATGTAGATCGGAGCCAACTTTTTCTTCTATCAGATGCAGTGTCTCTGATTTGATATCAAGCTCCTTGATCCATTTTGAGTTAACTTTTGTGCATGGCGAGAGAAAGGGATTCAGTTTTAGATCTGAACAGTTTTGAATGCACGGAATAAAATACTTATTTTTGTAGTTATTTTTTATTTAACTAAAGTAGTTAAATATAGTCGTTAATAACAAGATGGTAGCCTGATAATGTTCTTTTACACATAGAAGTAGTTGTGGCTTTTCCTTTTGCAAAAATTACAGTGGATTAGGGGAAGAAAAGGCCCCTGGACCAATGACAATTCATCTATGAGCTAATCACAGTCCATTAATTAACCTTACCAAATAATCAAGTACATTTAATTCACTAAAGACCATGGGTAATTGTTGCAACCAATGTACTGGCTTTTTTAGAAAATTTGACTAACTAGTAGCTATAGAGAGGAGACTACAGTTACCATGAGAGAGCCTATATAGGACTTGGGATATTCAAGTATTCAGCTAAGCTATTAATGGCTTTCCAGTTCCACTTTCCAGCAAAAAGACATCTGTGATAGAGGCTAAAGCCCTAATCACCATACTTGCTTCCCCTTCCTTATGGGCTATAAAAGACCACATTTCTCATCCTGGTCTGTGGTAATTGTAAACATATGATGGACAGTTCTAGGCTAGGTTGTGTAAGCAGCCTTACATGCCTGATGTATAAAGATTCCTTATCAACTGATTCTCTGTGTTTTCTTTCTTCTGAGGCTTGATATGGTTGAGAACAGCAACTCTGGAAGCCAAATGTCAAATGAAAGGAGTCTAGATCCCTGATTCCTGGCTCAGAAGGCCTTTGATAAGTGAGAAATAAACTGCTATTACATTAAGGAAATGTGATTTGGAGGTTTATCTTTATAGTACCATCCTTACCCAAACTAATATGCTGTCAATAAACACCCCTTTTCTCATCTTGCTGGAGTGAATCTCTAAATCTTTCAACTAAACCAAGCCAAATCACCAATCAAAATAATCTTTATAAGACTTGTGAACACTCTTATATTTGTATCTCATGTTGTTAACCAACTTTCAAAGTATTTTTTAATTTTTCTTCTCCATAAGGAATATAATACCCTTTTGCTACTCTGTCCCTTCTACTGGCAGCCAATATGCCCTATTCATAATGAGTGCTTAGTATGCATTTCCTGACTGGTGAGTATACTTGGATCACAAGATAGTGATTTGGCCATAGGTTCAGAGAGAATGTGCTAGAAGAACTATGCTTTAAGAAACTATCTCTATAGGATTCATTTATCTATAGGCAACAGTTCAGCTAGGAAGTAGAAGCAAGTGGCAATCAGAAAGTGGGTACTGCATATTTCTGTGTTTCCCTAAAATTCCCAATAATCAGTAGTAGAAAGAATGAGCTTTTTCAGCAAAGAAAATAAAGTCTGCATTTAAAACATGATCAAAATTTAAAAGGGGAGGGGAGATTACACCGCTTTTTCCTCAACTGAACAAATATCTAAAATCAGCTTCTATTTCAAAAGTCTTTATAGTTATAGTAAGAATGATATAGCATGGCAGAGAGTGATGCTGTAATTAAGTTTCCAATAATCATATATTTATATTTACCTGTACCAGAAGTTAGGCTTAGAGAAGAAAACATAAAACCTGAAGTTCAAACTTTTTCTGCTGACTAAAGCAGTGGTTTCATTTTACATTTAAGCTTGGAAATGTCATTTCAGAAAAAAAAATGTTCTTTATTGGATTTGTAGACCATTGTTCAAAATCCAGATAATCAGAAGATAGTTTAAAATTAGGAGTTGCAGTTTGATTTTATTGACTGATGAATTGAAATATATTTTAATGAGATGGACTTGGTAATGTAGCTAAAATTCATACCTGGCTGAAGTTAACACTGCAGTTCTGAATGTAATAGTTGTGTATTAATGGATGGTTTCTACATGAGGCATAGATCAGAAGAGCTAAACTACCTTGACAAACTATCTCACCCTAGAGCTATTCTGAATGTAACTTTTTGGATAGTGTTATGATGTGTTGAGATTTTCTCGTGAATATAACAAACTCTTCCATTGTATGTGCAATAATGACACAAACTCAATTTTCTAACATAGAGCAAACTACATGAGAATCTTACAGGATACTAATTTTAAAAATTGACAAAAGCAGGAAGAAATCTGTAAAAGGCAGGGTTTCTCTTTATTTATGACTTTATATTTGACATTAACTTTCATGAATACCCACTTCTTCTCCTAATTTCATTATTCTTAAAAGTACCTAGTAATACAAACAAGCACTGGAGAAAAGCATTTCTTATAGTTATTCTAAATCCCATTGATCAGAAATAACAATTACCAGCATTTCATGATTTCTTGCTGATATCTTTGTGTGAATACATATAGAAAGAACAAAGATAGGCAAATTGTTTTATAGAAATTGGATCACATCATATCTTCTATTTAAGTTTTCAATTATTTAATTATTATAGAGTTTAATGGGAGAGGAAATGAATGAAAAACTAAACTGTTTAGCATCAAATAAATTTGCTACACAAAAATTCTTAACATACCTCCCTAAAACAAGGAAAAACATGTTGTGTGTGTATTTAGGAGTTTGTGATTTTAGTGTGTGTGTGTTTGTATATATGTTGCATAGAGATAATTATATTTATTTAATCACATGTTTAATTATTTAATTGCATATTTTAAATTTAGTGAATTATGGCCTCACTGTGTTGCAAACTGTGAAAATTTGCATGCTAGCCTTTTTCCTCACCTTCAGTCTCCCTCATCCTAATGTTTGTTAGATATATTTTGCATCATGCTAAATATAAACATTACCTTGTACTTAGAGCCATAATTCATAGTATTATTGATACTCATGCTTACTTAAAATTGCTTCTAATTTTATCACAAATCCTCTTGGAAGAATTTCTTCAGTCCCAAAAGTTATCTTTTTTTTTTTTTTGGTTTATTGAAAAGTAAAGGGAATAGTCTAATCACAAAAAAGGAACTCTCATCCATTTGATATTAATGACAGAACATGGCCTAATAAAGTTCTATTTGTAGGTCCCAGAGGAAGATAAGATGTTAACATCCACTTAGGAGTCATATTTATTTCAAAGACTTAAGAAGCAAAATTAATATTTAGGGTGAAGGAAGATGGGATAGGGCTTCAAGGGAGATAAGATTTGCCAATGAGCTGACACAAGAAAAATAGTGAATTCTGGGTAGGACTAGAAGCCAACTGGAAGAGAATGGATTTATTGTAGCAACAAATGAGTCATTTTCTTAAGTAACATCCCATTGGGGTGAGGGTGGAAGACAAATGGAGTATTCAAAAATGGAATATCAATGAAATAGAAGGCAAATTGGAAATAACAGGAAATGAGCTGAACAGGAGAAGCTATGGTTGGTGACTGGGGTAAATATAGGGATAAGGTCCATGGACATAGGTCAACAAAGTGAAAAAGAGACAAGGTCTGCATTCTTGAAAGTCAAATGCCCAAGGATTCCCACTCACACACCTCATCTATGTCTCAGCAATAAACAGTGCTGCCAAGGAAGATTGCTGATAAAAAAGGGAAAAGGTCCTAGGACAAAATGTCAGAGAATTTCGGACATGAGGGGGAAAGGAGTAGCAAGAGAGGAAACAGAACTTGAACTATTAGATACAGAAGGAGGATTGAGTGTCTGCAGGGCTGTGAAAGGGAAAGGGGAGAGAGCTAGGAAAGAAAGGATGGGGCCAATCATGGGCACTGGTTTTGGAGAGTAAGTCATTGTTGAAATTGGAGGAGTCACCTTAGCACATTGGAAGAAGAGGAGTATGCTAGTTTGGATCCCCTGGAGTAGGTACTGGGATAAAGACTTAATGCAAGTAGTTTATTCAAAGGATAATTCTAGAAAATACTAACCCGGGAGTGGAGAACTGAGACAGCAAAAGGAAACAGGCATAGCGTATGTATTACAGAGCAAGTTCTCACTGTAGATCACTGGCTCAGTCACATGTACCTCAGAGTTATCCATCCTAAGAGTAAGGATGTTGAGCATTCATATGCCAGTTTCATTCGGACACTGATTGATGATTGATAGTTACTCCAGGTTGGGGTTAACTCTCCAGGATTTTGGCTTTGCATATGCTCAGAGAGAGCAGAACTTGGCTATCCAGAAAAAATCCATCAAGAGGAAATAGTTGACATGCATTAAATAGTAAGGCCCAGGGATCTGAGCAGGAAAGTTAAAACATCTGCCTCTAAAAGGAAGCCCAGTTGTGAAAGAAAGCAGCAAACAAAGGTATCAAATGTCAAAAATTTCTTCAAGAAATGTACTGATAAAAGGAGAGGCAAGAAGAAAATTAGCAATACAGCAACTTGATGCGGTTGTAATGGTTTTTATGAATGATGACTTCTAAACACTTGCCAGACCACTCATAGAGTGCTACCCCACCAAAATATTGTGACATAACTAGCTAACAACATGTGCATTATTCTAGCTGGTTTGTTCAGTCATTTACATTTTTATAAATAATAACTGCAGTTGTGGAATTACAGCCTGTCAGCACAGGAAGAGATCATAGAAAGACATTAATTTAACCCTTCATTTTACACATGAAGAAAAGGAGATCAAACACTGTGTTTACATTCTTAGATACTTGAATTCCATTTGCTTATGGCCTGTGCTTTATGCGATGCATTGTTTAGGAACCTTGAACCAGCTTTTCCAGACTGGATGAGATAGTAAACTGGATCAAGTGAGATCCCTATGGGCAATTAACATCATAAATCACCCCGGTTGACCATATAAATTTATTTTGGGTCTTTCTGGTCTGCTTTTCACCATTTTGTCAATGTGATTTTTATGAATTTCCATTTTCCAAACAAAGCTGCTCATAGACTTCAGGAATTCCATACTAACAACATATTGGATTCATGCTAAAGATAGAATAGGAATTATATTTCTTTTACTACTTCTTTAGTTATTAACATATTGTATACCTTTGTAAGCATTCAATAAGTGTCAAATGAATGTTTAGAAAAATATTGAAAGGTTTAGCAATGTCATTTAATGCTCAAAATAGGAAACACAGGTGTGTCATGAGGTGCTGCTTTAGGGAATACCAAGCATACTAGAAAAGGATATATGAGTATTCTAGTCTGTGCCTGTGTTAAATGGCTTTCATTAATTAATTACCCTTAATAACCGAACCCTTTGTGACTTAATGGTTAATTAAAAATCCAATAACAAGAGAATAAAGTGATCCACAAATCCTGTCTGTCTTTGACCTTAGATTGTTCTCCATTTCCACAAGGGAAAATAATTTCAATTTCATTAGGTAGCTACCAATTCTCTTCAATGATGGAAGAAGTTTTAACACAAGAATATCTATTCTAGCTTATTCTGGCTGATTATGTTTCTAGGTACTGTCAGACAAGAAAGGGAGACCAAGAGGAACCTTTCAGAGCCCAAGATGTAGGAGGAAGGATGAGAAAAAAGCCATTTATGATCTCTTGAAGTCCAAGAGTAGCACTTTAGGACAAAAGAGAGGGACAGAATCAGACCTAAGAGAACATTGGAGAGTTGCATCTTCAATGAGGTTGGAATGAACCCAAATTTGGAGCTAGCGGATGAAGCAGAAATAAATCAACATGGCCATTAATTGGAAAGGAGATAGGACCAAAGGAATATTGTGGGAATCTCAAACCAACATGAAGTCAACAAGTATGAAGTCAACAAGTCATACTGCTCCACCTATGGAAAGGATTGAAGTTCAGTTCACTGAACCAACTCATAGTGAGTACATTTAGTAAGCAAGTGTGATGTCAGTCACTGAGACACAGGTTTGGGAACAAGTAGACAACCAGGATGCAATATCGTTTGTCTAAGAAACGTCTCACTATTATCATGGAGAGATGGAGTCCCAATGGAAAAACCTTTTTTTAGGCCTTTGCTTATGTCATATTTACTAAGTCCCATTGGCCAAAGTGAGCTACAAGGTCATTATCAAGTTCAGAATCAGGATGGAAAGGGACTAACCAAAGCAAATGGATTCAGGGAGATATGAACAAAATTATGACATTACTATAGGATGTTCTGATGGGCACAGCATCTCTTAGTTATCTCATCAAAAGATGAAGAAATTGGGAGATTTAACCATTAGCTATCATTTCTCCTTAATTGAGGACTGCTCCTTGGAAACTTCAAAGCTTTGGTATTTCTGGCTTTTTCAAGTAGATTAAACATGCTTCCATAGCCAGAGAATACCCACAAGCCCACAAGATAGAGAGATGCATGAACTAAGATAGCACATGTATGCACTGTCTATTGGTGATCTCCAGGGTGGGCCAAGGAAATGCAGGGAGGGTGTCAACATCATCTGCTACAGAGAAGACATAAAGTTAGATAAAATACAGTCCTGACTCAAGGAATTACAGATGAGTGGGAGTTATTTTGTAAATAAGTAGAAAACTGGCAAGTTTTGTGATAGATTTAAGATATAGTTCATATGAGGCAATGACTATAGATAGAAGGGAAGACTTCACCAAGCAGGCAATGTTTAGATCGGGTGAATTTACATTGATGCTTATAACTTCGACAGGTTAAAAGGAAAGGTGCTCATAGAGGAAAGCGTGGAATATACAACAAAGTACCCAGGATTCTAGGAATGCAAGTAGTTTTGTCTGGATAAATGCCAAGACATGAGACTGAAGAGGTGGACAGAGGCCACCTCATAAGAGATTACCCACACCAAGCTGAGAAATTTGGATTTCACAGGTAGGTAGAGAGAGGCAGTGTCCATACACATGAACTCCTAGGATAATTAGTTGAGCTAAGAGAGAATTGGTGGGGAACTTAGAACTCAGCCTGGTTCCTTTGTCCTATGGAATAACTCATGTCCTGGCTGCAGATAACACTATGCCCTTTAATAGATGATGGTACTAGGAAGTCAGATTATGTATATTTGACCCCATTGCCACTAGCTGATAACATCAATGATAGTAATGGCATGATTAATTATTGTCCTTAAAGCCTCAAAGAATGGCTAGTAGAAACATTCAATTCTATCCACAAGTGTAGTTAAGCTAAGACCATAAATGCACCTTATTTCTTCCCCCAACATATAATTATATGAATCTACAACAGCTGCCCTAACTTAAAAGACAAAAAAAGGACATTAGTGTATCTCTGTAATCTCAGACTACCTAAAAGATTGCTCCCTGATACTCCAAAGAAATAATATTTGTTCTTAAATTTCCCTTGAATTTTTTTTCCTGAGGCTGGGAAGGAAAGTCTTGTGAAGGAGGTTGAATCAGGTTCCCTCTATCTTCCTCATTATCTGGTTGTTATTCTAGACTTGATAAAAATCAACTGTTCTGTTCCTCAGGGTAAATCATAGTTTGAATCCCACATGGATAACCCTGCTGTTTTGTACTGCCGTGCTCCTGGTTATAGGTCCGAGTGGTTCCTGGAATCACAGGAAGAGTTGAGTGTTATCATGGAAGATAAATGATTAGGAGTGACTTCAAAGTGGGCAAGGAGGGTCTGAAGCCAGGCACCCCAAGTGTTGGACCAATGGTTTTCCACTCTCTCTTCCAGTTTCCCTTCCACACAGTTCCTAACAAATCTGCTAATTTGGGGGGAAATATCCAACCACATGTTCTTATTCTATTAATAAGTTTTTGTTGAGTCCTATGGAAATGAGCCACATTGGGAAAAAATGGGTTCATCCTAATTATATGATATATTCCATATTTGTATAATTAATTCAAAATGGATTCTATCATGTATAACTAGAAAGAATCCAAGAGAAAAAGAAAAGAATGGTTTCTACACACAGAAATAAGGCATACTCAAGTTTATATGTAAAACATACTATTAATTCCATAGGTTAGTTGACAAGACTTCACCTGATGTCTCCATCCAGCTCTTAAAAATACCTATTTTATGAATTGGAATGTACAAGGCTCTTAGCGCTTGATCTCTACTTCTACATGCAAAGGACCTTCTCCAACCAATCTTTCTCCTACAGACTCCTGCTGTCAGAAGAGGAGCTGAAGGCTCATGGACTATCAGGCTCCTCTGCTACATAAAAGGCTCCTGTTTAGAGAAGCTGTCAAAACTTCCACTCCTCTAGTGAACTTGTATTTACTTTATTTGTCTAAATAATGGGGCTTTGCCTTCTGTGGGGAATTATCTTGCACTGTCTCTCATTGATTGAGTTTTATGAGACAGCATATGATTTCTGTGCATCCATATGCTACTCTGATGAGAATGGAATGGCTTCTTGTTGAGTAATTTCAATTATTATATCCTTTTATAGTCTAGGAGTCCTTGGATTTATTCAAAATGTCCAGTTACTCATTCCCATTTTCCTTTCCACTATATAGCTACTCCCTGCTCCAAAATGAAAAGGAAAATAATAAGAAGAATAAACAAATAGAAGAGCCATACTTTATATTCCATTACCAATGAGTTGATTCATGTTTGAGTAATTAGAGTCCCTGAAATAGATTAGAGTTTTTAGCTATTCAGCATCTTCATACTTGGATTCTCAGAAATATATGAGCAAGGGGCACTGAGTGGGCCCACAGTTGTGTTTTGTGTGGTTGTCATTCTAGGAGGTCATTCTAGTCAAACCACTGTGTGGAATGGAAGTTCACTGTCAGTACATGAGACCAAGAACTGTGAGTCTGAACTTGGAGTAGCCACATTGAAAAGACAGCACATTACATGAGAAACACACAACAACACAGCATGTGTAATAATCCTGCCAGAACACAGGACTTCAACTTATGATGAGACAACAGCAGACCACTTGAGGGACATTATATAAAATAACTGGCCTATACTCTTCAAAGGTATCAAGGACACAAAAGACAAAAGCAGGCAGACTAAAGGACTCATTCAGATTAAAAGAGAAAGAGATTTGACAACTACATGCCACATATGATCCTAGATTGAACTTTGGGCCAGATTTTTTTTTCAAAGAAAATATTATGGGACTGGAGATATTGCTCAGTTGGTAGAGTGCTTGCCTCGCATATACAAAGCCCTGGGTTCAATCCCCAACACCACAAAAAAAAAAAAAGATATTATGAGCACCATTGGCAATATATTGATGATGTTTGTAAGTCATAAAATAATATGATATCAATGTTGAGTTTATGATTTTGATACTTGTAATTTTTTGTTCTTAGGAAACACACACACCACCTATAACTTGCTCTCAAATGACTTCACAAAATTAAAATGTACATTTAGAAAAAATTATACAGAAAATTTAGTAAAATGTTAACAACTAGAGACTAGGTGACATGTCTCTAAGTGTTCTTTGCACAATTTAGGCAAATTTTTTGCAAGTCCAAAATTATTTCAAAAATAAAAAAAAAATTACTGCAAAAGAAGTGAAATATATATGGACTCTGAACATCCAGTTCTTTCCCTCCATGAACTTGATCTAGGTTAGACTTCCTCAACAGCCATGAAGTTTTGACCGTCCCCTGCCATGGCAGAGCAGTATTACTATAACAAAGTCAGTTAACTCTCTGAACCTCACTTTTCCTATCTATATGACCCAGGGGTCAACCTGAAATACTTGGTAACGTCCACACAGACCTTTATAAAATCCCTGTAGAAATCCAGAGCCCATGGGTTGGGGCTATATGTAGCTTAGTGGCAGAGTGCTTGTCTAGCATGCATGAAGCCATGCATTCAAGCCACAGTATCTCTCTCTCTCTCTCTCTCTCTCTCTCTCTCTCTCTCTCTCTCTCTCTCTCTCTCTCTCCTCTCTCTCTCACACACACACACACACACACACACACACACACACTCCTAAGCCCTTTCCGATATTCCTACAAATTCTGAGGATGGGAGATAGATCCTCATTTCACTTCTGAATCCAGTTTCCTGCCTCCACCAACTTTCCAGGTAACAAATTACAAATTCCCAACATACAATCTCCATTCTTCAAGATGGTAACTCAAGTATGAAACTCAACCACTACCTTGATTTTCCCACACCAACAAAGTCCTTACCACTCAACCAAGGCATCTGTGACAGAATGCATTATACTGATGATGTCAAGGGTGCAAAAAGGAGATTTACGTTGCACAACACAAACAACTTTAAAATATGCACAAGGATGCTTTGGGAAGTCCTTTAGGCACCTCACCACTGGAGCATGAGCAATGGCCCCTTCATACTCAGCTTCATCCTTCTTGCTGGCTCCTGTCTCCTTCCTTCCTTCCTTCCTTCCTTCCTTCCTTCCTTCCTTCCTTTGTCACTTTGTTTCTTTGGCATCCCCTCCTCTTAGGATGAAGGCAAAGTATTCATCTTCTTGTTTTCTAAGCACCAGAATTCTTGCTGAGGTAGCTTACCTTGCACACAACCCAGCAAAATAAGTAGTGGTCTCATCATTATCCAAAGTACATGTATGAAGACATGAATTGGTGTCAACATACTTTATATACAACCAGAGATATGAAAAATTATGCTGTATATGTGTAATAAGAATTGTAATGCATTCCGCTGTCATTTTTTAAAAAATCAATAAAAATAAATAAAGAAAGAAAAGTAAGTAGTGGTATCCAGGAAGATGTCAGTAATGTACAGGATTCATCCCTTGATTGACCTGAAGTCCCTGCTATGATCATGTTTGTGAGATAATCTTTGTGAAGATCCTGCCATATTATGGCAATGTGAATTTATAACTGAATCTCTTCTTCGGGCTACTTTCTGCTGCAAAGTGGCACCACCACCACCCTGTTTTATGGCCTCACACTGAGGATAGATCCCCTTTTGGATCTAGAAGATCCAAAAATGTTGGCATTTGTGTCCTGCCTTCTGGGAGGAGGAAATCAATGTCCCAAACACCAGCCAGCACCTTTATTTATGTATGGAGCTGCTCTGTGAGATATCTTCAGTATGGGCCTCCTGATCCCTTTCAAGTGTGATCAGTTGGTTTTATTGGTGTTCCTTGTATTTGCCTTGGGATTTTGTACCCAGCCTCTTCTCTGAATCTGGACTGGTCTCTAACTTGCTTTGGACAAAAATTATCGCAGAAGTTCTTGTATGCCAGTTCCATGTCTGAAGAGATCTTGCACTTTTTCATTTAGTCTCTTGCAATTTTGGATTTGCTTATGGAAACCATGCCTAATTCTTGAGAATGAGCCTAGTCTAGGCTTCTGGAGGATAAAAGGCCACATGGAAGAGAACTGAGGGTCCCCAGCCATCAGCTAACCAACACTCAGAAACAGAGCCAACTCAGTCAACCACAGCTGACAACATAGGTGTGAAGTGGCCCAGTTAAGACCTGAACGGCTATTTGCTGAGCATCACTTGTTGACTCATGCAATTTTAAATTAAATTTACAGTGGTACTTTCAGGCTACTATGATTCTTGGTGGTGTGCAACACATTATCTTGTTGACGCATGACTGATCCTCAGCACAACTGAGAACCTCTCTCCAGGGCTAGAGAACCTTCATGAGGATCCTGGTGCCCCATCAGAGCACCCACCTTACTCCCCAGGTTTGCATATCTGGAAATGTTCAGCCATGGATCACATACCCTGTGCTTCTTTATGACCCACCTAAGAGCCTGACAACAGAGGCAATTGAAATTGATTCTGCAGAGGCATGAACAAATCAACAGTGCTGAGCAGGAGAGGATGTATTCTCTACTTCTCATTTTTCATGCCTGCTTTTTGTCCACTTCCCTTTCCAAAGCAAAATAGGAAGAAGTGATGAGATTCAAATAATTGAGAAGTACAATCTGAGGCCTAGGCTTTAAGGAAAAGGAACTTTCATTGGGAAAAGTGACTAAATAGAAAAGACCCAGACATGGATCTGGCATGGAAGCATTTTCGCCATATTCTTTTGGTCAAAGCAAATCAGATACCAGTCCAGACTCAGAGGCAAGTTAATGCAGGTGAGCCTCTAGAACTTATAAATGAGATATTACTCAGGCTAACTGAGGTCCATTGTAAAGAGAGGCTGGACTATGCTTTCAGTAGCTCTTTTACTGCCTCTCTTAATTCTCCCCTTTTCCTTTCCGGCCCCAGAGACCTCCATTCCTGTCTGAAAAATCTCAACTGAGGCATTAGCTTCCCATGTTTTATGTTATCCTTCCCAGAGATAACTGCACTTCATGAGCACTTGATACACAACACACACACACACACACACACACACACACACACACACGCAGAATTTAGATTGGGGCAGACAGGGAATCTTCCAAGTCAAGGGAAGAAAGACCCTTTAATGATCATCTGTAAGAGAGGAATTTAATGGCATCTAATCACTCCAACCAACTGTGCCTCTTCCATAGAAGTTCTCAACCTGGTCTTCCTCTCTTCTATTCTAATTTCCCACATTTTATTCACAGCTGAGATTTCTAGTTCTATCCTTCTTGGTTTCCGTAATATTCAATATTTCTGTAAATTGCACAATACAACTTTTCTGTCTGTGCTTTTCCTCAGTGACCTACAAGTGTTTCTAAGGCAAGGCCTGAGGCTCATGCATGTGTGTGTGTGCATGCACACACACACACACACACACATACACACACACACACACACCACTGCCAATTCCCTTTTTCCCCTATCCCTACTTCAGAGAGTCATGCCTTGTCCACAAGACTATGTACAATCAAGGGAAATTGGTAATGGTCTCTGGGAAATGTCAAGAAAATGCAGAAGCCATCCCTGTCTATAAAGTGCAGGTCCCAAAATGAAATTGACATGCAATTATCAGCTGAGCCAGTTTGCAATCCTTGCTGTACTATTTAACCTCCCAGTTTTTATTCTGTAGACCTCTTGACAGCAGTTTTTATTTTTTTGTAAATGAAATTATGACAATTTTTGTATAGAGAAAGATTTCCAATGGTCTTCCAAACTAGACTCCCAAATAAGCCTGACTGAGGGTCATGAAAACCAGCACAATGGGCAAACACAAAGAAAGCACCATAAGGAAAGTGATGGTTCTGGTCCAGGGAGTCTTTGCTGTTTTTTAGGAGTTCTGGATCCCAGGATTTTGTGATGAACAGCAGGCTCTCCTGAGAACAAGTAAATTCAAAGAAGCATAAAAGTTGGGGTTGAAGGCTTGGTCATAGGCCCTTTGGAGCATCCGTGGATTGCCCTAGGGGAGAGAACTCTGATCTAAAGGCAGGCAGGCAGTGGGCTCCGTAAGAATTGAGCACCTTGTTAGCTGTTCACAATAGGTTGCCAGTTCCTGGGAGGAGGGGGCCTTCCCTGCTTCTGGGAGAGGGGAGCCTATGGGTTCAGAAAGCTAGAGCCATAGTTATCCGTCTGAAACGAAGCAAGAGCGAAAAAGGGAGGCAGTGAGCAGCATTGCTGGGATCCATAAATTTTTGCGGCATAATGAGAATTTCTAAAAACTCTGCAAGTATGAGTTAGCAGCATTATTATTCTGTCACCCAGCCTGAATCTTCAAGCTGACAATTTACTGTGAATTTTTTTTTACTTTTTTTCTTATTCTTTCTGGAACTATGCATATTTTTCCTAAAGAGAATAAGGTAATGATGTAAAAAAATTTGTGTTTGTGTGTGTGTGTGTGTGAGGTGAAATGAAGAAAACATTTAAAAGTGTATTAAATGTCTGAGATCTGAAAGGTTTTTTTTATTAGGGCACTCAGGTGAGTGTTGGGAGACCTACCACTGTTTTTGGTATCCTTGCTGTTTGCAATACAAGCACTCTACTTAGAAGAATGTGTCAATCAGCATTACATCATTAAGGTCTGTGTGGGTGGCGCGTATCTTCTACTATAAGCATCTGTGTTTCCCTCCCTATGGTGGGGCTTATGCTTGCACAGAGTTCTCAAGCAGCTGCCTGGCAGATGCTCAGAGGACAGTGGATCTGGGATCTGCACTCCCAATACAAGAAGCAAAAAAAAAAAAAAATGTCCAGAAAAATAACCATGCCTGCAGATTAGTATTTTGTCAGATATGCTTATTGGCCAACACTAAGCTAGCCCATTTCTGATTTAAAGCTCTACCCCTTTATGAAACCAATTAGCTCCGTTTTATTCCATAGCTAAGGCAATTTCTCTTACCAAGGAATCCAGGATCATGAGTCCTAAGGTGGGAATGTCACTTAGAGCCTGGTTCTTTAACAGGAATTGCAGCCCAGTGGATTCATAGGCATGACTACAAAGGGGGATGGAGAATGGGAATGCAATGGAAGCAGCATGGTGGGAAGGTGGAGGATGGATATGCAGGAGATCCAGCATTTTCACCAAGAATCCTCTCTACTAGGCAAGCCCTAACCCTCCCCGAGTCATGGTGTCTATCTCTAAAAAGCAATGTAGTTAGAAGGAGCCCGAGCATGCAATTCAAGTGCCTCAGGTAACACAACCATGGAATGTGAACTCAGTGTGTGACAAACAGAAGTGGTAGGTCTATGACTTAAAACTGTTAACTATACAACCTCCTGGGGATATTTGAATTTCAATTTTATCATATTTTTTACATTTTTTACTTGCAACTTGAAAATAATCTTACACTTAAGGAAACATTGCAAAGTTAACACAGATGCATTCACATGCATAGCAACATTATTGACAATATCCAAATGTAGAATGTGTAACCCTAGTGTCCATCAACAGATGAATGGATAAACAAAATGTGGTATATAAATACAATGGAGTATTATTGTGTCAAAAAAGAAGGAAACATTACTTTAAAACAAATAACACAGTTTCTATATATGCTAATCTTGCCTCTCCAAAGTTTATATCTTATATAACCATAGTACAGTTACCAAAGCCAAAAATAAACACTGATATAATACTATTAGGTTATCTATAGAACTTATTCAAATTTTTCCAATTGCCCCACTAGTGTTCTTTTTTTTTTTCTAATCTAGGATACAATCCAGGATGTGCATTAAGAAAATTTGTTATGTCTCCTTACTCTTCGCCAACTTGGAAAAGTTCTACAACCCTTGGTCTTTCATGAACATGATGACCTTAAAGAGGTCACAGAAGGGAGGTTGTGTTCTTCTTGGTGCATCATATTGAGATATATGATTTTGATGTGTCTTATCACTGTTGAGGTTAATTTAGATCATTTGGTTAAGGTAGCCTCTACTGGGGTTCTCCACTAAAAGGATACAATTTCCCTTTATATGTTATTATATTTCACTCATTAATTTTAGCATCCATTGATAATACTTTCCAGCTACAGTTATTGCTGTGGTGTGCTAGCTTTTAATTACAGTTACCAAAATATCTGACAGGAACAACTTCAAGGAGGCAAGATTTTATTTTAACTTACATAGTCCACAGTCGTTTCGTTCCTTTGCTTTGGGCCTGAGATGAGGCAGAACATCATAGTAGAAGAGTGTGGTGGAGAAACAGTTCATGTCAGCCAGGAAGCAGAGAGAAGGAGCAAGAAGAGGCAATAAGAAATCCCTTTCAGGGCACATCCCCAGTGCCTACTTCCTCTACCTCCTAAAATTCCCACCACCTCTCCATAATGCCATCACATTATTGATTCATCAGGAGTTTGACCACTGATGAGATCAGGATCGTCATGATCCAATCACTTCCCAAAAAAACCCACTTCTGAACATGGCTGCATTGGAGAACAAGCCTTCAAAAAACGAGTCTGGGAGGGCCTTCATACCCAAACCATAAAACAGGTTTCCTAAATGATGAGGTTCAAGTTCCATCATTACTTCTACATTTGTTAATTGGAATTTCACTGTAAAGAAGATCTTTTTTTTTGCCTCCATTCAAATTTAATTTCTAAAAATCAGTAAAATAAAGCCAGCATAATGGTAAAGTATGTTCCTCCAATGCCTACTGGCACTTAATCCAAAATTCCTTTCTAGGGTTAAAATTCTCAGAGTTACAGTGCCCTCCCTCCATAATAGAAAATAAAACTCAAAGTTCATACTATCAGACAGTGGCCAAAGGCATAAGTCTTAAGAGAGCGAAAGACCATACATCTATTTCCTTTCCCTCCCTCTACTTTTTTTTTCAAATAAAATTTTAACATTACCCTAAGCACATAAGTGAGGTTAAGTAGAGAGAGCATTCAAGAACTATTGAGCCTGGAAAATGCACATTAAATATTTATGTTAAATTTGCCCTAGAGAATGTGGTTTTTAATGAACAGGAACTAAATCACAAAACCTGCAATATTCTAAAAGATTTTTATTCGCACACCAGTCCCCTAGCAAAGTTGGCTGCACCCTTCAAGTCCACCCTGTATCTTTTGATTTAACTTCATCCCTCTCCTCCTGAACCAGGGATGTCCCATTTGAAGTGCTCCTAGCTAATGTCACAAAATGACAGACAACTAATATTGTTAATATCACTGTAATTTAAAATTGTGTAGTCTTGAAAGCTGAGGGGATTAAACACATTTTTTAAAATTTTCTGTTTGTTCCTCATTATTCATTGCTGAGTAACAAACCAACTTGAAATTTGGTGATATAAAACAACCTCTATTTTATTATTATCATAAATTTAGGGATCAGAAATTCAGATAGGCACAGAGTAGATGGCTTGTCCATCATCCACAATGTCTAAGGACTCAGTTGGGAAGACTTAACAGCTAGAGGATGACTGGAACAGCTTAAGTCTGGAATCAGAAGCTTCTCCAGTTATGCAATTGTTTTCTGATTCATGCTGACTTGAAGGCTGGGCTCATAGCATGCCATCTTGAGAGTAGAAGAGCTTTTTGAATAGTAAGTCAGGATTGTAATAGCAGATGTTAAGGCTTAAGGCAGAAGGTGCATGCATTTCATGACCTAGATTCAGACTTCTTATGTCATCATTTCTAAAATGTGTGTTTGTGTATGTATGTGTATACATCAGGGATTTACTATATTACCTCAGGCTGGTTAATCCTCCTGCCTTGGCCTGCAGATTAACTGGGTCTTCAGGTGCATGCCACCATATCTGGCTCCACCACACAGTCATATTTCCCAGACTCAAGAGCTTGGATCATGGACCTCTTGATATGGGGAGTGTCAAAGAACAGTGGCTATCTTGTCAAAACTTCAAATTTGAAACTCTAGGAAATTACAAAATTAATAAAATTGAAAATATTCTTTTATCCTAAATGCCCTTTACTACCTGGAAAAAAATTTATAAAATATTCCTTGGGTATCCCTCTGACTAAAATAATCTCTCCTTTGGATTCCCATGGAAAATTGACCATAACTCTGTTATAGCACATTATACTCTGGCAATTAAAAAAGAAGTAGCAGACATTTACTGAGTGCTCACTAGTGCTTAACATTATTCCAAGAATATTTCGCATTATATCTCACTTAATTTCTCTGACAACATCAAGACAAGGAAACATCCTGTTTCACAAGTAAAGAAGTTGAAGCCAGAAGGGTAAAATAACTTGCCAAAGATCATATACGCATTTAGTGGAAGAGTCAGAATTTAAGAGTACCATTAATATGCTGCTATGTACAAATATGTTTTTCCTGATGGGTTGTGAGATATTTGCAGACTGAGACTATGTCATAGTTATTTTTGTCTCTACAGCACCAAACACAGTGCTTGGCTTATGGAAAGGAAACAGAAATGTACAATAGAAAAATGCACTAGATGTAAAAATAGGCAATTGAAAGAGAAGAAATTAAAATGGTGAATAACCATGAAACATGCTGACACATTCAAAATAATCAAAGAAATTCAAATTATATCCATTAAATTGGCAAAAATTAAAATGTCTATCCAGTGTGGTTGAAAGTGTGGGAAAATGAATGTTTGTGTTCTTATTCACTTTTTGTGTTTTTTTAAAAAAAATACAACCTTACAAGAAAACTTTCTGAAAATATCAAAAGTATCTAAGAAAGCATTGCCTAACCCTAAGTTGTTTAGATGTCTTTCTTTGCTTTATTCTAAGAGTTGTTCAGTTTTAGCTCTTAATAGTTAGGGCTATAAATCTCATTTCAAGTTGAATTTTGTATGTGGTGTGAGATAGGGATCCAAATATACTTTTTCTTGTGAATATATACTTGTTAACACATGATCTATTGAAAAGCCTATTCTTTCCCATTAACTTTTATTGGCATCCATTTTGAAAATCAATTGACCATATAGATTATTATTAATTATCTCAGTTTTATCCTGTTGAACTATGCCACCATCTTGGTTATTGTTGCTTTATAATTAGTTTTGCTATTGAAAAGTATGAGTTCTATAACTTTTTTTCCCAAGATTATTTTGGCTACTCTGGTTTCTTTAAATTTCCACTTGAATTTTAGAAAAAGCAAAAACAATAGCTAAGATTTTGAAAGGAATTATTTAGATACTGGGGATAAATTAAGGAGTATTGCTATGTTAAGAATCCATGAATATGGGATGTATTTCCATTTAGATCTCCTTTAATTTCTTTCGATGTTGTTTTGCACATTTCAGTTTACAGGTCTTAGAAATTTTTGTCAAATTATCCACAAGTATTTTATTTATTTGCTATTATTATAAATGTAAAGTGTTGTTGTAATTCCATTCTTAAAACATTCATTGCTTATGTATAGAATAAAATTGGTTTTTGGATGTTAATCTTTGATCCTGAAACCTTGCTGAATTCATTTGTGAGTAGAAATAATTTTTGTAGATTCCTTAAGAATTTGTACACACAATATAAATCTTCTGCAAATATAGCTTTCCTTCTTCCCTTCTAATCTGGCTAACTTTATTTATTTTCCTTGCCTAAATTACCTCATAGAATCTCTAATACCTACAGAATAGAAGTGACAAATGCAAACACTTTTCTCATTTTCTTCTCTTATGCAGAAAGCATTCTATTTTTCACCATTGAACATGACATAAGCTGTGAATTTTTCACAAATGCATTTATTAGATTGATGAGGTTTCTTTCCTTCCCTAGTGTATAAAAAAATTGTTTATCATACAAGGATATTAAATGTTTGAAATATTCTTCTGTATTTTTTGAGATGAGTTATTCTATTGAATAAAGAATATTATTTTGATAGTTGATTTTCAGATTTTAAAACACCCTTGCATTTCTCAGATAAACTTCATTTGGTCATAGTGGATAATTATTTTTATATATTACTGGACTTAGTTTGCTAGCATTTTTATGAGAATGTCTGGGTGTATGTTTGTAAGGAACAGAATTCTACAGTTTTTATTTTCTTACAATATCATTTTATGGTTATTGTTAAGGGTATATTAGACTCAATAAATATGCTGAAAAGTGTTTCTTCCTCTTCCATTTTTTGGAAGAGTATCTGAATGATTAGTATCAGGCTTTAAACAGTTGATAGAATTTACCAGTGAAGTCGTCTGGGCTTGGACTTCATTTTGTAGGAAGTTTTTAAACTATTACTTCAATCAGTTTACTTGTTATAGGTCTATTTAAATTTTCTGTTGCTTCTTGAGCTTTTTATAATTTTTTATAATCTTTCTAGGAATTTGCCTATTTCACTCAGGTTATCTAATTTGTTGGCTTACATATATTCATATTTGTGATAGTTTGTTGTCTGTTTCTGTAACAAAATACCTGAATTAATCAACTCATGAAGAGAAAAGATGCATTGTGGTTCATGGTTTTGGAGGTTTCGGTCCATGTTCCAATGGCCTTCTTGCTTTGGGGCCTCTGGCAAGGCAGCACATCATGGTGGGAGTACATAGTAGGACAAATTAAACCCAAAGCAAACAGAGGAGGGAATTTGAGAAATTTGAATATTCAAGTTAAAATAAGTGCAATAGAAATAGAAAAACAATATAGAAAAATCAATAAATCCAAGTTATTCTTTGAAATATTCAGTAGGTTGAAAATCTCTAGTTATTTTTTTTTGTCTTTTCTTTTATTAAAAGGCTATTTTTAAAGACAGTTTTAGTTATCTGATATCACAATCAAGAAGACAGTACAAATATTTCTATATACCTCATAGTCAGGTTTCTCTATCATTAACATCTTTTTTGTTTTATTTTATTTTATTTATTCTCCTTAGTTATATATGACAGTAGAATCCATTTTAATAAATGTATAGAAGCATAGTATATATCTTATCTAATTAGAACCCCATTGTGCTAAGTGAAATAAGCCAATCCCAAAAAACCAAAGATCAAATTTTTCTGATACTATGTGGAAGCTAAATCACAATAAAGGTAGGGAGGAGGAGAAGAAAAGTTCTCTAGTGATTTTTACCAAGAAAATAAAAGAGAAAGCTTAAATAAGCAAAATCAGCCATCAAAAATAGGCCTTCACTACCAACATACAGAAATAAAAAGAATTTTAGAGAATAATATTTATATTGTTTGAATTTAGAATGTCCCCCCAAAGCCCATGTGTTAAAGACTTGGTCCCTATCTTGGTGCTATTGGTGGGGATGGAATCTTTTAAGAGATGGGGTCTAGTGAGAGGTCTTTATGTCATGAGGGAAATGCCCTTGAAAGAGATAATGGGATCCATATTCTTCATCTTCTTTTCTTTTGCTTCTGATCCATGAAGCAGCTTTGTACACTATTCACTCCTGCCATGAGCAAACTCTGGATTTGTAAGTTAGTTTTGCAGATACAGAATGGTGGACAACCTCTGTTTTGGCACTTTTCATATATCTTCTCACTGTCTTATGATTTCCATGACTTCCAATAAGATGTCAGTTGCTGATCTTACTGAACATTTCCTGTTTGATGTTTGGCAGCTTGATTATGTTGTGTCTAAGTGAAGATCTCTGTGTTTATCCTACTTTGAACTTGTTGAGCTTCTTAGAAAAGAATAATAATAATTTACATGAAATTAGGAAAATTTTCAAAAGGTAATTCTATTTATCTTTCTCCTTTTCTTCTGAAACTCACAGTGTGATTATGTTGGTATCACAAGTCTCTGAAGTTCTCCCAGCTCATTCTACTTCATTTTTTTGTCTGTTCCTCAAACTGAAAAATCTCAATTGCCCTGTATTCATGTTTGTTAATTCTTTCTTCTGCCAATTCAAATCTACTATTGAGAACATATAAGAATTTTTTTCTTTTCAGTTATTATAATTTTCAGTTCTAGAATTTCTATTCCATTATTTTTTTACATTTTATCTCATTATTTATATTCTCTTTTTGATGACTCATTCTCATACTTTCCTTTGATTCCTTATACATGATGTCTTCATTATAATAGTTGATTAAGTCTTTGTGTAGCAAATCCAACATCTGGACTTAGAGAATTTTTATTGATTGTTATTTTTTATCCTATGTATTATCCATATATTCTTGTTTCTTTATTTGCCTCATAATGTTTTTCTGAAAACTTGCTATTTTAAATAATATAATGTGGTAGCTCTGGAAATCAGATTCCTCCAAATTTGTTGTTGTTTTTGAATTTTGTTGTTGCTGTTTGTTATTGTTTTCTGTTGATATTCATTTGGTGTTTTTCCTGGACTTATATTGTAAAGTCTAACATTTATAGTGTTCTACTAAATCTAGCTTAATTAGCTTAGTTGTCAGATAATGATTAGAGATTTTCTTAAAGACCTTGAATTAATAAAGTGTTTTTACCATTTTCCAAGGAATGCTTTGTTAAAATTGGATCATGCCTTTAATGCTCAGGCAGGTGACTTGTAACTCTGTCATGGCCTTCACTTCCTGTTTTCATAGAGCCTCTAGGTCAACTTGGGATCATCTTAGGTATTTTCTGATTATATGCATAACTCTCTACATGTGTGTAGCCTTCTAAGTCTATGGAAATACATTGGAACTTTGTAAAACCCTCTATGAACATCTCATTCTCTATGTCTTTATTTTACATTTTTACCAGCTTTTCATTTACCTCAATTGGTATAGCTGTTTCAGAAAGCTGCAATGTTAAACAATTATCATAGATTGCTTTCAACAAACACCCTGGAGATAGGACTTTTCCTATTGTGCAAACTCTGAATTTGGTCAAATAATAACCAGCCTCTGAATGGTACTTTTCCAGATATGTTATAGAGAATTATCTGGGAAGGGAGCTTTTTGAATAGCTCTGAACTTATGCTATCTATTAGATTGCTGGTTTTCATAACTGTTGTGATTTTTAAAACTATTGGATTTCAAAGATACTGTAGAAACGGAGAGAAGAAGATAGGAATAGAGCAAGCAAAAACACCATAAATCTTGTTGTTATTATTGAGATTCCTCTATTTTTCTTGAATGAATACCCTTAAGATACTGTAAGCATTTTATTAATTTCCAGAGTTCTGAAAAAGTTGAATTGACAGGGTTTTTTTTTCAGTGTTTTAGTTTCTTTTACATAAGAGTGAAGTTTTAGAGGTTCCTACTCTGTGGTTCACAATCTCCCCCAACCCAAGCTATATATAGCTCTATATTTAACATGAATGAAAGTTTTTGATATACATCAATAATGAAATACTACATAAATTATGATATATCTCATATAACAAAATCTTATACTACTGCTGCCAAAGAGGTAGAAAGTGGAAGTTTTATGAAAGCATGAGTGATAACTGAAAAAACATTTTGTATAAAAATATATATTCTTTGAGTGTGTGTGCATGTGTGTGTATGCGTGGATGCCTGTGTGCGATCAAAGGGGAAGACCTGATACTAACTCATTTTACTATTAAGCACATAGTATTTCACTCTTGGGAGTGGGTAAGCCTGGTGCACACAGAAAACAAATAAACTTTTAAATTTTAAGTCTCCTAAAAAAGAAAATATGAAGGAATTTTATTTCATTGCTTGTGTTTTTATTCTCCAAATTTACTCTGTATTCCTTTTGTAATAAATGATATTTAAGAAATATCTCAACCACCTCAAGATCTTACTTGATCTAAAATGTTTCAAATAGGTCTCACTTAATTTGGGAAACCTTACTGACAAAGCATTCACATCCATTTCCCTTTTCTATTGAACACTGAGTAGCAGCACACACACCTAAATTTCAGTAGCAAATACTTTGAGTGGTGAGACAATTGTAGTAGGACCCCCTTTGAAAATCTCATAAAAACCATGTATTGTCTTTCCAGAAAAAAAAGTACACATTCACACTCTTTTTACACACATACGCACACACACGTACATACAATATTTGGTACCAGGGATTGAACCCAGAGATGTTAAACCACATTCCCAACCCCCTTTTTAAAAAATTTTTATTTTGAGTCAGGGTCTCACTAAGTCGCTTAGGGAGGCTGGCTTTGAACTTGCAATCCTCCTGCTTCAAACTCACACGTCTCTGGGATTATAGGCATGCACCACCACACCCAGTGTTTATGATTTTTAAGCATTCTGTCAATGCTTGTGAATGTGTATAAACAGCATATCTTCACACTATGAAACGCGTAAAGACAGGACAAAGATCTAGTAACTTCAAAGCTCATACATATACAGAGAAGAGGAAAAACCTAGAGGGAGAGTGTCTTTCTCAAGGTCTTTCTGTGATATGGTAACAGATATGAGCCACATCCAGGTCTGCCAACTTACAGGTCAAGTTTATTTCCCAAGTTACCCAGAATCATAGAACAAATGATGGTTTTCTTTAGGTGCTTTAAAACCTTACAGGCCCTGTGCTGGAGACAAACTCTCATTATTGTGGTTTCTCTACCTGTCTCTGACACTCAGAGCTGATTCCAAGAATCCTTGGAACAAGAAAGAGGGAAACCTGTTCCATCAGCCACTGGGCATTTACAAGACGTAAGTGGTTCCTCTGTGCCCAGCCTGATAAGAAGCACCAAGGGGTCACAGTGTAAGGGAAGGAGTAGGTCATAACACAGTTCTGAAGCAACCAGGTGATGAGTAGAATATAAACACCAGTCCAAGAAAGGAGAATGGAGAACGTGGCACAATATGGATACAAGGCAGACTTCATGGAAGAGGAAAGGGAATCAATGGTTGAATAGAAATTGGGGAAAAGAATAAGAGGTGTTTGTGGAGAGAGGAGGCAATGAGCACCATATAAGCAAAGGCAAGAAGAAGGGAAGAAGTTCAGATGGAAACAGGGGGTTGAGTCTAGCATGGAGGGTGTGAATGGCTTTCTCACATACATACCTAGGCTGCAGGATGTCTGTATTCTGCAGCACCAGCTTAGATGTTCCTGTCCCTGGGCCAGCCCAGAAGCTAACATGTCTCGTGTCTGTTTGGATCTCCACAGCTACCATTCGCAGAAGGCCTGTACCACTTTTATCACAATGGTCTTGCAAAGGCCAAAAGAAGACGCAGCCTGCATCACAAGCAGCAGCTGGAGAGAGACCCCAGGGTGAGTTCTCCCTGGATTACTGCCTCCCAATCTCCACTGGCACCACTGAGCTCACTCAGTGGGAACAGAAGAGTAGGCAGGGGCTTCTGAAGTCAAGGCATTTAATGGATTATGAGAGAATAAACGGGTCCTTCGAAAAGAGTGGCACTAAGGCCTCTCAGCTCCTGTCTTGTGCATAACAAATAATCCTAGGCCCCTTATAGGGCTGGAAGGGAAGAAAACAAGGACACCACCCCTTCCCTGGCTTCCTGTCCTCAGTTTTTGTGTGAGAATTTGGGGTTGCATGGGAATATGTTTTGGCCTGTGGTGAATGGGAAAAACACCAAGAAGTATAAGCAGTTTATTGAAAGTTTCTACTGATGAATCCACATGCTTTGCAGAGATTGCCATCACCCATATTGTGAGTGGGCCAATAGACAATCGGCTCTCCCAACCGGTGGTGGGCTCCTTGGTATCCATGCATGGTTGTAGTAGACACCATTTCAGACTTTCTTTCCACCCCGTATTTTCTCACACCAACCTAATCTACCATTGTATCTCAACTTTCTGCTTGATGCTCATGACCCCAACTTTTGTTTTTGTTTTTTAATCTTCAATCTTTATCTTACTCTTGAACTCCAGGTGTCATTTCTACTTCCTCTAATAGCTCAAGCTTGACTTTCCCCCAACCAAATGTACTATCTAAGTCACAAGGCAGCTCCTCTCCCAGTGTTCTTGTTCGCTGCTTTTCAGAATAGAAACTTGGATCATCATTGAATCCTCCCTCTTCCTATCTTTCACCAGCCCTGGGCTCCTGTGCACTGATCCAAATGAGTAGATCTGATTTCTCTTAGGCAACTTACAAAGACAGAAAGTAACACCCAAAGCAAGTTGCTTTCTATACATTGAAGGCAATGTAACCTCTTTCCCAGGACTCTTGGGAAAGAGCTGGTGGAAAGTGGGTCAGATGTTTGAGTCAGAAATTTGCAGATGAGAACTCTTTTGAACAAATGGAATCTGGAAACTCATTCTTGTGTGACTTTTCATGTGAACATTTTTTTTTCTGCATTTAATTTAGGCTTCCAACATGGCCTAGGGTGGAATTTCTGTTCTGAGAAACTACTTCATTATTGCTTTTGCAGTAAGAGGCCAACTGGCTAGTGCTGCCAGCCAATGCCAACCATTCTTAAGGGGTCTGTTGTAGAAATTGGCAACACTACCTGTGAGAGAAGCTTTCTTTTTCATGTAATAATGGCCTTGGACTTGGCTGTACCAACTCATTGCCTGGGGATACCCTTGATCTTGCCTGTCTCATCTGTGAATCCAAGGTGGTCCCAAGAGGCAAAGATCACTGTGGTGCATTGTGATACTGATTTTTCCCTACATTTCAACTATGCCCTCTGATCTTGCCTTTCATAGCCAATTATTTTCCTTTCATTTAGATATTTTCTTAAAAGTCCCATGGTTTCTCTTCTTCCATGATCAAACATATGGCCCCAAATTCACTCAGAAACACATAAAAGGAACCAGAGACAGAAGGAAAGAGATGCTTAACAGGCTGGGACTGAGAAGGAGAACTGAGAAAAGTGAAATTAAAAAGCCATTGTTGGGTCAGAGAGATTATTGGGAGTAGGCTAAGATTTTCTTATTTCAGGGCTTTTTGAAATAATCTATGAAATCCTGATTCTTGCATTATAGAGTAATGTTTTCCAAAAGAGGGGAAAACAAAGGCTGGGGTCATAGCTCAGTGGTAGAGCTCTTGCCTAGCATGGGTGAAGCACAGGGTTCAATTCTCAGCACTGCATATAAATAAAAAATAATAATAATAAAAAGATCCATTGACAACTAAAAAAATTCTAAAACAAAGAGGAGAAAATAAGATGGATTGGATAATAAACAGGAAGATCAGGCAGGCTGTAGTAATTTTAATCAATGGTCTTTCTTTTCAAAACATTTTCTATTATCACTAAAAGTGCACTCATCCCCAGTTCATCACCCATTTAAGAGTCTTGGTACCTGTACTTAATAGAAGTAATCATCTGCCCTGTCCATGAAGACCACAAGAAGATAGTAAGGAAACCTTCTTATCAAGGTTAAATGTCAGAGATAATGTCAAAAATAAACTCATCCTAGGAAGATAGATCAGGCAGAAAAATCTCCTAATTCTTTATAAAAAAAGAAAAACGATGAGTACTTTTTCCCAAAATATTAGACTGAAGCCCACACCTCTCCTGCATGATGTTAATAAGGCATCAAATTTTGGCTTCCGCTGACAACAAAATATGGCAATGACTATCCTTAAACATTGAGTAGGAACAGTACAAGGGTAGAAATATAAGGACTCTTCCTTGTGGGCTTGTCAACTTAAACAAAAGGGAAAACATGTCTAGTTTGGGGTTCCCAAGCACATTTCAACAGATTGCAAAAAGAAAAGTAAATGCAAACGTAGAAAGAAAAGGGGAAGGGAAAAGTAACCAGAAGAATTGTTGACCTAGGCTTCTCTCTCTTAAGTAGATGTTGTGAGTAATGCTTTATAAGCCAAGAAAGCAAGATATTTTATCATTCTCTGAAATGCGTTGTCTCCTAGACCTACCAACTATAACTGTGCATGGAACCTCAGCTCAATTTCCTTCTGCCGTCTCTGCACAACTGCCTGGCCTTTCTTATTGTCCGTGGGCTTGTGAAGTCCCCTTAGATAGCCCAAGGAACCTTTTGCATAAGTGCAAGATGATCTGAGCAGAGACAGGCTCTCAGGACTGGACCTACTTATGAAATGTTTTGCCCAAAGAAACCACCAAGATCAGCTATCAACACAAGAAATAAAAAGAAAAAAATGGAAGGCCAAGGTGGCATCTTATTTTGTTTTTGACTTTAGAACAGAAATTTCAATGATGTCTCCCTCATTTTAGCATCTAATTTTTATGTTTAAGGTAAAATAGGGGGAAAAAACTAGAAAAGAGTTATAAAGTGCTGCTTTCAATATGTTTATATTTGTTTATCAATATGCAGGAATGTAGATTGTTTTAAAGGTACTCTTGTCTTTCTAATTCTTTCTGCTTAAAAAGTTAGTATGTTGCTGAGCATCATCATTTAGATACTAAAAAACAATAATTGCATCTTGTTTATTTCTGAAATATCTTTACATACTATGTACCTGAGTGAATAGTAGCTGCTCGGTAAATGATTGTCAAATGAATACATCATTAATAATTTTTCCCCAGCATTTCAATACATGAAATAGGATTTTTCTCTTCTTGTGACCCTATTCTGAAATACGCATCCAGGAAACAGTATAATCTTCTCTCTAGCTTCTCCGTTAGACACATTCATAATCATAGCTAAGAGAAACCAATTGCCATTTCATTACTTCCAAGACTGATCACTAAGAATCCCATGGAGAACCAGTTCTTGATTTCTAAAGTCCCACATACTCAGTTCCTGAACATATTCAGTCATCATACAACCACCAAAGTCATGACAATGTGTCTAGAAAGTTTCAATAGCTAAAATAATTCGAAGATATAATAAACACCAAACTGGGATGAAATAATAAAACTAAAAATGCTGTCTCTACACCAAGTTCAAAAACAAATATTCTTCACCCAAAAATCTCTGTGAGATTTGTTAAACTTTAGCTGGAACAGGGTCAACAGATCTCAAAGCCAAACCTAATTGTAGTCCACAGTGGATATATTATTCTACATAAATTCTACAAGGACCTGAAAAGTTGCTGAAGATTAGATTTATTTAAAATAATATTTGTTTCTAATTCTCTTGAACCCTACTTGTACATCTGAGATAGTGTTGAAATTAAATATATTTTGAAAAAGAAAAAAAACATAAATAGAAGGAAGATCAGTAGAGTCTTAGAGGGAGAGGGATGATAGGAGGGGAAAAGGAAGCACTGGGGACAGAAACGGAGCAAATGATATTCCATGCATGTAAGATTAGGTCAAAATGAGCCCTGCAATTATGAAATACTAGAATGCACTCATAGAAGCATTTAAAAAAACGGAGGAGTCACATCATTCTATGAGTAACACACACTAGTCAAATGGAAGCCAAGTAACTTAGTTAAGAAATAACCTAAATTTCCTTTGTTGAGGGAAATTACATTTGATTCAAGTATTACAAACATTTATTTCTTCTTCTTAGCAATCTTACTAGGCCATGCAATTATCCCTCAAAATCATTTTAAACCTGTTCCAACTTTACAAGACAGGAACCTCTATCCGTCCAATGGCAATGTTCCTTGTTTCCCCATCTGAAAGAATGGATGATAGTTTTGTGTGTTTGACATTTAGGAGCTGTTCCTTTTTAGCTTCTTTTCTCTTCTAAATGTATCCACATGTTTAAATGGCAGTCACATGATCCTGCAGGGACCCATTTCTATTCCTTAAGGATCTATTTCTGGAGGGTTTTAACCACTAAGCCACATTTCCAGTTCTTTTTATTTTTTTGTTTTGAGACAGGGTCTTGCTAAGTTGCTGAGGCTGACTTTGAACTTGCAATCCTCCTGCCTCAGCCTCCTGAGCAACTGGGATTACAGGCCTGTGCCAGCACACCCAGCTATTTGTGGAGGTTTTATATACTACAATAACCCACAAAAGTTAGTTTCATTGGATAATGTAATCACTTCAAACATTTTATACCTTGCCCCCATAAAAAACAATATTTGCAAAAGACAACTTTTTTGTTCTTTGAAATTAATTAGACATGATTTATGTAATTTGCTTATAAAAGTCTAAGCTAATGAGTGAACCAGACACTCTTCTTCTGCACAGTTTGATACTATAGTAATTAATATTGTTTTTGAAAAGAGATTAATTATCATGGTTGAAGCTCCGATGGTTGACAGAGACTAGGAATGGCTTGTAATTGCTGCACATACTTTTCTGAACTTGCACAAAATCTAACTCAGTGCAGTCATTTAACTATAATTGATGAACACCTTATGCGTAGACAGCTATACATAAACTCCGATTAGAAAAGTTAAGCATTGCTGTTGAGAGAGTGAGATCTTAAGGAACCCATAAACCTACTAGAGCAATAAGGAGCAATTTAGTCACTGTCAACACATATCTTTTCAAAAAGAATATTGAATGCTTAGAAGTTCAAAGCAAGCCAAGAAATTCACATGCTGTCTTCCTCCACGAGTTATATAAGATTTTCGTGGCAATTACTAAGCTCTCAGTTTCCAATTCCTTTCCCCTCCCCAAATACTTAGCATTAATCATAGATTTATGATAAGGACAGGTCACTTGTAAGCATTGTGACCAAGTCATTTTTTTTCTTCAATTTATAAAAGTTAACTATTTTAATATTACTTAGAACAAATACTAGGGAAAAGACAAAAAGAGCACCATTGCATTCTACTTTCAAATGAAAAAAGTTTTGGAGAAAAAATATCCTCTTTCACTTTTTTCTTGACCCAACCTTCCTCCAGTACTAAACCGATGGAATTTGAGGCATTTTCTATCTTTGCTGTGAATGCATGTCAGTCAACCCTGGAGGCTGGGCAAAAAAAAAAAAAAAAGGAGTAGTTCGACAGTTTTAGAACCCTTTCAAAAGAATTTATACCCAAAGAATAGGCTGGTTTTATTCTTGTACTTGTTACATCTAAAATAGTCAGGCTTGTGCTTTTAAGACTCTGCTCTAAGAAATGTATTGGAATTCTCCAATTTGTTTTCCAAATGTCTCCTAGAGGGAAAGAAAGAAGCAGATAGATTTGATTAGGTTTTACTTATTAGGAATCATAAGTAAGTAACATGGTAAGTTTATGATTAATATTATAGCAAACATAATAGTTTTAATAGTATTTTGTATTCCAGCAGGTCTGAATGATTGCTGTTTCTTTCCACGAATTCTTATTTCCTTCTAGTAGTAGTTGGACCAAGTGTAGTTTATGACTTACAAAAATCCCTGTTATGGTTGCTCTGTCACTAATTTGCATTTCACCAATTAATTTTCCCTACATCTCTGCATAAAGAAAATTATAGAACAGAAGGAGTGCTAAGGAAACATAAATTTAGCCCTTTGCATTGAAGCTTTAAAATATGATTTTACCTGTGAGACAAAATAGACCAAGAGAGGGTAAATGACCTCCTTCGGGTCACACAGCCAGAATTAGTAATTAGTGGGAAGAAAACTCTTCTCAACATAAGGTTTAGTTTAAATAAAAATCTAAGTGAGAATTGATAATGCTTATGAACGTGTGGTTCTTTCAAATAAATTGTCCTCACTAATGAACAATTCTCTAGATTAAAAATAGTATCGTAAAAAAAGTGAAGTTACATCTTAAGTTTATGTAATTTACATGAATTCAGTGAGTTCAGCTATAAATGGAAAAGGATAAAAGGAGAGGAAATAACAAGGGTGGGCACTTTGGTTCATCCTCTGCTCAATGCTCATATTCCCTAAAATGATCATGAACAGAGCAACGATGGATTGGCTGAGAGCACAGTTGGCCTCAGTTCCCTGGTAACTCTCATGGTGGGAGGATTTTCCCTTTCTGATGAGAGATTATAGAATTTAAAGATAATACTTTGGGTGCAAAAAATTTCCTGAACACAAACCAAATTCTTCATCTGCTGAAGGAATAAGGGGACATGACTAGATTCTGAAATTTCACACTTAGTATGTACAGAGACACAATATTGGTGGCTAACTTCCCTAAACTTTTTCAAAGTTAATTTTAACCATGCATAATTTCTACTTTACACACTTTAGCATTCAATCCCCTAAGGTATGATTTCTCTATGAGAAAGTAAACAAAGATGGTATCTTAACTTGGATTTCCTAGAAACAGATTCTGAGATGGGGTGTGGCATGCAGGAGGTTTCTTGGAGAGAAAGGAAAACAGGATTTGGCAGAGAAAGAAGCTGATCTGAAATGTGCTTGAACCATTGGGGCCTCAGTGAACCCTACAGGAAACTTGGAAGCAGGGTTGGCCTTTTGGAGTTATGCTAACTTGAGGCAAAGGCTTTTGTGCCTTGCATCAACTAGATTTTAGTAAGAGGCATTGCCCAGAAAGGGATTTGATTTTAGGTAAGTCACCTCTTCCTACCAAAGGCAATTCTCTTTCCTACCAAAGGAAATTCTCTGTGGAAGACAAACTCTGAGCCATCTTCAGCAGTTAGAGGAGATGTGAAACAATTTTGTAAAGATCTGGGGATACACTGCAATATCTTCTAGTTAGTCTTGAATTGCCTTCAGTAAAAGACAAAATCTCACATTTGGTTCAGGAGACGTTTTTTCTGGGAGCCCAATTCCACCCATGAATCAGCCCAAAGGGCAATTGGTAGCATAAAAATGAACACTTATCACCCCTTTAAAAATAATCTTTGGGTCCATACACTGATCCACTGTATTCCATGACTTCCACTTTGTCCTGCTCCTGGTTCATTTTCCTGGTTTGGTGACATATGCCCTTAGGAAGAGCTGAGGTTACTGGGCACTTTTTGTCAGCAAAAAGAAAATTCCAGTTTACTCAGAGTTGACAAGACTTCCAGGGCCAGAGTTTTTCCTGTGAAACATTGCACTCCATACCCACTCCCTCTGTCTCCTCCAGTTGCCTCTAATTCAGAGCATAAACACATATCTGTGGCACATGACCTTGACCACATTTTGAGCCCAAATAGCAAAGCTTTGAGACCCAAGTAGAGCAGTTCCTTACTTCACTTCCCATCTGGTGGCCAAATTCATTTTCAGGACACCATGCCAAGAGGTCAGCAGATGTTCATCAGCCATGCATTTTGAGAGTGACTTGGCAGCATCAGAAGAAGGAGAAACACCGTAGCGGGGTGGGGAGAAGAAGCAGAGGGAGATGTCTGCATTGATGCCCGACCTGTGGGAAAAACTCATCTGCCCTAATCTGCTGGTTTTATTATACAGCAGGGAGCGACTTTCAGCATCTCCTCTGGGCTTTGCAGATGTGCCTGGCTTCCCGCCTCAAAGTGCTGCTGCTGGTGCTATAATTAACTATTTGTGGGGAACTGGGGAGAATTATTTACTACAGCTTTAGAAAGACAGGGGAAAAGCTGCTAATGAGTAAGCCTGGTTGTTTTCCTAGACGTGAGCACATTTTTAAATGCACGGCCATGCTTCCTAAAGAAGCAGGAACACTGGTGCAGGGTGGGGGAGTGATGCCAGCAAGCCCAGAGCTCTCCAGGCAGGTTTAACTTTCTTTGGATGAATTCAGACAAGCTGTCGTGTAGAGAAAAGCAACATGGAGAAAAGTGGCTCTGTATTATTTTTCTAACCCCCAAAATGCAAACTCTCAAATCGTGGGTTGGCCAACTTTTAGGACTTCCTGGAAAAAAAAAAAAAAAAACCTTCAATGAATGTAGGGCTAATCTTTTCTGATCTTCCTCAGCTGATTTCTTGAGCCTTCCCCAAGATGCTAAAGGAAGAAAGGAAGTATGTTTGTGGACCTGAAATGCCTCCTTATAACCTCTAAAAATGAATATTTTGTGTATGGTTATTAAATGCACCATGTAACTCCTTTAACTGCTTGATAGCAACTCATTTATTCATTCATCAAGTGTTTACTGAGCCCATACTACATGCCATGCACTGTTCTGGATCCTGAGATTCAATAGTGAACAACAACAGCAACAAAAATATTCTTGCTGTGGGAACAAAGGAGAAAAAGAGATGAACAAAGCAATAACATGACAGGGTCTTAAAAAAAAGAAAAGAAAAGTATTAAGGGGATGAAGAGAGCAGAGAGAGGGAAAGAGTAAGCACCATGAGAGAAGTGTTTCTATTTTATAAAAAGCATCCAGGATTGTCTACTATGATATAGTGACATTTAATATAGACCCAAAGGAGATAGAGAAGATATGCACATAAGTATGTGGAGAAAGAGAGGAAACATCAAGAGGAAAGGCTTAGAGTCTGGGGCACACTTAGTGTGTTCCAAAAACAGCAAGAATACCAGTAAGACTGAAGGAGTGGGCCAGGGACAATGGAAGGAGAAAGGGACCAAGACCTCAGACAATGTTGACATTCAGGGTTAGAAATTCAGATTGACTCTAAATGAGACGGGATTTATCTGCCTCTGGGTGAATAACAAGACTACAGGGTAGGGCTGGAGGGGAAGCAATTGGAAGTTAGGGAGATCAGAATCAAATGAATATTATATTTTAGAAGAGAAAGGCTAGTGGCTTGGGTCAGGGTAGAAGTGGAGGAGGTGATGAGAAACAAGTCAGACTTGGGGGATATTGTAAAGCGAGAGTCTTCGAATTTGCTGATGGTTTTATTGATAAATTAGTTGAGAAGTGGAAGGGAAAAGGAGAAGGAAAGTGAGACAGCTGTCAGCCTGATTTATTATGGGATGGAAGTAGCACTTGTAGGAATGGAAAAGAGGAGTAGGTTGGTGGGTAGTACGCAGGAACTTAATCGTTTGGTTTTAAGCATGTTAACATCTGTGGTTTCTTTTAAGTATCCAAATGTAGATACAAAATAAACACATGGATGTAAAGGTCCAGCAGAGAAGTCAGAGTTGGAGATATCAATTGGGAGTCATGCATATATTAGTAGTGTTCAATGGATTTCAGAAAGAGTTCTTCAAATAATTTGTTAAGATTCAAAAATCTATCCAGAAAGTAATTGCTCACTCTTCAAACTACTACTCCAAAATGAATTTTATTCAATACTTAGGTAGAGGAAACTATAAATGTCCTTGATAATGATATAAACAAATAGTTAAAATATCTATCTACTCATAGAATATTCTGAAAATAATATTTTATGAGGCAAAAGTAGGTTGGAAGTTATAGATGCTCAGAAATGTTTAAAAAGATTCTCCAGAACTCTCCATAATTATTTTTAAATTGCTTCAGTTGTTTTCCCTTTATGATGCCTATTGACATATTTGTGATCACATATCTATCTATAAACAGGCTTCATGTTCTTTTATCCAAATCAGGAATTTTGAAAATGAGCGGAATTGAATTCCTGCCATTTTCAGTCATTTCAAATTCTTGTGGGTTCAGGAGAGGATAAGAGGAATGAAGCTAGGTCTAGAAATAAGTAAACAGCAGTTAGACAAAGAGATTCATGTCTGAATAACAACTCAATTGCTGGAGTTTATCTAATTGGTTTGCCATTATCTGTACTGAAAATATTGTGTTTTCCATCTTCTCTATGGCAAGTATGTCCCATTTAGCAATAAAGAACATATTGCCTGAGAGAAAAACAGGTAAAACAAAACAATTTTCCATTTTCCATCCTCCTAAAAGAGGAGAACAACCCTCCCCAACTATAAAGAATTTCTTAATGGATGTTAGTTTTTGTAAGGACACCTCTTTGAATCAACATGAGAAAGCCCTCCTCTAGAGAACAGAAGAAAGGAATAGCAATTAAAACCTATTGTGTAGAAATTGTCTATCAGGGAGAAAGGGAGTGTGAGGGCAAGTCCAGTTGGAGTTCATGCTCGGGTTCTAGTAACAGTTCTGACACCAAATAAATGTCTTCTTCAATGAATCACTTTATCTTCTTGTTTCCAGTTTCCTTATTTATATTTTGAGAATCATGGATCATCTGGTCTCTAAAATGCTCCTTAGATCTTCATGTCCTTAATTCCAGAGATAAACCTGAAGTGTTTCCACCTGATGAAGGTCAAACTCAGGACTGAAATGTAATATTCTCATGAGTTTATTATCCTTTCTTTTATATATCTTTATTTTTATCTGAGAAAAGGGGATTTTCTTTAAACCAATTTTCTGAAATATTTGGAGAACTACCATTTATATGTTAGTCTCTTTATCTTTTAGAAAATAATATCAAATCTTGTGTTCAAACCAGTTCAGTAGAGTTCTTTTTTTTATTTCTTACATACATGACAATAGTTGAGTGCATTATATTCATAATTATCCATTCACAGCACCATTTTTCATAATTCTGTATATAGAGTATATTCACACCAAATTATGCCATTATACATGAACTCTCTTATTTTTTTGCATCACAATTCTTAATACACCTTTATACCACAATTTATCATATCTCTGTTTGTATATAAGGTATGTTGATACCAAATTCACATCTTCATACATGTATATTTTGTATAATGATGACTGTCTCCTTCCACTATGAGTTCTAAAATTCCATTTCTTGCCTCCAGGGAAATGTTAGATGACAGGGTAGAGGTTATTCATGCACTTGAAGGTCATAGCTCCTTTATTATGTTTTGTAAGTTGAGGTTCTGTGTAAGATTTCACTTGATATGGTGGGTATAGAGGAGTTGGGTTTCATTCAACTGTGAAATAAAGTTTGAAAACCATTGCTTTTAAAACTAGTCTTGTTCTCCAACCCCACCAATCCATACATCCAACAGAAATCACAAACTGAATTCCCAGAGAGGTCAGGCAAGTAGATTTCAAATCTAGGTGGGCCAGATAGAAACAAAGCAGTAACCCAAGCAAGAGGGTAAATGATATAATTATCTTCTACTTCTGTCTGGGGAACACAATAGGAAATGGAGGAGGCTGTAGAGAATCAGAGAATAGACACATTGTCAAAACAAAGGAAGCAAATCATCTTCCTCAGCTGTTACCTCCAAAATTGGAAGCCCATAGTTGTCAGATCTACTAATTAAAAAAAAGCAAATTACCAATATTTGTGTAGAATCTTTAATCTTTGGAAAATTATTAGTGTCTAAATCAAAATTTCTTAACACACTGTCCAAGCTAAAAATGAAGATGGGAGGGGAGGGGAGGGGATGGGGGATAGTAGAGGATAGGAAAGGCAGCAGAATACAACAGACACTAGTATAGCAATATGTAAAACAGTGGATGTATAACCGATGTGATGCTGCAATCTGAATACAGGGTAAAAATGGGAGTTCATAACCCACTTGAATCAAAGTGTGAAATATGATATGTTAAGAACTAAGTAATGTTTTGAACAACCAACAATAAAAATTAAAGAAAAAAATGTCAGTAGAATAAGTTTGACCTTAGACCACTATTTCACAATCCCCATCTACAACTTTCCAGAATGGGATGAGCCAGCATCCAGAAAGACATCTCTATGGCCAGTCCTTGACTTCACTCTTTGTCAAGGTTGTCCACCTAAACAATCCTCCTCAAAGAAAAAACAGTAAAATAAAATAAAATGAGGAAAGAAAACAAAAATTAAAATTAAGACAAAGAAAACATATTTAAAGACAAAATGAAAAGAAAGAAAAAAAAAGAAGATAAAAACATCTCTTCCTCAAGGTAGATCCAAATCTACCTCCTTGCCAATTTAATCCACAATCCAGGTTGTGTTTTCTAGGCAAAATGATTCCATCTTCCATGTAAGAGCCCTTCAAATATTTGAAAATAATTATCATGCACCTGAAACTTCTTAAACATTTCTGGTCCTTCCACATGTTTGAATTGAACTTGGTGATTATCTTCTGTGCCTTCCAATCACACATCTCTGAACATTGTTGGGAGCTGAATACACACACCATGCAGCTATTCTCTGATGATTTCAGAGTAGTACTGGACTCAGTACCTGCATCTTTATGTATTTTTAAAGCTACTCTTCTCCTAACACATTCTAAGATTATTTTAGCCTTTTTTTTTTTTTGGAAGTTATAGATCTTATTACTGACTAATATTGACAATAAAATTAACTAAAATTCTTATGCCTTTATCAAATGCACTGATAATCAATCTACCTTGGAGGTACTGGTCTTAAATCAAGGGACTTAGATTTACTTTTTTAATTTTTCATATCCTTGGAGTTCATGCTGACCTATTAAGTTTTTGGATCCAGACCCAGTCTCCTTCCCATTTTCCTGCCATCAATAATTTTGATCAGCATCAATATCTGAAACCACTTGTTAAAAAATAAAAGTTGAATGGACAGAAAACAAATACTAAGCTCAAAACCCTTTGTCCAGGATGACATAAATCTATTAACATAGACTCTAAGGGATATCTCACACTGACCCCATATTAAAAGGACATTGTAAAGCACCCAAAGTCCCTAAAACATCATTCAAGTTAAATGAAAAAGCAGAGTCTCACAAGGGAGTCTATTTGAGGACTGTATTTATACAGCTTAACAGCATGGCTCTGAAGCTAGTTGATTTGTTTGTGTATATTGCTGTCTGGGAAATCAGTTTACTTGCCATGGAGCAATCTAATTCAGTCATTCACATGACCAAAATCACCAGACCCACCAGTTTTCAATCTGGTCCTTTGAGGCAATTTGAATTTAGTTGATAACTTGTTCACACACCTGCAACTGTTTCATGTTGAATCACAAAAAATTTTAATCAGAGAACCAAAATCAATGGGTAATTGCTAATCATGAGAGTACCAGGTGGCTCTTAAGTGTGGGCCAAATCAATTTTTTATAAAACTTAATAAAGTGATTCCTTTTAAATGCGTAAGTCAAGACATCTCAGAAGTAGACTATCAGCTAAGGATCATATTCTTCACAGCTAAAATATAACCTACCATCTAACTTATATCAGTGCTATCAAAAAATATTCTAACACTTATTCATCTGACATGGGCAAGTTACTTAACTTTCACCAATCATCTCCATTTAACCATCTCTATCATTAAATAACAACGAAGTCCAAATGACTGGAAATAAATTGCCTTAACTTTTAGTCTCTATCATGGAATCACAATGAAAGTGCCAACATCTGCAAATAAATGCCTGAGACCTCAAAGCTGAAATAGTGACTTCATCTTTGAAAGGGCACATTACTTTCATAAATACATTACAACTCTTTACCAGAGGAGAAAAGGTGACGGTGTCATCTACTTCTTCTGCATGCTCTCCCATTTAATTCTCTACTTACTCTCCTTGACTGGCCCTACACACACACACACACACACACACACAAAAAAAAAATTCAGTGCAAATTAAGACAGTGCTCCTCTTGATATCAAATCAGAGACACAGCGTCTGATAGAAGAAAAAGTTGGCTACGATCTACATACTGTGGGGTCGGGCCCCAAATTCCTCAATAGGACACCCATAGCACAAGAGTTAATAACTAGAATCAACAAATGGGACTTACTCAAACTAAAAAGTTTTTTC
The DNA here is from genome assembly GCF_964194105.1 of Spermophilus citellus. Classification (NCBI taxonomy): domain Eukaryota; kingdom Metazoa; phylum Chordata; class Mammalia; order Rodentia; family Sciuridae; genus Spermophilus; species Spermophilus citellus. The sequence continues at coordinate 42,546,365 of NC_138185.1, forward strand.
TCAGCAAAAAAAAAACAATAAGAGAGGTAAATAGGGAGCCTACGTCCTGGGAACAAATCTTTACTCCTCACACTTCAGATAGAGCCCTAATATCCAGAGTATACAAAGGACTCAAAAAATTAGACAATAAGATAACAAATAACCCAATCAACAGATGGGCCAAGGACCTGAACAGACAATTCTCAGAGGAGGACATACTATCAATCAACAAGCACATGAAAAAATGCTCAGCATCGCTAGCAGTCAGAGAAATGCAAATCAAAACCACCCTAAGATACCATCTCACTCCAGTAAGATTGGCAGCCATTATGAAGTCAAACAACAACAAGTGCTGGCGAGGATGTGGGGAAAAGGGTACACTTGTTCATTGTTGGTGGGACTGCAAATTGGTGCAGCCAATTTGGAAAGCAGTATGGAGATTTCTTGGAAAGCTGGCAATAGAACCACCATTTGACCCAGCTATTCCCCTTCTCGGTCTATTCCCTAAAGACCTAAAAAGAGCATGCTACAGGGACACTGCTACATCGATGTTCATAGCAGCACAATTCACAATAGCAAGACTGTGGAACCAACCTAGATGCCCTTCAATAGATGAATGGATAAAAAAAATGTGGAATCTATACACAATGGAGTATTACTCTGCATTAAAAAATGACAAAATCATAGAATTTGGAGGGAAATGGATGGCATTAGAGCAAATTATGCTAAGTGAAGCCAGCCAATCCCTAAAAAACAAATGCCAAATGTCTTATTTGATATAAGGAGAGTAACTAAGGACAGAGTAGGGACGAAGAGCATGAGAAGAAGATTAACATTAAACAGGGATGAGAGGTGGGAGGGAAAGCGAGAGGGAAGGGAAATTGCATGGAAATGGAAGGAGACCCTCATGGTTATACAAAATTACATACAAGAGGAAGTGAGGGGAAAGGGAAAAATAATACAAGGGGGAGAAATGAATTACAGTAGAGTGGGTAGAGAGAGAAGAGGGGAGGGGAGGGGAGGGGGGATAGTAGAGGATAGGAAAGGCAGCAGAATACAACAGACACTAGTATGTCAATATGTAAATCAATGGAAGTGTAACTGATGTGATTCTGCAATCTGTATACGGGGTAAAAATGGGAGTTCATAACCCACTTGAATCATAATGTGAAATATGATATGTCAAGAACTATGTAATGTTTTGAACAACCAACAATAAAAAAAAAGACAGTGCTCCTCACACTGTATTATGTTAGAGTCCTTGAATTTCCTACCAGAATATTGTGAATAGCAAAAATATTAGTTTGGATAAAACAGGCTATGCTACAAAAACCAAATTGGTCCTTAAATCCCCTTGGTTTTTTTCTCCATCCTGCCACAGGTACAGCATGGGTTCATACAAGTTCTGATTAACATAATGTTTCAGTAGCTGATGATTTTCTTAAGGTTTCACCATCTTGACAGGCTACTCCCCTAATACATGGCTTCCAGGGCACTGGCAGAGAAAGGAGAAATAGAAGCTCAGTGAGCTCAACCCACGCGTAAATGCCTTAGCTTAGAAATGGCACATATTACTCTCCTCTAATTGCCCAGAAATAGGCGCAATGCATGTCTTCATGTGTTGAGGATGGAAAGCGCAGAACTCCCTTTGCTCAGAAAAGAGAGACAAATTGGATATAGGAAGAAGTAGAAAGCTCTTACACAGAGTTTCTTTTTAAATTGAAATATATATATATATATATATATATATATATATATATATACACACACACACACACACACACACACACACACACTCACAAGTTCTCTTCCTTGGTGAGTCCTTGGGATTGAGACTTGTCTTTAAGCTGAGTATTTAATTATGCTGACAACAAATACTTAGCTGCAATCTCTGGCTAAGGAGAAAGTATAAGGCATTTGGGCTAAATGTGGCACTTGTATTTCCCCAAGAGGTCTAGAGCAACACCTCTCATCACAGGTGCTTCTGCACTGTTACTGGTACCTCCTCTATCAATGATAGCATTGATTTCTCCACTCACTTGGCATCTCTGTGACTTTATATTTAGCAGAATGTGATGGTGTCATGCTATGCCAGCTCAAGGTAGAGACCCCACCTGACCTGATGGCTTCTACTCCTTTCTCTTGGAAGTCAACTGCTAGGTAGCAAGTGCAATCACCCTGAAAATACCACATTGTGAGAATTCTAAACCAGGTGCAGAGGTCCATGTGCTATAGGAAAAAGAAATGGCCCAGGTGAGGTACATCAAGATACCAGCCATGTAAATGAAGGTATCATCCTGGAAGAGGATCTTTTAACTGTAGTGACTCCAACTGGTGCTACCTAGAGAGAAATCATTCAGTCATATCCCTTCTGAATTCCTGACCCAAAAATCTTGAGCCAAATAAAATGGTTGATTTAAGCTTCTAACTTTTGGCATAGTTTACTAAGTGCAGCAATAGTAACAAGACAAAGGTATCTTCCCATCAGTTCAGGTGGAGATGAGTGGTGGAGAATGAATCCTAGCATGGAGCATAGTGAAGTAGGCAGACAGGTGAATCCTGAAGATGTTGCGCCCTGGCTATCTACAGCAGGTGGGGTGCTGTCTTTTAAGTTATGCTACTTCTTTGGCTATTATTGCTCCTGGCGCATGATTTATGTTTAATTTGTAAATTTGTTTTAGTTTTACAGTTAGCATTAGGATAAGCACTAGGAGTTGCTATAGTGGGATGTTGAATGTCCTCCAAATGCCCATGTGTTGCACATTTAGTCCCCAGGATGGTGCTATTGGGAGGTGATGGGACATTCAGGGGTAGGAGTTCTGGTAGATCATTAAGTCTTTGGGGGAATACTCTTGAAAGGAATAGTGGGACACTGGCCCCTTATTCTTCCTCTCTCTGCTTCCTAGCTCATGATATAAGAGGTTTTGCTTTATCTGCATTCCTGCTGCCATACGCTTGCCTTGCCAAAGGCCCAAAACAATGAGGTCAATTGATGTGGACTAGAACCTCCAAAAAACTGTGAGCCAAAAAGAATCTTGTCTCTTTATAAGTTAATCATCTCTGGTATTTTGTTATAGTGATAGAAAACTAACACAGGAGTTGTTACCTGATTTTATTTTGTGTACATTTTAAATAATATATCAATATTAAGAAACCAATGAAAATGATTTTCCTTGTGAAAGAGTCCATTCCTTGTTTAAGTTCATTTAAGTTTAAGAAATCAATGCATTTGAAAAATATCTAAAAGAAGAGAGACTTTGCAAAGTGTGAACTTTGGTGTGAGACAAAACCAAGGTATCCCTTGTAGTGCACTGACAACAGCAGGTAACAGAAAAAGTGGAAAGAACAGCATGTGCAACAGAAAAAGTGGAAGGAAGAATCTGGAGCTGGGAGTTCTAATCACAACTCTACCATCTATTGACTTTGTAACCTCCAAAGTCCCCATTTGTGAAATGATGAATGATATCAACTGTGCTTATTTCCTGTGGTTACTGTGGTCATCCAGTCCAATGGAAAGGAGAAGTCTTTGCACACTCTGAAGTGTTACTGTTGTTCATAGAGATCCAGGGCAGCATTTTATTCTTTTAATTTTATTTTAAAGAAAATACATGATTCAGTGTTATTTTAATATAATTTTTACTGTGCACATATTTATCTATTCATCAATCTATCCATCCCTACAGGGCAGCATTTTAAATTGTGTGCTGACAAATCTAAAAATAACCTAAAACTGTGTAGGAACTGAGTTTAAAAGAAACTCAACTAAAACTATGTCTTAAAATTCAAACCAGCGCATGATCAAATAGTGAATTTCATGGGATTCAAATTTTCTTTGAAGTGCAGGGGAAACATACAGTATGTTGGGCTCTCTCACACTGCTTGATCTGGGAGTGGGAGGGAAAGTGAAGTCAGAGCTCTCTTGCTCCTCTCTGATTCCCTATAGTCTCCTAGTCTTTCCGGAGTGTAAATTCATGGCCAAGATATGAGCTTTGGATAAATTTTGATTTTAATCTCAGGTCCATCACTCCACTTTCCAACCATTTAACTTCTCCTAACCTCAGATTTAAAATGTGCTTAATAATAGTAGCACCAGTCTCAATGGTTAATGTGAACACTAAATAATGCGATGCCCAGGTAAGTGTTCAGAGAATGATGGTGCTTTGTTCTCTAGCATTTAATAGTGACTGGTACTGGTTTCTGAAACTTATCTCTGTGTGAGCAATGATTGTTCACTGCTCTCCTTTAACAATGTTACACGTGTCAAAAAAATAACATGAGTAGATAATTTTATTTTCCCAAAATAATATACAGCTTACAGTTTTAAAAATCATGTGCTAGACTTACAATTAAAATATCCTTCCAGCATGGTTAAATACATCTGATAAACTATCCATTGCTTTTTTTTTTTTTTTAGTTAAGTCATTCATTTCAAAGTCACTCTACAGTGGCTGCTCTCTGGACCAGTTCAGAAGGGTTGTTATCCTAGACTTCACTCTTACTCCAGGAATCCCCTTTGGGCTGTACAGTGTTGGATACCTCTTTCCCAGATCACCTAACATTCCTCTACCTCAGATTACTCTATCATTTGGATAAAGAATGTCCTTCATGGGAGATGATGTTCTAGAACTTTTGTTCTACATTACTTGATAGTTTGGCAGGCTACTGATTATCAATTTGGAATAAACATCTCTCAGAATTGAATGTCTTACTCCATTACTCCATTATCTTTGGTTATGGTGGAGCTGTTGAGAGGTCTAAAATCATTCTGATTCCTAGTTTCTTTCCTTATATGTGTCTTTCTCTACAGAATTGCTTCAGTTCTTAGTTATCTGCATTTTATAGTGCAATTCATTTCTTTCTCTCTTCTCTCCCTCCCCACCCCCTGCTTTTTTTTACTTTCATTTTTTCACGAAAGGTAGGTGTTTTATTATTAACATTTGAATATTCACTTGCAAGGCTTTCAAATGTTTTAAACTTAAAGTGTCTCTTAAAGCATATGGTTCTGTGGCCCATTTATCTTCAAATATCCTTGCTTCTCTGATAAAATTGGTGAGTCTACTCTTGAAGGGTTGATTCAACTGCTTTTAAAAAAAATACCTTTCGTTTTTTAATCACAAAAGTATCATATGAATGTATTTTTGTGCTAAAAGTCCAGACAAATTTAGAATGTAAAAAAAAAAATGTTCTTAACTCCTATCAATCTCATTCTCCTCAGAGAAGAAAATAGTTAAGTTTAATATGTAGCTTCCAGACATTTTATCATATGTCTACTTGGATATATGCATACACATGGAAAGAGAGAGTTTGTCAAATGTATTTAAATAAAAATTGGATCATATTATATATACTACTTTTCAAAATATGTTTTTCCATTTAGGAGTATTTCTTAGAGAACTTGACTTATAAGTACACAGGTATTGAACATTTTCTGATCAACTATTACATGATATTTATTTAACTATTAACCTATTGATGAAAGTTTAAGAGGCTTCAAACTTTTCACTTCAAAACAACATTCCATGACCCTTTGTGCACACCCTTGGTGTAATAGTTTCTTTGGGGTAACCACCAGATCCAGAATTCATGGGGCAAATTTGTGTTTTGGTTCTAGATTAATGGTTATGCTTCATCCCAAAATGGCGCCTCATAGAAATCTGACGTGGGCCCCTTGTGTTTCCTCCCCATCGTCCTCAGATTCACCCAAAGGACTTTCACTGGTGCTCTTAGTGATCATGTTTGTCCCCATTTAATTTCATCTTTCTTGGGGATAAGCTCAGCAACTGTTGAGATATTTGATCTCCAATGTTCCTAGGATCAACACCGCCACACTATAGACCAGCAAGCTGGATACTGCATCCCATGCACCTTGACATAGCACTCAATGGAACACAATGATGAATTCTAACAGTCTGAGGGAGCCTATGCCTGAAAATAGTGGGAATGGGCAATAAGAAGGTCTATTGTTCCAAACCTCTTCAAGTGCAGAAATGTTCCAGCAATCTGTTAGATCTACCTAAAACAAACAGAAGAGTTTTCATTAACTCCTCCTGTCAGAAAGTGATAATAAGGTACAAAATGATACCTGAGTAATTAATTGACTCCATGTGCCAGTAGGCTTTCTAGTTGCAAAAAAAAAAAAAAGTACATCTGCTAATAAAATGTGGCAGATGATAAAGTCCCAACTCCACAGTTTGCAGGTCCTATGTCTGCTCTAAAAATCAGTGATTCTGATTTGCTTTTCAGTAACCTCACATGATTGCTCCCACCACTCCCTGCACTTCCATTTGGCTGACAGGTCTTAACAAGTGATATGATGACAACTTTGAACCAAATCTGACCTCCTGCCATCTTTGCCTTCTTCTTCTCCTCACCAGGGATTTCCTCCATCTCCCTTTTTAAAGTAAATATTTTTACTCAAATATATAGTGACTCAGGTGAAGTTTACCATCAAGACTCCACCCTTTGCATTTGAATTGAGCCTAGGACACTCCTCCTTGGTGGACTTGGTGGACATACTGCCTGTGTCAACTACCCATCTACTATGCAGTTTGGGGGGACAACCAACCTCTTAGTCCTCCCAACTGTGAGATGGAATTATATTTCTCCCTTATCCACAATGATCCTTCACTTTATATCAGCCCTCCTTGAACTTCCTTCTAATTGAAATGCTTTCCCATAACCCAGATAAAAAGTGAAGTCCAGGAGAAAAGCCACTGAATGACACTGGGGTACTTTATACAGTTATTTTCACCACTTGCTGTGACACCTTATTCCCCTGAAGATGCTGAGATTGTCTCAAGGACCCTTCACCGAGCTATATCATTAGTTCATCATGGCTAATCTGGGCATGCAAATGACTAAATATAAGAATTTCTCCCTATTCTAATTAATCTTCCCAACTCATATGAAAAACTGGCGTTGGATTCTCATCATTAGCCAGCCCTTTATCCTATACCACCAGCCCTTCATGTCCATGGGTTCCTCACCTCCAGATTCAACCAACCACAGGTTGAAATATTAAGAAAAAAATGCATCTGTACTGAACAGGCACAGATTCTTTTCTCGTGTCATTACTCCCTAAACTATACAATATAACAGCTATTTACATTTTATAAGGTATTGTTAATAATCTAGAGATACTAAAATGTATACAGGAGAATATACATTGGTTAAATATCATTAATACATCATTTCATATAAAGGACTTGGGCATCTGCAGATTTCATTATTTATACTGAGTCTTATATCGAAACCCCTGTGGATACCAAGTGATGACTGTGCTCATCTTTATATTGCTGCTCCCTGTTGACTGTTGTGAATGCCTTATTTGTTAGCCAAGCCACTGCAGGTCATGGCCCTCTTGTGCAACAAGCAAGATATTACCTTTTCTTGTAGGAATGTGCACATCCTGAACTCTCTGAACATTGCCTTGTCACCCTCACCTGAGTCTCATGTTTACTGCTTCTACCAGTGGATAAAGGCCCTCTCTCTAAATTTCAGGGAAGCTGTTGTCCCACCTGGCTATCTGTAGAATGGTGTTTCCCAATAAACCACTTGGCTATCCTCTTTGGATACCACCTTCTCCCTATATCATTCTCAAATTTGGAGCCTGCTAGTGCCATAAGCAGAATACATCACTGTTGTTTTCTACTTTGGAACATTCTCTGTTAGTCTGAGTCCATCTTTCAGAAATTTCTCATGATCTGTGCTCCACTGAAGAGACTCTTTCTTGTTTTCCAAAGAAGTTAAAGATAGCTTGCTCAATATCCCCGCCCCTGTGGTCATACTTTGACTTGAAAGAGAATACATTTTGGCCTCCAATAGTTAAGTGCCATCTCAAGATCCCTTGCATTTGATCTAACTGTGTATGTGCTTATTGAATTGGCCCATGTCTTTTGGAGATTCTGAGGCTGTTTCTGTGCATACCCATATGATGGGGTGGTGGTCAAGTCATTCTGTAAATGTAAGTATTTGAAGGAGGAGGAAGCTGGGAATGGGGAATCTAACATTTGTGTCAATTTCTATGTCACCTTAAGTAGAAACACCTGTGTCTTTCATTGCTGATGCTTACTTTTGACCCGAATATTCTCTTCAGCCCAGGGACTGTTCTTTTCAAAGACAGGCTTACTCAAGGAAAGCAAGAGGGAGGCACTCATTGTTGTATCAAATACAGGTAACTCAATGCCCATGTAAAACCTGCTCCTCATCTTAGCTCAAGATGAAAAGAACATATCCAAAGGAAGCTTAAAGAACAGACACATTAATTAAAAGAAAGGTTTTTAAAAAAAAATATTTTTCTAAGAAGTGCCTAATAACTAATGGACAAGTGAAGGAGACTCATTAATGAGAAGATTTCCTTTGAAAGAGCACACACACTGTGAATAAAAGTGTTATGCCAGGCTTTTTTTTTTAATAAAATGAGACCTTTTGTCTTTTTCTTATTAATAACATGGACTAGAGAGAATGAGTCTGAGGGAGTCTTGGAGATAAGCTACCATGATTTGAAGACTATTCAGATCTTAGGGAGTTTTGTATTATTATTTCTCTCGGTCCTAGGGGAACTTTTTTCCATATGGTTTATTGCCTTATATAAATAATGGTTAGGATTGGGGGTCCCCTTAGGGAGTTAGACCTAAGTGTAGTGACTCATTCGCCCACTTAATAATGAACTGTTTATCAGGACAACGTCTATGAACTTCTTGCCCCATTGGTCAACTGGACAAGGACTCTGATCACTTTACTCAAGATAGGAAAGATAAAAGATACCATAATACACAGATGGAAGGAAAGACAGACACATAGACAAATGAATAATGGATAATCAAGATATGAGCAGATACTAGGTATATAGATAGAGATATTAGAGAATAATGGAGCGAAGGAGAGGGAGAGGGCACAGGGGTAGGAAGGATCGTAGAAGGCATTAATACATACATGACTATACAACCAGTGTGATTCTACATCGTGTACAACCAGAAGAATGAGAAATTATGCTCCATTTATGTATGATGTGTCAAAAGTGTGTTCTCCTGTCATGTATAATTAATTAGAACAATTTTTTAAAAAAAATAATAATGAAGGACTACATGCTATTGAGAAATGTAAAATTAAAAAAAAAAATCCAGTCATCTCTGAGCATCTCTGGGGAATTGTTTCCAGAACCTCCAAGGATATTAAAGTCTGCAGATGCTCAACAACCTGACACAAATGATGCAGTATTTGCACCAAATCTATATACATCCTTCCATATACTTTAAATCATCTCTAGATTACTTATCATGCCTAATATAATAAAAATGTAAATGCTATGTAAGTAGCTGTTATGCTATATTGCTTAGCAAATAAGGCCAAGGAAGAAAATCTGCACATGTTCATTACAGATGCGATTCTTAAAAATAATATTTTCCATCTGCAGTTGGTTGAACCCATGGATGTGGATCCTTTGAGTATTGAGGAATGACTACATTTTCACACATGGGGGCATGAAGGGCAAGTTTGAATTCTTAAGAAGATTTCTAGGACACATGGAGTAACGTGTAGGATTTGCACGATAAGTTGAGATTCAGAACACATTTCACTACACTCTATCATGTGAATACACACAGAAAAAGCCTCAGAATCTCCAAAAGACACTGACCAATTCAACAAACACATATACGGCTGGATCACGTGCAAGGGATCCTGAGGGTGGTCCCTCAGTATCTGGGATCAAAATATGTGAGCAATTAAAAAATTTCTTAGATTGGTTCTAATTTCTCAGTATTTCTCTGCCAAGCCAGAGTATGACCACTGCAGGATTTCATGGGTACGTTTATTGATTGATTGATTGATTGATTGAAAGATGCTTAAGGTTTCACTTTCTGGGACCAAAGAATTACATAACTAGCAATGTTGTCATGCAAAGAAAAGAGGCAGGAAACAATTGGATCTTGGGTGCTGGCACTTCCAGATGCTTACCCCACCCACATCAAAACAGCAGCCTCCTTTAGTTTTGGGTCAGCTAAAGCAGCAATCATTTACCTACATCACTTCTATCCACAATCTCTCTTTATGGGTACTGAAAAGCGAAACAAGCCTTCTGGAGATTTTCTGACATTTTTTAGCTGACCCAGTTTATCATGGCGCATGCCATGGCTGGAATCCACCTCTCCCAGGTCTAATGTGTATGGCTCCAGACATGTTCTCTTCAGTCTTTGACAGTCATCCATACATCCCTGGCTTTCTTGAACAACCTGTCACATCAGCTTCACTGCCATCATCCCCACCTTACAGGATCTGGAAATTTATGAATCTCTATCATCCTCCTGAGCACTGTGTGAGATGGGTCCAAATATTATCACCATACCTTGTTCCCACTCAATGCAGACAGGTTCACAGGACTAACAGCCAGAGAAAGAATCACATCCAGATTTTTCAAGGGCTCCAGAACCAGCCCCATCCACTTGGCTCCTGATTACTTTTTTTTTTTTTAAAGAAAGAGTGAGAGAGGGGAGAGAGAGAGAGAGAATTTTTAATATTTATTTTTTAGTTCTCGGCGGACACAACATCTTTGTATGTGGTGCTGAGGATCGAACCCGGGTCGCACACACGCCAGGTGAGTGCGCCACCGCTTGAGCCACATCCCCAGCCCTCCTGATTACTTTTTAACTAACAGGGCTCACCTAATCTGAAATTGCCCCCTGTGCTGAGCCAACTGTGAGACCCAGCATGCTATTGACGGGGCCTTTCATCTCTTCCATGAAAGTGATTCTCAGTTTCCTCAGGCCACATCCTAGTCATCACCATGACCATTTTGCTTTACCTCCAAGATGTTTCCCTGCCATTTCCTTCTGTGGGAGAGCAGGCGTGAACAAGCTGTGACTCTCTGGGTGGTCTTTTCAGGAGACTGTATTTTGAACTCTTCCTCAGACAATAGCAGAGTGACCCCAGGAGAGTGTAACCTTCAGATGAAAGCTCTGAGGAAGAGCCAAAGCATGTATAAATCCCGAATCAGCTCTGTCCCTGGAAGCCGAAAGCCATCATAACTGTTAAAGAATCATGAGTGGGATTTTCCTTCCTCCTGATCTATAAGTCAGGCCACAGTCAACTTTCATCCATGACCTCCCATGTCACAGACCTACCTGTAGGTCAAGACTAACAGCATCAGAGGACCAAAGAAGAAAATGCTTACTACCAAACTCCCTAGGAACTGAGAATATTCCATATGACCCTAACGACAGTTTTACCTTCAGTCTTTTTTAGTTAAATTGTATTTTATATGACTTGGTTGATAGAAAATACCATTTTCAAAGCCTTCGGAAAAATCTTCCTCCAAATAGTTCCATAAAAGAAAAGAAAATCATACTGTCATTATTCTATTTTTTTCTGTTTCCCCCAAAGTGAACAAGCTTTTGATAAGGAAGTAAAGATTCATCCTGGAGCTCCACTGCAAAAAAAAAAAAAAAAAAAAAAAAAAAGCAATGAAAGAATATTTTACTACCTACACATGTGGCTACTTGAAAATTATCCGAAATAAAAACAAGTCAGAATCAACATAATAGTGGATAACAAAACCCAGATGTCTCTTGAATAAAAGGTTAATCAAATGCTAATGTTAAATGAAAGGGTTTAAAAGGCAGGAGGAAGAATGTTGGAAATAAATGAGGAAATTAGGTGCAGCCTCCATATGACTTGGAAGAGCAAGTTCTCTGCACAGAATTTTTTAAAGGAAATTAACCTTTTTTTTTAACACCCAGAATGTGTCAGATGCTTTATAAGAAAGGTACTAAATACTGTTCCAGGAGCTTAAGCTTCAGATAAAAAGCAAAACTACTAAGATGTACTTGGAGGGAGAAAAATGTAGCAGTTGCTGCACTGCTTTGAATATTACCCTCTGGTCGTATTTTGATAGGCTTTTTTATATAAATCCTGGTTTTTGTCGGGAATTCAATAAGAGCTTCCAGTGTTTTTGAGTCCAACTTCTTTCCCTCATGAATTCTAGAACAGCCTGTGCCTCACTTCCCAGTTTCCCTAACCCTCGCCTTCACCTTGAAGGAGGGGGATCATGCTCACCATATATTAATAAAGGTTCTCTAGGGAAACAGCACCATTGGGATGCAGAGAGAGAGGAACTGGCTGAGGTGATACAGGGGCAGGCAAGTCTGAAATCTGCAGGGCAGTCAGGAAATGGCAGCAAGAATTGATTCTGCAAATTGAGCCTATATATTCTGGAAGCAGAATTCCCTCCTCCTTAGGAAACCTCACTTTTTCTCCTAAAGCCTTCAACCGGATGAAACCCACCCATTTTATGAGGGTAATCTACTTTACTCAAGTCTGCTAATTTCATCTTGTTTTTAATTTAAAAAATAGCTTCAGGCCAATATTTAAAACTGGTGTTTGGTTAAACATTGGGGCACCGTGGCCTATCCAAGTTAACACTCACCATTAACCATGGCACAGTCCAGAGGGCAAGGAAATTGATGGACGGGGGTGTTGGGAAGGGTGTTGAGAGAGAGTGAGGAGTCTCCAAGGGTAAGGGAGAAGAGAGTACAGTTTAAAAAAAAAATGTAAATACATCTCCATGAGGACCTGGAGGAATTTCAAGTGTCTTGCACAAGCATGTGTGTGTGTGTGTGTGTGTGTGTGTGTGTGTGTGTGTTGAAACAGGGAAGGAACAAGAGAGTGATACAAATGAAACTGAAGAAATAAACAGGTCAGGGAGGTTTTTTATTATCCATTATGATTTGTAACTTAAGCACAGGAAACAACGCAGGCATATTTCACTTTTTAACTCGTGATTTGAGCATCCTCACACCTTTCCAGAAGGAAGGATTCTCTTCTCCAAGAATGCTGGTGCTACAGAGAAAGCAGTACCACCAGAAATACACCAAACTTGCCATTCCTTCAGTGAAATCTCCCACTCCTGGCCAACCAGAGCTCCCCACACCATTCTGGTAGGAGGAGTGGGAAGTTCCTAAGCCCCTCGGCCTGTGCAGTACCTGGCCTTAATCTCAAAGTGGCTTGGATTTGGGGGTCTCATTGTCCTGGGTGTACACATGACTAATGTGCCCACCATCAGTCCACCTCGGAAGAGCAACCTGACCAGGAATCTGGGGTTTGGATGTTTTTTCCTTCCCCTCCTGAATGTCCTGCTTTCCTCATGCAAAAAGATCCAGCTCCCACCCCAAAGCCAGTTCTGCAGTCCTGACCATGAAGCCCTTCCCCCTCTATACCTACCTGACCAAGCTGGGAACCTTCATGAGATTCTTCCAAAAACAGACAACTCTGCTCTCAGGAGATCCCTTTTTGTGAAAAATGACATCAGCACCAATTTCAAATGTGTCTTTTGATGGGGTTCCTATTCAACCTCCACCTTAGCAGGTACCCTGCTACCCTTAGGCATATAAGAATGCTTCCAAAGGTAACAGAAATCTAGGAGAGCATGTCAACAAGAGGAATAACAGGGATTTTGCAACATGATCTATCTAGCCCAGAGGAAAGTGGCTTTGATGAGGAGAACATTAGAGTCAGCAGGACCAGGGTAGGTGCAATTCCAAGGATACAGAAGACAGCTCTGAGTTTCCCACCCAGGGAGCAGAGTGAGTCTCCTTTTGCCTGCTGCTGCAGTTTCAGGGGCTCCAAAACTTATGTTGAAATTTAATTGCCAAAATGACAATGTTGAGAGATGAAATTTTCAAGATATGATTAGGTCATGAGGACACAGCCCTCATGAACGGATTAATGCTGTCATCACTGAAGTGGGTTAGTTGTAATGGGAGTAAGTTCCTGACAAAAAAGGATGAGATTGGTCTAATTATCTCTCTGTCTTGGGCATATCTCTTGCTCTTGCACCATGTTTCAATATAGCACAAAGGCTCTACTAGATGCCAGTGCCATCCTTTTGGATTTCTCAGCCTCTAAAACTGTAAGCCAAATAAACTTCTATCATTTGTAAGTTCACCCTGTCTGTGGTATGTTGTTATAGCAGCATAACATGGACTGAGATGCCTAATCCACCATCAACAGCTCTGTGCTTGACATTATGGATGAAGTGTGTCCCCTCGTAATTCACCTGTTGAAATCTTAGCCCCCTTTGCCTTACAATATGATTAGAGACAGGATCTGAAAAGAGGCAAATAAATTAAAATTAGGTCACAAAGTTTATCTCTGATTCAATATGGCTGTTGTCTTTGGAAGAAGAGAAAATGTGAACACAGACATACAGAAGAAAGACCATGTGAAGATATGGAGAGGAGACAGCCATCTGCATGCCAAAGAGAGAGGCTGAAAAGAAACCCTCCCTGCTGCCACTCAGACTTCTGGACTTCAGAGTTGTGAGAAAATAAATCCTATCATTTAAGCCCACACACCGTGTGGTATTTTGTTACAGAAACCCTAGCAAACTAATACATTAAGTTTCACTACCAACCAAACTGTATTGAGAAACTCTAAGAGATTACACAATGCCACAAGAAAAGAAAAGCTGGGTTCTTGTGTTATATATTAGATCATAGAAGGGCATGAGGAAAACAGATGTTGCTACTAAGCACCTTGTGCCTGAAAGGAAACACTGCATTTCACTCAACAGGGGGCCAAGAGCAAGTGATACAAATGCTTAATTATTTTGGATATAAATTCATGCAGTGATATTATCTCTCAGCTTTACTCAATCATTTAGGCTTATTAGTCAACCTCTAGATTTAAGAGCAGAGTGGGAGGTAGAGTTGGTCTTTTCAAAAGTCTAGATTTGTATACCTAAATCAAGTCTAATTAGTTTTGCAAACAAAAGTAATATATAAGTCACAGATGTGAGGGTCACTTATTTGTGGGTCAGTAAGAAGCTCCTCTTCAAAAAACTAGCACATCGATTATAAAAATCCATGAACATCAGTATTGGGAGAGGTTGTATGTGTGGGGACAGAGGGTGAGGGAACCTCTAGTGCTTTCTGCTGGTTTGGGCCATGAACATAAAACTACTGTAAAACATACAGTTTATTAATTTTTAAAATAATACTAATCATTTTTAAAACTTTTTATTCCAAAAACTAGGACATCAATCTGTCTAATAGGCATGTTTTGTTTTGTTTATTTTTGGTATTGAGAATTCAGCCTAGGATGCTTAACCACTGAGCAACATCCCAGCCCTTTGTTATTGTTGTTGTTGTTGTTGTTTATTTTGGGGCAGGATCTCACTAAATTGTTTAGGGGCTCACAAAGTTACTGAGGCTGGCCTCGAACTTGCCATCCCCTGTCTCAGCCTCCAAAGTCGCTGGGATTACAGACGTGCATCATTGCTCCTGGCTTAAATACGTATTTTTAAAGAGTATAAATTAAAATAAAAGTAAACCTTACCCAAAGGTAAACATCACTTACCATTCTCCCATTCTCCCCCACCCTTATCCTCTTCCGTTTTCCTCTCTCTCTCTCTCTCTCTCTCTCTCTCTCTCTCTCTCTCTGTGTGTGTGTGTGTACTAAACTGGAGTCCAATTGTAAAATCATTATTTGTTTTAGTTTCCTCTATTATGTGGTTTTTTAAAGCTGCATTGTTCTTCATTATATGGCTATAGCATCATTTAACAATTTCTCTATTTTGAAACAATGGCCACTTCTCATTTTTTTAATAGTAAATGAGTTCCAGAGAATACTGTTGTGAATACATTCTTGTATGTACTTTTTAATGCCCTTCAGATCATTTGCAGAAGATAAATTCCTAGAAGAAGAATTGCAGCATTCATCAGTTTGCCCATGTTTTAGGTTTTTAAATACATTGCTATTGATAGAGTATTATTATACTAACTTTTTATCTTTATTATTTTGGCAGGCCAAAAATGGCATTTACTTTGCTGTGTGTGTGTGTGTGTTTTGTTGTTGTTGTTGTTTTAGTGAAAGTGAATTTTCTTTCACACATTGCTCAATCATCTGTATTCCTTCTTGGGTGAGAAGACAATGACCTTAATTGCACTGCTCAGAGCTGTAGCTGCAGCACAGGTCGCTGCCTGGCACTTAGTAGGTCTTCAATCTGAAACAGATAAGTGATTTGACCTTTTAGGTTTTTGTCATATTTTGGAGGAGTTTTCACCATCTCCTTAAGGAGTTGTATGATCCATTTTACAGGAAGAAAAGTAGTCTTTTTATATCATTCATATGGAAAATAGTTTGTTCCCTTGGTCATGTAAATTTTTAATAATCACATTAATCACTGCTAATTATCACTATTAGCCCAGCCTGAGTTTAATTCTCACCATTACCGTAGAAGGTGAAAGTCATCACCCTGTTCATTGCTGGGGAAATTAAGTCTCTCAGAAGTTGAATAACTTGCTCTGATGACACGCTCAAGAGACAGTAGAACCCAGTTCTGTCTGAAATTCCGTAAGCTCTCACCCAAAATGCTATTCTGGTTCTTTTTAAATCATATTTATAGTTCAACCACTATGGAAATCAGTAGGCAGTTTCCTCAAAAGACTAGGGATGGAACCACCAGATGATTCAGCTCTACCACTTCTTGGTATTTATCCAAACGATGTGAAGTCAGCATACTACAGTGATGCTGCGCACCTACGTTTACAGCCGCACGACTCAGGATGGCCAAACTACGGAACCAGCCTAGGCGTCTGTCAACAGATGAATGGATAAAGAAAATGTGGTGTATATACACAATGGGATTTCATTTCACCTCCAAGATCAAATTGTCATTTGTGGAAAAATAGGTAGAACCCAAGAGTGTTATATTAAGCTAAATAAATCAGACTCAAAAAGTCACAGGTTATATGTTTTCTCTCATAGGTGGGAGCTAAAGAGAAAACGTGGGGAAAGCAGGGAAGGGAGAGAATCTAATAAAATTAGAAGGGACACCAGCAGAGTAGATGAGGGTTCAATAAGGAGGAAGGAGAGGTGGGAAAGAAGTAGTACTGGGGAATTAAATTAACCATTACGTTATGTGCACGTACAAATATGTCACAATGAGCCCCACTGTTAAGTACAATCATAATGCACCAATTTAAATTTTAACTGAAATACATAAGTACATTATATTTAGATGGAGGTTTTGAAGTAGATATTCACCAGATCAATAATAATAATAATAATAATAATAATTATTATTATTATATATACATACATATATGTGCTATGTATATATAAATGTATATATACATATTATATTTATATATAATATATTTATGTATATATTTATATGTACCTATATATTTATATATTTATTTGTATATTTATTTATATATATATAAAGGTTGTTTTCTAAGTCCCCACTTATCCATTTGCACTCCTATCTTCTTTAAATAACCTCATAATATTATGACTAATATCTTCTACAACCTTCCTGAGCTGATTTAAGTATATTCAAAATATGAAAATATATTCTTATCTCCCCCTCTTTACACAAAGGGTAGCTTTCTATAAATATGAGTGTGGGTTTTCTTCTTGGCATTTTCCTTATTAGTACATGATCATTTTTCTGGGTCTTTTTACAGATGATTGAGATTGCATTGTATGAATGAGTCATATTTTTACTTAACCAGTTCAAATGTTATTTAACATTTGGGTGCTGCCAATCTTTTGCTACCATACAGAGTGGTACATGTATCGTTGTTCAAGGTGTAAGTACATCTATATGATCAATGCCCAGAAATGGAATGGTTACATCAAAGGGTATTTATATCTGCAATCTGATAGATTTTTACCATATTTTATCCATAGCAGTTGTAACATTTTTATGGTCCTTTTTGAAATATAGAAGATTTTGATTTTATCAGTTAGAAATTATATTTGACTGCTAGTAATAGAGACCCAAATACAGTAATATGAAGAAATGTTTTATTTTCTTTCATAAAGGGAATAGGAAAATAGGCAAAGTCGAGGTGATATGAAAGACCCAGAAAGTCTAAAGGAACCCAGGCTTCTTCGTCATTTTGGCTGTGTCCTTCTGAACATACGACGTCTGATTAACAGAGTCACAAAATAGTTGCTGAAACTCAACAAGTCACATCTCCATTTGAGACAAGAAAAATCCAGGGCTAAGAAGTGTTCTCATAGGAGTTCAAAAATATTGTCCAAACCTATTGGAAAGAAATGCTGGGAAGTATAGTTTTTGGCTAAGCATAATACTGTCCTCAATAATATAAGGGTCCCAGTTAGAAGGCAAAATAGGAGTAAGGACACTGAGGGAACAAGCAACAATTTCTACTACTGCTGTGCATCCTGGTCTTCTCCTTATGGACTGCCTGTTCCAAAATCAAATAAACCATTACCTGCACTTCCTTTTACTCTTGTATGGCTTCAGTACTAACTCTCATTCATTATTTATTTCATTTCACCTGCAGTATTTTTTTTTCTTTAGATATTATTTTTTTTTCTCTTGTAAAAAAGGCCTTATAGAAAGATCTTTAAAATCAGTCCCTCAAAAAAATAATGAGAAGTTGGGCAGATTGGGAGGCTGAGGCAGGCGGATTGCAAGTTCAAAGCCATCCTCAGCAAAAATGAGGCACTAAGCAACTCAGTGAGACCCTGTCTCTAAACAAAATACAAAATAGGGCTGGGGATGTGGCTCAGTGGTTCAGTGCCCCTGTGTTCAATCCCCAGTATCTCCCACCCGGCCCTGCAAAAAAAAATGAGAAAAACTACTTTAGTATTTTCCTCTATTTATGCAAGGTAAAGTCATAAAAGCATTGAACATGTTGATTTTGAATAAACATTCTTATGGTTAATGTATTTGGAGTGATGTGATATAGAAATTTCTTCTTTAGTTAACTAATTGACTCAGTATGATTTATTAATTAATTTATCCAGTCCTGATCATTTGAATTTATTATACATAAAGGACTTTAAATACATCATCTGGGTTTGGTTTCCATTAAACTACGGATTATTAGAAGGGACAAAATGGACGCCTACTGTGCAGGCCCCTTCAGGAACATGACCTGTATCTCAATTATTTCCACCTTTCTGGGGGTACTTCAGTATGATTTCATAGTTTTCTTCGTTAAGACCTTGCAAATTTCCTGGCGATCTGTTCCTAGAGCTTTTTACAGTTGAGTTGCTATTTTTAATTTTTTTCCTTATGACTTTTTCTAAAAGACTATTAGTAGTGCATAGATAAGCTATGAACATTTTTAAATGTTCATTCTTTGGCAGCTTGTTGAACTATTAATCCAGATAGCCTATAAAATAGTTCTCCTGGTTTTCTAGAAAGAAGTTTATATAACGTATAAATGATAGCCATTTGACATGCCTTTGATCATAGTTACATCTCATCCACATTTCTTGGCATTGCTTTCATTTCAGCCTCCAGAGAAATGATTGACAGCTGTCAGTGCAGGCATCCTGGTCTCGTCTATGTTTTTTTTTTAATTGTATTTTTTTTATTGATTATTTAAAGCATTACATAGCTCATGATATATCATCTTTCATACATTTGACTCAAATTGTGTTTTTTTTTTTATTTTATTGTTGGTTGTTCAAAACATTACATAGTTCTTAATATACCATATTTCACAGATTGATTCAAGTGGGTTATGAACTCCCATTTTTACCCCGTATACAGATTGCTGTGTCACATCAGTTACATTTCCATTGATTTACAAATTGCCTTTCTAGTGACTGATGTATTCTGCTGTCTATCCCATTCTCCACTGTCCCCTCACCCCTCCCCTCCCCTCCCCTCCCCTTCTCTCTCTCCATCCCCTCTACTATAAATCGTTTCTTCCACTTATATAATTTTCCTCCTACTCCTCCTTTCCTCTTATATGTAATTGTGTATAACCCTGAGGCTCACCTTCCAATTCCATGCAATTTCCCTTAACTCTCACTTTCCCTCCCGCCTATCATCCCTGTTTAATGTTATTCTTCTTCTCCAGCTCTTCGTCTCTACCCTGTCCTTGGTTACTCCCCTTATATCAAAGAAGACATTTGACATTTGTTTTTTAAGGATTGGCTAGCTTCACTTAGCATAATCTGCTCTAATGCCATCCATTTCCCTCCAAATTCTATGATTTTGTCATTTCTTATTGCAGAGTAATACTCCATTGTGTATAAATGCCACATTTTTTAATCCATTCATCTATTGAAGGGCTTCTAGGTTGGTTCCACAATCTTGCTATCGTGAATTGTGCTGCTATGCATCCCTGGGATGCAAGGCTGGTTCAATATACGGAAATCAATAAATGTTATTCACCACATCAATAGACTTAAAAATAAGAACCATATGATCATCTCGATAGATGCAGAAAAGGCATTCAACAAAGTACAGCATCCCTTTATGTTCAAAACTCTAGAAAAATTAGGGATAACAGGATCATACCTCAACATTGTTAAAGCAATCTATGATAAGCCACAGGCCAGCATCATTCTGAATGGAGAAAAATTGAAGGCATTCCCTCTAAGATCTGGTACAAGACAGGGATGCCCTCTCTCACCACTTCTGTTCAACATAGTCCTCGAAACACTGGCCAGAGCAATTAGACAGACAAAAGAAATTAAAGGCATAAAAATAGGAAAAGAAGAACTTAAATTATCACTATTTGCAGACGATATGATTCTATACCTAACAGACCCAAAAGGGTCTACAAAGAAACTATTAGAGTTAATAAATGAATTCAGCAAAGTGGTGGGATATAAAATCAACACGCATAAATCAAATGCATTCCTGTATATCAGCGACAAATCCTCTGAAACGGAAATGAGGACAACTACTCCATTCACAATATCCCCCAAAAAAATAAAATACCTGGGAATCAACCTAACAAAAGAGGTGAAAGACCTATACAATGAAAACTACAGAACCCTAAAAAGAGACATAGAAGAAGACCTCAGAAGATGGAAAAATATACCCTGCTCATGGATAGGCAGAACTAACATCATCAAAATGGCGATATTACCAAAAGTTCTCTATAAGTTCAATACTATCCCAATCAAAATCCCAACAGCATTTCTTGTAGAAATAGATAAAACAATCAGGAAATTCATATGGAATAATAAAAGACCCAGAATAGCAAAAACAATGCTAAGCAGGAAGTGTGAATCAGGCGGTATAGCGATACCAGACTTCAAACTATACTACAGAGCAATAGTAACAAAAACAGCACGGTACTGGTACCAAAACAGGCGAGTGGATCAAATTGTGTTTTGAACTCCCATTTTCACCCCAAATACAGATTGCAGAATCACATCTGTTACATATTCACATTTTTACATAATGCCATGTTAGTGACTGTTGTATTCTGCTACCTTTCCTATCCCCTACTATCCCCCCTTCCCTCCCCTCCCCTCCCATCTTCCCTCTCTACCTCCCCTGCTGTTGTTCAATTCTCTCCCTTTTTTTTCCCTCCCCCTTGCCCCTCATAACCTCTTATAATTCTATGTATCATTGAAGGTCTCCTACTATTTCCATGTGCTTTCCCTTCTCTCTCCGTTTCTCTCCCCCCATTCGTCTTTGTTTACTGTAGTCTTTTCCTCATGTTCTTCCTTCCTGTTCTGTTCTTAGTTGTTCTCTTTATATCAAAGCAGACATTTGGCATTTGTTTTTTAGGGCTTGGCTAGCTTCGCTTAGCATAATCTGCTCTAATGCCATCCATTTCCCTGCAAATTCTATGATTTTGTCATTTCTTAGTGCTGCATAATACTCCATTGTGTATAGATGCCACATTTTTTTTATCCATTCATCTATTGAGGGGCACCTAGATTGGTCTATGGTTTTATTAAGAATGCATCTGTTTGTTTATATGTCATTTGGTTCCTAATACCCTTTATCATATTTTGAAGCATTTTCTATGTTTCTAATTTTTTCAGATTATCAGAAGTGAGAACTCAAATTTATCAAATATACCTGAAACGTGTCTATATGATCTCTTTGGTTTTTCTCTCTTAGCCAGTAAATTAAATAAAGGCTATGATATTCATATTATATTAAATGCATCCCCATATTTTTGGTTAGATTTTACATTGTCAGGGATCATTTACTATTATTCTCTGGATTCAATTTGTTGATATTTTATTTAGAAGTCAAAAAACCCATAGTCCTAAGCGATCTCTATCTCAAGTCTCTTTTCTGGCCATCTTTTTCTCAGGAATTGTTCTGCCCATAAAATGAACTGGAAACTTTCTGTTTTCCTAGGCTACCGAACAATTTAAATCACAAAGAAATAATATGCACCTTGAAGGTCACTGTAATTCACTTTAAAACTGAGGTGGTCAGGTCCTTCTTTGGTGGTTTACTTTTGATGTTTCAATTTCTTTTAAGCTTACTGTCCACTCAGATTTCTACCGATTCCTGAATCAATTTTGGTAATTTATATATTCCTTGAAGAGTGCTTACTCATCTCAATTATCCAATTTACTGCTGTAAACTTGTGTGTAGTAATTTCGTAGCATTGAAAAGCCCTCCAATACCTGTAGTAATACGCTTTTATTCCTAATGTGGTGTGTTGCCATTTTCTTTCTCTCTTTTATTATAGTTTTAAAAAGTTTGTCTATTGGGTTGGGCCTTTCACAGAACCAGTACTTGGGAGTTTGGGGGTTTTGTTTGTTTGTTTGTTTGTGTTTGTGTTTGTTTTTATCAATACTACTCTTGGAAGTGGAATAGGAGAAATTCTATTTCCCTTTTCACCTGAATAATATCTCTCTCTTACTAGGCACAGTGGTGCACACCTGTGATCCCAGTGACTTGAGAGGCTGAGGCAGGAGGGTTGCAAGTTCAAGGCCAGTCTTAGCAACTTTGCAAGGCCCTGTCTTAAAGTGAAAAATAAATAGGGATATAGCTTAGAGGTAAAGCGCCCCTGGGTTGAATCTCTCATACAACAAACAACAAATAAAACAAACAACTCTAATTTTTTCTTTGAAATGATTGCTTTTGTTTCTTGGGTTAAGGCTCTACTCTATTATTTCAGTTGCAATAAAGCTACATATGCTTTGTTAATAATATTTGGTTAAGAATGTCTCCTTTGAATCAAGGTCTGGATTCATTCCATAGGCTTAGAAATGAGAGGTTTCCTTTTTATTCCTTTCTAAGTAGTCTGTAATTATTTTTTAAATGAGTCTTTGAAGACAAGGCACAACATCTGCTTGCTGACGGCAAAGTTCCCTACAGGATTATGAAATCCAACGTGTTCATAATTCCCTCTATCCTTCTGCATGGTTGCTCTTCCTGGTCCGCCAGTTTCTGAAAGAAGTCGGCAAAGTCTCCACTGTCGTTCGGGGAACTGCTGCTATATGTCTTCCAAACCATGTTGGATGGTTGCTTTAATTGACATTGTCAGTGGATATTCCTTTTGAGAGTGTGAAACATTCCCTTTTCTGCCTTCTAGTTCATCCCAGGCAGCTTCTGTCCCTCCTGACATTAACCTTGTCAGCCCTGCTTCTGAGGTGGAAGTTGTCCTGCATTTCTTTAACAGATCTGTCCTTTCTCATACAGATGTGCCCTTTGATTGATAGTCTATAACCAGGGATTTGCCTTGGTTTTTTCTGACTGACGTTCGTCTCGGGCAGCAAAGCCATTCACGCTCTTTGGCTCCATGGATCACATGCACCTGATACATTTATCATATGCAGCCCTCACTTGAACTCTTGTGGATTTTATACTTTTTCGTTGTTTTCTTTTTTCCCCTCTCTTGTCTTTTTCTGGAACAACCAGCTTGACTGTTTCTCCTGCCCTCACCTGTGAAGGCTAGACTGCTTCCAATTCAATTCAGGAGCCACTATCTATTTTTCCCTGAACTTTGTGAACCGGATTCCATTTCCTCCTGGTGTTTAGTGTTTCAAATGAAAAGTTTAGTGCCAAAAAGTCAAGTTTGTTCTTCATCCTTTAAAATGCTATTTTTTTCTTTGCCTAAAAGTTTATATGACTTTTCCTTTATCCTATAAATTCAGAAATGTCCCAATATGGCTTATTGTCAATAGTCTTGACTGTCATTCACAGAAGTTTAACAATCTAAAAACTCTTCAGCGAACTAAAAATATGTCTTGCTTATTTTTCTCTGTTCTCTCCTTCTCAAATTATTACATAGATAAAAGATATTCTAGGTCTCTTCCTCATGTCTCTTCCCTTTCCTTCCTTTATTCATTCTCTCTCTCTCTCTCTCTCTCTCTCTCTCTCTCTCTCTCTCTCTCCCTGCCTCCCTCCCTCCCTCCCTCTCCTGTATTCTCTGGAATGATTATTTAAATTCATCTTCTTCTTCATTAATTTAATTTTTAACAATGCCCATTTTATTGCTCACTAAAATTTATCATCAGGTTTCCATTACTAAAACAAAATACCAGAGATAATGAGCCTAAAGGAAAGAAAGGTTTATTTTGGCTCATAGTTTCAGAGGCTTCCACATATAGTTTCTTGACCTGTTATTTCATACCCATAGGTGGCACAGTCCATCATGGCAGAAGCACATGGCAGAGTAGATCTTCACATCATGGTGGGCAGGAAACAAAGAAAAACAGGAAGAGGCGCAGGTCCCAATATCCCCTTACTGGGAACACTCCCATTGATTAACGTCCTCCCTCCAGGCTCCACCTTCCTCAAAGTTCCCCCACCTCTCAGTAGCACCACCTCCTGGGGACCAAGCCTTCAACACACAGTCTTTGGGAGACATTCAAGATCCAAACTATAACATAATCATATGTTATAAATCTCTTCATTTTCTCTTTTTCCTATATTTCTTTTTGCTAGAAAATTGTTCATATTGATAGAAGCACCCCTCAAATTTCACTGAGATTATCCAAAACTGTGATAGTCTCCCCCTGCCTTCCCAATGGCTTCAGTAAGGTCCACACTTACATACAGATAACATTTATCAAGAGCTTAATGTGTGCCAGAACATTGTTTTAAGTGTGGGACTTATGATAACTCATTTAAACAAAGCAACCTTGTGAGGAATAGACAGTTACAACATGAATATTATTACTAACATTTCACACACAAATAGGCTAGGCAGGGCCTGGATTCCAGCCAAGGCCATCTGACTCTACAGCCTGGAACATTCTACCACCGTGCAATGCCAGCATTTGCTATTCATGCTCAGTTGGATCTCTTGTTTGAAGCTGCTACCTCTATGACTATGTCCGTGATTCTTCTGGTACCTGCCTCGTTTTCAAAAATAAAAATAAAAATGTATTCATGTTCCTAACCTGTGTGGCCACATGTCAACCCATCTCAAACATGGGGAGATGATAACAAGTGGTCTACAGAAGTGCTGGTCCCTGGGTGGTACAGACTTGAGCTACCAGCTGTGCCAGCCCCTCAGAATCTGGTGTCTGTCCAATTCCTTACTCCAGCCCCTGAGGCAGATGGGTCTGACAGTCTGAAGCAGACTCCCTTAGGCCAGAGAGCCACTGTGGCAGTGGTAAGGGCCACCGGCCTCTGAGCAGGACATGGACCATACACCACACCTACTCAACAACTCCCAACATCTCAGAACAAAAATGAGTTAATTCTTTACATAAATCAGAAAATATAAACCATTTTATTATATAAAAATGTAAAACAATATTACCAAATTTTTCAGATAGAGACTAAATGTAAAGCGCCCACACATGACCTTTAGTAGACGTCCCTACGGCGGATGAAGTTGAACCATTCGCACCCCCCATGTGACCTCACCTGAGCTCACCTTGATGCCACATGTTCACTCGCTTCCAAAAATTCTTCCAACCTGGCCTGTCAAGTCTGACCTTCTGGACTTTTTGACACTATTACATATTTTAATCTTAGATGTACATTCCCTTGATTATTTTTGCAGTAGAATTTTGACAGGGAAAAAAAATGTACCTTAGCTAAAATTATCATCTTGAAAATTAATCTTGTATTTCTGACAGATTTTTTTATTAACTATTTTTTTACATAAATGGAGCAGAACTTTTCATTTCTCTGGTTGTACATGATGTAGAGTCACAGAATTTGTGAAATAATACTCATACTCTCCTCCAAATAACCCCTCCCCATGTTCAATCCAAAGTTCCCTCATTCTTCCCTATGGACATCCACTTATCAAAGAAAACATTTCAGCCTTTGGCTTTGGGACTGGCTTACGTCACTTAGCATGATATTCTCCAACTCTGTCCATTTACCCATAATGCCATGATTTCATTCTTCTTTAAGGCTGAGGAATATTCCACTGTGTATATATACCACAGTTTCTTTATCCATTCATCTATTGAAGGGCATCTAGGCTATTTCCACAGTTTAGCTATTGTGAATTGAGCTGCTATAAACATTGAGGTGGCTGCATCACTGTAGCATTCTGATTTCAAGTCTTTTTGAGTATAGACCATGGAGTGGGATAGCTGGGTCAAATGGTTATTCTATTCCAAATTTTCTAAGGAATCTTCATATTGCTTTCCAAAGTGGTTGCACCTTTTTGCAGTCCCACCAGCAGTGAATCAATTGTGTCTCAGATACTAAATTTCATGTTACCTTCCAATTTTTTCCCACATCCTCATCAGCACTTATTGTTGCTTGAATTCTTGATAATTATTTCTGGCAGATTTTATGCTGTTAATTTTATGTTGTAATATGCACAATTTTTAGTTACACATGTTAATCATTCACAGTATGATGTTTTGAAATAGGTATGCCATGTGGGACATGGTAGTTACCAGGGGATGGGGCCCTGGTGGGGAGGAGGTTGGGGAGATGTTAGTCAAAGGTTCCATGACTTCTGATAGACAGGAGGAATCAGTTCAAGAGATCTATCAAACAACAAGGTGACTAATGTTAGTGAGGATACATTGTATCCTTGAAAATTGCTAAGAGAGTAGATTTTAGGTGCTGCATATTTTTAAATTCATTATCATAATTTTTTAATGAGGAGGCAAAAGTGTGGGAAGGGTTTTTTTGAGACATGACTTCAACCCTAAAAGTGGAGGTGAATTCATTTCTACTTTCAAAGGTAAGCACCAGTCCATTTGTGACAGCTCCTTGTAAGTTCATGTATTTTTTAAAATTTATTTTAGTTGTACATGAGCACAATATTTTATTTTATTTATTCTATTTATATGTGGTGCTGAGGGTCAAACCCAGTGCCTCACATGTGTGAGGCAAGTGCTCTACCCCTGAGCTACAACCACAGCCCAAGTTCATGTATGTTTTTAAATATTCTGTTCCTTGTTCCAATAATGGTATTTCCTTTTGTAAAATTCCACATTTCATTGCAGACCAGAGAGTAGCATACCTGGAGGGTAAGCTAAGTTTAAGTGAGTGTCAAAGTGGCCCTTTTATGTTTATATATTTATTGTTATGAGTATTTTCAAGGATGATTATTTCCAATGCCAAAAAGAGTAGAGCAGTGTGGAGGGAAGCACAGAAAGACAGGAGACAGAGTGTCAGGCTGAGCTGCAGAGTCCAGTTTTTATTGGGCCTTGTAAGCCATGACAATGAACTTGGATTTACTGTGCAGAGGGAGGTGAGAAGATTGGGGGTTGGGGAGGGTAGTTGGGTGATTCCATTGGGTCTCAAGAGGAGGGTGGAACCCAATAGTGATGGTGTTGGTGAGCATCTGGTGCTGTGGTTAAGTTGCCTTGGCACAGAAAGCTGTGCAATGTCAGAGATCATCAGGGGAATTGGGGACAGACTTGCCATGAATGGATCCAGATGGGACGATGCCGTCATCTCCAGAAGCACTACCTTCAGGATGGAATGGTCTCTGTGCTTCAGAATGAAGGTTGTGCTGGGTCTTTTCGATATGTCTTTCTTTCTAAGACTCGAACCTCCCTGGAGCCTGCCCTCTACAGGGCAGTGGGTTGTGCTTTTCATTGCAGTATTATTTGTTGCATAGTCAATGTTATGTCCTCATTGTGAACATTACTTCTTTTTTTAATTACTTCTTGATAATATAAAATCACATCACTCAATGCTTTTTACCTTAAGTCTGTTTTTTCTATTATTAATATTGCCACCCTCGCTTTCTTATTAGATCTTTATCAATTCTTTTTTTCCTTCTTGTCTTCCTGTGTCAAATTTTTAGGTAATTTTTATATTAGCATATAGTTGAATTTTGAGTTTTGATCTAAACTAAATGAACTCTATTTATCAATTAAAAATAAAAATTTTGATTAAAAAAACTAAAAGGGCTTTTCTTTTAGCAGAGCACTTGGGGCATTTTTATTTATCATCAAAACTACTACATTTGTTCTTACATCTTCTAGACAAGTTATTTTTTTCTCTTCAATTTTTTTCTGTCTTTTATTTTCAGGGTTGTATTTTTATTGCTCTTTTCCTTCTTCTCATGCTTTGAAGCTTCCATTCATCTTTAGTCTCCTTGTGGTTACCATAAAAATTTGAACATATTTGAACACAGTTTCTCTCCTTATAAAATGTTAACCATTGAACAATATGTATTAAATTGTGTCTCAGATACTCAATTTCATGTTATCTTCCAATTTCAACTGACATAGGTGGAGAGGGGGTTGGATTTAGCTTTCTAACCCACCCCCACCCACACACCCATAGTTTCCATTTTACAACTCAGTTTTGGAGAAGTGATGCTCCCTAGGAAGAAGCAGAGTGATATCTGCTCTTAGGTGACACCTGTCAATGTCTGGAGACAGTTTTGATTGTCACTGTTGGGTTGGGGAGGTCGTTACAGGTATGGAAAGGGTAGAGGCTGCTCAGGTTACACAGTGCACCACCCAGAGTCTGGAATCAAGAGTTACCAGTTCAAAATGCCAATAGCATTGAGGTTGAGAAATTCAGCTCTAGATTTTGTAACTATTGTGGTTGTGTTCAATCAATATTACTGATCACATTGAAATTATTTTCATTGCCAATTCTTTCATATCCTCATGCTTAAATTTTTTAATAGCCATTTGTTGATTACCTAAAAATAATGTTTTTTCCCCAAATAAAAGGTAGATAGAGGAGAGGAACTCTGCTCTCCTAAGCTCCTCAAGTTGGAGCTTATCTTCTTAACACCCTCACACACAAACTCCCTGGAAGCAGAGGGGCTGTTACCTAATCATTCCTCCTCTGCTGAGGAGGGATGCTTTTTGTGGTATGGGTTTTCCCCCATATATTTGCACATTTTGCACCTCCATTTGTTAATTTCCTGTCTGTATCTTGTTTGTTCCTCTATTTCTCTTGTCTATTATGCAATATTTTATGTGTATTAGCCCCACATCTAATACCTGTACAACAAATATTTATGATATTTAAGCTAGCATTAATACCTTAATCACATTTCCAATTTTTTATGTACAGAAGTTCAAGTTTTATGATTATTTTTTAAAATTTTCTTCATTTTTGGCAAGGAAGGCCCTTTCTCCATCCTGAGATACAAATTTTCCTAATTATCTCAAGTTATGTTTTTATACATATTCGACTTAATCCATCAGGACTTATTTTGGTATTATTATAAAACCCTCAAATTGTTAAGCAATCCATCTTTTTCCCTCTAATTTGAAATGACACCTGAGTCGTGCAAGAAACAAATGGCCAGTGTCTAAGTCTGTGTCTTGTTTCAGCAAATCTAACTTTTCTTTCACTGACTTCTCAATTTTCATTATTTTGACTATATAATATGTTTTCATACCTGCCAGCCTTCCTCCATTACGATTACTTTTAACAAGCACCATTTAACTTTCCTTGACTATTTATTCTTTCAGAAGGACTGTGGAGCAATTTCATCCAGTTTCAAAAATATTACCCTTGGGACTCTTGATTGGAATTGCACTACATTTCCAAATATGGGAAGAATCACGTCAATGTTAGATATCTCTGATGGATCTTCCATTTCCCTTTTCTTCCACAATTTTTATATCTTCATCCTTTCCTCTGTGTTCTGGAAGAATTTCTCAAAATTTACCTTTTCCTTCACTAATTCAATATTCTACCTAATCTACCATTCTTCTGATGGGGCAGTTTTTAATTTAATAATCCTGTGTCTAATCTTCATGCAATCTTTACTGATATCAAAGCATTTCCTTTTGGAGACTCTCAACTCTACTTTCATGAATTTGGAGATTAAAAAGCATTGGTCCTTCTTCCCACTCCTAGCTATACATCATTTTTGGTGTATCAGATCTAACTCTCTGGAATACTGACCCAACCTTCTTAGAGTCTGGGTTGTCTCTGATTTTCTTCCCACACACAGGTTTGTGTTTACCTTTGCTTGCCAAATACTGTGATGGCTCCCTGAGAGGCAGCTGTCCACATAGTTTAGGCCCAGAGAAGGAAGAAATGAAAAGCTGAGATGCACTCTGGTTTGACTTCACCTGCTGAGAGACCCAGGGGATGTGTTGGAATCCAAAGATGTTCACGACATTCAGTTTACTTCCTTATCCCTGTGTTAAGGCAGCCAAGAGTTAGCCCCAGCAGGGTCTTCGTGGTTCACGAGCTACAGCTGCCCTTATTGGAAGTCCACAGCCTTTCCATCTGACAAAGCCATCTGTGCCCACAATAGCCCAGTGTCTGAACTGTGGTAGGTACCTACTGTCAAATGGCATTGATGGGATTAAAAAAGCACATCTCCAGGGTTTGGTGAGCTGAGTGACATGGACATGCTCTCTCTGGAAGTCCCTTTCCTCTGCCCTGAAATGTGGAAAGTGTATGAGCCAGTGTAACCTAAGCATGTATTTCATAGATTACAGGCCAAGTACGGATTTTCCTTTTCATTACATCCCTTTAGTCATTTCTGCAAAAGTTTGGGAAGGTGATATTTTGATATCTGTGTCCAACTCATTTCTCTAAACACTTAAGCAGAAGGGTAGTCAAGTTGAGCTTTCTATATATCTTAATTATTTCAAAAAAATGATTTTATGTTTCTCATTTCTGATTTTCTCATATTTATGCTTTTTCAATTCATAATGAATAGAAGGATTTTAAGCAACAACATTCAAACTAATTCATATAATACTGAATTTGTCCCAATGCGAATTGAGGTTTTGCCAAGATTATTTGCAGAAAGGAGCAAGTTGCCTTAAGAGGAAGCCTGGGAAGACATCCTATAATACAAGATGCTCTCACAGTTCTACTTAAAAATTAGACTTCTGTTAGAGAGAGACATAACTTGCCATAAATAACCATAAACAACGTTAATTTTGGACACTTATGGGAGTGACCCAATGAAGTAAAAGAAGAAAGGATGCAAAGAAACTTAACAAAGATGTAGTCACAATTGTCTGGACAGGGCCTCCCACTTCAAGGGTGTCTTTGTAAGCAAGCCTAGGATCAAAGCAAGACACTGAGAGTGCAGACCATGGCTTACAAGAGAAATGAAGGTAGAAAAGCTGTTTGATGTTAGAAATTGGGGATAAGAATTTAGGACTTGGGATGAAATCTCCAGCACCGGCATCAAATGTGGATTTGAAATGTGCTGGATTCATTTCAATGGAAGTAAAGATGTAGGAGCTCGACCCAGATGACTATGGCTATGACTCACAAAGTAGCTCAGGGGAAGAGGAGGGACCCTGACGTCAAGGTCCAGGAAAGATATTGAATAAAATGTACCATAAACCATAAGAGGAAAAAAAAAACATGGTTCAAAATCAACACTCTTTAGCTATTATCCTAAA
This sequence comes from Spermophilus citellus, assembly GCF_964194105.1. Taxonomy (NCBI): domain Eukaryota; kingdom Metazoa; phylum Chordata; class Mammalia; order Rodentia; family Sciuridae; genus Spermophilus; species Spermophilus citellus. Next base: position 42,577,826 of record NC_138185.1, read on the forward strand.
TGTGTCAATAAATTAATTTTCATAATGAGACATTTGATTGATTCAACTATATTCCAAAAAGCTTTTATATTCACATTACTCATAAAACATCCTTGGATATTCTTCTTAGGAAAATGGGGCATCACCTTATATTTGAGGTCACCTTTTCTTTGGATGGATCCAGTATAAACACTGTCATGAAACCTAAAATAGACCAATACATTTTAAGGGAAAAGTGGCCCTTTCATTTTATTTTATAGCCCAAATCCATTTATAACTTTTAAAATGCTAAGCTTATAAACAATAAATATTTGGTTATACATTGTGTTCTTGTTAAATGGAAAGTTGCAAATTTCATCTAATAGAGTGGCTTGGCTAGTTTAATTTCAACTGAGGAGTTAGAAGGATGACAATTTCTTGTTGTCTTATATAATTTTTGGTGCTAAATAGATATATAGATATTGTTTGAAGTTGTTATAAATCACCAGACTGAAAGATCTCTCACATCTATCAACAACTAGAATTTCAGAGATCAAATATATACAGACAAAATAAAAATGTAGACAGGTTTTAAAAATTCACATATGTATTCAATTTCTCTCAATAGACTACTACTGCTTGACCTATAACTTCAGTAAACTTTAGTCCTTGAGGAAGCAAGAATTTTTATATTGAGTTCCAGTAGGAGGCTTCTTGCTCAGGTCAAAACTTATCTGATGTTAATTTTTCCATAGTCTTGTAATGCCTTGACCCAATAACCATTCCACAACTCCCTTTAAACCTACACCAGTTTCTATCTATTATTCTTTGTCATCTTCCCTAAGCATATTTAGATTTACCAATATTTTCTGCAGATTGTTCAGTTGTTGTTCACTGTTTCTTCTGCCCCATTTCTGTCTTCTAGGAACTGCAATCTCCTTTGTGCTGAAGCACACCCTTTGATAATTCTTTCATCAAGGGTCTGTAGCAAGTACTTTTGGGTAGTCCTAATATGTCCAAAAATGTTCCTCAAGTTATGTTCACACTTGATTAATAAATTACTTGAAAACGAAATTCTAGGTTTGCCTCCTTTGTCTCAAGAGATGATAAAGCTATTCTCTTCCTTCTCATGGACAGGGAGCCCTGTCCCAGCTCCTGGGAATCAGAATTCAGCCCCCTCTATAAATGAGGTCTGTTTGACTCCAACTCTCACAAAGGCTTTGAATTCTCCATTTCAATGACTTTCTCCAGTACTAGTTACACTAGTTACACATAAGCTTTAAGGCCTCACTGTCTTCACATTGTCATTGCTATTTTCTGTTTCTGGCTGATAAAGAGATCCCACAGGGTGATATATTTAATAGCACTTTTACTGTAGTTCATTTTCTGCTTCTCTAACAAAATTACTTGAGACTGGGTAGTTTGTCAAGAAGAGAAGTTTTTGTTTTGTTTTGTTTTGTTTTTGGCTCCAGGTTCTGGAAGGATGGCACCAGCCAGATGCTAGTGACATTTGGTAATCACCTTCTTGCTGCATTGTGACAGGATGGGAATATCATGGGGCGAGACAGAACCAACTTGCTAGCTCTGGTTTCTCTTCCTCTTTTTTATAAAGCCACTAATGCTATCACAGACGGAGAGGTTCCATCCTTATGATCTCATCTAACTCCAGTCACTTCTCAAAGGCTCCACCTTCAAATGCCATCAACATATGAATTTGGGGATTAAGTTTCCAAAATGTGAACTGTCAGGGTACACATTCAAACCATAGTAACGAGTTTATATTTAATCTGGTCAATGTTTAGAATGGGAGAAAAAGATTCAGTATGGACTCAATCTACCATCTTGAAGCAGAGAACCTGAAAAATTGTACTATCTCTATCCCTCCCACGTATTTTCCTCCCAAATCTTTTCCCATAGATTCTGGTCCTTTCCTATTTGAACTCCTCCATATCTCTAAGGTCAAGTCATTTCCCCCTTGTCTGATGGTCAAGCGAGGAGTCTTTGGGAAAGTTACCTCATCTCTCTAGGCCCTCCATCCTCTCCTTTGCAAAATGATGGCAATAAGTAGAACAATTTCTCTTTTAAAGTGGTTTTAGAAAAATTAATGATACATGGTAAGGAAAGTGCTAGCATAAGAACCAGCACAAAATAAACAATTATTATTAGTTATTTTATTATGATCAGTTGTAAGTTTTGATTCACATTATGCTCCCAATGTCTGGGTCTATTTCTACCACACAGCAGTCACTCAGTAAATGCTTATGAAGAAGTGGAGAGAAGTAACAGCCTGAAAGTCTCAAAGAAATAAAATAATAGTATAATTTAGGGAGATGGAATTTCAGCATAGACCTTTTTGAATATTTTTTTTACTCTCTAATTTCTTTTACTTTTAAGAGCCGATTACTAGTTAATAGAATTTTCTGAAAAAGTATCCAAAAGTACCATCAGGCTAGCAGTCTAGGAAGGAAGCTCACTTTTTTTTCTCACTTTTTCTTATTTACCTATTCCTTCTACTTGAAAATTTACTGTGTGTGTAATTTCCACAAGACAGATTATACATTTAAAAAAATGTTTTTAACTAAGTGGGATAATTGATTTTAGAGTCACTTCTTCTGAGTTCTAATCATTGCAGCCTTATTCTTACCATATGACCAGTTAAATCTAAGTTCCTCCATGACTCAGTTTTCCCACCTGTAAAATACAAATAATAAAAGCATCTACCTTGGGCTGGGGATGTGGCTCAAGCGGTAGCGCACTCGCCTGGCATGCGTGCGGCCCGGGTTCGATCCTCAGCACCACATACCAACAAAGATGTTGTGTCCGCCGAGAACTAAAAAATAAATATTAAAAATTCTCTCTCTCTCTCTCTCTCTCTCTCTCTCTCTCTCTCTCTCTCTCTCTCTCTCTTAAAAAAAAAAAAAAGCATCTACCTCCAAAAGTCAGTGAAAATTGAATGAGGTAATACAAAATGCTTGAAATGAGGACTGGTACATAGAAAGCATTCAGTATAAATTAACTATTATTAGCAATATTAATCTGTAATATTAACAACAAATAGACAGCAAAAGTTTTTAAAAAGAAAATATGGGGGAAAGAACTTGCCATACCCAGAAGCTGCAACAAAAATAGTACTGTCAAAAGGAATTCTGGACTGAGTGTGGTGGCACACACCTGTAATCCCAGCAGCTCAAGAGACTGAGGCAAGAGGATCTCGAGTTCAAAGCCAGCCTCAGGAAAAGCAAGGCAACTCAGTGAGACCCTGTCTCTAAATAAAATACAAAATAGAGCTGGGGATATGACTCTGTGGTCAAGTTCCCTCAAATTCAATCTCCAGTATGCCCCTCACCAAAAAAGGTAATTCTGCCAGGCACACAAGTAATACCAGCTGCTCAAGAGGCTGAGACAGGAGGATCTCGAGTTTGAAGCCAACCTCAGCAACTTAGTGAGGCCCTAAGCAACTCAGCAAGATCCTGTCTCAAAATAAAATATTAAAAAAGGGCTGGAGATATAACTCAGTTGCTAAACACCCCTGGATTCAATTCCTGGTACCTCCCCCCCCAAAAAAAAAAAATTAATTCCACTCTGACTCTCTTGGCTTCCTGTTGTGTTGTAGTTTATCTCTACCTAAGTCATGTGACATTGCTTAGCCCACCAGTATGTACCACAGCTCCTCCTGCTCCTTCTCTTCCTGATCTCATTTCAGAAGCCTAGTCATCTTTTTATTTCTTTTTCTTGCTACTTTTCTTTTGCTTCCTACTGGTTGTGATCCAGGAGGTTCTAAGAGAGAGTTCAGTTTCTGCTCCACTGAAAAGTAATTATATTAAAGTATCACTTTCCAAAATATGCTTAATAATAAATGTTAGGCAAGAAAACGTTTCCATGGTCCAGGAGCTTGAGGGACTATTTGTTAAAACAATATTAAACAGATATCTCTATCCAAAGACTGTTTGGCGTTTTTGACATAAGAAGGCTCTGCCACCTTTCTTGCTAGGCAAGTGCTCTACTACCAAGCTATAACCCCAGCCCTCTACTGCATTTCTGGAAAGAGAAATAAGGTTTAAAGCTGCTTGCACCTTGAAAATGATTTTTCTGAGGCATCTAGACAAGTTTGTTGATAAAACACGTAACTCTCTAATGAAGCTAAATCCAGAAAGGTGGGGTACACAAGCAAAAAAAAGGGCCTGGGGAAAGAAGAGAAGAGGCGTATGTAATCCAGAGATAAAAGCAGTGCCCTAAGGTACTCAGGGTCTTCAGATCTCAGCTCCGGACTTCCTATACTTATTTTATTTTTGATTGACATGTAATAATCATACATATTTATGAGGTACCACGTGATATTTCCACACATGTATACAGAGTACACTGGTCAAATCAGAAAATAAACATTTCTAACTCTTTATCATTTCTTTATGTCTGGAGCATTTGAGCTCCTCTCTCCCAGTTTTTTATAATAATACATGATAGGTTATTAGGAACTTGTTTCAGTTAGCATTTTTTTTTTCACTGAGACCAAAAGACCTGAAGAGACCAGTTTAGAGCAGGAGTTTGTTTTTGACTATGGTCTCAGAAGTTCAGTCCATGGTTGGCCAACTACATAGCTCTGAGGTCAAGGTGAGGCAGAACATCATAAAGGGTATGTAAGAGAAAAGTAGCCCAGGATGTGGCCATCAGGAAGCAGAGAAAGCTCAGCACACCAGGAACAATATAAACCCCAAAGGCACACCCCCCAGGGACCTACTTCCTCCAACCACCTGCTACCTGCCTATAGGTACCACCCAACTAATCCATAGTGGAGTAAACCATTGATTAGGTTATGGCTCTCATGATCTCATCATTTCACCTCTGAACATCCTTGCATTGTCTCACACATGAGCTTTCAGGGGACACCACATATCCAAACCATCACCCCATTGTGCTGTAGAACACAAAAACTTATTCCTTTATCTTCCCTACCTCCTGCCCTTCCCATCCTCTAGGAATCACTATTCTACATTCAGATTGACTTTTTCAGCTGCCATGTGTGAAAAAAGAATACCCTGTTTCCTCATCTTTAAAATGAGTATAATGTTAGATCCATTAAAGGCTGATTATGAAAACTTAATTAGAAAAATATGAATCACATAGCCAAATAATTATGCTCTCAGGCTTAAAACACAGAGAAAGCTTATGCATAAACATAGAAATGGATTTATTTTTTTATGTATCTTTTGCATGCCCGGCATTAACACAGCATCTATAATAGCAGGCATTCATTAAATCTTTGTTAAGTAAGTAAGTGAACAAAAAAAGCTTTATTAATTCGCTGAACTGTTAATTAATGAAACCTTTGTAGGGTTAGCACTGTGCCATATGCACAAAACATTGAGGAGGATCGTACCACAATTACATTGAGCCTGATGCATTTTGTCACTGTTGAGCATCCTTGTTGTGAATGCCTCAGCCTTTTCTCAGCCAGACATTTTTCTGCAAATGTGTTACTCCCAAAATGAGGCCAGAATTTGCATGAACAGTGTTTTGGAATTAAGCACTGGATTTATTAGGATGAACTATTTTTATAGGGCTTTCTGAAACACAATTTTATGGACAATACAATCTTATCTTCCTTTAGCCAAGGAGTATTGGCAATGCAATTTGGGAAAAGTTTATGTGAACAGCTTTAGTTCTTCAGTTGTTTCTTGCTTTGTAAATAAATTATTATGTTAACAGATGATTTGTTTTCAACTTGACATTGATAAAGAACATGTGAAATATGCAAAAATAAAGAAATAAGCGAAAGTAAGCCCTTTGATGAGTGAGCCTACATACTGACTGATAGAAAAAAGCTGTTTCCCAAAGAGAACTATTTGAATCCTCTAGTAAAAGACAATCCCACCTGTGCATAGTGGCACATGCCTATAATCCCAGTGACTTAAGAGGCTGAGGCAGGGGAATTGGAAGTTCAAAGCCAACCTGGGCAACTTAATGAGATACTGTCTCAAAATAAAAAATAAAAAGGAAATGGGCATGTAGCTCAGTGGTAGAGTGTCCATGGATTCAATCCCTAGTACTGCAAAAGAAAGGAAGAAAGAGAAGGATAAGGAAAGGAGGAGGAGGAGAAAGAAGAGGAGAAGAAATATTCTGTGTGACTATCTTACAAGTTTTAATAAATGTAACTTGGCAGAGCCTTTGGGGAACTGCTAAATAGTGTAAATCAAAAGTATTAAACTTTCCAGGCAACGTGGTACATGTTTATTTATATCCAGGGACTGGGAGTCTGAGGCAAGAATATTGCAAGTTCCAAGCCAGCCTGGGCAATTTAGTGAGAACCTGTCTTAAAATTAAAAAAAAAATATAAAAACGGGGCTGAGGATGCAGGTCAATGGTAGAGCGACTCTTGTTTGATCCCCAGTACCACAAAAAGAGGGATGGGGAGATGGCCCCAAGCATGTGATGACTTCATGTATCTAAAAGGCATCAGAGTTTGAGAATGTGTGGTGTGTAAAGGTCTGACCAGGCCCTACACAGGTGGAATGCTAATGAAAAAAGGGACAGGGGGCACTAATCCTTGGGATAGTGGCTCAGGCCTCCCCAGCTTCTCTCCATTTCTCCTTATCACTCCATCTCGGCAAAGGCCTGTTAGACCACTGGGGTATTTAAGAGAAATGCTTTTAGCAATTCCAGAATCTTTCTTGTGTCTTATGTAAAGAGTTCAGAGTAAGATGTAATGAGCTACATGAAAACTCTTTCAGCCTTGACATTTTTCCTGAAGAAACTGATGGCAAACCTAATTGTAACTCTTTTGCCCTAAGCCTTAAAGAAAGGTCTCTCTTGAAACTATATTGGTACTTAGAAAAAGCTTTGAAATCCAAATGTCATGTATCTCCCATTTCAGTAGATAATTTCAATATTTTTAGTCTAGATACAATGGTCTCATACGTTCCTTCCACTGGAGCTGGTATGAGATGTTAATGTTTTTAACATCTTACCTAGTTAGGTCAACCTAGAAACAAGAATGACAACCATGTTAAATTGTAAAATTATTCCATCTTTTAAATTATAACTCTTCATACCATGAAGCTACTTCACTGAGTTTGTCTTGTGTAATTTGACAACCGTTTGGAGGGAACTTCTCTCTAAGCACTGAGAATACAAAGTAGAATAAGGAACAGTCTTTACCCTCAATGAATTTTCAGATTAATGAACAAGATTATAGTGGGAGGATTGGTTATGAACTCTAAAAATTCTCCTTAGTGACCAGAGATGAATAGAGGGAGGAGTTGTTATTTGAGTTAAGAACCTTGAAGGGTAAAGGGGAATGGGTCAAAAGCCATTCTGAAGTGAACAGAGGTAATGGGTCATTGGGGAATGTATCAAATAGCCTGGCATGACCAATGGGTGGTGGTGGTGGTGGTGGTGGCAGAGGCTACAGCCAGCACAGAAACTTTGTTAGTAGAGGGTGGGTGACAATAATCCATATTTTACAAGTAGCTTCTGCCAAACCATAGCAAGCTAAGGAAGTCCTTTCTATCCCTTCACCAAGGTTTTATTGAATTCCCAGCCATCTACCACAGTAAAAAAGAATATGTTTAAAAATGGTAAATATTACGCAGATTACTAAAACTGGGTAATGCAATAGAAAGTTACTAGCTAGTACAATTAGAAAGGATGATCAGGAAGATCCTCTCCAAAAAGCTTACATTTAAGCTAAGAATCTCTCTCTCTCTCTCTCTCTCTCTCTCTCTCTCTCTATCTATCTATCTATCTATCTATCTATCTCTCTTTCTCTCTTACACACACACACACACACACACACACACACACACACACATTAAACATGCAAAGATATGAGGGGAAAGCAAGCCAGGCAGAAGTACAAAGGTCCTTAGAAAAGAACAAGTATAATATGTTTTAGGAGGAGAAAGAAGGCCAGGATGGCTGTAGGAAACTTTGTGCATGTATCAGGTAGCTATTGCTGCATAACAAACAATTCCAAAGCTTAATTATGTAAAACAACAATGATTTATTTCACCAACCATTCTTCTTATCTCAATTAGGTGGCTCCCTATGCATTTGCATGCAGCTGTGTGTTATATAGTTAACTTTGCTGATCTTAGCTAGGACCCCTAACATTTCTGGAGCCTTGATTGGAATATATGAACTAACTCAATTCTGCTCTGTGTATGCTTCATCTTCCAGTGGGCTAGTCCAGCTTGATGAGTGACAGTGAAGGGTCCCCTGAAGAGCAGAGGCAGTCAGGTCTGTTGAGGCCTAACCCCAGAACTAGCACACCATCCATTCTTCCAGACTCAAAGCAAATCGTATGATTAGTCCAGATTCTAGGGAGGAGGGAACATATTCTGCGTCTTGATAAAATGAGTTGAAAAGTCACATTGCAAAGGAAAGAATTTAAGAAGGAGTGAAGTATTGTGGCCATTTCTGTGTAGACCATTATAAAATTGGAGAGACTAGACAGACACAAATTAGAGAGAACCTGACTAGAAGAGAAGTGAGATAATGGGAGGTTCTCTTTTCATATGGCCATAAAACAATAGGATATGGAGGCAAGAAGGAAATAAAAGCTGCAATAATATTACATAACGGATGAACTGAAAGAGATTTTGTTGATCCAGTTGCAATCTTATCATCCTTGTTATGTTCCCAAAAGTTAATAGAAGAACTGAAGTTTAAAAGCAGAACTCCTATCATAGAGTCCTTCCATTCCCCCATACTGTCCCCTTGATTAAAGGCCCTCTGAGACATTTTCTACCACACCAAATAGGCTTAGATATGCAAATTTAGACCTCTGAAGTTTTACCACTTTTCTCAGACACTGAGTCTGGAGTTTGGGGTTATTATTACACAGTAAAATAATTGAAGATCATAAATAAGTGTGATAATTTTCCTTTGTATGGAATCTCATTATTTGATATCCCCAACCATTTAAAAGAACTTAATAAAATAATATGTGCAATTGGGTGAGTACTTGCGTTGTTCATCTTATCTTGATCACTAAATTGCCAAAAATAAATGTTGCCAATCTATGCATGTTCAGTAATTTAAACCATATTTTTCTTCCATTGGAATGTAATTCTCAAAATTGTTCTCTCGCTGCATAGTAATTTCCTTGAGATCAGAAACTTTATATAACTCATCTTCGTGTACCCAGTAGGTCACATAGCACCCTGCCCAAGCAAGCCATCAAAAAAAAAATTATGGAATGAATGAATAAGTAAAAGAAATCTTCCTTGGGGATAGAGAAGATAAAAATAAAAGTCATCAGCGAGGATGTGAGGAAAAATGTACACTCGTACTGCAAATTAATTCAACCACTCTGGAAAGCAGTGAGGAGATTCCTTGAAAAAATAGAAATGGAACCACCTTATGACCCAGCTATCCCACTCGTAGGTATTGATCCAAGAGAACTAAAATTGGCATACTGTAGGGATACAGGCACATCAATGTTTATAGCAGTGCAATTCACAATAGCCAAGTTATGGAACCATCCCAGCTGCCCATCAATAGAGGAATGGATTAAGAAAATGTGGTCTAGATACACAATGGAGTTTTACTCAGCCATAAAAAAAAAGAAAGAAACTGTGATATTCACTGGTAGATGGATGGAACTAGAGGACATCGTGCTAAGTGAAATAAGCCAGATTCAGAAAGTAAAGGGTCTGAATGGATTCTCTCTTATGTGGAAACTGGACCAAAACCAAGAGGACAAAGGGAAAATAGAAGGGAGGTCAGTGAAGCAGAGGAAGGAAATTGAGGGGGAGGAAGGAGAAATGGGAAAAAAAGAGGAACCATGGAATGAATTGACCAAATTTTGCTATGTGCATGTATAAATATGGATGTTCATATATGTACATAGCAAATATGGGTTTAACTTTATGTATATAAAACACTAATTTTTAAAAACTACAAATACATAAAGAGAAGAAAGACCACGAGAGGAAGGGAAACAGAGAGAGGGAAAAGGAGAGGACAAGGGGAAGTATTGGGGACTGAAGTGGAGCGAATTATACTCTGTGCTTGTAGGATTATGTCAGCGAACCCCAATATTATGTATAAATGTAATTCACTAAATAAAAAATTAAATTAAAAAAAATAATAACCATTAGAAATATTCAACAACCTGAGAGGCTTGAGGTCATTAAGTGAAGAACAAATCTCCTTTGAAACCCTCCAATTACATCACTGTGCATTTACTGAGAATCATAATGCAAACTCTCTGCCTTTAAGAAAAAAAGGTTAATTTATATTCTCTCTTCTAGTTGATTTTAAAAGGTTTCCATTGAAAACATCTACTTTTTAAATCCATTTAATGCCAAATAGATAAGTTCCATTTCCTGGAAAAAAAAAGTTTTTTTGATTAAGTGGAATAATTATTTCCTGGTAATTCCTGATACTACATGAATATCTGAATATCTCATTTATATGTATTCCTTAGAGTTTAAATATCTGTAACTTGATTGTTGTCCCATTAGGGGCAGTGAAGTGGCAAGTGGTGTCATCACCATTTAACAAATTGTAAGCTGTTGGTCTTGAAAGGTGAACCAACTTGTAGATGACCGAATCTAAAAGTGGGTGATTTATCATTTCATTTGAAGATGCTCTCAGTTCTTAGGATGCCCCTTGGGCCATTAAAGTTCACGTTGACAGTGATGGATGTGCCTTTTTTTATGGGCTTTATAATGGATAGATCAGAGCTGGGACAAGAATCTATATCTTCTGATCCTAGTACATTCTGTTTTCAGAAACATGACCCCCACACCCAAACGACCCTTCAAGGAAACCAGACCCAAGAGAAATAAGAGAGTGGACGTTTTACAAGACCTCAAACAATGGCTCCAAATCTGATTTTGATGGATTCAGGAGTATCCCTAGAAAATAATTCTCTTTCTCATTTGCCCCCTCTATAACTGGCATATACGCTAAATGCCATTGGAATCACTTGCTCAAAAGATCTGCACATTCAGTGTGTACCCGCAGCAGGCCTAACTAAACAGAGGGACCCAGATAAATAAAAGACGTTCTGTTCGGTTTTTATAACCTGCCTGCTTTTCTCTGCAGCCTCTATTATTGAAAATCGTCTATTCTGGCTGCAAACACATCCTTTCTTCAAAGGACCTTCACAAAGAAGGTGACACTGAAAGGCAGCCTCTCTCCTTTTTCAGGTTTAGAGACTAGGTTTTATGGAGTTCAAAACTCAGAAGTCACCTCTCCAATCTGGCCCAGTCTTCCTGCCAGACCCAAATTCTGAAACCAGGCTGGGAGCAGTCACAGGGCAACAAGCTCAAAGCCTGGATGACTGGGGACTTTGGATCCCTCGTCATGTTTGAAGAAGTAAATCATCTCCTCTCCACCAGCGTTCTTCTCTTTTGAGGGCCATTAACAACCTGTTCTTTAAAAACCATTTAATACTTTTCAAATATACTGCCAAGCCCATTAACTCATTTGATCCATATCAACCCCTGGAAGTCAGCAGGCCAAATATTAACATTATTTTAATACATGAGAAAGTGAGGCACAAGGTGTGCAAACAGTAACCTGGGCATTACCAGGACAACAACAATCAGCAGAACTGGCCCCTCACTGGGGAATTTTCCACTTTTCTATGCCCAGTTGCTCTTTAAGATGATGAGAGAAGAGGTACAGTCATAACAAGCAATGGGATGGGATGGAGTGATTCCATGAATATTTTAGCTACAGCCACCAAGTCGGCCCCAAAGAAATTGCAATTAAATTGGGAAATGGAGCAGGCACAGATCTGTGTCTGGACTTTTAAAACCGTGAGATTTATATATGTTCCAAACCCAAGTCTTTTCCCTCTTTTTTCAGAACTCTTCCCACAAGGACTAACTTTATTTCCTAAAGGGAGAATTTGGGTCACTATCCTAATCAAAGTGTCTTCCTGCCTGAATTCACCATTAAGACGAATACTGTCCACTGGAAAAATACGAAGGGAGCCACACGGTTGATCTTCTATTTTCTAGTAAGCACATTTTTAAAAAGCAAGGCAAGGCCACTTAATTTTAAAACAAGAAAATAATACCAAAAAAAATCTATTTCATATAACCCACCATATCCAAAATATTATCATTTGGATGCATAATTCATATATTCACAAGATATTTGCATTCTTATTTTCATCCTTAGTCTTCAAAATCCAGTGCCTATTTTCCCTTCACAGGACAGCATGTCTTGGCCCACCACATCTCAAGTGGTACAGAACAATACATGGCCAGTGGCTGACCACAGAGCTACAAGAAAAGACAAGAACTATACCTCAGATTTTATGAAACTGTCCCTTCAGGGGTGTGCTCACCCTCTTCCTTTCACCCTGCTGCTCCCGACCTCTGTCACCACACTGGGGACCCCAAAAGTAGCTCATATTTTTGTTCCTGAGCGGGCCTGCTGGCAACACTAAACCCAGGAGGTAACAACTGACAAGACCACATGGTGGCATATTTTGTGGGAAAAAAGCCGAGAGGTTGTCAAACAGCACAAACTTAAACCCACTTCCTCCTCCTCACCAGCCTTGTTCCCCAACCTGTTTGCATCCTGGAGAGAGGAGAGGCCTCCAGAGTTGCTTTCTGGGTCACTGCAGGGTGATTCACTCAACAATGGCCCATAATTTATAAAGTTTCTCCCTGCAAATCAACTATGGCTAATGGCAGGCCAACATAACTGTTGTGCCCATGGACTGGAAGATAAAAGGGTGGATGTTTGTTCGGTCAGCCCATTGAAAAATCCAGGCCCTTTTACAGAACATTTCCTAATAGATAAATGAGACACAAATCATGTGTACCTGACTATAAATGAATAGCTTGCATACACAAGGTAAACTCTGAAAACTCCATTTTTCAACCAAGAGAGCAGTGACTAATGACATGCTTTTGTTTCTACTGAAGACTTAAGTGCTTCTTTGCAATAGGAAATAGACCTAAGCCTTGCTCCCTAACCTGCCCCCCTCCTCAAAGGGTCTGAATTACTGCAAGTATTAACATATATTGCCAGACAAATGTGCTAAGTGATCAAAAACAGCAATTTTAGCCATTAAACTCTCTCTCTTGAAATGGCCCCTCGCTAGACAGATGGACCTCCCATTTAGCAATTTCAGGATTTTCTATCTGGTTTGACGTCTTTCTTATGTGAGCTTTTCATTGTGGGTTTCATTAGGCATCAACTTTGTAATAGCAAGAGAAAAACTAAAGCCAGGCTTGAAAACACGGTGGGGGCATCTATAATCAAACACAGAACACAGGCAGAAACAAATCGAGCCAGGCAGATTTTTTTCCCAAAATCTACAGGAAGTGAAATGTTTTCATCCCAGACAACATTTCCCATCCATCTAGAAATCTCATTGGTTTAGACATTGTGGACTAAAAAGGGCACTACCTGAGCTTTGCTCTGGATAACTTTGAGTTACTGCTTCTGACTGATGGATTGGGGGAGGGATATGTTCATGCCAGTAGCCCAAAGTGAGCAGCAGTTCGGTTTCTAGCTTGTCTGTGAAAGTGGGTTTGCTTTTATTGAACATTAAACCAGATGAACCCAAAGATACTAGTTGTTACTTTTTAATGATTTATTAAAAAAAAACATTCTCTAGTAGAGGATATTGATTTATTCTATTTATTTTTTTAAGACCCTTTCCAATTCTCCAGGGTCTGCTAGTCACTGGCCTCAAAAATTAAGTTTTCACATGTTCTCTTTGCCATTTAATGTTATCAGGTGCTGCTTTAATGTTTACCAATCCAAGCGTGTGACTCCCTTCATGTTTATCAGCATCTAATTTTCCTTTTCTGTTAGCAAAATTGTTCCTTGGAGATGTACTGATTTTTAAATTCCAGAAATAGAGATTTAGAGTAGACTTAAGGAAGGACTTCCCTTAAAACCAGAGATAGTAAATGCTGAAAAGACTTTTCAAATAATTCCTGAAATGAGCCAGGGAAATAAGCAATTAGATACAGAAAGTCTGTGTATATCTCTCCAGTCTGGTTCCCGGAGCCCAGGCTGATGACTTCAGGAGTACCTCCAATGGCTAATCTCTGCTCTCTTGCTTTGACACAAATTTTATGGAAGGGCCTGAATCTCAAATGTAGGGTGATGAAAGTCTCCATGAATGTGCCTGTTGGGGTTGGGAGAGGCTGCTGAGTAAAGAAAAGGAAGGGGGAAAAGTAAGAAATTGGCTGCTCAGAACCCAGAAAATTACAACGCATCACGGTCTTCAAGGTCTTTGTGGAAGTGAAACGTGAACTTGGCTGATCCTGGATCCTTTTCTGCTAAGGGGATCCCTGACAAGCGGATGGCTCTCTTACCCTGCAGAGGGGGACACACTCGCAGCAGAACTATCACAGTATGTACTTTTCACCAAGGATATCCGGGCCCCTCACAGTGAAGCGGAGGCCTGCCATCCCCTGTGCAAAGTGAGCTAACTGACTTTTGCTTACCCTCCCCTCTGTGTCCCCTACCTTCTTCGCCATCCAGCAGTCAAAAAAAAATGGACAGAGTCCTGCAGCAGACTCAGCTCCAGGGGCCCCAAATAGGCAAGTGGCCAAGGGAGGTGCCTAAAGTTAGAACTCTGCTTATCCTCAGTCTAGTGATGTATATTAGGAAATAAATGAGAAAAAGAGAAAGCAAACTTTGAGTTTGGGTGAGGGTGAAATGAATCATCACCTAGCCTTGTAAGATGTGAAACTTTCCACTTCCCGGTAGCTGTCAAACATTCCCCAGCGGCTTCATCCCATAGCTGGTCCCACTGCCTCCAGTGTGAATCCGAGCCCAGCTCAGACACATCTGCCTGGTGTGCACGGGAGCAGGGGTATCTAAGGGTTCCCTGGACAGGAAAGCTCTGTTCACTTCCTAGTATTAAAGATTGACCACTGGGGATTTGCTGGCATCTTTATTAACAGCTCAATCATCACTGCCAACAACTCCATCATTACAGCTGAGAGCAAGCATGTCACAGAGGTTAACAACAGCCTCTGGAGTCAGGCAGCTGGTTCCTCTCCTAAACCTTATCTTCTTTATGGCTCATTCCTCAGTCCGTCAGATGGGAATCACAGTTGTCCTGACTTCATGGTGTTGCTCATGCATCAAAGGCACTCAGTGTCCTGTGTGAACAAGTTGTGCCTGCTCAGTAAATATTAGCTACCATCACCACAGCTTCTGCCTTCACACATTTCTGTTCTCACGTCTCTCCAGATTATACGTCTCTCCAGATTATCCCGATGTTAGGTGTATGTGAGTGAAAAACATGAATGCAGCTATTTATCCATGTTATTCAAATATTCAATAATTATATGCATCTATGTGTATATGCCTTGATGCTATTTTATGACTCCAACTCCCTTGTAGGGATATCTGTTCTCTACTTATAAGATACATCCTGATCCTAAATCCTGGGGAGGGATGCTAAGTTGCTAACACTCTAGGGTCCCTTAGCATCAGACCATCAGACATGTATATATCAACCTATCTGAGACTCAATCTCTTGATAAGGGTACGTGCAGGTGGAACACCCTGAGCAAGCACTTGAATAATTTTCTTTGGATAGCAAGCTTGGAAGCATACCCTTAACTGATTCCTTCTCTTCCCAGAGTCCTTTCTACCCTATCAGAACTTTTTGGGATTGCCCCCAGATAAACTACTTGTTCTCAAATCCCTCAGCAGTTAAAAAAAAAAAAAATGGACAGAGTCCTGCAGCAAACTCAGCTCCAGGGGCCCCAAACAGGCAAGCAACTAAGGGAGGTGCCTAAAGTTAGAACCCTGCTCATCCTCAGACTAGTGATGTATATTTACTAAACAAATGAGAAAAAGAG
Organism: Spermophilus citellus; assembly: GCF_964194105.1. Classification (NCBI taxonomy): domain Eukaryota; kingdom Metazoa; phylum Chordata; class Mammalia; order Rodentia; family Sciuridae; genus Spermophilus; species Spermophilus citellus. The sequence continues at coordinate 42,593,587 of NC_138185.1, forward strand.
AAAGCAAACTTTGGAGAGTAAGGGTGAGATGAATCATCACCTAGCTGTCTTGTAAGATGGTCTGATTCTAGGGACCTTAGAGTGCTGACAACTAAGCATCCCTCCCCAGGATTCAGGATCAGGATGTATCTTACACACAGAAAACACACATCCCTATAGGTGAGCTAAAGTCAGAAGACAGTGCCACGGCACACTTGGTCACTGAACCAATCATGCCTCCTTTTCTCTACCCCTGTTCCCATGCTGTGACATGGCAGCTAGATTGGAACGGTATCATGCAGAAGGAGATTTTTTTTGTTACATAAGCAATCCTCAGGACCTGCAAAGTCTAATTTTCAAAGAAACCCAGCTCAACAGCCAAAAGCCATTATAAAAATTAATTCTACATTTCCTAACTTCTCTCAAAGAATGCTAAAGGGAGCATTTGTTGAAATCTACTTTTCTCTTCCCCTTTCTCCCACCTAACTGAGATCATCACAGCTCTTCTTGCCCTGACACACCTCCCTGTTCCCTGATCACTCTGTCCAAAACACTCTCTGCCCCAAACTCTTGCTTCAGCTGGCTTTTAATTCAGTAAATCAACCTAGGCTCTTCACATGCATTCATTTTCTCTCAGCTTCCAAAGTCTCCACAAGAAAGAAAAATTGGGGAGCTGACTCATTTGTTCCCCAGGACAAAGTGTTGAGCAAGAGGGAAAGAAATGTGAATATTTATACATAAATAATCCTTGCCCCAATTAAACTTTCCTTCCTAGAACATCCTGTGAACTCAACTGTAAGTAGAGTTCCCATATTTGTTTAAATTATCCAGAACTCCTTCTCTTCCCAGTTTATTCACCTCTCCTTTACTTTTCTTCCTGAAGTGGGGAAAATCTCTCAAAATTATGGCTGATTCTTGCTGTGTCCATTGTGTCTCTCTTGGCAAACCTGGATTTGGTAAATGGATAACTAAATCTTCATTTATTAGAAATGTTTTTTTTTTCTTTCAATGGCAGCTGCCATCTGTTCCTCTCCACCTCAGTATAATTCTCTTCCCATTCCTCGAACATCCTCTTGAGATGTTGTAATTTCAGTTGCCCTTTATTTGTGCCTTCAATTTGGTCAGACATTCTTTTAAAGGGGAGAAATAAGGAATAACTAAAAATAGAAATAATAATAAAATATGAACCCCAAATTAAAAGGGACGTGGGAAAGGCTTTTTTAAAAGAACATAAAAACAGTGCATGAAAGTTTTAAAATTATTTTTTAATCCTTTAAAATTTATTTTTTAAAATTTTAAATGACTTTTTGAGAAATATTTAGATGCAGTACCATTGGGTAATGACTGGAAAGAAGAAGAATAACCAAGAGCTAGAGGATAACCTGGGGCAGAGATGAAGGGTTTCAGAAAAAAAAAAAAAAATGTTTGCCTGATTTTATTTTTACAGAAAGTCCTTCAAAAAGTTTATGTGTCATTCAAATCTGTTTTGATGTCTCAGACATCTCCTGTGTCCATCCTGGGCTTTGGAGTCAACTTAGTTGGACGACTGGGTATATTTTAAGATCTGCCATCCAAGTTAAATGCTGATTTATTTGCTTACAATGGGCTCCCAGCTGGAACACAGTTCTGAATGCCGAAGAAAGCTGAAGACAGAACAATGCTTCCAGTTTCATTTTCACCCAATAATGTGGTCAGAGAAAACCCCAGTCCTAGAACTTGTCATGCAACATCAAAGATTCTGCAGAGGCTTCATGCCTGCCCTCTATGAGAGACCAGGGATGTAACCAGCTCCTGATGAATGGATATTTGATAACCAAAATGCACTGAGGTTGACTTCTTTGTCATCACATTGTTAATTTGCTTGCCCAAGTCCCATGTAGACTGAAAACAACATCAAGAGCCCCTGTTTCCAAGGCAAAATGCATTCCGAATTGTATATGAGCTAGGTAATGTCAAGTGGCTTTGATTGCAGTGTGGGAGTTATTTTGGTTTAGTTTGCTTTGATTTAAGACGGGAAACAATGAGTATGTTTGCCATTTGCTAAACAATATGGCCCCAAACCACTTGTGGCTGGGTAGTCTTTCTCTCCATGGGGCATTCCACCCAACATCCTCTATCTGCCAGGGACGCCTACAAATGTCAAAGTTCTGCTGGGTTTTTCTGAAACCTGCCTCTGCTTTTAGCAGCTTTGAATAAGCTACAGGGCCACAATTTACTTCTATTGTCATTTCTTCAGGGAGACAGAGAGGAATACATCTGCTACTTTAGATGAGAAACCCATGGGAAGGAGTACATACACAATCAAAGCAGCCGGTGCAAGATCATTCAATTCAGCTATAATCAGAAAGAGGAGGGAAAAGAGAAGAAGAAAAGCCCCCACTTCATTGTGTGCAATGTTCATTTCTGAGCCAATGTTTGAGGATAAAGCATGTTTTGGGGAGAGGAAAAAAAACATATTCTTTTTCATCAGATAGAGTGGAGGCAACCAAGAATTAATTATTAGTGAGCCATTAAAGAATTAGCTTTAAGAGAGGAAATTAGCCCTGTGTGGTTGCACACACCTGTAATCCCAGTGACTAGGAGGCAGGAGGATTGTGAGTTCAAACCCAGCCTCAGCAACTCAGCAAGACCGTCTCTAAAAAATATAAAAAAGGTCTGAAGATGTGGTTCAGCAGTTAAGTGCCCTAGGTTCAATCTCTGATACCAAAATTTAAAAGAGAGGGGAAATTAATTTCTGATTATAAAAATGAGACTAATTCCTAATTGCAAATATTTAACAGTCTCTCTTCCTATAAAAAAAGAGAATGGAGAATTAAAAAAAAAAAAAAAAAAGATGCTGTCAGCAAGTCAGCTTTGGCTACGTAACAAACTGTAGAGGTGGAATAGATACTAGCAATAAGCATTTATTAGTTCACAATTCTCTGGGTCAGCAATTTAGGATGGGTTCAGTTGGGTGGATCTTCTGCTTGCATTGCCTGGGGCCATTCATTTAGGAATAGTCAGCTGGTGGTATGGCCAAGAGCTGATGGATCCCAAATGGACTCAGTGACATTTCTGGGTTTCAGTATCGGCTGTTGGCTGATGAGTCAGGGGAAGGGGCTCTGTGCCTTCAATAGGCTAACCCAGGTTTATTCCCATGTCAGTGGTCAGAGAGCTCCAGGGTGCAGCAAGAGAGAACAAGCCCCAGCACACAGGCCCCTTTCAAGCATCAAGCATTAATCTGTTAGTGGCATGTTTGCTACTTCCCACTAGACAAAGCAAAACACGTGGCCTGGCCCAAGAAAATACTCAAAGAAGTAAATAAATATAGGGTGGCAGGAACAATCAGGTCTATGACTCCAAAAATTTACTGCAGAATTATTAGGGAAACTATTTTTCTCCATATCATCACAACAAAACTCTAGAGACTTAGAATCATGCAATCATGGACAGAATGGATCTCGGTATCTTCAAACCCTTTCTTTAACAAATTAGTCAATTTAAATTTATATACATGACTTTTTTGGGGGGGACAGATCATATTTTTTTGGACATAACACAATCATATAACTTAGTAATATATTAATTATGAAATTATTGAAAAGCATCTGAAGTCAATGATATAGTGGTCTGACAATAGGTAAAATTATTTATATTGGAAAAATCTATCAAGACTATGGGTTTTAGATGACATCTTAAGAAAGAAAAGTCAAAACTCAGGTGAGGAGGTAAATAAGTAGACAGAATGAGTGAAAGTCAGTTGAAACTCAAGGTGTCGTATTTTCCTTGTATTATTTTGAGGCTCATAAGGCTGTGCTTCTCAAACTTCATATGAATCACCTGCACATCTTGCTAAAATGCCGATTCAGGAGGTGGGGCCTGAGACTCTGTATTTGTAACAAGCTCCTAGGTGAGATTCGTGCTGGTCACTGAAGAGCCACACTTTGAGTGGCATAGCTCTAGGAGGGAGTCTTGGATATCCCACTTCTCACCTCTCATTGTTATTTCCTGTCTAAATGCATCTCTGCTCCCTGATATCATCCCTCACAGGAGAGTGAAAGAATCTTACTCTGATGCCTTCCAGGGAAAGCTCTCCTAGGGCAAATGATGGATCCCAAGGAGACCCTCAGTTCTTATCCATGTTGTTCTGAGAAACAGTATAGAATTCACCAGACATATTATGAAACGTGGATTCTACCCCCACAGGGCACCCCAGGGAAACTCCTACCCTCTATTTCCAGACCCTTTCCTTCTGAAATCTGTCTTCTTTTCATAACTGCTGTTATCATCCACTGAGGCAGAGAAGGGCCAAATTCTCCCACTGTTGGACCAGGCTACTTTGTCTAGAAGGGTTTTGAACCCATGGCAGGTTCCAGGAAGCACCAGTAGGTAGATGGGAAAGTGACACAGAAAAGAGAATGGAGATAGTAAAGTGCAGATTTTTAATCAAATTAACAAGTGTGGCTCAGGCTTGCTGAGGACCTTTGGGAAAATGGTGTAGCGCATGCCTTAGAGTCATCTCAGCCAACTGGGAGGAAGTCAGGGTGATTATACACCAACTCCCTGTCAGATAACTGCTTGAGGGTACTCCAGTAGAATTAATTCTCTCCCACATGGGGCTTCCTCAGGCATAGAACTAGCATGCCAGAGAAAGGCTTTCGCAGAGAGAGTCTTTGGAGCTTCTGAGAGCAGTCTTCAGCTTGTAGAAGCAAATGTAGAAGGAGTGTGGGTGTGGGTGCCTTAACCACCCTTAGAGAACTAATCAGAAAGTCAGGAATAACTCCAACATATGGAGGCTGTAACCAAAACCAAGGCAAGCACATGGAAAGCAAAATATTACCAACAGAAACAAAATGTTATGGATCAAACAACACTTTTGCTTATTTCTCCTTTTACTTCTTCTATTGATGGTCTGGTTGGTTTATGTTGTTATTGTTGTTTTGCAAATCAATAATGCTGCAGCTGCCTTAAGTAAATCACTGAGTTTCAATGTTATCCACACAAATTGCTCAATAGGAAAGCAAAGATTATTTTTTTCTTTGATTTCCCATAGGAAGCAATACAGTTGCCCTTCTGTGTCTCTTACCAGCAGACTCAACCAATCACAGATCCAAAACATTTAGGGAAAAAAAATTGCAACTTTACCAAATTTGTACAGACTTTTTTTCTTGTCATTATTCCTGAAGCAACATGGTGTAATAACTGTTCATCTAGCATTTGCATTGAATTAAGTATTATAGTAATATAGAGAAGATTTTAAGGTATGGGAGGAGGTACATAGGTTATATCCTTGGATTTAAGTGTCCAGGGATTTTGGTATTCATGGTGGTTCTAGAACCAATCCCCCAGGGAGACTAAGAGATGGTTGTATTGGATTAGGGTTTCATTCTGTCCCTGTCATTTCCCAAAATTGTGACCTTAACCAATTTATTTACTCCAAACTTTAATTTCCTCATCTGCCAAAAGGTATAGTATTTCCCACTGCATAGGATTCTGGAGGTTGAGGGTTGAGTGAAAGAATCCGGCAAGCAGCCCACTCACAAAAGCCACACACATATGCTCCTCCTTCCCCACTCTCTGGTACTCTCCTCATCGCTGAAGACTAAAGTTAATCTACTTAACCAATTTGTAATGCAGTCTTATGGTATGTAGAATCTTAGATTACATGGGAAGTACAGAGCCAATAAAACATGACCCTTCCTTCTAGTATCTTTTTGCTTCAGAGAAAGACATCACAAAGAAGGTGCTCTAACAAAATCAGGTAGTGGTAAGTTCTACTTTTTCTTTTTCTTTTTTTTCTTTTCTTTTTTTTTTTTTTTTTTTTTTTTTTATGGTGCTAGGGATCAAACCCAGAGCCTTGTGCAGGTAAGGCAAGCATTCTACCAACTGAGCTATATCCCCAGCCCAAGGAGATAGGAATCATCCTCTATTTTCCTGTAATTTACATAACAGTAGTTGATTCCATAATCCCCACTCAACTTCTTGAGTCTGCAAAATCCCCACCAACTACCATTTTCAACAAAATTGTTTTACACATGAAAAAGTCTTTGACTAACCTCCAATTGATTCTGACATTCCAAGGACTATGAGGAAGAATTGAAAATAATTTAAAAACTGCTGACTTGTTTCAGGCACTGATTTATCCAGACAAAACAAAGAGACAGAAGGTTTTTGAAGTGAGATTATTTTGTCAATTTGGGCATGACAGAGGAAGAAAACAAAAATTATTGTTCAAGCTTTGAAAAATCCTTTTTCTCATGAGGAGATTGAAGGAGGAAGAAAACAAACATTGGTTAAGCACCTCTAAATACCAGGTACTGTGATAGCATCTTTATTCATCATTTTATTCGATCTTCTTCATTCCCCAAAGACCACAGAGAAACTTGTTGATCAAGCAAAGCTGCTTTTATCAGACTTACTGTGATGAGGAGGACAGTACCCAGACAGAACGGTTTTAGGCCTGAGCAGGGTGATTTGGGAATGGTAAGCAACATGTTGGTGGTGGGTAAAGTTTATGACATTATTATTTACTTTGGATTGATGGGGACATTGAGGTAAGGGTCTCCAAGGGAGTCTTAAATAGTAAGTTGTCAATATTGTCAAGTAAACTGTTTACTTGGTGTTACAGGATGAATTACATCCCTTCAAAATGCATATGGTTGAAGTCTTAATCCCCTTATCCTCTGAAGGGGACTCTATACAAAGAGAGAGCCTTGAAGAGGCAATCAGGGTTAAATGCAGTCACATGTGTGGGCCTTAATCCAATCTGACTGGTGTTTAACCAATTTGTGCCGCTATAATAAAATACCTAGACTAAGCAATTTATAAAGATCAGAAATATGTTTCTCACAGTTCTGGAGACTGGGAAGTCTATGATCAGGTTACCAGAAGATATGATGATAGATCAGGAACCTGGTCCCTCCTTCCAAGATGGCACCTTATTGCATCATCTTCCAGAATTGGGGAACATTCAGACCATAGAAACCAATATCTTATAAGAGAGATTAGGGTACAGATAAGCACAGAGGGAAGACCATGTGAAGACCTAGGGAGAAGACAGCCATCTAAAAGCCAAGGAGAAAGGCCTCAGAAGAACTCAACCCTACAAACACCTTGATCTTGGACTTCCACCTCTAGAACTGTGGGCAAATACACTTCTATTGTTTCAGCCTCCTGATGGTGGAATTTTGTTATGACAACCTTAGCAAAGTAATGTGGTCGGTTCACAGTCTTTTCTACAAGCTTTTCCAGGAGCAGGAAGCTAATGTCCAAGACTACAGAGCAATGAAGGTAGAACCAAGATTCCAACTTCAGTCTGCTGGGCTGCAGAAATAAGTTCCCTGCTATCTTTGGAACTTTCTTCTGAAGGGAGAAAAAAATTATAAATAGGGGCTAAAATAGAGTATAACTAGGACTTAGTTACACTTTTTTTTTTTTTTGGCTTGGTCAATATTCCACAGGTGTGGATGGCACAGGGCACCCATTGCTATTTTTTCTATGGTCTCCAGACTAAGCTAACATTTTACCAAGTGTTAAGGCCAACTGGTATTTTTCCCAATGAGCAAACACTCCAGTTTCCCACCAATTTCCTCTTTGAACTGACTTTTTGGGGCACTGAGATTCTGTGGCTTCCAACTACCAATATCTGCAACTTTCCATCTGAAGGATTCCCACTTGGCCTTGGCTCAGGGCAGAATGGAAATTCTGGAAAGTGAATACACCTCCCTGGAGTAGCCCTCAACCCACAATCGATGGGAATTGGTGATTAAAAAAAAAAAAAAACACAGCTCCATCCTGCCACATTCAGGATAATTCTGAGACATGTCCCATGCAGTTTCCAGAATTCCTCATTGGGATTGACCCCTGGTTACTCATAGAATAACTGGAACCCTGAATTGATTGTGTTCCCTTCTCTAATGTTGCTTCCTGGGATCATCTCTGAAACAATTTCAAACCCTTATCTTAGAGTCTTATGAAGGGACTTTTATGAAGATACCAGGCTATAATTACTGACTCCAATCTGACAGTCTCTTCCCCAGAGCTCTAACCCTGTATGGAGCATTAGTTCTTTTAGATGAAAGATCACTTTATTTTATAAGCCCTGGAAGAGCTGGCATGATCTGGCACCTACCTATGTATTCTGGTCACGGTTCTTGATTTTAATATCAAAAATTAAGTCTTTACTAAAGAAAACAAGAAAATTATTAGACAGGACTCTCTGCAGAATCAGCTTAGAAGGCTGGGAATCAGGTCTAGTCACACGTAAGAAGTCAAGGCCCTGTCATAAGAACCATCTGTTTAGCACACATCTGAAGACCCCTATACCCTGTGGTCTTCATCACTTGCTTCCTGCTGCCAGATTCCACTGCTTAGACCCTCCCCTGACCCCTAAATGCCCAGCTACCAGCAGCCCCCACTGGAAAGCATATGCCTTCCCAAGGCTTCTTACAGGATTTATACCCCTGGACAGAGTTATAGGAGTGACATGCTACCAGCATGCAATGAGAGGGTTCTCTTCCCCTGCAATATAGTTTAAATCTTAAGTGTCCCCACAAATCTCATGTGTTAAAGTCTAGTCACCAACCCACTGGAAGACTTTAATAAGTGGGGATAGTGGGAGCAAGTCAGGTCATTGGGGGTATGCCCTTAAAGAGGATATTGGAACTCCAGCCCCTTCCTGTCCCTATCTTGGCATCCTGGCCAACATGAGGTAAGCAGTTTCCTTTGCCACATGCTCCCTACCATGATGTTCTGCTCCACCACAGGCCGGAAGGCAAAGAGTCAACTAACCATGGACTGAAACCTCTGAAACTACGAACCAAAATAAATACTCTCCCCTTTTTAAGCTGGATTTTCTCAGGTATTTTGTCACAGTGATAGAGAGCTGAATAATACACTCTGCTTCCACATCTGCAGTAGAGGGTGAGGACATCCCAAATAATCAGTGGGTTCAAATCCTAGTTAGGCAGAAGCCAGCCCACTGCCCCTCAGGCCCCTCCTTGTTCTGAAGCTCAGCCTTACCAGGCTTTGTGCAGTTCCATGAAACCACTGACTTCCCCGTACTGCAGAGTATGCTGTTTTCTTTGCACAGACTGCTTCCCTCCTGGGCCCAGTCAGCTTCCCTTGCTTAGGGATTCAAGACAGCTTTCCTCAAGGAAGATTTCCCAACACCATAAACAGATTGGTCCCCCATAAGTACATGCACAGTAGCTTTCCTCTGAGAAACACAGTCCTCTTGTAATTGCATTTTTATCTATATCCCTCTAAGAAGTTGGCTTCCTAAGGGCTGGGGTGCATCTACTTTAGGGGGGTTTTGTTGTTGTAGTGTTATTTTTGGTACTGGGGATTGAACTCAGGGATACTCGACCACTGAGCCACATCCCCACCCCTATTTTGTATTTTATTTAGAGACAGGGTCTCAGAAATTGCTTAGCACCTCACCGTTGCTGAGACTGGCTTTGAACCCACTATCCTCCTGTCTCAGCCTCCTGAGCCACTGGGATTACAGGAATGCACCATTGCACCTGGGGCATCTACTTTTGCTCACCCTTATATGCTCAATACTGAGCAGAAGGCCCAGCACGTATAGGGACCAAATAGCTGCTTAAGGGATGAATGAAAATGAACACATTCTTAAGCCACCCAATTTTGATTTTTTTTTATCATTCCACAGTTTGTCAATAGCTAAATAAAATGTCCTTTTGGCTTGGAGGAGAATTAGCTCATATTTTCAATGAGAAACATTCCCTCTTATGAGAGACTTAAGTCAACAAGGCATGTGGTCAAACAGGTGTTTGGTTTTTTTTTAAAGACTAAAAAATATTTAAGTTTTTAGAATCCTTAAGTCCATTCAGGGTTAGAACATATATCAATTAACTATTGCTACATAACAAATGTTTCCAAAGCTCTGGGGTAGAAAACAACCATCACTGATCACTATGCATTCATCTAGATGTTGTCTGGGTGGGTAAGCTGATCTAGACTGGCTCAGGTGAGGATAGCTCTGCTCCATGTGACTCTCATCTTTCTCAAACCATTAGTGGGCCTGGCCCAGGCATGTTCCTCTTATAGAAATGACAGAGAAAAAGAAGTCAAGTGGAGTCACAAAAGTCTCTTAAAACATAGGCCGATCTGTCCCAGTCACTTCTGCCCATGGCCAATACAACTTAATGATCAAGCCCAAAGTCAAGAAGTTGGGAAATATACTCTGCTCACAAAGAGGCCACAACAAGGATATGGATGCAAGAAAGGATGGAAAATCAAGGCCAGCAATGCAGTCTACCACAAGATTACAGGCCACATAAATTATAGAAGTCACTTTAGAAAGCAGATGGCCAATGGCAGTCCAATCCTCTGCCATCATGTAGGTTTAAATTTCTTTGAAGAGCAGTCAAAGCCCTTGCACAGAATTATGGGAGGAAAAAAATGGACATTAGGTTAAGACTAAATAAGCATTATTTATAATAATAATGATTATTATTATTTTATATTATATAATGTATATATTATATTATTATAATTATATTATCTGTACTTTCAACTTTTGTGTGAATCTACAACTATTCCAAAGTTAGTTTATTTAAACAAACAAAAAGAGCATGAGATGGGACATGGTTTCCATCTAGGATAGGATATGAGCGTCTAGCTCCAGCCCCATGTGCACTCACCTTTGGTTCCTTTCTAACCTCCTTTCATCAATATCTTATTCTTGTGAGCACATAGGCCCTCTACTCTTCCTTCCTCTTCTGTGTTTCCCATGTGTACAGAAAGTCAGCCTGAATTAATTCTAGAACTAATTCCAAATTTCTAGGACTTTGAACTAACACAGTGTGTTAACTTTAAAAGCCCCAGCTAATATGACCAAACTTTTGTTATGTGAAGGCACGGATGTGGCACGGTGGGTCCTGGTATTGGTGTTCCATAGGACGCTAATTTTTTTAAAAAAATAAACTGTAAATGGATTGAAGAGGGATCAGTGAAGTGGAGGGAAGGAAGAGGAGCAGAGCTGGGGGTGGAAGTGCTGGGGATTGAATTGAAGCAGGTTGTGTTCCATGTTTTTGTAATTATGTTAGGGTGTATCTTGGCATTGCATATAACTAAAAGAATAAATTTTTAAAATCCAGAGCTAAAATGGGGACAGGGCAGCCCATATTAGTTATGTTGGTTTTTCAAAATCTAAGGTAAGTCCTGCCTCCTTCCAAGAAAACTTTCTTGTCTGTTACAGCCTTCATCAATTGCACTTTTCTCTGGATACAGAAAACCCTTACATCTCATAAGCATATGCCTTTGGCTAGATTGTCCAGCCTAACTGTAAGTTCCTTGAAGGCAGGTAGCAACTGGAATACATCCTGCATTCTCCAAAGGTTTAACAAGATGCCAGGTCATATGCCACCACCTCCATCCCATCAAATACCCAAAGAAGAGCGGATGCCATCCACCCCTTCCCTAGGGCATAGCCGGCTGTCTGAGGTTGCAGGCAGCTCACAGGCATAGCTCGCTGTCATGGCAACGTGGCATCCCTCAAGTAGAACACGCTCCATGGTGTCGTGGAGCAGCTGCTACCGCTGTGTCTCCACCGGTGCCATTTCTGCTTCCTTGAATTTTATATTGGCTGAGATAATAGCACAAATTAAGGTATTTGCTGGTTTCTATTACCATTTTTTGGTAAATCACTTTTTCCATATTAATGCATGGGAAAGAGATTGTCAGCAAACATACCATTTATTTCACTGAGAAAAAAGCTTTAAATGCTCAGTCATGTTTTTCTAACACAATTCACTGCTTCCAAATTTATTTGCTGCTGCCTCAATAAATCCAAGTAAATCATGCTTTTATGCACGCACACTGTGCCCATGTCGAGATGAGATTTGCTAATACGCTACGTTTGTTGAGTCCTAAGTCTGACTATTCACCTTGGATAAGAGTACAGAAATGCTAGTGTATAATAGAATGAATCCTACCAAAGAATTCTTACTTCATCCTTGAAAGAGCTTCAGGTTAGGGATGACAGGAAACCAAAAACAAAGAGAATAAAAAGAAACCTAAGTTCACTGTCCACTTCCCAAAGTTTGATTTCCATACAGAAGTTATAAAGCATTTTTTAAATACAGGTTTTATTTCAGATTTGGAACTATTATTGCATGGCATCTATCTTCCCATCTGACCCCTCCCAGAAAAGTTTTGGGGTTCTGAAAATTTATGTGTACTTTCTATAATGGAGTTCCTCCCCATGTGTGTATATATACATGTGTATGTAGTTTAACATAAATGCAATTATATGTAATATAGAATATATACAAATTATGTACAGTATGTATATATTGTATGATTATAATATAGGTGATTATACAATTGTACATAATTTTTATACATTTAAAATTATAGGTAATTTTAAAGTCATCCATACTTTTTATGTATTTATAACTACATATTAAGATACACATATGCCAGGCACAGTGGTGCACTCCTGTAATATCAGTGGCTCGGGAGGCTGAGGCAGGAGAATTGTGAGTTCAATGCCAGCCTCAGCAAAAAGCGAGGTGCTAAGCAATTTCTGAGATCCTGTCTCAAAATAAAATATAAAATAGGACTAGGGATGTGGCTCAGTGGTCGAGTGTCCCTGAGTTCAATCCCCAGTACCTGCCCCTCAAAAAAGATACACATACATAATTTAATATATATTATGACATTTGCTATATACAAAATACTTAACATAAATAATATATGTTAATAGAGGGACATTGGTAATGCAGCTAATTAACTGTAGCTTTGGTTGGGGATGTGGCACGGTACTGAAGACTGAACCCAAGGGAGCTTGACCACTCAGCTACATTCCCAGCCCTTTTTATTTTTCATTTTGAGATAGGGTCTCACTATGTTGCTGAGGCTGTCCTTGAACTTGCCATTCTCTTGCCTCAGTCTCCCAAGTAACTGGAGTTGCAGGTGTGTGCCATCATACCCACTTAACTTTGGCTTTAAATGTGAGAAACGTGCGTTTTACTGGTAAACTGAACATTCTGCAAGGGAGGAAGAGAGGAGAAGAAAGGAAAGTTCAAATCTGGAAAAGAGTTTTGAGATTGTCTTCTAGCCCAAAGTTCTGTTTTTGGGAAAAAGTGAGATCCTGAGTAGAAACTGACACAGCCATCCTGTGGCTAAGCTATGAGTGAAAAAAATAAAATCGAAGCAAAATCTCTTAGAATTTCTGCTTAAGTTGTGGACAATCATAAAATAATCCTCAAAGACTCCAGTGCTCATACCTGAATGCCAGTTAGTATCTAAACTTTGCCAGAAGACAACAAACAGAGAGCTAAGACACGCTGTGGTCTCTCTTCCCTTCCCTTCAGCCTGGCCTGATTGCTGTCTTCCTCTCCAGCTCCATGATTAGGTTGGGAATCATGTGCTGACTTTTTAATTAAAAATAATAATTAACATACTAAACACAGTGTTGACTGCAAACAAACCATTATTCTTCTTTAATCACGTAGGCCCAGTAATTTATCTCGGTATTTGGCAAGGCTTCCACAGGAATAAATCAATGTTAAATCTGAAATCTAATGACGCAGGGGGGTTTGGAGAAAAATAAACCTACCAATGCATCACAAGAAGGCAAGAGCCAGGATAAATCTGGGCTGGGTAGTGCATTGTTATGTTCTACCAGTGAAAAGAAAATAATCATAAATATTGCTAGTTATATTTGAGCTAACCCAAATACATCTTAATTCCTTACAAGTCACCTTTTATTTTTGTTGCTCATTTCTTAAGTATGTCCCAATTATTCCAAAGCAAGTTTGTTTTACAAATAAGGCTCTTCTGTCAAAAACAGACACACTCTGTCTCATTATCATAAATCCTACCTGAATATTTCTTTTATTTATTAAATAAAATACTTTATCTAATATTTAAGATTGTAGAGATTGAAAATGCCTGTTGTACATACTCAAGGGCATATAATCTTCAAAAAGAGATGGTTATCAAATTTCAAAGCTCCACCCTTTTAAAATGTGTGCCTGCCTTTACAATTAGCAAAGACTGTTTGCATATGTATTAAATTATTTGTTTTGATCTTGTCTTAGATTTTTAAAGCTAATGGAAGTAACCTATAATTATATGCTCAGTGTAGAAAATTCTAGACATTTATAAAGGGAGAAAATTCTCCCTGCATATCAAACCCCTCTTTTACTATCACACCCCAGAAGTGATCATTATTATTAGTTTGGCATTTTTTTTCAGTGCTGTCCAAGAGAAATATAATGTAAGCCACAATTGTGTGTACAAATATTAAGTAGCCACATTTTTTTAGAGTAAGGGAAATTAATTTTAATAATAATATATTTTATGTACATATCTAAATGCTAACATTTCAACATGGAATCAATGCAATTATAATGAAGTGTTTTGCATTATTTTCTTATACTAAGTCTTCAAACTCCAGTGTGTACTTTATAGATACAGTCCATCTCAGTTCAAACTAGTCACATCTCGAGTGCTCATTAGCCACGTGAGGCAGTGACTACCTATTGGACAGTGCAGTTCTAGATCTTTCTTTCTATGTGAAAGATAGAAATAATGGCTATGGTATGGTATATTAGCTAAGAAACCTTTTGCTGTCAAGAACAGAAACAATCACAACTTTCATAATAAAGGTCTTAACCCATGTAACAGGAAGACCAAGGCGGGCAATTCCAAAGCTGGAACAGCAGCTAAAAATCCAGGATCCAGGTTGCTGTCTCCACAGTTCTCTCTACCTGCCCCTGGGGTTGCAAGATGGTTGCTGCAGGTCCAGACGACACATCTTCCTACTCTAGCTTCCAAGGACAGAAAGCAGAAGGATGGCTGGAGAAATGTGAAAGAGATCTTCCTTTATTCACGGAGAGGGGGAAATCCTTCTCTGAAGTCCCCTTATTGCTTTTGGCCAGGAAAGATCCCATGGCTTCATCACATGAAGCAAGGTAAACAGATGTCTGACTGCACTAGTCTTTGTGATAAGAAATGGGAATAAGAGAAGCGGGTTAATAAGTAGACACTCAAAGTCCTTTCATGCATAGATTTAAAAGTTGAATTAACTAATTCAAATGTCAGGTCCATTTTATTTTTTATTGATTTTTAAAAAATAAATGGCAGCAGAATGCATTACAAGTCTTATCACACATATACAGAACAATTTTTCATATCTCTGGTTGTATATAAAGTATGTTAATACCAATTCATGTCCTTATACATGTACTTTGGATAATGATGTCAATCACTCCATTTTAGAGCTGTATGTACTCTTTCAACACACACCACCTGGGCTTTGCCAATTCACACTTCCTCCAAAAAAAAAAAGGTTTAGGAAAATATGTCTCATCACATCTGCAGCAGCATTGGGTCTTACTGGATTCTGGAATAACCCTGTAAAATTTACACTTTTATGAATATCATCTTAATTATTTTGGGGAAGGTGAGTACTGGAGATTAAATCCAGGCCTCACACATCCTCACACAGAGAGCTAAGACACGCTACCACTACGCCAAATGCCCAGACCTTTTTATTTCATTCTGAGACAGGGTCTCGCATAATTTCCCAGGACAACCTTGAACTTGCCATCTTCCTAATTTTCAGCTCTCACGTAGCTGGAATTGCAGGTATGCACCACTGTTCCTAGATGAATATCAATTTAATTTTATCCCAAAGCTAAATAATTTCTCCATATCACAGCCAAGAAGTGGCTCAACCATGAACTATCCCTTAGACCCAGGTCTTCTGTCACCAAACTGGCTGTTTTTACCACTCTCGGGTACAATCCTCCTGACAAGAAAAGAATAGTTTATGAAAACTGAAAACAAAATTGAATCTCAAACTAGATTTGTGAAAACCCAAAGCAAGATTCAGCCCTTTCTGGTAAAAGCTCTAGTATTTGCAAAAACTTATGTGTACCTAGTCCTTGATAAGCCAGAAAAGCAGATCTTAAAGAACTGCATGATCTTCTACTGTGAACTGCTCAGGATAACTTTTATTCTTGAAGGGAAAGTTGAAATAATGTCAACAATGGGGGTTCATAGTCCTCCAGGAACTTATATGCCCATTGTCTCTTATGATTTGAAACAAGCAATCTATAAAGTTGGTCCACGTGTCCAAACTTATTTGATAAATGGTAACTCAGATTCATATGTGGAGACCAAGACACATGTCTTGGATTCTAGAGCATCTGAGAAACACAGTGGACACCAGAGGTTGGAGAAGGTTCCTTTTCTCCTATTAAAACTTTCCCAGTGGTTTGACACCAGGTGTGATAATTATAGCTCACACTCACAGAGCATCTATTCCATCCCAAGCATTGTTTTTAACTCTTTACATTTGATAACTATTTAATTTCATAATGGTGCTAATAAAATTGTACATTATCCAGCTATTTCTCCATAACAAACAGACAAAACTTGTAAAGGCCTACAAGGAACAATTCTTTCTCATTAATGTGCATGATTTGGTTGTGGTTTGGCTGATCTAAGACAGACTCAGCAAGCATAGCTCTAAGCCAAGGACTAAGTTCAAGTGTCTTTTCAGTTAACACAGATAACATTCTGCTTTAAAATTTCACCCTCAATGGACCTCACCCCTAAATACTATTTTCTCAGTATTTATGTATGGAAAAGGAGAGTTATAATAGAAATGGAAGAACTCCTACAAGTTAAGAAATACCCATGTACATTTCTAACAAAGGATCAAGTGGAATTAAAAGAAGAGCATTGAATTTGATAAGTGGGAGGTCATTGATTAAGCCATTGTACGAATTCCAAACATAGGTATGTGCAGCGTTCACTATTGCTGGTCTGCTGAAAGGTTCACAGTGATGTCCATGTTCTCACTTGTGTGAACCCTGCCTTTATTTTACGATACTTAGAATAGTTGGGATGGCTTCTTGTCTTCTTAGTACTTGTTCTACAAAGAGAACCATACTGTTTGCAAATTATTCTCAAGGGTTCAGAAAACCAAACCAAAGATAAGGTAGGATCAGGAATAAGTGGCAGGGGGGCGGATAGGAAGAATTAATATTTAGAAAACCCAAGTGAAGAATATGTAGGAATTCTATGAATTTTTTTTCATTTTTTAAAAGTATAAGTTTACAAAGGAAAATTAGAAAGAGCTTCCATAACATACTCCACATGCATGCACCTGACTTCACAGAACTCATTTGCATGCTGTATTATGTTTGGGAGCATTGCTTTCCTCCCTCCAGGATTAATAAGAGACGCTATAGAAACAAAGTAATCACCAGACCTGGAGGGAGAACAGAACTGGAGATTCTTGGGCCTCTCAACTCAATGATCAACTCCAAATTCCCGTTACATTATTGTCTGTTCTGACATTAATGAGTATTTGTCAATATTATTTGTGTATTTGTCTGTTGAGGTGTTGAAAATGCTAATTACCCTGATTTGATCATTATAGATTGAGTACATGTATCAAAATATCACACTGTCAAAATATTTTTTTTAAAGAAGTGGTTTAAGACTGAAGCCTTTGAGGCCAAACAGCCCTTGTTTAAATCTTGATTCATCCACTTTATACCTGTGTGTATTAGTTGCTGGGACAAATACCTGGTTGGGGGGGGACTTAGAGGAGGAAGAATTTATTATAGCTTACAGTTTTGGAGGTTTCTGTCTGTATTTGGCTGCTTCCATTGTTTTGAGCTAAGATGAGGCAAAACATCATGGTGGAAGGGCTTGGCCAAGGAAATCTTCTCAGTTATGGCACCTGGGAAGAAAAGAGAGGGAGTGAGGATAGGGATAGGGACAAGACATAGCCCCAAGGATATGCCCCCAAGGACCCACTCTTCAATTAGGCCTCACCTTATACAGCCTCCCAGTAGTCCATCCAGCTATGAATGGATTAATCCAATGCACCCTCATGATCCAGTCCCTCCCTAAAAGCCCAAACTGTGAACATTCCTTCACTAGGAACCAAGCATTCAACACATGAGTCTTTTGGGGATACTTCATATCCAAACCATAATACTGTGTGATTTTAGACAAGTTCACCTCCTCAAGTATGTTCTTTTTTATAAAATGGGGATGATTATAGTAATGGAGGTTAAATTGGTATAATGTCCTAATAACAGTGCTAAGTATATGGCAAGTCACTTGATAAATGTTTGTCATTGCTATTACTTTCATACACTTTTTCATTACAGTTCACTTCACACATGGATGGCTTCAAATCCAGATAATTGTGTGTCCAGAGTACATTCATACCATGTTCAAGTTCACCTGTCTGTTCTATCACCTACACCTTAAACAAATGAAGACTCAGAAAGGTTAAATAACCTGCCCAAGGTAGCACAGCTGGTCAGTATTATGAAGCAAATCAAGTTCTTTGTGCCTGAAATGTTGTCTGCCAGCACAACCTCAATCTTGGGGGAATTCAATAGAATGGCATGGGCACTCTGGTATTCCAAAGAAGGTCTTTAGGTAGGGCACAGTTTGGTCTTGGGTATATGGATATATTATCTCTCACTAGTCATCAGACTCATCAGAATAACAAGTTTACAGGGACTACACAAGCACTAAGCACTAAACTATAATTTGTTTTAAATGAGTGATATGCTGAGGACAAAGTAAACTTGGAGCACAGCATAATGAAACTCAGAAAATTACAGGTTTAAATGTACTAATCAACTTGGACAGCTCATTTAACCTCTCTAAGACCTGGTTTCTGCATCCAAGAAGCACAGGTAGCAGTACAGTACTTCTTTCCCAGGATGATGACAAAGATCAGTTGAGATGCCCACTAGGAGAATGTGCTTGGGGACATAGGGGGTCAATGAATGCTTGTTCTTTGTTCCAAAACAGGGAATCCTTGTTCCAAAGGTTAATTTGGGGGTAGAGAAACCAATGGTAAAGTTGAGACTAGTCAGGACCAACAGGAAGGGGCCACAAAATAGAACGATATCTGGAAGCAAACCTCCAAGGTCTCTTCCCTGGGAGAAGTAATGACCACCCAGCATCATGTGAGCATTACTTTTCATTCACACACCTGAGATGGTGGACACCTTCACTCCCAAAGGAATCTTCAAGGAAGCATATAAAGGAGTGATAGATCACTTTTTATTCACACATTCTCAATTATGTTAGGTTTTCCCCACAGTTAACTGACTAAATAGAGAGGCATTACAGTACAGAGATGAAGGCATTGATTTCTGACTGGGACAAATCTGCTATAAAACCAGCAACTTTGAAATTATGTGACTTTGGGTAACTGTTCAAACTTTGTAAAACTTAATTTCTTTACTCAACCAAATGATCAATAATTGTGCTGGTTAATACGGCTGTGTAAGTACTTGACCCCAAGCCGAGCAACATAAAGCAACAGCCATTTTATTTGATCACACTTTGTGGGACAAGAATTTGGGAAGAAGTTGTTAAATCTCTGCTGGGGTCTCCCATGGGTGTATTCAGATGGCAGTGGATTTGGGACCATCTGAAGACACCAGGGCTGAATATCCAAGATGGCCCCTCACACGGCCTCAGGCTGTGAATGCTAATGAGGGTACGGCCTATCCAGCATGGCTGTCTCAGGATAGCTGAACTTTCTTACAAAATAACAAGCTTTCCCAAAATAAAAATCAAATGGCCTTTCCTGACCTATTCTTGGAAGTTAGAAGCATCACTTCTACCGTGCTCTATGGTCTGACTAGTCACAAGCTCACCCAGATTAAAGAGAGGGACATGGGTCCTGCCTTTCAAGGGGAGAACCACAGAAGACCGGCTTTAACCTTTCACAATAATCATACCATGTTATAAGATTGTTGAAAGAATTCAATAACATAATGTTGTAAAGCCTTTTACATTTGGTTCCATGATTAGATTTTCATGATGATTTGCCTTTAGCAGGTTGATAGGGTACTGCTTCTCATCAGATTGGAGAGATGCATGTCATCAGATGAAGATGGTGTTGTTTCTTCAAGCCATGGCTTTATAAAAACCTGGTCACTTGAATCCAGGCTAGCCACTAGTTGAATGTCTTTGATTGCTTAGACCAATTGATAGATGCCTTCTCCAGGTCCCTAAGATGCATTGATCTCCTACTTTCCTCCCCAGTGCTGTTTGAATATTGCTGAATAGAGAGAGGCTATCTAAATGGGCAGAGATATTGATTTTTCTCTTTCTACCTTTTTGAAAGCTCTTTGCTTACCAGGTGCTGAGCAAACATCAGGCAAATGGCAGACCACAAAGAAGTAGATCAAGTGAGGAGTAACAAAGGCAGCTCTGGCTTTCTGATCATGAAGCTGGTTAAACATCACCCCCCTTCCTCCCCACCACCCCCCCACACACACATTGGTGAAAATACAGCTGACCCAGATGGTACTAAGTAGAATCATGGAAAATATTTCTAACTAGTCCATGGAAATGAAACTGTAGCCCTATCTGAAGAGGGTTAAGTGAAGGCTGAGATGAGCTGAGGGCTAATTTCAGGGTAATGTTAAGCATTTCATAGGATGAAGTGTGTATCCTGGGTCTCCAGGTACAAATTGATTACACTCTTGGAAATGATACAACAGGTCTTTCCTAATCTGTCCCAGGGGTGACAGAAGAATACAGGTTAAAAATTCTGAGTTTTTTTTATATAAAGGACATTTAAGAAACTACCCAACACTATTGACACACAAGAAAATGGAGGCTTTTACCAAAAAAATTGAGCCAGAATTCCCTCAAGCAGTTGAAGGGAGCAGCCTGTAAGTCACCGACAACTTGTACTACAGGAGGGACACCAATAACCAGAAATGAAGAGTCCCCAGAATTTGAGGTCATTTCTAATATGCAATTCCAAAAGATTGGTACAATCCTAGAGAACTTGCCTTGAGAACAACAAAGGAAAATCTCCAGAGATACATTTTCATGAAAATGTTGGATTTTCTGAATTTAACTAGATTGTTTCTTTCAACAAAAAAGAAGTAAAAACTCTTGTGGGAGCAGTGTTGGGTTTGGTGTTTGATCTTTGTGATGTTCTTAGGGAAAACCTTCATGAGGTGGGTTTTTCCAAACCCTATTCTCGGAGCACTTCTTCAGCACTTGGTTTGAAGGATATTCATTTTTACCTCAACTGTAATTGAGAACAGGATG
This sequence comes from Spermophilus citellus, assembly GCF_964194105.1. Classification (NCBI taxonomy): domain Eukaryota; kingdom Metazoa; phylum Chordata; class Mammalia; order Rodentia; family Sciuridae; genus Spermophilus; species Spermophilus citellus. The sequence goes on from NC_138185.1 coordinate 42,614,644, forward strand.
CAGCAATTTCATTAAAAACTAGAAAGTGAGCTGGGTATAGTGACACACATTTATAATCCCAGATAATCAAGAAGATGAGGCAGGAGGATCACAAATTTAAGGCCACCCTGGGAAACATAGCAACACCCTGTCTCAAAATTTTTAAAAAGTGCTGGGGATGTACCTCAATGGTAGTGTGGTTGCCTAGTATGCATGAGCCCCTGGATTCAATCCCAGTACCATAAGAAAGATAAAATAAATAAAAATAAATGATGAACACAAACTGGAAAATAGCCAGTAATCCCATATGCCTGTAATGCCAGCTACTTGGGAGACTGAGGCAGGAAGATCTCAAGTTCAAAGCCAGCCTCAGCAACTTAGCAAAGCCCTAAGCAACTTGCCAAGACCCTGTATCACAATAAAAAATAAAAGGGCTGGGCATGTGGCTCTGTAGTTAAGTGCCCCTGGGTTCATTCCCTAGTAACCGCCCCACAAAAAAAAAAAAAAAAAAAAAAAAACCCTCAGAAAATAAAGTTGGCTTCACTACTGAATTTCTAGAAGGAACAAAAAGAGAAGCTCACCATGTCTTACCTTACCAAGATAATTTTTTCTTTTTTTTCCCCCGAGATGAATAATAAAGTTGTTTAAAGGCAGTGAAGAAGGGGATAGTAAGGTATGCATGACCCAGTCTGCATATGATGTGGTCAGACAGTCACTGGATCAGGGTCAGTCTGGGGTTTTAAAATTTATTTATTTATTCTAATTTGTGACAGTAGGATGCACAATGCATATTCATATTACACATATAGAGCACAGTTTTTCATGTCTCTTTTTGTACACAAAGTATATTCACACCATTATTGTCTACATGTATGTACTTAGGGTCATGATTTCCATCTCATTTCACCATCTTTCCTACCCCCATGCCCCCTCTTTTCCCTCCCTCCCTTTTGCCCTATCTAAAGTTCCTCCATTCTTCCCATGCTCCCCCCGCACCCCATTATGGATCAGCCTCCTCATATCAGAGAAAACATCAGCATTCTTTCTTTGGGATTGGCCAACTTCACTTAGCATAATATTCTCCAGCTCCATCCATTTACCTGCACATGCCATGATTTTATTCTCTTTTAATGCTGAGTAATATTTCCTTGTGTATATATAAAACAGTTTCCCTATCCATTCATCAACTGAAGGACATCTAGGTTGGTTCCACAATTTAGCTATTGTGAATTGTGCTGCTAAAAACATTGAAGTGGCTGCATCGCTGTAGCATGCTGTTTTTAAGTCCTTTGGGTATAGACCAAGGAGAGGGATAGCTGGGTCAAATGATGGTTCCATTTCCAAGGAATCTCCATACTGTTTTCCATATTGGCTGCACAATTTGCAGTCCCACCAGCAACGTATAGTGTGCCTTTTCCCCCACATCCTCTCCAACACTTACTGTTGTTTGTCTTCATAATAGCTGCCATTCTGACTGGAGTGAGATGAAATCTTAGAGTAGTTTGGATTTGCATTTCTCTATTTGCTAAAGATGTTGAACATTTTTTCATATATTTGTTGATTAATTGCATATCATCTTCTGAAAAGTGTCTGTTCAGTTCCTTGGCCCATTTATTGATTGGGTTATTTGGTTTTTGTTTTTTGTATTTGGTGTTAAGATTTTTGAATTCTTATATATATATGTCCTAGAGATTAGTCTGTATCTGAAGTGTGTGTGGTAAAAATTTGCTCCCATTCTGTAGGCTTTCTATTCACCTTACTGATTGTTTCTTTTCTGAGATGAATCCATCCCATTTATTGGCTTTTTATTTTATTTCTTGCACTATAGGAGTCTTATTAAGGAAGTCAGGGCCTAATTCTGATTTGTGCCTACTTTTTCTTCAATTAAGCACACAGTGTCTGGTTTAATTCCTAGATCCTTGATCCACTTTGAGTTGAGTTTTGTGCATGGTGAGAGATAGGGGCTTAATTTCATTTTGTTGCATATGGATCTCCAGTTTCCCCAGCACCATTTGTAAAAGAGGCTATCTTTTCTCCAATGCATGTTTTTGGTGGTTTTGTCTAGTATGAAATAATTGTATTTGTGTGAGTTCGTCTCTGTGACCTCTCTTCTGTACCATTGGTCTACAAGTCTATTTTGGTGCCAACACCATGCTATTTTTGTTACTATTCCTCTGTAGTATAGTTTAAGGTCTGGAATAGTATGCCACCTGCTTCACTCTTCTTGCTAAGGATTGCTTTAGCTATTCTGGGTCTTATTTTTCCAGATGAATTTCATGAGTGCTTTTTCTATTTCTATGAGTGAGGAATGTAATTTGGGATTTTGTCATTGTGATTTTGATTGGAATTGCATTAAATATGTATAGTACTTTTGGTAATATGGTCATTTTGACAATATTAATTCTGCCTATCCAAGAACAAGGGAGATCTTTGTTTTATGGGTGTTTTTACAGAAATGCCTTTGATTTATGGGTGTTGATTTTGTATCCTGCTACTTTGCTGAATTCATTTATTCGTTCTAGAAGTTTTCTGGTACAATTTTTTGAATCCTCTAGGTATAGAATCATATTGTTGGCAAATAATTATAACTTTTTCTATTTGTATCCCTTTAATTTCCTTCATCTGTCTAATTGCTCTGGCTAGAGTTTCAAGAACTATGATAAATAGAAGTGGTGAAAGAGGGCATCCCTGTCTTGTTTCAGGTTTTAGAGGGAATGCTTTCAATTTTTCTCCATTTAGAATGATGTTGGACTGGGGATTAGCACAGATAGCTTTTACTATGTTGAGATATGTTCGTGCTATACCTAGATTTTCTAGTGTTTTGAACATGAAGGGGTGCTGTATTTTGTCAAATGCTTTTTCTGCATCTATTGAGGTCATCATATGATTCTTATCTTTAAGTTTATTTATATGATGAATTACATTTATTGATTTCTGTATGTTGCATCTCTGGGATAAACCCCACTTGATTGTGGTGCACAATCTTTTTGATATGTTTTTATATTCAATTTGCCAGAATTTTATTGAGAATTTTTGCATCTATGTTCATTAGAGATATTGGTCTGAAGTTTTCTTTCTTTGATGTGTCTTTGCCTGGTTTTGGAACCAGGGTGATAGTGGCCTCATAGAATGAATTTGGAAGTGCTCCCTCTTTTCCTATTTCCTGAAATAAATTGATGAGTATTGGTATTATTTCTTCTTTAAACATCTTGTAGAACTCATCTGTGTATCCATCTGTTCCTTGGCTTCTCTTGGTTGGTAGGCTTCTGATGGCCTCTTCCATTTCATCACATGAAATTGATCTGTTTAAATTGTATATGCAAATCATATGACTCTAGAAATTTGTCAATGCCTTCGATATTTTCTGTTTTATTGGAGTACAAGTTTTCAAAATAATTTCTAATTATCTTCTGTATTTCTGTGATGTCTGTTGTGATATTTCCTTTTTCATCATGTATATTAGTGATTTGAGTTTTCTCTCCTTCTCTTTGTTAGCATTGCTAAGGGTTTGTCAATTTTATTTATTTTTTCAAAGAACCAACTTTTTGTTTTGTCAATTTTTTCAATTTGTTTTTGTTTCAATTTCAGCTCTGATTTTAGTTATTTCCTATCTTCTACAACTTTCGATGTTGATTTGTTCTTCTTTTTCTAAGGCTTTGAGATGTGATGTTAAGTCCTTTATTTGTTGACTTTTTCTTCTTTTAAGGAATGAACTCCATGCAATGAACTTTCCTCTTAGTCCTGCCTTCAGAGTATCCCAGATATTTCGATACTTTGTATCTGTGTTCTCTCACCTCTAAGAATTTTTAAATCTCCTCCTTGACTGTCTTTTGCAACCCATTGTTCATTCAGTAGCATATCATTTTGTCTCCAGGTGCTAGAGTAGCTTTTATTTTTTATTTTACCATTAATTTCTAATTTCATTTCATTATGATCTGATAAGATGCAGGGTAGTATATTTACATTTTTTCTTATTTGCTAAGAGTTGCTTTGTGGCATAATATATGGCCTATTTTAGAGAAGGATCCATGTGCTGCTGAGAAGAAAGTGTATTTGTTCGTTGAAGGATGAAATATTCTATATATGTCAGTTAAGTCTAAGTTATTAATTGTATTATTGAGTCCTTTTATTTATTTATTATTGTATTTATTATTTATTTATTTATTATTGTATTTTATTTATTTTATTTTATTTATTTATCATTGTATTTATTGAGTTTCTTTTTTAAGTTTTTGTTGGACGATCTATCCAGAAGTGTGTTAAAGTCATCCAGAATTATTGTGTTGTTGTCTATTTGACTCTTAAACCTGAGAAGATTTTGTTTGATGAACATAGATGCTCCATTATTTGGGGCATATAAATTTATTATTGTGGGGCTGGGGACGTGGCTCAAGCGGTAGTGCACTCTCCTGGCATGCTCGGGGCGCTGGGTTTGATCCTCAGCACCACATAAAAAATAAAATAAAGATGTTGTGTCCGCTGAAAACTAAAAAATAAATATTAAAAAATTATCTCTCTCTCTTCTCTCTCTCTCTTTCTCAATAAATAAATACTTGCTTCCGCAGTCCATGTGAGTGGTATGATTTTTCCCAACCCTTCACCTTTGGTCTGTGGATGTCTTTTCCTATGAGATAAGTCTCTTGGAGGCAGAATGTTGTTGGGTATTTCTTTTTAATCCAATCTGCCAGTCTATGTCTTTTGATTCGTGAGTTTAGGCCATTATCATTCAGGGTTATTATTGAGACATGATTTGTATTCCCAGCCATTTTTGTTTATTTTTGGTATTTAATTTGACTTTGTTTCTCCTCTGATTAGATTTTCCTTTAGTATAATCCATCCCTCTGCTGATTTTCATTGTTGTTTTTTATATCCTCCTCATGGAATATTCTGCCAAGGATGTTCTGTACTGCAAGCTTCTAGTTGTAGATTCTTTTAATTTTTGTTTATCATGGGAGGTTTTTAGTTCATCATCAAACCTAAAGCTTAATTTTGCTGGATATAAGATTCTTGGTTGGCATCCATTTTCTTTCAGAGCTTGGTATGTGTTCTTCCAGAATCTACTTGGTATTCAGGGTCTGGGTTGAAATATCTGCAGAGATCCTTATTGGTTTCCTACTATATGTAATCTGATCCCTTTCTCTTGTGACTTTTAATATTCTCTCCTTATTCTGTATGTTAGGCATTTTCATTATAATGTGCCTTGGTGTGGATCTGTTGTGATTTTGTACATTTGGTGTCCTGTAAGCCTCTTGTATTTGATTTTCCAGTTCATTCTTCATGTTTGAAAAATTTTCTGATATTATTTCATTATTGCTCATTCCTTTGGTTTGGAACTCTATTCCTTCCTTTCTCCCAATAACTCTTAAATTGGGTTTTTTTTATGCTATCCCATATTTCTTGACTGTTCAGCTCATCATTTCTTACTATTTTCACTGTGTGATCTACATTCTCTTCAAGATTATATATTTTGTCTTCATTGTCTGAGGTCCTGTCTTCCAAGTGGTCTAATCTGTTGGTGATGCTTTCAATCGTACTTTTAATTTGGTTTATTGTTTCTTTCATTTCAGGGAGTTCTGGGTTGTTTGTTTTTGTTGTTGTTTTGTTTTGTTTTGTTTTTTCAGAAACTCTATCTCCCTGTTGAAGTAACCTTTTACTTCCTTATTTGTTTATGCAGCTCTTTATCAAAGTGATCTTTTGCTGCCTGTACTTGCTCTTATATCATCCTTTAATTTGCAGAACATTTTAATTATGTACATCCTGAACTCCTTCTCTGTCATTTCTCTGCTGTGCTGGCCATGGATTCCAATAATGTGGTATCTTGATTTGTTTGGGGCACTTTCTTCCCTTGTCTTTTCATATTGTTTGTGGGTCTTCCCTTCTAGCTTTATGGATCAAAGGTGTTACCATTCTTACCCTATAGGCTTATAGTGCCCCTGAAGGGTTCCAAGAACTCTCTTTTGAGGTGAAGGACAGTGTTGTCTGATTCCAATATAAACAATATACACTCTAAAAACAAATGTTTGCTAATAAAACATTTATGGTTTTGTCTCGATATACAGAAATGTTGAATTCAATTATTATCTACAATATAAGCAAAAGGATCTACAGTTTGTAATGGTGGACAAAGAGAGAACTGGTTGTGGCATGTAGGATGATATGTTAAGGAGGTAGGAGGTGAGCATATAGAGTTATTAGATCTTAGGAAGCTAGGAAGAGGAATCTAAAGAAGTTGGCTAGTAGCTGGAGAAAAGAGAGAAAGTGATTTGCAGGAGACAAGTAAGTGGTAAGACAATAGAGAGGGTATCAAAAAAACATGAAAATTAAGAAAAATGTAAAAATAGGAGATAAACGAATATATAACACCACTGTAATATACTATTCAGGCATCCCAGTCCTCAGTATCCTAGTTCATGAAAAGTACTCGGTTTCACAAATGTTGGGGGTGTGAGGGCAGGAGAAGACAGAGAGAGAGAAAAGAAGGGGGGAAAAGAGAAAAAGAAAAAAAAAATCCTGAAGGAAAATACAAGGATTGTTTTTGATGGAGTTCAGTATCTTTCCTGTTTCCCTTCTCATCCAATAGATGGGGTTGTCTGTTGTTTGCTGGTATCTCCACCCTCAGGATGGTGAAGGTTATTAGGGTGGGAGGGTTGGTCCTGGAGGTGGGATATAGCACTTGCCAGTCCCTGATGGGAGACTGCACACCAAGGTTCTCCTTTGGGGCCTGCTCATGTGATGTGAGCTTCTGGTCTTATCTCCTTATATTTCCTGTAGACCTCACAATTCCTGGTCTCTAATTTAGTCTCTAAACTGTATCTCACTCACCCTCTCCCTTTCTACTTCCTAATCAGAAACCTTTCTCTTCGGAGGTCTAGTGGGCTACATGTTGGCGGCTGTACTCTGGGGGCTGTGCACCTGTAGAGAGCTGTCTTGTATTGGGCAGTTCAGGGCCAAGCTTTGTGAGCTACTGACCAGCCACATAGCCACAAGCACTGTGCAGGGTTAGTGGCTGTAGGAGAAAGGAGAGAGCTGGGGACTATAGGTACCTTGATATTGCTTCTAGGCCCCAGCAGGTGTCCCATGCAAGAGTTGCCCCAACTAAAGATGGTGACAAAGATGTCCCAAGATGGAGGTAGCTGCTTTCAGAGATGGGGTGTCAGGTCAGGTTGGGCTGGGTAGTGGCATTGCATGACATGTTCATAGATGCAGCTCTGTGGTGTGCAGTGTTGTGATTGACAGCTATCTCCAGATCCTGTCCTGTGTCCCCAGGTGCAGGCTATCACATGTAGGGGACTATGGCAGTGATTGCATTGTCCCAAGATGGAGGTGACCCAGGGAGCCCCATGTTGGTACATGGGGGTCCACATGGAGTGGCAACCGGAGGTCCTGTGTGTGGGCAGCAGCCAAGTACTGCCTGGGTGGTCCTGCTGTGGCACAGAAGCTGTGATACCTGTGTGGGAGCAGCTGTCTGGGGTCCTCTAATCACTCACAGAAAAACATTATTCCCACTACTTGAATCCCAGGTCACAGGGCGACACAGAATGCAGCCTCCCTCTAGCCCACCATCTTGGAAGACCTGGCCAGTCATTTTGACTTGCTCCTGAACTCTGACACCTCTACATTTGAGGTCTCTCTATATTCAGGTTCTTCCATCTGAGAAGAAAATTGACTTTTTTTTATTGTTGCTACTATTTTTGTTTAAAAGTGAATTTTTGGTTTGTTTTCTGAGGAACATTTCAGAAAAGTAACAATCCTGAAGCTGCCCTTTGTCTTCAATATATCCTTCAACTTTTTAATCCAATAAATGCAGTCATGCATTGCTTAACAACTGAGACATGCATCATTGGGCAATTTTGCCTTTGTGGGAACATCATAGAATGTACTTACTCTAAAATGACTGAGCTGTCATTGTACCTGGTACTTTCACTAGCTCAGAAACAAAGAGGGAGAAGGTTGATACTGAGGGACATGGCTAGTACCTTCACGGAACTTGGGGAGCCATTGGGAGAGTCAATAAATTCACATCATCTATATAATGATAAAAAGATGCTGCTTGTTGCAATTCAAAGGGAAAAACAATCAAAGCATTTGTCTGACAGGTGAGTCCTAATTGACAGCTGAACATCAAGAAGCAAATAAATCAACCCTCCTTAAAATTCAAGATGGTACTCCCAGAAAGGATATAAGAAGGCTGAAATAGCATCTTAGTTTTGAAGTGATGTTGTTGGACTCATCAAGACATTAATACGTTTTATCACTCCTTGTACTTTGGCTAATATCAAGTGCTGCATCTGTTCTTATCAGTTTAATACTTGATATGTTCTCTATCCAAAAGACAATATACTAAATGGATTTTTGGAATTAAGATATGGACTGGGACCTTGCTCCAACCACTCCATGCATTGACCTGGTATTGCAGTACCTCCAGGAACAGCGCACTCCACTTCAGCAGGGCAGGGAGTAGGGGGAATTGCACACATATTTAGGGAGATCCACTCAACAATTAATATAACACCTTTCTCTAGGAGGCTTCTTGCAGAAGCACTTTTTAGATTCCATAAAATGGTTGCATAAGTGATTAAATTTCACAATGTGAAATGAAAAGGGAAGTAACTTTTTTAAATGGTGGAAGGGCAAGTGTAACTTGGTGACTTTCATTTGCTTGGATGAATGGAAATCACATTTCTTCAGAGAGGAATGGTGGGCTTGTCACATGTAGAAGAAGTGGTGTCAATACCGTAAGAGAACTTTGATACAGCTCCGTTCTATAAATGCAAACCTAGAGGATGGAAATGGCAGAAATACCTCTCTCTTGCTCCCTTGCTCACTCTCTCTCTGGAAAAAAAAAAAGCATATTTTTTTCACACTTGGTTTTGTTGTCCCCCAAAGAAATTACAGTTTAATGCCAGAGTAACACAAAAGCACAGGAAAACCCTAGTGGTCTGGTGCTAAATGATTGTGTGATTCAATTGATCCATTTGCAAGGAGGGTTACCAAAAGTAATGATCACTGTCATCAAGAATTATAGCAGATCTCAAGGAATGGGGAGAACATGGGGAGGGGTTCATGCATTGGTATTTTGACACAAAAACATTAAGATGTGAGTGAATTGTCCTAGGCAGGAGACACATAGGGACATGTGAGGATTTAGTGAGGAAACTAGCCTGGCCAGATCATGATGGAGGGAATGTGATGTGGGAATGAGGGTGAGATGATGGGGCAGGCAGCACCTTTCAAATCCAGGCTAAATCATTGTTGTTGTTTGAGGGTTTTATGATTGTTTAGTTGGTTGGGTTTTTGTTTATGTTTCTGTTTTGTTGTTGGTGTTTTTTTTTTTTTGGGGGGGGGGTGTTTGTTGATTTGTTTTGTTTTGTTTGCACAGGGGATTGAACTCAGAGGTGCTTTACTACTAAGGCACATCCCCAGCCCTTTTTTTTTTTATTTTATTGTTGGTTGTTCATAACATTACATAGTTCTTAACATACCATATTTCACAGATTGATTCAAGTGGGTTATGAACTCCCATTTTTACCCCGTATACAGATTGCTGTGTCACATCAGTTACATTTCCATTGATTTACAAATTGCCTTTCTAGTGACTGATGTATTCTGCTGTCTATCCCATTCTCCACTGTCCCCTCACCCCTCCCCTCCCCTCCCCTCCCCTTCTCTCTCTCCATCCCCTCTACTATAAATCGTTTCTTCCACTTATATAATTTTCCTCCTACTCCTCCTTTCCTCTTATATGTAATTGTGTATAACCCTGAGGCTCACCTTCCAATTCCATGCAATTTCCCAGCCCTTTTTATTTTTTATTTTGAGATAATCTCACTAAGTTACTTAGGGCCTCACTAACTTGCTGAGGCTGGCCTTTTCAAACTTGAAATCCTTCTGCCTCAGCCTCCAAAGTTGCTGGGGTTCTAGGAGTGCCCAGCCGAGCCAGGATCATTGTTGAATCTTTAAGAAAGTAAAAGGTACTTGTGATTATAAAAGAATCCAAAACATAGACATTTGAGAGACCTAAAGCAATTCCCCCAGTTGATCCCAGCTGAAAACCCCTATATAGAGGAAATGAGCAAGACAGGAGACATGTAGGGCTAAAAAAGATTGCATCATCCTTAGGTCAGATCCAGCCTGAGGTCCTAACCTGGTAATGATAAACCTTACATCTTACACAGACCCCATCCTTTCCAAGTCCAGCCTTTGAGTCTCTCCAGTTGAGACTCCAAAAATAGTATTACAGAAACAAGTCGACCTGATTCCTTACCCACAGACTCTTTAAGCATAATGAAATAGTAGCTAGAAGCTATCATGTCCTGGGTCAATTTGTTATGCAGCAAAAGTAGCGGGAACACATACAATGACCTCTTGAGCAATATTGTTTGGATTCTGCCATTCAGTGCTGGAGAGAAGGCCTACCACAGTTTGATTTTTTTACTCCTTTATGATTAGCATATTTTATTGTTTTGTTTTCTCTGCTCAGCTGCTTCTAGCATCTTGCTTCTATCATTGCAATTCAAATATGCCCTGGAATATGGTTAAGTATAGATCTCGTGTTATTAATCTTGCCTAGAATGTGGTGAGCCTATCAGTCTATATATTGTTAAGCATTTTGTTTTGCATCAATTACAGTGTTTTATTTTGCTTGTTTGTTTTCCAGTAATATTGTTAGGAACATTGCCAACTGAGGAGCTGGGGCCACTGATTCATTTGGGACATTGCCTTCAAGCTGTTACCCCGCTACTGCCCAGCTCCTGTTATTGCTACTCCAGCAATGAAGACATCAAGTAGGCTTCTAACTCTGGGTAGAATGCAGGCTCAGTTTTGTATACATTACAGTGAATATAAGCAATAGTCATGTTGTAAGTTAATAATTTGGCCCACCAGGTCTTAAGACTTAAGGCTCAACATTTGTCTTCCATAACACCCATGCAACCCAGCCCCTCTTGGTGTTGCCTCCTTTGTGACACCTACCTATTCTCAGGTCTCTGAAAGTTATGACTTTCTAGCTATAAATTCCTAAGAGTCCATTCCAAATGCCAGTACCAATAAGGGGGGGAAAAACACTGATCCCCCATCTCTTTCTCCTGAGGCTTATCAATAAGGAGATATTGAAGTTCTGAAGTAGTGTCATCCAGGTCTCCATGAAAACATTATCTGATTTTAGACCATTCCCACTTCTTCTTATAGTATTCATTACTGAGAAACCATTTAAGGACATTCCTATCTCCTAAAATTTTGGATTTGTATTCTCTTCATATTTGTTTCATCAGTTTACCTTTTTTTTCTTAATATGTTTATTCCTATGCATCTTGTGGATTTGGGCTTCCATTTCATTAAAAGCTTCATTTATGTCTCAATCAATATGCCTTGTAACTTTCTTCTGGCTCCAGGGTTTGGTCCTTTTTAACTGTAGTGCTTCTCCCTGAGTCTTCAGGATAATGTTCTTCTCTTGTTCCTAGTATTTTACCTTCTAATTCTTCTCGTTCCTAATATTTTGCTTTCCAATCTTCCTGTGTTAATGTCTTTTTTTCCTGGTTTATTTATTTTTTAATGAGAAGCTCTATCCAAATCCAGCATTGGTCACCAGACTCACTGTTGGGTTACCCTTGATCTGTCCAGTAATTTAATCACCTTCTCAGATATGTTAGAAGTACACAGATCTTTGACAAATACCCTGTGTCTAAAGGACCTACAGCATTGACATGGGACATCCTCCTATCCTCCCTGAAGATCTTTCCAACACTATGAACATATGAAATGACTAAAAATGACAATATACTATATGCACTGCCACTAGGAGATTTTTTTACCTGTTTCTGCTTACCCACACATTTGTGATTTATGACTTTTTTTCTTTTGGTATGGGGGACAGAACACAGAAGCATTTTACCATTGAGCTCTATCCCCAGCCCTTTTTATTTTTATTTGGAGATAGATTTTTACTAGGTTGCTGAGGCTGGCCTGGCACTTGGGATCCTCCTGCCTCATCCACCCAGGTTGATGGCATTGTAGACAGTGCCACCATGATTTGCAGCTCTTAAAGTAAGATGGGCCACCATCAGCCTTTACCTCCTATTCATCTGTTGTGATTCTAGAAATGTGTATTCCTTAACAGCTGTGGGAAAGAAGTCATGGCTGGGCAGAGCAGAGATGAGGAGCAGAGAGAGAATGGACAGAGGCTTTCTCGGGGTTAATAGAGACATCGTGGTACCAAACTCATAGGCAGACAGAGGGGCATATTTTTCGCTAAAAAGGATTTTTGTTTTCAGGACATTACAGAGGCAGGTCATTAAACGTGTTTATCTATTCAGTGCCCTGACCTAGTGTTTGGTAGCAATTCCTTTGAATTCTAGCTGTAGATGAGCCATAAGTCCTACTTCCTCACTGTGGTGAGAGTTTTCTTCATATTTTTGCTGTGTGCCCTGAGTACTTCATTGAGCAACTCAAGGACACGGGGCTGGGAGTTACTATCCAGAGACCTAATTCAGACAAATCGTTCTGGTAGAACTGTTTTATTTAAGAGAAACAGATAAGGATCAAAATAGTTTCGTGTGCTCTCTAAAGTCAAACTATATCTAATGAGAAACCTACCTTGTGGTCTTCCATGAAAATAACCCCACCACTTCTCAATGTCCCTGTGTGCAACGTGAATATTGTATTATCCATTCCTGGCCAGTCCACTTTGGATCCTGCTCAGTGAGAACCACATGTATTCCCATAAGCATAAGGTTAACAATCCTGGCCATAAGGAATTTTGACTTTGCTGAGATTGGTGTTTATAAAGGGCTATCCAGTCCCATTTTGCAGGAAGAAAAATTGGAGTGGACAGTATTAAGAGTAGCCTGCATGCTATAAATAATCTTGAATGATAAGATGTGGCTGTGTGTTATACCCCAGCATATATCTCTCTCTCTCTCTCTCTCTCTCTCTCTCTCTCTCTCTCTCTCTCTCTCTCTCTCTCTCTCTCATATTTAGAATGTGGTATATTCTCGACAGTCTGTTAAACTGTTTTATAAACATTTATCTTTCATTACAATGAAATGGGGTGCCTACTTTAATCATTCCTATTTCACCATGAGAAAATAAAAGCACAGGAAGCTTAGAGATCTTGACAAAGGCCAACCAAACATCAGATGATAGACCCACTACTGGGGCCTGTGCAGTCCATCTCCATAGACAAACATTCAAGTCTCCTTTATGCAGCACTCTGTTGCTGCATAAAGTCAGCTTTATATCATCAATATACCCAATAAGAACAGATGAGAGGAGGAAAAGTTTATTTTGGTTCACAGTTTCAGAGGTTCAGTCCATAGTCAGCCAATTCCATAACTCTGGGCCCAAAGTGAGGCAGAACATCAGGGCAGAAGAGCATGGAGGAGGAGAGCTGCTCAGTTCCTGACAGCCAGGAAGCAGAGAAAGAAAAGATCTCTGCTCACCAGGGAAAAATATAAACTCCAAAGGCATGCCCCCAGTGACCTACTTCCTCCAGCCATACCCTACCTGCCTATAGGTACCACCCAGTTAATCCATTCAAATGGTTCATCCATCAATTAGTTTACAGTTTAACCACTTCACCTCTGAACAGTCTTGCATTATTTTGTACATGAACTTCTGGTAGAAACCTCATATTTAAACCATATCAATTATATAAAAAATACAGGTGTGACTGTTGTTCAATTTAATACAGCTTTTTCATTCAGGAGACACATCTGTTTATTCACAAATTCCCAGTGGTCACAACGATATCTGATACTTAATAAGCCCATTTAAGATGTTTGTGAAAAATGAATGAAATTAGGCAGTTTTAGTAGCTTTGATTAACTCATAGAAGGCAACAGCATAACCACACATAGATGTCCTCCTGAGGGTGGTCTCTACTTTCACTCTCTGCCAGCCCTTAACCTCATCAGTTTTTGTCACTGTACCTGAAAATGCGAATTCATTCCACAAAGCAAAGAGCAACATGAATAGCCCCCCCCCAAAAAAAATTGTGTGAAAGAAAGAATTGGGTTTATATTACACCCTCATATGATAAGTAATTTAATAAAATCTCTATTAAATATTTTTTCTCCTCCCACCAAATCCCTATCATACTGCTTTTATTTGTCTATGTGCCTTCATGTTTTCCCACGTGGAAAGGTCCTCTAGAGTTAGAATTCAGCTATGGCCCCAATTAGCATATCCTTGATTTGCAAGCATACTACAGATTTGCAAGTATCTGGCCTTCCCCCAGCCCCTCAGAGAGCTGTTTAGTACCCACCCAGTGATAATAGAGCCTGTCCCATGGATATCTCACCAACCCGTTTCAAGAAGCTTATCAATATGTTAACCCAATAAGAATAAGTCTTTCCTGAGTGTGGGGTAAGAAGTCTCTTCTGCTAGAAAAATAAGGTTGTTTTTCATCATTATTCCAAGTCAAAGTAATTTATTGCAGTAAGGATCCAGATCCTCTCTGAACAAAATTGTGATGTATATGTTTGTCTGTTTCTGCTCCCATCCAATACTAGCAGATCTTCCTAATCTATCATGAAAGCTAAACCAATCCACATTTTATAATGCATATAAGAAAAAAAATGTTTAACTAAATGAGTAACCCACATCTATCATTAAGATTTTGAAAAACATAAAAAAGAACAAAAATTAAAATTACCTATCTCCTTTTTTCCTTATTTTTACATTAAAATTTAAAAAAACTTTTAAAATAAATACCTTTTTCTCTTTTTTTAATACCATTCTGTAAAGATAGCCAGTATTTGCCACCATGCTTCTGTTCCCAGGCTTTTTTTTTATTATCATGCGTATGTGTGCGCACACATACACGCACACACACAATTAGTGTGCCGGTATTTTTTTTTAAATATTTTGTTTTAGTTGTAATTGGACACAATACCTTTATTTTATTTTTATGTGGTGCTAAGATCGAACCCAGCACCCCACCCGTGCTAGGCGAGCGCCCTACCGCTGAGCCACTACCCCAGCCCCTAGTGTGCTGGTATATTTACCAAAAAAAAATTCATCTCTGTAGCTTCTGTTTTCACCTAAAACACGATAAGTATAACTATTTTAATTAGTACTGAATCATTTATTTTAATAACTGCTACTTTTCTTGAGAGCATTCCTCTATTAATGAACATGTAATTTCTTCCTTCTCTTTTTTAATATAGATATCAGTGCAATGAATATCCTTGTACCTATGGCTATATTTTTTAAAACAACATGTAAAATGTTCCTACTTGGAATAAAGACATATCTCATATTTCAGTTGTAGAATGAATCATATAATTCCTCTTAGCATCCAGAATCTATCTACACAGTGAAGATTTGCTAAAAACTCAGAAGACCTTGAAATAAATATAGTTATACCCCATGAAAATAAAAACAAAACACTCTAGGATAAAAGAGAATACGTTTTGCAGCAGGCTACACTGGTCATGTTCTTTTGGCCATGGCTGAAATGCAAGAGGTCAAAGGATGGGCAAGTATTCTTTTCCTAGCACAAGCCAAAACAATTCACATGGCCAAACCCAGTATCACAGGAGTAGAGAAATACACTCCCTTCAGAATAAATACCACACCATAAATAGTATAATCTAACTGATTAAAGTTCTCAAACAGTCCTTGGGAGACCAGTTGAGTCACCACTTGTAATCCTGAGAAAACCCTCCATGTCTTAGTCTATTTTCTCTTGCTAATAAAATAATGCCATGGACTGGACTGGGTAAGTTGAAAAGATTTATTTTTGCTCAGAGTTATGGTTCAAGGTTGAGATGGCATCATTAAATGATGGTGGCCTTTTGGCCAGTAGATTCCTAAGACCACACAGGGAACTGTATAGTAAGACAGGACATTAGAAAGAGACCCAGCCAACTTGGCTTTCATAATGGAATAATCCATACATGAGGGTGGAGCTCTAATCACCTCTTAAAGGATCCACCTGGTCCCACTTCTTAATGCCTCATCATGGGGATTAAGTTTCAATATGAGTTTCAGCAGGACAAAAAAAAATACTCAAACTATAGACTCCCATCCGAGAATCACCATTTGCAATCCATTACGGGAGCTGGGTTTTGCACATTTCTGGGATATTAGATATGCATTTCTCAGATTTGTCATCATCTTTACTTCCTTCCTCTGGGATACAAAACTTGACAGTACCCTCCTGAAAGTGGACTCCATAATTGGACCAGCTCCAGAGTATTGTCTTGTCATATGTCTCAACGTCTGACCTTACCTTCCTCTGGGACCCTGTCTCTTCTAAAGCAGAAAGAATTTGAATTTGCTTTTTCAGTCACTGGTACTAACACTATTTTTACACATTAAACTTCTGGTCAGCTAAAATGCTGTTCTTTCATGAATGCATCTCTCCTTTTCTAATAGTTGTGCAACTGATTTTCTTAAAGCCTACAAATAGCATTTAATCAGTGCTGTCCAACTGTGTATAATTGATCTAAGCCAACAAGTTCAATCTCTTAGCAACCTTTTGGATGCTGATTCTACATCCAGAGCTCGTGTATTTTTCCCTTGTTAGTGTCAGGCATCAGCTGTTGATTTAGAAGAAGGAAGGAAGGAAGGAAGGAAGGAAGGAAGGAAGGAAGGAAGGAAGGAAGGAAGGAAGGAAGGAAGGAGAGGGTGGGGGGAGGGAGGGAGGGAAGGAAGGAGAGCTCTGATTATCTTTTCACCGTTCAGTAAGGGTTCCTTTATCAATACTTGTCCAACTACAGGTTATTCAATAATGTGCAACTTTGCTTCTTTCCCCAGAATAATTCTGGGTTCTCTGTCTCCATCAAATATCCCTCATCTCTGCACAGTACTTGGAAGACCAACTGAGTCACCACATGGGGATTAAGTTTCAATATGAGTTTCAGCAGGACAAAAAAATACTTGAACTATAGACTCCCATCTGAGGATCACCATTTGCAATCCACTACAGGAGCTGGGTTTTACACATTTCTGGGATACAGAACTTACTAATAATCAGCCTCACTTCTCAGCGTTGAATGTTGTTTCCCTTCCTGTATGTGGTTGGTAGAATAATGATGCCCCCACCCCAAAAGATGTCCATATCCTCATCTTTAGAACCTGTAAATATGTTGTATCACTTGCAAGGGGGAATCAAGGTCAGAGGTGGAATTAAGAGTGCTAATAAACTGTCCTTTAAATGGGGAGATTATCCTGAATTTCCTGGATGGTCTCAAAGTAAACACCAGCATCCTTATAAGAGGAAGGTAAAGGAGAAAGTAAGGGTGATGCCATATAAGAAATATGACCCACTGTTGCTGTCTTGGAAGATAGAGAAAGAAAGCCATGTGCCAAGGAATTCAACTGAGAAAGAAAAGAAAACAGATCCCTGCCCTAGAACCTCCAGAAAGAACGCAACCGGCACCCTCATTGTAGACTTCTGATCTCCAGAACTCTAAGACAATAAAGTTATGTTGTTTTAAGCCACTAAGTCTGTGACAATGTGTTACAACAGCCACAGAAAACTACCACACTGCAAAATAAAAATCCCTCCTCTTGGTATTCCTCTAAGGGCAGACCTAAGCATATGGATAGTTCCGTGCCTTACAGGGGTGCTCTTGCAAAGTCGATTCATTTTGTTCTTCATTTGTTCTGCATGGTCATGCTGGGGCTCATTAGCGCCCCGTCACTGAGTGCTCTGTGCATAAGCAGAAGTGTGTTAAGAATCAATAGCTCTGACCTTTATTCCTTGTTGGTGTTTTGTCATTCGTGGGTTGCTGGGCTTGACATATGAATTACTCTCCAGCTGCCCGGTGCTGGAGATGCACAGCCACCAGCCCCTAAATATTTCACACATACGCCAATTGCAGTCTCCATGCACATTTCTTTTCCACCCTGTCACCCTGGAACTGTTTCATTGGCAACTAATGAAATACCAATAGGAGGAAAGAATTGACAAGCCATTGCTGTTGACTAAGGGGCTGACCTTTGCAGATTAAAAATAGATGCCCTTGAGGAAGAAAGAACTAAGAAAGTGAATCTTCCCTCCTCTTTAACTCGTTAGTCCCATTGTCCTAATGGGGAAATCACACCACCTTCTGCATTTATTAGGTTAAGAAAGAGAGGCTGTGATTTTTCAAGATCCTTTTGTATTTCCGTAGCAGACAGCTTTTTTTGTTCCCTATTGAAAACTTCCGAAGAAACAATATTGCAACCTTCATTACAGTAAATAAATGGCAGGTGTATCCCTACTGCTGAAGATATAAGGTAGCAGAATACAACAGTAACTAATATGGCATCATGTAAAAATGTGGATGTGTAACCGATGTGATTCTGCAATCTGTATTTGGGGTAAAAATGGGAGTTCATAACCCACTTGAATCTAATGTATGAAATATGATATGTCAAGAGCTTTGTAATGTTTTGAACAACCAATAAAAAAAAAGAAAAAAAAAAGAATGCACCTAGGGAAGCAAAGAACTTTGGGAGGGCTTTTTCCCAGTGCCTTCTCACTGCCTTTATCTTAATCCTTCCTTTTGGACTGGGGACAATCTAAGCCCTGGACCCTTTGATGTTAATGTCGGTAGCCCTTCCCCCTGACTTGCAGGAAAATAAGGTTTGCAAAATGTCCTTTTCCATAAACCCCTACCCCTTCCTTGCACCAATCTCTTCCACCACCACCACCACGGAGAAAAGCTATCTAATTAATAAGGTCACGTGCAAGTGTGGGTAAGTGAGAACACCGGGATGTGTCTTCCCTCCCAGGAGACTTGTTTTCCAAGTCTTTTAAGTAGAGTCCTAATCAACTTGGATAATCAGTGCTTAAAATTAAAGCTTAACCCTTTGGGGCCAAAATTCAGTCTGTGTGCGTGTGCTCAGGGGAGAATTTGGGTCACAGCGGACTTTCTTTGTGCCCCTCAAAAATCCACCATTTGAACCACTAGTCTCATTGCTGTCCCTGATGAAGGAAATGGATTTCACAGATACCTGGCTCATCACAGTCATAACAGAAATATTTAATGTGCATTTCATAGTTCACGAGGAAGGAAGTTTATTTCTCCTGATCCTCATCTATTAGTCCATTAGGTCACAAATTTTCATCATCTCTACTCTGTGCATTAGGGTCAACAGACGTTCTATAAAGGGCCATAGAACAAGCATTTAGGCTGTGATAACTACATTGTCTCAGTTCCAACAATTGAACTTTATCACACAGCATTAAAGCAGCCTCCATGATACGTAAGCAAAGAGGATTAACAATGTTCCAATCGACTTTATTTACAAAAATGTAACAGGTTGATTGGTCAAATCCTGCTCTAGATGAAAAAAGCAGTGTGTTTGATGTGACTCAGGAAATTTGAGGGACCTACCTCAGAGCATGCACAAACAAGAAGCAAATTATGCCAGGATGTGAACCCAGTACCCAGTTCTTTCTGAATCCAAAGCTAGTGCTTTTTCATTGCCCCACACTGAGTTTAAGGTGTTCTTAGCACTCAGGAAAGACTTGGCCTTGGATCACATCAAACACCTCTCCACTCAGCCCCCCTTTTCACCACACACATTTGTGAGGCAGCCTTTGGGGCTGGGGTATCATAATTAGCCTGTAGCCATGGTGACAGAGTCAAGGTCACAGACCTGCCAGACCATGCCAAGGGAACTTGATGCTATTAGTTTTCTCAAATGAAGCCTGCCAGCCGTAAGATAATCTAATGAAACTGCAATACATCTTCAGCGGGATTTATCTTGCCTTCCAGAAGCACAAAGTGGGCCCTCCCTCTACAGAGAATGGGGACCAGACATCTCTGCCCAGCATCCTTCTTCTGGTTCATTTGCAGAACCGGGCTGGGCTGGGTGGTGCATGCTTGTCAGCCCAGCAGCTCAGGAGGCTAAGGCAGGAGGATCGAGAGTTCAAAGCCAGCCTCAGCAACTTAGCAAGTCCCTGAGTCCAAGACCAAGACCCTGTCTCAAAATAAAAATATAAAAATTTTAAAAAGGGATGGGGAGCTGGGGATTGGAGCAGTGGTGAAATGCCCCTAGGTTCAATCCCTGGTGCAAAAAAAGAAAAAAGAAATGTGCACCAACATCATAATGAAGTCTCTGGGGTCATTCATTCCCAGCTGGGTGCCTTGAGAATCTTCTTTAAGCATCCTGTTGGCCTGACCTTACCTCTGTGCAGCCCCCACCCCCAACACCTCTGAGAGGTGGAGCATTCAGTAGGGTGGTCAGATGTGAGAATGCTGAGTGGCCACAGCTGGAATGGAAACGGGCACAGAGCTTTCTCCTCCTTCTTTCCCTTTTCCCTGCCCCCATCCTCCTTCTCCTCCTCCTGCATTTGATCTTCCAGGGACTTTCTCCAGTAGGCTGAGTCTTTCTGCCCATCTGTGATGGGAAACAGAACCGTACGCCTGGCTCAGCAGGCTCCCTTGAATGCTACACTGTGTGTGTAGCTGAAGCTACTAACATTATAGTGACTTAGCTTTGCTTTGCTTCCTTTCTTTATTAACCTCTCAGGAGACTTTCATGAAGAAAACCATGTCATTTTGGCCAAGGACAACACATAGGTGCTTCTGGCTTCTCTGGAAAATTGTCCTCTGCAGCACACCCTGGTCTAGCCAGCACTTCCTCAACATCTGGCATAGCACCTACTATCTTTTAATACTTTTTAATTGCCTAATCCGACTCCTAACATTCCTCCACTGCCTGTCAACAGGAGCAAGAGAGGGTTCAAGTTAAAGCTAAAGCACAATTCCAACCACAAGTTCCAGCAAACGTAGGAGCTGGGGGTTTTACCCGCTAGTGGCATTTCCAATGGTTCCCTTTTCACTTTGCTCCACGGGAAGCATCTCTGGCTCCTTCCCTCACTGCATTGATTTATCTCATGGTACACCTTGTATACAGAGCTTTAGATGATAGATAGCAATTTGTTAATACCTTGTCACTGAGATGCAGCAACTGGAACCGTGGTCTGAGGCACACAGCCATATCCTCTCTCCTCAATTGATCGTTGTCATCCTTGCAAGATGGGCAAACCTCTTTAAATGAGAGCAATCAATACTGTGCATTCAGCCATAATTGTGGCTTAACTCGGTGTTCTTTGAAAAGTTAAGCTGGGTGATTTGCCCGTAATTGGGGTTTTAAAAGAGTCATACCTGCCTGCTCAAGAAGGAAATTAAGCAGCCAGACTCCCTGACTGCTGGCCACCTGCTCCCCCCTTTCCTGTGTTTGACCTCTCCAGATCAGATCTTCCCTCTCCCGACCCCTCTCTCTGAAGTCTCTATTTGGATCCTGACATCCAAGGCCAGCAGTTACTGGCAAAGGCGATGAACTAGAATGTCTGAGCCTAAGAGTAGCCTCCTTCCCCCATCATCCCCATTGTGACTTTAGGGGATTCCTTGTTTTGATAAATCATGTTCAGTTCATCGGTTCAAACAAGGAAATTACACACGGCCTTAGAAAGGCAATTCAGAAAGAGGTGAAGACCCAAGACCTGAACCCCAGTGCAAACCGTGCACTTGGAGTGATAATGATGCCCCCACATAGCTTCCTCCACTATGGCGGACAAAAATTCCTTCTGGAGGGGAATACAAATAGTGAAAAAAGCTGGGGTGGGGAGGGAGGGGGTCAGGAAATTCTGTGTACTTTCCTCTTGATTTTTCTGTGAACCCCAAACATAATGCAGACTATAACAAGTATGAAGCATGACTCTACTCTTAACAAGCTTACCCACCCGTTTAATGGCTTCAATCCTAACCTCTCAGGAGGTGGTGAACAATAACAGAGATGATGTACACAAAGTACTTAGAGTCCTGCTCAGCAAACAGGACATATTGTAGTTCTTATTAAGGTTCATCCTCATTTTACAGGTGAACACTCTGAGGCTTAAAAGGGTTCACTGGCTTTTTCAAGTTCTCACAGGAGAAGAGGCAGGTACTGCAGGGCCTGTGACCCATGTCTGCCCATCCAGGACCATGTTGTCACCCACAAAGCTAAGTGGCCTGCTTTTCCACAGCACTTTATATTATGTTAAAGTCCATATTGTACCCAGAAGTTATATTCTTCTTTCCATGAGATGAATGATACTCAAGACTCTTCATTCAGTTCTCCCAATTTCTCAGGGTTTGAAACAAAAGTCTCCCCACCTCATACACACACACACACACACACACACACACACACACACACGCCTACGGCACCTCCTGAGAAGAAAAACAGACCCTCCGCTGTCTACTCCTACCTCTATGAGCACACACCAGAAATTATTCAGATCCTCTCTGTTATGGTTTGGAGATGAGGTGTCCCCAAAAGCTCCTGTGTCAATGCAGGAATATTCCGAAATGAAATTATTAGATTGTGAGAGCTGTAACTTAATCAATCTGTCCATCCTACTTTGAATGGATGGTAACGGTAGGGAGGTGGGGTGTGGCTGGAGGAGATGGGTCATTGGGAACATGGCCTGGAAGGATGCATTTCCTCTGTGGCCCCTTCCCCTTTTTCTCTCCCCTTCTGGAAGACCATCATGAGCAGCTTCCGTCCACCATGCCCTTCAGCCATGATGTTGTGCCACACTTTGAGCTCAGAGTGGTGGAGTCAGCTGACCATGGAGTGAACCTCTGAAACCATGAGCCAAAATTAACTTTTCCTCCTCTAAGTTGTTCTTGTCAGATATTTTGATTACAGCAATGAAATGCTAACCCATTCTCTGTCCCCAACGAGACAGAGAGGCAACAATGGCAAGGATGAGGCAGAGGAGCCTTCTAACATCAGCCTTAATCCTTCATCCCATATGCGTATAACCCTTAGGATGTGCTCAAGCCCACCCTTGGGCGTTCTAGCTACAGTGTCAGGTAACATGCTTCCAGCATTCCTGTTTTTCTTTTGTCTTAATCTATTTAATCTATTGGGGAGGGGGGGGAAATCCTCAGACCATAATAAGGGCTAAGTAACTGCAGTACAAATTAAGAGATTTTTCACTTAAAAAAAAAATATCCAGGGCTGGGGATGTGGCTCAAGTGGTAGCGCGCTCGCCTGGCATGCGTGTGGCCCGGGTTCGATCCTCAGCACCACATACCAACAAAGATGTTGTGTCTGCCGAGAACTAAAAAATAAATATTAAAAATTCTCTCTCTCTCTCTCCTCTCTCACTCTTTCTTTAAAAAATATATATATCCATGTTTAGGGAGAATTTTGCAATGTTCCTGAAACTCATCCCATCCCCATCCCCAGTCCTGCATCATCACCACCACCACTAGTGAGGTGAGGACAGGGAGACTGTTTTCTTGAGCAAAAAGAATATATTTGCTTATGGATCTGAGAGCAGTCCTTTTGATGAAGATGCTCTCTGTCCCTTGCACTCCTCTATGGCTTGATTTGATTTCAGTTCTCTATCTGCATTGTGTTCAGAGAGAGGATAGGAGCCCCAGCACACTGGTCTGCAGCCCTGGCTGCCCATTATAACCACCTGGAAAGTAACAACTGAGGCCAAAGCCTCCCTCCCTCCAGCAATCCTCATTTCACGGCTTGGGGATTTGGCCTGAGCATCAGGATTTTATCAACTTCCCAGGGGATTGTGCTGTGCACCCAAGCTGGGGACCTCTGCTTCACAGACAAAGGCACAGCTGAATGTCACAGAACCAGAGGAGCTTGCCTCAACCCAAAATGGAAAGCACAATCTCCCAAAAGCTCTTAACAGAACAAGTTCCTTAGCAGTTCCCAGGCTACTGGATCCCAACCGCCACATTAGCAGATCTTAGGTCCAAATATTTCTCAAGTTCCTCATACTCTCACACTTTGTTGGTGAGCATGTAATTTGGTACAAAATTTCTGAAGGGCACTTGGCAACAATTGCCTTATAAAAATTTAAAATCACATATTCATTGACCCAGTAATCCTACCGCTTAAGACTTATTCTGACATGCTTGAAAAATGTCACCACAGTGTGTGCATATGTGTGTGAAAAAATGTTCACTGCAACCCTGTGCAAAGCTGCAAACTAGCAAGAAAATATGCAATCAACCAGCATGTCCTTCAATGGGTGACAAGATAATTGAATTTGCTTATGTAATGAATAATATGCAGCTGTTTAAAGGAATGAGAAAAAAATTAGAAAGCTATTCAGTGGTTTTGTTATTTCAACATGCAATAGTTTGCCAGAGTGTTAATCATCAAATAGTATTCCTTCAACGCTAAGGAAAAACTAAAATTTCAGTAAACTTCACAGATATCTTAGTCATACTTTGACAGTATTTTTTTAAAAACTTTGCTTTGTTTTTAACTTGCTTTGTTTTACCATTAAAACAAAACCCACCATCCATCATCAATTCCACAATGTATGTCTTATGCATGCATCTTGCCACTGCTCTCAGCAAATGGCAAGAGTGATAGAATGGTCATTGTTTGGGCTCCTGCAGCAAATACAGAATGGGAGATGGCCACTTGAAAAAAAAATCCTGGAGAAAATCATCAAGATGAGCTGGATTACAAATGCACTTGTTAGCCCAAAGAACAATCTTGTTTAGGAAGGCACAGTTAGGGATGATTTGACTTAGACTCTGACTGTGAAGGAGGTTTGTGGACATGGTAACCAATTTATTTGGCTCACATTTTTATTTTTTCCTTTGTTTGCAAAAGTTACATATGGTTAAAGAAATCTTTGTCCAAATAAAACTATAAGAAACTATAAGAGCACTTAAATACAAAATAAAGTTTACAAATGAGAAGGAAGTATAATATAGTTTTAATTCTCTTCATGATTATATTCATTTCCTAGCCCGATGTAACAAATTACCACAAACTGGGGGGCTTAGCATAACAAAAATTCATTCTCTCAATATTTTGGAGCTAGAAGTCTGAAATAAGGTGTTGGTGGGACCATGCCATCTGAAGTTTCAAGGAGTGGATTTTTCATTGCTTCCCCCATTTTCCAGTAGACCCAGATGTTCCTTGGCTTATCGTAGCTGAACTCCAATCTCTGCCTTCTCATGACTTCCCTTGGACACATGCTCCTGGTATCTCTCTACCCTCCTATTATAACAGTGTCCACCATGTTGGATTGAGGACCAATGCTAATATGACTTATCTTCACTAATTATATCAACAATGAACCTCTTCCCAAAAGGGTTATTCTTGGGTACAGAAATTTTAAACAAGATTAAAAGAAAAGTTGTGACAGTTTTCATTCAGGTACAGCACAGATTTGGAAATTGGGAGACACACGTTCTGGAAGAATGACTGGGTTTTTGAAGAGGATGAAGAGAAACAATGGGGCGAGGTGAAGTAACTTGTATTGAACAATTTCCAATTGGCCCTACTAGTTACGTGAGTTATTCTGAACAAATTTAGATTGGCACTGTGGGTCTGTTCATACATTAAGCTATACAAGGTAAGTGGCTGAGGGCTAAAATGATGGGTTACCAGGAAACAAGTCTTTTGGAATAGTCAGTAAGTCAGCAGTTCTGTGGTTGGAAGCTGTTGGGATCTATGGTCTTGTAAGCATTCTTTATCTGGAAGTTAAAGAGCGAGAGATTTTTATCTGTGCAACAAACAGCAGCTTGCCAATTGTGATCTCTAAGGTTCACAGAGAAATTTTGGTTCCTCTTGGCCAAAGTGCAGCCATCATAATTGTTATTTCTACAGATACCAGACGTTAGGACCTCAATATATCTTTTAGGAACATAGTGTCAACCCAAAACAATGGCCAGTCAATGAATTCTTACTGGTATAGAAAGTAATAGTGAGAGACAATTAATGCCACTGTGAACACATCAGAAACAAAACTGAAGTTCAGACTAAAGCAGAAAGCATGTATTTTGGTCTCTTTTAAAGAACTGCAATACTGCAGGCAATGGGGTCCCAAAGAAACTGGATTGGGATGTGAAGGAGCGAGAAGGTAGCCAGGGTGTAAAAAAGCAAAACCCATGGCCATAAAAGGCAATGATCAATTTATGTGTCCAAACATTCAGTAGTTACTGCTACTGAGTATATCATTACTCACATGTGCACCAAGAGCAAACACATGGTCCAGGATCCTATGGCTCCTATGGTGTGGTCCAGTTTAAAAAAAAATATTCTATGCTCATATGACCTTATCTTCACTAATTATATCATCAATGAACCATGTGCATGGACCTGACTCCCTATATGGCTCCTCAGCTCTCTTCTGGTGGCTATGAACCAAAGTGCAGCCATTTTATGATCTCAGTTCACAGCATCATGGATTAATAAATTTTAATATTTTGGGCAACATAGTAGTTTTGTGTTTTTATTTCTTTTCTTACACTTACTTCAAGCAAAAAATTTCATCACCCCCTTTGGAGACAGGTGTCACCCTTGGTCCCCCTTCTCCTAGCCCCTCCTTACCCAGAACACTCAATGATAATTAACAGCTGTTTAATTATCAGCCCATCAGGAAAGTGATCATGGCCCAGGTCCTGGGAAAGTTGTACCCCCCTTTAAGCTGTCCCAGATACTGGAAGGTTGACTGTTGCGTGCCCTTAGGAAAAGGCAATGTGGCTTAGTAGAAAGTTGGTAACATCTAGAATCTGTCAACCTCAGGGATTCTGCCATGTTTTTGAACTGTTGGACAATAGTTTCTGAGTCTCCATTCCCTCAACTGTAATGATACCCACCCCACAGGTTTGTTGGGAAGATAATGGTAATGAAAGTGCCTTGCTAACTATAAAATAGTCTGCAAATGTGGGGGATATTTTCTGCTCTGTCTTGGTGTGGTCCATAACTGGCATATTTCAGACACACACAAAACATCTGTTGACTAAGAAATTCCAGATAAGGAGTACTGGAAGGGGCCCAGGCTGATAGGGTGGCTTGAGTTACATTGGTCACA
Organism: Spermophilus citellus; assembly: GCF_964194105.1. Taxonomy (NCBI): domain Eukaryota; kingdom Metazoa; phylum Chordata; class Mammalia; order Rodentia; family Sciuridae; genus Spermophilus; species Spermophilus citellus. Next base: position 42,641,420 of record NC_138185.1, read on the forward strand.
TAAACCAAACTAAGATTTCAAAATTGAACCAGAGTTCTGTACCATCCATCTGTTCATTTTCAACAAAAATAATACCTGGTAATAAGCACTCCTGCTCTTCCATATTTTTCATTATTTTTTTATTTGTACTCATGTTTATGTTAATGATGCAGTTTGCGGAAGTATTCTGAGACTAAATACTGCAGTGAAAGGTACGTTATTTTTTCAGAAGGGGAAGAAGCTCTAATTAAGTTGTGTGCGCATCATTAGAATCACATCTAAATGGCAATAATAGACATCAGACATGAAAGGTTAAAAATGAGAAAGAAGGGAAAATAAGGGGAATTTTAGTTATCATGCTAGGAATATGGTTTAGACACTAAAAAATACTTCTATGGCACTTCTCTGATGGTATAAGAGCATCACCAGACACAGAATTGTAACACTGAAATCTTCCCCGTATGTCTTTAAAAATAGTTTATAACCACATCTCTGGTCATGATAATTTCAATCATAATAGAAAACAATCCAACTGACCATAAGAAAGAAATAGTTGGACAAATTATAGTATAAGTCTCTTTGGGTGTATAGAAATTAAAATATGCTGACTATATAGTAGAACATTAAAATTCATGTGGTAAGATACACAGTAAATTAAGAATACACAGTTTTATCTATAGTATGATTATGATTATGTATTAATGTGAATTAGGATTAAATTAGAACCCAGAAAAATAAAAATAATAGGGTTGCATGGTATCATAAAAAGTGTTCTCCAGTTATTTGTATGCAAAATATGAAAAATATATATTTATAAAGGTGTTCATCTCTTTTGAAATATAACCGTGATCTTCACTGAGGACAGAAAGATAAATTAATAGACTTAGAAAACCTTCTCCAGTGTCACCTTCTCCAGTGTCATAATTTCTAAGTTCCTGAGCTGCAAGGAGAGGTGGTATCCAGAGACTGCAGCATTCCAAAGCATCGATGGTTTCCATTAAAAGCTCATTTATGAAATTAAAAAATTAATTTTATGAAAATGAACTAAAGTAATCTTTTCATTAGAGGACACTTGGTCTAATTGAGTTTGGAGTGATTGCAGTAGAACATTCCTGCACTGATATTTAAAAAGATGAAAACTGGTGCAAGTCTTTCTGTTCTTGGGCATCTGGGAAACAACATACAGATGAGATTTTTCAAATTTCTACACTGATGCTCTTGTTTCCTGAAAATCCTGGCAAGGAAAGGTGCTATCTCAGGGAAATGACTCATGGCAATGAATCCAGTATAAGGAGAATACCTCAATGGAAGCTAGCCAGTCTCCCTTTAATGAGTAGAGCCGACAAAGCCCTCACTGTGGGACCCACAAAGGAAGATGCCATGACTGAATTCAGGCTCCTTCCTTCCCAAACTAAAGCAACACTCTTGTTTAAATACTTGCTTCCACAGTAAAAGAAGGTTTCAGGAGATGCATGTTGTAATGATCTTTCCAGGTTGAAATCTATGCATTTATTTAGGCATTTCAAATGTCCTACATTAATGTATATGCACATGCACACACATACGTATTCTGTGGCAGCTATGAGAATATGCCCTGCAGACCTCTGGCTTCAGGGAGAATAACTGACCAAGGACTCCAACTGCTGCACTCTGAAATCTATCACTTCCCATAGCTGCTCCTGGCCAGTTACTGAGCCAGGAAAGGATATTAAGGCAGGCCCATCTCTCGGAGACCCAGCATTCCTCTAACAGTCAAATTCGAATCTTCTGCAATCTTGGCAAAGTTTCCTTAGGTGGCAAAGTTTCCTTAACTATAGTCAAGGATATAGTTAAACAACTGTTCACTCTTTCCTTTTCTTGGTGTCAGACTTACAACAAAGTTTCTTATCTCTTCTCTCCTAATTAAATTCTTCTACATTTCATTCCATCTTGGCATCTGTCTCTTAATGGTGGTGATGTTGATGGTAGTATATGTATGTGTGTAATTTTTCTTTTTTTTTTTTTTGGTACCAGGGATTGAACTCAGGGGAACTCAACTACATCCCCAGCCCCAATTTGGTATTTTATTTAGAGAAAAGGTCTCACTGAGTTGCTTAGCACCTCACTTTTGCTGAAACTGGCTTTGAACTCATGATCCTCATGCCTCAGCCTCCCGAGCATCTGGGATTACAGGCCACCATGCCCAGTTCATATGTGTAACTTATATACATGATTTTTATATATTTATAAGTACATATACATATATGCATATTTGAATCAGAATTGGTCTTCATTTGATGGACATGACTTTATCTGCTCTACCCATTAAAAAACTACCCACCCAAACATTTTTAAAATTATTTCACTATTTCTTTGGAGGGAATTTTTTTAAGCCATGCCACAGTGAATGTCTCTTTTGGAAATAATCCAAGAACTCACAGAGCCAATGTCATACCTAACACTCTTTTCTTATATGTAAAGAATTTCTGATAGTTAGAATTTTTCTAGAAAAAAAAAATGTACCCAGGACTTCATGGGTAGGTGTGCAAATCGAAAGAGTGAAGAACTCATCTTCCCCAAGTTCTTCCACAGTCCAGGGCAATACTGGAGGGAAGGCTTTTTTTTAAATATTTTTATTGGTGCACATTAAATTATACAGAATAGTGGGCTTCATGACGCCATATTTTTATAGGCATGTAAATAATTTGATCAATTTCACTCCACAATACCTCCAGCCACAAGGGAAGAGTTTGGGACAACACCTGGGGTCTCTTTATTCTTCTCTTCCAACCATCACTCTTGACTTGGCCCCTGCTACTTCACTCTCATCCTGTATCAGTTAGGGTTATTGACTGCATGCAGAAGATAACAGGGACTCACAATCAATGGGAAGCTGAAGAATCAGTCTTAGAAGAGTTTTGGGGTGGGGCTGAGAAAACCATAATCAGGATCCTTTTACAGGTAAAGTCTGGTGAGTGAACCTCTGGAATAAGTGGACTCCCAGGCCTCCTTGCCCTTGCATCACTTTCTGAAAATTCAAAGAGAGAGAGAGAGAGAGAGAGAGAGAGAGAGAGAGAGAGAGAGAGCGCCATGAATGGATTGTGAGACTTAGGGAGTACTCAGTGTCTTTAGAGTAGTCAGATGCCTAGAATTTTACTCCCACCAATACTAATGGATTTGAGGAAGACCCCTCAAATATTCTGGGGATAGCTAGGAAAATGAATGTGTACCACAAATTATAATAAAAATAATAATAAATATCCAGCACACACTTTCATACTGGTGCCTACTCCTTGTGTCATAGATGGTCACACTGGCCACAACTATTGAGTGATAAAGTAGTGAATGCCTAAATGAGAGAGTTTCCTGATTCTGACAAAGCTTCACCATGGCCAGGAGCCTGCTTGAACTAACTCAGCTCCTAAATTTAATTTCCATTCATGACCTTGGGGTTCTATCTGACTGTCCAAAAATGAAATGTCAATACAAGGACAGCAGCACCATGCATGAATTTACTTTCAAAGGTCTCTTACTTACCTTCTAGAACTCTGCTGTTCGGCTCTCCAACAGGTAGTTTTTCTTTTGTTTTGTTTTGAGGTTTTGATTTTTTTTTCCTTTTGACTGACTCCCAAGTGTGATAAACAGTACCATCAACAAACACAAAGGCTAGGAAGCCCTCCAGAAATGTGAGTGATGCAGTTCTCAATCTCTGCCTCCCTGAATCCACATCAATCTCCTTTCCTTAATAGATATATTCTGTTGTTTTCTTTTATTTCACTTAATGACCCTTACCTCTTTATCTTCCTTGAGAATACTTTTCTCCATCTAATTCTAATCTTAAGGTACTCCACTTTGAGACCATCACCAAGGCCTGTTTGTTCAGTGCAACCACAAGTAAGTGCTCTTGGGAAATAATCGTAAAGTGAGAGTTACATAAGGTGAACTTCCTTTTGCTGAGGAAAGATTTTTTTTTAAAGTCATTTACAAATGAAAATTGAATCCATGGGAATGAATTCCAAAAACGGGTGTTTGGGTAATTTACCAGCATTGTCATTCCAGGTAAAGATGGCCTTGCAACAGGAAGGATTTGACCGAAAAAAGCGAGGATACAGAGACATCAACGAGATTGACATCAACATGAATGATCCTCTTTTTACAAAGCAGTGGTATCTGGTAAGGGTCTCTCTTGTTGAAATTCTGCATAAAAGATATATTTCTATTTCCTCATTATCCAGTGGGATCTTACCAACATCTGGTGCAATGCATTATTTTCTTTCACTGCTAGGCATCTCATCCCCTAATCTGCTTCCTTCCTGAACGGCTAAATAGCAATGATCTTCTAAGGTCAAAGTTACTCCCAACAGCTGGGCATATTCTTCCAGATGCCAAAAAAAAAAGGGGGGGGCACTCTTATGTGAATCAAGACTTACCAAAATATATACCAGTCAAATCTAAAGTGTGGGAAGAATAATCCAGGGATCTCAACAGGTAAAGTAATGAGAGGACACAACAAAGTCACTGGCAAAAGGTAAAGAACCTAGTGACTTCACAAGGGGTGAACAATACAGCCCAGCGACTAATGTAGCAAAACAGCATCTCTTAGTGCTTCCTAAACAATGGCAGAAAATCAATTCCATGAGGCTTAATCGATGCAGAACTTGAGGCATTGAAATTCAATCTGTCGGATGAAGTGAATATTTTCTGGCTCACCAACAGTCTGCCATGATCCATGTGGATTGGTTGGGTCATATTTAAAAGGAGATCGGAGACTCTAAACCAACCCAAACTGTAGGGCATGCTTTTGGAAAGAGAGTGACGAATTTATAAGTATAAATGAAGCTTTGTTTTATTTAAAATATGTAAAACGAGAGAGAAAATTAAATTACAGTCCTATGGACGGCTATATCACAGGAATGCATCACAATTTCCCTCCTAGAGCTTCAGAGCTTCACTATGTATATGCCTTATGATTTAGAGCATGGAATTTTGAAAGTGCAATCTGGAATTGGATGAGTTTATTATATTAGAACAGGTTAGGTTTGTCACAGTAACAAACAAATCTCAAACCAAAGATTGTGTCTCATTCTTGCTACATAATTAATGTTTCGTAATCCTTCTGGGGCTCAGGATGACCAAGCACAATCTAAATTCCATCCTCACTGCTTTTATAAGCACCTCAGCAAGGAAAGGGGGCAAATTATGCATTATCTCTTATAGCTTCTGCCTGGAGGTGGCAAACAGAACACGAGCTCACATGCCATTAGCCAAAACCAGTTACATGTCCAGTATAACTTCAAAGGATGTGTAGCATATAGTTTTAACCTGTGCCTGGAAGGAGAATAGCAGTAACTTGTATGAAGAACACTACTGCAATTCACAGCATCAATCACTGTGGGCTTTTGCCAATACAAATTCTTACTTCAGTACTTTTTCTTTTTACAAACCATCTTTGAGAAAATCTTGCATAAGACAAAGATTCAGGAAAAGAGAGCAGTGAACATATTAATGTGGAATTTTTCTTCATCTCTCATTTCTTTTTAAATTTTGTGACGGCTTTATCTGTATTAGAACATTGTACTAAAGGTGACCCACCTATCTTATTCAGTTCAACAAGTATTTTTGAGCAAGACTTGGTATGATGGTACTAAATTTTCAAAGGATGTGCAAAAGATGTTGGTTTTTTGTGAGGGAAATTATATCGAAATAAGAATAATCCAAGACAGTGTGTGCTGCATTCAAAATGTGAAGTATACACAAAGAGCTATGAGACTAAGCATTTAATTCTGTCTCAAGTAGGGTTTCTTGCAATGAAAACTCTAAACATGTTACATAGAATGAGCTTGAAGACAGCCATCTAGTTTAAGAGATGACAGATATGAAACATCATTTGCATATTTACATAAAACAGAAAACATCAATTGTTTATATGAAAAAATAGAGAGGGAAGGCTGTAAGAGATGGAGTACGGTTTTGGTACTGGAGTACCAAAAGTACTGTTTTATGGAAGATATGGCCCTGATGCTGGCCCTAGACTATCACATGGCTGCAAGAGAACATCAAACAAACTACATGTGTGCTTTACAACACCAGCCTAATAAGATTCTCTGCTTTGGTCTGGTACAGATCAACACTGGGCAAGCAGATGGTACACCAGGGCTTGATTTGAATGTGGCAGAAGCCTGGGAGCTGGGATACACTGGGAAAGGTGTTACCATTGGAATTATGGATGATGGTGAGTATTTTGAAGCCTTTACATCATTTGGAAGCAAGTGTGTCTTTGCATGCCTTCAGAATATAAAAGATTTATTGTTTTGGGAAATGCTAATAGGAGACAGAATCAGCCTCTCTGATATTGGACCTAATGACCATACTTCACTGTGACCAAATCTTCACCTTACTCCAAATCCGTGGTCTTTAAACCTGATGACACCCTTAACAAATATTGTTTTCAATTAATAAATAAGAGACTAAATAAACAACACCTACCTGTCATTCAACCATAATTTCTTATTGGGCTACAGTTTATACCTCATCTTAAAATGTCTTCTCAATCTATTTATATTTACTATTTTTTAGAGCCACACTATCCAATGTAGTAGACACTAACTACATACATTTAATACTAAATTAGTTCAAACTAAATAAAAATTCAATTCTTTAATCACACTCAGTTCACTTCAAGTTTTGTTTGATTTTTTGTTTTGTTTTGTTTTGTTTTGATTTTTGTGGTGCTGAGGATAGATTCCAGGGCTAGGCAAGCACTATACAACTTACCTAATCCCTATCCATCATTTCAAGTTCATAATAGCTACACGGATTAATTCAGCTGCTGAAATTTAGTTCAATTCTATTTCCATCATAACAAAAATTCCTATTAGACAGGATGCTTCTGGACTCATGAAATAGCTTTTTAGCAACAGAATCAGGGTTTGGCAAAATTTGACTTCAATGCTACTTTCAGAATGAGCTCTTGAATACATTTCATTACAGATAACCACCACCCCCACTTTATTATTCTATCCTGAATGTCTTTGACAAAGACGTACAGAACTTCATTTTTTTAACTTGAAAACTTTCATTTCTGTGGTATTGAAACCCATGAGTTGGAGGAATTGGTGATTTTCCAACTACACATGTCCTTGACTCCACTAAAATTCTGTAGAATCACTGTCTTTTCATTGGGAACATGCTTCTGTCCTTCATCAGCCAACCAAGCCCCCCAGTAAAAAGCTCCACTGTGCATTATTGGTCTCATTACATACAAAGGCTGCACGGAGATGAAACAATAGAGCCTTTCCTTTCTGCAGATCCTCAAAGAACACAATGTTGACTAATGCAAGGCTTTGAAGCAGAATTGATGGGGAAAACAAGGGAAGCCAGTGTGCTTAAAATCTGTGTTGTCTTTGTCAGGGTTCATTAAATACCAACACAACAACAATGCCTCCGTATTTTCTGATGTGTGAGATGTTTTGAAGTGGATGTGAAAGCTTTCTCTCCAGTGGCTGAGGGCTCTCACAAGAAGAAAGGAGGTCTTGCACATGTCAGGCAAGCACTCTACCACTGAGCTACTCCCCAGCCCATTATTTCAAGAGGGTACATGGACGGATGTCCGGAGCTTTTGAGTGTTTTTGTTGTTTTGTTTTGTTTGTTCCTAACACTTTGGCTTAAAACCTTTCCAAAGCATTTGAGGTCAGCTCCCCCAGGAACAGAGGCATCTAAGTTTGGGGAAAACCTACCTAAGTATATATTGGGATGGCTAACTCGAATAGTACCAAGCATCCTCACTGGAGATCAGAGAGTCCTCCCTAAAAGTGGTGCTACAATTACAGCACATGCACATTGCTCTTCTGAAACCTTGACCAACAGATGCCTGTTTCAGATTTATTTAACTGTAGCCCCCTCCTGACAGTTAAGTCATCCCTTCCCGAGTGGAGAAGACAATGGCTCCTGACGATGGCTAAACCCTGTAGAAAGTCCCAGCAGAATTTCTTGATTAATCTTATTTCTTCTGAAGATTAGTGGTCTTTGGGACCTCCCCCCCCAAAAAAAAAAAGATGATTAGTCTGTCCTCCCTCCAACTAAAACTCCTGATATCTCCATCATTTTGGTCATCTATTGCTGCACAATAAACCACACCAATTTGAATGACTTTTTTTAAAAAAAAAATTACTGTTTATCACAGTTCTGTGGGATGATAGGGCACAGGTGGATAGTTCTGCTAAGGTCTCACTGGGGTCTCTCATGCAGTTGGAGTCAGAAAGTTACTGGGGCTGGAGTCCACTGGAGACTCAACTGGGATGTTGAAATGGCTCAGCCTCTCTCTTTTTCCATGTAAGTCTCAGGGCCTCTCCTTTCAATGTGGGGTCCCCAGAAAGGTAGCTGGATTTTTTTGGTAGGTGGCTCATGACTCCTAAAGAAAATGTTCCGAGCAGAAGGGGAAGCTGCCAGTCCTCATAAAGGATGGACCTGGAGTGGGCATGCGTCACTCTGCCACTTTTGCTGGGTGAATAGTCACAGGGCAGCCCACATTCTAGGGAAACAGGCTCTGCCTCCTGGTGCAGAGAGACAGTGGATTGGTGGCCATCTCTAATTCACCACATGCTTAGTGAGCATTACGTAGGAAAGAACAATGACCAAGCCATTCTCCAAATCCACTGTTGAGTAGCAAGTTGAGCACTTTGGGGACAAGAACAGCCTCCCACACAACCAGGCCAGGTACTCAGCAGCCTCTCATCATTGGGCATCTCTGCCCTAACACCCAGAAGTGGAAAGATTGGAAACACCGGTGCCAAATTTTCTTTCTTAACTGCCTGCATGGGTGAATGGAACAGTAGTGTTTCCCAGACATTCTCTCACCAAGATATTCCAAAATAAGATTAAAGATGGAAACAGATGGTGGAACCTGCCTATAATCTCAGCTACTCAGGAAACTGAGGCAAAAGGATGGCAAATTCGAAGCCAGCCTGGGCAACTTAGGGACAGCCTATCTCAAAATAAAATTTAAAAAAGGGCTGGGGCTATGGCATGAACATAGTTAATATACAGAGAGATAAAAAATTGTGCCCTGTATGTGTAATAAGAATTGTAATGCTTTCCACTGCTGCCGTGTATTTAAAATATATATATATTTAAAGGGCTGAGGCTGTAACTCACCTGTAGAGTGCCCTTGGGGTCTATCCCAGAACCCCTGCTAAAAAAAAGACTGCTACAGATGCTATCCCTGATAGATAAGAGAAAAAAATCATGTAAGGCGTTATAAACATTGGTTATATATTTTGGCCTGAATGGCAAATATTCATTTATCTGCATGTGGAAGGTTCAATTTGTAGGCAACCCAGGATTTTTTTCTTCTACCTTTCTTCTACCCTATGATCTCCCTTCAATTTTCATGAGATTTCTCCCCCTCCTTTTTCTCCTTTTTTTTCCTCTTTAACTCTCACATGTGAGAGAAAACATATGACCCTTGACTTTTCTGAATCTGGCTTATTTTCCTTAACATAATGTTCTTCAATTCCATCTATTTTCCTGCAAAGGACATAATTTCATTCTATGGCTGAATAAAATTCCATTGTGTATGTATAAACCACATTTTCTTTATCCATTCATCCATTGACACTTACCTAGATTGGTTCCATAATCTGACTATTATGAATTGTGCCAGGCCAGTTTTGATAGCCATCTACCTCTCTCTGATTGCCGACCTCAAAGCTCAGTCATCACCCCCTCTTGTCAGATCTAGTGATTTCATAAATGTTCATAAAATGTCTTCTACCTTTGCTTAGATACAATGCAATGTCCTTTCCATGTGCTACACATCACTGAGAGGGTGCTGCTTAATTAGCTATTGCTCAAAGGGGCAGAAAGCATTTCTTAAGGGTCTGCTAGGACATTCCCAGCATGAAAATGTCAGCCAGGACCCTGTTTAATCATTACACCTTCATCCCTGTTATTGCAATGGGACTGTTTAGTGTTGGGAACTTGGCCTAGAAAATGGGATATGACCATTTTGAAACACAGGTATAAACAAAATTCACCCAGACCAGGCACAATTTGGGGCAGGTGATCGGCTCTTGAGATCAAAGACAGTCAGAGAAGGCAGGGATCAAGGCCTTTAGCCAATATCAAATGAAGCAAAAGAAGTAAGATAGAAAGCCAATGAGGCAGGTCAGAGGGAGCTTCAAGCTGAAGTAACAATAAAACAATTAACAATTGCTTAGTGCCCAGTAAGTGCTAGATACTGCTTAGCATTTTGGAACCCAGCTACCCTTTTTCTAGTCTCTAAGGTTAGTATTATTATTATTATCATCCTCATTTTGCAGATGAAGAAATGAGGGCAAGAAATTTCCCAATGTCTCACAACTAATTTTCTAGCACATATTTTGTGCTAAAAACCCACCTATTCGTTCTGCCTTCATGATGAGACTTGGTGCATCCATGTTCATCAGCATTAAAACCTAAGGAACAGAAAGTCTTAAGTCTTAATATTCAAGATATTTAGAACTCTGCAATGTATAAGAAAGCAATAGGAAGGTCAAGTAAGGTGGCTGTTCCAGTGACTATTGCTGCATAACAAATGACTCCAACACTCCACAGCTTAAAATAACTACTTATTTTTTGCTCATGATTTTGTGGCACGGGAATTTGAGAAAAGCCTGGCTGGGACATTTTTCACTTAGTATCTCTCCTGCAGTTAAGGTCAATGTTAGCTGGGCTGCAGTCATTTGAAGGCTCAACGGAGCTAGACATTCAATATGGCGTGCTCCCACAGCTGACGGTTGATGCCCTGCCAAGACTGTCAAATAGAGTGCCAACACGTTATATTTTCCTCTAATTTGGTCTCAAGCGCTCTCTCAAAAGAATGGCTATAAATTCTAGCTCACATCAATAGGACTCCAGGGGGATTGGTTGTAGATGTTCACAATGTGCCTGTATCGGTCTGTTCCTGCTGCTTAACAAAATACCTTAGATTGGGCAATTTGTAAACAATAGAAATTTATGTCTCACGGTTCTGGAGGCTGGAAAGGAAGTCAAAGATTGAGGCACCAGCAGATTTAGTGTCTGGTGAGGACTCATTCTCTGCCTCCATGATGGTTCCTTGTCACATCCTCCAGAATAGATGAACAGTGTGTCTTCGCGTGGCAGAGGAGCAAAAAAAGGAATAAACTTTCTCCTTCCAGCCCTTTTAGAAGGGCATTAAACCCATTTATGAGGGTAGAGAGAGAGAGAGAGAGAGAGAGAGAGAGAGAGAGAGCCCTTATGATTTAATCACCTCCTAAAGGTCTCACCTCCTAATACTAGTGCGTAAGTTTCAACATGAATGTTTTTTAATTAACTTATTTATTTGTTCTAATTTGTTATCCACGACAGCAGAATGCATTTTGATTCATAGTACACATATGGAGCACAATTTTTCACATCTCTGGTTATACACAAAGTAGAGTCATGGCATTCGTGTCTTCTTACATGTACCTAGGGTAATGACGCCCATCTCATTCCACCATCTTTCCTACCCCCATGCCCCCTCCCTTCCCCTCCCCTTTGCTCTATCCAAAGTTCCTCCATTCCTCCCATGCTCCCCCACCACCACCCCCATTATGGATCAGCATCCACTTATCTGAGAAAACATTCAGCCTTTGATTTGGGGGAATTGGCTTACTTAGCATGATATTCTCCAACTCCATCCATTTACCTGCAAATGTCATAATTTTATTCTTTTTTAATGCTGATATTCCCTTGTGTATATATACCACAGTTTCTTTTATCCCTATTGAAGGGCATCTAAGTTGGTTCCATGGTTTAGCTATTGTGAATTGTGCTGCTATAAACATTGATGTGGCTGTGTCCCTGAAGTATGCTATTTTTAAGTCCTTTGGATATAGACCAAGGAGTGGGATAGCTGGGTCAAATGGTGTTCCATGAGCACAAACACTCAACTCACAGTGCTCCACACATAGCCCCCAAATTCTTGCCTATCTAACATAGTAAGACATTCATTCCATCCCAATAGCTCCAAAACTCTTTAAACTGTCCTAGTACGAACCTAAAAGTTTAAAGCCCAGTCTCTCATCCAAGTCAGATGTGGGTAAAAACCCAGGGATAATTTATCAAGAGGCAAATTCCTCTCTGTTTTGAACCTGTGATCCAACAAGTTATGTGCTTTCACAACACAGTGGTGAGTCAGGCACAGGACGGACATTGCCTTCCTAAAGGGAGAAGTAAGAAAGAAAAACTCCTGGGTAACAGGTCCCAAGTATGTGCAAAATCCGAAGAAGCAGCCAATAAATCTTCAGTCTTGATAATGATCTTTCACCCCATGCCCTACCCCTTGGACACACTGGGAAGAGGGTTGGGACCCCACAGCATCACATGACCCTGACCCCATGACTTTGCTGGGCACAGCCCACACAGCTGCTCCCATGGATCAGGATCTTGCCTGTGGTTCTCCCAGGCTGGAATCACACGTATGGGTGGCTTTATGGCTCTGCAATTTTAGGGGATAGTCACATGTCCACAGCTCTGCTAGTGGGAGTTCCCAACTATTGCCCCAACCCATGGTCAGTGATCTGCCTGAGTCCCCAGTGCTTTCTGAGGCATCCTTTGAAATCCAGGTGGAGGTGTCCCTGCCACCATAGCTCTGACACTCTGCCTACTACAAGAGTTGGCACTCAAGGATATCACGAAGGTTTATAGACTGTGCCTTCTGAGAGGTAACTGAGCCTACCTTGGTCTTCTTGGTTCACAGCAGTCATGGAGCACTGTGCCTGAATACATGGAGCAGAGTTCGTGCCTCCCTGGGCAGTGAGCCCTGAGGTACCTAGGACCCCCTTGGGAGCCGTTATGCCTTCAAAGCCCTGGAATTCTGGTCCTGTGATGGGTAGGGCAGCCAGAAGAGCTCAGAAACACCTTCAAGGTCATTCTCTCGCTGTCTGGATGAATATCACTGATCTCCCTATCTAATGTCCACTTAGCCATACTCTTGATGTTTTCTCCTGAATCCACTTTCTCAGTCTTTACCATCTGGCCAGATGTAGAAGTCCCTGATTCCCTTTGAATTATAAATTCCATCCTGAATTCATTTCCCTGACCTCACATTTTACTATAAGCAATCAGGAGAAGTCATGTCACACCCTTAATACTTTGCTTAGTGATGTCTTCTGAAAAATATCCTAGTTCATTACTCTTAAGTTTCAACTTCCTTTAAGCACCAGGACAAGGACATAGTTCAGCCAAGTTCTTTCCACTTTGTAATAAGGACAGCCTTTCCTCCAGTTTCCAATACCTTACACCTGTTTTCATCAGAGATCTCATCAGAATTGTCCTTACTGTACATTTTTCTACCAATGATCTTTTCACAACTACTTAGAGAGACTAAGAAGATTTGGGCTCTCTCCATAGTTCTTCTTTTGCATGCTCTCACCAGGATCACTGACACTACTCATGGAAATACAAGTTTTTTTTTTGTTTGTTTGTTTTTTTATTGGTTGTTCACAACATTACAAAGCTCTTGACATATCATATTTCATACATTACATTGAAGTGTTTTTGACAGCATCACTTCCAAACTCTTTCTGCCTTTATCTATCACACACTTCCAAAGCTGCTTCCACATTTCTAGATATTTGATATGGTAACAATCCACTTCTTTTGCGGGGGCAGAGGGACAAGGATTGAACTCAGGGGCACTCAACCACTGAGCCACATCCCCAGCCCTATTTTCTACTTTATTTAGAGACAGAGTCTCACTGAACTGCTTAGTGCCTCACTTTTGCTGAGGCTGGCTTTGAACTCATGATCCTCCTACCTCAGCCTCCGGAGCCACTGGGATTACAGGTGTGTGCCACCATGCCTGGAAACACTTCACTTCTTGGTATCAATTTCTGTCTCAGTTGATTCCTACTGCTATAACAAAACACCTTAGATTGAGTAGTTTATAGGAAAAAAAAACATAAATGTATTTCTTATAATTCTAGAAGCTAAGAAATTCAAGATCAAGGTGCCATTAGATCTGGTGTCTGACGAAGGCCCTTTTCCTTATAGATGATACTTCCTTGCTGCACCCTCACATGGTGAAAGAGATGGAAGTGCAAAAGAAATTAAGCTACTTCCTCTCATCTCTTTTGTAAGAGCACTAATCACACCCATGACACAGTCCCTCACGTCCTAGTCACCAAAAGATTCTACCTCTTAATACTACTGCATTGAGGTTTAAGTTTCCACATGAATTTTGGAGGGACACAAGTATGCAAACCAAAGCAGTGCCTTTTGCAGGATACTTCTTTTATCCTAGTGAGGGGCCTAGTACCTAAGTGTCCAACCTGTGATCAAGTGTCCCGCTCTCAGGAAACCTGTTCATACTAACAGATGCTCTGCCTTGTGTGAACGGTGTCCAGTTTATTCCCATTGAGACAGTCACTCTCAGGGACAGCCCTAATTGAGAAAGAAGTTAGGGTCAGGTGTGTTGGTCAGATGAGATAGAGAGGAGGTGATTCAAAAAGAAAACATGAAACAACCGATGCTGTTTATTATGCACAGGTTCAGAAAAAAGAGAGCAGCATGCCTCACAGCGAGAGACAAGGGGCAAGGTGGGGACATGAACAGTCTACCAGCAAGTGGGATGTTAGAACAAGCAAGAAGTCCATGAGCCAAGGTCTTTGTGTGGGGTAGAACCTTCCTGGGAGAGTTCCTCACAGGGCACTCTAATTTGTGGGTTAAGAGCAGGAAAGCATGAGTGCCTAAGAGTCCCATGGTATCTATAGCATATCCACTCAGCCCACATAGGGTATGGCAACCAGTGAGGCAAGTCGAGTAGGTTGTGTCTAGTGGTTCCATAGGAAGGTGGGCACCAGGAGGCAGCTGCATAAAGCATATATCTGGATTGGCTGCACTGAGGAATTGGCAACAGTAGGGAACTGGAAACTGTGTCAAGGAGGACTAAGCCCTGCTTCTTATATGAAAAAGTTCAACCTGAAATAACATAAAATTACGTAAATTCACTATATTACCTGTGGGTTTCTTACATGGCCTCTGGTTTCCCCCAGAGTAAGTATCCAAAGGGAACAGGCAGAAGATTCCTGGACTTTTCTGACCTAGCCTCGGTGTTTCACTACATCTACTGACTGAAACAGGCCCACCCAGATTGAAGAGGACGCAGTGGACCCACTTCTCCATGAGAAGTGTGACACTGTCACATTGTAGAAGACAGACGGGATAGGAGATACTGTGCAGGCATCTTTGGAAAATGCAGTATGTTCCTTGAGCCTGCTTCTTGTGAACATTTAATTAAGTGGGGTGTAGGGAGTACAGATGGTAGCTCTACTGGGAGAGTGGAAGGAACCGAGCTCAGGACCAGGGTCCTAGGATGCTACACATCTCAACTAAACTACTGGCCTGCTAAGTAAGAGTATATGCTCATGGAGCCCTTGAAAGTTCCCTTAGGTCTCTAAACCTGTTAGAGCTTCCTGAGAACTTGGACTGTTGTGGGTTAGACTTTCTGAAAAGATTGAAATTGCTAGCAGGATACTAAGGGTTTACGAACAAGAATATAACCAAATATTGTTCATTTGTGAGCCGCATTCATTATGACTGGCTGATCACGAGTCTGTCTCCCTTCTTTAAAGTGTGAGCCACAGGATCAAAGTGCAGCCATTGATAGGCACACTTCTTGGTCTTATGTTTAAATTGTCTGGTTTTGGAGGACCAAATCATACCTGGAATTCATCATGGAAAAACAAACAAAAGCATTAAAAAATAAGGATACATTACTAATGTAAGAATTAAAAACTAAATAAGCTCATCAAGAATTGTGTTTGGTATATTCCACCTCAAAAGATAATCAAATATTAAAATACTGTCTAACTATCAAATTATTATTTTCATTCCTTAGTGTACTATTACTTTTTCTGAATCATATCTATCATCTGCAGTTCTATCAAAAATATTTTCTTTCTCAGACCAAAGTATCCATTCTAACTCAACCTTAGCCTTCCCCTTAACCTAATTAAGTATTCATGACTTTAATGAGGCTAAATATATCTTGTTTTAATCCTAATTTTTTTCTGGTCTCAAATTGTCTCCATGATTCAATGTTTTCCCTTTACAGAGAAGAGATTTCTAGTGCTCAGAGTATTTTTCTCTTAAACAAATTCCAGTATCAGGACATGGAGCCATGTTTTGAAAACTAACTTCCAGTTAGAAAAAAAAATTGTGTGTGGAGGGGGGAGGATGCCTTCTTTTAGCTTATCTATGTTATAAAATTTTCTTCTCAACAATATTAACCAATTTCAACAAATCTGTATGCTCTAATTTCAACACAACATTGTAAAACCAAGACTACATTACTCTACTGTTGTGAATGACAGTATTAATGATTATGATAAGAAATGTAATATACTGTTTAACACAATCTAAAAATTCCAATGAGTTGTCTCTAATCCCAAGAACAGCTTTGCAAGGTAAATAATGGCCCCATTTCAAAGATGAGAAAACCAAGACCCAGAGAAAAATATGGTGTCACTTAGCCAAAGCTACATCAGTATCACAGTGTCTGATCCTTGAATGGAACTTGAACTATTGGCCTGAAAGCTTATGCTCATCCCCAGCCTTAATTGGCTATCTTTGAACTCAGGTTCAGAACAAGGGTTGACAACTTTTAAAAATATTAGTCTTTGCTTCTGCAAAGTTTGGGAGGTGAGTAAAAAGAGAGAGTACCCTGAGCATGGGTGGGAAGTGACCGGTTATACTCAATGGCTCCTAGTCCAGAAATTATTTGTATAAACCAGAACAAAACAAACCGAAATTCCTTTTAGAAATTCACATCCCAGTTCAAATTGTTTTGCAGGGCAAAGCTATAATGGCAGCACGGTCTTCGTATGCATGCAAAGAAAATGCCAACCATGGGAGGCACTTAATGGTACTTGCAGTTTATAAATATTGCATCCCACTATAGTTATTAAATGCACCAGCTGCTGGGCTAAGCACGCCCCATGCATTAGTTTTTTTTAACCCCTACCTGTTCTCACCTCCAATTGTTAAAAAGGAAACGAACACAGAGAGATCAAGCAACTTGCCTAAATTTTTGCTTCCCGTATCCAAGTGGTTGGGAGTCCAACTCTAGTCCTTGGCTCCAAGTACCTACACTAGCAACCATTATTCTTGGTAGTCTCTGAAACCTGTCCTGTTTCCCAGAAAGCTGGATGCAGTGTGACTGCTGCAAAGATTGCATGACTCTGCAGACACAAATAGGAGCATTTCAATTGTCCTTGGTGTTCTACGGTGATGTCTAAGGTCTAGCAGTCCGATGGAACTCAGCGGTGCTCATAGACATAATTCTAGCCTTGGAATGACTTGTGGGCAAGAAGACAGGCCCATATTCAAGAGAAAGTGCAGGACTCCTGCTGAGAGAACTGAAGCCTTCAGCTTCCTGAAAAGCCACATTCTGTAGAGACAGGCATTAGGTCCCAGCCGGGAACACCTCGCTGGAAATCATTTGCCCTTTCCTAATGGCTTTTCTCCCTGAGCTGCGTTCCTCTTCTTATTTCCATGCCCGAGTATGCTCTCCTAATCCATTGCTGTCCGTGCCCTGTTAAATAATCATTACTTTTCCTCCCCAGGGCCAGTCGCATTTCAGGAGAAATGCCAGTTTGTGCTTTAGAAATGTCAGGATTTCTACAGATCTCTTTTAGATCACTGCTTTGGTGAGCCATCCATCTCACAGTCACTAAGCCCCTTAGTCCTGACATTTATTCAGAAGTGTTATCCTTGGGCCCCAGGCTCTAATTGGCTTCACTCCTCTGAAGTGTGTCTGAGAAGAGCTGCCTCTCCACTGAGCAGTGCAGCCTGCCCTCACCCAGATGGAAAAGGCAAGGCTGGGGGCTTGGGCCAGGTGCTCACTCCACCACCGGCTATGGCATGTCTCCTGATGCCAGCCCCAAAGGAGGACACCGGCTTGAGCAGCTCTTCTGAGGATACATAGCAGGTATTAACCTTTGGTTCCTGTGTTGTTCTTTTTGCAGGAATTGACTACCTCCACCCAGACCTGGCCTCCAACTATGTGAGTACAACCTGACTTTGGTGGGGGAAATGTGTGCTTTTAAGTGTTCTGGTACCTCTGGTTATTAGGAACACATGGATGTGCATGCACAGGAGCTTGCACGAGTGAACACATGCATGCACATGCTCAGGAACATGCACTCAGACACGCATGCATGCATGCATGCACACAGAAACATACACATACTCTAACATGCATGCACACGTACACACACACACACACACACATACACACACACACACAGTAGAATAGCTCATCTTGTTAGAGCCACAGCTCAAGCCAAAGGCAAATGACAAGATGTGGGGACCGGCAGCAGGCAAACACAGTGGCTATGTGAGGAAAAAAGAAAGAAAACTGCAGTTTGACAGAACAGAATGCCAACAAAATAGGTACAGGGAGGGCGGCAGAAGAGAGAGAGTTGGCAAGGCTTGAATCAACTCTGGCTGACAACACTGGATTGAAGGTGGAAACGAGCCATCTGGGTGCTTGCTGGACAGAAATGAAGGCAAAATGCCAAAAACTGCAGCAACTCACATTGCAGCCACCACTTCATGGAAGCGAGAATGCTAATCTTTCTTTGATTCTTTGTATTGCTTATGATCACTTCACACCCATAATGTTCCCCACGGCATTGAGCATCCCGAGAACTGTTAACAGAGAACCACATGAATGGGCTTAAGAACGAGGAAGGATGGTTAAAAAGGAAAAGTGTTTGGGAGGTCAGCATTCTGGGTCCTTTGCCGTAGAAGGTGTGTGCATCTACATTGCAAAAAGAAAATGGGGCTTTTCATGTGTTTGGTGCTCTGAGCTTCAGGAACAGGGCAACAGTGTGTTTGTATTGACTGCATGTCTTTATAAATCTGGAAGCATCCAAATTGAGCACAGCATCTTTTGTTGTTGTTGTTGTTGTTGTTGTTTTTAGATATACATGACAATAGAGTGTATTTTGATATATTATTCATACATGGAGTATAACTTATTCTAATTAGAATACCATTCTTGTGGTTGTACATGATGTGGAGTTTCACTCGTCATGTATTCATATATGAACATAGAAAAGTAATGTCCGATTCATTCTACTCTCTTTCCTAATCCCATCAGCACTCTCTTCCCTTTATTTCCCTATGTCTAAACCAATGAACTTCTATGTCCCCCGACACACACACACCTTATTGTGTTTTCTCATCTGCATATCAGAAGGAACATTCAGCCTTTGGTTTTTTGAGATTGGCTTATTTCATTTAGCATGAGAGTCTCCAGTTCCATCCATTTACTGACAAATTTCATAATTTCATTCTTCTTTATGGCTGAGTAATATTTCATTGTGTATATATACCACATTTTCTTTGGATGTTTATTTAATTAATGTATTTATACATGATGCTTTGAATCTAACCCAGTGCCTCACACATGCCAGGCAAGCACTATACCACTGAAGCACAACCCCAGCCCTATACAACATTTTCTCCATTCATCTTTTGAAGGGCACCTAGGTTGGTTCCATTGCTTAGCTATTATGAAATGACCTGCTATAAACATTGATGTGGCCACATCACTATAGTATGCTGATTTTAAGTCCTTTGGGTATAGACTGAGGAGTGCGATAGCTGGGTCAAATGGTGTTTGCATTCCAACTTTTCTGAGGAATCTCCATACTGCTTTCCATAGTGTTTGCACCAATTTGCAGTCCCACCAGCAATGTATGAGTGTGCCTTTTCCCCCACATCCTCACCAACATTTACTGTTATTTTTAATTCTTAATAATAGCATCTTTTTTAAAATTAAGTTAAACGTGAAATCAGATGGCACAGTTCAGCCATTATAGTCCTGGAGAGGAATGGCAGAAGTTAAACCAAAACTATATTCCCGGTGATGATAATCTACTCCTGTAGAAAAGATGATAATAAACTGGCTGTGAGTGGCAGAGTCTGCCCCAGTGGTCCTGTGGGTAGCACCTTCCCACCCCATCCCACCCCCATCCACATGGCTCCCTGCCCCACTGCTATAACACAAGGAGCATGGAGTACAGCTGATAGTCTGTTTGCTCACTTTCTTAAAGAAATTGCCTCAGTGCCGTCCTTCTTTGCCTCCTCCTAATCTTGGCTGACCTTTCAATTCCTCCCTCCTTTCTCTGCATTCCTCACAACTGCAGGGCTCTAGAGATGTCTGAAGGGGGTTTGAGAAATGCCTATGTTTCACTTTTTCCAAGGCTCTGATATGCCATCTCACAGAGAGAGGGCAGGGATACTGACCTGCAGGGCCAGACAGTCCAGTCCAGGAGTGCTGCCCTTTGCTCTCAGAAACATTGGTATTTCCCAAGATTCCCTCCATCTCCAGGCTTCAGCATCTCCCAGACCAGCTATCTAAGGTTCCACTCGCTTTCCCAAACCAGCATTGCTCTGTCTTGCCACTTGGAGGACCCAAGGCTGTGTGGCTGGCCAAGGGGCTGAAAAGCTGCACTTTCAGTCCAGTCCCATGAAGGCCAAGACCACCGTGACTGACCTTCACACCATCTCCTTTGCACTCCAGCCCAGGCATTTCTTGGCAGCCTACTCCCAACTCCAGTTGCCAGATGAAAAAGGGATACTAATTTACAAGGGGAAAAAATCCCCCAGGTCCTGATAAGCTATATGTGCTCTGGTAGTAGACAGTATGATTCATCTACCAAAACCCACATCAGAATTTGGGAAGGGAAACAAAATCTCAGAAACATACCTGGAGAATTCTGTGGACTCTAGAGTGCTACCTCTTTTTTTTCCATTTCTTTTCTAAAAGCAATCTTTCTAGTTAAAAAAAACAATCATTCCTATATGTATATTTTAATGAAATTGGACTCTTATTGCATATATAGTGTTATCCCATCTACTGGATATGTCTTGAACATTCTTATACTATTAATATTTGTGAAAACATGACTTTAAGGGCTATATAATACTATCTCACACCATAGTTACTTCAGCATTTTGATCCCCAATTGTTGGACAACTAGGGAGTTTCCAATGGGCATCTCACTCTCTGAGGGAGCATGACAGAGGCATGGAAGAGGGACTCCATATTCTGTTAAGGAGAGCCAAAGAAACTAGAAAAGTTTATTCTGGGGGGAAAAAAAACTTAAGAGACATGTTATATATGTTTTAAATATTTTAGATTCTCCTGTGGAATGAGGCATCCAACTTGTTCAATCATTTCTCCCAAGAAAAATGGCCACCAATGGGTGGTCAACTGCAAAAGGGAGATGTTGATTCGGTTAAAGCAAGAACTGTCTAGTGGTTAAGGTTAATAAGCAAATGGAAGGAATTCTCTGGAAATGTTCAAGAGGAGGGTTGGTGGGCATTGGCTGGGTTGTTGAAGAGATGTTGAAGATGTTGTTGAGGAGACAATGTCTATACCAACCTTAATCTACATGAGATCCCCTAATTGAATAGATAATGTGATTTCTGCATAAAAAAAATATGCATCTTGAAAATTTCCATCCGTAGCAGGTCTGAACTTTCAACATTCCTCAAACAGGAAGTATGTCTAGGCAGCACACATGGCTGTGAACATTTCTGTCTCCTTGGTACCAGTGATAAAGCTGAATATCCAAATACCTCATTCTTAACTCCTCAGCAGAGACCAAACTGAGTGGCTTTCACCAGTCACCGTGTCTCTTGTGCCCCGTATAGAGTTGTGATTGAAGCAACTAACCACATTTATCTTCTTTATTTTTAATTAAAAATTTTACACTAACATTAACAGAACGAGAATAGCAGTGGAGCAAACCTGCCCAGGAGAGCGATGAAACCAGCAGACGATGATGGGCTCGAAAATTGTGTGAGCGAAGGATTCACAGGCGGCGTCACACCTTGTTAAGTGGCTTAATGGCTTGGATGTGATGAGCTAGCCTGGTGCCCTTCTAAGGAAAGGTACTTTGGGGAAGTCATTGTTTGGGTTTCCCCGGAAGCAGACCCTGAGATGAGGGTTTGAATAGAAGTAGTTAATTTGGAAGAGATCCTAGGGAACAGAGGTAGAGAAGTGGGGAATGAGACAGAGAAAGGAAGATACTCCATAAACAACGCTTCATCAGACAAGTTATCACTATGGGCAGCGAAAACTTAAACCTACCAGGGAAATCTGGGAGACGGTGTAGAGTATGTGTGCCAGAGTGATTCCATCCATCTGGCATGGGATTGCTGGAGGAGCTCAGGGTTTTGCACACCAACTCCATCAGCCATTGGTTGAGGGCTGGTCCCAGAGGATCTTCACAACACAGCACCAACTGCTTCCTCTTGCAAAAAGGGATACAGCAACCTCTGCCCCAGAGGGATCGCCTGGGCCATCTCTTAAAGGTGATAATAAGCAGAAATATTTTCTGCTGGGAAAAAGGAAACTCCTTCTTGTTACTTCTTTTTGCAATAAGAAGTGAAAATTCTACCCAAGGCTCTTCAGGAAAATTTCTTCATAATCAAACCAGGCACAATGTTTCCCAAAGCAGAATCATTTTCAAGTGTTTGTTACTCTGTATATTAAAAGAGAGGGATCAGTGTCCTGGTAGTTCAGTGTTCTTTCCATTAAACTGAGAATTAAAATACTTTGAAAACTGCAAATCAATATATGAATGTAAGTCGTTAGTGTTAATTTAATTCAACAAATCCACATTAAGCCTGTTGAGTGTTAGGAGAGGATAATAACCACCACTTGTATTATGACCCTATTGTTCTATGATTGAATTTGATCTGAGGGATCCAGTCTCGCTGGTAAATGTTCACCATTCCAAATAATTAAAATTCTCCTTTTTCCACTCCAATGGTAATATGAAATGAATCTTGCCCGAGAAACTATTTTAGACCAAGTAAAAATCAGAGTCTCCTTTACCCATCTTCTCTATGCCAAGAGAATGTATAGTTTCTGTAGCTCAATACATCACTATGTTGAGCCTGCCATATGCAAGGCTTAGGGGAAGAGAGATCAATAAGACGTAGCTGGGTTCCAGAAGACACTGTAGGTCAGTAAGGACACAAGTGTGTGAGACACGTCTTACAGGTGAGGGGAAGGCAGATAAGGAAGTTGTTCATCTCTTGAGTTGGTGGCTCCCTGTCCAGTGATGATTGCAGGCTTGTATTCAGGAAAACTGGTCCAAGCCAAGGGGTTCTCCTGAGACTCTTGAAGAAGGCACTTCTTCAAGAACATGTGGAGTGGGACTGAAAGGCAGCTTTCACAGCATGGAAGTGGTGAGGCAGAGCATCTCCAGCTTTGTTTCAAAGCCCTGCTTTGCTATGGCTGGTGGATCTATAAAACCCAAGGAGAGTCTTCATTGTATTGGGGTTTTTCAGAGGGGAGGATCAAGAGATGGGAATTTGAAGGCAAGTAGAGTCAGCTCTCAGAATCTCTGGGTTTCTATTGAACATGTACAGACTTTTTTTGTCATTATTAATAAATAATACAGTATAACAATTATATATGTAGTATTTACATTGTATTAGGTATTGTAAGTAATTTAGAGTTAAAGTACGTGGGAGAATATGTCTAGGTTATATGCAACTACTATGCTATTTTATATAGGGACTTGAGCTTCTGTGGATTGGGGTATTTTGGAGAATTTGGGTGTTCTGGAAGCAATCCCACATGGACAGCTGGGGACAACTGTACCTCATTTGGGAGGAGATCCCAGGAAGCCCAAGAAAGGGAGAGGGAAGTGATAACAAAGAAGAGGGCAGACAAGGAAGGGCTTGTTATGAAGTAGATTGCAACTGAGGGACATAAGTGCTTAATTTCACTAAGGAACTCTATAAGCAGTATATACAGAGCCAGTCTGCCTCAGTTACCCACCAACTCCTGTCAATCACTGTTTGAAACTTCCACAGAGCAGACCTGAAGTGGGAGGAAAGAGAGATTAATTTCTGGCTCTTCTGGCCTAACCTATAATCAAGCAGAAGAGTGTGTAGCCGACAGAGAAAGTTCAATGGGCTGCATTGGCTGATATTTGGAAATTGGCCATCAAGCAAGGGTGGGGTTCTGACAGTGTGACAGTGGAAACTGAGTCAAACCCAACAGTGACTTCCGAATCCTTACCTCCTAGTTGTGCAACTTTAGACTCAAGAGATGAACAATTTCCTTGTCTGCTTCTTTGAATTTTTCATTTTCTCATTTATAAAATGGGCAAAATAAAAGTCTGGTCAGGTTTGTTGGTATTGGCAGTTATTTTGAGATAACATATATCAGGCCTAGCATTTAATAGCTGCTCAATAAACATTGGTTTCCTTCTCTTAAGGGCTGAGATTATAACTCTGCAGAATTTCAGCTTATCTTCGTGGAGAAGCAGCAGAAGCATCCCTCAAGAAACCAGTGCAATTGCTCAGTGTAAATCCTACTGAGCTCAGATTATCAAAAGAATTTTTTAAAGACAGATAAATCAAGCTCAGTATAATATTGTGAGGATAGGAAAGTTAAGACCGGAGTGGAGGATAACAGGCTAAATCTCAAAGGCCTTGGGAAATAGCATCTAAGCAACGAGAAGATAAAGGGAGAAAGAAGACCCACTGCTCATGGCCAGAGATATGATAAGGAAGGATGCCCCCAAAGAAACAGAAATTCCTAATCCATGTCTCCTTTTCTGTCATGGATTTTGGAATAAACAGAGGGGAGAGTATTGGCAGGGCTCAGTTGGGCATCTCTGGGCCCTAAATAAATCATGACTGTGGTTCTGTAAGCCAACTTGGGTGGCAGTGTTCAGGCTGTGGACGCTAGGGCAGCTCTTCACATGTCTTTCATGGTCCTGTTGGGTCCAGTGGACATGGTCTTCTAATGGTGACGACAGAGATGTAAAGGACATGGAGCAATAATGCACAAGGTCACTTAATGCCTAGGCTCTGAACTGGCACACTGACACTTCCTCATGACTGTACACTATGATTTTTTTCCTATATATGCATACCTACAATAAAGTTTAATCTTTAAATTAGGCACAGTAAGAGTTTAACAACAATAATAATGAAATAGAACAATTATAAAAAAATTCTATAATAAAAGTCACAATGTGATCACTCTCTTAAGATATGGTACTGTACTCACTCTACTTGTGATGATGTGAGGTGACATAATGCCTACATGGTAAGATGGAATGAGATGAATGATATAGCCAGTGTGATGCAGCATTAGGTGACTATGTAAGAGTTGCTTAAACACAAGCACTGCAATATTGTGACAGTTAATAAGATAACATAGATGGCTAATAAGTGACTAATAGGCAGGTAGCATATACAGTGTGGATACATTGGACACATAGGTGATTCCCGTCCTGGATGGGATGAAGCAGAACGGTGCCAATTTCCATCATACTACTCACAGTAGTACATAATTTATGAATTGTATATTTCTAGAATTTTTTCTATTTAATGTTTTTGGAGTGCAGTTGGTTCTGGGTAAAACATGGAAAGGAAAACCACTGATGGAGGATTATGTATTCTGTTACCCTAAACAAATCATAAGGCTCAATCCACTGTCAATGGTTAGGAAACATATTTCCCCCTTTCTAGGGAAGTTTTACAAAACCTCATGGCAGAAACTGTAATCTAGGGAAGGATGTGCAGCTGGAGTCAATGTAATCTTCCACATTTGCTGAACTCAAGAATTTATGGAAATTTTCAAGAAAGAGCACATTAATCTGGGCAGCTTCTCAGCACAGGATCTTGGAGCTTCCCAGAGGGTGATCCATTTCTAAGCTAAAAGATGGAGACCCTCTTGCAAAAAGAAGACCCTCTCCTTGTCATCAGGGTTGGAGCTTTTGTCCTCCTTTGTGACGCTTAAATACCAGAAGGTATGATTTCCTGGGCATAACACTGATGAAATACACAGAGGACCAGGAACCCTAACGGAGGTCCCATGAATATAGGAGAGAATATGATTCTTAAAGCAGGTGATTCGCATATAGATATTTTTCTATAATATCTCGAACTGTGGAAATATAATTAGGTTCCCAGATAGTAGTGGAAAAATTCAACTCTTTGGATGTTAAAAATCTGTGACATTATTAACACTCGAGGCCTGTTATTTTGCCTATAGAAGTAGTTGTAAAAGAAAAAAAAAAAAAAAGTAAGCCTACCCCTAAGGACTTTCACTCTTGCATTCATTTGATGGGTCCTGACAGGTGACTGTCTCTGAAGAGGGAGCCTGTGGAGAGCTCCGAAGGGCTGCCAGCACTGACCCCTAAGGAAGTGCTCTTCACTCAGCAGCAGTGCACAGACCAGAGCTCCCAGTGGCAGGTGGCCGCCATGATAAAAGGGTAATGCTGGAGATGGGCACAGTTCTCAGCCCTGGATGACTCAAATGCCATGAAGTATTGATCACATATGTCGCTCCAGGCTTTTAGACCTATTAATATTTAAATAAGCACATTAATATTGCATATGAAATTGGGGCTTAAATAACCTTTGTATCTTATTGAAGAGAAAGGGTGACCTTTTTCATTGCACTTGTGAATGTTAACTAGAAAATAGTACACTTTATCACCAGGAAGCCAGACTGGGATACTGAGGATAAGAACTTTTTAAAATTATTTTGATAGACTATTGGTCAAATGACTATCACCTGATTCAATCCATGTCCATTTTTACAGGGACATACTTAGACATAAAATCAGGAAAAAATAAAAGCTTGTTTGATGAAATGATGTTCCTTGTTTGGACCTAGAGTTACAGCTACAGTTAAAAACAGAAAAAAAAAAAGAATCAGATCAATCGATTCTTCCAAATTGTTCGATTGCAATTGAAACAATTGAACCTGTCAACACTTAAGGAACCCATAGTGATTGCCTACAGTGCAAAAGATGCAGTATGAGGGGCCAGTATTATAAAACATGAAAAATTCAGTGCCTGAACTCAGGGAGTTCACATGTACATATATAATTATGGTATAATGTGCTCAGTACTATCTTGGAAATAAAACACTGTTCAGTCGAGAATGCAACAAAATGAACAAGAAAACCAGCCCTAAAAATTAGAAAAGGAAAGATATTTAAATGCATTTAAAGAACTACTAGCTCATGTATTAAAAAATTTTTAAAAGCAGGAAAAAAAACTCACTTAAGAAAATGAAAATTTAAATAAAAAGCTTACCCAAAAAATAAAGAAAGAAAGAACTACTAGTAACTTGTCACATTAGAGATGAATTTGTTTTCTTGGTGGATAAAGCAAAGGAATTTATCAAAAAGATTGATCAATATGATACTGCACAAGTAGGTGTTTGGATTTTCATCAGGACATTTGCTTCTAGCAAAAGACCAAGACTAAAAGCAACCCACAAAAATCATTTCCTTACCCCAGATTCTCTACAGGTCTTTTGACAGAGTCTCATCTCTTGTGATTTTAAAACCAGGGTAATGTCGTTCAATTCTTTTGCTTATGAGAAAATTAACTGGAGGCCTCATGCCTCGAAAAGAAAAAGAAATTTAAAAAAAATACATAAATGACTAAATTCTGGTTGGAGGGTTGGATGGAAGGAAGGAAAGAAAGAAGACTGCTATAAAACTATTAGGATTGGGGCTGGGTGGCGGCTCAGTGGTAGAGTGCTTGCATGCATAAGTGAGGCACTGGGTTCGATTCTCAGCACTGCATATAAATAAATAAAATAAAGGTCCATTAACAACTAAAAAATAAAAATAAAACTATTAGGATTCTATTCAGCTTAAAATTAAATACACCCTGTTTAGGAAAAGTGTAGCAATACTTACATGATAAGCCATAAGAAAGTCATTGATGAAAATATAAAAATATTTAATGATCATTTTCCTCCACTGCCATTGTTTCTTCCTGCTCCCTCACATGCAGTGCAGTCACTGAATTTCCAAAATACAAAACATTTCACTGATTTTTTTTTTCCTTTGGGTTTCTAGCTCAGAGAACCAAAAAACATGAGATGACCAAAGCTGGCTTAAGACAGACCTTACAAATTAATTCACCACCAACTCCTTGGTGCAGCTATAATGAAAAATGCCGCCCCTAGTGAGATGACATCATTTTTACTTTTTTCTTTCTCCTTATTTCCTAAATATACTTCCTTAAAACCACAGGTCTTGGTGTCTAAGTGAGCCTGCCCAGATTCCTGAACCCATGTGACCCATCCAGAAAGACAATGGGACCAATCCGCAGCAAAGCAGTGGCCATCTCTAAGGGTTGCCCGTGTCTTGTTACCAAACAATGGAGATCAAGAGGGTGTATCCGGTAGTGTCCAGTCCAAGTGTGGCCATTGCCAGGACAAACATGGATGCGACGGAGTCCAAGGTCTGGCTCATCATCTTTGTTCAGCTTTTTGAAGTGGTAACAAAGACCAAGAAGCAATGTCCAGGCCTCAATTACAGAAAATCAACCCTGAGGCGTGGAGTCTTCTAATCTAAGATGTGCATTTGCCGTTGTGTAGATCATAAGTCGACAGCCTTCATTTCAACTAGGTCCCATTCTTCACTTTTAAAAGTATCAATCATTTTTCCCTCAAGATAAAGTCTGTGAAAGGCAGAGTTCTGAAAGGGCCCCCAAAATTCCCACCTCCTGACGTAAACCCTGTATAATTCCCCCACCTGTGTGTGGGTAGGACCTGTAAATGTGGTGTGATATCACTACCATGACTAGGTGGCACTATATGGAAAAGTTAAAAGGGTTGTTTCAAGTAAAATAACGGTTCCTAGTCAGTTGAATTTAAGCTAATCAAAGAGATTCTTCTTGGTGGGCCTGAACGAATTAGGCGAATTCTTTGAAAAAGAATCTGCAAGTCAGAGAAGGAAGAAGTCCCAAAGAGAGACTCACCTGTTGGCTTTAATGAGACCCTGCCATGATGTGAAGAGGGCCAACTGGAACATTATATCCAGAGTTATTTTACCAACAGAAGTGAAGTAAGAGAAATGATAGCCCTCTAGGAGCATCAGTCGCACACTCAAGCCACTGAATTCTGCCAAGGACCAGTGAACTTGAGAAGAATGTGAACCTTAGATGAAATCTCAGCCCTAGCTAACAGCTTGATTTTAGCCAGATGGGATCCTGAGCAAAGAATCCAGTTAACCTGTGTCTAGAAACTCTGAGGAAACAAATGTGTGTGTTTTTTTAAACCACTAAGTTTGGGGTGATTTGCTATAAGAAATAAATATCACCTTCTTAGATATAGTAGACATTTGAACCTAAACTGAGCAACTTGCTTTTTCTCTGAATTAATAAAAATAGACCAATCTTCTATTTTTAATGTCTTTTTCTATATGTTTGCTTTTAGCTAAAAAATATGTGTACTTCTTACTTATTACCATAGAGGGCTCCTTCAAAAATAAAAAATTCTGCTCTAAAAACAGCTCATAAAATTTAGTGTGAGAGTTAAGGGCCAGGCCCCCTAAATTCAAACCTCATCCCAACTATTCCTGACTATGTGAACAAAGCAAGTTAACTTCCCTGTGTCTTAATTTCCTCATCTGTAAAATGTCTTAACAATAATACTGACTGTTTGAATAAGATTCACGTTACTACAATGAAATACCCAGGGCAACTAATACTTCTGAGCAAGCTCACCTTAGACACCAAGACCTGTGGCTTTAAGGAAGTATATTTAGGAAATAAGGAGAAAGAAAAAAGTAAAAATGATGTCATCTCACTAGGGGCAGCATTTTTCATTATAGCTGCAGCAAAGAGTTGGTGATGAATTAACATTATAAAGAAGAAAAGTTTATATAGTTCACAGTTTTGAAGTTTGAAAGCATCCAGACTCCAATGTTCATGCTTCACCCTCCTCCTGCCTCAAGGACTCATAATGAATCCACAGAACAAATTATGAAAATGAAATTAAAAGATCAATTAGCGTGTTATTCTAAGTTTTCATATTTTCTTCCCACTTTCCTTTTAGTAAAATCAGTGCCAAAGTTCACAAGCAATAGCCTTCCTGTGGTTTGCTACTTAATTCAGCTCTAAGCCAGGTCCCAATTACAGCTGAATACAACCCATTGCCTGTTTGAAGAATTCTGCTTTAGTCCTGAAGTTCACCTTATAAATATATTCTGCTTGGACACAGGCTCACAGACCCATAGAAGGCATGACATTTGTGCTCCCTCAATTTTTATAAAACTCAAGTATGTGTACACACACAAACACACACACACACACACAAACACGCACGCACACACGCACGCACGCACACACAAACATACCAGAGATAGAGTGAGAATTTTTGTGAAAGAAATTAGATTGCTTATTATTAATGATAATTACCAAGGATGGATCTCCTGGAAGCAGACAGAGATGAGAATTCTTAAAACAGTGGTTTTACTGGGTGAGAACTCTCCGGAAGAAGGAAGGAAGAGGGGCAGGACGCAAGGACATGGGTGTGGGTTCTGTTGGAGCCAAGCCCAGGGGACTTCAGGGCACAAGTCACGTCACAAAGCAGATTCTTTCTAAGGAAGGGAAGCAGGCTTTTGGGTCCCTGTGTCAGTCAGTGGCTAACTTCAGCTGCCCTTGCAGAAGTGCTCGTGTGTAACCTCCCAGGATTGGTGACTCTCGTTTGTCCAAAGATGATGTCCAAGAGAAGCCATGAGCTATGAGGTTCTAGCAGCCAGCATTCCCAGAGCTGTTGTCTGGGTGTGCTAGCCGAGAGAGGGGGTCTGGCAGATACCTACATGTGCCCTACCTGTGCCTTGCCTCTCTGTCCTCTTGACTGAGGACATGCCCCAGCCTTATTACTCTCCATATCCTCAATGTTTAGCACATGAGTTGAAATACAACAGATTGTGCAATGACTGTTTGTTTGTTGAATGAATGAATGAAATCAAGAGACAGGTTTATTCTCAAGGATTGAGGAGAAGACACCTATTGAAACCAAGAGTAGGAGGGAAGACAGGATGGCAGAATGGCCAAATTGACAGGGATTAGGACATAGACCCCAAAGATATCCATGTCCTAATCCCTGAAATCTGAGACTGCATTAGTTTCGTGACATATGTAAAGGCACTTTGCTAGTGACCTTAAAATTGCTTCAGGATAGGGAGATTCTCCAGATGGGTCAAATGCAATCACACTTTCTTCAAAAGTGAGAGAGGAGGGTTGGGGTTGTGACTCAGAGGTCAAGCACTCGCCTCAGCACCACATAAAAATAAAATGAAGATATGGCATCCACTTACAACTAAAAAATAAAATATTTTTTAAAAAGTGAGAGAGAAAAGCAGACTGGTTCAGAAAGAAGTGTGAAGTTAGAAGAAGGGGCAAAAGAAATTCAAAGCATGAGAAGGATTCAATTCATATTGCTGAATCAGAAGATGCAAGAAGAGGGGCACCTGCCAAGGATGTAGGCTATCTCCCGGAAACTGGGAATGGCCCTCAGCTGACAGTCAGCAAGGTCACAGGGACTTCAGTCCCATCAGGAACTAAATTCTACCACAACCTGAATTAGCAAGGAGACAGATTTTCTCCTAAAGTCTCTATAAAGTCCCCATATCGGACTTCTGATCCACAAAACTATGAAGATAATAAATTTGTGTTGAACCCTTCTTAAGCTTATAATAGCTTACTACAGCAGCAATAGAAAATGAAGATAGGGGCTGGGGATGTGGCTCAAGTGGTAGTGCGCTCGCCTGGCATGCATGCGGCCCGGGTTCGATCCTCAGCACCACATACCAACAAAGATGTTGTGTCCGCCGAGAACTAAAAAATAAATATTAAAAATTCTCTCTCTCTCTCTCTCTCTCTCTCTCTCTCTCTCTCTCTCTCTCTCCTCTCTCACTCTCTCTTTAAAAAAAAAAAAGAAAAAGAAAATGAAGATAGGCCATCTTCATTCGAAAATGGCATTTTCTCTCCACCTGGAGGAACTAAAGATTCAAATATCAAGGGTGTAGTTTTGAGGACATTGCCAGTGGCTTAATCTCCTCCCAACTCCCCCGAGTTTTACAGTTGAAACAGATGCTCTGAGTACAAAGATGGGCCTGTGCTGAAATCAAGGCCATAACAACTCAAGGGGTTTTAGAGGTGTTCTGGCCCAGTCCTTCACTCCACAGAGGAGAAGCCTGAAGCCCAGGAGAGCAGTGGATTGTCAGAGGTCGCACAGCAGGCTAGCAGAGCTCCTTCCAGAACTTGGTTGCAGGTGATACCCTCACAACTGAGGCATAGATCCAGATGTTTCCAAATGTCCACATGAAACGTGGCCCCAGCAGAGAACCACCTGCAGGTCCTTCTGTAGAAGCTTCACACTTCCTGACTCTGCTCAGTACATCCTTCCCCTGCCAAGTCTTCCAAATCCCTTCTCTGTCACCTACAACCCCCACCAAAGGCCACCTTTGAGAACTGGTAATGCCTACTCTGTAACATTTTTCTGTGCCCCTTCCCCTTAGGCCTATTTTTGGCTTCAACTGCCAGCACCCACCCAGCAAATTCCCCTTGCCCTGGGACTACTGGAACCTCCTTGGTCCCGTGTATATGGAGACCTGATACGTCTGGGAGTTCACATCCCCACTGGGCCGTTGTTAACCTATGACCTATAATCTATGACTCAATCCTCTCAGGCTGAGAAAACACAGAGAGGTAAATAACCCTCCAGCGTCCCCTGCAGGACTTTGCCTGAAATGACAGCTTGGCAGTTTGGCGTGGCTTCCTCCCCTGCTCTGTCCTGCCTAGAGACTCCTTTATTGGTTTTTGCCCAGAGCACATCCTTAATAAATCACTTGCCTGCAAGCCTTCATTGAGGGGTGGCTCCTGAGAATCCTGACCTTGTTACATTGGAGCAGTCTGGAGTTTGGACAAAGCAAAATTTTCCATTCTACCTGGCCAAAGCCGAGAGAATCTCTGACGTAGAAATGAGATTAGCGTCTCCACCATGGTAACCCGGCTGGCTCCCAACCTACGGGAAATTATTTTTCACAAAGAAAGGACCCTTAATTACTAACCGATAATTAAAACCTGAAGCCAAGAACAGGAAGCCAGGGCTGGGCTCTTGGCAACGTTCCTTAACATCATACCGGCTACGATGGCAAGGCCTTCACTCTCAGGGTGGCACGCACAGAACCTCTCCACAATGAGTGCTGTGCGAGGCAGAAGAATAAGATGCATTACAGTGTGTGGGAGATGTTTTCATTAAGCTATGGAAAGAGAAGTCTATGTTTTATAGCTCCAACGCTGCCAATTTTTTAAATAAGGGGTTTAGTGTAAATCTAAGCTCTTCAGAGTGTATTAGTTCAAGGACTCCCATTGAATCACCTGGAGGAAAACAAAATGCATTGTTTGAGCTTCTCAGTTTCCCCGTCTATAAAACGAGGGTGATTTTTTATTTTCCCAAAAGGATTCTGACTACCTTCAGAATCAAAGGGGTAGAATGATTATTCATATTGCTGAAATGAACACTGGGTCTTTCTTGGTCTATCGATAATTATAAATTGGTCTCCCCAGAAGGTTAAAGGTATTGAAACTACTCTGGTTCAGATACTAGGCCACCCTCTCTTCTCTTCTGCACCACACCCCCACAAACATGTGTACACATATCCTCTCTCTAACTTGCAGAGAATTGTTATGGCTTGGATCTGAAATGTCCCCAAAATCTCACGTGTTTAAGACTTGGTCCCCGATGCAGTAACATCCCAGAGATAGAACTTTGGGGAAGGGCTTGGCTCATAAGGACTCTAATCTCTTCAGTGTATTAATCTATTTGATGGATTAATAATTTGAACCTGCTACTGGGAGGAGATGGAAATTGTTGGCAGGTGAAGCTGAGGTTGGGGGAAGTAGTCCCCATGGGGACCATTTCTTGTCCCTAGCTCCTCTTTCTCCCTCTCTCTGCCTACTAGCTGCCATGAGGTGAGCAGCTTTCCTCCACCATGCCCTTTCCCCATGGTGTCCTGCATTACCTCAGGCCAAGAGCAATGGAGCCAGCCGGCCATGAACTGGAACCTCTGAAACTATCAACCAAAATATAAACTTTTTTCCTTTAAGTTGTTTTATGTCAGGTATTTTGGTCATAGTGACGAAAATCTGACTAATACAACAGTGTTCCAAAAGACTTAATGAGAAGGAGACAGTCCGTGTGTAGGTGCCTGTGTGATGACCAGATCGACACTGAGTCATTTGATACAGTCACTACCTTGTTGGGATTCTTACCAGGCACCTTCAAACAAATAATGTATTCTCTGTGCTGAAGATCATAGCCAAGGTTCATAAACACCTTAATTAATCACTCTCAAGTCGTCACAATTCTCCTATGCTACAAAACAGTTTTGTTGGGGTGGTTTGATTTGTTGCTTACTTGTGTTAGCTCACAAATCCAAGACAGTTGATTGTGCATAACAGAGTGTGAGATCCCTGTTTGGTCTCCTGCCTCTTCTTCCGGCTTTGGTGTTGATATTTTGGCCCCTGCTGCCTGATCCCTTTTATCTCCATAGACTTCTTCTGAACAGCACGACTATTGGAATCCAGTGTTTGTTGTTTAGTGTGCTCCTAGGTTTGTGTTCTATATGCATTATCAGATTTAATCTGCATATCAAACCAATGAAGTGGGCACTTTCTTATCTACCTCCCACAGATAAGGAACTAAAGATCAGAGAGGTGAATGACTTGCCCTAGTTCACACAGCCAGTGAGGAAAAATGTGTACTTTGCCATCTCTCACACTGACTTCATTCAACCTGACTCCCTCCAGTTTCCGCATCTCAACAAATGCCACTGTCAAGGACACAATTTCCTAAACTCTTAGGAAATTGTCTCCTCCTGCCTCCTCTTTCCCCTCAACCAGGCAGTCTGCTAGCTCAGGTCTAGCACATATCTGCTTCTCTGTTCCCACCATCAACATCCTGGACCAAGACAACATGGCTTCCTGGACCCCACAAAACCTTCATACTTCCACTCTTACCCTTGCCCAGCATCCTCCCCCAAAACAGCCAGAAAGGTCCTTACAAAGAAAAAAGTAGAAAAGATCACATCATTCCCCTGTTTAAACCTATGGGGTAGGTCCTCTTGCCCATTTTGGTGTGCGTGTCCCTCCCTATTGGGATGTCAGCCCCAAGAGGATGAGGATCCTTGGCAGAGCATGATGACTCGAGGACAGTAGTGACCAGTAAGTGTGTGTCAGGTGGCTGGTGAGTGAATCCTTTCCTCCTCACTTTTTCTTCTGCCTTTACCTTCCATTGTTTTGCTTTCCCTTCACATAGCCTGTCTCTCTGCCTTGATGATGTTCCTCCTTTGGTTCTGCTCATAATAGAAACATGTTTTTATACCTCAGTAAACACCAGAATTTCACTATGAAAGAAGAGCTGTAGGTCAGTGCTGAAAAGAACCATCAAGGCTTGCCATCGGAGAAACAGAGGAACAGCTCTGCATATTTATAGAGCCAGGTGTGGTTTGACAGTTAGCATGGGGTGCTTTTTGATTGGTGGGTAAGGATCAGGTGAGCCAGCAGGGATAGTCTGATTGGTGGTTAAGGATCAGATGAGCCAGCAGGGCTCACCATTGGATGGCTCTTCTTGGGGGATGGGGAAGTTAGTCTTTGGATCCGAGTTGACTCCCAACAAGAGGACCAACTCGGGAAATGAATGCTCTTTAGTGCTTCCTGGAGCCTGGGGAGAACCCGTATCTTTTTTCATAGCCACAAGCCAAGAAGATAATCCCTTGATACGAGATGGCCTAGTGCATCCCAGGAAAACAGAAGGAACTAGAGAAAGAAGTGGAAATGATTTTCCTGATGCTTTTAACTCATTTGTTATGCAATGTACAATAACCAATTCCTCAAAGCAAGAACGCTTTAGTCAGATTTGTGTCACTTTGACCAATATGCCTGACAAGAACAACATACAGGAGGAAAAGTTTACTTTGGTTTATGGTTATCTCAGTCTAAGGATGGCCAACTCCATATCTCTGGGCCCAAGTAAGGCAGAACATCATGGCAGAAGGGCCCAGTGGAGGAAAGCAGCTCAGGACATGGCA
This sequence comes from Spermophilus citellus, assembly GCF_964194105.1. Taxonomy (NCBI): domain Eukaryota; kingdom Metazoa; phylum Chordata; class Mammalia; order Rodentia; family Sciuridae; genus Spermophilus; species Spermophilus citellus. Next base: position 42,677,323 of record NC_138185.1, read on the forward strand.
ATCTGGAAGCAGAGAGATGTCTACTCATCAGGGACAAAATATATAGACCCCAAAGTCATGCTTCCCATGTCTACTTTCTCTAGCCACACTTTACCTGCCTATAGTGACTGCCCAGTTAATCTACATCTGAGGATGAATGCAATGGTAGGTTAAGGTTCTCATAATCTAATCATTTCACCTCTAAGCTTTCTTGCATTGTCTCACACATGAGTCTTTGGGAGACACATCATACTTAAACCATAATGATGCATTTCAAACAGAAAAATGAACCTCGGTTTCTGAATACTAGCTATAAGTATCCAAAAGATTTTGAAAGCTAAAAGGAAAATATATAAATGGCTGTCTTCTTAGATAATAAACTCTGCCTATCCATTATTCCATGAAAGGAAGGAAATTCCCAAAATATGGGAGCTCTATTCACAGGACTTCATAAAGAAGCATGGCATCTGTGTCATCATGATTAACTGGAGGCACCCTATTTACAAATCATTCCAAGGGAAAACAAACCTGCCTTGGAAACAATGCTTATAATTATAATCATGGATGCTACCAGTTCCTCTCAGGGAGATGCTTAAAATATCAATTTAAATGCAAATGAATTTTTATCATTCCAAATTAGACTCATCCCATTGTGTTGAAATTAATATAGAAAATAATATTGAACACCAAATTGCAAGTAATTAATATTGACACGATGAAAACTATACACTCTCATTTCAATATTTGGGGAAGAAGGTCTTTTCTCTGTGCATGCCATTGTGGATCATGAGTAGTAAGCGGATACAATATCCTCAATGCCTGGCAAGACCAATGTACAGGACTGATGTGACAATAATATGAGGGGGAAGACAAGTGGCAATGATACTTCTTAGGACCCCACAAGCTATTTTGGGGGTAAAGGAAAAGCATACTAAACTATATTAGGGACTGGGGGCATAGCTCAGTGATAGAGGGCTTGCCTAGCATGCATGTACCCTTAGGTTCTGTCCCCAAGACCGCAAAAAAAGAAAACCTATGTTTAAGTGACTATGTTTTATTTTTAAATATGTTATTTGACAAATACTAAAAAGTGGTAAAGAGAGCCTTAAAAATTAAATTATCCCTTTTAAACATAAAAACTAAAAGGACCTTTCTCTCTTCTGTATCCTAGAGGCTGGCAAACTACAGCCCACAGGCTGACCACCTCTTTTTTGTGAATAAAGTTTTATTGGAAGGCAGTTTGTTTGCTTCTTATCGGTGACTGCTTCCTCGCCATATGGCAAACTGTGAAAGAGACCAAGGGGCCTGCAAAGCTTAAAAGTTTCACTGTTTAACCCTTTAAAGAAAAAATCAGCTGAAATCTGTTCATCTTAACCCGTTGAGCAATCAAGATGTAGGAAACAGGTTTTGTTAGAGACACGTCCAGAGAGCTTCAGTGCAGGGCTGGTTGCTCCTGCACCACTTTCTAGCTGTGAGGCCTCTGGCTAGATGCTAGACGCCTCAGGACCACAGCATCCTCATTCATAAGCTAAGAAAACTGGCCTCTTATCTAGGGTAACTCTAAGATCTTAGGAAACTCTCCTCCCTTCCAATAAAATCACTGGTTAAGAAACAAAAGCTGAATTGGTTTGGGAAGGAAATGAAATTGTCAAGTACTTTGAATCCACTTAATTTGCTTTTGAGAATGACAGTCAGTCATTGTTATGCTCCTTTTTTACACATGACCCTCCATACACTAATCACCGCAGCTGAGTGGTTTCCGAGGGTTTTGCATTCATTTATATCCTAGTTTACAGTCCTCGAGAAGCTGACACTGAGAAATGGATTCAGAGAGCAGCAGTTGATTTTGGATTTGGTCCCAGGAAGCACAGGTAGGGGAGTAGGGAGTAAAACAGGGAAGAGAGTCAGTACAAGGTGCATAGCAAGCGAGTCACCAATGGGCACCTGAGATCCAGTTCTGCAGGGCTACCCTGGGATACAGGTTAGAATGCATGAGGGAAAAGATTTGAGAGTGTTTAGACACCAACTCCCATCAGTCATTGATCAAGGACTAATACCAAAGGAAAGGGGAAGAAGGCCCTGTCCTGGGGGCTGCCATGATTATGATCAGATGGGTCCCCAGCTATAGAGATGAAATGCAGACACATGGAAATGAAGTCAGTATGTGTAGAAAGGGGTGATGGATGGGGCATCCAACAACATCTGCTACGCTTACAAAATCAGAGGTCTCTAAACATTTTAATCACACATCATACTATAGAAATTCAGCATCCTCTCCCAATGTATGCAGAGTTAGTTATTCATTCACACAGTACATTAACTGCTATCAAAATGATGGACTATGTACATTATAAAGTATGTCCAAGGAAGACAGTTCTAAAGGATAAAATAAAAATAAGTATTTTAAAAAGTTACAATGCACACCTGTGTTCATAGAAGACCTATTCACAATAGCCAAGGTGTAGAATCACCCCAAGGGTTTGTCAACAGGTAAAAGGATAAGCAAAATGTGGTATCTTGTGTGATGGAGTATTATTCAGCCTTAAGAAAGAAACAGAATCCTGTCACATGTTAGAGCATAGATAAACCTTGAGGACATCATGCTAAGAGAAATAAGTCAATCACAAAAAGGCAAATACTGTACGATCAACTTATATGAGGCATCTAGAGCACTCGAATTCATAGAGACAGAAAGAATGGTGGTTACCAGGTGCTGGAGTGAGGGAGAAAATAAGGAAGAGTTGTTTAATGTGTGTAGAGTTTCAGTTTGGCAAGATGAAAAAATTCTGGAGATTTTTTTCAAGTACAGTGTACTTAGCACAATGCAATTGTACGCTTAAAAATAACTAAGAGGGCAATGCATTTTACCACAACCAAAATAAATACATTTTTTATTTCAATCTAAAAATAAGCTTAATATTTTTTCCCGTGCCACAAAGGATCATACTTTTCACTAAGGAGCCATTGTGTGGCCCTGTTTGGGTGGAATTAGTAAGACATTCTGCACTAAGAGAATTCTCAGCTAGATAGTAAGGTTTCTCTTACTATCTAGCTGAGAATTCTCTTAGAATCTTAGTAAGGAGAGAGACAACAGTTCAATAGAAATGGCACTAATAAGGATCATGCAAACAGGTGGACCTGGGTCCAATCCTGCCTCTAGAATTTCAGTACTCTGATTTGAAACAAGTTAATCAATGTCTCTGAGTTGCATATTCTCAAAATTCAAAAGGAGAGTAATATATTTTCATTTATTAAGTCAACAACAATTAATACAGGAACTGTATTAATTACATATTGCTGTGAACAAATCACCCCCAAAATTTAGCAGCATAAAATGAAACTTTTTTTTCATTCTCACACAGTTTCTATCAGTCAGGAATTCAGGAGCAGCTTGGCTGGATGTCTCGGGATTTCTCATGATGCTGAAGTCAAGATGTTGGCTAAGACTGCTGTCAGTGGAAACTTCAACTGGGGCTGGGGGATCCACTTCTAAAAAGGTTCTCATGGTGGCAGTTGTTGGTGGGAGGACTCTATTCCTTCTCATGTGTGGTTCTTCATGAACTGTTTGAGTGTCTTCATAACATGACAACGTTCCTCCCCAAAAAGAGTGATCCAAGACAGGGGACAAGATGGAAATCACAATGTCTTTTGTGTTCTAACCTTAGAAGTCACACCCCGCCATTCTGCAATAATCTATTGGATATAAGGGTCCGTCTGACCATATGCAAGGTCATAAATGCCAGGACCAGCTTGGATCCAGAGACATAGAGTGATGAACAAAGCAAGCCTAGTTTCTACCCTCAATGACCTCAAGCATCTAGAAGGTAAAATAGACTCAATAGAAATAATTACAGACATGATTATGTACTTATAACTGCAGTTATTTGCTATAATCACATTTTAATCACACATCAGACTATAAAAATTCAGCATTCTCTCCCCATGTATGCAGAGTTATTCATTCACACAGTGTATTAACTGCTAACAAAATGATGGACTACGTACATTATAAAACATGCCCAAGGAAGACAATTCTAATGGACAAGATAAAAATAAGTATTTAAAAATTTACAATGTAGGGCTGGGGTTGTGGCTCAGTGGTAGAATGCTTGCTTGGCACACGTTGGGCACTGGATTCAATTCTCAGCACCACATAAAAATAAAATAAAGATATTGTGTCCACCTTCAGCTAAAACTTATTTTTTAAAAAGTTAAAATGCACACCTGTGTTCATAGAAGACCAAGTCACAATAGCCAAGGTTTATCAACAAGGTTTATCACCCCAAAGGTTTATCAATAGGTAAATGGATAAGCAAAATGTGGTATCTCGTGTGATTTTTATTAAGCCTTAAAAAAAGAAAGAGAATCCTGTCACATGCTAGAGCATAGAAGAACTCAGTATTGACTGAGTGCTATCAATGTGTTTCAAATGGGGGACTTCATCTGGGCTGCTCGGTGGAGGAGTGCTCCCCTGGGGAAGAGATCCCTACACTGATGCACTAGGGTAAGGAGGACTGAGCCAGGTATATGGCAGCAAAAGGTCTTGAGGCAGGAATATGCTTAGTTCTTTCAGTGATCTGAGAAAGTCTAGTGTGTGTATGTGTGTGTGTGTGTGTGTGTGTGTGTTGGGAGAAGAGAGAAATATATCTAGGAAGAAAATGTCATGAGATGACACTAGAGAAGTAGAAAAAGAATCATCGGTGGTGTAGGAGTGTGAGCCATAAGAATTTGCAACTTCATCGAAAGGTCAAAAGGATTTGATCCTTTTATGTGGATTTGAAGGAAATGGGAGATAATGTGCCTAGATTTGGCATTTTTCAAAGACCTTTCTGCTACGGAGATGGACTGGGGTGGGCAAGAATGGAAACGGGGAGAACATACAGGGGGGCTTTTCTGGGAGAAAGTTCATTTGCAAAAGAACAGTTGTAGCTTAAAAAGAGAGAGAGAGAATGTAAAGTACCTCAAGTTTAGGAGACACTAAATATTACTTCCCTCTTTCTGGGGTGGGGGTGGGGGGGACTCAGAAGCACTTAAGATGATATCTACAACACAGGTATCTCCAAAAAGAGCAGATTGAACACTGTCAAATAGCACAGACCTCATTAGACACCTGGTAAGACCAGGCACTAGGGCCCTGAAAGGGGTCTTGTCAATGAGATATACAGATGCAGAATCATCATAGAGCCATATACCTCCCTCCACCATCAGCAGGAACTCAGACCAACCCACGGAGAGCTCTGAATAGCATTTATGATGCTTAATCAGAAAGCACAGAGTACTGATCTGGAAATTAATTGGATGCCCAGATTTTTTATATATCATGGAGAGTTAGATGTTACAAAGATTTTGTCAGGAATATATTTAGTAACAGTATCATTGATGTTCAGTCCCAAGCAGAGACCCATATCTACTTTGGGGCTCATTATATCCTGAGTGACAACGGGTGCTTAGTAAATCACTTTTGATTATTATGATCAACCAAGCTGCTCGAAGCGTCTTTAATAGCTAATGAGGAATTGTACTAGAGATGAGGTTTTTCTAAATGTGAAATCAAATCAGGATTCTTATGACCCACTGTGCATTTATTTATTAAATCATTTTCTCTCAATTTGCTTTTTTAACTTAATATACCTTTTTTAAAGTTAACTGTATGTCACTACTATAACTGAAAATCTCACTTGCCAAAATAGATACCCATACCTATGACCCTACATACAAAGCCCATGGTAGGCTCAGCATGCCCTGAGAAATGTTGGACCTGGATGTGCAAATAGCAAAAGATCTCAGAAGGAATAGCAAGAGACATCAGTTCACACAGGTGTGATATGGAGATATGTGGTATATGATAACATAGGATATACATGATATAGGGGATATGCCCACACCCGTTGATACATGGAAAGAATGCAGAAAGAAAGGGAGATCTATCAAGTGAAAAACAAGTATTAACTGAACCTGAAGAAAAATGCTCTTTGGTATTTGGAAAGGTCTTGAATATATTTATGGTCAGGTCTGGAGTTTTCTTAGATTTTGTAGCTCCAGAGACTACCAGCTAAAAGTCTTCTGGATCCAGCTGGTGGGGAAAGAACCAAGACCTGTGTTTCTTTAGTGACTGGAATGAGGAAAGCCTCAGTACAGTGCGTGCTGTGGCCTACCCTCCAGAGGCAAACATCTACAGACAGGCCTGAGGGCGAGTTTTTGTGAGGGCAAAACCTACCAGCCACCTCATGGATTGCTAGTGAGAATGTCCAGTGCAGCAATCCCCTTGGGGAAAGGTTTGGCAGTTTCTTACCAAATCAAACACACACTTAGCATACAAGCAGAAATCCCACACCCAAGGATGTGCCTGGGAGAAATGAAATGCATATTAGCAAAAACTGGAAGTCATTCCTATGCCCAGCAATAAGTACATGGGTAAATAAAATTGTGATTTATTCATACAATGGAATACTATTCCACAACAAAAGGAAAACACTACTAACAAATACAAGAAAATAGGCAAATCCCAAGACTTTGTGTTAGTTAAAAGCCATCACAGAAGAGTACCTGTTTTCCTCCATTCACAGGGAGTTCTAAAACAGGTGGAATTAAGACACAGTGATAGAGATCAGAGCAGCGGTTTCCTGAGACAGGTGGAGGTGAACAAAGAAGGACAGTATGTAGTGAGCTAACTCTTCAAGGTGATGAAAATGTTCTGTATCTTGGTTGGAGTGATGTTTGCATAGGTGCATAGACTTCCAAAATGTATCAAGTTGCACATTTAAAATCACGTCTTTTAAAGATGTGATACGTAAATCATACCTAAAGAAAAAATGCAATTTAAAAAAATAAAAAACCTATTAGCAAAAGAAAACCAATTTAGAAAGTGGTCACTACTGAAGATGCCCTGGGAACGTAGGAAGAATGAGAGTGACATCAGCTCATGTCCTGGAGACTTAAGCTTTTCAATCTGCCCACCTCCCTCCCCAGGTTACCAGAAGCAGAAAAGAGATAAGAGAAGTCAAGGCGCTTAGAAACTCTCCTGTCACTGTACAGGCTGCAAGGGTCTTGTTTAAGCCTGGTTACCAGATTCTTAGAAAAGCGTCATTCTTCTTTTTTTATATTTGCATTTTTAATATAGAAGCAACACTTGTTCAACTTGAAAAGATTCAAACATTACAGAAGTATAGATAAAATAAAAACTGCAATTTCCCCTCCTCTCTCCTCTCCTTTTTTTCCTCCTCTATAAATCCCACTCACTTTCCAATTTTGGCGATGTGGCAATTCTACGTGGATCCTTCCAGATTTTTTTTTCTTCCAAAACTGAAATGATACAATACATCTTATTGTGCAACCTGTTCCTTTATTTAACAACATATTCTCTCCCACAGGATGGACACACGATAATTTATTTAACCAAGCCTCTAATGATTGACATCTTGGTTCTCCCCCAAAGTTTTGCTATTATAAACCACAGGATGAATATATTTTCTTGAATACAGATCTCTGAATCCTTATGTGACTATATCCCTTTAGAATAAATTCCTAGAAGCGAAATATCTGGGCCAAGGCGTACATGCAATTTTAATTTTGATAAACCTTAAAATATTATTCGCTGGATAATACAGTCTTCCCAGGAGCAGCTTTCTCATTTTGATCTCAAAAAGAGGGAAAAATAAAGTGAAAAAGAATGTCCCAATATTCAGATTGTCCAACATCCTTGGAAAGCTGAGTTGGAGCTGAAGCCAAAATGTCCCTGATTTTACTGCTGACTTGAAATTTCCATAGTGAGGAAATAAAACACATAATTTAAAAAAAAAAAAAAAGACCTCTTGAGCAATGAGATTAATGAGAGTTAAGAGGCTATGGCTTGAACATTTGCTAGTTAATAGATTTAGGGATAGAAACAGTGTTGTGTCAATTGCCATAATTAATCAGAAATGAAGATGAATTGCAGAGGACCTTCCTTGCCAGCAAAGCCCCGACTTAAATGCTGAGTAACGAGGCTAGAGCCAGACCAGGAAACGGATACAGCCCCCACTCTCCAAATGTGGGCTGCGTTCTCAGAAACAGAACCGCTCCATCCTGCTGAGGCACACAAAAGAGCCCCCTCCCATATCCTACAGCTCATCCTTCAGGAAATGATACTTCCAGACCAGCACCAACTGAAGGGTCCGCTCCAACTCTGCTTTTCAAGGGTGTTGGACGGTCTTTGACTCTTGTGATATTCTTTCCATTTTATTTACCCTCTCTTGGAGATCAAAACAAGAAAAAAAAAATGTTCCTGAGAAAATCACAAATTATCCAGGGAGTAATTTGGTAAGGATTAGAATTCAATTCTTTCTGAAACTGAGAGAATAGGACCCTAAAGGAAACTAAGCATTTCTGCTCCTATGATAAAATGTCCAGAACGGAAGAACTCCAAGGCAGCACCTTAGCATCTTGCTGACCAAGTCAGAAAGAATACGTGACCTACCCAGTCATCAAGTTAGTTGTGGGCTGAAGATGTAGCTTAGTGGTACAGTGCTCACCTGGCATGCACAAGGCCATGGGTTCAATCCTCAACACCAAAAAAGAAAAGGAAAAAATATTTAACTATTTAAAAATAGTTCTTTTGAATAAACAAAAATAAAGATTTAACAGAAAAAGCAATGCATTCCAAAATTACAATGGAAAAGCATCCATAATTCTCTACCAAGATGAGAGCATTATCTTTATTCATTATCACATAAAATTAGTCTTGTAGCCAATTGCTATGTTTAATTCACTTTTTATTTACATAAAGTAAAATTTTTCTCTTTCGGCACACCATTCTGTGAGTTTTGACAGACACATGAGATCATGTAAACAACTCCCTGATCAAAAAACAGAGCATCCCCATCCTCTCCCCCCAAAAAATTCCTTCATGTAGCCGTTTGTGGTCAACCCCTCCCCAGCCTCACCTTCTGTCCCTGGCAACCACAGATCTGCTTTCTAGTCCTAGATTTGTCTTTTCTAGACTGTTGTATAAATAGAGTCATATTCTTGATAGCATTTGGTTTTTTGTTTTTATTTTTGGAGGGAACTGGGAATTGAACCCAGGAACTTATACATGCTAAACTTGTGCTTTACCACAGAGCTATACCAAAAGCCCCGAGAAAGACCTTTTTTTCAGGGGGGCGTGTACCAGGGACTGAACTCAGGGGCACTCAAACACTGAGCCACATCCCCAGCACTATTTTGTATTTTATTTAGAGACAGGGTCTCACTGAGTTGCTTAGCACCTTGCTTTTCCTGAGGCTGGCTTTGAATTTGTGATCCTCCTGCCTCAACTTCCTGAGCGGCTGGGATTTCAGCCATGCACCTGAAATATACCCCCTATACCCCCAGACTCCCATTCCCCCCACCCCCTGCATAGACTTTTTAGTCTAGCTTTTTTTCATTCATGTATTATTCGTCCTTATGGTTATGCATAAGAACTTCTTCCTTTTTATTGCCACATAATATTTCATCATGTAATGTATCACAGTTTATCATTCTACACTTGGGGACATTTGAGTGACTTGCAGTTGGAGTAATTAGAAATCAAATCTTCATATATATTCACACCCAGTGTGTGTGGAATTAAGATTTCCTATATCTGGGGATTTCTTGGTCATATATTAAACCAATGCTATTTATTCTCTAGAAAATGTAACTGTCCCACAGGCCAGTTGTGCTTCCATGTCAGAGTTAAGACTTCAATATATCTGGAAGTTCAGTTGCTCCTGGGGTTGAAAGAGTTCTCCTCTGAACGTTGTTCTTGTTTATGCAGCATTGGTGTAGGCGTGATCAGGTTGTGGCCTGGTCTTGTCTGGCCATCCATCCCAGCTCTGTCTCCAGCATCAGATGAGGAGTTCAGGCTGTGGACTGATGCCTTCAACTCAGTGAGTCTGGAAAATAGCTCGTCCATTTTTACTTAAGGTCCTGTATCAAGCTAAGCAAAGACACTTCACTTCCTTTTGTTTTCCTATCAGTTTTTGTATATTAAAATTTTCATAAAGATTTCTAAGCAAAAAGATCTTGAGATATTTTAAACTGAATGAAAAACTTTAAAATGAAATTCTGATTATTTTTCCACTTGAATGTTGTTTTAAAATATGTGCAGCTCACTAATTCAAACACTAAATGTGCATTTATCATGGAGGATTATGTTCCCAAAGAAAGCTTTTTTAAAAAGTTAAAATTATCATAATTATGCAATCCTTATTTTAAGTCTTAGAAATAATTTTTTTTGTGATTCATCTTCAAACAGAATATTTTCAAAATTTTTATTCTGTCCTATCACAACAGAACACAGCTGAGTTCAATCCAGTGTGTATTTGATTGGGGCTGCAGATTTGCTATTTGCAACACACCTAATGATTTCTATCTTGTTTCAACTTTATCGCATTTTTAATACCTCTATTTTTATCTCTAGTGTCAGCTTATTTCATCTCCCCATTTTCCACTTATTTTTCTAAAATAAAAACAGCAAAATGCAATTAAAATATGCAAATAATGCTGCTTACAACACTGACGTAGCTAAGTGTGATATAAGTAAGAGTGGTATGATACTAACACTTTAGGAAAAAGAAGGAGTTTGGGGGATACCTACATTTACTATATACAAGTAACGAGAAGTTAAATATTAAAGGTTAATGCTTCCAAGAGGCTAACAGTTTAGAACCTCCTGCTAATCTGCCCAGTTCCAAATATTGGAACTGCCCATATTTAAGTGGTGAAATATGACCGGAGTGGTGGAAAATGGATCGCTCCAATCACAGTCCCAGTCTATATCTGTGTCTTCCTCTCGGCTTGTCTCTGTGACGCTGTCTCTCACATGGTTTTCGTATGAGGCTGCCAATTGAATTCAGGACACAGTAAGACCTCATCTTCTCTTTACATGTGCAAAGACACTGTATCCAAATGAGGTCACATTTCCTGGTGGGGACAGGCCAGTTGGGCTTCCATGTCTGAGTTAAGACTTCAATATATCGTTTGCCTAAACTATTGCCTACTCATGTTTTTTGTTTTTTATTCTTTGTTTTTCTTTTTTTCATCTTTTTCTTTTCTGTAAATAAGATTTCATGGGAACACAGTAATACCCATTTACATACCATTGATGACTCCTTTCCCACTATAAAGCTAGATGTGAGTCATTGCGACAGGGAACATAAGACCCACGAAGCCTAAAATATTTACCATCTGGACCTTTTCCCAGAAAAGTTTGTTGACCTCTAAGCTTCAACATATTGGTGGCAATAAAGACGGTGGACTTGGCCTTGAGTGTGGCGCTAAGAAGTGAGAACTCAATATGGAAAGCTCTGGGGGATGAAGTCCAATGTTGAGAGAAAGTGCAAAGTGATTGGAGAAGTCCTCAAAAAAAAAAAAAAAAAAAAGAAAGAAAGAAAATGAGTAGACGTGGGTCCTATGCAGGCCCCAGTGAGGTGCACTGGTGACTAGAGAATAAGAGAAGCAGAAGGGGGAGAATGAGCCACTGGCCTTTGCGGTTTTGACAGGGTCACCATTCTGGGTTATAAGAAGGCCAAAGAAGAGGCCGAGATGTACTCGAACTGGAGTTGTTGGGTTGAGGGGAGTCGTGGGAGGAGAAGGCAAGGCAGGACCTAGGAGCTCTCCTGGTTCTTTCAAACACCAAGAATGATGGTGGTAGCGGGGATGCCAAGGCGCACCAAGAGTCATACGGTGTCACCTGGAAAAGGTCTAGAGCAGAGTGTTCCCTTCCCAAGGAACCAATCTCATTTCTAGTACTATCTCAACCACCTGCTGGAACCCCCACACACAAAGGGATTGAGCGATTCCTGTGGATACTAGTGTTCCATCTTATCTTAATAAGGTGTAGGCTTAGCCCCAAACGAAAGCTGTAATCACTTTTCCACAGTTTAGGAATTCTGAAGTTGGATTACCATCACAGATGGTTTTTTTTTTTTTTTTTTTGCTTCAAAACCAATTAAAATAGTGAATAGCTATGAAAGGAACAGTTGGGGATCAGGTTTTTTTGGTTTGAGTGTTTGGTTTTGGTTTGGCTTTGTCTTTTGTGTTTGGTCACATTTTACATTAGAAGAGAACAACATAAAATCAGTCTCATTCAAAGGCAGAACTCAAACAACTTCTTCATGAAAGGGGACTGGTCCACTTGGCATTTATTTTTTAGCTATAAACACTGAGATATTTACAATGTCCCTCAAGTTTCCATTCCACTCATTTCCCAAAGCCATGACCCTTACGTGCATCTTCTCCTTTTAGCATGATCATCCTGGAGGATCACCAAGGCAGAGATGAACTGTTTGAAGCCAAAGGAAACAAGCAAGAAGATAGCTCACAAGTTTTTGAGTTATTCTGGGTGGGAAAGTGGGTGGGAACCCAAAGCACTGAGTCTCCCTCCTCCTGTTGTTAGCCTCAGTCTTGAGGCCATTTAATGTCTTTTAGGTCTGGGTAATCCCACTCAGGATCACAGTGCTGGGCTAAGCAAGATACTTGTAGTCTCATAAACGTTTTTTTTTTAAAAAAAAAAAAAAAACCTTTATCATCAGAATGCTTTGTAAATAGCACAGAGAGAAGATAGTGTGTTTCTGAATCAGAAGATCTCATTTCTAGTACTATCTCAACCACTTCAAGATGAAAAACCTTGAGCAAATCCCACAACCTCAATGAAAGTCTGTTTTCTTATCTATCACCTGGGAGTTACAATCCTCAATTCTCAAAACTGCTCTGAGGTTCAAATGAGACTAATTTGTGCTGAACTTACAATAGGTAATTTGCACATAAAGCGTGTGTGTAGATCCTAGCAGCTATCTGTGTGGTATATTTATTATCCATATAACCATGTTTTGACAGGAGGGAAAAACACTGTGTAAGATGTGCTTAAGATAAAATCTCCAATAAATGATATTTGGACAGATCTACCCCTTCGATGAGGTGACTCAGCTATCAATGAACTCATCTTTGCTATTTTTAGGGATATAAAAGGAAAGGCAGGTGATATTGAAGTTGTGTAATCAGTCTGGGGGTGGGAGAGGCAGGGATAAATTAGTGTCTCCATCTCTCCCAGGACATCTGGGCTCAAAGGTAGTGGCCTTGACCTCACCTGCCCTTCAAAAGCGGGCAGAACACCTACAGAGGGGACCGGGCTAGAAACAACCTTGAATAATGTCTAGAGCATCAGAGAACACCCAGTCAAAAGGAGGGGAACACAAATTAACTTGTACCTCGTCACCTTGACAACACAAATTTAGACCCTGGCTGCTACATTATCTCCTGATTCCTTTTCCAGAGCCGTGTCTCCGCTCTCCTTGCGCTGATTTACACGGTTGCTATTGCAGGGCTTTGACAGCACACTCCGTCTTTGTGGGACTGCAAGAATCAGGCTTGAATCGCCTTTTGAGCCAGCTCCTCCCAGCCCCTTCCACCTGGCACCCCACAAGTTCCATAACAGAGGCTATTGTTAAACCCAACCAGGGGCTGACTGACCTCCTTCTGTCCCAAGTCCCAGAGGAAACCCCTGCAGACACCCTGAGAGATCGCGCACCCTGCCGCCTTCTCATTTCGTTATCAAGGCTCAATTCCCCTGCCTTTCTAAAACCCACATCCCATCTTTTCCTTCGACCTCAAATTATCCAGGGCTTCTGCATCACCCTCTTCTTAGGAGGATGGGTATTGAAGTGATAGTGCCTCACTATCACTCACAGCACTTGCTCCAAGTGGCTTTTTTTATTTTTTTTTTCCTTAAGAAATAAATTTAATTCAAGGTAGTTTGGGAAGGGAAGGTAGGTAATGCCTTCATGAAAGTTAAAAGAACCCGGTTACAAAAGAAGCACTGTGTAAAAGTCACTTTGATAGGGCTCGCTCAAGGTCAAGTTTGCCATCGTGGGCGGCACAGATAGACCTCAGCAATGAAGGAAACTGGAGAAATCCAGCAGAGCTAGCACAAGGCTGGGAGAATGGACCAGCTCTGGGGCAGTCACCCAAGTGGGATAGGTCATAAGCTTGGATCTGCTTCAGTCGGGTCTATAGATCCTCAAAGAGGTCAAGTTTGGACGGTGAGGCCAAGCAAGGACTGCACACGGAATCACAGCGTGCTTATGGATACCTATGTGCCCCTTCATTTTTACCAAGTCCAAATCACAGCTCACAATAGTGTTCGCTTTAGTTTGCCTATACCATGTGTTAAGAGTCCAGAGAATATGTCCTTTCTTTTTCAGAAAAGAGAAAGGATGGGGGGGGGGAGCATTCACTGAGATATAAACACATTCTAAAAGGAATGTTTCAACTCCTATTATTGTTAATGCAGCTTGGCATTTCATTTGTCTATAATTGAATGTATTTTTAAAGTTTTGACAGAAACTTTATTTTAAGCAGCAGGAGGCAAAAATAATGCAGACCTTAATATTCATCAAAATTTATTTAATAGCAGGAAACCTTTCACTCTGAACTTCTACTCTGGTTTCTTACAGAATTAATTCCCCCAACAGCCCTCACCTGCCAAAAGCAAGTAAATTCAATATTATACATAGTAATCACACGCTTTATCTTACTTTTTGTTTTGTTTTGTTTTGTTTGGGCGCATCAGCCCTCTCTTTCAGAACAACAAAAAAAATCCATTGGGATGGCTGTTTTAAGAATTCACCTTTCTCACAGAAAGAACTTCAATAGGAAAAACGGCAAAACGTTCTTGATCCTCCCAAAATTCTGTCTTTTAATTTTTATTATTAGAGATTGCATTCTTTAGCTTTTTCCACTGCCCATTCTCTCCTTCAAAAGCAAATAATATTGGGAAGGGCAATGGAATGAATTTATTCATGCTGAGATATGGATGGCTTATCAAGTTCAATTTCTTCCTCTCAAAAAGTCTAGGTAGAAGTGGGAGAAGAGAAAAGTGGGAGAAGATGATGATAGGAGGTTGATGGTGGAGAAATAAAGAGGAAGTGAGGAAGCCAAAGGCAAACCTGGCACCAACTGAACACATAAGAGGGAATGATCTGGCGACTCTGTTAAAATGCAGGGTCAGCCCCTCTGGAATAGGGCCTGAGACTCCACACCTCTAACAAGTTCCCAGGTAATACCAGTGGTACTGGTCCACAGACCACACTTTAAGCAATCAGGTGTGTTATTAGCAAATAATCTGTGCTATTAACAAAAGTGTTAGCTCAACAGTCCTCAACCTTGGCTGTACATCAGAATCCCTTGAGCCAGGTGTGGTGGCACACACCTGTAATCCCAGAGGCTCAGGAGCCTGAGGCAGGAGAACTGCAAGTTCAAGACCAGCCTCAGCGAGTTAGCAAGACCCAGTATCGAAATGAAAAATTTTTAAAAGGTGGGTGCTTGGGGTACATATCTCAGTGGTTAGTGCCCCTAGGTTCAATCCTCACTACCAAAAAAAAATTGAAGAGGTTTTGTTGATGTGTTTTAAATTACTGATGTCTAAGCCCTACTCAATAAATCAGAATTCAAGGAGTTGCTCAAGTGTTTGTACTTCCAAAAGCTCTCTGGGAAATTCTCTTGTGCTGCATGAGTTAGGAACCACTGTTAACTGACCTCCTTAAAAATTCTGCATCTAATATATTAGCTCAAGAGAGTTAATAGGATACCCCAGCTAAGGGTATCCTGACTTGCTATTGCACAATGACTGGTAATCGATAAATGTTTGTTCAGTAAAAATAAATAAATAATAAGCAATTGGCTAAATGCATGAAAGAATGGAGACCTTTGAAGACCTACATCTACAGAATGTAAAGTACTGAAGCTATGTCAAAAAGATGAGGGGCAGAATGACATTTGAGGACAGAAAGTCTTTACCATTACTTTTACAAATCTCTCATATAAAGACTTAATTCTTGGACCACTTGAATAGCAGATTCCACTGATAACTCTAGAAGTCAAAGCCATAAATTTTACCAATACATTGTTACAGGGTTTCACCAACATTCACCAGTCACAACACACCTTTGTGATTTTTGTGACTGGTGGTATTATTTACCTATTACGTCTCCTTAAGTCAAATCACTTTTTAAACATTAAATACATATATTTTAAAAGTAAACTATAAACCACTATTTCAAACAGAAAACAAAACGACTAATATCCCCTGACATATGTGGGGATATTGACTGACTGTCAAAGTAAATACCGTGAAAGCAACTGAAGCTGGATGTTTTTGTCTGCCAATGTTTGCCTCTGTCAGAGGAGGAGAAGGAATAACCAGTATAGGGAGGTGTTAAATCCATGGGAACACTTAACAGAGACTTAGTCACCTTCATAATAAGAATGATGAAGGTGTATTTTGAAAAGAGACACAGTCCTGCCTTGCAATGCCAAGGTTATTTAAGGTGGGGACTAAGCACTACAGGTAAGCATTGTGCCAGTCAGTTTTCCATTACTGTAACAAAGTACCTGTTAGGATCAACTTAAAAAGAGGAAAAATATATTTTGATTCATAGTTTGGGATGTTTGCCTATGGTTCATTGACCCATTGCTTTTGAGCCTGTGGTGAGGCAGCATATAATGATGGGGAATGTGTGGTAGAAGAGAGCTGCTCACTTCATGGCCCGGAAGTGAAACAGACAAAGAGGAAGAGACAAGGGCCCCACAATCCCCTTTTGAGGGCATGACCCCATGACTAAAATCCTCCCACTAGGCTTCATCTCCTAAAGGTCCCACCCCCTCCCAATAGGACCATGAGCAGGGGTTTCTGGTGGACATTCCTGATCCAAACTAATGCAGCTTCTTATGAAATTCCAATCTCAGCCAATGAGTTTCATGTCATGCTCAGAAACCTAAGGGCCACCACATAGTACTGAAGAGGTTCCAGGAAAAAGAAACAAAAGAAGGAATTATTTCCAAGATTTCAGATTCTAAAGAACCCAGTCATCAATGTTATTTGTCCTACCTAGACTAGAATTTTTAGTTTTAAAAAATCCTACCTCTGTGAGGAAGAGCATAATCAACAGCGCACAAAGAAACGGATTGAATCCCGTAGTCAGAAGCAGTAGGATTGACTTTCTCACTGGAGAACTGTTTGCCGGTTTAGGCCTCAAAGGCATTATATCGACCTTGGAAGAGAGAATTCACTAAATAAAACTGCTTTAAAAAAAATAAATGAAACCCCACAAAGTACGAGAGTGCTTCCCTGACTCTTCAGTGAAGTGGGTCTCAGTGTGGGGGTTTAAATTATTAGCTCAATTTACATACTTGGATTTAAACAGAATGATCTACTTATGCTCTGAGGTGTAAATGCACTAAATTATTCTCTTAACGTGCTAGGTATTTATTGTTCTCTTTTGAACACCGCATGTAGTTGAATGCGGTGGTTATGATTTTAATGCTGAGAAACAAGATTGCATAGTAAGACTAGGCATAAAAGCACCATATGACCCAGCTACACCACTTTAAAGAATTCAAGTCACCACGCTTTAGCAGTACACCCATACCCATGTTTAGAGCAGCACAATTCACAATAGCCAAATTATGGAACCAGTCTAGGTAGCTATCAATAGATAAATTAAAGAAAATGCGGTAGATATATACAACGGAGTTTTATTCAGCCATAAAGAAAGATGAAATTATGTCATTTGCAGGAAAATGAGAGAAACTTGAGAACATTATGTTAAGGAAAATAAGCCAAACTCAGAATGTCGAGAGTCATATGATTTCTCTCATATGTGAAAGCTACAGAGGAAAAAGGAAAAGAAAGATGGCGGAGAGCAGGGCCAGTCTTATGAAAACTGAAAAGACATCAGTAAAGTAGAAGAAAGGTACAACAGGAGGGGAAAGAAGGGAGAGAAAGAGGAAATACCGGGGAATGCTACAGGCCAAATTATATTGTTCTGTTGTGTGAATGTCAGAATATGTAACAAATCCCACCATTATGTACAACTATAATGCACAGTAAAAAATAAATATATCAAAGAAACGATTGTATCATTAGTTAGAAGAAAGGCTCTGGAATCAGACTCCTCCATCCAAATCTTTGCTTTATCCTTCATTATCTCTGTGACCTTGAGCAAGCATTCAACCTCTCTGTGTCTCAATTTCCTTGCTCATAGAATAATAAGAGTCCCACATAAGGGCATTATAAGGAGAGGCTATTATACATAAAACATCTGAAAAAGTTTTTGCACAATATAAACATTCAGTATATGCTACTTACTGTAATCATGTCCCAAAAATTTACACTAACTTAAATGCCAAAGCTCTCTAAAAAGGCTCCCGTGATTCTTTGCAGGAATGCATTATATGTTTACCATTAAATATATACCCTTCTTCTATGTGAATGAGAACTCATTATGCACTCATTGTACACATTGGCTTTTTTATTTAACAATATTTCTTGGGAATGAGTTTATTGCAGGCCTCAGGTCTCGTTCTTTGCCAGAGCTGCAGTTTTGCATCTTATGAATGCACTATAATTTATAACTCATCCCCAGTGTGGGATATTTAGGTTGTTTTTAGTCTTTCACTATTATAATCATGGCTGTCATAATACATTTAAACACACACATCTTTCAAATATATCTTTAAGGCATATTCTTAGAGATGGGGCCACTGGGTCAAATAGTTTATTTTTATATTTTGGTAGATATTGCTGAATTTATCTTCAAAGAGATTACACCAACTTGCACACCAACCATGCACACAAATGCCTGTGTTCCTTTGTTCTGAAAGTAATATTTTAAGTAGTTAAATCAAAACGCAGAGGGTAACCAAGTTTTTTAATCTGTTTGGGTTGCCATAACAAAATACCTGAGACTGGGAAAATTACAAATAACAAAAATTTATTTCTCACAGTTTTGAAAGCTGGAAGTCCCAAAATGATTTTGCCAGTAGATTCGTTTTGAATGAGGACTTGTTCCCCATAGACAGTGCCTTTTTGTGTCCTCACATGGTAGAAGGAACAAACAAGTCTCTCAGACCTCTTTAATAGAGCGCTAATCCCTTCACGAGAGCTCTACCTTCAAGACCCTAGTCACCAAAGACCCCACCTCTGAATTACCAACACATTTGGGGATTAGATTTTAACATACGAATGTTGAAGGGAAGCAAACATTCAGACCATAGCACCAAGAAAGGTAACTGTATTAACTCATGGTTGTCAAAAGATTAAAAATATACATTTATGAAATGGCAACCAATGTCCTTCTTTATTAATGCACTAAATAACAAAATCTAGTAGGCAAGTAGGGGTGTGCTGAAAGACATTTCAGCATATCTGCAACAATTCTAATGTGGTATGAAAATATGTATTCGTGACAGGCTCTCAGGTACTGCTAATCATACCATGGTTTATACTCCATCCATAACTGAAAGAAATGCTCAATTTGAGGTGGCAGGTAATGCAAATACGGCTGTAAAATTTTTCCTCCCAAGTTTTGAAGTCTGTCTTGGAGCCAGCTCCAGGAGATTAATTCTAAGAAGTTTCTCTTCCCTTCAATACATCGGGTCAGCCCCAGAATTCATGCTTTTAGGGAAGATCTTAAAATTCATGCATGGGAATCAGTCTTACTTGAATACAGGCTCCATCAAGCATCTAAAATAGTGAGACAAGCCAAGAAGACATAGATAGGCAAAGATAACTGTCAGAAAGACTCCAAGGAGCTGTCTTGACTGTTGCTAAGAGTAACTGCCCACTCCTTCCCTCCTATGTACCCCACAGGGTTTGGGGAGGTATATAATAAAATAAGAGATCCAAAATTCCTTTGAAAAAAATAAAAGCACTCTTAATTTTGGTTACTGCATTCACCATTAGGAATTATTATTATTGTTATCTCCTCTTATGTTTAGTGCTTAAAATATCTTACAAATCAGCTGATGTGTATGGTAATGAAGGCCAAAGGATTGAGTTGCCCAGCCTTGGGAAGTAAGAAAAGTCCAGTTGCCCAGGAAGTGGCTTGGAACATGATGATCCCATGTGTCTCACTATGAGGTCATATCATCCTCTTATCTGAAGAGTGCTCCAATAACTAGAGAAGTTGCTAGAATTTCCAGGAGCAAGAAGGAAGGATGAGAGCTGTCGAATCCACAACCAGAGAATGCTGTTATCACTAGAACAATAAACTACTCTGGAAACTTTAGGTGTACAGGAGAAAGATTTCAAACAAATTTCTGATTACGCATCTTTTAATTTTTCAAGTGCCGGAGAAATGTGAAATTTCATTAAGTTTTACAGCCAGACTTAATATAGACATAAATCCCTTTAATGTTGCTTTCAGTCAAAAGTGAGCTGAACATTATCGTTAAACCAGTGCATGTGGGAGAATTATTTGAGGAAAATCAAAATAGGCACAGTTGGGAACATTCAAGCATGACCATATTAGATGCAAGTGGGCTCGATAGCAAAATTCTTTAGGTGCTAATGGACTGGGCTTTTTTTTTTTTTCTGCTCAGTTTCCATACAGATGAGCTTTGTTCTGGGGCAATATGGTTGCAGTTGGAGAATCTATCTAGGGAAGCTCATTTCTCTTTCATTAGTCCATGAACACAGTGCAATTTCAGCTAATACTGTTACACAGCTCCTAGCTGGGTTATTTGGTTAAATGCCTTCAGGGAAAGTAGCAATCCAGAGTAAAGGGACAAATGTGATGTGGTTTCTTGTTCTGAATTCCTATAGCTGTGGAATTGCATTGGCAATTAATCATGCCATGCTATACTCATGATCACAATCACCTATCCTCTTGTTTGAAATATTATTTAAGTCTTGTATTAGTTGATGTTTCACAGAAAACATTTTATCTCTGTGGTTCAACATCTTCAAGGTCTGGGCTTATATATGACTCTAACTACAAAGGCCTATTTCTTGTAGCTTATAGACATGTTGGTACATACATAGTGCATTTGTGCAAAATTGAAAAAGGTGAGTGAGTGAATTGCAAAACAGCATCCTCCCTCTGGGCAACCAAATTAGAAAAGATGCCCTCTCCAGTAGGCAAATGAGAAAAGGGCAGTTCCATTGGCCTGGCCAATAATTTTTTTAAAATCCTACCCAAAAGCACTTGGCTTCTCAAGCCCTGTGCAGCCCCCAGTTGTTCTCCTTGGACAAGCAACCTTGTGGAAGTCACAACTGCACATGACAGCCCTGATTTAGAAACTACTTCCCCATTTGTGTAGTCAGATCACAGAGTTTGTCCCTCAGTGCTCTAAAAATATCTGTTCAATCACATCCACGGATGCCCATATTAAGTGTAACAGCTTATTACAAGAGCCCAGTATTGTCAGAGTGCAAATGAAGTGTAACCTTTTTAAAGTGAAAAATGAGGCTGAAGATATAGCTCAATGGTACAGCAGTTGTCTGGCATGCATGAGGCCTTGGCATGCATGAGGGCTTGGGTTCAATCCATGGTATTGAAAAACAGAGAGACAGAGAGAGAGAGAGAGAGAGAGAGAGAGAGAGAGACAGAGAGAGAGAGAGAGAGAGAGATGAATAAGGCCTGTGCATCAGATACCAAATGCATCCATCTCACCTGGGCAATTACCCCATGCATGCCAGAGGGCTGCTTACTGTAAACACCTGCCACACTGGGCCACTCAAGGACAAGGCTCTGACCTTGGAAAGAAATGGGTGGAAAGAAGAATTAGAAGGTTCGTGGTCTGCAGGAGCCCTCAATCAATGATGGGCAGTGGGATAATAAAAACCATAGTGAAGCCAAGCACAGTGGCGCATGCCTGTAATCCCAGCATCTTGGGAGGCTAAGGCAGGAGGATTGTGAGTTCAAAGCCAGCCTCAGCAAAAGCCAGGTGCTAAGTAACTCAGTGAGATCCTGTCTCTAAATAAAATACGAAATAGGGCTGGCTCAGTGGTCAAGTGGTCAAGTTTCCTAAATTCAATCCCTGGTACCAAAAAAAAAAAAAAAAAAGTGGTGATATTTTTCCCCATAGAAGAATCCTCTACATGACCTCCATCAATGCCTCTGTGGACTGAGCCCATTTCTGCCTGTGGCAAGTTACTTGACAACTCACCCCTGATTGATATGAGACACCAGAGGGATAAGCTTCAAATATCTTAATGTAGCATGACTTATATCAGATTCTTTACAGCAGCCTCAGCCCACTGAGAGAGGACAGACAGGACACAAGACAGGTATCTCCCATGAAATGAGACTTCCCAGGAAGACATGGTCTGAATGAGATATTATAGTTTAGGCCATCAGATGACTTCCAGGGAGCACAAGTGCCCTAGGACATGGGTCAGACATTGGCAAACTCTTTCCAACTGTAGGCCAGAGAGTGGACTCTTCAAGCTTTGCGGGCCTCTGTACTGCTATTCATTCTGCCGTTGTGTTGCAAAGACAGTCATAGGCAGTTTGTAAACAAATAGATGTGGCTGTGTTCCAATAAAACTTTATTTACAGAAAACAAGTGGTGCGGCATATGCGACCCATGGGCTCTATTTTGTGACTCCTGCTGAAAATGATCCAAGAAAGAGAAAGGCACAAAAAAAGCAAGAGATGAGAGAAAGCCCACACTGAATCCATCATACTTTCATTTCACCCTCACAGCAACCAAGTAGTAAGGGTTGTATCATCTGCATTTTGAAAATGAGGAATCTGTGATTCCCAAAACATAAAAATTTAAAAAGTTCAAGGCCAAAAACCAGATCTTTCTGACTTTAATGTTTCTCCTTCTTCTCCTCCAACAAGCTGGTACCTGCACAAGATTCTCTTGTGCAGTCCAGCAAGAGGGGCAAACTGGTCCCAAAGACATAAATTCCAGGTTTAGAGATAAAGGTGGCAGTTTCAGAGCCAGATTCAATCTCAGGGGCCTCGGAAGCTTCTCTGAAGATGTGAAAGCAGTAGGCCTGGTTATCACTGGGTTCAGGAACTTCCGTCCATCCTCCACACCAGGCTTCACAGTGAGACCAGATGCAGCATCTGAAGTATGCCATTGGTCAGCCTGTGCAACAAATGCAGCTCCAGATACAGCAAGACAGAGGACTTTGTGAAAATAAGCACTCCCCTTGTCCTTTCTTAGCTTAGTGTGCATGCCGGCAGGCCATCTATTTGGAAAGTGCAAACAATGACCAAACCCATAATTATTAGACTTTCTAGCCAAGAGCAAGTATAATCTTGTTTTCTATGTATTCAAATATTCAGAAATTAAGCTTTAGTATTATAAATAGCAGAGATGGGGGGGGATTCCCCCGGCATTCAACTTCTTTAAGCAAAAAAATGAGCCATTATGAGAAGTTTCTTCCAGAAATAACTTCCAGGGAAGCCTTGAGGTCAGTTTGGATCCAACCCATCTTCTCACTTTCTGTGACATAATACAGTGATAATTCGAGTTCTTAATGATGACTCCGAATCATCCTGATCCTGAATCATCAAAGATTAAATCATGTTCACTAAACAGGATTTCTAGTGCAAGAAAATAGAGTAATGTATTTTAGAAAGAAGTTAGTCAAGTACAAACAAGAAGCATCTAGTTTAACCTAAGATAATCAGAGCATTCTGTTTACCAAAACGCTACTTACTCTCAAATGTCCATGTTGATGGCTATGATAGAAAAGTCTAATATAATTCAAGACCAGTTTAACTTACTCTTGTACACAAATAATTTTATAGGAGACATTATAATTCGAATCAATAAATGATTCAGTTTGACCATAAAAGCATAAACAGAACTCTTGGGAAAAAAAAAATGCTCACTGCTCTTTCTTGCTATCAACCATTTGATTTCTAGCCAGAAAAAATACAGCCAAAAAAGAACAATTATTTGCTTTTCTTAAAGCTTACTGCAGACTACTACCCAAAGAATCAATCATTAGTCATCAAATTCATTGTAAAGAAAACAAAATTATTAGGGTTCCTAAGTCGTCATCTATTTCAATGTTGAGAGGCAAATTTGACCTCAGATGACACATGGTCTTTCTTCTTTTTATAAAAATAGTTGTAGAGTCAAATTATATTATTATGTTGTGTGTATATAAACTGTGTGACAACAAATCTCCCATTATAAACAGCTAAAATGCACCAATAAAAAAACATGGATAAATAAATAAAATGGCTGTAGAGTTTCAAGGGTTCCCAGCTTGAAGTTCTGCTGTCAGAATTTCCTACTCCCTCCTTCTATACCCCACCGACTCAGGGTAAGCCATCTTCTCCAGAGTCAGGAATGAGAGCCAAGAGACCTCAACCCAGCCCCAAGTGGTAATTATGAGCCAGAAAAATAAGCCAGAGTGTAACGCTTATAAACTCAGTCACTCAGCAGTTAAGTATCAAGTGCAGAAATTCTGTTTCTCTGTAACTAAATTTCTATCTGCCACCTTAATTGTGCTGATGATAGAAACTGGATATTGGTCAACTCAGGTTTTGTCTCTACCCTCCCTGTCTCTAGAATTGTTCTTAAGCTTTGAAGGACTAAAAGCATGAGAAAGGAGACATGGATCCTGGCGCACTTCATCTTAGATTAAAATTTAACCTAAAATAATCAGAGCATTCTATTTACCAGATTTAGCAAAGATTCTTCCAATTCTATTGTTTAAGTAGCAACCTCACCTTGAAGACCAAAAGAAAATTATTAAGTTGTACTTTTCTCAATATTCCTGCCCCATTAACTCTACCTAAGAATGTTCTTATTTCTGAAAACTTCAGAGAAGGTCAAGGATAACAGAATATACCTAAGGAAGAGAAATAAGTTTTAATTTTAAAACAGTATCCCTGAAAAGAACTGAAATCCAAATATCTCAAAAGAAGTCAAGGCGGAAGGGGGCAGAGAGCGTGAAATCTGAGAGGTTCCCCCAAAGACAAGGATTGTACTACAGATACAGAATTAAACTTCACAAGTGAAAGTAATTTGGGCTCTAAGTGGAGGAAGAAAAGAGAAACTAGGGACCTGCCAGTCATTATGGCTAGTGGAGACGGACTTCCTTTCTAGTGAACTGGAGTTGGGTGAAGACCTAGATTACAGATAAAGGACATATGTGTTCAAGATTCAAGAAAAGCCAAGTATGGTGGCACATGCCTATAATCCCAGTGACTCAGGAGGCTGAGGAAGAAGAACTTGGCACCCAAGTCTATACATGAAAGTCATTTTTGTTTCATATACAGTTTAAGGTCAGCCTCAGCAATTTAGCAATGTCCTAAGCAACTTAGCAAGATGTTGTCTAAAAAATAAAAAATAAAAGTACTGACCATATGGCTCAGTGATTAAGCACCCCAGAGATACAATCCCCAGGACCAATAAAACAAACAACATTGATTCAAGGAAAAATGACAGAGCCAAATTTCAAGGTGACTTCTGCCCACATACATTTATTTAAATAAATTAGTACAGGTTGAGTAACCTTCATCCAAAATGCTTGGGATCACCAGTGTTTTGAATTTGGGATTTCTTTTCAGACTTAGAGATATTTGCATATTTATAATGAGCTATCTTGGGGGTGGGACCCAAGTCTATACATGAAAGTCATTTCTGTTTCATATATACCTATGCATTTACCCTGAAGGTAATTTTATGCAATATCTTTAATGCACCTATATTTTCACTACAACCAGACATATCACGTCAGGTGTGCAATTTTCCACTTGTGGTGTCCTGTTAGCACTCAAAAAGTTTCCAATTTGGGAATTGCAGATTTCAGATTTTCAGATTCTGGACACTTGACCTGAGCTACCATGCTGATCATTACAACTACTGGTGACTTGCAGCCTTTTGAGACCCACCAAATCAATACAAATATTAATGGAATGAGTCAATTTTCTCTTAAAAACATTATGCCACTAATACATTAGGTGTACACACCAAGGTGTGTCCCAAACTAAAGTGTTTTAGCTCTTCAAGGAGGAAAATTTATGAATATGTCCCAGGACCCTGGAATCAGGAGGTACCAAAGCTGGAATGCAAATCCAACTCAGTGTTCCCTGGATCCATGTGTACTGTGAACCAAGAAATCTGGTGTATTTATTGCAGAGCCCAAAAACAAAGATGAGGAGAAGAAAGGAACTTTCAGAGATCAGCCTCCCCAGGCAAGCAATGAGGAAGGAATGGATTATTCACTAAATGATAATGGGTCACCTCTCATCATTGGCAAAGATAAAAGGCTAACTAGTGACTTAAATGTAAAATGAAATAAACATGAAACTTAAATACTGCTCAAGAGAGTATGTAATTGACTTATGTGTGGAAAGACTCTCAGTGGAAAAGTAGAAGTATAGGATTACGTAGAATTTCACCCTCCTTGGGCTAGGGATGTGGCTCCATGATAGAGTGCTTGCCTAGCCTGTGTGAGGTCCTGGGTTCAGTTCCCAGCACAAACAAACATAAGACTTTCTCACTGAGGTTGTACCCACCCACCTTCTACTGTAGAGTGTAAGAATACATGCCTGTCACAGTTTGCAATTGTGTGTTTGATTTTTTGATCCCTTTTGCTGCTTGTTCCACTAACTAGGCTAAAGATGTCGAGAGGCGAGAGGCCAGGGCTGCACTTCATTCTCAGCAATGTTTCTGGCATGTATTGGACTCTTCATTGTATTTATTGAGTGAATAACTGAGGTCGATTGCAGTCAAGATTAGGAGCTTGGACAGCTATCCTATAAGGGGAAAGGAGACGAGCCTTATGCCAGTCTGAAACAGGGAGCTGGAAGTGAGCCGAGAAACTCTAAAACTCCGCAGCCCTTCCCGCCTGTCACATGAAAACTAGAACATTCTGGCCATCAGTCCAAGAAGTATCAAACAAAGTTATCAGCAGCCCTGAATTCTGGATGAAATCTGCCAAACTCACAAGGGGGACCATGACTTCAAATGAAAATAGGTCTGGAGAACACTGGGGCTCAAATTTGCTCAGCCCTTGAAGACTTGAAATGGAGTGAGAGGAAGAAGCCAGGCCAAGGGCATACAGAAAAGAGAGAAGGCTCCCAGGAACAGTGAGGCCCTGTCTCAACTCTGTCACAATTTTGCATGAGCTGGTCCGGTGCAGAACACTAGCACAGCGCTCTGGTGGTGATTGTAAACATAAAACAGTGTGTTCACAGCAGTCTCACTTTGCTGTGCCGCTGGCTTTCCCGACCTAATGAGACACCTTGTGTTTTTCAGAATGCCGAAGCAAGTTACGACTTCAGCAGCAATGACCCCTATCCTTACCCTCGCTACACAGACGACTGGTTCAACAGGTAAACTGGGCCTTGGGAGGATCACTTACATTAGGCTTGGGATTTTATATTGCTTTGTTTTGTTTAAGGTTTGAGTATCACCAGCAAAACCATCCCAATGTTTTACTGAATCATATCGCAACTTTTCCTCTTAGTGGTTACCTTCTCCACATTCATGGATTTTTTTTTTTTAAATTTTACAATGCTCCTCAAAGAATGATCTTTTGACTATTTTGTTCTGTTGAATTAGAAATAATTTGTACTTTAATGTGTTCATAATAAGAAAAATTAGGAACCAGAGATCTTTTCTCTACTTACTGCAAAGTAATTCTAAAGAACAAAAAAATTTAAATACTATTTTCATTGAAACATAAAAAAAAAAAAAAAAAAAAAAACGCTTTCTGTCCCATGGACCTGTATCTGAATGCTTTTGAAAAGTGTTTCTGCTATAATCTTACAACAGCTCATGTGGTCTCCTTCCCTGATCAAAGAATAGGGTTCAAGTCAAAGACAATATTAAACCCATGATATAAATTATTTCTAAGTCCACATTTTTTTTAAATATCATTTTTACTATTTTATGCAAGAAGCATGATGTCCAGAGAGTGGCCAGGGTAGATTCTCATTGGACCAGGTGACTTAGTACCAGTTCTTTTTTTTTTTTTTATTTTTATTGTTGGTTGTTCAAAACATTACATAGTTCTTGATATATCATATTTCACACTTTGATTCAAGTGGGTTATGAACTCCCATTTTTACCCCGTATACAGATTGCAGAATCACATCAGTTACACTTCCATTGATTTACATATTGACATACTAGTGTCTGTTGTATTCTGCTGCCTTTCCTATCCTCTACTATCCCCCCTCCCATCCCCTCCCCTCTTCTCTCTCTATCCCCTCTACTGTAATTCATTTCTCCCCCTTGTATTATTTTTCCCTTTCCCCTCACTTCCTCTTGTATGTACTTTTGTATAACCATGAGGGTCTCCTTCTATTTCCATGCAATTTCCCTTCTCCCTTTCCCTCCCACCTCTCATCCCTGTTTAATGTTAATCTTCTTCTCATGCTCTTCGTCCCTACTCTGTTCTTAGTTACTCTCCTTATATCAAAGAAGACATTTGGCATTTGTTTTTTAGGGATTGGCTAGCTTCACTTAGCATAATCTGCTCTAATGCCATCCTTTTCCCTGCAAATTCTATGATTTTGTCATTTTTTAATGCAGAGTAATACTCCATTGTGTATAAATGCCACATTTTTTTTTTATCCATTCGTCTATTGAAGGGCATCTAGGTTGGTTCCACAGTCTTGCTATTGTGAATTGTGCTACTATGAACATCAATGTAGCAGTGTCCCTGTAGCATGCTCTTTTTAGGTCTTTAGGGAATAGACTGAGAAGGGGAATAGCTGGGTCAAATGGTGGTTCCATTCCCAGCTTTCCAAGAAATCTCCATACTGCTTTCCAAATTGGCTGCACCAATTTGCAGTCCCACCAACAATGAACAAGTGTACCCTTTTCCCCACATCCTCGCCAGCACTTGTTGTTGTTTGACTTCATAATGGCTGCCAATCTTACTGGAGTGAGATGGTATCTTAGGGTGGTTTTGATTTGCATTTCTCTGACTGCTAGCGATGTTGAGCATTTTTTCATGTACTTGTTGATTGATTGTATGTCCTCCTCTGAGAAGTGTCTGTTCAGGTCCTTGGCCCATTTGTTGATTGGGTTATTTGTTATCTTATTGTCTAATTTTTTGAGTTCTTTGTATACTCTGGATATTAGGGCTCTATCTGAAGTGTGAGGAGTAAAGATTTGTTCCCAGGATGTAGGCTCCCTATTTACCTCTTTTGCTGAGAAAAAAACTTTTTAGTTTGAGTAAGTCCCATTTATTGATTCTAGTTATTAATTCTTGTGCTATGGGTGTCCTATTGAGGAATTTGGAGCCCGACCCCACAATATGTAGATCGGAGCCAACTTTTTCTTCTATCAGACGCTGTGTCTCTGATTTGATATCAAGCTCCTTGATCCATTTTGAGTTAACTTTTGTGCGTGGCGAGAGAAAGGGATTCAGTTTCATTTTGTTGCATATGGATTTCCAATTTTCCCAGCACCATTTGTTGAAGATGCTATCCTTCCTCCATTGCATGCTTTTAGCCCCTTTATCAAATATAAGTTTTGTGAATTGGTTTCTGTGTCCTCTATTCTGTACCTTGGTCCACCCGCCTGTTTTGGTACCAGTACCATGCTGTTTTTGTTACTATTGCTCTGTAGTATAGTTTGAAGTCTGGTATCGCTATACCACCTGATTCACACTTCCTGCTTAACATTGTTTTTGCTATTCTGGGTCTTTTATTTTTCCATATGAATTTCATGATTGCTTTCTCTATTTCTACAAGAAATGCCATTGAGATTTTGATTGGCATTGCATTAAACCTGTAGAGAACTTTTGGTAATATCGCCATTTTGATGATGTTTGTTCTGCTTATCCATGAACAGGGTATATTTTTCCATCTTCTAAGATCTTCTATTTCTCTCTTTAGGGATCTGTAGTTTTCATTGTATAAGTCTTTCACCTCTTTTGTTAGGTTGATTCCCAAGTATTTTTTTTTTTGAGGATATTGTGAATGGAGTGATTGTTCTCATTTCCATTTCAGAGGATTTGTCGCTGATATACAGGAATGCCTTTGATTTATGCATGTTGATTTTATATCCTGCCACTTTGCTGAATTCATTTATTAGCTCTAATAGATTCTTTGTAGACCCTTTTGGGTCTGCTAGGTATAGAATCATGTCATCTGCAAATAGTGATAATTTAAGTTCTTCTTTTCCTATTTTTATGCCTTTAATTTCTTTTGTCTGTCTAATTGCTCTGGCCAGTGTTTCGAGAACTATGTTGAACAGAAGTGGTGAGAGAGGGCATCCCTGTCTTGTTCCAGATTTTAAAGGGAATGCCTTCAATTTTTCTCCATTCAGAATGATGCTAGCCTGAGGCTTAGCATAGATTGCTTTTACAATGTTGAGGTATGTTCCTGTTATCCCTACTTTTTCTAGAGTTTTGAACATAAAGGGATGCTGTACTTTGTCAAATGCTTTTTCCACGTCTATCGAGATGACCATATGGTTCTTATTTTTAAGTCTATTGATGTGGTGAATAATATTTATTGATTTCCATATATTGAACCAGCCTTGCATCCCAGGAATGAATCCTACTTGATCATGGTGCACAATTTTTTTGATATGTTTTTGAATCCGATTCACCAGAATTTTATTGAGGATTTTTGCATCTATGTTCATTAGAGATATTGGTCTGTAGTTTTCTTTCTTTGAAGTGTCCTTGTCTGGTTTAGGAATCAGGGTGATGTTGGCCTCGTAGAATGAATTTGGAAGTTCTCCCTCTTTTTCTATTTCCTGAAATAGCTTGAAAAGTATTGGTATTAGTTCCTCTATAAAGGTTTTGTAAAACTCTGCTGTATACCCATCCGGTCCTGGGCTTTTCTTAGTTGGTAGTCTTTTGATGGCTTCTTCTATTTCCTCAATTGATGTTTAGGTTGTCTATATCCTCCTGACTCAATCTGGGCAGATCATATGACTTAAGAAATTTCTCGATGCCTTCACTATCTTCTATTTTATTGGAGTATAAGGATTCAAAATAATTTCTGATTATCTTCTGTATTTCTGAAGTGTCTGTTGTGATATTGCCTTTTTCATCCCATATGCTAGTAATTTGAGTTCTCTCTCTTCTTCTCTTCGTTAGCATGGCTAAGGGTCTGTGCGATGAAAATCCTTCCTCTAGGTTTTGGAGCACCCCAATTTTGCTGGAAATTCCTAACAAGATAGCTTTTAGCGGTTCTAACTCGTCATTCTCCTGCACAGTGACGCGGTACACGGGGGTGATGCACTCCCTTCGCCGCCATCTTAAGGAGCATCTAGTACCAGTTCTTACAGTTAGCAAGTTGACTAGTTAAAGTCAGAGGAGACAGGACACTCATGTGTTCTGACTTACATTCCAGGGCTTACAATACAGAAAAGGAGAAAGACTAAAATAAAATTCAAATTCATAATATTTTTAGAACGCCATTGCTCATGTTCAATAGCACAATACATTCTCTATTAACTTCATCTACAGCCTGAAAATTATGATGTTGTGCTTGGAAGTGTGTGTTTGGAGAGTGAGAATAGATAAAAGTCTGAGAACATTGGGTATGAAGTATCTCTGGTTCCCATGACTTATATAATCCTAGATCCTCGCATGCCCTAACCAAATAAATCCCTTCAGACACAGGTATCTGAAGTTATCAAATCAATGTCATAAAACTGATAGTTAAATATAATTGGCAGGGGCTGGGGATATAGCTCAGTTGGTAGAGTGTTTGCCTAGCATGTACAAGGCCCTGTGTTCAATCCCCGGTCCCACACAACAACAACAACAACAACAATAATAATAATAATAATAATAATAATGTCTACTTTTAAAAATAAATAAATGAATAGATAAATAAATAAATGTAATTGGCAATGGAAGTCTGGGATCCTCTTATGAGAAGAGCCTGGCTTTGGCTTGATTACTGTCTCTCTGCAGCTAGTATGTTCTAACCAGAATTTTGATGAGTTGATTCAGGTCCAAAAATATAACCAACAAAATATTTTTTCCCAAACCCCATATATTTAATCCAAACACAATATTCCCCAACCAAATGTTCTTGCATGATATGCTATAAGAATAGTTCTTTAAAAAAAATGCTAAGAACCAGATACGGTGATACATGTCTGTAATCCCAGCTACTGGGAGGTTGAGGCAGCAGAATTTCAAGTTCAAGGTTAGTCTAGGTAACAGTGAGGCCCTGTATCAAAATTCAAAAAATAAAATGAAAAGGGCTAGGGGCATAGCTCAGTGGCAGAATGCCCTTGGGTTCCATGCTGAGTACCAAAAATAAAAATTAAAAAATTAAATGCTAAGGAAATGCCTTCTCTCTAAATTATTTTCATTTGCAAACTTTTTCTTGAAAGTACAGTTTTAAACTGGCCTAAAACCTCTAAATAGAACTAATTAGTGTTTTCTGTAATAAAAATTCATCATTATCAGCAGTAAGAATTCCCAAGTGTCCATTTACCCCAAGACACAGTCATAGTCACTCAGGCAATCATGATCCCTGTGCCCGAAGAAATCAATGACTCAAGACAGAGTGTCCACTTTGACCAATAAATAGGTTTTTCCCAATTATCAAGTAATTTTCAAAGATCCTCATCTGCCATAGCTTGTTATTACAAAGATTGGTTGATGCCCAGCTCAATTCATGGTCTTTCAAAACATAACTGCTTTTGTAAATAATTACTGGAGGATGGTAAGTCAAAATTCATGTCCTTAGCACTGGGAGAACTCTTGCTCCAAAATGTTGGCACCATCTAGAGACAATCCCAGATTAGCTGACAGAGGATTCAAATAAGGCATTCTTTCCCACAAGGGTAGGATGTGTTTACTAAAATTCCCTCTGGAATGAAATGATATTTTTCCTGGTATTTTCTTCAATACTACTTATATCTTGAGGTAAGAGGTTGGTGAGTGGACTAGGATATTGAAGAAATAAAAATGGTTATGGGTTAATCATTGTTAAATACAGGAGATGGGTACATGGGAGTTTACTCTATTTTCATTTATCTCTAATATTTTCTACAATAAGAAGTAAACAAGTTGGGCGCAGTGGTGCACACCTATAATCCCAGCAACTGGGGAGGGGGACTTGTTAGGTGCAGGGCAGGCTGAATGAATGTTAGCTGCAGGATAACCCACGCACCCAAAGCCCCCTCTGTCTGGTCCTTTATCACCTGTTTGCATCAAGTCTGAACACTCAACCCCACTCAAGACTAAATACTCTGGCCCCTGCCCATCTGGTGCAACAGAAACCCACATCTGACCCCTGCCCCATCTTCCTGAAGGCAGAAGATGACACCTTAGCAACTACTGTATGATCCAATCACTGTACATCAACAAGGCAGCTTGCAGACCCAGAGACCCCATTAGATTTGGCTATAAAAACTCCCTCCTGCCAGGCCCCTCTCTCTTGCTCTTGCTCTTACTTTTGCTCTCTCTTGCTCTCTCTTTCTTCACTCTTTCTCACTCTCCCTCTCAACCTCTCTCTTGCTCTCTCTTCTCTCGCTTTCAGTCTCTCTCTCAAACTCCCTCTCCTCTCTCTCTCTTTCTTCTCTCTTTCTTCTCTTTATTTCTCTCTTGTGCTTTGCTCTCCCCCACCCTTTCTTCTCTCTTCCCCCCCCCGCTCTTTCTCTCTCTCTTTTCTCCTCTTTCTCACTGCTGCAGTAAAGATCTTTTGGTCCCTCCGAGTGTTGTGGTCACTTCCCTTTCAGGACTCAGGCAAGAGGATTGTGAGTTCAAAGTCAGTCTCAGCGATTTAGTGAGGCCCTGTCTCTAAAATTTAAAAAGATCTGGAATGTGGCTTAGGAGTTGAGCACCCCTGGGTTCAATCCCCAGTTTAAAAAAAAAAGAAGGAGGAGGAGGAGGAGGAGGAGAAGAAGAAAACTTAAATTGCAATAAGTCACAAAATGAGACAATCACTAGACCTGGGTCCAGAGTTTGGTACTCATGAAACTGCTAGTTTGGGTATACCAGCTTGTAAGGAGCCTGCAATGTCATATGAAAAGGAAACACATGCTCAAATCACTACAGTGTAAAATGGAGCCCAGGCTGAAACAATGAAACAAGGAGAGTTAGTACACACTGATCAGTTAACCATCCTTCAGGTATTATTTTTAGTGCTTGTGTGTATTAATTCCATTAATTCATATACTAACCCTCTGAACAGGTATTACCAAAATTATTCCCATTTTGGAAACTGAGGCACAGAGAACTTAAGTAATGTGCAAGGTCAAACAGCTAATAAGTCACAGAGGCAGGTTTTGTACCCAGTGAGGAGGTCATTGGTCCAGGATTTAAAGGAAGATAGTAGAGGTACCGGACAAGTATATCCTAGGGCAAGTGTACCCCATTTAGACGAAGATGGAGAAACTGAGAGTTTCAGGAGGTGGACTGGATAACTGGTCTGGGAGTTAAAGACTGGTGCAGGGACATCATTCTGAGAAGGGTTCATGGAAGGGACAGGGAAGATTTGAACAGGCTGCTAAGAGAAAGGAGGAGAGGTGTTGTAGTCTGGTGAGGAACTGGAGGTGTAGATGAGAAACATTCTCCCATTGTCCTCAAGGAATGTTGCCACCAGAGGCCCAAGGAGCCCTAAGATTGGCCAGCACTTACTCCCTGGATGATACAGAATCTGCTGCAGATCACACAGGAGCCGCACCTCAACTTCACAGCCACAAATGCATGCCACCAGTTCTTCAGGTGTTCTCTACTAGATGTGGGCACTGAGCCCAGTACTCCATCTCTGTAAGGCAGAATTGGGGCTCTTGAAAAAGGTTCATTTCAGCATGCACCAAAACTCCAGGAAAGGCTGACTGGTGCTGACCAGGAATGGGCTTTTGCTGTTCTCTGTTCCAGCCACACTGCCTGCCACAAAGTCTAGTCCGAACACAGGAGCAATTGCTGCACAGGAAATGGCAGCAGTTCCCCATCACGGATCCTCATTGCTGTGGAAAGTACAAAATAAAATGTCCTACAAGGAATAGCCTCCAACAAGCAAGTAAAAAATTACCCCATGGAAAGGAAACCGAGTTGAATAGCAACATCTCCCTCCTGGGTTTCCCTGACACTTGAAACCATTATATCATGCCCTCTGTACTTACTTATTAACTTGCTTTCCCTTCAAATCTACATCTCTTTAAGAACATATTTAAAACTCAAAAGTCAAAAGACTTTATGAAAACACACTCATACATATGCAGAGAACATTTCTCTTTTAGGGAATAGGGACCTTAGGATGTCTTGCCCTGTGCTTGATTTGATTTTGTAGGATTGTGCCTTTTTAAGTAGAGCCAGTTTATTCTGCGGTGAACCATTTAATAATTACATGCAGACCTTGAGCTCCAGAGACATATTTGAAACACAGTTGAGAAATTTGCAAATGGATTATAATTTCCTCCTCGCTTGCAATCAGAGAAAGATATCGGGCCAAACAAAATAATAACAATAATAATAACCATAACTGCAAAAAGGTCGAAAATATTACACATCTAACAAGCATCAGTATTGGGCATAACAGATATAATTGATTTGCCACAAGGCGTCAGAATCTAGCATCACATTTTTTTCCCTTGCTGGCCTTCAGTAAATATTGATTGACTGGTTGATAGATGGGTGGCCCACCTTTTCAGCCATGCTGAGATGTCAGGTGGCCTTGACATCTGTCCATTTTAGAGCTACCTGCCACTTGCAAGGTTTGCAGCCCACATTTTGTCAATAATCTTGCAGGCTTGCTCTGTTTTAAGTCAATGTTTGGTGATGCATTACATATCTGTATTCCATTACTGTGCTGTTGTCTATAAAAATCCCTCTTGCATAGCATTTCTTTGACAGGCATTCACCACTGAAATGTCATCCCTGCCATCGGCGATATTTATGAAGCATCAGGGGACATAACACTCTCTATCTATTAAGTCTTAAAGAGTAAGAGATTCTGGACTAGATGCAATTCCTGGCTGCAAAAAGTTTGCTGTAAATTCAGGAAAAGAGAAGACATTTATTAGTCAAGCAACCAAAATTGGGGGAAAGGAAGAAGGATGAATAGATACTGAAGAATATGTGTCTCAGTGTGAGCTGATTTGATTGATAACGTTAGTTAAACTTTCAAATAAGAAAGATTTTCAGTGATTAACTTTTTTATTAAAACCCATATTTCATTTGGAAGAACTTTATGCAACAGGCCATGGAAGAAAAATGGCCCTCTCCGGCTTGCTGTTTTCACACTGATACTTCACCCTGGTGACACTTAATGGCTCAGGAATAGATGTCCTATGGACTGGTTCTGAAATCACTTCCTAATAATAAAATTCAAAATGTTTCCAAAGACCTAATCTAACTTTTTTCATGTGCACATTGAGACTACCTCATAAGTTGATATTAGCTTAAAGGTTGCTGCTCATAACTAGCCCTTTCTACATCCAAACCAGAGAGCAATGAAAAAATTGAACTTGTCTCACATGTACAAGGTGTCTTTGGATGTAATTCCTTTCTCACTCAGCACCGTGGCAACACAGGCACTAGACCCTTGCTAGAAAGTTCGACCCTTGTGCCATTGCAGAGTTAATTTTGTTAGCTATTCAGAGCCTTTGGAGAAATACCAGAGGTTTTTAAAAGTTTTATTTCTAGTTCTCTACCAGGATTAGACAGTATTTAAATTTCCCCTTTGGATAAAAAAAATAGACATGACACAGATTTAGGAATTATGGATAAATTTTTAAAGACTGTGAAACAAAACCTGTGTGTTGGTATAATCACTTCTACTTTGGAAGCTGATATCATTTGTGCCATATAGAGGAATTTTACATTCTTCAAGCAGTAAGAATTACTCTGTTTTTTATTTTTATTGGTTCTTTTTAGTTATACATAACATGAGGATTCATTTTGACATAATTATAAAAGCATGGAGTATAATTTGTTCTAGACAGAAAAATACAACAGATTGCCATCAATAATTGCACTATTATGTGAATTGTTTGGTCTAGGATGAGTTTTCCTGGAATCAGTTTCCCTATCTATAAAATGGGACTAATGTTCCCACTTTAAAGGGTCTTAGTGAGGATTAGAGACAGGAGCACAGAGAACTTTGGTACACAGCATGGCACACAGAAGGCACTCCCTAAGTGGCAGCAAATGTAACTGTGAATTTCAGTAAAGGGATTTCTACAGGAGTTAAGTCAAAGATTCCCCACCCACTCACGCTTTTTACTTGGACAACAGTTCTCTCTTCTGAGCTCTTGACAGAAATCAGACAGCAATGGCACAAGGGTCGAACTTTCTAGCAAGGGTCTAGTGCCTGTGTTGCCACGGTGCTGAGTGAGAAAGGAATTACATCCAAAGACACCTTGTACATGTGAGACAAGTTCAATTGATTAGGAAAACTCAAAGGCCTAACTTTAGCCTCTGAAAGACAGAGTGGGGGACTCCTCACATTTACAAAAAAACATTTTGCTCTTTCCCCTGGAGTGGCTTTGCACATTCTTCACCTATCACCTATCCTAACCTGTTTTGCCTAACCTATTCATTCTCACCTCTTCTAACCAGTGGGCTCTTAAAACCCCCAAGCCTTCCCTTATACAGCTCATTGGACATTACCCAGCAAAACATGGTTCATATCAAACTAGCTGGGGAATCTATATTTCAACTCTGATATATATAACATCAAAACTTCTATCTCCAAAGACATAGCTGAAAAGACTGTAACTAGCCACCACCGGATTAAGGCTGTCTAAAGAGTCTGTAAATCCAGGGAGATCAGAGGACAAAGACAATCTCATGTAAACTGGCCAACTTGCACACTACCCTGCGGGCCGGCTCTGCCTTCTCCCCCATATATCTGTGCACCCAGAGCCTTGAAACCCCATTAAAGCTCCTGGATGAGAGATAAAGAACTAAGGAATCAACTCAAGCAATTTTTAAACTACTAATCAGGAAAGAAGACCAAAGAGAGAGAGAAAGTAAAAAAGAAAAGACACCTTGTACATGTGAGACAAGTTCAATTGATTTAAAATCTCCACCTCAAAATTAGCCTGCAATCCAAAATTCCCAAACACTTGAAAAAACACACCTAACAAAATGAAAAGAAAAAAAAAACAGGACATAGTTTTTTACCAGATGAAATCAATTTTGTGGAGAAGTCTTGAAAAAGACTTTAAAATAGGTTCTGTGTGGCTTTTTCAGAGTGGTAAATGCAGAGACGTAACACCAATTTTAGAAGAAAAATAAATGATGGAAGAATAAAAGCCTGAATGTCAAAAAATAACTCACTGCATTGAAAAAGATAGCCCCTGAAATAAAATATCCATAAATGGGATAAAAGCTATCCTGAATACATTTGGAGAAATAATTACAGTGGGGAAGATAATAGAGTTTATCAAAAACCTACAGCAAACATTATTCTTAATGGTAAAACTTGGAAAGCATTCTCTTATGTCTGGGACAACATAAGAATGCTGCCAATCATCTCTTTTATTCCACACAATGCCACATCCCATAGCTGGTCAAATAATTATAAATCTAAGAAAAGATTTTTAAAAAATTATAAAACTTAGCAAACACATAAAAGCATTCCCGAATTATAGAGTGACACACTACGTTCATGAAGAAGCAAGTAGAACAATATAAAGATGTCAAGTTAATCTCTTCATTCAGTGCAATTTCAATTAAAAGTTTCAGTAGCATTTTTCAGTGGAACTAGGCAAAATTGATATGGAAAAGCAAGAAGCCACGAATAGAGAAAGACAAAGGGGAAGAGCAGAAATAAGGAGGAAGAGAATGAAGATATAGAAGAAAAAGAAGATGAGTAAAGATCATGGACATCAGAAAAACAGCAAAGTGGGGACGCTTCATCCTCCAGACGTCAAAACATTATGAAATTATAATGTGAGAAAATAGGCCTAGAATAGAGAGTGACAAAAAGATCAAAGAAACAGTATAGAAAGACCCCAGGTAAAAGGAAGCTCACTATATGACCAAGAGAGCAATAATAACAAAGATGGAGCAATAGTATTTAATAAATTATGCTATCTATTATATGGAATAAGAAAAGAGTCATCTACCCCACATGCTGAGCGTAAATAAATTCCAGGAGAAGTAAAATCCTAAATACCTTATAAACCTTTTAAAATAAACTATAGAAAATATCTTTGTGATCCTGATATATAGAGATGGATTTTTTTAATCAAGACACTAAATCACAAAGGAAAAGATTAACAAAACATGGTACATTAAAATTAAGCCCATAAGTTAGACTCCATGTCTGTATCGTATGTCAAAATACACTCTACTGTCATGTATATCTAAAAAGAACATTTTTTAAAAAGAATGAAGCCCTTTGTTCAACAAAAGTAACAGCAAACATAGTTGGAAGACAAGCCACAGACTAGCAGATGTGTGCAAAAAAAATTATGAAAAAAAAAGGATTAATATATAAAATTTATAAAGAATGACTATAAGTCAATGGGGGATGGAGACAAATGCCTCAGTAGAAAATAAAATGGGCCAAGGTATTAAACAGGAAATTGACAGAAGAGAAAATCTATTTAATTAACATCTGAAAAGATTACCTTGCTGGTCATGAGGGAGATGTAAAATGAAACAATGAGATACCATTTCACAAGATTGGACTGGCAAAAAAGGAAACACCTTGAGAGCATTAAGTGTTGACAAGAATATTAAGCATCAGGGACACTCCCACCCTGCAGGAAGTAGGATACGTCCATACAACCTGTGCTCACTCTTACATAAATATCCCAAAGAAACTCTAGCACATGGGCACAAAGAAATAACACATAAGAATGTTTCTTTTCAAATTATTTGTAATAGGAAGCAAATTGCAAATGCCTTAAATGCCTATCCTTAGGAATATGAACCAATAAATGGCAACATATTTATAAGTGGACTACTACACAGGGCTAAAAATGGTTGAACCAAAATTCATGAATAAACCTCAAAAACGCAATTTTGGATAGACCATATACTATGAAATATTTATATAGAACTTGAAAACAAGTCATTACATATATGCTTATACATATGTGATCATAAGACAATTGCCTAAAAATAGGCATGAGCATTTACTATAGAGGCCACCTCTAAGGAAACAAAGAGGGAGTGACTTTAGGAGGGGTTTCAATTATATCTATAATGATATCTTTTTAAAAAATCTAAAGTAAGGCAAATACTCAGCTTTGATGTATTCAAATGACGGCCGTATGAGATTCATTGTGTTATTCATCAAAACTGTTGGTATCCTTAAAATATTCCATAATTCAAAATACCTGCATTCTCTCTGCTCCAGCCAAGTTGAGACATAAAATTAACCATCACACTTTTTAATTGCTCGTTTCTGATAGTTAGAAATAAGTAATAGTTAAAGGTCATGGTAAGAGCAGAGGTTTGGAAGCAGCAGACCTGAGTTTGAATTCCGATTCTGCCTTTTATTTGAAAAGCAACTCATGGAGATAATAATGGGCCATTGAGAGGATTGACTAAGATAATAAATGCAGCACTCTTCATACAGTATCAGGCCCATAGTAGGTATCAGTTAAAAAGAGTTGTGTCCCACTGTCTGATGTATACTATACCACATTTTGAATGTACCACATTATAGAAATGCCAGCTTTGGGCTGGAAAAGGCAAGAGATAGGGCAAAATCACTAATGCAATATTATCTGTTCATGTAAAATAATTAATTCAATAAAAAGAAATATTTTTTTGAAAGGAAAAGGGATTACCATGCTAGTGAGGGGAAAAAATGCAAAATGAAACAAGATGTCCTTTCACATCAATTGAATTAGCAAAAATGGCAACATTTAATGATACCCAATGTTGCCTAAATAGGTCAGCTGGACAGTTCTGTTCATCTGGACCAGGCTCCCTCCTCTCATCTCAGTTGGCCTCACCCATGTGGGCATGGTCAGCTGCTGGGTCCTCTGTATGATCTCTGGGTTGGGGCAGCTTCACCCACGTGTCTGAAAGATGGACGGCTGTGGCTTGGGGTGACAGGCACGCTGAGCCATGTGTCTTTCATCATCCTACTGGCAGCCCAGAC
This sequence comes from Spermophilus citellus, assembly GCF_964194105.1. NCBI lineage: Eukaryota > Metazoa > Chordata > Mammalia > Rodentia > Sciuridae > Spermophilus > Spermophilus citellus. The sequence goes on from NC_138185.1 coordinate 42,718,065, forward strand.
TTATTCACATGTCAGGTAGGCAGGGCTTCAAGGGAGAGAGAAGCCCTTGTGGCCTAGGCTCTTCGCTTCTGCCACAGTCTTTTATCCAAAACAAGCCACAGGCCACTCCATTTTCAATGTCAGGAAAAATACATTTCACCTCTTTATGGGAGGAGGAAGAAAATCACACTGTCAAAGGGCACAGACCCAAGAGGGTGGCGGATCAGGGCCACTCTGGCAGGGAAACACACCCACGACCCTGGTCATTTGCTTCCCATTAACCTTCATTAGGAAGCTGATCAAGCCACAGTTATTTTCCTTTACCTCCTACAGCCACTTCCCCTTCTCACAGGCTTAAGTTTACTTCTAGAGGCAAGGAGCTACTGAAAGTTCTTAAGACAATCTAGTGACCAGAGCCAGGCATGGTGGCACACACTTGTAATGCCCGCAATTCAGGAAGCTGAGGCAGGAGGATTGCAAGCTGGAGGTCAATCTGGGCAACTTAGCATAGACCTTGCCTCAAAATAAAAAATTAAAGAAAGACTATGGATGTAACTCAGTGGCTGGTAGAATGCTTGCCTAGCATGTGTGAGGCCCTAGGTTCAAAAAAATAAATATAAAACAAACAAATGAAAACAGGTTTGGAAGAAGCTTTTCCTGACATTTAGGGGAGCAAGCACTTTTGCCTGAGACAATCAGGAAGACAAGACAGGAGGAAGATGTTGGTGAACACTCAAAGGCCCAGGTGTTGTGAGCAATTATATGAGCCTCTGTTTATTGTTTGTTATTAATTAGTGTTACTTAAAAATAGAAATGAGTTGTGTCTTCCTGTATGTTCTTCTGCAGAGTCCGTGACACACATCTTCCCACTTAAAGGGCAGAATTGGGGATACTCAAGTATTATGCAGTCACTTTAATTTGTCCAAGCCAGTTCACAGCATAAGTCCTGCAGTCTTGAGGGAGCTAGCAGAGGGCAGGGAAAGGTTGTCTGTCTAAGAAAGAGCTGTGGGGGTGGTCTAGTGATGAGCATTGGTCTCATACCTGACCCAGACCCTGTTCCATTGTCTGCTTGGGCAAGCACTTCGCCCCTCCAAGACCCAGGTTTGACCTCTCTGGAATGGAGCAGCACTATTCACAGCCCTGTGAGACCAGAAGGACTTGAGGCAGAGTGCTAAGCACAGCGCCTGGGAAGGACAGACTGCCCAGTGAGGGCGCTCTGCTTCTCTGGCTCTGGCCTCAGTCGCCACCCACATACTCCACAGGACTCCACACACTAGAGGGCTGCCATTGTAGGTCTGCTCCTCAATGATGCTAACAAAGATGTTGACCATTCCTCTGTGCACATTTCAGGTCCAGGAAAGGAGATCTTGTAAAGGTTGATTTTTTTTTCAAGTTTTTTATGGATTTTTTTTAAATAAGTGACAGTGGAATGCATTACAATTCTTATTACACGTACACAGCACAATTTTTCATATCTCTGGTTGAATATAAAGTATGTTGACACCAATTTCTATACATGTACTTTGGATAATAATGTAAAGGTTGATTATTAAATAATAAGCAAATTAATTCTCTGTTGAATTAGACATGGGACTGATTTTTAAACTTCTGTTTAAGTATTTATTCAGCATGAGCCAAATAGCTAGCAAGCTGGTCACATTTAATCAGTATCCATTAAAGTGTGTGTGTGTGTGTATGTGTGTGTATGGAGAGAGAGAGAGAGAGAGAGAGAGAGAGAGAGAGAGAGAGAGAGACAGAGAGAGAGATGCATGCTCTGGAAGCTTAAAAAGTTGATTTCATAGAAATTGAGAGTAGAATCGAGGTTGCTAGAAGCTTGGAAGGGTGGGGGGAAGTGGGGACAGAGGGAGGTTTGATGACAAGTACCAAAATGCAGTTACTAGGAAGCCTAAGTTCTAATGTTCTGCAGCACAGAGTGGGACTAGAGCTCACAACAATTTATGGTATATTTATAAAGACCTGGAAGAGAGGAGGTCAAAGTTTTCCAGGAAAAGAATAATAAATGTTTAAGAAGCAGGAAATGCTGACTCGATCATTACATGTTGTATACCGTGGTATACTGTATGAAATTATCACCCAGTATCCCCTCTGTATGTACAATTATAATGCCAATTAAAAAGTAAATAAAATAAATAGGAAACATCAAAACTATATGTGTGCAGGTATACAAAGTATATACATATACGTACTTTATGTATGATATGTATTTGTCATAAGTATATGTTTAAATATATAATATATGGATGAATATATAATGTATATTACATAGGAATACATAAGCATAAATTTACAACCAGATATAAGCCCAAAAATGTACTTAAATATGTTCATTTAAAGGGCATATTAATCAAAATAAAGTGTACATATATTTCATTTTATCAGATGCATATGTCTGAGCTTCCATGCTGATTTTTTATCATTTTCTCCAGCTTTTGGAATAAATGGCAGCTATGAAAGACACATCTATAATAGACTGTCCCACCAAGTTACACCAAGTGCCTTCCCCGGAATCTCAGATGTGTTTTACAGAAACCTGAAAGTCAACTAGATGAGAATTTTCCCAGCACCTGATTTTTCACAAGTGACTACAGGGTCTCTGTGTACACAAATATACAGATTTCATTCTTGTTCCCAAGGGAGTTTTTGAGTCCACCAAATAAGTAACCTTTGTGGAGGAAGAACTAGTTGCTCCTATAGAGAAAGAAAATGTGTTTGTGTGTGTATGTGTTTGGGCGTGTGCATGCATGCACGCATGTCTGCAGATTTCACATATTATATGTAATCACAAAATATACATAATGAATGTGTAAATGTTTATTATATATATATATATATATATATATATATATATATACACACACACACACACACACACACACACAATATATATAACAAAGGAGGCTAAGACCCAATGAAGCTGTAACCATTAGCCCCTTTGGACAGGCAGCCTTACATCCCTGTGGACTGAAACACCCCTGGAAATAAGCACGGGTCCACCACCCTAGCGCTTCAAAAAACTCAGAGCCGTTCCAACGAGCACACACCTGTTTTATATTATGTTCCATTTCTAAGGAAACCTGTGTGTTATCCGCAGGAAGATACTTCAAATTTTAAAGTAAAGATCAAATGTTAAGGTTAAAAATGTTCTCAGAAACTTCTTTATGATAGAGACAACCCAAGGTCAAGAAGGCCACTGGAGAGAGGGGCAGGATGAGAGGGAACATTAGGATATACAGACAGAAAATTGGGTGGGCCACAGGCTGGCTCAGCCCCAGCAGAACCCTTAAAAAGAACCCGACTGTCTCCAGCTGGTAGAATTTAAGAAATCTCCACCAAATACTTTTGGCGATTTTTTTCTCAGATTTATTTTATTTTATTCTAAGCTATTGTGAATGGAATTATTTTCCCAATTTCTTTTTCAACAGTTTCATTATTAATACATACAGAAGCTAATGATTTTTGAATGTTGATTTTTTTTAAATCCTGCTATTTTGCTGAATTTGTTTATCAGCTTTAGAAAAATTCTGGTGGAGTTTTTTGGGTCTTCTCAGTAGAGATAATTTGACGACTCTTCCTTTTTGTATCCCTTTAATTTCCTTCTCTTGCCTGAATGCTCTGGCTAACTTTCAAATATAATATTGAATAGGCATGGTAAGAGTGGACATTCCTATGTATAAAATCAGTAATGAAAATATAGTAAAAAACTAAAACTGCTCTAATTTATTTTTTAAATTTTTTTTTAGTTATTGATAGAACTTTATTTTTTAATGTATTTATATGCGGTGCTGAGAATTGAACCCAGTGACTCACACATGCCAGGCAAGTTCACTACTGCTGAGCCACAGCCACAGCCCCTCTAATTTATTTTTAAATTCTTCAAAAGAGGTATCTAATTTGTCTTTTTTTTCCCCACAGCCACGGAACCCGATGTGCAGGAGAAGTCTCAGCAGCAGCCAACAACAATATTTGTGGGGTTGGTGTAGCCTACAACTCCAAGGTTGCAGGTAAGATGGCTCTCTCAAAGGGTGGGCACCTTGCTGGGCAGCCAGCCTCGGAAAAGAGTACTGTCTGGTCTCTAGCCTGGCAAGACCCAGCAAAAAGATACCACCGGGGCAGGAGAGCTAGGAGTCATAAATTGAGCAAGAGTGAAAAACAAATTATTTTTTTAATTTTAACATCACAACAGTATTAATATGCTTTAAATTTTTCAACTGAAGCATAAGATAAATACAGACAAATGAGCAGATCATAAATACAGAGTTTGGTGAATTTTCAGAATTGCAACACACATATAACCAACAAAAAACAAAACATGACCAAATCCCAGAACCCTTCTCTTACCCCCACCCCAGTTATTACCCATACATCCCAAAATAACCACAGTCTTGTGTTCTAACAGCAGAAATTGGTCATTTCCGGTTTTTGAATGTTACATAAATAAAAGTGTACAGTTGCTACTCTTTTGTCAATGTCAATCACATTTTAATAAGATTCAAATATAGACCTGTAGACTATAAGGAGGTGCGTACAAATTTTTCATAAAGATACTCAGAGCCCTTCCAAATGTTTTACGCAGTGGTTCTCATCTTTAAGGCGATAGAGTCTGCCTAAAACTTTGTGTGAAGTTCTTTTGGGCTGGGCATTTAATAATTTCTTCTTTCCAGGAGTTTTAGAAATAGGAGTGGGCTTAGCAAGGCCCTAAGCAACTTCATGAGACCCTGTCTCAAACTTTAAAAAGTAAAAGGGCTGGGGATATAGCTCAGTGGTTAAGCACCCCTGGGTTCAATCTCCACTACCAAAAAAAAAAAAAAAAAGAAAAGAAAAGAAATAGGAGTGGTGATACCAGCACCCCTAACCCACACCCAAAAAAATACTGGTGGGGAGAGGGACAAGAGAGAGAGAGAGAGAGAGAGAGAGAGAGAGAGAGAGAGAGAGAGAGATTCATGAGCAACAAAAACAGAGTAGCTCTTTGCTTAGTCCATGTTTTGCATCAAATTGGTTCTTAATTTATTCAGGCTGAGTCACCCAACCTTGTTTTTCTTTCTTGTGTGTGTATGTGTTGTTGTTTTTTTAACTGTCTTGATATATTTTTTTTCCTAGCAATTTAATGGAACCATAAACCTACTTTGTGCTGACACTTGCATTTCCAGGGCCCTAAATAAAGTAAATGTAACCTACACAAGCTCACTATTAATGGCTTTCAACACTGTTTGCTGAGAGTCTTGCCTGAGCTGGGTGCAGAATTTTACAAAAGAATACATCTAGAGGTTTTCTGAAATGTAAATAGAGGAAGCTTTACCCATTAGGTTTTAGCTCTTTTTATTTTCTGTGCATCAAAAATGCAGCAATTAATATGTCAGGAGCCATTATGAGCTCAGGGGAAAAGTTATCTCTTGGTTAATATTTTATGAACAAGGCTCACACTTGGGGTGGCATTGGAGTCTCAGTCGGTTCTCTATTCTCTGGACAGAACTGTAGGAAATGGAAAAATTCAAACCTGAGTTTCTTATTCACTCTGATTATCTTCAAAATAGTTTTTGAAGACTCCATATACCCAAGGTGATTGGCTTCTGTGAATAAAGGGATTTATCAAATAACAGCGTTAGGGATCATTTGTGGCTTTCTGAATCTACTTGGAGGTCTCTTTCCTGATCTCTTTTTCTTTTTCTTTTGTCTTATTTGCACTCTGAAAACATCTGAGCTGCTCATCAAAATGTACCTCATTCTCCTGCTCTCTTCGTTTGGATTCTCTGAAAACAAAACCCAACACAAGGATTCAGGTGCAAGCAGTTTGTTTGGGAGGTGATCTCAGGAAGCCAGAGTGCAGAAGGGGGGAAGGGAAGAAGCCAACTCAGAGTGGGTTGATGAGCTTGTCAGTCTTCAGAACAACAGGGACTCAGTCCTGAAGGTGACCCTCTGAGGGACTGTGGAAAACACCCCTCAGAACTGTCCCCACCCCATACCAGGTGAGGAGGCTGGGGGTTGATTCACCATCTCCCATGGTCCATTGACTGGGGATGGTGCATGGGCGAGGAACCCCTTCACCTGTTCACGTCCATCTTAATAGGAGTGAATGGAACTTGCTAGGCCTAGGATGCCTCCAGGCAGAAAGACCCTGGACCCTAATGGCCAGAGGAGCCTCTGCCTCCTCTACTGAGTGCAGTCTGTTCTTCAGAGACAGAACTTGAGATTCTGTGAAACCCTGGGATAGCTCAGGCCTCACAACAACACTTTGAGGTTCCAGAAAGCAAGAACAGAGGCAGTAGAAAGTGTGCCCAGCCACACAAGGATTTTAAGCAAAGGCGCCTCCTTGTTCCTTTTTCACCCCCTTCACCCCAGCTTTGCTCCTCCATAGCCACTCACACTGGTTCTAAAGGTGCAAGGACTGGTCATGTCCTCATCCCATCCTGTGCTCTGTTTTAGGGCATCCAGCATCAACTCCCTCCCAGGAGAATCAAGATGAATTCTAGTTGAGAAAGTACTAGAGATTTACTCAAAAATTGCAAACAAAGCCAGAGTTTCAGCCTCCTCTCACTTACAAATCTAGGGGAATACTTTACTCATTCCGGCCAACAGTTCAAAAAAGTTAGCTGGTTTTTCATTATTTACTAAAAATGAGTAAAACTCTTTCAGAGACGCTTTCCTTTCCGGAGCTGAGCTGGGGAGTGCTGAAGTGCCACCTGGTGGCCACTTAAGATCATTGCTAGTCTCTGGCGGTCTCCCAGATGTTGAGTCAGGGAAGCACTTGTTGTAATGTGGAAGTGCTTCTCAGGTTTCTGTTTAACCTGTCTTCACAAACAGAGTGGAAAGCTAAACTGCTGTTGAATCTTAGTCTAGAAATAAAAAGAGGAATGGGAATTGGTTGTAAAAATGAGTCCTGAGAGGGGAGAAAAGGGAAAAGAACATTGAACAACTCTTCTTGTTGCCTGCTTTGCCATCTTTCCAAGGGGTTTCCTGTCTTTTTCTTGTTGATTTTCAGGCATTCTTGGTATGTGGTTGATATCAGCCCTGGATTCACTTTAGTTGGTGCAAATACCTTTTCCCAAATTTCCACACTGGAGTCTACTTTTGTATGGATGCCAACTGGGCTCCAGTTTTATTTTTCTCCAAATGGTGACCCAGTGTTTCCACCATGATCCATGCAACAATCCGTCCTGTCCCTGTGATTGTGGTACTACCTCCATTTTCTGTTAAGTTCCCATGTACACATGGGTCAATCTTTGGGTAAATACAATTTAGATAAAACCTTCTAGCAAATAGAAATTAGAGAATATAGCCATTAGTCCCCTCCTGGACTTTTGCATATGTCTTCTCCTCTGCCCAGAATGCCTCCCCCTGTGTTTTACCTGACCACCTCCTCTGCCTCCTTCAGCTCTCAGGACCCTCACTGCTGCTTCCAACCTCACTTCTGGCCAGTTTCCTCATCTATACTTGGTAAAAAGCACTTTGAAATGTTCCTTTCTCAGAGTTCATACTGTTATATATTGTATATTGTTATGCATTATATTAATCAGGGTTTTCTAGAGAGACAGAACCAATAATAGATGATAGATAGATATAGGTGGATGGATGAATAGATGATAGATAGATAGATAGATAGATAGATAGATAGATAGATAAAAGGGAATTTGTATGGAAGAATTGGCTCGCATGCTTTTGGAGGTTGAGCAGTCTTAATGGCAGGTCACGAGTAAGTTAGAGATCTTGGAATACTGCTAGCATGGTTTATTCCAAGTCCAAAGACCTGACACCCAGGGGCTATTGGTATAAGTTCTGGAATCCAAAAACCAAAGAGCCTAGAATTCTAATGTCCATGGACAGGAGAAGAAGAATGCCTCCAAGTTCCAAGAGAGAGAAAATTCAGGTTGCCTTTCCTCTGTTTTTGCTGCATCTGATTCCCCAAGGGGTTAGATGGCACCAGCCCACATTGAAGACAGATCTTCCCCACTTAACCCACTCAGATTCACATGCAAATCTCCTCTGTAAACACCCTCACAACACACCCAAATGTTTCACTGATTCTCTAGGTATTCTTTCATCCAGTTGAACTGACATCCCATGCATAGTAATGGAATTAATATCTTCTCCACCAGCCGACAATGGTCTCCACAAAGGCAGGGCATGTCTGTTTGCTCTCACCTCGGCACCTAGATCAGGGTCTGGTTCACAGTAGATGCTCAAACCCCTGTTTGCTGAACAAGGGAAAGCAAGGAAGAGAGAAGACAGGAAAAGAAAGAAGGGCCCATGGGTAAGTCCATTAGCAAGCAGCGGAAAGGAGTCATTGAATGAAAGAGTCGAGAGATTAAGGATCTAAGGACCCAATGCCCACAGAATCTCAACCCAGGAAGCAAAAACATCTCCTCCTACCAGCACCTTTTCACTGTTGCTACTTTATTCCAATCAGATCAGGCCCAAGGAGACTATCATCTTCTTCTTCCTCCCTCCTTTCTCTCCCTCTCAAGAGCATCATGAGAATGTCCTAGGGGACAACACTACCAACCACACTAGTAGGAGCTGTCCAGGGTCCAGCAGTGAAGTCAGAATGGTGACCTCTTTATGCAGTACCCTAGGACACTCCGGGGTAGCAGAGTACCGAGACCGTCCACCAACCTCACATGTCATTCAGGTGTTGAAAATAAAGTGGAAGGGGAAGGGGCTCACCTTTCTCACTGACTCCTCAGAATCTCAAAAGCTTGGGACCTGAAACCACTAAAGATCCTTTAGTTCAAATATCCACTGATGCTTGCATAACAACAATTACAGTGGTCCTACTACTAAGGACAATGACGCTTAACATCTGTTCACTTTTACTGTATGTCAGGCACAATGAAAACCCTTTGCTAATTTAACACTTTATAATTCTATCACACATTATTGTATGTCCTATAAAACATATATATTATGTGTTATTACCCCTCTTTTATTACTGAGAGCAAAATTGAAATATGGAGGCTACATACCAGAAAGTTGTGGGATAATTTTGTACCCAGTACCCATGTTTGGAAAAACTCTCCCCACTCTCCTGATGTAGCTGTATCAGTCTGAAACTGCACACCTCTAGTGATAGAAAACTGACTCCCTTCTGATAAATCTGTCCTGCCTTTGGGCATGTGTGACTTGGAAATACCTTCCCTAAAATGGACTCTCTTGATGGACATGGTGGTACATCCTATAATCCCAGGTACTTGGGAGGCTGAAGCAGGGGGATCACAAGATTGAGGCCAGCCTTGGCAATTTAGTGAGACCCCATCTCAAAATAAAAAAGGCTGATGGTAGAGCCTTTACCTTGGGTTACCTGAGGTAAACCCAGGTAGAGCACCCCTGGGTTTGATCCCCAGTATCACACACACACAAAAAAAAAAAACAGGGTTCTTTTGGGTTTTGGTGTCTTATCATAGACACAGTTGTTACCACTTCTTCTAGATACTGCACAGGCAGGGATGAAAGAATTCCAACCAGTTTGTATCCTGAAGAGTAGCTTCTCCATAATATGTTGATCTGAACATCCAGGAATATACCAAGAATCTTAGAAGTCTGGAAGTTTTAATAATTTCAAAACAATTTTATGAAAATTTACTTGCATTTTTTACCCACTTCTTTTTTGAGAGAGAGAGAGAGAGAGAGAGAGAGAGAGAGAGAGAGAGAGAATTTTTTAATATTTATTTTTTAGTTCTTGGCGGACACAACATCTTTGTTGGTATGTGGTGCTGAGGATTGAACCCGGGCCGCACGCATGCCAGGCGGGCACGCTACTGCTTGAGCCACATCCCCAGCCCAACTTCTTTAATTTTATACATTAAGAAAAAGATTAATTTTAATATTTTAGCTTGAAAATGCATTTATTCAAGTAACATTCTAAGAAAATAAACTAATTCTTTTCTTCTTTTTTATTTAACTTTTAAACCCATGTTTGGCCTCTTCAATCAAAGTGATTGAGGGGGAAAATTAAATTTAAAAATGTGTTATTCAGAATTCACTAAGCCAAATCAGTGTACAATAAATATAAATAATGAACTTTCCAAATAACGTTGCTTGCCCCATTTGTCAAATTTATACTTCTGAAAGCTCAAGATGGCACAAAGTTTTGGAGAGATGCTTTCTCTAGTCTTCTGCCCATTTATTTAGTCCACAATTAACATGGGGGCTTCCTGTTCTTGGTGATGGAATACACGGTGAACCTGCAGACCAGGCACCTGCCCCATACCAGCTCACAGACTAGGTGACATGGACAGTGAGTGAATATGCAAGATGGTACCAGATAATGATTTTCCCAATGAACAGAATAAAGCCACATGACAGAGCGTAACTGGGTCTGAAGGAGCAGCAAGTACTTGAGAGTGAGGCTCTACAACTAGTTCAACACCATCCTGGGCTTTGGCAGAGACTCTCAGGGCAGCCCCAGCCCTGGTTAAGAGAACTTAACTGCCTTCTAGAGCTTAAAAACTCTGGTTTTAAGCTTTCAATCAGTGTTCTCATGATATGAGAAAAATGAGATCGTTTTCCATCAACGTTTTAACCCAAAGAAATGATAAATAGTTGATGAGGTCGATAGGCTTACCCTGATTTGATCATTCCACAATGCAGACATGGACCTCAGAAATATGTTCAACTTTTATGGGTCAATTATAAATTTTTTAAATGATTTTTTAAAAGTTTGAAAACCACTCAAACAATCTCTGTCAAAATACCCCCCAAAATTCTCTAACAGCAATAGATTGCTTTCATGTTATTATTATTATTATTGATTATTATTGGCCAGTGAATCTCTGGACACTTCAGTGAGTTCACACATCTTTTTATCTGAGTATTTAAACAACCCAATAAAAGTCACTGCAAGCACAGTGATAAGTGAGTTTTCAGATCCTAAAACCTGAATGAGCATGCACTGCTCCTTAGCCTCCAGGGCTAATATTCATGAGCACAAAAGGTGGCAATTATCAGCTCTGAGGTTTGTGGGCAGTGTAGCATGCACTCGTGTTGGGTACAAATACACCCTTTATAGCAGAAGCAGAGTAGAGAGGATTCAACTCGAATCCACTGGACCACCCAGCCCTCAGGGCACCAGGGCCAGCCATATGTACAAGCTGAGCAGGAAGGCAGGTAAGGCCTCTAAATTAATGGAAGAGGGACAAAAAGAGCCACCTCTGGCCATTAATGTACTGTACAAGCCTTCCTGGGGGTTGGGATGGGACAGAAATGCCGAATGTACACTCTGTGTCTATCTCCCCCCAACAAGCCACATCCACCCATAGAGCATTGTCCAGCCATGGAGACACTGAATCTCATAATTCCTTTGACATCTCTCTCTCTCTCTCTCTCTCTCTCTTTCTCTTCCTCTCCATCCTACACCCCATAGAGCAACCAGGGCAGAGAAGATGCCCTCCCTAAAAATCCTCAGGTCACCCTGAGTCTCTATCCTAGCTGCTAATGGTGCAATCGGTTGCAAAATTAATACCGTATCTCATTCAATTAATGCATGGCTCATTCCTCCTGAGCTTAACTCAATTAGAAGAAATGTCAGGCACCTGGCCCCAGAATATGAATGAGCCTGTCTCCCAGTCCAACCTCTGCTTCCTTTAATGCTAAAGCAGTCAGCAAATTAATATGCATCAGCTCCTATATTTTTGTGCAGCGTGAAGGGGGTGATGAGAGGCCAAAGGACAAGAGCTGCAAAGAGGAGGCGTGTGCAAGGTGCAGTTGGATGCACCATGCTGACTCTGACAAAATCCAGGGCTGCCATTGGTTAGCAGACAATTGAGCCAACTTTGGCCAGGGTTGAATTTTTCTCACTTTTTCATGGAGCTGAGCTGGTCAGTCCTGGTTATTTTGGTCACTGGACAAGTTCAAGAACATGTGAGCATTCTCCTTCCAAGCAAATGAATACTGCCCTTTCTGTTTACTCCCCCAGCACTCTCCACGGAGTGAGTACAACTTTGTGTAAAAGTTGTACTAGTCAGTTTATTCTGTGGCCCATTGGCCATCTTTGTTGCATTAATTTTTTTCAATAAATGAAATAGAGATGGATCCTAAGCAAAAATGTAGAATTTTAAACCTCCTATCTCCTTGTAAGATGAACTGTAAAACTTAATTTCCAAAAAGTTTCAAATCAAAGACTAGGTTTATTCTAGATAAGCTTCCTCCAAGTAAAAGGATGTTAACACCTATTGGATGTTTGTTGTCAAAAATATTGACCTGACTTATTATGGGTTAATGGTAGAGGATGAACAATCTGGGCTTGTTATTATTTGTTCTTTCTGAGCCTGTTATTTCTACAGGGGAGAAAATAAAGTACATAAAGTAATAACACCATTTATTCACCAAATATTTGTCAAGGTTAAGATAAAATACCAAGCATCAGGCTGATCCCCAGGGACATAGAAGTGAAGAAAATAAATGCATTCCCTGTACTCAAGGACCTTGCTGTCTGATGGTATATGAAACATTCAAATAAGCAATTGTGGTGGGAGTGGGGGGTTAAAGTACACTGAGGGAAATTGCAATCCAAGAACAAGGGGTACACCCTCATTGAGAAGGAAAGAGAGACCGTCGGTCTCAGTCTCTAAAAGTAGTAAGCCCTTAAGAAAGAAAGCAATTTTATGTCAACTTCTCATCTCTGGAAGAAATTGGATGGCCCTTATTTAAATTGATTTGCATACTATACTAAAGGGTGATGTTAGAAAAAGTATGTCCTTGAGTAATAATATCAGGAACCAGATTTGGGTTATGCTTAGCCTAGCCTCTTCATTCCATAATCCTTGTATTAGTCCATTTCCTGTTGCTGTCATAAAATACCTGAGACTGGATAGTGCACAAAGAAAAAGTTTATTTAGCTCACAATCTTGAAGGGTTAAAGGACAAAATCAGGCAGCCCCTTTAATTCAGCCTCTGGTGATAATGGCATCATGCAGGAGTGTATGCAAGGGTGACCAATAGAAAACCAAGAGTAACAACTTACTCTTATGGGAATCTACTGGTATGCTATAAGAATTGCGTCAATCCCTTCAAAGAGCAGAACCCTCCATGATCTGATCATCTTCCCCTAGGCCCCACCTCTTAAAGGTCCCCCCCACCTCTCACATTGCCACACTGGGCAACGAGCTTTCAGCATGTGAACCTGTGGGGGACAAATCACAGCTACCCCCATGAGTAGAAAGACTTAAGTCAGCTTCACAGCCCTCAAGGCTCTTGTCACAGAATAGTGGATCAAGTGACATGTCCCCAGGCGACAAAGCCCTGTAGAGAGCAATATGGCTCCAATCAGCAACATTTTGAGGGTAGTGATGGACAATCAGAAGGCCCATTCCCTTAATGCTGGTGAGTTAACCCTGGGAGAGATCTCTTGTAGATGGCCAGGGAATCATGTGTGCCATGGGTGCAGCTGAATTAAAGTGGCCCTCACCCCTTCTGCCTGTGTCCCTGCCACAGCTCATGTTTGCCCCACACAATACTGGACTGCAGACTCTGCTCCTTTTCAACTTCCCAGCAAGAAGTCACTCCTAAATCCTAACGCACTATGGAGATTCCTAAAAAACCTAGGAATGGAATCACCATTTGACCCAGTTATCCCACTCCTCAGTATATAGCCAAAGGATTCAAAACCAGCATCCTATAGTGATGCAGCCACTTCAATGTTTATAGAAGATCAATTCACAATAGCTAAGCTATGGAACCAACCTAGGTGCCCATCAATAGATGAGAGGATAAAGAAACTGTGGTGTATGGAATGTTACTCAGTAACAATGGAATGCTACTCAGCCAGTAAATGGATGGAACTGGAGACTATCATGCTAAGTGAAATAAGCCAATCCCCCAAAAAAATAAAAAACCAAAGGCCAGATGTTCCTCTGATATGTGGATGCTAACACATAAAAAGTGGGGGTGTAGAGAAGAATGAAGTTCAATGGATTAGACAAAGGGGAATAAAGGGAAGGGATAAGAATAGGAAAGACAGTGGAATGAATCTGACATGACTTTTCCATGTTCATGTGTGAATGTACCCCAGTGAATCTCAACACAGTGAAAATCCACAAGACTGGGATCCTAATTAGAATAAGATATACTCCATGTTGGTATAAATATGTCAAAATAAACTCTACTGTCATGTGTAACTAACGAGAACAAATCAATTTTAAAAAAAGAAGAAGTCACTCTTATAAGGTTAACAGTTACTTTACCAAATGCCATGGAGAAGAGAAGGTTAGACCATATACCCCATTAACAGCCCAGCTTAAAATCACCCACTCAACATTTCTGTCCTTCCCAGTGTCCCTTCTCAGTGACAGGAAAACTGGGAATTTCTCTTTCCTAATCCCATCCTGGTATTGTCTCTGACCCTCCCTCTGTCCCTTGCCCTCTGTCATGCACAGTAGTTTTATATCTTTTCTGAATCTTGGCCCCAGTCAACACCTAGTCCCTGAACGCTGAGCTCCACTTGGAAACAGCTCATTAAGGAATCTCTTCAATGAACATGGTCTCTCCCTATTAGGGATTCCAGTAAATTTTGCTAAGGGAATACAATTTTCTTCAATTAATAAATAAGAAAAGGTATGAGCAAGATCTAAAATAGAAATATGGGACCAGCTGTGCCTCCTTGTTGATCCTTGGACTCCATAGCGTTCCCCAACTTACCCAGGGTCATAAACTTTTCCAACCATACTCAGAACCCCAGCTTTTCTCCATCCCATATCCCCTGAGAACTAGCATACCAAAGCCCAAAGTTCTCTCTGCCCACACCTGTCCACAGGTATACGGATGTTGGACCAGCCATTTATGACGGACATCATCGAGGCCTCCTCCATCAGCCACATGCCACAGCTGATTGACATCTACAGCGCCAGCTGGGGCCCCACAGACAATGGGAAGACGGTGGATGGGCCCCGAGAACTCACGCTTCAGGCCATGGCGGATGGTGTGAACAAGGTAACGAGGAGGCCCCAGGTCACTCAAAAGGGGGAGTGTGATGGGTGAGGGAGCGGTGGCAAGACAGTGGATGAGGAGGCAGGGCAGGGGGCAGAGATGGGCTGTTTCCCTGTGTGTTGGGGCAGGCCCTGTGAGAAATGGACACCAAAATAGGTTTGATGATACAGGAGATTTTCTGGAGGGGACACTGTGAAGGACACAGCAAGGGAGGAGTGTGGGAAGCCGGAAGGCCTCACACTGTGGTGTGACCTGATCCCTGTGAAAGAGAAAGGAAAGAGAACAGGAGAGGAAATGTCTCAGACTGCAGCGCTGCACTAAGGAGGTTTCTACTGGGCCAACAGGCGGTCTTCATACCAAAGTCACCCATCTCAATCAGGAAGGGGCCTGCAATAGCACCCCACCACACTCAATGGTTGGTGGACACAACCCACCAGAAGTAATGTCTCAGCTCATAGTACGTGGTGGATCCAGGGGCAGCAGACTCCATGATGCACCCATAGCAGCAAGTCCAAGCAGTGAATTTTATAGCCATGGATACCTGATATTAGCCCAGGAGTGGACAGTGCAAAGAAGGGACAAAGGCAGAGCCCTAGAAGGAGGCCAGCCATGACATGTGGGGCAACAACTGCATATTAAGGGACAGGAGACTCCTTCTCTGAGACCTCAGGACAGGAGTCACCCCAGGCAGGACACTAGTCCAGGATCCAGGAAAGAACACGAGCCCAGTCCTCCTGGGGTCAAGTGCCTACTCCATCACTCAGTGTTGGAGCATCTATCAACAACTGACCTAACCTGGCTGAGCCTGTTTTCTTACCTATAAAATGGTCATAATTTGGAGTCCTTCATGGGATCTGGATTGGGATCCCTGTGAGGTATAAATGAGATAAATATGCAAGTGCATGGTGCTGGGAAATGGCCAGAAAATGCTAAGTGTTTGTCCCAATCACTTAGCCAACCACCCCAAAGTTTCATGGTATAAACACCACAGTTGTAGGCTTGTGGATTCAATGAGTCAGGAATTGGGGATTTCCTGTCTCTGCTCTATAATCCCTGGGGTCTGAGGTGCCACAAGTCTTTGACCTGAGCATTGGTTACTAAACTCTGTGTCCTTGCAAGATGTTTTGATGCACAAAGCTTAGAGCACAGCCTCTGGTCCACTTGAGAGTGTGAGAAATGCAATTTCAGCCCCTCCCCACCCCCTATACACCCAACTCTGCATCTGAACATTGGTATTAAAGTTTGGAGCTATTGCTCTAAGCGACCTTTGGGATCCATATCCTGTAACCCTAAGAGACTAAGATAGGGCTTTTGTAAATCCACAAGGGGGCAGTAGAGGCAACACATTCTTCTGGCAGTAATGTCACGGTATTTCCTCATCAAAGTGATGTGTTAGATGGATGGTTTAGGGTCTAAACCATATGCTCTGGTTTGTCTCTGTGCAAACAGGAACAGGAGAGCAGGTAAGTCTACTAAAGGGGTTTCTTGTAAAGATGCTCAAGGAGGGATGAGGGCAGCGGGATGATATGGGCAGGTCCTCAAACTACCTGGGATCAGATGGACCTTCTGGATCTAAAGTGGTTCAGGATGCCAGGCACAGGGCTGTGTGGAGATCCACAACTCTGCTGTCACAGAGCTAGGCCACTCTCACCCCACCTGTTTTCCTGTGGCTATGTGCCTCCCATTCTCCAATCCATTCTTCTCTTCCTTGAGGCTTCTCTGTTCAGGTGACAGTTCCACCTAGACATGGCTCCTCAGCAACCATGCTCATTACAACCCATCAGCCTCAACTCTAGTCCTTGCCCCCAATGCTTTCAGGGAAATTTTGGCCCTGAATTAGGGGACACATCCACCTCCCCCCAGACTAGGCTCAAAACTAAGAAATAAGATTCTGTTGGAAAGCCGCAGAACTTGAAGTCACTGGACAGTCAGATGATTTCCAAAACCCCCTTTTTCTTTTCTACTCTGGATATTATCTCTGATGGTGGTCATCTGTACTCAGGTGGTCTTTGAAGCCCTCTGATGGAGAAACTTCTGCTGTGCTATTGAATTATTCCAAAGGTCTGAACAGAGATGTAAGACCATATGTTCCCCTTCAGTTATGGGGTTGAATTGTGTACCCCCATATTTACACATTGAAGTCTTAACCCCCAGCACCTTGGAATATGACCTTCTTTGGAAACAGACGTAATTAGTAAGATGAGGTCATACTGGAGTATGATCCACTATGATTGGTACCCTTAACCAACATATTGGTATCTTAATCCAGTTTATTATCATTATAATGATATTATTGGAAATAAGAATATTATTAGTATCCTTATTTTTTAAAGAAAAAGATGGAATTTGGGCACAAATGTATACTTAGGGTGAATGCCATGTACAGATAAAGGCAGAGCCTGGGTGGTGCATCTACAAACCAAGAAATGCCAAAGATTGCCCCAAAGCACCAGAGGCTAAGGGAGAGGCAGGGAATAGATTATTTTTTTGCAGCCCTCAGAGGGAACCAACCATGCTGACACTTTAATGTTGGACTTTTAACTTCCAGAACCAATAGGCAATTAATTCCTGCTGTCTCTGTGACCCAAGTTGTTGTACTTTACTACAGCAGCCCTAGAAGGCTAAAGAAAACTAATACACACTTCTTTCAAATGGACAGTCAAGAAAGAAATGTGGCCAAATTCTAGCAATGTGGAAATGATCTGGTCACCCTTCAAGGTCACCTTGATATCACCTGGATTCCTCTTCTCTAACCAAGATGGTTGACAGTTGATCCAATGACAGCTTTTTTCCTTCTCCTTTGGGACCTCATGAGGGTGCCTTCCTCCATTCTCTAACATAGTTACCTCAAAGGAATAAGTATGCCAAAAAAATTCATGAGGTAATCCTAGGAGAGAGACATGTTCTTGAGTTATAACTAATAATGCAGATGGTACCCAGTTCCTGAGTTCCAGCAATGCACCGTCCTGGAATTGGCTCCTGCTGACCTCACACTGGTAGCTTGGAATCACACCTGGAAATCTGCAAGCCCCGTAGCTAAAGATCCTTTATGTCCCTATAAGAGACCTGGTTGTTAACCACACCCGCAACTTCCCTTGAATTATAGCATTGGCTTGGTTATGTATTCTTCCCACAAGCAAAGGCCATCCTTGCTTTCATGAGAATTTTAGAAATTCCCTTTGGAAAGGGGAAAACTTGAAGGAAAAACACCTAAGACCCTGTAAGACTTGTGTTTCCCAAAAATCGCAAGTTTTCCAACCAGAGTCACTAGTTACCCCAAGACTGTGGAGAACAACTTTTCTAAATAAGTCAAGACCTCACTTCTTAGGAGATTCAATACCCAGGCTTTCAATACAAGGGTCCCAGAAACTCGGTTAGGAATGGGAATGAGTCCTTGAAAATCCAATAGACATGAATTTTCACTGAAAGGCATTTTGTCACCCCAAATCTTCAGAGAGTTAGGCAAACAGGTGACGTGTGCCCTCTGTTCACATTAATAATGCAGATGGTACCCGTGCAGAGCATCCCTGGGTGACTGCTGTCATTTTCCACCAGCTTCCAAACTTCCCCATCCCATCTCAGTGCTGAGCACTTCTCTCTCCTCCATCTGTAGCCTCCCTAGCTGCAACTAAAAAGGCCTTTTCAAGTGGGATTGTTCTGCAAAACATGTCAAATGCGCCAAAACTTAAGAGAAAAAAATTGTTACGGCTTATCTTCAGATGACAGCATGTAAATATTTTAGAAAAGAAAGTGAATATGATGAAAAATACATGATTTCTCATTTGACTTTTCCCCAGACTATGGGAATGAATCTTTCCTTGCTTCAAGGTGACATTTTTGGGACAGTATTGTGGAATTTTGTGAGTGACAGTATCAGACACTAGCAAAGATTTCCTCCTGGTTATTTTAGTTGCTTCATCTATTCTAAAAGAAAGATCCACCTCTCAAAAGAGATACCCACCCAAACGTGAAGTCTGATAATTACCTATCACACAGTTGTCATTCTTAGGTTTGTTTTTTAATCTTGGCATCCTGCACATATCTTCTGTTTGATCAACAGAATAACAATAAAAAGGAAAAGGAGCCAGGCATGGTGGCCCACACCTGTAATCCCAGCAGATCAGGAGACTGAGGCAGGAGGACTGTTGAGTTCAAAGCCAGCCTCAGCAAAAGCGAGGCACTAAGCAACTCAGTGAGACCCTGTCTCTAAGTAAAATATAATTAATAGGGCTGAGGATATGGCTCAGTGGCCAAGTGCCCCTGAGTTCAATCCCCGGTACCTACCCCCCAAATTAAGGGAAAGAGGGAAACAAAAGAGGAGGATGAGACCTTTACCAGACATACATTTTGCCACAGGCCCCATCATGCCCAATTGTCTGACACCCACTTCACACATAAACATCACCGACCTGGCTCTTTGGAGATCTGAATTTCCATCTTCTAAGTTTGCTCAATAAATACTTGAGGGAGGCAGCAAGGAGCAGGCAAGAAGTAAGGAAAGAAGGAAACCATTTCCCCTTTGTTTCAATCTTTGTCTCTCTGTGTAGTCTCCATGTTGGTTTTTAGAGTGAAAGCATTTTTCACATTATAGACGGGAAGTGGGTGACAGAGACCTCTGAATTATGAGATAGTGCAATAACTCACTTCTGTCTTAGTTTGGGATCTCCCAGCAGCAGACCCTGAGACAATATTTGAGTTCAAGCCAATTATTTGGAAGGTAAAGGGAATATCAGAAGTAAGTGGGGAGGTATGATAAGAAACAGAAGGGATCAATTCAAACTATATAATCCCACCAGCCACAACCATGGGCAATTGGGAAATCATGTAGAGCACACAATGAAGTTATCCCACCCTATGGCAAAGGTGCTGGGATAAAAACTGGATAAGATTTGTTGGCAAGGAGTGGAAATGCCTCCAGATTTGCAACCAGAGGCCAGGTATATGGAGCAGGCTTTAGCCTCTTGGGAGAAAGCCCTAAGACTAAGAGATGCATATGCTGACATTAGGAAATTCCCAGGCCACAGAGGTTCTCATGTCCACAGGATATGCGCTGAGACCCGCTGCCATCTGCTCAACACCAGAGTGTATTGAGCAAAACCTAATCTGAGACATAGGGTAGTGACTCTCCAGAAATATAAAGCACATGTCAGACAACGTGTTTTATCATTCAGGATAAGGAAGAGGATACAGATCTTGTAAAGAGACTGATGGAGTGACACAGAGAAGCCATTATGGGACCTAGCATCTTATTCTGCAGCAACTGATTTTGCTCTGACAAAAATGAGGGAATTCAGATAACACGAGGGAGGCTGGAAGGTGAAAATTGACTTTTCTTCCCACCTCTGGAGGAGATGCAGTCACCCAGGGCACATCTTTGGCTGGCTTCAATGGCTGCACTCCAACCCCTTATTAGTCACTTTTTGGGGTCACTATTAGAGAGAATATCTTAGGAATATTTAAAGACAAGGCTACAGGAAATTCTCTGAGGTGCGGGTGAACAGAACATTGACTGTTTAGTCCCTGGGGGGTGGCAGAGAGGTCAAGCACAGATCCAAGGTATTTGGGTTGGAATGTGTGGTAGGGGCCACTTTCAAATGAGTGCTACCATCCAGGAAGGAGGTGCGGAGGGCTTCCTGGGGAGCAGTGATTAATCAGGCGTGGGCCTGGCCGCCTGCTGAAATTTAATCAGAGCTTGGGTCGGACACTGTGGCAGTGGGTGCTGGGGCTTCTGTCAGGCGATAAATGCCTCCTGCCAAGGAGTTCTAGGGAATACTCCATGAGCCCTGATTTATGCTCTGCAGCTAGATGAAGGTTCACAACTGAGCAGGGAGTGCCATAGCACAGAACCTGCAGCTCAGCCTCTGAAGTGCTGTGCCATTCCATTTCTTCCTTTCACTTCTGGGATAAAGAAAAAGCTGATGGGTTTCAGGAGATCTTTCCTGTGACATGGAAAACTGTCCAGGTTGGACTCCTGCAGTACGCAGCCTTTTCAAATCAGCTTCTTTCACTTGCACTTGGTGATATACATCTACGTTTCCTCTGTGTCTTTCCGTGGTCTGAGAGATCATTTCTTTGTAGCACTGCATAATATCCCAGTGTCTGCATGCACCACCGTTCATTTGTCTATTCACCTACAGAGGGCATCTTGGTTGCTTCCAGCTTTTGACAGTTCTGAATGAGGCTGCTGCTATAAACACGGAGATGCAGGTTCTGTGTGGGCATAAATTTGCAACTCTCTTGAGTAAATACCAAGGAACACAACCTCTGAGTCACATGGGAAGAGGGTTTTTAGTTTTCTAAGAACTGCAACCATCTTCCAAAGAGGTTGTGCTGTGGCACGTTCCCATGTGCAATGAACCAGAGCTCCTGCTGCTCCTCCTCCTCACCAGCGTGTGGTGCCCTCAGTGCTCTGGATTTGGGTCTCTGGTAGATATATAATTGTATCTCGTTTTCATTTGCATTTCCCCCATGACATAAAACTTGGGGCATTTTTCATATGCTTATTTGCCCTCTGTATATTTTGTGAGGTGTCCGTTCAAGTTAATAAACAGAAGAATGTCTGGAGCTGGGGATAAAGCTCCGTTGGTAGAGTGCTTGTCTTGCATGCACAAGACCCTGGGTTCAGTCTCCAGCACCATCCCATAAATAAATAAATAAATCACAAAAAATGGGCAAAGGATATTATCATTGGGGCCTTGGGGTTTCACTAAGCTAGTCACAATGCAAGAATACAAGTGAGAAGTAGAGATACCAAAAGATAAACTCAACCTTTAGTTGAGTTTGTATACATCTCAAAACAATAAGGTACCATCTTTGTGCATCAAATTGGTAAAATTATTTTTTAAAACATATTTTTAAAAAACACAAATTCTGACCCAGATGGACTGAATTTGAAATTCTTATGCACTCATGATGAAAATACAAATTTTAACAATCTTTATTAAGAGAGATAATATAGCAACATGGATCAAAAATCTTCAAATCTTTATTCCTTTTCATCCAAAGTTTCATCTTTTAGAGACTTTTCCTGAGGAAGTAAACAAAGATAAAATACATATACAAAATTTGTTCACTTTATACATAAAGCAGATTGAAAATTAATAACATATGTATATCTAAGAAAGGAGAAAACAAATTATGGATTGTCTATTTAATAAGACTGATAAAATATTGTGATATAGAAGAGTATGAATCATATAAGGAAATGTTAATTATATAATATTAAGTAAGAAACACATTATAAGCAGATCAAGAAACTGGATATGTTTTATGACCCCAATTTTATTTTTAATCCTGTTCTAAGGCTTTGCATTTATATATAAAGCTATCAGGAATCCACAGAATAGCACCAGGGATCATTTATTCATGGAAGATCATAAAGGATGTTTTTCTTCTTCATAGTCTATATATTTTAATTATTTCTAATGAATATGATTTTCTTAAAAAATACAGTAACTTTTATGAAAGCATGTCAATGTTGTACTAAGACATCAACGTGACCAGAAAATAAAAATTAGTCTAATTGAGTATTTAGCTCATCCAGGGCTTGCCTTACCAGGTATGTGCACATCTAGACCCCACTGGGCCACAGGGCCTGGTCCTATCTTTAACCAGATAGCCACCCATTGGTGAGGGTGGAGGGACTGGTTCACTTGAGCTTCTCAAAGTGGGATTCTCACCTCCTGGGATTCAGGCCATGTGCTGGGGGCACAGAGGACCACAGAACCAGACTCTAGCTATAACTTCACTTTACTTGAGAGTAGGCAACTTGTCACATTATTTTCCTATGAAGAACAAAAATCAAAATGTGTGTGAACATTTAAGAAGTTTTGAGTTTCTGAGAAGCTGCTTTGGGTGACATCAGCAAGTTTGGACTTATTGCCCTTGGCTATGAGGTTAAAGCAAGCAGAACTTTTCTACCTAGACACTGTTGACATTTTAGGCAGGATAATTCTTTATTGTGGGGTAGGGCTGCTGTCCTGTGCATTGGAAAGTTTCAGTAGCATCCCTGGCCCCTACGCACTAGATTCCGTTAGCGTACACATGCCCGTGTGTGTGCGCGCGCGCACACGCGCGCGCGCGCGCACACACACACACACACACACAGAGTTGTAATGACCAAAATATCTCCAACAGGGGGCTGGGTTTGTGGTTCAGTGTTAAAGTGCTTTCTCAGCATGTGTGAAGCCCTGGGTTTGATTCTCAGCACTGCATATAAATAAATGAATAAAATTTTAAAAACTATTATTCATTTTTAGCTGTTGATACGTAATATATATAGACATTATATTTTATATATATCCTACAGTGCCCCCTGGACCAAAAGTTGCCCTGTTTAAGAACCATAGTGGCTAAATACCATATTTAATAGTGTCAGGTAAACAGGCACTAGGCCCTGGGTCCAACCACCAGAATCATGAGGAGAAGAAAAAATGGTGCCTAGGTGAAAAGTTTTCATGGTGTAAGCTTTTGAGAAACACTAATCCACATTCTAAAAGTCTGATTTCAAACAGAGCTGCAGAATATTTCATTTCATCAAAATGCACTTGCCTTCTTGGAAAAAAAAAAAAGAAAAGAAAGTGGAAGAGGAATAAAAGGGAAGACAGTTCCAATAAGAACAGCACAGCCAGGTCGGCCTGCCATTCCATTCCCTGACAACCACAGAGAGCCCCACCTTCGGCAGCCCCCCAGCTCCCTCCATGGGGCAGGCTCAAGCCAGCCACCTCCTTTCCTCCTTCCAGTTCTTAAAGGGTTCCTATCTCAGTAGCTTGGGAGGCTGAGGCAGGAGGATCACAGGTTTGAAGCCAGCCTCAGCAACTTAGTGAGACTATAAGCAATCTAGCAAGACCATCAAAATAAAAAATAAAAGGGCTGGGGATGTGGTTCAGCATTTAAGCACCACTGGGTTAAATCCCTGAGGAAGGGAGGGAGGGAGGGAGGGAGGGAGGGAGGGAGGAAGGAAGGAAGGAAGGAAGGAAGGAGATCCTAATCTCTGGGTCAACTCCCATGCCCCATTTGGGTTTTTGACTCTTCTTTATGACTTTGTCCAAAGTAAAAATCCCTGTTGATCTACCTACTATAGAAATGTTTGCCTGACTGAATCTCAATTGGGACCATTTAAGTGCTGGGATGGGTTAAATTTATAAATTGACATAAGGAAAATTGACATGTCTGGGTTATTGTCTTTCTATCCAAGAAGGTGGTATTTCCATGTGGGCAGTCTCCATCTATGTCCCTCCAGACAGTTTCAAAGTATTAGCACTTAGCACTTTTCTTTTTTCAAGTTGTTGAATTTCTTCCTAAGTACTTCATCTTTTGTGTGGCTGGTATAAATGGTAGTGTCATGAGATTTCAATGCATTAATATGTAAAGCACACAAAATAGTCTAGCATACAGTAAGTGCCACAGATGCACTTGCTATTATTGTCATTCTTAGTTTCTGCCCCAATATCCTCTAACTGGATTTTTATCTGAATTTGGGTCATACTTGTTCTCTCTGGGTTTCTCCTGACCAGGAGCTATACAGAAGCTGAAGCACAGAACTGGACCTTAGGGCCTCATTTTAATGAGACAGTGTGGTATAAGAGTGACAGCTGCATCCCCTAACCAGCTCTTCCTCTTTCAGATATTCCTTCCCCACTAATTTCTGCTCCCAGAATTAGAATTTTCTCTTATTGGCATATCTTCCCCAGAGGCTAAGGGACCATTTGGTGCTAAAACCCAATCATTATAAGCAAGTTTATAATTATTGCTTCATGTTTTCTCAAAGGATTAGGAAAATGAAGTTTAATATTCCTAGGAAATAAAATATACTTTGGGCAAGTCTTACAATCCAATATAAAACTGTTTGGTGACTACTACTCTGAAAGAGGCTATCAATTGCTCTCTGTGTATCAGTAAGTTAGGCTGCATACTAAACTGCCCCAAAATTTAGTAGCTTAAAATAACAATTGTTGAGTTTTGCTCATGGGATTCCAGGTCAGCTAGGTTGTTTTGCTGATCTGGACCAGCCTTGGCTAAATACACCTGGCCTCACTCATGGCATCTGTGGTCAGCTGAAGGGGAAGCTAGACTCTGACTGGTCTAGGACAGATCCCTCAAATATCTGCTGGCTGTTGTCTATCAGTTTAGGGCAGTGAATTTGACTGGGCTATGTGTGTGTCATCAACCTGCAAGCTAAGTCAGGTTTGTTGTGACGGTGCAACTAAGTTCTGAGAGACAGCAGATAAGGTTTCTTGAGACTTACAACTGGAACTGATAAGGCCACTTTCTGCCATATTCTGTGGGCCAAATGAAGACATGAATCCATCCTGGATTCAAGGAGTAGGAAATAGAGCCCTCCTCTTGATGGGTAGGGCTGCAAAGCCATTGCAAAGGGCATAGATATAATCAATCTACCACAATCCCTACACCAAGATGAGAATGCTCAGCCTGATTTCCTTTCACCAAAGCTGCTTCATCTCATTAGCAACCTACTCATGGACTGACTCAGGCAAAGGTCCACATACGGTCCATCCCATCCCTTACAATTCATAGGACTTCATTTATCCTGATTCACAACAGGTTCACTTTCTGAAGATGCCATTTCTTGACACTGAGCCCAAATCCAAGTCTTTCTGAGTGCATGGTCCTCCACACCAACTGTACAGATGATCCATTTTCCTTTCTGCCCTGGATTCTGAGAGCAGTTCCTTGTTTTGGTGAAGTTTTCAGGAGTATAGACTTACCAAGTCATCAAGAATGATTCCCAGCTAGTGGTTGAATAAATATTTATTGACTTATCGACTCAATCAATCAAGGCTAATTAACTCACAATCCTGTTAGAAGCAATTCAAAATGTTACTTCTCACTGTCAGGAGGCAGACTGAGCTTGGAAGTAACCCAGGCGTCTCTCTTCCTTCTGGAATCTCCACCGCAAACCACTAAATCAGGACCATGGGAGCCCTGGTGGCCAAGCAAGGACAGACTTTCTCTGCCAGTTTCTTCTGTCTTCTTGCTCTCTAGGGTCACTAGAATGCCCTGAGCCAGGCTATGGAATAGGCGGAGGTTGTACACCATCCTCTGACCTCCCACATTGCATGGCTGCTCTTCTCTACCACCCCCCCCAGCCGAATAATCCCAAACCCCATTGCCTCAAGGGTAAGAGAGGAGGAAGCAAAAAGTAAAGGGTCCAATCCCGGGTTGTTGAGGTCAACAGGAGAAAACTCACAGAAGACAAGGAAAGAAAACAAAATGATAAAAACACTAAGAAAGGGGCTGGGGATGTGGCTCAAGCGGTAGCGCGCTCACCTGGCATGCGCGCGGCACTGGGTTCGATCCTCAATATCACATACAAATAAAGATGTTGTGTCCACCGAAAACAAAAAAAATAAATTTTTTTTTTAAAAATTCCCTCTCTCTCTTTAAAAAAAAACAACACTAAGAACACGGTTTGAACAGCAAAGCAATGCTAACTGTAGGTATTCATAAGAAAGCTTGCCTTTCGTAACTAATAATCACTGTGCAATATCTTATATGTTTAAAGTTTTATTTGCTGTGTGTTCTACTTTATCATATTAGACTTTCTGCCTATATCTGATGTTCTCTTGCACAGGTGAAATGTCATGTAATGTTGTGTTTAGTAGGATTCTAGTATGATCCAATTGGATAAAAAGAAAAATCTATGTATTTACATATACATAGATGTAAAATTTTTATATATTTTGGTTAAAAAGTACACTTTATCCTTATAATATCAACATGTATATGTAAATGTATACATATCTTATATAGTTAACGTCTAAGTACATACATATGTATACTTACGTTTCCACTGAAAATGATAAGAGTGGGATCATAATGATTACCTCTGGAGACATTGGTTTTCATTTCCCTTTTCATATACTTAGATTTTTTTTTTTTTTACAATGAGCATGTGCTACTTTTTTTGTAAATTTTAAATAGATTCCTGTAGTTTTTCTTACCTCATTATCCCCAGCTTACATTGTAAGTCCAGGTGATTTTTTATATTGGATCTTTCCTGGAAAAAAAAAATTCCACTATTTCCCATCAAAAGGGTCTGGTTTCCAACCCAGGAAAAAAAAATGAATAGTCCAATCCTTTAGTTCAATTGATGAAGAAGCCAAATCCCAACCCTCCCCAGGACAGGACCTTCCCGGGGCAGAGAACAGTGCCTCCCAGCCCAGGCCAGGGCCAGCCCCCTTGCAGCCCTTGGGCCTGGGTGCTGAACATGGCAGCACCATCTTCCCTTGCTCTCCCAGGGTCGCGGGGGCAAAGGCAGCATCTACGTGTGGGCCTCTGGGGACGGCGGCAGTTATGATGACTGCAATTGTGATGGCTACGCGTCAAGCATGTGGACCATCTCCATCAACTCGGCCATCAATGATGGCAGGACAGCCCTGTATGACGAGAGCTGCTCCTCCACCTTGGCATCCACCTTCAGCAACGGCAGGAAGAGGAACCCTGAGGCCGGTGTGGTAAGTGAAACCACTTCTCTTCCTCGTTTCTTTGTGTCTGCTGCCCCTCTGAGATAGTGTGGGACATACTGACTTCCCTCCCTCCTTTCCTCAAAGAGTAGGCTCAGGTTCTGAGGGGATGATCCTTTGGCTCTATGCCCAATTTTGCTTTGTTATCAAGATAGAGACACACCATATGTAAGTTGCAAGCAAGAACAACGATGAGACCTTTCCAGCTCATTAACCATAGATAATCTTATCATTGTGGCATACAAATAATGATGAGCTGATTAATCAGTAAGTTACCCCTGCACATAATTTCTAAGAATAAGTAATTACAAGAATTGAGGTATCGCACCACACACCCATCCTAGCTAAGAACACATCCATATGTTATGGTAGTTAAAAAAAAATTAGCATTGATGGATGGACATTCCTGGGCTCATAAACCCCCTAAATTGGACATACCTGCATATATTCTCAGGGAAAAGGATGTGATTTTCATCATATTCTGAAATGAAATCATGATTTTAAAAACAAAAATTAAGGATCACAAATTTAAGTTATTTTTTGCTCTTTTCTGAGCAAAATGTCTTTCTTTTTGGTCAACTAGATATAAAGACAAATTCTCCAAACCCCTTAGAAATGTGTCACCTATATAGTATAATTGACCCTCTCTCTGGTTATTTTATTCCTTTATCAGTCTTAGAATTCCAAACCAGGATTTTTTTTAAGCTGTGCATTTGTAACTTTTAAAAAGATTCACCCACAGTTCAATAGTCTTGGGTGAGTGACATTGACCAGCGGCTCACCTCCATTGGGGTTTCTCAAGAGAGGAGGATGGGAGCTCCAAACAAAATTGTTATTACCATTTAGTGTTTTAATCCTACATTCTCTTCTGGTCTTTCTTCAATCCTACATTCCCCTGTGGACTCTCTCCTTGGCAAAATGGTCAGACTTCTGCATGAGCCAGGAGAAACCCTTTACCTAGAAGAGATCTAGACCTTAACAGCCTGCCCCTTCTGTAGCCCTCTCTGCCCTGGGGAGGATGGAGATTAGGCCTGTTCCTCCCAAGCAAAAGGAGCCTCCAGACCTTCTTATTCCACCAACTGTACAGGAAGAAAGGGAGAAGAGCCCCTAGAAAAGGAAAAGGGAGGGTGGCCTCAGACCTGTTCTGTTTGAGGTGACTCACTCTCCCCTGTAGAAGCTCCACTCCTTACCTAAAGGGCCACCCAATGGTGGCCTTTTCCCTCAACCCTTATCTCAACTGTCTTTCTACTTGGGCTGGGGAAAAGCCTTGAATTTCTTCAGAATATTTTAATTTTCCCCCATAGATACCTTTAAACCTCCCTAATCCTTTGCTCCTCAAAATAATGGGCTCTCTATAGAATCCTACAAACAGAGGGAGACGAATTCTCAAGGTTTACACATGATCTTAATGAAAACACTGGCTTACACAAAACATTGAAAATGATGTTTCTCTCTTTGTAAAAGTCCTTTAAAGCTCAGTTTATCACTTTCTCCCCTAAATAAGAGTTGTGGAGGTGATTCATCCACATATTAAATTGTCTTGACTTGACATGTCTCTTCATATATTTTAGCTATAGGAGAATATTATATTTGATTCCCTGTCTTTCCAGGTACAGTTTAGACAACCATGTTTCTTCTTCCCTCTTTGAGAATACTACCCTTTCCTTATTGAAGGGAAAATAAACACTGATGCAGAGGCCCATAGGCTTTCCCAGAGTCAATCAATGCAACAAAACTCAGCATTGTATTGACTAGATGCTAGCATTAACTTATCACTTTCCACCTCATAATGTTTCCTTTTCAGATTCAGGAAGTAAATGTCTGTCTAGTCTCTGGACTTGCCCCATATAGAGCTTCTTTGAAGAAATTACTTACCTGTGAACACTATAGCAATAACTGATCACGTGTCCCTTTCTGCATGGGCTACTAAGAAGCTCAGATAAAATTTATGGCAAAAGAGATAGAGGTATATGGATGCTGAGTTAACCCTTAGTTTCATCTAAATCCTATCAGAACAAGGCATAGTTCAAATGAAATAGATAATACCATCATCCACTTTGTTTGGAGATTCAAAATAATGTGATTTATTTACTTATTACTCAATATCTTCCCTTCCAGGCCACCACAGATTTGTATGGCAACTGCACACTGAGGCATTCTGGGACATCTGCGGCTGCTCCAGAAGCAGCTGGTGTGTTCGCCCTGGCTTTAGAGGCTAAGTACGTCTATAGCTCTGGGACCAGGGTCAGCTCAGAAGGTGGACTAGCATGTTCCTTTTTATACAAATACCAGGTGTCCGTGGAGGCAAAAGTGGATGTAAAAGTCTAAGAATGGTCAAGGCCAATGAATCTGCTGAACATTTCTAAATGCTCACCCCCAACACACACACACACACACACACACACACACACACAATAAAACTACATTTCTAGGAGGACAGAATACTCCAATATCTAATAGCATATATCAACAACTTACTCAGGTATCAAATAAGGACACATAGGTACATCTTTCTTCATCCACCCCTTCATCTTCTGTGTGGTTTTTGGCTATTTTATTTGGAGCTAATAAGCTAATGAAGGAAAATCAAATTGACAAGCTGGGTATCTAGCAAGGCATTTCAAAACATCTGGCAAAGAGGATGTTCCTAACACAAGATTTGTTCATTTATAAGATGAATTTACTTTCCAACACTGAGACAAGGTGGGCAAAGCTATGCAATTTAGACCAAAACATAGGCTTTAATGGGAAAACCTTCAAGTGGCAGGTAAGAGGAGACTGTTCCCTATGTTCTCAGCATCCCACAGAGAGGCCACACGTGGCTACTGCCGATTACACTTTGGATTTGAGCATCAGAGGAGGTACCTGCCCACCTACCACTCTGCCTTCTCTCATTGAAGCCAGAGGTTGACTTTCTGTTCAAGGAATGAATGCTTAGACTTCAGACATGCCCCACATGGCATGAATATAAATGCCAGCTATATAGAGAGTTGTCAGAGAACACAACACCCAGCAGCTGTGACAAGTTGGATTCAGGATCTTGGGGAAGGGGAGTCAATTTTCCATCCCTGTCAGCAGTTGCTAGGCAACTTCAGCTTCTAGCATCAATCTTCAGGCCATCTTGCCTATATTACTCCACATATGCATGAATTTTACAGTTTGCAAAAGGGGCAAGAGTTGGTTCCTAGAATAGGAAGGGACTTTGAAAGATCACTTAGTTCAACTCTCTGTCTTCAAGTTTGAAAGGGATAATTATTCTCCTTCTATAGAAAAGATCCCAAGTTGAGAGTAACTTCTCTTTTTAGACCAGTCTAACCTTTGATTCTTCTAACAAAAGTCAGGTGGAAAATTTAAGACACTAAGAAAGTGACATTGGTCAAAACTTAACTTTTAATTAACAGTTAATGTTTTAGTTAGCTTTTTTATTGCTGTGTCCAAAAGACCCAACAAGAACAATGTAGAGGAGGAAAAGTTTATTTTGGCTAATGGTTTCAGAGGTTCCGTCCATAGTTAGCCAGCTCTATACTTCTGAGCCTGAAATGAGGCAGAACATCATGGTGGAAGGAAGGGCATGGTAGAGTAAATCAGCTCAGGAGATGGCAACCAGGAAGCAGAGAGAGAAAGTATGCTCATCAGGAATAAAATATATATGACCTGCTTCCTCCAGCCATACCCTACCTGCCTTCAGTTACCACCCAATTAATGCATATCAGTGGATTAATCCACTGGTTAGGTTATACTTCTCGTAATCATTTCACCTCTGAAAAATTCTTGCACTGTTTCACACATGAGCTTTTGAGGGAAACTTCAGTTCTATTAAACACAGAAACCAAAACTTACATGTGTTGTATATTTCCTAAAGATGAAAGGTCCATCTTGGGTCCTGAGTGGGGTGGCTCTGCTTACTCCAACTGCAAGCACAGACAAACAGAAGTGTCCCTTTTAACCTCGGTTGGCAGGACTTGACTCACAGTCCCCTGGGATCTTGGCAAGCAAAAAGTCACTTGCCCAAGTCCTTACACATATGAAAGGGCAACCTAAATTGAAGCTACTGGATTCCTAAAGGGATGTGTAGTTCTCATTGATTAATTAGCATTCTTTTAGCAGATATGTGTTTTCCAAGAAAGCCCCACTCAGTGGCTTCTGCTTATTCTCATTGGCCAGAACTGTCACATGACTACCCCACGCTGCAAGGAAGGCTGGGAAATGTAGTTTTATAGTTGAGTATATTGTTGTTCTAAATAAAAAAATTGAGATTTTTCTTACTAAGGAAAGGAGAAAGAATAGATACAGGGAAAAGACAACTCCTAGTTTTCTTCCAGTGACTAGGGGGTTATCACTCACTTTCTCTGTGTCTTTATCATCTTGTCTGCAAAATATTGAAAGTTAGATCATTCATATGATTGAAATGACTTTCTAGACTGCTGTAACCCTGCTTCAGGAATATAATTTCTTTAGAAAAGAAATTTAGTTGGATGTGTGTTGGTCTTAACGTTGAATATACCTTAAAACTGGTAGGAAATGTTCATTTTACATTCTTTTAAATATTGCAATCCATATTTTCATTGGAAAATAGTATCTATTCTCTTCTAACTTACTTCAACTCCCAATATATGAGGTAGATTTTAATATTGACAATAATAAACTCTTCATTGAGTGCTCACACTGTGATATATGATTCATAT
Source organism: Spermophilus citellus (assembly GCF_964194105.1). Classification (NCBI taxonomy): domain Eukaryota; kingdom Metazoa; phylum Chordata; class Mammalia; order Rodentia; family Sciuridae; genus Spermophilus; species Spermophilus citellus. The sequence continues at coordinate 42,750,148 of NC_138185.1, forward strand.
ATGATCTACATTTATAACCTTTAACAAGATTATAAGGTTCTTATCCACAGTTCAATACTAGAGACTAGAGTTAGGATTGTTAAAGTAACTTTTCCAAGTTCACACAGTTGGATTTAAAACCTACTGTGACTGATTTCCATTACTGTGGTTTTTCCTCAACCCAACTCTTTCCCAGAAGAGGCATTGCCCCATGCAATCAGTACCAAGCCATGGAATCAAAATCTGGACCCTGGCATCATTTTTTTTACCGTCCCCAAATGATTGAAATATGCACCAAGGTTGTGAACCATCATCTTAGACTAATGTTCTCAAATATTTGTGTGTAGAAAAAAAATCTAGGGAACTATCTTACATGCAAATTATCAGGCCAACAGCCTTCAAGATGCTAATTCAAGAGAGTAGGGATCTGAATTTGTCACTAGCATCCAAGTGGTTCTGATGCAGAAGGCTTGTAGACCGCAATGAGGCTCCCGATCCACAGGGGATCCACAGTTGGTACCCACAGCATCCAGAGCTCAAGCCCTCACTTTTTCAATATTGAGTTGTCCATCTATCCCCAGGCTATAGGCTCTTGAAGAAGGGACCTTCATATGATGTGCCCAGAGTTAGTACAGTGCCTGAATGTGGGACTCATCCAGTAGACATCCACAGAGTCACTTCATGTATGGTACCTTTTCACATATCTGTGTTTTATTTTCCCAACTATTTCATAAAACATGAGAGCAAGGGGGAAGTGTATCATGTTGCTTGTCCTACAACCTCCAACATAGCAACTTTTATGTTGCACATACACTATAAATTTAGTTTTTACAATTCAATAACTATCATTTGTGAGTTGTGAGCTGATGTGATAGGATTAAAGCTTAAAGCATGTTGGTGGAACACTTCTTTTATAGGATAGTGTATTTTATCAATTCAGAAAATTTTCAGAAGGGGCAATTTGGAGAGGTCCAGTTTTACTATTCAGACATATGCAAATGGCTAGACAATCAATGTCACATACTCATTGTAGTATTATGCTCTTATGTATCTCAAAAGCAAGGAGTTCTTTGTTCTGATTCATTCTGTCTTATCTCTCTCTCTCTCTCTCTCTCTCTCTCTCTCTCTCTCTCTCTCTCTCACACACACACACACACACACACACACACACACACACACTGAAGAAATATTTGGGAGAGTCCTGCTCCAGACTTTGGGAAGCACAGCATGTTTCTATGATGAACACAAAGGATACTTCACCAGTCCTCAGGTCATTTAGATCCTCATTTGCCAACACTTCTGGGATCAATAAATTCAGAATCCCATTCCAGCAAAACACAGAACTTTTAGCCACAATCATCTTCAGGAAATTCCATGCCATTCTCTCAGGTCCTGAGGACCATCTGTCCCAGATATGTTCTGAATCTTCTCAAATACACATTGACTCTCCTTTAAACTTTCTCCTTAAAAGAAGACAGTCCATATTTCAAGAATATATGGATCACTTGTACACTTTGGCTCTGCTTCAGAGCTTCAAACCAATGAACTTTGAGTGTGTTGAAACTTCTCCAAATGAGTTATGTTGTTCCTAGACCTTTGAATTATTTGACTTTGGAAGAGTATAGTAAGTAGTTCAGGGTTTTTCCAATTTTTTAACCATGACCCTCAGTGAGAAATAAACTGCGCTGTATCCCAACATACACACACCCCAAAAGTTTCATGAAAATATTAATATGAGAATATTACAGGTAATGTACCCTGTTATTGTTTCTATCCTTTTCTATTCTATTAAGTGTTTTAATGATAGCCCCAGCCATTAAATCAGTAGTTCTCAACCTTGACTGCCTGCTGGAAGATCTGGAAATATTAACCATTTCCAATGGCTAAGTCTTGCTTCCAGAGATTATGATTTCATTGGTCTGGGATATGAATGAGCAGATGTATTTTAAATGCCTCCTGAGAAGAATTTAATGTGTAATCCAGGTAGATCACCTATGCAATAAGTTGATTTCCTAGCTCACAAGTGAGTTGTGACTTGCAGCTTGAAAAAATGACGCTAATAAGAGACACTCATTTCTAAAGACAGTAGGATTTGAAAGCAAACTGATTTGTTCAATGTGCCAAGGACTATCCTGGGCACTGGGGATATAAATATAGTGAAGATATTGTCTCTGCCCTTGAGGAACTGACAGTCTCATTTTTAAAAATGAGTACATTCATACAGTCAGCATCCTGACAAAGAAACAGCACTACCAGCACCCACAAGCCCCCAGGTCCCCTCCCAGTCATGATCCCACAACTAACCAGCTTCCAACAGCATAGGGTTAGTTGTTCCTGTTTTTATACTTTAAACAAATGGAATCACACATGTATTCTCTATATTAGTCTGTTTTCCCTTGCTATAATAAAATACCTGATGCTAAGTATTTAATAAAGAAAAAAAGTTTTATTGGTTCACAGTTTGGGAGGCTGAAAGTTCAAAAATCAAGTGGTCTCTAAGAGGTCTTTGGGGCTGATGGCATCATGCTGGGGCACAGATGAGGAGAGATCACATGGCTAAACAGAAAATCAGAGAGTGAGGAGGGCCAGTCTTGCTCTTTTATAAAAATCCTCTCTCATGAACTAACCAGGGTCCTATGAGAACTACATTCTCTGCATGAGGGCAGTGGCCCTAATGATCCAATCACCTCCCACTTAGCTCCACTTCATCACCTCCAACATCATCACACTGAGGATCAAGCTTCTAGCACATGAACCCTTGGGGTGAAAACCGATACCACGTCCAAACCACAACATTCTCTTTTCTGTCTCTCTTCCTTAGGTCAACATGGTATTTGTAAGACATGTCCATATTATTATAAATCATTATAGCACATTCATTCTCATTACTGTATAGCATTCCACATTCCGTGGTTTATTCTTGCTACTGTCAATGGATATTTGGGTCCTTCACAGCTTAGAGCATTCTAATATACATATCTGATAAAGATATACATATTTTGGTCAGATACATATATAAGAATGGAACTTCTAGGCTATTGTTTAGACATATAGACAACTTTAGAAGATCTAACCAAACAGATTCCAGAGTGATTGTGACAATTTACACATCCATGAGCAAAGCCCGTGAGTTCTACTTGCTCCACATCTTCAGCAACACAGCATGATCAATCTTTTTCACTTTAACCATTCTAATGTGTGTTAGAATGCTCTTTTGAAATAATTGTAAGTAAGAAAGGCAAGAGAAAAATCGAATTAACATATACGATGGTTCTAAATCATGCATGGACACCCTTCCTTGAGTGAGGAGTTCACAAATGTTCTAAAATCTCCCAAGAGGTCTGTGATCTGAGTGTTGCTTATCTTGCTCATTGTGATGTCTCTCTCTCTCCCACTCTGCCTCTTGCCCTTATTCTCATGCTGTCTGCTTCCTGTACCCAGCCTGGGCCTGACCTGGCGAGACATGCAGCATCTGACCGTGCTCACCTCCAAACGGAACCAGCTTCACGATGAGGTCCATCAGTGGCGGCGAAACGGGGTTGGCCTGGAGTTTAATCACCTCTTTGGCTATGGGGTCCTTGACGCAGGCGCCATGGTGAAAATGGCTAAAGACTGGAAAACCGTGCCTGAGAGATTCCACTGTGTGGGAGGCTCCGTGCAGGACCCTGAGTAAGTGGGGCCGGAGGTTCTTCTGTTGTGTGTGAAAAATGCACCAGTGATGGTGCTGTGATGTTGACAGCACTATCAGATTTCCTCTCCAGGTCAGGGGCAGGCATTGAATTTTATGCAGGGAAAACGGGCTTTTAGGAAGAACAACTCCAGGGGGCATCATTTACATAGCAATATAATTCTGTGACACTGAACTCTCACTTTTAGGTGTGAGCTGTAGAATTTTCAGTGGCTCATGCCATTATTTTTAACCACACAAATCAGCTAGTGTGACGAGCATCCAGATCAGTGAACAGAAAGTGACTAATATCCCAGAAGGACCACCCCCATCCTCTTCCATCATCATCTCCTCTAGGATAACCACTAACCCTAATTCTAACACCATAGATATTTCACCTACTCTGTAATTAGTATAAATGGAATATATACTGTGTTCTCTTTTATACCTAGATTTTCTTGTTCAGATTATGTAACTGAGATTCGGCCACATTTAGTGTATCCTTGTAGTTTATTTTCATGGCTAATGTTTCAGTGCATAGGACTGTTTATTTATTCATTCTACCTGAGGGACAATCAAAGAGCTTGATTGTATTCTGAGTGATGCCCATCACCATTTGGCAGGATTTGAGTGAGTTCTCCACACAGGATCCATGGGTTGGTCAAGTGTACCTTCTTCCCTTCTCACTTCCCCAAAATGGTAAAAGGATTGGACAAAAAGCCTACCTCTTCAATTTTTTTCTGTCTCCATTGGTCCATCAGTAAGATGGAGATAGCAATTCTTACTATAAGGGAGATATTACATACTAGGAAATACACAGAAAATAAGTGTATTTGTTTGAGTTTTGACAAATGTATACACCTAGGTAACTGTCACCTAATCAAGAGATAGAACATTCTGTCTACCTGGAAAGATTCCTTGTGTTCCCTTCCAGTTAGTCCACACACGCCATAGACAACCATTGTTCTTATTCCCCTTACCATAAGTGGGTTTTGCCAGTTCTTGGACTTGAACAAGAATCACATGGTATGAATGTTTTTTCCAATTTCTTTTATTTAACATCAAGTTTAGGAGGTCCAAGTTTTTACATGTAATAGCTCATTCATGCTCATGGCTGTGTGTTCCATTATAAGAATACACTTCTGTGGTATTTAAATGCTGGTTAAATTCATCTTATTCACCATTTTATCCACCTTACTTCTGTTATTCTTTTTATCCTGCCTTACTTCTGTTGATCATCTGAGTTTGAATAGACCTTACACTTTGGCAGTATGATCCCATCTCAATATAGTATTTTTAAACTTATTAGGTAAAATGGGTAAGATTACAAATGAGGCTGATTATTTTGAAAGCCAGTTACAAAAATGTTTTAAAAAGCAAATTTGTGATACAACAATGCATATATTTTTTATCAATGCATTAAGTAAAAAGTTTTAGTGGCAAATCCAAGGTCCACAATAATTTCAGAACATTGATGGTGAACAAAATGCTCCTAGAAGACACACACAATGACCCAGGTGGGATATGAAAATCTCTGAACTTCTGGACAATAAGATCTGAAGTAGTGCTAATACCATTCTGCGACATTATCTAAATTCATAATTGAAACAGAAGCTAAGTTTCTGTTATAGGTTAGTAAAAACTGAGGAAGGGTTCTCATAATCTAAATTATTAGACTCCCTAAATTCTGTCTTTGGGCCCCAAAATAATATCAACTCCATGGCAGGGTGTCAAGACCTTGAGGCCACTAAACCACCTGCTAAGTCCACTTGACAATTGTCTGTAGCACCCCCCAGGTACCACATGCAGACCACATGACGCCACAATTCCAGATTCTAGGTGTCTGAGGGGGGCCCTGGGAGAATGCTGCTAAGAAATGCTCTTGAATAGCCCCCAGTCTGGCCCTTGACTTCCACCATCTCTTTTCATCACAGAAGGTTGACATCACCAGTCTCGATTCGAAGGTGAGAAAAGAGGCTCAGAATATGAAGTAAAGGGCCCTAGTTCATGGAACCAGCGTCCCATCCATTCTATAAGACCCGAGGTCTAGAACTTCATCCACTGTTGCAGAGAAAAAGACTTAACAGGTGTCCACACCTTTACAGATGTTCTGCCAGCAGCAGGTGGGGCCAGAACATTCCTTGCAGCTGTGCAGCTGGAGCACTATCTACATTTGGCTGCACAATGAATATGTCCTCAATTTTAAAAGGTGGCACTATTGCAGAATTGAAAAGGACAATGAGCTTTAAACACCCTGGGACCTTCTTAGTCCAGGTTCATATTGAAATGAGATCTTATTTTTTCAGACAAGCCAGACAGGACTCCAAAGTTCTTCAAGGATTGTGTGTTTGTAGGAAAGGGCCAGAGAGAGGCACCATGGGAGGGAGGAAGAAGAGAGAAGGAGGGCACAGGCAGAGATGAATGACAAGTGATCTCCCGGTTTCTGAATAGCGTTCTGTCATGATCTACACCTACATGTGGAACACGGAGTCAGAGGGAACATGGAGAATAATGTCCATGGTTTAAGGAATCTGAGACCCAGAGTTTTGATCATCCCGACATCTCACAACTAGCCAGGAACTGTTTCACTCATAATATTGTTTCCAGTTAAAAGAAACTGGAAAGCTATTCTATTGGCACAGACTCAGTTGGGCTCTTCACAAGGACAGGATCCTTGTCTCTCTGACTACAGATATATTCCCAGTTCCTAGAATCGTGCTGGACACTTAGACCTACATTAAATATTTTTGAACAAAGGAAGAAATGAAAATATCTAGCCAACATCACCTAGCACAAAGAAAACATGCCACAGGAGCAGAGGACCAGCCAGGCAAATGGGAAGAAGCCCCAACATGATTGGCAGGGATCTGCATTCCCCCGCTGCCCTCTGAGCCCTTGTTCACCCCTGCATCTGAATTTGTTCTCAGATGCAAGTGAGTTAGGTCTAGGGCAGATATGTTGGTGGAAAACTCAGAGGCTAGACAGAAGGACAACCCATGGTAGGCTGCGCCACTTGGCAGGGGAGGGTCTTATTATTTTAAATCGCCCTTCCAAGGGGGTTGGATAGAAGAACCAACATCCCTGGAATTGGCACTTTCCATGACATGCAAGGCTGCACAGAAACAGCATGCGAGGTTGAAAGAGTAGTGATTGTCAGGTTTATGGGTTTCCTAAGCATTTATCTTCTTAGAGAAGGAGTCAATTTGAAAAGCAATTTTCTAAAGAGACTTTATCAAGAGAGACGGTGAAGGGTGCTCCACAATGATCACAGGGGAAATGCAACTGGCTGTGACGAGATGCACCTGCGGGTAGAATGAGACAGAACAGGCCTGCCCATCAGCCAACAGGGACAGCATTGAGCTGGGACAGCCCCCAACCCTTCTGCATACCCCAAGAGAACTGTCTATGCAGCTCCTTTACAGCACAGCTAAATGTACACTCCAACTCTGAATTTTAGGTGAATTTAGAAATAAATGTTAAAACCTGGTATGAATGCCAGAAGCAGCAAGGGGAACTAGGAAAAGAGCATCCTCAGCCACATGACAGCTGTTGACCATGGACGGCACTGCTGAGCCACAGTGTCTTCCTGTGTGGGTCACCATCCACCTGACTCTCACCCATCAGAAAGAGGAAACCTCACAGTGACCACCCTCTGAGTGTTCTCGTGTGACTTCCACACTGCAGACATTTTAGGCACTTGAGAAACAGCGGCCGTTAGCTGTCATGGTGGTACACACCTGTGATCCTAGCTCTCAGGAGGCTGAGGCAGGAAGGTCCCAAATCCAAGGTCAGCTCAAAATACATAAACCAGCAGCACTTAGTTGTAGAGATCAATCCCCAGAACTGCAGAAAGAAAGAAAGAGAAAGGGAGGGAGGGAGAGAGGAAAGGGAAGGGGAAAAGGAAAAGGGGAAGGAAGGAAGGAAGGAAGGAAGGAAGGAAGGAAGGAAGGAAGGAAGGAAGGAAGGAAAAGAGTGGCTATTCTCTCTCTCTCTCTCTCTCTCTCTCTCTCTCTCTCTCTCTCTCTCTCTCTCTCTCTCTCCTTTCTTGGTGCACGCCTGTAATCCCAGTGGCTGGGGAGGCTCAGGCAGGAAGTTCACGAGTTCAAAGCCAGCCTCAGCAACTTAGTGAAGCACTAAGCAGCTCAGTGAGACTCTGTCTCTAAATACAATACAAAATAAGGCTGGGGATGTGGCTCAGTGGCTGAGTGCCCCTGAGTTCAAACCTCAGTACCAAAAAAAAAAAAAGAGTGGCTACTATTGCTGTATCATACAGTTGAAGATCCATAATACAAACTGCATTTCACCAGGATCCCTGGGAAACAAGACCTGTATCTAGGCACCAGGCAACCATGAATTGTATGTAATAGAATAAAGATACAAGCCATCCCCAAACCCCAAGGCTTTTCTCTTTAGGATTTGAACACTAGACTTTTGCACATCATCCCTATAAGGTCAGAGAGGAGCTCTTCACTCTCTTGATAAGCCCCTTATTTTCTGTTACAAATGAGCTCCAGAATGTGGCCTGGGAACCAACACCTTGTGACTATTCAAAGTATCTCTGCAGAGCCTTCTTTGGTTCCATAACCTCCTCATATTTTAACCTTCTTATAAATTGACTCTTCTGATGCAGGTATCTTCTTTTTCTTTTAGAATGATTTTTGCTCCTTTTCTTCTTGTAAAAGCAATGTGTGGTCACTATTAAAAAAATCAGAAAATACAAGAAAGCAACAAAAGTAATTAAGAAATACTTGATAAATGCCAGAAGTAGCATGGGGAGAGTGAAAAGGGCACCCTTGGCCACATACAGCTGTGGCCATGGACAGCACTGCTAAGCACAGTGTCTCCCTGTGTGGGTCAGTGTCCACTTGACTCTGTCCCATCAGGAAAAGGAAACCAGTTGTCCCTTGGTATATGTGGGGAGTTGGTTCCAGGACCCTCCACAAATACTCAAATCCACAGATGTTCAAGTCCCTTGTATAAAATGGCATAGTATTTGCATCTGACCTTTATACGTCCTCCCGTATGCTTTAAATCATCTCTAGATTACTTCTATAATACAATATCATTGTGTTTGTCAGCTTTTTATTGCTGTGACCAAAATACCTGACAAGAACAACATAGAGGAAAAGTTTATTTTGGGATCATGGTTTCAGAGGTTCAGTCCGTGATCAGCCGATTCCATTGCCCTGGGCCCAAAGTGAGGCAGAACATCATGCCTAAAGGGTATGGAAGAGGAGCACTGCTTCACTCAAGGCAACCAGGAAGCAGAAAGAGAATGGGGAAAGGGCCACAGGGAAGATGAACCCTTCCAGGCCATGCCCCTAGTGACCCACCTGCCCCCAGATACTCCCCACCTGCCTACAGTTACCACCCAGTTAGTTGATTCAACTAGGATGGACTGATTAGGTTACAGCTCTCATGATCTAATCACTCCATCCCTGAATATTCCTGCATTTACACAGGAGCTTTTGGGGGACATCTCACCTCCAAACCTTAACAGCAATGTTATGTAAACTGCTGTTATATTGTAATTTTTAGAGAATAATTTTTTTAAAATCTATACATGTTCACTAGAGATTTATTTTTCCAAATTTTCCATCTGCATTTGATTGAATGTGGAGCCCCTGGATTTGAAGCAACGGTGGTATTGTTCCTAGGCTCTGTAAATGCCAAAAACACAGAGAGAAAATGGAATGGTTTTCTCCATTTCTACCAAGTTTACTGTCCCTGGAATCCACATCAGGCTTCAATTTAATTCCATAGTAACTTAATATTGCCAAAGCTGTCCAATCAAACGTGTTCTCTTTCAGGAGACCCAGCCCCTGTGCAGTAAGCAGTTCACATGGCAGCCTGGGGGTTGTATTTTTGTTTTGTATTGTGTTCTAGTTAGTTATACTGAACAGTAGAACGAATTTGGACACATTGTACACAAATGGAGCATAACTTCTCTTTGCTCTGGCTGTACTTGGTGCTGAGTCACACCAGTAGTGTAATCATACATGTACATAGGGTGATAATATCTGTCTCATTCTACCATCCTTCCCGTCCCCACTGCCCCATCCCTCCCCCTCACCTACTCTGCACAATCTAAAAGTTCCTTCATTTTCCCTACCCCCATCCTACTATGGATCAATGTCCACTTATCAGAGAAAACATTTGTCCTTTGATGTTTCGGGATTGGCTTATTTCACTTAGTTTCATCCATTTACCGGCAAATGCCATAATTTCATTCTTCTTTAAGGCTGAGTGATATTCCATTGTATATATGTACCACATTTTCCTTATTCATTCATCTGTTGAAGGGCATCTAGGTTGGTTCCATAGTTTGGCTATTGTGAATTGAGCTGCTATAAACATTGATGTGGCTGTGTCACTGTAATATGCTGAATTTAAGTCCTCTGGGTATAAACCAAGGAGTGGGATAGCTGGGTCAAATGGTGGTTCCATTCCAAGTTTCCTAAGGAATCTAGATTGGGGTTTTTTTAAGTAGACAACTCCTCCACAGCATTAAATAAGCCATACTCCACAGGGCTACCTGGCATGGCCTCTGACCCCTATACACATTCCCAACCCCCAAGGCTTCTAGCATAATTTTGTATGTTTGATCTCATTTAGACTTGCCTGCCTTTCTGCTTTCTCATTCTATCATAAGAGATGATCTGAGTACTAGAACAACTTCTTTCTTGCATGGGGGACCTTACTGTTAATTTACAGAAACTCCAGTGTGTTGTGGGCTGTGGATCTGATTTCTAACTTACGTGACCGTCCTATCTTTGATTCTTAGCCAATCAAAGAAATACTTTCAGTTTTCTCTTAGGGAAGCAATGTCACTTTTCTGCCAGTTTCTACAAATTGACTGTAAGGTGACTGTCACTGGTGACTCTAGACCATAAGAACCGTGAGCGCAAACTAAGACAGAAAACAATCTTTATTAGAATTCAGCTTATGTTTTGACTCCTTAAGGTAATAGTGACTATTGCATTTGACAAATGACAAGTGAATTTTATAGTTTCTAAAATGGTTATTACTCCGTATAATGCCCTCTGGTTGTTTGCTTGTGGATTTCCTTCTTGAGTTTTTCAAAGAAGCCCAGACTACAAGACAGGAAAGGAGATCAGCTTCCAAGCAGGACTCAGAGCTGGGACCTCTTTCTTTTATTCTCTGTGACCTCCCACTCCCTTCTCAGAGAGTCCCAGGGCCCTTCTGTCTGCACTCTAGAAGGAAAGACCCTATTCTGGACCTGCCTGCTATCAGTACAGAAACCCATGGTGATGCTTCCTTCATACCTTAAGGTTCTGGACTTTCCAGAGATATCTAGAAAGGTGGAGAAAGTCTGTATCACAGAATCTACACTTTCCCCACCTGCTTTTCTAAAGCCTATGAGCCAGGCGAAAACCCACTGTCCTGGAAACTGAAGTCCAAGAGGCCTCCTGCATGTTGATGTTCTTATCACATTCAGATTCAACATATACGAACAATTTAGAAGTAACTAGCCACATGTTAATACATGTAATTTTATCAAATTACACTTGATAAAATGTAATTAATTAAAATAAAATAAATTTAAAATTTGATTCTTCACTCACAGCAGCTGCATTACAAGTGGCTAGTGTGTCAGAGAGCACAGATATAAAACATTTCCATCACAGAGGGACGTCCTCTGCCGGTCCAGCTATTTGTAAATACACTATGTATAGGAGTGTGGGTATATAGTCATGTATGTAGCTTTGACCTCTAATATGGGCTGTAAGCCAGTGCCACCAAATTGGATGGTTTCTCCAGAGCCTGGAAACAAAAAGACTACCTCTACCACCATCAGTGGCCCTCCATAATCAGTAGATACTTTTACATCACTCAACATACACATCCAGGGAGATGGTGCATAGCATCACTCTGCGAGAACTGTCTCATATATTTTAAGTTCCTCGGGAGAGTATTGCTTTTATTGATGGGCTGCAGTGCAAGCTTTGGCAAGCCCTCCCAAGATGACAATCTTGATTCTAAGAGCAATAAGGAAACAAAGCTTGTCTCTGAGCTGGGTGCATGAGCAGCATCTTTTTATAGAAGTGTTTTTGCAAGATGTGTGTTTAAAAATATATATCTCTGGACTGGGGATGTAGCTTCAGTGGTAGAGCATTTGCCTCACATGCACAAAGCTCCGGGTTCAATCCTCAGCATGATCCTCTCAAGAGGTTCCAACTCTGTGAACAAAGACATCCCCAAAATCTGGTCATGTCTTATAGAACTGTCGTTCACCAGAATTAATTTACCTAGTTTCAACTTTTTTTTTTTTAATGGTAGAACAGGTTGAGTGTCTCTAATCTGAAAATCAAAAGTACTCCACAATCCAAACCTTTTTGAACACCAACATGATGTCACAAGTAGAAAATTCCACACCTAACCTCATGTGATGGGCACTAATCAAAATGCAGGTACACTAAAATGTTGCTTAAAATTATCTTTAGGCTATGTATATAAGGTATACAGGAAAAACACACATACATACATGAAATGCATGTGTAAGCGTGGGTCTACATTATGTATATGCAAATATTCCAAAATTTAAGAAAAGTTCAAAATCTGAAACACTTCCAGTTCACAGCATTTCTAATAAAGAATTCAATCTGTAATCATAGTCATATCAGCAATATATTCTGTTTATCAAGGTAATTAAAAGAAAAGTATGAATTCCCACCTCAAGTCAATCCTGAGACAAGACTTGGGTGCATGGACAGTTTTTTGAGAGATGATCCCAGGAAATGCACAGAAGTGAGGTTGCAAAACAGGGGACTGGAAAAAAGAAAAAAGAATGCATGACTGAGCATGTTGCCACCAATGGCAACTAAAATCAATCCCATAGAGGACACTGAGTTGTCCCATGGAGGGATAGAGAAGTCAGAGTGTATTTATGCACCACATCCTGTCAATCATTGGAAGAGGGATGCTCCTGAGAGGTTAAGTCACTGGCACCTTTGGACAGACTAAGTATGTTTCCATCGTGTAAGTGGGGGAGAAGCTGGAGTTGTTCATGCATGGGATGGGAAGCAATCACAGTGCACTGCATCTGCTGTAGCAGGTGACTCAGAAGGGACTTAGAAGACATGGGAGGGGCATCAACAACATCTGCTACATTCCCATTTTACAGGAAAGTTTCTGAGCATGGTAAATTGCTCAGACTCACACAGCTGGCATAGAAGCTAAACCCAGGTCTGTCTGATTAACTCCAAAGCCCCCACTCTTTCTGCCTTCAAACCCCCTCATAGGGTGCACATCTTCTCTTATTTTATCTCTTTGCCCTTTTGCCCTCAGGAAAATACCATCCACTGGCAAGCTGGTGCTGACCCTCACGACTGATGCATGTGAAGGAAAGGAGAATTTCGTCCGCTACCTCGAGCACGTCCAAGCTGTCATCACAGTCAATGCAACCAGAAGAGGAGACCTGAACATCAACATGACTTCCCCTATGGGCACCAAGTCCATTTTGCTAAGCAGACGTCCGAGGGATGACGACTCCAAGGTGGGCTTTGACAAGTGGCCTTTCATGACCACCCACACTTGGGGGGAAGATGCCCGAGGAACCTGGACCCTGGAGCTGGGGTTTGTGGGCAGTGCACCCCAGAAGGGGGTGCTAAAGGAGTGGACTCTCATGCTACATGGCACACAGAGTGCCCCGTACATCGACCAGGTGGTGAGGGATTACCAGTCCAAGCTGGCCATGTCCAAAAAGCAAGAGCTAGAGGAAGAGCTGGATGAAGCTGTGGAGAGAAGCCTGAAAAGCATCCTAAATAAGAACTAGTGCTGCACTTCTGCCTCCACCACCTCCTTCCCTTCCCATTCTCTGCCTCTATCCTTGCTCCACATTTCTGGCAGGCACCTAGCAATTACTGTCACCCCACACAAGCAATTCCATCTTCTTGAACTGCAGCTTTGCTCACTATCAATGATTATTTTCATTACAATGAAAGCAACCTTTTTTTTTTCTATGACCCAAATATAATGTTCCCACTAACATCTATGTCCTTTGTGTTATTCTACCCTCTTTATTTCTGTCATTCAAATGGGTGATATCCTACAAACAAAACTGGCGCAGCTTTCCCCTGAAATTTTTTTTTCATATCTGAGAAGAGAAAAGAATGCATGTAAAAAAAAAAAAGCCACACATAGCAACACCAAGAACGTCTGTCTGTGCTCTCAACTGAGGAACTGTTATGTAACAAGAGAAGTCAAAGCTGATGCAGAAGGCAAGTTCTGCAGCTCTATAAAGCACAGGGGAAGCTGTAAATCCTTTGGGGAAAGATGATTTGAATTTAGCAAAGTTTTTCAGGAATGTAGATTAAGGTGACATGACGAGAAAGATGTCATCTATAGAGTCCTAATTACTGGACAGGGAAAGAGATTTAAAAATGAGCGTTGGAAATCTACCGCCAACACAAAGATTGTAATTCACCCTACTCGGCCAGCATGATATAAAACCTAAGTAGCTTGGCTGTAAATTCACCAGCTGCTGCTCTGAGTTATGGTAAAAAAAAATCTGCTGGAGCAGCTCAGTTCTTTCCAAGTTGGCACAGAGTTCATCCCTCCCACCCCCCACTCCCTGCCAATTTTCAGGGGTTCCTCACATAGCTATCCAAAAATGGGGAAAAATGAAGGCGGGCCTCACAACATGTCTGGTAAAGAATAGTTTGCTAGTTTTTAAAAAAAGAACATTCCCTTTCCTAAGTCACTTTGGGACTTCTTGATCTTGACGTAAGAGATAAGGTATTATTTTTGACAGTTTTATACACCTCTACATGGGCTTTGATTTCCTAAAAGTATCACTGGAAAGAACTGTCTTGTTCCCTCGTGTCATGATGTCATAGATGTATTGGGGAAATGGCCTCTGTTCTGAAGAGGTGTGTGAGGGATGGCGGGGGCACATTTGAAGGTAGGAGCAACCATCTTTACATGGACCTCCATTTATGAGGGGCCTCGTGGGCCAAGAGGGGAATAAGCCAACTCATCCCCCAGTGACTTGAGGTCTCGAGAAGCAAGAGGAGCCCTCTTATAGGAAAGCACAGAGTTGCCATCTTGGCAATGCAGAAATCCATGAGCCCTTTTGACATGCCACCCAAAGGTTACAGTTATCAAATCCAAAAGACACAATTTCATTGCCAAATAAGTATTACTGAAGTGACCTGTTGTCACTTTTTGTTCCTACCCAAGGATTGGCTTCTCACCCCCATCCCAGTGCCCAGCCATTCAAAAAAAAAAAAAAAACTATTCATTCTCAACCACTCCTGGCTCCATTCCTCCCTTCCCAATGGAGTATGTGCTTGGCCTGGAGTCAACTTTACTAAAGCCAGTAGCACAGGAGCGCTGGGTTAGATTCCCTGAAGGTGCAACTTTAAGAGAGAATTCTGGAAATGTCACTTTCTTTTCTCCCCGATACTGGCATGAATTTCTGTCTTCTCTAACACCTTGTCACTCACCCTTGCATCATGCTTTAAAGTGTAATGATATTTATGATTTTTTAAAAGAAATTTATTACTTGTTGCAAAGGTCTTTTTAAACCAGTTTAAAGAAAAATAAAATATAAATGGAAATCATTGAAAATTCATTTCACATTAATGGTCTGAAAATAAACCAAAGGACATTATGTGTGCATGTGTGTATAAGTGCACACAGAAATATTATATATACATATGTAGACTATATACATGTGTGTATATATGTGTATATATATATACACTTGTATAAATGTATATACACACATATACTTAAAATGTGTGTATGTGTAACAGACACCATATTCATCTCTAAAAGAACATTCAGAGAATGTCAAGATGATTCTGGCTGAAGACAAAGGCCGGTGGAAATTCAGGTGAAAATCATCAATTCCCATTTTGTCACCTCTGTAATTTTGCAGCTCTCTGTATAAGCATTAAATGTCTTATATAAGCAGCAAAAATATAAAATAGTTGTCCATATTTTCACAGTTGTGATATAATTTATGAAATTAGAGAGTAACTTATCAGCTTCTTAATAGAAATGGCAAGTTTTGATATGAGTATACAGTATATAAAAATATATATAGTGCTATATATAAATATTTGGTCTCTATTTCATTTTTTGCATCAGTCTTAACACTAAACTATGTCAAGCTAGTGATGTTTTTATGATATCCCTGATTCTAATGCAAGAGACAGCTATTTATAGTCATTTATTTTAAAAAATGAAAATAAGTGAATAACGATTAATCAGGTTAACATTGTTACTTCCTGTGACAAAATTTTATAAGTAAATTTAAAATGATATGTTGTAAATTAGGAGGCTCAACAATAAAACATTACCTTCCAGAAATTATGTGGGATGTGCTGTATCTTACATGAAAACACTTTCCATTGATTGTAGAGAAGATAACAAAAAGTTTCCAGTGAGAGACCTAAAAAGCTTTCTTTAGTAAATATGCATGAAAGACATAATTAGCATATAAGTCATACACAAATTATGATCAACAGCAGCATTTTTCAAACTCAGGTGACATCCATTAGTACACTGTAAAATCAATTTAGAAAGTTAATACCAGGATTTTTTAATAGGATAGGATACAGTATGGTAGGGCAGAGTAAGGTAGGGTAAACTAGATCATGCACACTAAGGATAAGTATTGTTTTCTGAAATATTTTTTTCCAGCTGTGTGTATGTTTGTGTGTCTGTCTGTCTTTGTCTGAGTGTGTGTGCTGGTTCACAGTGTAAAACACATTTCTTATTATGGGTCACGGTCAAAGATCTTTTAGAAACACCATTCTAGACCACATTAGTCAAGCTAGACTAAGTTATGCTATAGTAACAGCCTCAGGATCTCAGTGATTTAATACAACAAAGACTGATCATTTCACACAAATTCTAATAAGGATTCAGGTGACCCCTAAGGCCATAGACCTCCCAGTGACTAGAGCATCCAGGTTACTTCAGTCTTCTTGTTTGTAATCATAATATGAGGATGCTACAATCACCATGCAGAAGAGGACCCATTAAGAACTTTCATCCACTCCTCTACATTCAGCCTGACGATGTACACACCAATTCCCTACCCATTATTCACTGGCCAGAGCTGACCAATGACCATGCCTGTACACAAAGGACCTAACAGATACTTGGGGAGCTTTAGAATTTCTGCTGCAACACAAGACTTTTTTGTTTGTTTGTTTTGTTTTTTGGTGCTGGTGATTGAACCCAGAACCTTTGTATATACTATGCAAGCACTGTACCACTGAGCTACACCCCTAACCCTAAAATATTCTTAAGTTCTGATTTATATGGTAGCTTCTCTTCATGAATGTTACTTGTGAATATTATTACAAACTAATATTTACCCCATATGACCACATGTTGTTTTAGAAAAATCTTATTAGTTCACTATAAAAGTAATTTTGTTATTTTGTCCTCTGATACGCTGTTCATTAAATTCAATTATTAAAAATTTGAAGAGCACTTATGACTAAAAACAGACATTAAAGGGTATCAGGCCCAAAGTTTGGTCTTGTGAGACTGAGACACTTCTGATATTTGAGCACATTTAAAAAAAAATTGGTAAAATTCTTAAAAATTACTATTCCACATCATCATTACTATCACTCATACATTAATGATGGGTTTTCATGTGATCAATGCACTCATTGATTAGAGTGATTCCATGAAAACCACACAGGACAAAACTTTCAGGACACATAGCCATGTACTCTATATTAAGGGGAGGAAACGTGTATTAGGGAAATTGTTGAGTTCATAGCCCAATGAAGCTTTTGGATGCAACAAGTCTAATTTGCTAGAAATTTCAGAAAATCAAGACTTGGAAATTAGGAAAAGTGGTTGTGATAGAGTGTGTTTTAGTCAGTTTTTTTGTTGCTGTAACCCAAAGACCCAACGACAACATAGAGGGGGGAAAGTTTATTTTGGCTCATGGTTTCAGAGGTTCAGTCCATAGATGGCCAACTCCACAGTTCTGGGTCCAAAGTAAGACAGTACATCATAGTGATAGGATGTTACAGAGGACAGCAGCTCCACACATGAGAGTCATGAAGCAGAGAGAAAGCTTTCCTCATCAGAGACAAAATATAAATCCCAAAGGCACACCCCCCAGGGATCTACTTCCTCCAACCACAACTTACCTGCCTGCAATTACAACTCAGTTAATCCACATTAGTGGATTAATCCACTGATTAGTTTATACCTCTCATAATCTAATCATGTATTCTCCGAAAACTTTTGCATTGTCTCACACATGAACTTTTGGGAACACCTCATATAGAAACCATAATAAGGGTAAAGTGTTTTTAAAATTCTGGGAGTGTGAAGCAATATTAGTACAGAATGTCTCCTGCACCAATGTGAAGAATTTGGTTGTAGCCAGCAAAATGGTTCTCATCACCTGGCAATGGTCCCACTCCACACCCACCCACATCCTCTCGATACCTCATTAGATGCCCAAGAATATTAATCTCAACCTAGGGGATACACATACCTGATCTATAGAAGGGAACGCCCTCCTCCTTATATCACAAATTAATCAAGAAGTACTTGAGATTTTACACTAGTCTCTTGTGCGTTGAGTTGAACTTTTTCCTTGTGTTCAAAAAAACTCTGATCAGATTTAGTTTTGGATTCATAGAAACCAAGAAACAAAGTCTGACCTGAGGCAAATTCCCCAAACTAACTTACCAGCTCTGGTTTTTCTCTTAGAAGAGTCATAAACCTGGGGATAGAGTGAACTCAGTGGAAAATGTGGGCAGCCCCAAAAGGTGATGATTCAGTGGTGCTTAATTCCTAATGCTCAGCCCTACATGGTTTAGGGAGGAGCAGTGTGGGAAAGCAATTAGAAATCCCAATTCAGAGTTTCGGATGCCAGAACAGCCCAATGTGACTGCCAATTCCTTAGGTCTAATGTCAGCCGTCACCGTTTTCCACCAAGGAGGCTCCTGTCCCATCTGCCCTCATCATCCCAGCAGAGAGTGTCCTATTTCATACTGTCCTCAGAGATGTTCCTCTGCATCCAAGAGGACATCCCATGGGCTACTTCAAGCTGGAAGCTAAACCTTACCTTTCTCTTTTCCAGTCCCATGTCCCTGGCTGGCCATAGATGAAAGGTAAGCCACCGGGTGAACTCCTGGTCACAAGGATGCAAGCAAGCAGGTGAAGGACATTGTGACTGTTGAGGGTACAATCACAGTACAGTGATTGGCCTGGGAATAAATCTCAACTCCAAAGCCATTTTTCTTTGAATAAAACATAAGTTCGTGTGACTTTTGGGGGAGTGTTTGCTTTTATCCAAACCTGAGAAAATGGAGTTAAGCATTTGCACTAATCAAGGTATTCAAATGATGCCCTTTGTCATTCCGAGGTGACTTCTCTCATGAACCACAAATCCGTCACGGAAAAATTTTAGGAAAAACCTGATTAAATTGACTGCTTCCTTTACAACCATTCCCTATAAACTAAAATCTAAATCCTACAAATTATAATTGTTATAGCTACAAATTACAGTCTCTATAAGCTTCAAATCAGGGGGAGAACCAAATAAAATTTTCCAATATGGAAGTAGAAGGAAGACTCAGGTAGAGATGCCAGATTAGCAGCATCTTCTAATGCATAAATTGAACTTTGAAAACTACAACCCATGGACCAAATCCAGCCCATTACCTGTATTTGCAACAAAGTATAGCTTTGTCTACTTACTTGTATTGTCTGTGCCATGCTACAACAAGGGAGTTCAGGAGTTATAACAAAGACTGTGTAGCCTACGATCTGGCTCTTTAGTGAAAAAGTTGCCAACCTCTGCCCAGTTCTCCCCCCTAACCCACCTGGAGATCTCCTGTTAAGTTTCCACATGGGCCAAAGGCCAGCCATTCTGTCTCTCTGCCAGGGAATGTTCACTTGCTGCAGAGATGCACCAAGCCTACTGCGCAGCAAGCCAGATAAGCATGGCTTCAATGCCTCAGGACCACCTTCAACTGAGGAGGGATGGGAGCTGTTGTACATTTCAGCGTCCTTACCTCCTGCTGGGACAACTGAAAGAATGTCCTACCTAGTCTTTTCAAAAGACTCCAGTAGAAGGAAGCCCCAGTTTCCCCCAGTGGTGACCTGCTCGTTGATGTATCCTATGACATATTCCTTCCTTGTCTCATCTCCACTTCTTTATAAATCATGAGGCAGAACCCACAATAGTGATTTTAAGAAAATTTAATAATCAGGCACCATAAACTGAGTATCAAGAATTGTTACCTAGTTAATTCAAAGGTCAAAAGAGGAAATATCACATGGACCAAGGAGTTTAAGGTACATGGGAGCTAGAGGCCTGCACACAAGCTGCCTGCTGCAATGAAGGTGCAGCAGCATGATCCCAGCCCATGAGGGGATCCCTAGGTCACCTAGCCCTCCAAGGGGGTGCTTCAGCCTGTCTTATAAGCACATACTATTAGGACCTAAAAGATGGTGAGCTATGCCTGGATAGGGTAAAGCCAAACAAAACTTTCCAGGAAGTACTTATCAGTCCTGATGGGCCAATTGGTCATCTGAGCTGGGGACAGGGGTCTGGGAACCACCTAGTAGTTGAGTTCCTCTGAGGTTTCCCTCAGGACAGCTGGAACTCTTGTTCCAATTGTGTCTGGCAAAAGCAATGCTTAGAGGTCTTGGAACTGAAGTGATCTCAACCTGTTCTCCAACTCTGAGTGGATAAGGAGCCTAGCTGGCTGGGGTGGGACCCGAATGCAAGTACTAGCAGGCTCCTTCTGGTCAGCACAACTTCAGGAAGCAGCTAGCTTCCACCCTAAGGAGAGAGGTTACAATTAATGCCACTTGGAGCATGGAGAGGAGGCCCATGGTACAGAGACCCAGACCTCTAAGGAGGGGGATCAACAAGCTAGTGAAGGTATCCCTGGGGCCATTGTCAGGAGGCTGGTTCTGAAAAATGCTAGAAAAACTAAAGTCTGGACAACACCACTGCCCAGGAAGGAGCAGGATGAGGAAGCAGTCAATCTGATCAGGCTTCTGGGAACAAACACCATTGACGAGGTGGCTATGAAATTGATTTTTCACAGTTCTGGAGACTGGAAAGTCCAAGATGAAGGCAATGGCAGATTTGGTGTCTGGCGAGGACCCACTTCTGGTTCACAGATGGCACCTTCTCATTCTAATTTCGCATGGTAGAAGGGCATCTCTGGAGCCCCTTTTATAAAACCAATAATCCCATTCATAGAGAAATGAATTACAGTAGATGGGGTAGAGAGAGAAGATGGGAGGGGAGGGGAGGGGGGAGAGTAGGGGATAGGAAAGGTAGCAGAATACAACAATTACTAATAGGGCATTATGTAAAATTGTGGATGTGTAACCGACGTGATTCTGCAATCTGCATTTGGGGTAAAATTGGGGGTTCATAACCCACTTCAATCTAATGTATGAAATATGATATGTCAAGAGCTTTGTAATGTTGTGAACAACCAATAAAAAAAGAAAGAAAAAAAATCCCATTCATGAAATCTCCACCCCTTGACCTAACCACAGTTCAAAAGCTCCACCTCCTCCTACTTTACCTCAGAGTGGAGACCGCAGCATGAATGCAGGGTAGAGGGACATTCAGATGTGGACAGGAACCAAAAGCAAACAGAACAGAGTAGGTCCTTCTCCCTCCCACTTCTGTGACCTTTCACTCTTCCCTGCTCCCCTCTGACAGAACCTCCAGAAAACTGCTGGCAAAGCAGGATCAAGAGTGCAGAGTCCTGGATTCAGCATGGCAGAGGAGAGAGAAGGGCAGGTTTGGGGCAACGGACAGGAGCATACCTCCCCGGACACTGAGCTTCCTACAACCAAGGTTCTAGCAAACCATTTGCACCCAGAGCTCACTTAGGGTCTGTTTGGGGAACAATCCAATGTAATTCAAACCTGCTTCAGTTCTCTGTTGATAGCAAACCTCAACAATTAGTAGTTATCTTTGGAAACTTTGGGATTGCAAGCAAAAATAAATCATCTCTAATGAAGCAAAAGGCATTATGTCAAAAGCATGTGGAGAAGCTCTCATAACTGAAGGAAATCCTAAAGAACTGGCCATAAACATCTCAAAAACGGGTCAGAGATTGGAGCAAGTCTGTGGACCTAGATGCAGAGCAAGAACCAGAGCACCCTCTTCAGAGGGCAAGCCCAGCATTTTCAGCCTTGGTCTTACTGGACTCAGATTTCAAATTTCAAAGAGATGGGTATCTGATGGGTTTGGTTTTGTGGTCATTTGCCCAGCTGAAGACCAGAGGAAGGCCGGATATTGTGACTAAGAGTCTGATCAGGGTTGTATTTATTATGGGAAGAGAAGCTCTATATAAAATCAGGACTGTTGCCTAAGAAATGGTCAGTATTACTGGGCAGGGAAGGGCAGTGGATGCCAATCAGCTGTCTTAGGTCAGGTTTTCAAGAAACCAACCCCAAGACAAGGAGTCAAGGGCAGGTTTAATTGAAAGACAGCATCTGTGCAGAGGAGCAGAGTGAAATGGGAAAGGAAGGAGACACAGGACATGTTGATAAGTGGTTGTTAAAACTGTGGACATGTGGGGTTCAAACCCCCTGGGGACTTCCAAGAGACCGTCTTTAATATGTTTCCATTATCCCAACAGAGAGAAAAGAGCTGGGTACTTATGCACCAGGTCCTGTCCAGCCTTGGATGAGTGAGGGCTACTCCCAGAAGCAAGAACGCCCCAGGATTCCCAACCTGCCCAGTGTGGGGACCAAGCAGCTTCTAGGGCCACAGGAAAACCTCAGGCAGAGAGTCACATGTGCTTGAGTGTGGGCATGAACGAGAACAGCAGAGCACCAGAGTCAGGTGTTGATACAGCAGCAGTGACTGGAACATTTAGAAATGAGAGGGGCAGGGAGTTCCAATGCAGCTTCTTTAGGGAGGAGGAGCTGGGGGAACATCTCACTCCTAAGGCTGCTTCAGGGAATAGGAAGCCTGTCACCCATGCTATTGGGAGGCCTACTCTGAGCCACCAAGTTTACAACACTTTACATAAAAATGAATGGCTTTGTGCTTATTTTCAGGGACTTCAGGAAGAGTAAATACCAGGAAATGCTATTCTACAGCTTTCCAGGGGACAATGGAAACAAGCAGGGCTAGTATAGAATAGCCACCAAGAAAATAAGCAAGTGGGGCTAATCCCTGGGACCCTAGGGAAAGGGGGAAGAGACCAAGAGCCCAACTATGTCCAAAGTATATATTGCAGTCAGTCTTGCCTTTCACACCATGAACTCTCCTTTCAAGCTCAGGTGATTCTGCCAGCAAATGAGGCTCACCTGGTCCCTCACCTCCTTCCTACTCTGGTCCCATTTATTTCTCCTGTTTTAACAGGCCATGTCAATTCATACCCTAGGGCCTTTGCACTTGTAGTTCTTTCTGCCTCGAATGCTCTTACCTCAGGTCTATATATGATGTCCCATTTTGTCATTCAGATAAGTCATTCACAATAAGTCATCTCCACACGGTCTTCCCTTAATCGTCCAATCCCAAGTAGACCCCTACTCATTCCAGGATGTAACAGTATTTGATTTCCTTCATACTATTGTCTCTATCTGGTTTTCTTACTTAGTTATCTGTCTATTTGTGCATTTTCTTCCTCTCCAACCAGAACGTCAGGACTTTGTGTGCAGGGCCACATCAGATTGTTCTTTGTTGTTTCTCTGGTACCCAGAACCAGGCTAGCATGGAACAGACACCCCATCCATTTTTCTTGATTAATTGATTAAATATAAAAATGACTTTTCATTCCAAAATGATACTCCTTGCCTTTTTAAACAAGAATATTAACTGACATATAATTCACAAAATAAAAATGACTTAATGAGGAAAAGAAAGGGTTGGTGATGGCTATTCATGTTGAATGTAATAGACACACTGGCCCAACTCTCTACCTCCTGGGAGCCAGCTAATGGTTTCCATTATTCTTTCTTAAGTTTTTTAATTATAAATATTTCATATGAGATCAAGCACATTCAGGGTGACATGGCCTTAGACAAAGTATTAGTATTATAAACTGTGGAATGGAGTAGATTTTCCATTTATCCTTTAGGGAAAAAAAAACAGCAAAAACACTTTCTTTCTTGAAATAAAAACCTAAGTGAATTCAGAACAAGATTGTTTAAAGCTTTAAGGAAAGGTGACTCCAATTAGCATTCTGTCATTCATAACAGAAATGATAGAATGTCATTTGTGACTCAATTTTTCTCTCATAATGTGTAGCTATCTTACCAGATTTTTTAAGCCAATGTGATAATCCACTTAAGCACATTCACTTAGTGTCCATAGTGTATTCTGAACCCTCTATGTGAAGGAGTAATTTTTTAAACTGGTGTGAATTAAAATTTATTTTTGACCATGAATAGAAAAATATGTCTATTGTTATATTATGTACATGTACAAATATGTAACAATGAATTCCTCTGTTCTGTATATAATGCACCAATAAAAAATTCTCTGGAAAAAAACTGTAAAAAAAAAATTAAAAGAACAATAAATGCCTAGGGCAAATAAAAATTTGTTTAGGCTAAGAGTGTAGCTCAGTGGTAGAGTACATGCTACATACACAAGGCCCTGTGTTCATTCCCCAGCCCCAATAATAATAATTATTATTATTCTTAAAGATCCTGATTTGGTATGATTTTTTAAGAATGTGCCACAGTAAGTACTTGTATGCATGTATGTGTGTATATTCAAAAGTGCACATTCACATGGGAGAGGGAAAGGTGACTAACTGAAATCATAAATTAAATGGGAAAATCTCCCCTTAACACTTTCAGGCACATAATATATGCTCCATGAATATTTATAAGACGAATTCACCAACTTCTAAACCAGGAATTTATGCAGTGACATTCAAACTTGCTTTCTAAAACCCCACCTAGGATTGCAATCTCTGGGTGAGAAAATTTTAAGCATATCACACAAAGTACTCGTGGTGCCTAATGCAGTGGCAGAAGGCATTGAGGCCCCACCTATATCCACTCAACCTTACTATTACCACGTATTTCCATGCCTGACTTCCAAAGCTGCCACCTGTACTTCTTTGCCTGAGTGCTTTCTTGGCACCCCAAGAGCACACCTCCCACTGATGATGAAAGCTGGTGGATCTGTGCCCCAGTTCCCTTGCCCCATGCACAGAGTAACTCTGAGGCACTTACTCTCCTCTGTCCCCTCGAGTTGTTCAATGGGATTCAGTTCTGCTGGCCCTCTGTGTGGAACCATTTGGCAAAAACCTCCTACTGCGTGCTTTTTTCTCCTGTCTCCCTCTCCACTCCCCAAATGGCACTTCCTAGGACCACATTCCAAAGAAACTTTTACATTCAAAAATATTTGCTTCAGGATCAGCTTCTGGGGAACTGAAATTAAGACAGGTACTTCCAATTAGCTTATCTCTAACAAAACCCTCATTCACTGGAACAGGTGCCTGGGCTTAGAATAGAATGAAATGAGCCTCCATCATCAGTGAGCATCTTTCTACGTGAAATCCTGATACTGAGATTTTAATGAATCTCTAAATGAACCATGATGAAGAGCAAGTCTCTCTCCTGAATGAGGATGGGTTGGTGTCCTTTTAGCGAAGCGTCCCTGTTCTGAGTGTGGCTGACCACCCACATTCCCAAGGCCCAAAGCACTAGACGAGGGGTATGGTGCAAGCAAAAAAAAACATTTTAATGACGGTTCATTGACATGCCAGATGGGTCCACCGTGATCTAATTCAAACAGGAACCCTCACTCTTTTATCATTTGTTCTAAAATATCAAAGCATTTTCCCTACGGTGGCCCCGAGAACATTTTCTCCCATTGAGCCTGGGCATTTTAGGAGCCCTTCTCTCCCGATTTCTTGTT
Organism: Spermophilus citellus; assembly: GCF_964194105.1. Classification (NCBI taxonomy): domain Eukaryota; kingdom Metazoa; phylum Chordata; class Mammalia; order Rodentia; family Sciuridae; genus Spermophilus; species Spermophilus citellus. Next base: position 42,775,674 of record NC_138185.1, read on the forward strand.
TGCCTTTGTCTTCCCAATCACCGTCTCCACAATCACAGCCGTTTCTTCATATGTCTGAATGCTCTCTGTTGAAATCTTCTCAATGGATTCCACCACTTCCACCTTCTTGAAAGTCAATGCCCTGGGGGGGCTTTTATCCAGCAGGCTGCTGCTCTTACTCCCAGGACCCCCTGGTCTACCTTCATGAGCCCCAGCCCTTTGAGACTGGGGTGTGGATGGTCTCTCGGAACCAGGTATTGTCTCAGGACAGGGTTTCTTGGACTTCTCCTCTTCCTTCTGGTCATCGTCTTTCTCCCCAGGACTCTTCACATCTTTGGAATTTGTCCCACTCTCCTTGTCTGTAGTCTCCTCTTCAGTTGGGTGTTCATCTTCTTTCTCCTGGGGACCCTCCTGTCCATCCTCCAAAGGTGGTGTGGGCTGCTCAGGAGTAGGAGTGGGCTCCCCTTCGCTGTCAGGATGAGTAGTGTCTTCTTCGGTGGAAATCACTACTCCACCCTTGGCTGGGATGGAGGGGGAATAGAACTCAGGGTCCATATAATTGGCATCCCCTGTGACCATCACGTGCCGCCCTTCGGTGTTGAGGTCAGCAGGGGGCTCGGGCACAGGCTCTTTGGTGCCCTTCACTTTATCCTTGATCATCTTGCATAGTTTCCCAAAGGCTTTGCTGATCTGTCCTCCATCTGGCACATCCTCTGGGTCCCCTTCTTGTGTTAGGAGACTTGCTTCTCCACCCCCTGATTCAAGCTTAAATTCATCTTCCTCTTTAAGTACCACCTGCATTGGTTTTGTATCTTCCACACGTTTTAATGGTGGGTCTTCCAGAGTTTCATCTGCTTTATCTTGAGCTATAATCTCCTTTCTCCTTGGAATGTTCTTAGGGAGGCCTTTTTGTCTGGGTTTTGCTGCTGTTATATCCTGCAGAGCCCTAGTAAGATCTAAAAAAAATTAAAAAAAAAAAAACCCAGGAAGTCAAGTATAAAATTGTCAATAAAAGGGAATAAAAATGCATTCAATGAAAAATATACTAACTGAATTAGAGACAACCGTCTAAAGCTAGGATGGGATTTACTATATATAGGTCAAAAACAATGGAGTTCTATTGTTCCTCATTCCATGTTAAGATTCTAGCTCTGCCAAGCTTTGTAACTTTGGTAGACAAGTCAACTTGTTCCTTCAGTGATTCCCCAAAGGGAAAGGAAAGTGCTACTTTTTCTGAAGCTCATAGTTCTACCCACTAGGAACCCATTCCACAAAGTCGTTCTCTCAACAGAGTTAGAGAGACACAGGAAAACTGCCCAGGACTCTGACGAGGTCAGATGTCGTCAGGCTTGGAAATGGAATCCATCCACAGCATATCTCCCTCACTCCACATTTATCCCAACAACCTGTATAAATATGACCACCCTTTAGTCAGCATTCCTTTCCCCCTCAGCCAAAATAGGAAGTGATGCTATTAGATACAGAAACAATAGGAATTCTGTGTTCTCAAGACCTACCCATTCCTTCACACTGGAATGGAAACATTAGATGCTGAAGAAAACAAAAATCTTACCCTGCGAAATCTCCAAGGCTTTCCAGCTCCGCTTATACAGTGATTTCAGAACTTTTTTATCCCCAGCATCTTTTCCATTCCCTCCCACTGGTAATCCCAGGCCTAAGAAGGACATAGCACCAGCATATAACATGGACTAACCCTCAATGAGGAGAGCTGAGTGAGTAAAGATGGCAGCCATGGGTCCTAAAGGAGAACAGGATGCAGGCAGGGATGTCAAAAGACAACTGGTCTAAGAGGAAAGATGCTTATAGGACCAGCTACAGAATTCCAGGGCCCCATGCAAAAGAATAATGCAGAGTCATTGTTCAAAATTATTACCAATTTCAGGAGAATGATGGAAAAGCACCAAGCCAGGAAGGACTCTTCTGAGTATGGTCCCTGTGCGGGGGTCATGGGCTCATGGAGCTGGCCCTGGGTGTCTACCAGCAGGACTGCTGCACAACCAACCATGTTCTGACTCTGGAACCCCAACTGCAAAAACCCTGAGCTGGTTCCCTGAGCTGCCTGAGAAACATGGATTTAAAGACTGTATAAAATCCAGCAATCCCACTTGCAGGTATTTACCAAAAGATTTGAAATCAGGGTGCAGAAGAGACACCTGCACTCCCGTGTCTGTTGCAGCATTATTCCCAATAGCCAAGACACAGACTTAAAATAAGGGGCCATCTACAGATGAACGAGTAAAGAAAATGTGGTAAAAATGCACAAGGAATACTATTCAACCTTTACAAAGAGGGAAATTCTGTTGCGTGAGACAACATGAATGGAATTGCAGAACATTATTATGCTAAGCAAAATAAGCCAGGCACAGAAAGATAAATACTGTATGATCTCACTTATATGTGGGATCTAAGACAATTGAACTCACAGAAGCAGAGAGTAGATGGTGGTTCCCAAGGGCTGGTGGTAAGAAGAATAAGGAAATGATAATCAAAGGGTACAAAATTTAAGTTAGACAAGAAGAATATGTTTGAGGGTTTTTTTGGGGTTTTTTTTTTTAGTCCTATTGCATGGTCTGGTAAATATAGTTGAAGAATATTGTATATTCCAAAATTGCTGAAAGCAAATTTCAAATGTCCTCACCTCAAAAAAAATTACATATTCAAGTTGATGAATATGTTAGCCAGCTTCATGTAATTATTCTACCTTGCATTCATAAATCATGACATCATCTTAGATCACATAAAATTTATATAATTATAAATTACCAGCTTATAATAAAAATAAAAGCCCTAAAAGTGAAAGTATCAACATTATCACCTTCTCTTCTCTCTCAAAATGTTGTGCTTATTCAAAATGGGGAGATTCAGATATGAGCTGATGCCTCACAGGTGTGTAAAACATTCCAACAAGGCCAAATATGGACCCGGTATGGTGGCACACGACTGTAATCCCAGCAGCTCGGGAGGTTGAGGCAGGAGGATCACAGGTTCAAAGCCAGCCTCCTCAACTTGGTGAGCCTCTAAGCAATTCAGCCAGACCCTGTCTCTAAATAAAATATAAAAAGGGCTGGGGATGTGGCTCAGTGGTTCAGCACCTCCTGTTTCAATCCCCAGTACCAAAATAAATAAAGACCAAACATTGGAAGGTAGAAGCCATATTTGCCAAACAAGCAGTTCCTGCTGAATTGTTTTGTTTTGTTTTGTTTTGTTATTTGTTTGAGATGGGGCTCTCTCTATGGTGCCCTGGTTGGCTTCGAATGCCTGGGTTCAAGAGATCTTCCTGTGTCAGCCTCCTGAGTAGCTGAAATTATAGGTGTGCACCCCCACACCCGGCTTCTGCTCAGTTTTGAAGGGAAGAGAGAATGAACAATAACTGAGCATCTACTCTGCAACCAAACACTGGATTAAACACCTTTGCAAAGATTAAGTTCATTTAATTCATGGAAAAAAATGTAATTCAATATCCATTTCTTATTATAGTGAAAACTGAATTGTATTTCTTCCCTCAATTAAATGCCTGATGTTCAAGGATGGCATTCCCAAGGTGGGCTATAACCACAGTCAGTTTTTCTCTTTATAAACTTTTTGGCTCAGTTACTTAGCACCCAAGGGAGCATATCAGAAAGAGAGAGAAGAAGACCTCCCTCACATAAAAGCATTTAATTTCCAGATAGATAGGACAAGAGCATGAATGTCAAGGTCAGGAGGAAAGCTTAGATTTTTTTACATTTCTGCTGAGACACAAAAAAGTGGAGACCAGGGTTGGAGAGTGTTACCTTTCCCGCCAGATCCAAGGCTAAGAGAGGAGCCATGACTCGGGGTGAACATGGTTATAGGAGTCTCAATGAAGGCGGAGCTCAGCCTGGCAGAAAGAACCAGAAAGAGAGCATGGTGCCACCTTTAATTCATCAAGCAAACCACACAAAGAGGGTAGGGGGAGGGTAAAAGCAATTGCTATAATTTTGAACAAAACTGAAAAAAGTTTTCTGTAGATCAAGCTCATGAATTATATATAATTGTAAACTGATAGCCACACAGACATTTATACACTAGGTGAGGACATAAAAACTCATTTCTTTGAGCTCAAGTCATAAATGATGACACACAGCCATGGAAATATTGTACAGTGATTACTTATAATATAAAATGCCACTTCTCTGTTGCATTGGAGTTTTTGTGTTGTTATTCTTTTTGTAATTGAAGAGTGGCCAATCCAGGCTTAAGTATTTAGGGCAAACATGGTATAACTTATTTTTTTATTTTTTTTAAATAATACATGTCACATATAAACAGAAGGAAAAATGTTAAAAGCAACTGAGATAAAATGTAAACAACTGATGAATCTGGGTAAAGTATATTTAGGAATTATTCTTGTAACACTTCTATCAGTTTGAAACTGTATCAAAATTCAAAGTTATAAACAAATTAGCCAAAGTGGTACCCAGTTAACTTTTGGTCATGCCCTGCTCCCCCAAAAAGAAAATGTTCACAAGAGTATTTAAATGCAGTTCAAGACTTATTTTCATAAATATGCTCAGAAGGCATTCACTGTTACATAATAAGGAATGCTACAAGGCATGTTGACTATAATAACTAGAGAGGAAATAAAATCTTACTTTTCCTGCTAAGCAGGAAAGATATCAGCTAAGATAGACCACCCAGAGTGGAGGGAAGTACTGCCCACTGTGGGGCACCTGGGGCAAGGGAAGACTTATCTTTTAATTCAATCTACACCCAGGAAATAAGGAGGATCAAATTGAAAAATCATAATTCAATGCTTATCCTGTTCTATGAAGGAAACCAATGGGTGTGGGTATCAACATGGTGAAAGATGCAGGTGCGAGGGGGTGGGGGCAGGGGAGGAAAAAAACACAGGATTTCCCAGCAGTCTTAAAGTAAGTGGGGTTCAAGTCACAGTTCTGTTATAAAGGAAACCAGAAGGCACATTGACACCCACATTACTGACCTGCCCAGATGGTAATGACCATGACAATTGCAGCAATACCTCTGAGCACCCATCAAGTGCCATACAGTGTGATAGGGACCTCACTTGCAGCATCTCATCCCATAGTCCTGATCATCCCACTTGCTAAACTGCTTATGTCCCCAGAACCTTGTGGGCACAAAGCAGCCTTTTCTGGTTACCCTACTTACAATTTCAAGCATCACTTCATCATCACTCCCCTTCTCTCTTCCAAAACTTCCTCCATATCACTTGTCACAGGTTACATCCCTGTTACAAATTCGCTCCTCTTCTGTCTCCTCCACTAGAATTCTAGCTTTTTGTGTTTCATTTCCTGCCACATCCTCACTGCCTAGACCTGTGCCTGGCACATAGTAGGTCCTCAAAAAGGACTGATATAATGCGTAAGTGACCAGGATGGGGAGACCAGTATGCAGAGGCATGCCCACACCTGTTGCCTTCAATCTCAATGATCCGATGATACCGATCCAGCTCATTCCTCAGAGTTTGCTGGGCCACGGCCAGCTGCCGGCAGTCATAGGAAGACCTCTCCAGTGTCCGCTCAGCCTCTTCGATCTCCTTCCTCAGGCTTTCGATCTGCTCGTTGTAAAGCTGAATCTCGTCATCATAACACTCGTGGGCGTTTTTAATAGCTTGTTCCAGGGTCATTGTCTGTGGGCAAAGACACACTGCCAGGAAATCCATCCCACCCTCTCCCCAAGATGTGGACTTCACCAGGAGAACCTGATGTCTGTCTACAAAGTTCCATTTGCTTCATTTGTTTCTCTGTAAATTGGAGACTAGCAATGACTCATTTTGAACCTCTTCAAACAAAGAAGAATTTAAAAACTGAGCTCCTATCTCCTAGCATGAACATCAGCCCCCTGCAGGATTAGCCCACAAGGGGACCCATCCCCGTGGCAGGGTGAAGATGACAAACCCAGAAAATAAAAAGAAACCTGCTGCCCACAGAGTGATCTGCATCAGATAAAGTATGTTCTCCATACCTTAATGACTTAGCATAAACTTGGTAGCCAAAACTGAAGTAGAAAGAGTACATACGAAATAGATAAGATGCTACTTTTACTGAAACAATTATGAGGGAAAAATTTTCCTTGTTCTTATTCAGCTAAGAGAATGCTTTAATTTTCTCCTGAGTTTTAATCAGTAGTGTTTTATTAATGTTTTACTGGCTAAAATGTGTGTGAGTGTGTGTGTGTGTGTGTGTGTGTGTGTGTGTGTGTTCATGCACATGTATGCTTGTGTATATATAAAATGATATTAGATGCCTAGATGCATGGGGCCCTGGGGGCATTACCCAGCACTGCAAAAAAAGAAAACAATGTTAAGGAAGACAATTTTTATGTTAATGCAAGGTAAAAATCAAGGTAGAAAAAGAGAAAGAGGGAGTTTTATTTTCCTTTTAAGAGCTTCTCACAATGCTAAAGACTCAAAAAAGCACTTGTTTACAAGTTTAATAATACCTGTAGTCATGACCCTTTTACAGTCTCATTCTACGTAGGAAAGAATTTGACATGTACAGCCCTCAAAATCAAAATGAAACAAAAACACTACTTCTACCTAGAGCAGTGTCTTTCAAACTGCAATGTACACTAGAGCCACACAAGGATGGTAAGATTCTGACTCAGTAGTTCTGATAAGGAAGGGGCCAGAGACTGCCTTTCTAACCAGCTCCCACAGGATATGGATATGCTGGTCCATGGGCCACACTTGGAGTCATGGTAGGTGGGGAGGGTAGAGAGGTATCTGCATCCAACTTCATGTATATTCACTATAGTGTATTTCTTGCATCCAGACCTAAATGTACATGCTGGAAACCCTGGAAGATTATCATTTCTATTACAACCCAATTTTTCACTTTATATAGATCTAGTCTTTGGATAAAGAAGTCCCTAAGTAATTACATATGGAAACCTAGCTTATAAAGGTGTTCAGGAATATTATCTGTTGCTTCCAGCAGATGGGAAGGAGGCTGGGAGGGAAAGTTGCATGTACTAAACACTTTGGGAAGATGTCTGTCCAACCTGTGTCATCCCATCCATCCATCCACAAGGAGGGTCCAATAACAATGCAACCCTATCCCATCCAGAGCTTGGAACCGGGGTTGGGTTCAACTTAGGGTGGCCCATCATGTGTTTTATCTCCTGGGAATTTGGAAAGGAACCTTAGGGGTAGTGGCAAGGTTCTAGGCACATGGTGGCATGTTCTAGATTCACTGGGACACATAAACTGGGGTCTAAGCCTGCCATTTTACAATGATGATCTTTCATAATGTGCATGAAGCTGAGAAAGTCAATTCTCCAGAAAGACATAATAAAGCCAAAGGGCAAAGGTAAACAGATGAGGGAGCCTGTGGCAAGCGAAGGAATAGGAGGGGAAGGAGACAAATAGCAGCTGCCCCACATCCTGGTTCCTGGTTCCTGCTGCACACCTGCTCTCAATTAACATACCTTGCTCCTTTGGGAAAAGAAAAAGAAAAACCTTGCCAGTGGAGAAACGTGGCAGACACCACCTTAAGCAACCAATGAAAGTTAAACATTGTCAGTGTGAAGATAAATGAACATGATGTGACACATTGACACAATGTCACTTCCTAGGGATACTTGCCAAAAAAATAAAGAATGTCAGTTTAAATCTGTGAAAACAACTGGAAAACCCAGATGGAGGGCTGTTCCCCAAAATAGTTGGTCTGGACTCTTCAAAAGCATAAAGTTCAGAAAAACTAAGGAACTGTCCCAGACTTCGGGAGCATAAAGACACACAACACCTGAAGAGGAGTAGGGTCTTACGCCAGAACAAAGCATTAGTGGGGTAACTGATGACATTCTGGCACAGTCTATTAATAATAGCACAGTATCATCCTGGCCTTCGTCATTTCCTGTGACTCTAAGATTCTAGCACTTGGGTAGACTATACAAAGAGTATGTGGGAAACCACAATGCTATTTTTGCAACTTTTAGAAGTCTTAAAAAATTTCAAGGGGCTGTGATTGTGGCTCAGTGGTGGAGTGATTGCCTAGCACACATGAGGCACTGGGTTCCATCCTCAGCACCACATAAAAATGAAATAAAGTTTATAAAAATATTTTCAAAATTAAAAAGTGTTCTGCCTACTTAGACCAATAATTGGGTTTATTTCTTAAAAAAAAAAACCTCAACTCAGTAATCACCTATAATGTCAAATATATGTGGGTAAGCCACATATTCTTACCCACATCACAGTACTCACACACCCCAAGACATAAAGGGGCTGAAGAGACCCCTCTGAGGCCTGAATCTCAGAGTGGCTTCAGAATTATATGAGGGGATGTGTGGGGCCATAGATGACATAAGAGGGGTCAAGTGTCAGGGAGGGAACATTCTCTCAGTTTCTTTTGTGTTTAAAATGTTCCATAACAAAGAAAATATTAGGTATAAAGAGATTCCCCCTTTGGGTGTGGCTTCCCACCCCAGAACATGAATCCATGGTCTGTGCTGACAAATTCCAACCTGGGTCAAATCACCAAGCTCCCAACAACCTTGTCTAGAGGGGGCTGTTTTAGTTCCAGGCTCCAGATGAGGACACTAAGACACACAGGTGAAGTCACTTGCCCATAAATACCACAAGAGGATTCAAACCCACCTGTTCAGGATCTTAGAAACTTCCTGAAACCATGGTCCATCCCTGCCCCAGACTCCTCCCAGCTGCAGGTGAGTAGAGTACAGGCATGTGCACATACATGCACGCGCACACACACACACACACACACACACACACACACACACACACATTTATGTGAAAACACACTCTAGGGCTCTGGAAAAATTCTACATTGCCCTATTCTCACCAAAGATACAGGGCACTTGGTGTGATCTACACACACACACACCCTCATTGAGTATTTTTACTTCATACACTTTTGAACTGTACATAAAATAACAAAAGGTTATCAAAATTGGAAAACAGAGGATAAGAAAGTCATCTACAATCTTTCTACCCTAGAGGACAAGCATGACCTTTTTGCAGATCTCATGATTTGATGGTTTGTTGTTTGTGGTAGTGGCAAGTGGGTGGTAGGCCTTTTTGTTTATGAATACATTTGTATGTGTGCTTGCTTGTTGTTTGTTGGAAGAAAGAGGTGCATTAAAGGCTGGATGTTCTTGGGTAGAGTGGGAGGATCTCATGCTCCAGGAAGGAGGCTTCATGCTACTCCTGTAAGGCACCTTCTAATCTTCAACAGGCCCCTGAGGCTCCGTATGTTTCTGCCTGTTCAGTGAACTCATGACTGGGTTTATAAAACTGGACTTCTGGGCACACCACTGAGGTTTTTACAGCTCAGTAATTTAAACCTGTCATCAAAAGGAAGAATATACAGAAAAACAGTAAGAGTCCCATTCACTTAGAGCTCGTTTTGCCTCTGATGAAGGCCAAGAGGACTCAGTGGATGTGGGCCACGTGACAACCTGAACTTTATTTTGAGCCAGGACACTGCTATGTTTCTGCTTGGACCATTAGATCCTCTGGTTTATATCCATCTAACCATTGAGCTGTGAGCAGCACAGGGCAGCAGCACACACAGGAGACTGAGCGTGAGCCCCATGTAGAGCAGGGAGCTCCTGCCTCTTAGGATTCTAGGTACCTTTGGGTACAAGTCTTTGTAAAAAAAAAAAAAAAAAAAAAAATAAAGAAAGAAAAGAAAAAGAAAAAGAAAGAAAATAAAAATCAGTATCCTTCACCCTTCACAAATTACATAGTCTTACCAAGAATAACCACTAGATGGTACTAACTGACCTTAATGAAAAATGAGACCTGGGAGGTTCCCATTTTGCAATTAATGTGATTTTTTTCACTTCCCTGTCACAGAAATTCAGTCAATGCAATTTAGGAAGTCAGAAGTGCCTGTCCCTTCTCCACCTGTAAGAAATTTCATATCCAGGGATCTTATTTCATCTATGTTCAGGCTGAAGGAAGGTCCCTAGCTCCAGTATCAGGCTCTGTTCCTTCCATTCTGGGGCCCTGGGTCTCTCAAACTGGAGCCTGTGGAATCACCTGGGCATTACTGGGCTCCACCCAAGTTACTGATTCAGTAGGTTTGGGATGCACCTATGAATGTGCATTTCTGACAAGTTCCCAGATGATGCTGATAATGCTGGACCCGGGACCTCGCCCTGAGGACCCCGGACATGGAAGATTCTGGAATCATCATAGGCCTTCACCAGAGGTAGAACCAGCTGCCACAGCCCTGCCAGAAGCTCTACTTCCCCAGACATCCAATTCTCCCGTGAAGCTCTCAGTTTAGCTATTCCATTTGGAAGCCAGAAAATCTTTAACTAGCAAAAATCTAGCCAATAACATTTTAAATGAGGCCATAGAGGGCACAAGTCTGGCACCCAGGTGCATCAGGTATAAAACACTCTGACTCTATCCAGGACTTGCCCCCATACCTGTGGTTCTGAGTGTGGTTCCTGGACTAGCAGCAGCATCTGGAAACTTGGAAATGCATACTCTCAGGCTCCAACCCAGATCTACTGAGTCAGAAACTCCTGGGTGCACCTAGTCATGTTAGGGTTTTAATTAGCACTAATTAAGAAAATTCTTGCTCCCCATGACCTTTACCCATTGGTGTTATGCCCATGAATACATTACATGGCATAAGGGACTTTGAAGATGTAGTTAAGGTTCTTAATTAATGAATCTTTTTAAGAAGGAAGCTACTCTAAATTGATCCTAATCACATGAGCCTTCATAAGCAGAAGTCAGAGAAATGCAAAAGCAGACATCAGAAAAATTAGATGCATGAGGATTATTCAATGCACTGCTGCTAGCTTTGAAGATGGAGGAGCCCTGGGTCAAAGAATGCTGGCAGCCCCTAGAACTGCTCCTGGCCAACGGCCAACAAACAGGGTTCTCAATCCTACAGTGCACAGAATTAAATTCTGCCAACAACTTAAACAAGAATGGAAGCAAATGCTCCCCCAAGAGCCTCCAGACAAACATCTAGGCAAGCCCACAACTTTATTTCAGCCTAGTGAGATCCAGAGCAGAGAAATCAACTGACCCTTCCCAGATGTCTAACCTACAAGACCCTGAGAAAATAAACAGGTGCTGTTTTAAGTTCCTAATTTGTGGTAATCCATTAAGACAGCAAACTCGAGTTTCATTAGACTCATAGCTGGATTTTGTTATTGAACACAGTCAGCCCTACATGTCCATGGGATCCTCACCCACAGATTCAACCAACTGAGGAACAAACATATTTTTAAAATTACATCTGAATTGAAAAATCTCTTGTCATTATTCCCTAAACATTACTGTATGTCAACTATTTAGACAGCATTTACATTGTGTTAGGCATTATAAGTAACCTAGAGATGATTTAAAGCATACGGGAGGATGTGCCTAGGTTATACACACAATTGTGAGCCATTTCATATCAGGGACTTGAGTATATGTGGGTTTTGGTATCCGCTGGGAATCCTGGAACCAAAACCCCATGAATACTGAAGGATGAGCACATACAGATGATCTCAGACTTTCAATGATTCAACTTGTGATGTTTCCACTTTACCATGGTATGAAAGCAACATGCATTCTGTGGAAACCATACTTTTTATCTTGCACTTTCTCTTTTCCTGGACTAGGGATATGCAGTATGACCATCCTGCAATGTGGGACAGTGCCACCATCATGAGTGGAAACAACTGATGCTCTACAGTGTACTGTGTCGCTAAGCTGGGACATGCAGTGGGTTAGTGGTATTAGATGCACTTGCAACTTATATCATCTTCAGATGGGAATTGTCAGGTTGCAAACCCACTGTAAGTCAAGGAGCATCTGTATATTATTATCTATGAAATGATTTGATATTTTGATAAGTGTTTCAATACAATTGGTCTGCTTTTAATTACTCTATCTTAAAAACAACATTTTCCTGAGAAGGTGTTCACAGTATCACAAGACTACCAAAAGCTGGAGAACAGCAGAGAAGAGAAGGTCCAGACCCTGCTTTAAAGAAGTGAACGCACCCAAATAAATTAATCAGTCTGCAGCAATAGACAGTGGGAAAAAGGTGCCAACCAGACTGTCGTACTTCGTGTTCTCAGAAACCAGATTAACCTCTACAAGATTTCTTATTTTTATATTCAACAAATATGTACAAGTACATAAAGAGCAAACATGCTTTTTGCCCTGCAACTAGAACTTTCCATAGCAGGTGGTGCTCCCTCATCCTCCTCGATATTTAGGGCAGTGGTTTTTGAGCTCTGTCACCGCAGCCACAGGAAACGACACAGTTCTCACTGCCAGCCATGTGCCTCACACAAATGTGTTTGTGTATGCATGTGTGTGTGTGTGTGTGTGTGTATTTGAACAAATATCTACATATTTAAATATATATGCAAATATATGTAAAACAAAGGTTTCATAGAACAAACCCTACCTTTTCTTGCTATGCAGTCTGTAATGTCTTACTCTTAGTCAAGTGTTGCTTGTTTCTTCGTTTTTTCCTGCAGTCAATTCTGCTGAATTCACTTTAAGCCAATGAGTTGTGACTTGGGGTTTGGAAAACATTGGTCTCCTGACCAGGACTGGGCCACACCCACTTCCTCAATGACAGCACACCATACACACACCCTACATACTTACAACTCCACCCATACACACATCGAGCATATATATATATGCACCACACACACTACACATACATACCTCACACTACACACCATACACATATTACTTTCATACATGTCATACAACATATACACACCACACATTATACCATATATACACACACCTCGCATATATACATAGTACATACACACATATCCACCCAGCACAGTACACACTTTATACACACATACTACATACCACACCATCTATACATGTATACATTCAGTACACATACACATACAGCAACAGAACACACATATACACCACATATACCTCATATGCACATACACACACATCCCACATATGTAAATACTACACATACACATACCACATACTACACATACATCCCTACATATGCACATGCACTACTCTTTCTCTCCCCACCCACACCCAACCTTCTCTCTCTCTCTCTCTCTCTCCCTTCTTCTATCCTTTCAGGACCACAGAGGAAACCATGATCACCAAGTGAGGCATCTAGTCCCTAAGCCATGGCTAGTCTCCTGAGAAGGACGAATCTGAAGGTCACTACTTGAATTCTCCCACTCTGATCTTCAGCTTCTGGGACAGTCACTGTTCTCAGGTTGCTTTCCAGTGGCTTTTGAGAGCTGCTGCACAGCAAGAGTTTTGTGTGGTGTGCAACAGGGGTGAGAAACAGCATGCCTGAACTCTGGGGTCCCAAAGTGAGATCCTGAGCTAACATGGAAAGTGTGGAATATCTATGAAATGCACCTCCTCTAGCCGAGGTGTTTACTTTTTCTGATTTTGTGGGCACTACAGAATAGAGGCCAACATAACGTCCAGGTAGATGCTCTAGCTTTTCTAGAGTCAGTTTTAGATTTTTTTCACTCTCTTGTTCCTTAGATGTACTTGTCTAGCCAAACGTCAATTTATTTTTTGATTTGGGAAATGTGGTTACAGAACCACAGGAAGGTGCAGTATTTTAACCCAACATTCCCCATCAGAGTGGCCAGCCATTTAAGAACAAGAGAAAGAAAACAGGAAGGAACCAAGCAGATGAACCCTGAAGTCCCTGAGACAAGAAGGCAGGCCACAAAAACCGGGTGCATTGAGTTTTCAAATGAAGCTTCACCCAAAGCAGAACAGGATGGAAGTGGAGTTTTACACTAAAAAAATTCTATCCAGGGGCAATACTGACACATCTACTCTTTCTAGATTCATAATCCAATTCCAAAGGAGAAATTTTGTTGGGAGAAGAGAAACCGGAAGCATAGATTTGAGCAAGTTAAACAAAGATCCCAATATATGTCTATTTCTACCTATCCTTAACAAGTTTAACCTGGGCCAAAAGAATCAATAATGAAGAAGCTGGCGGGCCGGGGATGTGACTTGAAAGGGCACCACAGATCCTGTCTCTATTGGCCCAGGACTCCTTCCAGGTTGGGCGCTTTCTCCTGGGTACTCCCTCAGCTCAGAGCAAAGCAGGGTATTTGTTCACCTGCTCAGACTCTGTCAGGCTCACAAGTTATGTTTGTGACAATTCACAGAGCCAGATTACCTGTGCATGCATGTGACATGTCAATAAAATGTGTGAGAGACACTGATTCATACATGTGGTGTGAATTCCCAATAGTGAGTGGCAGACATGAGAATGTGGAGCCATACCTGGGCCTGCAGCTCCGTCTTCTGTGCCTGCAGGTGGGAGAGCGCCTCCTGGCCCTCCTCCAGCTGACTCTGCAGGGCGGCCACTTCCCGTTCAGTCAGGAGCTTCTCCTGTACAAAGAAGGCCAGATTCAGAAATCATACATGGGAGAAATGCAAAGATAAAAGGGACAGGAGGAGTGTTATGGACTGAATGTGTACCCATCCCCATCCCAAATTCATATGTGGAAGTCCTAACCCTCAAGGTAATAGGACCTTTGGGAGGTGATTAGGATCAGATGAGATCATGAAGGAGGGACCCCAAGATTTAATTAGTGTCCTTGTGAGAAGAGGAAGAGACACTATGTGCTGTCTCTCTCCACCATGTGAGCAGCCAGCAGGAAGGTAGCTGTCTATAAGCCAGGAAGAGAGTTCTCAACAGTTAGACCCTGCCAGCACCTTGATCTTGGACTTCCAGCCTCCAGAACTATGAGAAATAAATGTCCGTCTTTGGAATCCTATAGAAGCAGCCCAAGCTGACTCAGACAGGTCCCGGGTAGCCACTGTTCGTGCCTTTTTATTTCTTTCTTTACTTTTCATAAGTAAAACACAGAGACCTGAGTATCAGGAGACCTGTGCATAGACCTGGATAAGAGACAAGGCATTTAATTCTCAAAAAGTGACTTTCTAACTGGTTTGCAGAATTGTTAAGCCAAGATTCATAAAGAATGGGATGCTTAACTGGAGCAACCATTCTGGAAAGCAGTATAGAGATTCCTCAGAAAACTTGGAATGGAACCATCATTTGACCCAGCTATCCCACTCCTCCGTATATACCCAAAGGACTTAAAATCAGCATACTATAGTGATGCAGCCACATCAAAGTACTATAGCAGCTCAATTCACAATAGCTGAACAATGTGCTCGCATGTGGAAAAAAACCTAGGTGCCCTTCAACAGATAAATGGATAAAGAAAATGTAATACACACACACACACACACACACACACACACAATGGAATTACTCGGCCATAAAAAAGAATGACTTTATGACTTTTGCCAGTAAATGAATGGATCTGGAGACTGTCCTGCTTAGTGAAATAAGTCAATCCTCAAAAACCAAAGGTCGAATGTTCTCTCTGATATGCAGATGCTAACACACAACAAGGAGGAGGAGGGAAGAATAAAATTCAGTGGATTAGACAAAGGGGAATGAAAGGAAGGGAGGGGGATGGGAATAGGAAAGACAGTGGAATGAATCAGACATAACTCTCCTATGTTCATATATGAAAGCACCACAGTGAAACTCCACCTCATGTACAACCACAAGAATGGGATCTTAATTAGAATAAGTTATACTCCATGTATGATATAATATGTCTAAACATATTCTACTGTTGTGTATATCTAAAAAGAACACATTTTTTAAAAATAAATTTTAAAATAATGGGATGCTTTCTAAATCTGCATTTCTCCACCTTCCACATGCACACAAATCCTTGGGGAATCTAGCTAAAAAGCAGATTCTGACTTAGTGGGCCCTGAGATCAGGCTGGACATTCTGCATTTCTCTCAAGCTCCCAGGTGATACTGATCCAATGATATCAAAACAAGTCTGATCAGTCCCTCTGTTCTTAGAACTCCAAAGGATTTTGTTAGAAGGGAACAGATGATAACAATTTAAAAAGTGAACTCTCATGTGAAAAAAAAAACTTGAATTAGAGGGGAGAAATAAGTTTGAAAAATAAAAGTAAGGTATCTGGAAAGAATCTCTGACAAAGAAAATTAAGGCTTTAGGAAAAAAGCTATTTGGGGCCTTTGGGCAGCCTCAGCTACATCAATTAAGGAGAACAGGAATCTGAAATGGTAACTGATGGGCAATTTAGATGAGAATATCTCCATGAAGGCCAAAAAAAGTTAACTTCCATGCCTCTTAGATGATACTTGGCAGGGTTCTAAAGTGTCTTCTAAAGCAAATTTGGGCAAATCTTTTATCTTTGATATAAAAACATTAAGTCAAAATGAAAAAGCTCCAGTAACCCTAACCCACTGAATCTACAGCTTGTCTGTACTCTGGCTATTCCAGAGAGAAGGGCCCCACTTCCTGGGTGGCCCATTGCCCTGGCTCATGGCCTGAGTACATTTCTAGGAAATTCCAAGTGTCACCAGGATCGAGAAATCACTATCCTTTTCAAGGTCATCCTTGAAAAAAACAATATTTTTTTTTGTAATCAGTTCACCAATCCACCAAACTCTGCACCAGCCTGAAGAAGGGACATGGTGGTTTTATTTATTTACGTGTTTATTTTGCAGGAGATCAAACCCTGTGCTCAAGTATGCTGAACATGCACTATCTCCGAGCTACACCTCCAGCTGACATTTCAATTTTAATTTCTTTTTTATTCAGCTTATATGTATCACAACATTCCACAAAATATATAAGAAAAAAATGTCAATATCCTATTGAGCAGTTAGGGAGCTAAGAAGGAAATTGGAACCTTATAATGAAAATTACATTTCACATCCAAATCCCAGTTTTTACAAACTGGCTTTGATAATCTCTCTCTTCCACAGCTGTCATGCCAAGGACTCACATAATAATTAGCAGAGCTTAATCTTGAAAAAGTATTAACCAAGAGTCTCATAAATTATTCGAAATTTAAAACCAAATTGATAAGGTGAATAAAAACTAACAACCTGCTGCGAATGTGTCCCCCAAATTCACAAAACGTACTCCCCCATTCAACAGTGGAGTCCAGTGGGAGGCACTGAGGCCATGGGGGCTCTGTCCTCCTGAATGGATTAATACTTTTATAAAAGAGCTTGTGGGAGTGGCTTCCCCCTCTTCTGCTCTTTTGCCATGAAGAATGAGTATGTCCCTTTTTGTCCTTTCTGCCTTCAGACTTGTAAAGATGCAGCAAGATGGCCCTCATCAGAAGCTGTTGCTTTGATCTTGGACTTCAACTCTAGAATTTGAGAAATGAATTTCTACTCTGCACAAATTACAGCAGCATAAATGGACTAAGACACAACAATTTAAAAATAGGTGAGAAGGGCTGGGGTTGTAGCTTAGTGGTAGAGTGAGGCACTGGGTTCCATCCTTAGTATCATGTAAAAATAAATAAATAAAATAAAGGTATTGTGTCCATCTACAACTAAAAATATTTTTTTAAAAAATAGGTGAGAAATGTGAGAAGATTTTTTTGAGAGAGAGAGAGAGAGAATTTTTTAATATTTATTTTTTAGTTTTCGGTGGACAAACATCTTTATTTTTTTTTTTTAATGTGGTGCTGAGGATCGAACCCAGTGCCCCACGCATGCCAGGCGAGCACGCTACCGCTTGAGCCACACCACCAGCCCAATGAGAAGATATTTTAACAGAGAAGTATAAGGTACACAGAACTCCCAAGAGAAGATACTTAAGACAATGGTCAGGGACGTAGTTGTGTATCTAAGTATCCGCATTTACAACATGAACAAAGAACAGAATAGACTTCATATGAGAACACATCGAAGGAGTGGGAGTGAGTTGTCAACTCTGCGGCTCCCATCACAGTTTGACCCAATACTTGCCCCTGGATTTCTGCCACAGTCAACTAGTCCCACAAGGAATGTGAAGAAAGGCTCCAGGTATGGTCCCCAGTCCCCTTGACTCCTTGATGTCATGATTCCAATTCTTACCTCCCTCATCCCACTGGTGACGGTGGAGGCCTGGGGAGCAGTCTGGATGATCTGCTGCAAGATGCTAATATAGGTCTGAATTTCCAGAAGATTCTGTTGGGAGAGGGAAAGCATTACTTTTCATAAGTTGAGCTGCCCAGGTTTTTCCCTCTCGCCCTAGGTGGGCCCAGAAATGAATACTTTCACACATTCTCCCACAACCAGAGGATGGGTTGGTTCCTAGGCAGCACTTACTAAGCTAGATGTACACAGAGGTGTAGGCAATAGTGGATATGTTGAGGGCTGTGGTGTTGGGAACTAGTATCTATATTGTATATTCTAATTTACAAAGTGATTTAGATAGATTTGTTCTGTTTCTGCTTAGAAAATGCAGAAATGGAGAAAATGCAAAAAAATAAAAAGTCTATGTTATAGCTCTTTGCTTTGCCTCTGAGTTGGTTAATTGAATACATTTATTCCTATGGTGTCCTTATCTTTCCCCACCTCTACCTGCTTCTCACAGGCCTGACTTTGGGGGGTCCTGGTGTACTGAAAAATATCATTCAAATCCTGGGGCTATATAACCATGGGTGAGTGGCCTAACCCCACCCATGGGGATGAAAAGAGAGTGATGAGTTTGCTGCTATTGACGGGCCATCCTCCATGTGTCCACCATGGAGCAGGCACTCCACATCTCTGCTGTTCTTCACAAGAACAGAGTAGGACAAATGAGAACAAGCCAAGGCTTGGTTTGTGTTGCTATTTCCCATCAGTTACATTGGCCCTTGGCTGTGTCTTCCCAGAGTCCTGGATAGAGAGGCAGGAGTACAAACAAGACCAGGAGGGTCCAAAGGACCCTTTCTGACACCAGCACAAAGGCAGTGTTTCCAAGACAGGGTGGTTTGGGTCCATCATGTCTGGGCTAAGTGACATGCTGAATGTGTGTGGTCTCAGGCAAACTTGAAATGCAAGTCCTTCTATATAACACAGAGCTAACACTGTCCTCGGGGAAGCCTGATACCCTCTACCAGCCAGTGCTCCCGTCCCCAGCTATGAGTGATGGCTGATAACACCCCACCACATCCCAATTCAGGCCAATGACTAACACGGAACAAACCCTCTTGCCCCCAGGTGGGACCAACCCTGTGCTGTAATCCACACTCATACTCCAGAGCTCCCATGGAGGGCTGAGGCTAGACTCCAACTGAAACCACACCTTGCTCAGCTAAAGTAGACGCAAGAAGGCAGGTGAAGAGGAAGGAGCAGGTGAGGTGCCTGGTGGGAAGCTGGAAGGATATAAACTGGAGGGAAGAAGAACTGCACCCTTGCACCCACTGAGGGAGGAAGAGAACAGCAGGCTTGCTGAGTCCTTGCCAACCTCCAGGCTGTACCTGCAACACCACATCATCTCAGTTTGTGTTTTCCTAGAAACAGACCCTGAGCAAAGGATCTGAGTGGTAATAATTGATATGCGCAATAGGAGCGGAATGGAGAAGAGACAGGGAAGGAAGTTAGCCAGTGGGGGGTATCATCAGTCAGTCACAGCTGCAAGCACCTGAGCTCAATGCTACAGGGGATCATCAGCAGATCAGAAGCCTCGGAGTTGTCCCAAATGGGTAAGTGGGAGCTGGGGTGTTTATATACCACCTCCCATCAGTTGAGGCTGCTTCCAGGGGACAGAAGTTCCCCCAAACTTCCTTATGGGACAAAGCAGTCTTCAGATGCCTGGAAAAAGGTCCTCAGGCTGAGCTGCAGATGTTGGCAGTAGGGAGGTCAGAGCCCACAGGAGAAGTAAGCTCCAGGGTCAGGGTCAGGCACCCACACGTCTGCTCACTAGTTAACCCATACTCCTGCTCTGGAGGCTGGCCTTTTCATCTTGAAGATGAAAAGCAACCTAGGGAGGTTACTTCTAGGGAGGTGCCTACACTCACCCATGGTTATACAGCCCCAGGATTTTGATATTTTCCACCAAGACCAAGACTCCCCCAAAGTCAGGCCTGTGAGAAGCAGGAGGTGGAGGTGGGGAAAGATAAAGACACCCTAGGAATGAATGTATTCAATTAACCAACTCAGTGGCAAAGCAAAGAGCTATAACATAGACTTGTGTGTGTGTGTGTGTGTGTGTGTGTGTATTTTCTCCATTTCTGCATTTTCTGAGCAGAAAGAGGATCAATCTATCTAAATCACTTTATAACTAGAATACACAATATAGATACTAGTTCTCAACACCACAGCCCTCAACATACCCACTACTACCTACACCTCTACACACATCTGGCTTAGGAAGTGCTGCCCAGTAACCAACCCATCCTCTGAGGAAAAAATGCACACCCAAGAAAGCCCACTCCAGCATCTCAGTGACCAGCCATGAGTGCCTTGGGCTTGTCTGAACAAATGCAAACTGGGTTTCGGAGGGAAAGGATTCAGAAGGATCCTGGTTACCTTTTTGTATCTGTCCTTGGCTGCAGTGACATCGTCCTGCAGAAACTGAGCTTCAAGCTGAAGGCGTAGGTTATGTAACAGGGCTTCGTCAGCTTCCTGCAGTGAAGAAAAGTGACACATCCAGGGTTGCATGGCATCAGTGCATAGGAGTAAGGTGAGCCAGGTTTGTGGCTAATCACATGAGGACTTATTAAAATGAATACAGATTCTTGTCTGGGAAGGCGTCTGAGATTTAGCATCATAGAAAAGCCTGAGTTAGCCATTGGATCTGGTCCAGGACAATAGTTCATGAAGACATGATTCTGCACCCAAAGGGGCATTTGAAATATCTGGAGACATTTTTAATTGTCACCATTTGAAGGGTGGTACTTCTACTGGCACCAAGTGCGTAGAAGCCTGTAAGGCTACTGAATATTCTATAATACATGTGACATCCCACCACATACACACACACACACGTACACACACACACACCCCCCAAAGTCAATAGTGTCAGGGTTGAAAATTTTTCACCTAAAAGGAGCTAAGAATTAGGGTATATTTACATGCCAAAAAACATCAAATTTAAGCAACATCAATATCTGCTCTCTATCTTACCTTTAGTGACTTGAGTCTCCGAGACTAAGATAAGAAAATCATTTCCCATTAATACTTAAATCTGTATTTTAGTAGTTTTCTTTTCAAAAACTGTTAAAATTTCACCTTGAGATATAGTTTTAACACAAAATACATTTTTAGAATGATAACTATTGAGAATAGCATTTGTTCCTTTAAAGTTGGAAATGACATTTATGACTGATGATTGAATTATCTCACTAAATTTTCTGGTAATTCAGACTTCTGTCTCATTGCTGTTTGGATTAAAACAAGTAGGTATAAGAAAACTGTTCATGCTCAAGATTGTGCTGTGATGTCTGGAATTGGCTTAAATTCTACAGTGTGTTCAGGGAGATATTGCAGGGGAGCATTCCTTGGGTTCATTGGGATTCCCTCACTCCCTCTGCCAGGCACATCTGCCCACACCCAAGGCTTTGGTAAGTGAATTTTTACTGACTTATTAATGATCTGTTAATAAGCATGATGAAAATTAGCAGTGGAGTCTCATTAATAATGTGGATATGTGATTTGGCTAAAACATTTAAGAGACACTTGTCCATGCCTGAGTGAACAGTTAAGACAGTCAAGATAAGTGGACTGGACAAGGCATTTGGGGACACTCCTCGCCCTCACACTGATAGGGATTAAGTTTCATAAAATCAGCATACTATAGTGGATGATGCAACCACATCAATGTTTACAGCATCTCAATTCACAATAGCTAAGCTAGGAACAGATGAATCAACAGATGAATGGATAAAGAAAATGTGGTATATATACACAGTGGAATATTACTCAGCAATAAAGAAAAATGATTTTATGACTTTTGCCAGTAAATGGTTGAATCTGGAGACTATCATGCTAAGTGAAATAAGCCAGTCCCAGAAAGCTAAAGGTTGAAAGTTTTCTCTGATATGTAGAAATTAATCCACAATAACTGGGTAGCAGAGCATAATAAAAGCTCAGTAGATTAGACAATGAGGAATGGAGGAACGAAAGGGAGGATAGGAAAAGGAAAGAAAGTGGAATTATTCTGACATATTTTTCCTATGCACATATATGAAAGTATTACAGTGAATCCCTCCATCATGAACATCCAAAGAGAATGGGATACTAACTAGAATAAGATATATGCCAAGCTTGTATAATTATATCAAAATGGATTCTGTCATGTATAACTAAAAAAAAAAAAACAAAACAAAACAAGAAAGAAGACGGGGGTTGGGGAGAAAGGACAGAAGGAAGGAAGGAAGGAATGTATTGGATTCCTTAACTGTTCTTATAAAAGGCCACAGATACAGGAAGATTTCTGATTGTCTGATGGTGACAATAAGGATGTGGAATATTCTGACTCTATTGCTGTATGTGCCTTGAGTGGGCTTCCCATGCATGTGCTGTCTTTGTACCTATGACATCAGAGGTGGGACTTCATGGAGCCTTCAAAAGAGGTTGTATAAATTGGGGGGGGGGCGCTGAATCAGAATAAATGTTCTGGGATGTATCTCCATACCCTTCAGGAGCAGTGGTTCACATCCTGGAACTGAGGTCATCTCCCCAGAGAGGCCTGGCTAAATCTGGGGTGGAGGTGAAGGAATGGTACATGGAGCCAACTTCTCTAAATGTTTTTTTCCATCTTCCTTCTGCCTCTCTTAAGCCTACTGAGGATAGAGAATTCTCATGTATCTTGATTTTTACCAAAATTTCATCCATGATTAGAGGAGCCAAAGAAGAATTGGAAATAGGATGCTTCTTGTTATTACTTAAAAAGAGATCATTCCAAATTTTGAAAACAAAAGGGATCCTAAGGGTAATTGGTCCTCAAATGTTTTACAAGCCACAGATGCCATCCTTTAAACAAAGTATCCCACGAAAGTCAATGTACAGGATCAAAGCAGGGATGCTTTTTTGTAAGAGGTGCTACTGGGGGTTGAACCTTGGGCCTTGAACATGCTAAGAATGCATTCTACCACTGAGCAATGCCCCGAATCACAGAGCCTCTTCTTTCAGGGCATAATGGGCCACAAGCATCCCCATTTGCCCAGCAGCCCTGTTCCCTCAAATGTCTTTCAAGTGACTTCATATAGCAGGTCAAAAACTAAAGTCTATATTTACAGAAGGGAGACTGAAGCCCTACTGATCAGTGAATCATTCAATTAGTTCATGGAAGATAATGAGAATGGAGTCTATCTTGGGCTTCTCTGTCTATTGATGAGCTGGGTGCTGAGCAGAGATCCCATCCTGTGGGGTATCTGCCGCCCTTCCCCAACTCCCTCTTAGGATCGTGGGAAAACAACCACTCCTAGGTTCTGTCAATTGAGTCTTGAAAACTGCTCATGGTGAAAATAAAAGACCAGTTGATATTTGTCCTTAAAATAGGGAATAACCAAAAGTTTCTGAAAGCACACTGTCTTACTTTAAAGATAATCATCTGTTAAACTTCCCTGAAAACCCCCAAAGGTGAGTTGGTGCCACTGGAATGTGCAGTTGCTGATATATTGAGGAGAATTTGTTTTGGAAGTATTTTCCTTTGTTTGCACCAGAATTCAGAAATGTGTACACGCTTGTGTTTTTATTATGTTTGGATACTGTCAGCTGAATTTTCAAAAGCTTCACTAGCAGAAGCATCTAGATTTTTCTAAATTGAGACTCTGGGTCCACAGTGTGATTTTAGAAAACAACCCAACCCTGTTATTGTGTATGTTCTAGATCTGGACAGTGGTTCTCCAAGTGTGATCTCTGGATCACACCACTTGGGAACTGGCTGGAAATGCAAAGACTCCAGTAGATCCCAGTCCTACTGGGTCAGGATTTTTGGAGCCAGGACCCAGGAATCTGGGTTTTAACATTTCCTCCAGGTGACGCTGATGCACGCTGAAGTTTCAGAACCACTGATATAGAATATTCACAGACATTTTTTTGAGAAAGACACCAAAGAAATAAATAAGAGTTTGACGTATCCTTGAAAAGCAACCTTGGCAACCTATTCACAGGATTCTAGAAACACCATTAAAAAAACAATTTCTAGAGCCCAGCTTTGGCTACACATTTTAAGTAGTATGTTGATGAATCTATTTTCTTTTTTTTAAGTATATTTTTTACATGTTGATGGGCCTTTATCTTATTGATTTATTTTCATGTGGTGCTGAGAATCAAACCCAGTGCCTGACACATGCTAGGCAAGTGCTCTACCACTGAGCCGCAACCCCAGCCCGAGGAATCTATTTTCTTTCAAAATGTGGAGCAAAGAGAGGCCTGCTTCAGTTTAGCTGTCTATTAAAAACTTAGGAATGCTGGGGTTGTGGCTCAGTGGTAGAGCACTTGCCTAGCATGTGTCAGGCACTGGATTCAATTCTTAGCATCTCATATAATTAAAAATTAAAATAAAGGTTAAAAAAAAAACCTCAGGAGCTCTGTTCTGGAGGTTTGATTACCTAGACAGCATGGCGAACACAGGGTAAATTTGTGAGAACAGTCACAAACAGTGATTTTACATACATTGTAATATTTTCCAAATAGGATTCAAAGTCAATGATTCCCCCAGCCACACCCAAAGATAAATCACTTTTCCAAGTGAAACCATAGGAATTGGGCATGAATCTGAGCTGAGGGTCAAAACCTTGTTGATTTGCTATAAGTAAACATCCAAAGAGTTGTGAAATAAAGTCATTGATCTGGACAGCTGACAAAATGTGAATTCTACTCTTCCTTCTCATCTGATGATCTCAGTGGACAGAGAACAAGAAATTCCAGCATCCAGCTGGCCAACTCCTTTAGGGGCTATTTAAGCTTGAGTTCTCCAAAAGCAGATCCCAAGGCAAGGTTTGGACACAGGTCATTTGTTTGGAAGGTGATTCCAGGAAGCACAAGAGCAGAAGAGTAAGTGACAAGGAGAAAGAAACAAAGAAACCTACGAGGGTGTATTAATGATCAGGTTACATTTGTGAACAACAGGGCTCAGTCCTGCTGGGGATCCTTTAAGAAGCCATATGGAACTCTCCACTGGATTTTCCCTGTCGGAGCAACTGGGGAAACTTACCCACCTACTCCCGTCCCTCAATGGATGAGTTTCACTCCCCAGGGTTAATACAGCCAGCACTTCTGCACTGTGCCGGGTCATCCACCTTCCTATGGCCGGAGAGATGCAGGAAACCATCAGTGTGCTCAGCATGTCTCAGTGGCAGCTGGGGTGGCCCAGGAAAGATGAACAGGGCACCAACATCAAGAGCTAAGGGGCCATCTTTAACCTACAGCACCCTGCCTTTGTGACTATCTTCTGGGTGACACAGTTCCCCTGACTATTCTTAGAAAGTACAGAATGAGTCATGAATAAAAAAGATGCCATTTACACCTGCCACGAGTGAGCTTGGGGCCCTCAAGTCATTTAACCTCAAGGGTGAATTTCTTCATGGACAAAAAGAAGGGGTTAGACTGTGTCGTTTCTAGGGGTCAAACCTACCTACCAAAAATGAAAGACTGTTCCAAGCCTCCCACAAGCCAGCACCAGAACCTCCCCAGTGCTGTCATTGCATACTGTGTTCATGATTTCTATTCTATGTAAGCACCTCCTGCATTTTTCTTCAGTTGAACTCATTTTTTGCTTGGACTTACTTGAAAGGGGAACTTTCTTAATTTCACTTTCTATAAGAAAAAATTAATCATAAAAAATTCACAACTATAAAAAAAATTACTCCTCCAAGCCCCATCTAAAATCATCTCTTAATCCACCAGGGTTATGCATTCCACACTTTGGAGAAAACTAAGCTGGTGTCTGTCACCATCAAGTGCTCTGTGATAACCGTAACTGAAGATGGCTCATCACCATGTGACAGGCAAGACAATGTCCTCTGATTCCCACTCTACAGGTAGACATACTCCCACTCTGATGATGGTAGGGATTGTTTTTGTTCCCATTTCACAGATGAGGAAGATGAGGCTCAGAGAAATGAGGCAATTTACCTCCAGTTCACAGATACTAAGCAGTACTGTAAGGAGCCTATTAAAAGGCTAACTCAACAGAGCAGGGAGGAAGAGCAGGAAGAAAAGATTAACATTAAACAGAGTCATGAGATGGGAGGGAAAGGGAGAGAAAAGGGAAATTGCATGGAAATGAAGGGAGACCCTCATTGCTATACAAAATTACATATAAGAGGTTGTGGAGGGAATGGGAAAATAAACAAGGAGAGAAATGAATTACAGTAGATGGGGTAGAGAGAGAAGATGTGAGGGAAGGGGAGGGGGGATAGTAGGGGATAGGAAAGGTAGCAGAATACAACAGTTACTAATAGGGCATCATGTAAAATTGTGGATGTGTAACCGACATGATTCTGCAATCTGCATTTGGGGTAAAAATTGGGAGTTCATTACCCACTTCAATCTAATGTATGAAATATGATATGTCAAGTGCTTTGTAATGTTGTGAACAACCAATAAAAAAATAAATAAATTAAAAAGATAAATAAATAAAAGGCTAACTCCTCTTTTAGATGGCATGAATCAATTGTGGGAAGGAAGGTCTTACCCTAAACTCAAGGAATAATCACATCAACTCCTGTGCTGGCACTCACTTGCATTCTTGATAGCATCTTTACTCATAATATTCTCATGGGCTAATACTTGAAATGTTCACACTCTAAGTCATAATCTAGATAAACACGTTACAGCTGTTTTCCTTGGGTGGTGAAATGATGGCATCCCTTTTCCTTATTTTTCACTATTTATACTGCCTCACTTTTTTTTTCTACTGAGAATATGTACTGCTTTTGTAATAAGAGGAAAATGAGAGACGGTTTTTAAATCTACACTTTCCACCAATGGTAAAAAGAAGGACTCCGTTCTTTCTCTTTAAGGCATGCCAAGATGGCGCATCATGTATGACCATTTTAAAAGTCCAGAGAAAGGCCCAATTTCAGTGAGGACAAATTCTCACACAGCAGCACATGGTAGTGTTAGAGAAAAGGCTTAGGAGGGCCTGAAGTGGCACCAAAGTGAAGGGTGTTAAGTTTCTCGGTCCTTGCAAGCAATGGCTTATGGACAGGATGGGAGCCTGGGATTGCCACCAAAAACAAGAATGGGATGAGCTACAGGTATTAGCAGAATAGCTGGGCGAGGCTGGATTCTATTAAGATGAAACCCCTCAACTCTAAGTTACAACTAGCAATGGGGCCATCACCCCAAGCCAGCCTTGGAGCCTGTGTATTCAGAGGCTTCCTGGAGCACGTTCTTACGGCCATTGTTGTGTTTATATTAAGGATGCTCCTGTGTCATCCCATTTGGCCTGAGATGGTCCCAGGTGATAACTATTGACCTGTGTAACACTGATGGCACCTTTTTTCACACAGGTGTCCTGGTTTGGACAATGAGCTATACTCTTACTCAGAGAAGGGGCACCATAGGCAGGTAACATTGGCAAAGCTTCTCCAGATTATAGTTCTGGTTTTCCAACCAACTGGCAGAATAATCCTTGACAACAGAGGTTGGACACACTAGGAAATGAACTTAACTCTGAACTTAACTCTTGAACTTAACTCTGACTGAAGTTGTATGTGAAGAAGAATTCTAAGGCCTATCTGGGCACAGCAGGGAGGAGTTTGGTGTTCTATCAGCAATTAGGATGAGGTTATAGGCACAGAAGGAGTGGGAAATGGCAGCCCATGTGCTCTGAATAAGCAACCCATCAATTAAGTCTCCCTAGGTCCTTCTACTCTGATATTTGAGCTCTAAAATGATCAGAAAAGGACAATGCATAAAGCTATTTGTCATCCTGGTTTGTCCAACCCTTTTTGTCCAGGGTTATTCTGCTATTTAGTAGTAGAGTTTTCCTGGCTAAGCAGAAAATCCAATCAATCGGGTTGATAATGAAGGATTAGAAGAAAAATGTCCCTGCAAAGAACAACTCCATACAATCTCTACAGGAAGGTTTCCAGAAAGAAACCTAGAATCCATGGTATCCCCGACGTGGTGACTTTTCCTGCTCCAAGAAGAGAAGGAGTTTCAAGGAAATTTCTTTGTTCTCTTCTGGGTTTTTTTCCTGTGAAATAGCAATCTTAAGACTCAGTTAACACAGCAGAGTTGTCATTTTGTCCAAATAACCACTGCAAGTTCCTTCCTAAATCTACTATTTGGGGTTAGTTTATCTGAACAGTGAAACACAGTTGGTTATTGTATTGCTGGCACATGTCAAAAGCCTAGTGCTATGGTGTAGACATTACTTGAGTGTGTCCCCCAGGAGTTCACATGTTAGGAGGTTGGTTCCAAGTGTGATGATGTTGACATGGTAGGATCTTCAAGAGGTGGGGCATACTGGAAGGTCATTACTGGCCCCTCCTCTGACTCTGGTTTCCTGTCTTGCCGTGTGATCTCTCCTCACACACACTTCCACCATGATGCCATCCACCATGAGGTAACTGAGCCAGGGGGACCCTCACCAGATCTAGTGCCATGCAACGTGGATTTTCAACCTACAAAGTTGTAAGGTAAATAAATCTCTTTTCTTTACAAATTACTCAGCCTGAGCTATTTCACAAGGTTTATGGAAAAGAAACTAATATACCTAGTATACAGATAAGCTTCATTGTCTACGTTTCTCTCATGAGACTGTGTATCCTAAAGTAGCATAGTGCATGTTCATGCATGAGTGAGTTCATTCACAAAGACCCAGTTGATATTAAGAAGTCATGGAAGAGAATGACAGCAAAAGAAACAGGTAAATCCTAGAATAACACCAAAAGGAGGTACATGAAACAATTTGCTTCCAACATTTCATTCAATACTGGAATTAAGCTATTTAAACCCAAAGCTGCATTCAACTCACCTTGTTAAGCCGTTCAAGCATTTCTTTTAACACCAGTTGACATTCACACTCATTTTCATACCTGAAAATGGGACACACAAGCAAGAGTTGGACCATTCCTATCATTTCATGTGTAGATCACACAGTCAGCATAAAGTTCTATCTGAGATAATACCACACCCTTTCCTCTAAGAAGTTACTTTTAATCTTAAAGAAGTAGCTAATTCTGCATTTCCTTGTCCACTGCTTCCCAAAGCTGTTCACATTACAGCACATGTAGAAAGTGGTAACATTTGCACACTGCATGAGATAACTGGAAAAGATAAAAGGAACAGGAGTCTTCCAGCCTAGAGGCCCAAACTGCCCTCAACCATCTCCCACCCAGTCACTCTGAGGATAAAAGGTTTAAATCTTGGCACACCCAAGAGCAGCAGCAGCAGCGAGACAGAGAGGCCACCTGACACAGACTACAACAAACACCATCAACCTCACGTGGATTTCGTATACTATTTTATTCATTGACATGTGTCAATTTTTCTGGATTGTGCCATTTAATGCACATAACACCTGAAAAAGAGTGAATATTGCTAACTCTGTGTGAAAGATTAGGAAACCGAGGCTGAGAAAGTTGTCCAATCTCTTAGGTAGATGCTGCTAGCACTTTACCCTCATTCTCATCCTCACTCCTTCCATGCAAAGATCTCCTCTAGGAAACTACATTTTCCAGCCTTCCTTGAAGTCATGTATGGGCCATGTGACTAAATCCTGTCCAACAGGGTGGAAGGGTTGTGTGGCAACTTTCAGGTATAAGCAATGGGGTAGGTATGTTCTTTGCCTCTTTGCCAGCATCCACTTGTCTATCCTACAGCCTGGGATGTGACTTCTCCCTTCTTCCTCCTCCTCCTCCTCTTCCTCTTCTTCCTCTTCTTCTTCTTTCTTTTCCTCTACTGCTTCTTCTTTTTCTAAAGTCCTGGGAGTTGAACCCAGGGCCTTGCACATGCTAGGCAAGTGCTCCACCACTGCACTACATCCCCAGCCCTTTTAAGATTTTAGTTTGAGAAAGAGTCTTGCTAAGTTTCCAAGGTTGGCTCCAACCTGCAGTTCTCCTGCCTCAGCCTCCCAAGTCACTGGCATTACAGGTATGCACCATCGCACCCAGCCAACTGCTGTCTTCTTGAAGGCACACAGAGCCTTCTGGGTTTCAAACACTGTAGAGTGCCATTCTGAATTGCTCACCCACACTTTACCCAAGAGAAAAACAAACTTCCATCTTGAGTAAACCAATGTTGTATATTTGTTGTTACTGATGTTTGATGGTAAAATATATATAACATGAAACTCACCATCTTAACCACTTTTAAGTGCACAGTTAAGTGATATTAAATACATTCATAATATAGCACAACCATTTTTATAACTATTTTCATAACTTTTTTCATCTTGCAAGACTGTAACTCTGTACCCATTAAATAATAACTTCCCAACTAACATTCACTTTCTGTCTCTATGAATTTGACTACTATAACTACTTCATGTAAATGGAATCATATGGTGTATGTCTTTTTTGCAACTGGCTTATTTCAGTTAATATGATTTACTTAAGGCTTATCTATGTTGTAGCATGTGTCAAAATTTCCTGCCTTTTAAAAACTGAATGATATTCCAATCTATGTACATACTATATTTGCTTGTCTATTCATCTGTCAATGGACACATGGGTTGCTTCCACATTTTAATGACTGTGAATAATGTTGCTAGGAACATGAGTGTATAAATCTCTCTTCCTGCTGTCAATTCTTTTGAGTGTACACTGACAAGTGGAATTGCTGCATCACATGGTGATTCTGGTTTTCAGTTTTTGAGAAACTGCCATACTGTTTTCCATAATGGCTGTACCACTGCATATTCCTACCAACAGAGCACAAGTGTTCCAATGCCTCCCCACCCTTGCAAATGCTCGTTATTTTCTGTCTTCGTGATAGTAGTGATCCTAATGGGTGTGAAGTAGACCTATGTCACTTCAAATGTCATTTTGGAGTTTATGTCATTTCAGTTGAAACCAATCCTCATTAACACTGAGCCAAGCCTACAAGCAGATCTTTCTCTGCCCTTGCACTCCCATGCCTTAGGTTCAAGCTAAGTGTTTCACAGAAATAGCATGTGTTGGAGAGCCACACCACTGTGTTCTCAAAACTAAAAGTCCTAACTGGGAATATGTACATTATGCACACATTCCCAATTTTAAGGTCATCTGAGAAGCTCAGCTATAACTGATAGGTTAGACACCTTTCAACAAGGTTTACAAATCACATCAGGATGTCGCATGAAACCATTTCTTTTGTGTGTTGCTCTAATAGAGTCAGAAATCATTTTTTTTAAAGGGGTAATTAGGTTTGAGAATAAAACTGTTAACAAAATCTAATATTCTCATTGCTTTTTCCTGAAACAGTAAAGAGTTTCTTTAGCTTAAAAATGTTTGATAATCAATATAATAACATAATCTCACAGGTAATTTTCATGCTGTAAAAACCAGTTTAGATATTATATAAATGAGAAATTTCATTACACAAAATTCATGATAAGAATTCATATAATCATATAAGTGATTTCACAAAGTGAAAACAAATACTTACACTTTCATTAACTTGCTGGTTTTATATAGATTATTTTTGGTACTCAGCAATTTGGAGAATTGACTCTATTCATCATTGGATTTTGGTAGTTGTATTTGTTTTTATTATTCTTGTTTCATTAGTCTTTGACATTATAGAAACTTGATTTTGAAATTAGTCATGTATCAGGTGGGCTGATACTTGTGGTTCAGTGGTAGAGCACTCACCTAGCAAGTGTGAGGCACTGGGTTCAATCCTCAGCACCACATAAAAATAAATAAATAAAATAAAGTTATAACAAAACAAACACAAAAAAGTATCAGGTAAAGAACATGCCTAACACTAGCATGGGGCAACATACACTCGTCCCCCTTTCTGCATGACTTTCCCCCTCTTTTGGCAAGCATCAACTCATCTCTGGAATGTAAAATGGAACTTGGGGTGTGTGCATGTGTGTAAGCACACAGCCAGGACTATATATGAGTTTGACTTTTTTATCATGATTTTTAAATCCTGCTATCCCAATCAAAAACATCAAAACCTCTCAAGGGGGCAATGGCATGAAATTACATAATAGAAATTTAAAAATTAATCACAGAGTCTGAAGAAACTGTTTCATAATGGGCATCTAACTCACAACCAAGTGAAATCAAGATGAGGAAATCAATATGGCCACTCCCCAGTGAGGACTCACGGGAGCCGCCATGCCTTCCCAGCCAGATCACAGTTGACACTTGGTCCACACCCAGTTATAGTCATCTGGGGATTCAGGGTGCCTGACAGCCCATAGAGCTGTCCTGGATGTCTGAGCTGCAAAATATTATGAATATATTTAATATCACTGAACTGTACACTTAAAAATGTGAAGATGATAAATTGCATGTTACTTGTATTTTACCACCAAAAAAAAAAAAAGTGACATTGTTCCAAGATAGAAGTTTGTATTTCCCTCATGTAAGGTCTGGGAACAATGTAGTGTGATGCTCTACAGTATCTAAGACCCAGAAGGCTCCGCATGGCTTTCAAGAAAGCAGCATCCTTCCAGGCTGTACTTCCCTTTGCCTCAGAGAATGAGCTTCATCTGAATAAGGTACCATCTCTGGACCTCATCTTACAGGAGTCTGAAGGATTCTCCAAGACATGGGGTCCAGGAAGATTTTAGGACCAGAGCAAGAAAATGTAAGTTCAAGTTCTGTCACCCCACCAGCCCTCTTCAAGCCTCAGTTTCCCCATGAAGGGTACTAACAGGTGGATTCTTTGGTCCCTTCTTGCAAATTTGTTTTTATGCGTTGAAACCAAAAATAGAGGGAATTGAATCAATGAATATGATTTGATAAATATGTTTGGTACACAATGTTGAATAACCTGCCAAGATTTGGGTTGAGAAAGTAGAACTCAAATAGAGCAGGCTTGAGAAAATTCTTCTGGTTACTCTCTACCAAGGGCTCCCAAACTTGAGCATTAGCTGGAATTACCAATGGAGATCATTAAAAATGATCTCCTGAGATCCAGGGTAGGGTCGGGACATCTATATTTTTAAAATTCATTTATAAAATTTTTGAAGGGATAAATCTCTTACATGGTTAAACAACTTTTATTAATAGATGTTATATTAAAGTCTCTCCCCCATTTCTGTCTCCCAGTTGCCCAGTTCCTAACCAATGTCATGAAGAAAATGGGGGTGTCCAGAAATTCTTCTCTTTTTATGCATGCAGAAAAATCTCCACCCCTCCTGTCTTTAAAATAATAAATGGAGGTAAAATTACGCTAACAAAAAAAATAAAAAAATAAATAAAATAAAATAATAAATGGTAATGATACTATTCTTCTATTCTTTATTTTTTTTTACCACTGAATAGTATTCCACTGTATGGATAAAGCACAATTTCATAACCTCTTATTAATGGGCATTTAGATGAATTCCAAGTTTTTTCTAATGCAGACCATGCAGCAATAAACATCTTTGCAGGTGTGCCATTTCATACCTGCTGGAGTATATCCTAGAATAAATTCCTTAAAGTGCCTACTAAGTCAAAAAGCATACATGTTTCCGTAACTTAGAAAGATGGTGACAATTCTGAGTATATAAGTGATACCAACACATAATTCCATTTATGGGAGAGGAAAAACCATGCCTTGGAAAAGGACTTCTTAAACTTCAATGTTTAACTTCTTGGTCAATGGGGATCTTGTTAAAACAGATTATGATTCTAGTGCTTTGTGGTGGGCCTGAGTCTACACTGCCAGCAAACTTCCTGGTGATGCTGATGCTGCTGGTCCAGGGATCTTGCTTGAGTAGCAAGATCCTAGAAGACACTTGAAACATCATTTCCCAGTGCCAGTTACCATACCATGAAAGCAATTGGACTTAGTCTATGAAAAACCTGATTCCAGTTCACTAGCTCTGCGACCTTGTCCTAGATTTCTACATTTTCTGATCCTCAGCCTTTTCTGTAAAATGAGGCAGTAAAGATAAGGCTGTGAGGATTAAATAACATTGATGTATCTGAAAAACACTGCTGAGTGAAAAAAGCCAGACATACAAAAGTATATATTGTTACAAAATCCTAGAACAAGCAAAATTAATCTATGGTGATAGAATAGTGGACGCCACTGTTTGGGGAATGAGAACTGCCTAACTATAAAAGAGCAGGGGTTAGGGAACTCTCTAGGGTAATGGAAATTCTTTCTCATTTTGGTAGTTTCACAGGCAGGTAAATATGCACTTTTGTCAAAATTCATTGAGCTACGCATTTATAATCTATGCATTTTAAGTAAATTTAAAATGCATGTAAAATACTTTGTAAATTTAAAAATACATGACAAGTAAACGGTATCAACCATTTGTGTAAACTGTAAAGTGCCATCAAAAACAGAAATCAGGGGACACCTAAAAGGGATTACCTAAGAAATTAAAACTCCTATCTAGTTGCTCAATGGAAATGTATCCAGCTAGGGAAAAAATGGCAATTCATTATTATTTTTGACCTTTTTCAATTGTACTTCTGTGAATATTTTAATACATCGTTTTTAATTTCTGAAGAAAACAAAAAAAAAGAACAGAAATCAGACTTAAGGAAAAGCGCCACCTGTGTACTCTCTGCAGAGATGGCGTCATTGGTGGCCGGGAGGAGATCAAAGTCGGTTCCCCACCCCTTAATGGCATCGTTCTCCCAGACCCGCACCTCCGGAGCACCCACGCCTTGCTTGGGTTTCCCCCCACAGTCGCCGCTTACTTGCTCCGGAACTCGTCGAGCGCGCGCTGCGCCTCTGCGCCCTGGCGCTCCAGCCGAGAGCGCTCCGCCGCCAGGTCCCGGGAGCGCTGGCGATTACCCTCGACGTAGCGGGCGAGGGCGTCCTCCGGGCCGGTCAGCTCGCCCAGGCGCTGGAAGGTGTCCAGCTGCCGCCGGAGGCCGGCATGGCGCTGCTCGAGGGCGCGGGCCCGTTGGATGTGGGCGGCCACGCGCTCGCCCAGTCCTTGCAGCGCCGCCAGGCTCGGCGCCCCGATCCGGCCCTCCTCGGCCGGGCGCTCGGGCTCAGCGGCGCGCGGCGCCTCGTCGGCGCGCTCATACTGCTCCTGGCGGGCCTGGAAGACGTAGCTGCGGCGGTACATGGTTCCTCTGCGAGCGAGAGGGCCAAGCCGGCTCTCCAGGAAGCCGGTGGCCGAGCCAGCAGCCTGCTAAATAAACATCGGAGGCCCCCGGCTTGCCGCTGGGACGTTCCAGAGCTGATCAGCAGTTGAGCTCTACTCGGTGCCCGGGCGCGGGACAATGAAAGAGCAGGAGCCCGCTTTTTGAGCTGGATTAGCGACCCATACAACTCTGGGGTTGGAAGGTTAAATTAGGCAATGAGGTTTTTGTTCTGTGATTGTGAAGGCCTGTTGCTTTATGATTGAATGGAGGGTCAGGGGGACAAGAGAGGCATGACGTTCTTTTGATTGGTTCCACTGAGAATTGGGAAGGCAACCCAAGGCAAGCTTATTAAACTTAATTCCCTTAAGATCGAGGCCTGGCGCTTTGTCTCCTCTTTCTACTCTCAATTTAGCACTAAACAATAACATTTTGTTTCTGATTACTTAAACAATTTCCTTCCTTAATTATTGAGGAATCTTCTCTATCGCAGAGGTTTCTAACCATGGATGCAAATAAAATGGCATATCTCAGTCAGTGGGGAGGTGTAGTGCAGGTAATTTCTTACTAAATCCTGTGCATTTTGTGAAGAATCTACTCTTTGCACAATGTCTCAGGACATGGGCCTGCGATGTAATTATGTCACATTACTTCAGTGGATTTTTGACATACTCAAGTGGAAGAAACAAGTGGAACTTCACCCATGACATTGCTAATAGGTTCTTTGAACTAAAGAAAGATCCTTTCAAGCTAAAGATTTAACAAATTAGCCAACACTCAAGCAGACTTTTGCCATTGTATTTCATTTTAATTTTTATTATGGAAATAGCAGATTTTGATGACAAGCTTTTAATTAAATATACATACATATATAACTTAATAGCTAGGCTTTGACCAATTTAAAAGTAAGTTGTGGTGCTGAAAGAAATTAGTACCATTTGGTTAGAATGTTCTTGAATAGAAATATTTTGTCAGAGCTCCAGTGTAAAAAAAATCATTATCAAAAGCCTCGTTTTCTGGGGCTGGGGATGTGGCTCAAGTGTAGCGCGGCCTGACATACGCAGGGCGCTGGGTTCGATCCTCAGCACCACATGAAATAAAATAAAGATGTTGTGTCCACCAAAAGTGGAAAAATAATTTTTAAAAAAGCCTCGTTTTCTTAAAAACAAGGATTAGCAGCACCATATAATTACCAACTACATGGATTGTACATAATTATACTACAAATTAAAGTCATAGTTATCAAAGAAAGAAAATTACATTGATCTTTGTTGAGTTTATTATTACTCCAAAAAGCCTGTAAAATCATTAATTTGGTCTGCAATAAAGCTATGTAAGATCCTAAACTGCTAGTGCTGTGGTTTTTGTTCTATTTTTCTTCCCATAAGCTACTTAAAAATAGATTTCATGGTCAAATCGAAGAAGGCCATATGAGTATTTTTGTAGGTATGCATATATCATGCTGATGGCATGGACTTTAGACTTCCTAGAGAGCAAAATTAAATTTGATAACAAAAATTATAAGCTGTTCATTTCCTTTGACAGCATGTATCAGTCTGATATTGTTACAGAACAAATTGCCCCCAAAACTATGTGTCACATAATAAGAAGTATTTATCATTATGCTCCAGGCCTGCAGGTCAGCTGGATGACTCTCCTTCCAGATATGGGTCTTCTGATCAGCTGAGGCAGCTCTGTTCCAAACACCTCTTGTCCTTCTGAATTAGCAATGACAGAAGCACATGAGCAAGCTCATGCCAGGACTTTTTTTGCAACATGTCCATTGGTCAAAGTGAATTTGCGGGGGTCATGGCCAAAGTCAAGAGTAAAGGCAGAGGCATGACTCACTGAGGCCTTGACAAGAATGTGGTGTATAGCCCTATAATACTGGAATGAAGAATCAGGAGAACTCAATCTACCCTAGGGAGTAATCCCATTGGAGACATATTTACCCCAGAAATATAATAACAGAAAAAAAATCACCTCCATTTAATCCAGTGGAATAAACACCTAGAAAATATCCACCCAGAAATCATAATTTCAGAGAATTAATTGTTGAACAATGTCAAGCGTCTGCCCTCAGGGTGCAGGAGACAAATTCATACCCAACTGATTAAAACACAAAAAAATTCCAGAATGAGTTTTAAAGTAGAGATTTTAACAAAATTCTGTGGTTGTATCAAAGAAAAAGCAGTGAGTAGTGAGTGGGTAGGTGGACAACTCACAGAAACAGAGAACAGCGTAAATGAGAAGATGTGGGAGGAACTGATTTCAGAAACAGCACAGTGAACACTAGGCTGCCCGCACAGAGTGAGGCTGACTCAAGGGGTGCATAACAACAGGATCCCAAAAGCAAAGGTCACAAGAAGAACTGGCCTTTCAACTAGCTGCACACTACATCGGATATGAACATTATCACCATTCTTCCCAACCCCCACCAAGAAATGGCAGCCTGGCAATTTAAAAAAAAAAAAAAAAAAAAAAAAAAAAAGATTACATCTCTACAGAAGAATGGAAGAAAAATCATAGTGGACAAGATATGTCAACAAGCTTTCAGAAAGCTGAATAGATATAGGTCCATGGTAACTGACAGCCGAGTATAGAAAACAAAAACCTAAGAGACTGCAGAGGGAACAGGAACAAAAACTGCTGGTTCTTGCCAGAGAATCTGAGAAAAGCTCAGGATTTAGATGCATTGATATTTTAGAAGGTGGGGTGTGAAGCAGAGCTGAAAAACCAGAGGGTTGACTGAGCACCTGGACAAGAACCAATTCAATCCTTTAGATCCCCTTCTTCATTCCTGCACAACAGCAATTGAGCAACTACCCAAGCCTTATTGTGACAGGTCACCTGGAAGGTATTCTGCAGTGAAATTGAATGGGAGAGGTCCTGAGTTCAGGATCACCAGACACAGCCAAGGGCAGGGATGAGGCCAAATATTAAAGTAAAGCAATTAAGGAAGCAGATGCATAGTGAAGGATGAGGCACAGCTGTACCTTCCCTACTACTCAATTACCAGCCCACTTCCCAGCATGCTGGTCGCCTGGTATGTCTTTCTCCAGGCAAGAGATTTGGCATCATTCTCTAGAGTAACTGAATGACTTCAGAGAAAAGCTCTCCAGCAACTTCTGAATTTGGAAATGTTTACTGCTTGGCTTTTGGTTCCAACATGGAATATGGTTGTGTGGTCTGGGGGAACTCAGACTGAAGCCATTGATCATCAAACCAAAACCCATTTTGTAATAAAATTTTACTTGTTACAGCATAGGGTTTTTTAAAAAATCTCCCTTTTCCACTTCAATAGGTTTGAAACTTAAATTTTCCCCCAAAAGTATAGGTTCACCAAGATTTACATAATTTTCATTGTCCTGCACCAAGACAATGGTACTATCATGATATCCTGACCCCATCTATTTAAAGTATAAATATTTCTTATTAGAATTTTACTATAATTAGTAGGATTTTTTACCTCATGTGAGAAAAGATAGTTAATTGATGAAATGTAAAAGTATGACAACCAGGCTAATCCATAGCTGGATCTCCCTTCTAATTGTTGTCTTAGTTTGAACTCCTTAAAACAGACCCTGAGACAAGGTCTGTGCAAATACAGTTGACCCTCCACATCAGCAAATTCTACATCCACAGGTTCAAACAATCACAGATGGAAAACACTCAGGAAAAAAAAAATGTGTTTGCAGTAAACAGGTACAGACATTTTCCCCTGCCACTATTCCCTAAACAATTTAGGATAACACTTATGTATGTAGTATTTACATAGCATTGCAGATTAAACTACCTGGACATGATTTAAAGTATGCGGGAAGATGTGCAAAGGTTATATGCCAACACCATATTTGATGAAAGAGACTGGAACACACTTGGATTTTGGTATCTGAGGGGGCCTTGGAACCAATCTCCCATTGAAACCAAGGGATGAGTATAGTTTATTTGTGAGGTGATCCCAGGGAACATGGGTAGGGAGGTGGAGAGGGAGATAGAGAAGGAAAAGCATGGCGTGTGATCAAGCAAGCTACCATCTTGGGAAAACAGAGATTCTGGTAACACTATAAGTAGTCACCTGAGTGTTACACTACCCAGTTGGTGAAGGGGCCAGAGATTTACCCACAAACTCCCACGGTTTAAGGGCTGATCAGAGGGGCTGTTAACTTCCTTGTCACACTTGTCTGCCAAAGGTGGGGACCAAATGGACTCTGCATGGATTCCAAAGGCCAAATGAAGTCGGGACAGAAAGAAACAGCTCTTGGCAATGGGAAGATGGACCAGCACAGATGGAAATGGTCAAAGGTTGCTATCGATAGATTATTGCATACCCCACCACCACCACCACACACACACACACACACAAATTTGAATATAAATACCTAATCCACACAATGTGACGGTACCAGGAGGTGCGGCTGTTGAGAACTGATTAGGTCATAGAACAAAGCCTTCATGGATGGAATTAGTGCCCTTGTAAAAGAAGCCCAAAGAAGAAGTCCAAGGAAGCTTGTTGGCCCCTTCTACCATGGGGAGGACACAATGAGAAGACTGCAATTAGTGGATCAGGAAGCAGGCCCTCTGCAGTGCCTTAATCTTGAAACATGCCAGACTCCAGAAATGTGAGAAATACATTTCTGTTGTCTAAGCCACCCAGACCATGGTGTTTTGTTTTAGTTCGTGGTATATGTCCATCTAAGGTCAACTATGATCTTTGCTCCACATCCTCTTTAGTCCAACACCCAGGCTAGTGGAGCAGCCACTACCTGGACCACTGCTGATCATCTTAAAGAAAAGGCATGGAGTGGCATTTAAAATTTCCTCACAATCACACTGAATTGGCCAAAGCTAGTCATATTGTGGCCCCACCTAACTTCAAGTACATTGACAAATGCAATCCTGCCACATGCCTACAAGAAGTAAGAGTGAGCATATTTGTCAAAAACCCCAAAACTCCATTGCTGGTGGGAGAGTATTCAATAAAAATAGCAACCATATGCATGAGGAAGAAATCATTGGTGAATGAATTTGTTAATTCAAAAGCATGTTTGTAGACAGCGGTTCCATTGGGCTTGATAAATGGTTAGCTATAGGAGAGTTCCCTAAATACAGCTGAATGATACTAGTGTGGGGGTACTGGTGGAAAATGGATGTTGTTAAAATTGGAAAGGCTCAAGTTTAAACTCTGGTCCTATCACTTTGGTAAGTGAATTAATCAATATGGTCCCAGTATGGGCACTGTTAAAAGGAAATAATCACTTTCAGAAATAAAGGGTCACCATTTCTGTGATTTCCCAGTTTGCCTAAGACAGAATATATTTTTACCCTTTATCTTGGGCACAATTACAGGAAGGACTCTCTTTCACTCTTTTTTCTGGCCTGATAACCTGAATGTATACCCTGAATCTAATCATAAGAAAATATCCAGATAAACTCTAAATAAGAAACATTCTACTAATAAGAGACAGGGGATGGCATTCTTTAAAAATGTTATATATCATAAAAGACAAAGAGAAGTTTGGAAAGTATTCCAGATTAAAGGAGATTAGAGACAGGGCATTTAAATACAGATCCTAATCTGGATCCTGTACTGGAGAAGAAAAAAACAAAGGTCATTGCTCAGGTTCATTGACAAAATTGAAATACAGACAGTAGATCATATCAAATAATTGTGTTAGCCAGATAGAATTACCCAAAGCAAGCCACACAGCCCCACCTAACCTCAAGTATGCTGGGAAATGCAATCCCTCCAAGTGCCATATTCAATGTTAAATTTACTGGCTTGCAACTATGCCACAGTTAATATGAAATACTATCCTCATTCTTAGAAAATATACTCTCAACTATCTAGAGGAAATAACTTATAATGTGTGCAATTTATTTTCAAATGATTCTGAAAGAAATGACATGTAAATATAAGTACATATCCAAAATATTCAGGCAAAAGAGGTGAATCTAGATAAAGGGTATATGGGAGTTGTTTGTACTATTCTTGCAATTTTTCCTAGGAAGTTTCAAATTATTTGTGAAAAGTATAATCACCTTGTACATAGAGCATTTTACCCATAGCAAACAGGAAAGAGAACTGCTTTTTTAAAATAATGGGCAAGTAAATATTATTTATTTTTTAGCCTTATATATACATACAACAGCAGAGAGGGAAAGGGATCCAGAACAGTCTAGCAAGCTGCAGTAACAATAGTAGTGAATGGTTTTTATCTATTATTCAATTTGAATATACTGTTACAAATGAAAATATCTGTAACAAACATAAAGGGAAACAGAAAACCAAATACCAGATACATGGTGATTGTAGCCACATAAATCAGAAATTAATGAAATATATCACTTCTCTCTTTTTTATTTTCCAATTAAAGTTGCCCAAAGATAGAAGAGACTTTAATTTTTTAAAGATGTGGTCTTGCAATGTTATGTAGGCTAGCCCCAAACTCCCGGGATCATGCTAGACCCTCTTGCTTCAGCCTCCTGAGTAACTAGGAACTATAGGTTAAATTTTTTAATTAACATTTTTTTCCTACTGAATAATTATTTAAAAAGCTGAGTAAAATCGGCTTAGATGGCTTGCCTTTTAATCAATATCAAAACTACTCTGGAGTTTTGAGCCACCCTTGTCAGTTAAAATAGATCCTGAATTTGCTCTAGGCTTTTAACATGTAACTCTGGTAAAAGAAAGGGGAATGGAGAGATTCCATGGATTTCTGAGCTGAAGGTTCACATTGGGTCTCTGATGTACACTAGTGGGTGGCCTTAAGCAAATGAGATAATCTGGTTTTTGTTTTTTTTAATGGTAAATTTGAGCTAAAGAATCCCAAGCTCTCCCTTCCTGCTCACTATGGGCTGAATTGTGTCCCTCCCAAATTCTCCTGTTGAAGTCCTGACACCTTGTATTTAGTAATAAGGTCTTTAAAGTAAAATAACATCATTAGGATGTTAATATGATTGGTGCCATTATAAGAAGAGGAGATTAGGAGACAGACACACATGGAGGGAAGACCATGGGAGGACACAGAAGCCTGGAAGACACCAACCCTGCCAACACCTTGACCTTAGACTAGAATCCTAGTCTCAGGACTCTGAGAAATAAATTTCTGTTGTTTAAGCCACTGCCTCTGTGGTACTTTAGTTATGCAGCCTTAGCAAACTCCTATACTGCACTAAATATTCTGATTCTGCCCCTTTTTGTGGCCCATCCTTTTCCTGGAATATACAGATGCCTGCCACAAGAGGGCCACGCTGCACTAAAATTGAACACCCTGCCCTAAGGTCCTGAGGGTAACTGCAGAGAGCAGAGGGGTCAGGCAGACGCACAGTGGCAAAACTTATAGCCTTTCCAGCAAACTGGATCAACTCAAAAGGCAATTCAGCCATGGGAAGTCTCATTTTGAGTAAAGCAGCCAATAACCCAGGAATTAAAGGGCAGCCTCCTGACTCCCAGATCTCTGCACCATGTAGCCAGGGATCTCCATCAAGCCCTATAACTCATGCTCAGCACTACTGAAAGTGATGAGTTACCATGAAGGGTGACAATGGATGGAGATACACAGCCAGAAGCAGGGCTTTCTCTCCAACTTTCTGGAAAGTGAAACCCAGGATTCAAAAGAAAGTGGGCACTGAGCATCCAACCTGCTTTGTTCAGGGTTTAGTACAGAAACTAAAGCAAGAAGAGACCCTGGTGACACACCAGAATTTGTGTGACCAGGGTTGGTTCTTTCACAGACTCCAACAAAAGCAGTACAGTTAAATACAATGCATGATGCTGAACTTAATTCTAGTCTGGAAAAAAGAAAAGTCACAAGTGATATTATTACAATAATCGATGGAATTTGAATATGGAATGCAGATTAAGTAATAATACTGAAACAGTTAAATGCTTGATTCAGATCATTGTATTATGACATGGAAGAAAATCACCTTGTTCTTAGAAAATACATACTGGTTTAGAGATGATGAGGTATGTTTAACTTATTCTCAATGGTTCACATATTATCTACAGTTATATAAATAAATACATAATGCTAAGTGCAATGATGCATGCCCCAAATTCTAGCAATTCAAGAGGCTGAGTAAGGAGGATGGCAAGTTCAAGGTCACTCTCAGCAACTTGGCAAGACCTGTCTCAAAATAAAACATAAAGAGGGCAGGCAATGAAACTCAGTAGTAGAGGGCTACTGGGTTAAACCCCCGGTACCACAAATACACATATATACACATACATACACAGAATACCCATACATACACAGAATAATAAAACAAGTAGAGCAAAATGTAAAATAATCAGTGGATTTGGGTAAACTATATGGAGAATATAAGAGTTTCTTGTCCTTTTCCTGCAACTTTTCCATAATTTTAAAATTATAACAAAAGAAAACATTGCATACTCCAATCCTAAACACAATGTAAACTGTCCTGATAACAGATTTTTTTCTTTCTTTCTTTCTTTTCCCCAGCATTGGGGATTGAACCCAGGGCCTCTCACATGCTAGACAGGTACCCTCTCATTGAGTTATATCCCTAGCTCTTTTTAATTTTTTTTTACTTTGAGACAGGGTCTTTCTAAATTGCCCAAGCTGGCCTGGAACTTTCAATCCACCTAACTTAGCCTCTCTAGTAGCCAGAATTTCAAAAATACATCATCCTGCTGAAGTGATAAACATTAACAGACACTCCCTCTTGCCAGGGGCACTTAATCACTGAGCCATATCCACAGCCATTTTTTAATCTTTATTTTGAGACAGGGTCTCACTTCGTTATTCGGGGTCTCACTAATTTGCTGAGGCTATCTTTGAACTTGCAATCCTGCTTCAGCCTCCCAAGTCACTGGAATTAGTCATGTGTCACTGCGCCCCAGCCAGATACTTCTTAATGAGAACAAGAAAATGCAAAAATCCTCCTTTGACTCACTGGATGGTCATGGTCTCAGCAACTAACATTTCATTGACAACTATGGTAGGAGTTTAACACCTACATAATGATGTTGATGGGATTTTGAGACACATCTGGACTTGCCTTTCCTGCACATAGACAATGGAACACAAGCCTTTATGACCCACCATCATACAAACTCACTCTGGTTATGCATGAAAAGTGGCCCTACCCATGACTTCTGGGATGCAAAAATGAGTCACTGTCCCAGCAGGCACCATCCTCTTGACTGAGAATGGAGAATCTCTTTTACAATTATAATTTCTATGGACATAAATCTAGCCATGTTCTTCTCTTTAAGATATCATTAAACAGACCTACTACCACTCTAATGTTGGGTCAGCCTACATCTGAACCATAGCCTTTTTCCTTCTGGGAATAGATGTCAAGCAGTTTGATGTATAAGCCACAGATGGCCAGCTGGCATGCCCACATTGCCCTAAAAAAAGGATGTTCTGAACTCTGCTTTGCACCAGTTAAGAAATGGATCCCACAGAACTGGACAAACACAACATGAAGGCATTTCTCATGGAAATTTACTCATAGATTTAAACATACATTTGGGATATCCATTGTTTGTATAGGTTCAGGTCTACTTGTCCTATGCTATTAACAGACACTGAGTAAACTATTTCAGAAGAGAACATATTTTGTCTTCCAAAGTTTACCAACTTCTCAGGTTTGACCCAAAATTGGGAGGGATGATATCCCAAGCTATTTTATCAACCATTTTAAAATTCTGCACATGGTTTAAAAGAATGTTAAGGGTTATAAAAGACTGTATATTTTAAGCCCTAACCTTCAATTTTCAGACCTAAACTCCATGAGAGGTTTTTATTTATTTGGTACCAGGAATTGAACATTTAACCACTGAGCCACATCCCCAGCCCTTTTTGTATTTCATTTAGAAACAGGGTCTCATTAATTTGCTTAGGGCCTCACTAAGTCACTAAGGCTGGCTTTGAACTTGTGATCCTTCTGCCTCAGCCTCCTGAGTCACTGGGATTACAGGCATGCACCACCATGCCCAGCCCATGAGAAGTTTTCTAATGAAATTTCTAACAATAGTTGAATTACAAAATATTACCATTGTTTG
Source organism: Spermophilus citellus (assembly GCF_964194105.1). Lineage (NCBI taxonomy): Eukaryota > Metazoa > Chordata > Mammalia > Rodentia > Sciuridae > Spermophilus > Spermophilus citellus. The sequence continues at coordinate 42,820,669 of NC_138185.1, forward strand.
CCAGGGTTTGGTCATAAATATATATATATATTCCAACAACCTAACTTTTTAGGCTCATTTGGAAAGAAGTTATACATGATTTACTGCCCTCCTAGTCTATGCTCTAGCAGGTTGATTCCTATTGATTACCACTCCTTCATTTATTTAAAAATATTATCATCCGATTTTTCTTCTCACCAGCCAGTCACCATCCTTTTTTCTATTAGCTCATCACTTTTGGATTGGATACCAACATGTTCCTTACTCCTTTGTATCTCCCACCCAATCCTTCATGCATATTAATGTATTCAAATAGATGACTAGAGAGGCTTCAGTTCTGTTCCCACAGGAACTCAAGTTCCCACAGGCCAAGACACCCTTCGGGCTAAAGCTTTACCTCTCCACCAACTTGATAGACTTGCACATAGGATTGTTCTTTGTAGTCTACTGGACTACAGTTCTTTGAAGGCAGGATGCGGTCATTCCCCAATGGCCATCCTCTACCTAAAGATCCCTCAAACACCATCAATCCATTCTTCTCCATGCCATTTTAAATCCCCCAAAGGTTGGCCCTTCCAGATTGCATTACCTGCCTCCCATACCTTCTGGCTTCCTATAGGGTTTGGCAAGTGGGGATCACTGGCAGGAAATAAGGAAGACTCCCTCTTGCTTCCCTTTCCCTCTGAGCATATCTATTCCAAGATTCTCTCCTCTTGTACCTTTGGGTTAAAGGATAGTAATGACTTCCTACTATTGCAATTTCCTAGGTACTTTACCATGCTTTATTGATTCCTTGGACCCTTCCCTTATCTAGAAACTGCCCCTTCATTAAATTCTCTTCCAATAAACCTCCATCAATGCCATTTATTTCCCATTAGATACATAGGAAACCTGAGAGATATATTATCTCATTCATTAATCTAGCAAACTTTCCAACACAAAGCAGGAACTTGATCAAATTCATTAAAAGATGAATTAATCTTCAGTAGAAACTCAGAATGAAAAGTAATATTGTGGAATGTTGGGAGATTTGTTTTGAATCTTTTAAGTGAAAAGCTGGATACCATGTGCCCAAAGATGAAGCCCTACAAAGGCTGTCATCAGTGGCTGGGGAAGGCTGGACCTCTCGCTCCATATTTGCTGATGTGCTTTTTCAAAGGGTAGAGTCAAATTTAGTAGCAGCCCCAAATTGAAATTTATTTCTCTCTCTACTATGATAGCTAGGTTTATGTCATCTTTCATCCTTAGAGGAAATATACAGGAACAGAACAAAAATACATTCATTAGGAAACTGTAGTCCAGTAAGAATAATCCTAACAGTGCACCATTCAGCAGAATGACCACAGTTACAAAACACATGAAAAGGAAATAAAATAATTCCTTGGAAAAGAGCTTTCTATTTTGAAAAGATGGTGGGGCAGGGGGCTAGAGATGTCCTTATATGATAGATAATGAAGACACTTCTCAACATCCTCAAAGGTTGTGGCTTTTCAGATGTAAGCCTAAAACAAAATCCGTGCTGAAGGGTGGCATCCAAGAGGATTCTGCTTGCTTTTGTTGTTCTGCAGTCAGTCTTTGCTGAACATTGTGGTCTAATCCCCAGCCACAGAACTGTGAGTGGTCCTTGTCTCTAAAAATGTCTTTGGACTGTCCTCAGTGACCCTAATTGTTATGCTTGGCAAGGAAAATTACAGGGATATTTTGGAGCAAATTCTCTCAGGGCACATTATTTTTCCATGGTAACCTAAGGTTTGGGGTGCAAAGGCATGCATGTGTCCCCCAGAAGTTCATGTATTAGAATCTTAATTCCTCCATGTGGCAATGTTTAGAGGTGGGGGCTCATGAGATGTATATATGTCATGCAGCGGGGGCCCCCATGAACAGATTAATGCTTTTATCTTGGAAATGGGCTGTCACTGGATTTTTGGCACTCTTTTCTCTCTTCAATGTGTGCCAATTTGTTCTGTTTTCCACTATGAGAAGCAGCATGAATCCTTCACCAGAAGCTGAACTGAAGCTAGCACTACGTCACTGAACTTCCCAGCCTCAAGACCTATGAGCTAAAGCCTGGGACTCAATGGTAGAGCATGTGCTTAGCATGTAAAAGGCCCTGAGTTTAATCACCAGAACCCCTTCCCCCCCAAAAATTCCCAAAACAAACAAAAAAAGACCAAGTAATAAGCCAAACAATAAGACAAAATAACCTCTATTCTTTATAAATCATCCTGTCTCAGATATTGTGCTATAGCAACAGAAAATAAACTAAGAAATCAAGTAACACACTGGATCTAAAAGTGCCACTCTGTCAGGGTTTGCTACTTGTTGTCCTAGTAAATGCTACAATAAATCCCAGGATATTACAGAGCCAAAAACTAGTGGTCCTAAGCCTGCATTTAGAGCACTATTTGGCTGAATCTCCTGCAGTGTTATTCTTGAGCCTATTAGGAGCTCAGGAGAGCCAGTTATTAAACTTTCAGGAATTTTGCCAATCTGGTTGATACCTACTAAAATCAACCACGGTGAAAGTATTTATACCACAGGAATTGACAATCACTGCAGATTAGAACATTTCACTCCTGGAAAATCAATTGTCAAACATTTGCTGATATCCCATTACTTGTGAAATAATACCATCTCTCTGGTGGCTACCACTCTCTGGTATTCTACCACTGAACTACATTCCCAATGCTTTTTAGTTTTTATTTTGAGACAGGGTCTTGCTAAATTGACAAGGCTGGCCTCAACTTGCAATCCTCCTGCCTCAGCCTCCTAAATAGCAGAGGTTGCAAGCATATGCTACTATGCCTGGCATGGAAGAAACTTTTGAGGTTCTTTGCTCAGTCTCTGAGAGCTCAAAGAAGAGTCATCTTGAGCATATTATTTAAAATGGTACCCTAACTTCAAATGCTCAGTTTTTAAAAATCAGACTAAAAATAGAGACTATTGCCTGACAACGTGGTTTGTTTTTATTTCAAGTTGGCTGGAGAAGTTTCTGAAAATTAATTTATGACAAATTGCCTTATAAAGTTAAAATGCCTTCCAAAACTTTATGGGGCAATTTCAAAACCTGGAGAAGTCAGCCAGTTAACTGAGTGTATCTCTATAAAGAGAGAAATAGATTTATCTCAAAAATAGTTTCATCCAAGCTGGAGGAATTTGTCTCTATTTTAGTGGAATGGGAGGCAGCAAACTCTGGCTAATCTCAAGATTTTTTTTCCCTGAAATAATGGCTGATCATGGGCTGTGTTGTTTTTGGCCAAGGCTTCTATCAAAACAAAAGTTTTGTAACTGCAATGACCTAACTTGGGAAACAATCTTATAACATTTTCTAGGAACTACAAAACATTTGTTTTATTCTTTCTGAAAAACAACAGTAGAGGGAAGAGGACTTCATAAGATTTTGCCTTGTAACAAAGAAAAATGGTGACAAGGTTAGCAGCTTGAAGAATGCAATTCAAATAAGGGTCAACGAGAGCCTGTGATATGTTGTATTCCAAATCAGAAATGAACATGTCTTACTTGGCATCACAACAGCTAAAATCCTGCATCTGTTCAATTGGTTATTGGGGCATAAATGGTGACCTTCATTTATCATGTAATAAATTTTAAACTGGGAGGCTTATGGTTTTGACAAAAAAAAAAAAAACAGCAGGAACAGTGGTTAGCTGCAAAAACACACTTATATTTTAGAAGAATCAGAAGAAAAGAAACACTGCTGAACTTCTTGATGTGGTTGGAAAGAGAAAAGCTTCTTGCATGTAGCTCAGATTTCAGTGGGATGAGTGCAGACAACGCAAGTTATGCAACATTATGATTGCTGACAGATTACAAAAAAAAATTTATTAGCTCTTCTATCAGCAAAATCCATTAGTAATATGTTCTTAAAAGCCTATTAAATATGTACCAGTAAAGATATTTGAAGTAACTTGATATGTTGTGTCAGAGGACATATGGTGATCAAAAGCATGGGCACTTGAGTTGAATAGTCCAGATTTAAATCCTTCATGACCCATGAGCTGTGTGACCTCAGACAAGATACTTAACCTGGCTAAGCCTCACGTGCCTCCTATAAACTGGAAATGACAGTAATGTCTAAACGATAGTTGTGAGGATTAAATGATGTGATTAGAGTGGTATGTCTGGCACATAGTAAGTGCCTGATAAATATTAGCTGTTATTTTTTGCATGTGGCTTGATTTATATTAGACACTTCTCTTAGTGTGGAGTCCTCCAGAAGCTGACCCTTAGAACTAGAGTAAAAATTTGGTATTTGAGACGTGATTCCAGACTCCAGGAGAGGGTTGGGGAAGCAAAGCCTGGGAGGAAAGACAGCCAGTATTGGGACTATGGCCACAATGACCACTGCTGGCCACCAGAGCTCAATTAAGCTCTGGGAGAGAAAGCAAAACAGAAATAACTCAGCCAAGGGCTGTGGAAGCAACAATACCAACTCCCTGTCCATCACTGATGAAGGGCTGCTCCTGAGAGCAGAATATTTACACGACAGAAAAGGCTAGGTGGTTCAGAGGAAGCAGCTCTCAGGGTCAGGAGATGAATACTGAGGAAATATGGGAGGAATATCAGCAATAACTGATAGAGCCCTGCATCACTGTTTTCAGATAATTAGCTGAAATTCCTTCATATAATGTGCCATATAGCAATGACTACGTATATGACAACAATCCCTTGAGATTATAATGGAGCTGGAAACTTCCTATTGCCTATGGACATCATAGCCTTCTTAATGTCATAGAGCAAGGCATTCTCACATGTTTGTGATGCTGGTGTACCAAACACACCTAATGCTCTGCAAATCATATAAAAGTATAGCATTTACCATTATGTATAGTACATAATACTTGAAATGATAATAAATGACTATGTTAGCAGTTTATGTAGTTACTGTTGCTAAAGTTTGGATGTTGTATGTTTCCCAAAGTCATAAAATTGAATCAGAATACCAAGGGAATGACATGTACGTAGTAAAGAGAGGAAGTCTAGGAACCAGTATGGGGCCTTCTAGGTATAGAGATCAGGTAATGAGAAGGAATCAGCAAAGGATATTGAAAAGGTGAAGTCAGACAGGAAGGTGAAAAATCAGGAAGGGTAGGGATTCTAGAAACCAAGGAAGTAAAGCATGTCAAGGAGAAGAGAAGATGTGACTGATTATATTGAGTGAGATCAGGACTAAGAATTGACCATTGAATTTAGGAGTGTTGTTAATCAGCTTTCTGTTGCTATGAAAAAATACCTGTCACGAATCAACTTTAAAGGAGGAATAGTTCATTTTGGTTTATGGCTTTGGAGGTATCAGTCCATGGTCAGTTGGCTCCATTGTTTTAGGGCCTGCAGTGAGGCAGTACATCATGGCAGAAGCATGTGATGAAGTAATTCTGCTCACCTCCTAGTATCCAGGAAGCAGAGATGGGGAAAGGAAGAGATTGAGATTCTGAATATCCCCTTCAAGAGCACACCCCGCAGTGACCTCACTTCCTTGCTCTGGGCCCTACCTCCTAACTTCCACCACTTCCCAATAGTGCTATAGACTATTGACCAAGCTTTTAGTTTATGAACCTCTGGGGTACATTTAAAATCGAAATCATAATGAGTATGAAGCTTCTTGGTCCCTTTGTAAGAGCAGTCTCAGGAACATTGTGGGGAAGAACTATGAGGATGGAATGCCAAACAAGCCAAACCAGCACCTAGAAAATAAAATCGATAAAGCAGACAAAAGAATCCTTCAGTAAAAGAATAATTACTTCTTCAATCAACAACTTCTACAAATATTTAGTGTTTATCTTGTATGTGCTAAGTTCTAAAAATTAATTGACAATTCAGCAATGAAGGAATCAAAGTTCCTGAACTTATGGAACATATATTGAGTCAATAACTAACTAATTAAATAAAATATATATCATGTCAGTTGATGACAAGTACTTTAAAAAAATACAGAATGGGAAGAAGATAGACAATGAGGGTCAGGTCAGGGAGGCCAGTTACTTTAGTATGATAATCATCAGTGCCTCTTCGGTTTTGAGTAGAAATTTTTGACATCAGGATTGGGATCTTTGAAAAGACTAGTTTAAAATACACACACACACACACACACACACACACACACACAAATCAAGACAATTATATATGGTATAATTAATTATATTTTGCACAAAAAACTACAGTTACAGGTGACATTTTTTTAGTATAAGGAAATATGGAACACTACACATGGTATTATATTGCCCAAATTTAAAACCTACATGAGATGCATAATTTTTTAGAAAAGAAGACAAAGTACCAAAATTGACTTAAAAACTAAATCCAAATGAAAACTTGGTGGTTGAGAAAGTTTTCATGATCAAAATTTAAAATATGATAACCACCAAAAGAGGATTAATATAACACCAAAGTACCAAAATTGACTTAAAAACTAATTCCAAATGAAAACTTGGTGGTAGAGAAAGTTTTCATGATCAAAATTTAAAATATGATAACCACCAAAAGATGATTAATATAACACCATCGGGCTGTGGATGTAGCTCAGTGCCAAAGTGCATGCTTAGCATAAGCAAGACCCTAGTTCAATCCCTAGCACCAAAAAGAAACAAAAAACAGAAACAAAAATATCATTTCACATGTGCAACATAACCAAAGTTCAAAGAAGAACTAGAAAAAAATATATATATATAGCAGTCAGAGAAATATATTTATATTTATATATATATATTTTACATATACAAACCAAGGTATTAATAATCAGAATATATAAATAACTTCTAAAATCAGGGAAAAATAAAAGGGACATCACCAGTATGTAAAGATATATTTTACAGAAGATGAAATTTTAAAAAATTGAAAAAGATGTTCAACATCACTAGTAATCAGAAAATTGCAAATTCAAGTGATGAGATAACATTTTTTCATGCATCAGATTGGCCAAATGTATAAAGGTTGGTGAGGATGTGGAAAGACTCCTATATACACTGTTGGTGAGGGAATAAAGAGGTAAAGCCTTTTTGAATAGCAATTTATCTTGGGTTTTGAAATTAAATTTGCATATATTCTTCAACACAGAAGTTACACTTTTAAACTATCCATAGCAGAGCAGTACTTACCTGTGTTTACAGAGGCATGTATGAGGATGGTAATCGCTGCCTTATTCCTCTTGGAAGTGACCTAAATATCTCACAGTAAACTCTGGTGTGTTCATACTATGGAACACTGTGCCACTGAGCAAAAGCCATAAGTAAGGCCAAATATGTCCAACATACACTACCAGTGAAGAAGGCAAGTTGATGATGTAATATGATACTATCTATGCTTTAAAAAAATCAACCGGAGCCAGGCACGGGGACACATGCCTGTAATTCCAGTAACTAGGAAGCTGAGTCAGGAGCATCACAAGTTCGAAACCAACCTCAGCAAATGAACAAAATCCTCAGCAACTTAGTAAGACCCTGTATCAAAAAAAAAAAATATATATATATATATATATATATATATATATATATATATATATAGAGAGAGAGAGAGAGAGAGAGAGAGAGAGAGAGAGAGAGAAAGCACTCTGGGGATATAGCTCAGGGTTCAATCCCTAGTACCCTGCTGAAAAAAAAAAATTAATAGGAAAGAAACACAAAACTGTATATCTATCTAGCTATCTATCACTGTGTGTTTGTGTGTGTAAATACACAGAACAAAGTCTAGAAGGACACATTCCAGGCTTTGTTCTGTACATTCCAATCCAATGACAGGGTCTAATTTTGGTGAGAGGGGAAAGAATTGCAGGGGAATGAAAGTGAAGTTTTGGGGTATTTTTTAAGTAAGGAGAAGGTATCCCTCAATCATGTGTTTATTTAAACACACACACACACACTTTTACATTTTTTTTCCCTTAACAAACCTATATTTTTTCATAACCAGAAAAAACTTACTAAAATGATTTCCATTCTGAAATTATTCTTAATGCCATTTGGCTCAGCCAACAGAATGGTCCAGGCCTATCCATGTCCTGGCCCAGGCCCAGCCCGCTCCCTTGGCAGCTAACAAGGCGTTCTTGCCAGAGCCATCCCAACTGCTGCTCTGTGGCTGCCAGCATCACCTTGGCTACCTGCAGAGACACTCCTGCCACTGCCTCACCAGTGGGGATGGCTCTGTCCCTATCAGGTTGCAATGCTGATTAATATAAGATGAGCGGAGAGGCAAAGGGGAGAAAAATGCAAAGGGCCATGTCTTCCAAAGGAGAAGTCCCACTTCCTCATTGAAGATGCCAGGCCCCATGTCACATCTTTCTGATTAATCTAGCTTTTGCAATTTTTCTCCCTGGAGGTAATTTAAGGTAAGTCCTCCAGCTGGGTCAAAGGACAGTCAAATTCAGTGTTTAGTTGCATGTCCCTTTCCACCTATACAGGTTCCAAATCACACTGGGCACCTAGTTTTTCTCCCAAGTGTGGCTTCTCTGCAGAAGCATATGGACAGCTGTGTCACTGTCCTCCTGCTTCCTTTTAATGTGTTCTATAGTCTTTACCCTGGGCCCCTACATAGGTTGTACCACGGCCTCTCTCTTGTTCAAGGGAAGTCCATATGTCCTCAAATGGTGGCAAGGATTTAGATTTGATATCCCCTTTTCAGATACCTTGCTGGGACCTTCACATGCTGCACATTCCCTTTAGCTGCTTTATTTGAAGAACAGAAAGAAAAATACCATATGATGTCACTCATAATATGTGGAATCTAAAAAAGCTGATCTCATGGGAATAGAGAGTAGAATGCTTGGCACCAGAGGCCTGGGAAGGTAGGGGAGATGGGGAATGGGGAGATTGGTCCATGGCCACAAAGTCACAGCTGTATGGGAGGCATTACTTCTGATGTTATATTTCACAGAAGGGTCATTATAGTTAATATATTGTATCATATATTTCAAAATAGCTGTAAGAATTTTGAATGTTCTTGCCATAAAGAAATGATTGTTGTTTGAGGTGCTGGGATGAACTAAATATCCTGATTCAATCATTGTACAATGTATACATATATCAAAATATAGCATTGTACCCCATTGACACATATAATTATTTCAGTTAAAAAGTTTATAAGATGAAGGATAAAAAAGAATTGTGGGGCTGGGGCTGTAGCTCAGAGACAGAGTGCTTGCCTAGCATGTGTGAGGCACTGGGTTTGATCCTAAGCACCTCATAAAAATAAACAAATAAAATAAAGGCTTTCTGTCCATCTACAACTAAAAAGAAAAAAAGAAAAAAAAGAAAGAAAAAGAATTGTGGCCTGAGTCTTGTATCACTCTATTTTGCTGTTAATCCTCCTTACCATGTCCAGACTATATAGTTTCTGTGTGCATGTGTTTGCATGTGTGTATGCATGCTAATCAGTAATGCTGCTGTTAATCTCAGTTATTACAAAGTAATATTTTCTGTAAGCCTTTTAAGTGGGTATGAATGATAGTATATTAGTTTTTTTAGAAAATAAAATCAGATAAGAGGAAGTAATTCTGGCTGTATTTTATAAGAAATAAAAATTAGAGCTAGGAGGACTCCCAACTATTATTTATGACTTACCCTCTAAATTTTCTCTGAAATAAATTGAAATTCCAGATTTTTAACATCACTTCAGGATGTCCGGTTTCTTCTACACACAGAGATAGAAGGACTTTTTTTTTTAACTCAGCAAGGAAATTTTATTTTCCTTTTTCTTAAGGGAAAATATTTTCATTTTCCCTTTTCATTAAGTTTTACGGTTGGCAAAGATTTTCAGATTAGCCCCCGAAAAAAAAAAGTTTTCACTAAGTAAAATACTGAATCAGAATCATCTGAAAATGTCTTCCTGGCCAGGAAGATATTGGAACCAACCCTAGGAAGTTTCTGACCTTAGGAAAATTAAAAAAAAAAAAACCTTGGTCAGCCAGGAAAGGACACTTGCAGAACCCAGGCCTCCCTTTCTGCTCTTTTTTCTGACAGGCTGGAAGTGGAGTCACAGTTTATTTGTTGAATATGCTCTTTTTGTTTCTTGTAACCATGGTGTCTCATTTAGTGGAGTGCTTCTTAGGTCAAGCTATTGCTGAGCCAATATTTATCATTTTAGAAATTTCCATGAGTCATAAATGAAACCTGCTGCACCTTCTATGGGTGCTTCTTTCCTAGAGTTGTTGCAAATGAAAAAGAAAAAAAAAGTGAACCTAGAATCCAACACTTTGCTTTTATCACAACTAATATACACTTTCTTTCCTGCTTAGGAGATCCTTCTCTGACATTTCAGAGGTATGCCACCTGCCACCAGAAGTACCCTTCCTGCCTAACAGCCCAGAACTCTCTGCTGAGGGCCAGGCCTGGGATGGGCAAGAAGATTGGTGAGGAGGAAGTGACTCACTGGAAAGAACAGTTTCCTGAAGGATCAAGAATAAAAATGAGCAAGTGATTCCTAACACCTCCAGCATGGAAAGTTTTACACGGGGGACCATCTCTTAATGACTGGTCCCAAATTTATTTCTCTCTTTCTCCCACCACCACCTTAAAGAAAAAAAAATAGGAGCAGGGCTGATTGCAGGATGTGACTGTTGGCCTTATTTACATGTGAGAGTGTGAGAAACTAATGCTATTTGGTCCCTTTGTAACAATCAGTTCCCTTTCCCTGAGTATGGATAGTCTATAGTATAGACCATTATAGTAATTAATTGATTTTGCTGTAAAAAACATGCTTTGAATCTAGAGCCCAATCTTAGAATTTATGAACAAAAATTCAAGTGCCTTAATGTGATTAGAATAGGATACTGTACAATTTGCTAAGGTTTTGCTAAGTACTCAATAAATCTTTGTTTGGCAGGGTGCTGGGGGAAGAACCAAGGGCATCTTACATGCTAGGCACATGCTCTACTACTGGTTCTCTTCCAGTCTCAGTAAATCTTCTGTAGAGCATCACATCTTAGAGCCAATGAGGTTAAACTCATCAACACCGTTAGTTTCCAGGTGAGGACATGGAAGTCCAGAGAGGTTCATCTTGCAGATGTCAATGCCTGGCAAGACTAGAACTGTGACATCCAGACTCATACACCTCATTAAGGGATTACTGATAGAAATATTAGAGGTTTAGTGGTAAAACAAAACGTGTATATTAAAAGGCATTCAGATTTCATATCATGGCCATAGTTCTTCGATTCTGTTTCTGATGGAGTTGTCCTTGACTGAGTTCCCTCAGGGGGAAGAACTGGGTTTCTTCGACTGAATCATCGTTTGGCATTTCTCCTCCATGTCCAGAAACAGGGAAAAATAGGAAGTAAGTCAGATCAGCTCCCCCACCCACAAAGAAAACAAATAAAATGAACTACACATTCATTTCTATATCTATCTTACACATCTTAGTTCAGGGAGTTTAATTTTTTAGTAGGAATATGTGGTGTTCCCTTACTCCAAACGTCAATCTCTGAGTGACCATCTCATCTGTATTTGTATTGGCAAATACAAGTGAGAAAGTTTGTCAATAACACTTGTTTCCCTCCTCTGTGGATTCATTCCTCATTAAAGATTCGGTGACATCTCCCTGGTCAGATCTATCCCACCAGTTAAGATCTTGAGAATTCCCAAGGGAACTCTGGACAAGTTAATCTTGGCATCGATCTATTTTCACTTGCGATCTCCCTGTGGCAGGGCCCATGATTTATTCATCTTTGTATTCCTGGTCATTAGCATGGCCACAGCAGGCACACTGTAGGACTTCAGTAAACATCTGTCAAATCTAACTTAAAAAATTTCAAAAGGGCATTTCATTATGAATGTAAACAAGATACTCAGTTTTTGCTTCCAAACACAAGCTTTCTTGATTGATTGATTGTGGTAGTGGTGACTGAAGCCAGGGACGCGCTACCACTGAGCTATGTTCCTAGTCCTTTTTAAGTTTTATTTTGAGACAGCACCTTATTAAGTTGCCCAGGCTGACCACCAACTTTCAATCCTCCTGCATCAACCTCTGCCTCCTGTGTCACTAGGATTACAAGTGTGCACCTTGCCAAGCTTTTATTTTTTAACACTTAGCTCTTCTGTTTCATAGGAGAAATCTGGGTGGTATTTTAATAGATAATGGAGTATTTAAAAGAATCATTTTTAAAAAACTCTTATTTTTTAAAAGACCGACTGCTCAAATACCTATGTGGTTAGTATGTATTAGACTGAACCACGAGAAACTCCTGTTTTTGCAGGTCACAGGTAGTTGACTATTATCAATAGAAAATTGTTCAACCTAACATAATAAAAAATAACATAACTACAAATGCCTTGTTTAACACTGAGGCCATAGTGTAGTTTGTTTTGTTTTTTAAATTAATCTCCTAATCTCCTCACCATGGTCTGTATAGCTGTATATGATAACCTCACAGCTTCACCCAGATCTACATACCCTGATTCCTCAGGCCCCAGCTACAGTCTTCCTTCTGTTCTTTGAACACACCAAGCTAATTTCCTCCATCTAGAATGTTTCCCCCAGACCTTTACATGGCTGTGTTTGTCCTGAAATTTAAGTTTCAGATAAAAATACGACCTTTTCAGAAAACATCTCTGAAAGAAATATTTGTTTCAAAAGTAAAGTTCTCTGAGCACCAATTTAATTAGCACCCTTTCACCCTCAGTTACCCTCTCTCACATTCTCACATCATCCAGTTTTATTGTCAACAGAGCACTTCTCATTCACAACCCCATGCTTTTGTGCTTAATTGTGTGTCAGCCTCTGGCACACTAAGATTATGCTCCAGGATAGATAGCAAGAAACTTATCTATTTTATTCATGGCTCTGAACAGAGTATGCACAAAACAAATATTTAAATAATGAATTCCATAGTTAATTTTTAAAAAGTAGCAGAATCATGGTTATTATTTCTTCAAATATTTCCTTCCTTGTTTTACTAATCCTATTATCTGGAATCCTTTGTACAATTAACCTTTTTCCCTCTATCTTCCATGCCTTGAACTTTTCTCTAAATTGTTTTCATCTCTCATTTTTTCCCATTTTTTGGGGTGTTGGGGATCCAACCCAGGGCCTTGCATATGTTACGCAAATGCTCTACTAACTGAACTATATCCTCTGCCCTCTCTTTGCATTTATTTATCCCTTCTTGATACCTTCCAGGTTAATTTCTTGATCCCATCTTTTGATTCACAAACTTATTTTGAATATACCCAAGCTGTTTCCCAACCCATCCACTGAATCTTTTATTTCTACAATAATAGTTTATATTCCTAATGTCCCCAATTCTTCCATAACTGCTTATTCCTGCCCTGGTTTCTTAGTATCTTTTCTTTCTCTGAGAATATTTACTATGCTTATTTTCATTTCTTGTCCTCCTTTTTCTTCTGCTTGAGTTTACTCAGTTTGTTGTCTTTCTCGTCATAGTGCTTATATTCCTTCTATGTCTCATCATCTTCATCCATGGACTTGGGATGTTCACTTACTGGGCTTTTACAGAATACCTGGGGAGAGAGGAAACTATGCTGCTCCTGGTAAGTCTGGGGGAGACAGGTGGGGTGGCTGGGAGCCACTGATGCTGAAATCTGGGCTCAACCCCCTACCTCAACAAGGAGGCCCTATCCCTTTCAGATGACTTCCTGTTCCCTGAACCCTCTCTGTTCCAGGATATAATCATTGAGTCCTCAGAGGTGGAGGAAGTGAGGGAAAGTGCAGTCCACTTGCATTTATCATCTCCCCACACCTAAGCAAGGCTCCAAGATTGCCTTAACATTATCTGGCAGTCTCTGGGGTGGATGCCTTGCACATTCGGAGGTTTTTCAGTCCTATAGTAGCTGTGGGGGAGACTACGTAAATTAGTCTTTGTATTCTCCCTCTCCCCCAAATTACTTCTGAGCTTTAAGAGAAGCCTTTTGTTTTTATATGTTAACATTTTGCTGTGAACGGTCTATTCACTTCATTTCTACTCTTAATTGTGTCATAACACCCAATTTTTCAGCTTATTTGCATTCGGAAGAGTTTGAATCCATTTTGTTTATCCTTAAACCAAAATATTTGTTTCCCTTTATTGACTCTTTAATCTTTTCATGGCTCATTTTCCTTCAGAGGTACAACTCCCATATTTAAATTGTAGAATGAAGCATGCCTATGAAAAATGGCAAGACAACATAGATGTATCCCCAAGACACACTGTTGAATGAATGAATAAAACCTGCAGTCCTAAATGTGCTGTTGTATTTTTTAAAATGTTCTATACTGAAAAGGTCTGAAAGATTTGATGCTACATCAATAAGCAGCGAGATACCAACTCTGATGTTGGTGTGTGTATGTCTGTGTATGAAGAACTGTGGGATTGTTCATTTATTCCTACACTGGGCTTCCTTTGGAACATTTCCCAAAAAGACTCTGGAAATATCTACTTTAACAGATGTGCTTCAGGGGAGTGCATGAGCTCCTGCAGTTTATAGGCCAAGCTTTGTGAGTTGGAATAAATGTGTATCTTTCTGGAGAGGGGGGGCTTAGACTTTTCATAAGAATCTCAAAGGGAACCCCAAGAGCAGTTAAGAAGCATTGGCCATCTTTGTTGTGCCATGAAATCAGCCTGGGTGCCCATCAATAAATGCATGGATAAAGAAAATGTGGTATATATACACAAAGGAGCTATAAAGAATGGAATCGTGTCATTTGCAGGAAAATTAACTGTAGATCATAATGGTAAGAGATATAAACCAGACAATCAATGCATGTTTTCCCTCATATGTACAATCTAGGAGAGAAAAGACAATAGGAAAGTAACAGGGAGACTATTAAAGAAGAGGAAGTCGAGATGAAGGATTTCCCTCCCCCATCTTTAGGGAATGGTTAGAAGGGCAATGCGGGGTAAGTGTGATCAAAGTATATTGTTTGCATGTAAGAATGCCACAATGAAACCCATTATTCTGTATAGTTAAAATGCACTAAAAAAATGAAAAAAGGGATTGGTATGCTACTTTGTATTCCATTTTTTTCATGGTTTACCTTAAGAAGTGCTCTATTATCTGAAAAAAAAAACACAGAATTGTTCGATCTTAAACATTATGAAAGAGTAGCATGGGACTTTTACTTTATCTTAAAGACTAATAATAGAGAAATCAATAATGTTATCATGTGATACTGTATCATTTCCATGAATATACTCAAATATACTTAGCCTTTACCAAAAATAGATGCCAGTGGCTTGGAGGAGGCATGATCCATCAGGACCAGGCTATGGGCAGTAAGTAAAGGAATGTCAAGAATGTATTTTCTGCAGTTTCCATTCGTTGTTTTAATACTAACATATTTCTATCGTGTTAGGGAAGCACTAAAAGACACCTCAGTTCTCTTGATCCTCCTTCCTCATGAATGCTGTGTCATGTGGTCTAATGGTAAGGGTCATGAGCCTGGAGCACACTGCTTATTCCTCTGGGCTCCCAAGGAACATCTTAGCCTACCTCACCAGTAGAATGAGACCAAAATATACACCTATGGCAGTCACTACTAGTTATCTCTCAATATCCTCATTTTCCCTTTCTTCCTTAGTAAAGGAACCCAAATTTCTTAGCTGAGCATACTACTGGTCAGAGCAGAGACCACATTTCCCAGCCTTATAACCAAGTTTTGATCACTGAGATAAAACTGGCAATCCTGTACTTTTGGGAAGTTTCCTTAAAAAGGAAGGGGTGTCCTTTTTATATTTTCTTCCTTCTTACTTCCATAGAATGTGGACGTAACAGCTGGTGCTCTGGCAGCTACGGTGGACCATTAGGTGACTTAGGGAAAGGAAACCATGTACAACAAAACAACTGTATAGAGACTATCTCAAAAACTAGCAAATTAATATACCAAATCTGAACTATACCTCTGCATTTCTTTTCTAAATAAAATAAACTTCACAAATAAAATAGTGGTTTAAACCACTATTTTTAAGTCTTGACAACGTAAGACACTTTAAAAATGCAAATATCTCAGCAACATATACAGAACTACATCTTGTTTTTATTCATTCATTCAACAGTGTATCTTGGGGGGATCTATCCATGTGGTTATTTTTCATAAATATGATAAAGTCTTTCACATTGATTTTGAAGAGTTTGAACTCATTTAGCCTAGCCTTAAACCAAATATTTGACTCCCCATATTTGTCATATGTCCTAAGTCTGGTCTCTGAAACATTGTTTGTGATAGCTATGCATTGGAAATAACCTAAATGGTTATCAGTAGGGGAAAGAGTCATGAACAGTCATGCTTTACTGCAATTACAATAATGATTTATTGATGAGGTAAGGTTACCAAGACAATTATTAATTGCATGAAAGCAAGCTATAGGACACTACAAGCCAGCATAAAACCATTAAAAAAAAACACCAAAAGCAAAACACATGCATAAGGCATACTTCTCTGTAAGGCCACATCAAATTAACGTCTGTGGTTACCTCTGAGGAGGGGACTGAGATTATGGCAAAGTAAAGTAGGTACTCAAGTGTTGAGAGCCACAGCCAAAGGGGCCCCAGCAAACTTCCAGCTGCCAGCAAACTTCCAGCTGCCGGCTGATGATTGGCTCACAGCGGCCCCAGCAACATCTAGCTGATTGGCTCCTCTGCGGTGATGTTCATTGGGCTGTTTCCCCGCCCTTCAGACTGCCAGCTGATGATTGGTTCACAGCGGCCCCAGCAACATCTAGCTGATTGGCTCCTCTGCGGTGATGTTCATTGGGCTGTTTCCCTGCCCTTCAGACTGCCAGCTGATGATTGGCTCACAGCGGCCCCAGCAACATCTAGCTGATTGGCTCCTCCATGGAGCTGCTTATTAGGGGACTTATTTGGCTCCACCCACGCGACCCAGCCAATCAGCCTCAAGAGCAGGAGGATTTTGGGAGGTGGTGAGGTTTGTGTGGGGGTGAGAGGCTTGGGGAAGCCAGTGGTGGCAGTTGGGCTCTGAGGGTTTTTTCCTGAGGAGCTGTTTTGTTTGGTGTTTGTAGTTCTAAAAATAAAGTTCGTTTCTTTTGACAAGTGGCTCCTGAATTGTGCCCAGCCAGACTGCGGCATTTGGTGGCTCGCACGGGGAGCGACTGAGGGTAAGTAAACTGCTCGCCCCCGAGGGCAGGGCGAGAGGATGGGTAGCCATTCTAAGTTTCCTCTTTTGTTTTGCTTCATTTTTGTTTTAACTTGCCTGTCCCTGGAGATGAGTGAGACGGAAGAAAAACCGCTCACATCTGAGGAAAAACTATTTGCGTCTGAGGAACAGATAGGGAGAAAGGACAAATACACATTTCAGGAGGATAGAAAGGCTGATATAATGAATTATTTTTCCATTTTTATTGCATTCTGTCTCGGTTTTGTTTGGCGTCGTCTTGTTGGGTTGTATTATAGTAGAAATACGGGATCAGAAATTAGTAAAAAACAAACCGAAAGACTGTTAAGTAAATTATTAGAGGAAGGAGGCTTCCCAGTAAAATCAAGAGCAGTCAGGGCATACATTGATATAATACAGAGTTGTTAGATATATCACAATGGAACCATCATGGTGAAGATTTAGAAAGAATAGAAAAGAACAACCCAGGGACTCTGCCAGTTGGCACATTGACATTGTGGACGTTCGTATCTGGTTTGCTTAGTCCAAAGCCTTCAGTTCAGACAAAGGTAGAGGAAGGAGAAGACATATTGATTCAAGTAAAAGAGAAGGTCTCTCAAGTTAGTCAGAAAGAGGAAAAGATTCAAGTAAAAGAGAAGGTCTTTCGAGCTAGTGAGACAGAGGAAGGAAGTTTAGAGCAGAAAAAGCCATCAGGGGAAAAGTTACAACAGGAGACTGCTAATAACACCTTTCTATCAGAGAGCGTAAGTGTCCAACCAACAGCACCACCTCTACAGGAGACTGCTACTAACAGCATTCTATCACCAGAGGGCATAAGTGTCCAATCAACAGCACCACCTCCATATGCTAGGAGACTCCCAACCCCCGCAGTTGATAGTTGGGATCCTGAGACAGGATCTCAAGTATGCCCTGTATTTGAGGTAGGAGGGCAGAGAATTTACCAGGGTTTAAATTTCAAAACAGTAAAGGAGCTAAAAGAGGCTGTAACAACCTATGGTCCTCAAGCACCCTTCACTGTAAGCTTGGTTGAATCCATTACCAACTTAAACATGATGCCAGCAGATTGGGCTAATATTTGTAAAGCTGTGCTAAATGGAGGACAATACCTGTTATGGAAGGTTGCCAATGAGGAATTTTGCAAGGAGACGGCTAGGCGAAATGCAGCAGCTGGTTATCCTCAGAGAAATCTAGATATGTTGTTAGGAAAGGGACCTTATGAGGATCGGCAGCAACAAATTGCATATGATCCTGGTGTATATTTACAAATTGCTGTAGATGCAGTTAAGGCATGGAAGACTTTACAAGGACATGGAGGTTTACAAGGTCAGTTATCTAAGATAATACAAGGAGCTAATGAACCTTACGCTGAATTTGTAGATAGGCTTATTCAAACAGCTACCAGAGTTTTTGGGAATACATAACAAGCAATGCCATTAATAAAACAACTGGCTTATGCCCAAGCGAATCGTTGGTGCAGAGATATCATTAGACCATGGAAACAGGAAGATTTAAACACATATATTAAATTATGTAGAGACATTAATGAACAAGAGCAAGTCATGGCAGCTGCAGTAAAACAGGCTTTAGATGCCAGAGACAATAATGAACAAGGGCAAATTGTGGCAGCTGCAGTAAAACAGGCTTTATATGCCAGGCCAAGAACATGCTACAATTGTCAACAAACAGGACATTTTAAAAGGAATTGCCCCATAGGAGGAGGGTTTAACAAAACTAGGTATCAAAGGAGTAGAATACCAGGTATTTGCCCACGATGCCGTAGAGGGAGACATTGGGCTAATGAATGCCGTTCTCAAACCACCATAGAGGGTACTCCATTATATTGGGCTAATGAATGCCGTTCTCAAACCACCATAGAGGGTACTCCATTATCAAAAAACGAACAAGGACCAAGTGTTTATCCACGATATCGTGGAGAAAGGCATCGGGCTCCGTTGCCAAAAAATGGACAGGAGGCCCCAATGCTCCGGGGCCCCAAACCACAAATATACGGAGCACTGGAGGAACCCAGCAACCCCATCAGGGTAGTGACCAGGACACATTGTCCATCAGATCCCTCATCAGACAAACCAGAGGGAGCGCAGGGTTGGACATTTGCACCTCCGCCAGATCAGTACTAACTCCAGAGATGGGAGTTCAAATCATTCCCACAGGGGTAAAAGGACCTCTTCCCAAAGGAACAGTAGGCTTATTATGGGGACGCAGCTCTTCTACTCTAAAATGACTTTTGATAAGTCCTGGGGTAATTGATCCCGATTATGAAGGTGAAATAAAAATTATAGCCAGTTCTCCAAAGGGTATATCAGTAATTTCACCAGGAGATAGAATAGCACAGTTACTAATAATACCAAGCCTACATGATAAATTTTCCAGTCGTGCTGTAGAAAGAGGTTCCAAGGGATGAGGCTCCACAGGTGTAGATTGGGCTATGCTTTCTTTAAATTTAGATTCTCGCCCCATGCTAAAACTAAATATTCAAGGACATGAATTTAATGGGCTACTGGATACAGGTGCAGACCTTAGCATCATGTCTCGTCAAGAATGGCCAAAACATTGGCCATTACAACAAGCCACTCAAACGCTTCGAGGCCTAGGAGTGGCGACTAATCCCGATAGAAGCGCAATGGTATTAGATTGGAAGGATCCTGAAGGATGTGAAGGAACTATACAGCCATATGTATTGGATCATCTTCCCATAAATTTATGGGGACGTGATGTCTTAGATCAATTAGGTTTGACATTAACAAATAATATCAATCAAAATGCACCCACTATTATGGCTAGACAAGGTTTTAGGAAAGGAAAAAGATTAGAAAAACAAGAACAAGGTATAGCAGCACCAATACAAATAGATCAAGGAACAGACAGACATGGGTTGGATTTTCACAAAGGGCCACTGAGACAATAAAAATTACATGGAAATCAGAAAGACCAGTATGGGTTCCTCAGTGGCCCTTGACTAAAGAAAAGATACAAGTAGCCCATGATCTCGTCAAACAACAATTAGCGGAAGGACATATACAACCTTCTGTATCTCCCCATAATACTCCCATTTTTGTCATCAAAAAGAAATCTGGTAAATGGAGATTATTGCAAGATTTAAGAGCCATTAATAATGAAATGGTCATTATGGGAACTGCTCAATCGGGGATTCCTCAATTGTCTGCTTTGCCAAAAACTTGGTATGTTTTAGTTATAGATAAAGATTGTTTTTTTTCAATTCCAATTCATCCTGAGGATAGTCCACGTTTTGCATTTACTATCCCTGCACTAAATCATGAAGGTCCTGATCAGAGATATGAATGGAAAGTACTCCCTCAAGGGATGGCTAACAGCCCAACTATGTGTCAAATTTATGTTAACAAAGTAATCCAGCCACTTAGAAATCAAAATCCTGAACTACAAATATTTCACTATATGGATGATGTATTATTAGCACACAAAGCTAAAAACACACTGCTAGAATGTTATGCCACACTTACAAATTTATTAAAAAATTATAATCTAGAGATAGCAATAGATAAAGTACAATTAAATTTTCCAATTAATTATTTAGGAGTTCTATTATCCTCAACCATGGTCCGTCCACCAAAAATTCAAATACGAGTAGATCAACTCAAATCACTTAATGACTTTCAAAAGTTATTAGGAGACATAAATTGGATAAGGCCTTATCTAGGTATTCCAACAGGAGAATTGGGACCTTTATTTGATATCCTAAAAGGTCCATCAGATCCAAATTCACCACGAATGTTAACGCCTGAAGCAAGAAAGCCATTAAAAATCATTGAAACATATATGGAAAATATGCATTTGGATAGAATTGATATAAGTTTGCCTTTATTATTTATTGTACTACCAACAAAAAATATTCCTACAGGAGTATTTTGGCAAGAAGTTCCATTATTATGGATACATTTATCTTATTCTCCTAACACTATTCTTACTAGGTATCCTGAGGCTGTAGGACAATTAATACTCAAAGGAATAAAAACAGCAAAGGGAGTATTTGGAATTTCTCCCAATAAAATTATTACTCCATATACTATGAATCAAATTGATGAATTAGCTAATGAGTTAAATACTTGGGCAATAATCATGTGCAAATCTAATGTTTCATTTGATAACCACTTACCATCTAATCCTTTATTGTCTTTTTGGTCATTGCATCCTGTAATTTTTCCAAAAATGACAAGAAAAACACCTATCATGAATGCTCCAAATATATTCACTGATGGGTCAAATAATGGTACAGCAGCAATAGTTACACCTGATCAAATTTTTACATTTTTAGTACCCAATCAGCTCAAAAGGTAGAGCTTAATGCAGTATTACAAGCTTTTGTGATGTTTAAAGATTCTGTATTTAATTTATTTTCTGATAGTCAGTATATAGTTAATGCTATAGTATCCCTTGAAGATGCTGGTAGGATTTCCCCTTCTTCTACTGTTTTCTCTTTGTTTTCCACTATACAAAGTTTAATCTGGGACAGAAAAGATCCATTCTTTATAGGACATATCAGGGCACATATAGGATTGCCTGGAGCCCTTAGTTTGGGCAATGATTTAGCAGATAAAACTACACATGACATACATATTTTCTCTACACTAGAAGAAGCTATAAATTTTCATAAAAGGTTCCATGTCAATGCTAATACTTTACAAAAGCGTTTTAAAATAACTAAGGAACAAGCTAGACAAATAATAAAACAATATCAAAATTGTGTGACCTTTTTACCACAAGTTAATCTTGGAGTCAATCCTAGAGGATTGATACCTAACCATATTTGGCAGATGGACGTCACACACTTGCCAGAATTTGGAAAATTAAAATATTTGCATGTTACAGTTGATACTTCTTCTGGATTTTTGATGGGCTCCCTTCATGCCGGAGAAAAAACTAAAGATGTTATAGCTCATTGCTTACAAAATTTTGCCACTGTGGGCATTCCAAAACAGTTAAAAACAGATAATGCCCCTGGTTATACTTCTACCTCTTTTAAACAATTTTGCTCATCATTTGGCATTACTCATATAACAGGAATCCCATACAATCCACGGGGACAAGGCATAGTTGAAAGAGCTCATCAAACTATTAAAATGTACTTATTAAAGCAAAAAGACGGAATTGGGAAGGGGTATATATTCCCCAAAGACAAACTTAAAATAACCCTTTTTACTCTAAACTTTTTAAATTTGGATTCATCAGGACTTAGTGCTGCAGAAAGGCATATGTGTCCAAAAAATGTACATAAGCCCAAGGTACTTTGGAAAGATATTCTAACAGGACAATGGAAAGGTCCTGACCCAGTAATTGTCTGGAGTCGGGGGTCTGTTTGTGTGTTTCCACAGGAAGAACAGCAACCGATTTGGATTCCGGAGAGATTAACTAAAGTCCTGACCCAGTGATTGTCTGGAGTCGGGGGCCTGTTTGTGTATTTCCACAGGGAGAACAGCAGCCGATTTGGATTCCAGAGAGATTAACTAAAGCAATTTCTACAGACCAAAAAGAAGATGATTTGGCTCAAATCCATAACAGCTGATATCCAAAACTCCAATTTGGCTATCCTTACATCTGCGACAGAACCAGGATGCTTTTTTCAATATCTATTTTATTATTGCCCTTTCCCATATCATGAAGTTCTATTTTGTTTTTTGAGCTCATACAGACCTAGGTTAATGTTTTGCTGATCAGTTCTATTTTTTTTTTTTTTGACTATAGAGTTTTTAAACATTGCAATGGAGATTTCACCTGTAAAAAGTTATAAGGCCTTTACTATTATGTTATGTGTTGTATGTATTATATTATGTGTGCACACTTGTGTTTTGTGTTATATGTTTGAATGTACGTATGTCCATATATCATATATGATTGAGCATTCATGAAAAAATGGATCCAAATATTTTTTTTATTCACGTGATTTAAATGGTTTAATTTAAATTGGGTAAATAACTGTTAAGAATTGTTTTAATATGTAAACAAAAAAAGAAGGTTAACAGATCTGTTTGTTTACTTTCACCTTTCCTTTTCATTATATTTAATAATTCTCTTCAAGATAATGTAAATTGTTAAGAAAATTGTTTTTTTCTTTTCTCTTCAAGATAATGTAAATTGTTAAGAAAATTGTTTTCTTTTAGTGCCTTCTGGAATGTTACATAATTTTTTCTTTAGCCATTATTGCTAGAATTCCTATCTTCATCCCAGTGCCGGTGAAGACAAAGATAAAACTAATCTACAGTTTCTGCAATAGCCATCACTGAACTGCTTGCAGAACTTGCCTAAACTATGTGTCACTTGTATGCATTATGAACTCACTTGTATGCATTGTGAACTATCTGTTGGTGCAGCGACTTGTGGTAGTGTTGAAGTATTTTTACTGATGATGTCATCGGTTGTACAATTTTTCCAACAAGAGCCGTCAATTGGCTTGGTGTATCTTCCTCCCTTCCGCTTGTCATGACAAAGACCTCTCCACAGGTGTGGCTGTATACTGGACCGGTAGTCAATGATGGGTAAGATCCAATTACAATGGTACCAACCTAAGACAGGAGGCTGATGCCCTGAGGTCAGCTCATCCGAAGACAGGTAAGGACCATATGTAGTATTGGACAACCTAAGGCAGGCACGGTCCCTAAGCCACATGCTTGTTGTTTAAACAGAGAGGGGGAGATGTTGAGAGCCACAGCCAAAGGGGCCCCAGCAAACTTCCAGCTGCCAGCAAACTTCCAGCTGCTGGCTGATGATTGGCTCACAGCGGCCCCAGCAACATCTAGCTGATTGGCTCCTCTGCGGTGATGTTCATTGGGCTGTTTCCCCGCCCTTCAGACTGCCAGCTGATGATTGGTTCACAGCGGCCCCAGCAACATCTAGCTGATTGGCTCCTCTGCGGTGATGTTCATTGGACTGTTTCCCTGCCCTTCAGACTGCCAGCTGATGATTGGCTCACAGCGGCCCCAGCAACATCTAGCTGATTGGCTCCTCCATGGAGCTGCTTATTAGGGGACTTATTTGGCTCCACCCATGCGACCCAGCCAATCAGCCTCAAGAGCAGGAGGATTGTGGGAGGTGGTGAGGTTTGTGTGGGGGTGAGAGGCTTGGGGAAGCCGGTGGTGGCAGTTGGGCTCTGAGGGTTTTTTCCTGAGGAGCTGTTTTGTTTGGTGTTTGTAGTTCTAAAAATAAAGTTCGTTTCTTTTGACAAGTGGCTCCTGAATTGTGCCCAGCCAGACTGCGGCACTCAAGGGGTCTTCCTTTGTTGTACTATTTGAATCTTTTTTTTGCAAGATTGAACACAGGGCTTCATGCGTTGGATAAAGGGGTGTAGTTCTACCACTGAACTACTTACTCCCTTTTCAGTTTTATTCTGAGACAAGAGTCTTGCTAAATTGCTGAGGATGGCCTCAAACTTATGATCTTCCTACCTTAGCCTTCTGAGTAGCAGGGATTACAGGTGTTCCCTCCATGTCCAGCTCGTTTGAAACAGGCATAATGAGAATATATTCATGTCTTACTTATAGGATTAAAGTTAAAGACTATAGACATGAATAAGGACAGGATATAAATAAAGAAGCATATTTGTGGGGAGACAAGGGAGGAGTCAGAATAGTCTTTTTTTTTTTATGCTGTATTCCAATAGGGTTATGACCTTTGGCAAAGGAAGTTTTTCCAGACTACCTATTAACCTACGTGTCTCTGCAAGTGCCTCATTAATGTATTAATTATTCTTCCTTGCCACTCATATTAATGGTTTTAAATGAAAGTGCTTATAATTCCATAGATTGTTAACTATGCAAATGTTTTCTAAATGAAAATGGAATACATTCATCGCATGTTTAAGAAGAGATCTTATGTGATGTCACTTGTTCAGACTGCTGTAAAAGAATACCATACCATACAGGTGGTTTATCAACAACAGAAATATTTCTCCTAGTTCTGGAGGCTGGAGAAGTTCAAGATGAAGGCAATAGTAGACTCAGTGTCTGGGGAGGGACCACTTCCTGGTTCATAGACAGCCTCTGTGTGCCCACACTTGTAGAAGGGGCAAAGGAGTCCCTGGGTCTCAGACACTAATCCCATTCCTGGAGGATCTGCCCTCATAATTTAGATCATACCGTAAAGGCCTACATCCAAATACCATCACACTGGGGATTAGAGTTCCATATTTGAACTGAGGGAGGAGCACAAAAACAGTCTAAAGAATTTTGTTAAAACTTTTTCCCTCTGTGAGATGAGGTGGGAAAATATCTAGAACACATAAGTGTGAATGTAAAAGCTAAAGTTCAATGGAATCTCAAAAAAAAAAAAAAAGAGTTCTTCTTAAGCTACAATGAACTGTATATATCCTAATATATATATCCTAAAACATCTTCTGATACCAGTTCACTTAATGAACAACACTTATTAAACTATGATGTATGAGGGGCTAGGCCAGTTCATATAAGATCCATCCTAAATATCTTTTGACCCCAAGCAATTCCCAGTCTAACCTTGTGATAGTGCCAAATATATATAAACAAACAATTACAGAACTACATTATCAGTAGGGAAAACCCATAAAACATCATTCTGAAATGTGGTCTGAGGACTGGAGGCATCTGAATCTTTTGGTGGCATCTGAGACTCCACCCTTAAATTCCTGAATCTGCATTTTTTTAACAGAATCCCCAGGCAATTTGGATGCTAAGATTCTAGAAGTGATGAACTGTGGGATTATAGAAGGGTTCCCTATTGATTCCTTGGGAACTGGTCAGAGAAATCTACAAACTGCTGGGGTAATAGGAACATTTAAGGCTGAATAATGACCAGATTTGTGATCATGGGAGTTGGAAAGAGCAAGAAGGGTAATGGAATGAGAAGTTTAGGAGGTACAAGTGGGCACTTTGGAAGATGTGGGAGACATGGTAGAAAACGGACACTGAGGCTTCAGTTAGATGCCACAGACTTTAGACTTGCTGAACATTCCAGAGGAAGACACAGAAAATTTTAAGCAGGAAAGTAACAGAATCGAATTCTTATGCTTGGCCATAACTGGTGGTAGAGTGAAAGATAAACTACACAAGTGAGAGAGGCTGGAGCAGGCAGGCATGTGTCCTTAAATGAGAACGCTCCAATTTTGGACTAGAAAGGAAGTCTTCTACTTGGTGGTGGTGGGGGGGGGGGTAGGGGAGGTGAGGGCAGTGAGTTCCGGCACACAGAAAAACAAAGGATTCCAGTTGCAGCTGGATACACAGGGGTTCTTTCTCATTAGACAGAGTTCTCAGAGTGAGCTCCAATCAGCAGCAGGAGCATCACCTAGGAAATGTTAGAAATGCGAATTCTTAGGTCTCATCCTAGATGTACTAAATCAGAAACTCACAAATCTGACCGGGAATAAGTTACCCACATGATTCCAATGCCAATGCTCTAGACTGCCCAAAATCCTAGAGCAAGTGGTAAAGGCTTAAAAATAACACAACTTGCTTACTGCCTTAAAAAAAAAAAAGTAATGAGAAATGGGTTTTTATGTTGAGTGGCAGAACAAATGCCACATACAACCTAGATTTTATATAGCACGGGGAGCGGGGCACAATACCAATCATCTTGTCCAAAAGGCTCATTTTGGAGAATTAAAATAGTTTTGGTATAGACCATGATGTTCTCCATAGCCTAAATTAAGTAAAACTTCATCATCCCATTTGATTATTCCTGTTTCCTTTATTTCCCCACAAATAACCCCTCAGAAAAAAAAGTTGGGATTCCTAATGTCCCTTTGAAAAACTGTTTCTGCTGCAACCGCCCATTGGAAAAACACAGTCCCAAATTAAAACCCCTCAAAACGGAGCAGTGGGCCCGGCGCCACCAGGCCAAGGCAACGCAGCCATTTCCCAGCCACACCCCTGCGGGCCGTCGGCCTCCTCTGGGCCGCTCCCAAAGATAAATAAATCACTCCTTGTTTTCCAGACCTGAAATTAGCGGTGAGTCACAGAGCACTCTGAACAGCCACGGTCGCCTCGGAAAGGAGGAAAAATGTGCAGACTTTCCCTCTCACGCGAGGGCCCGACGTGCTGGGCTGGCCAATCAGGGGCGGGTGGCGGGAATCGCACCAAAGTAGGTAAAAAATGCGGGAAGCCGCCCCTCGGCCCCGGCTGGGGCCTGGCTCCCGACAGTCCTCCCTCCCTGCCGCACCCGCCGCGGGCCGGACCCATCCTCCGCCTCCAGCCCCGCCCCCAGCTGCGGTGCACACCTGGCCAGGTGGCTACTTCTATGTATGGGCAACTGCTGCGTGGGGGGGCGGGGCATCTTCTGACCCCGCCCCAGGGAGGGGAATAGCCACTCCATCCTGGCTCACCCTTTGCCCGCCCCTCGCCGGTAGGTGTCAGCCTAGGCTCCGCCTCCTTCTCTTCAGCAGGACTAGGGAACCCAACTATATTCCCAAAGACCCAGCCGGTGAAGGGGTACTCGCCCCCACAGCCCCAAAAAGGTGACCGAGGCTCCTCCCCCCCGCAGTTGGGATTCCCGAGGGTCGCAGGGGCAGGGCGTTGCCCGGCCAGCCGGTTGCCAAGCAACGGCGGGAGGTGCGTGACGTGCGCAGCCGCGTTTCGGCCCGGGGCGCGCGCCCGCCCCCTGGTAGGCTCGCGCCGCCGCGTCGGCTCTGCGCTCGGTCTCTGGGTTTCGCTGCTGCGAATAGGACGCTCCGCAGACTCGGTGCTGGTCGGCTTCCTCCCTTGCATCCCTCCGACAGCTGCGGTAAAAATGGTGAGTGGGAAAGAGCCCGAGGAATGGGCTGAGGCGTCCTGGGACTGCGAGTCCCCGGGACGGGTTGGGTACGGAGCTGAGGGGCGCGTCCCCCGCTCGCAGATGGAAGGAACCCTGCTGGGCTGCCGTCTCCCGACCGAGGAGAGTTTCCCGGCCTCCGATGCTCGGTTTGGGCCCTGCGCTCTGTGGCAGCTTCCCGGCCTTTGCTCGGCTCCCAGCTGCTGCGAGGCCTCCGCGGAGTCTCTCCTGGCTTTGGTACACAGGGGCGAACGCCCGCACAGCTTCGGATACAGATCCAGGGGTCTGCAGGCCCGAGGGGAGGGGGGTTGGAACCCGGCGACGAGCCTTGTGGCGCGGGTTTCCCCTAAGCCGGCTCTCAGTGACCCGCGCCTGTTTCCGTCTTGAGATCTTTCCATCAATAAGGAAAAGAAGACCTTTATTCAACGACCCTAGAGGGCGGATGATCGCTGAGGAGCGTGACCCTGGCATGATTAAGAACCGGGTGGCCTTGCAGCCGCTTTGTTTGTCGTATCTGGCAATCAGCTTCCAGCAGCACTCTCGTTGTGCTTGTCAAGCTTGGCAGTGTCTCTTTTAACCCTTCCCTACCCGATATGTCCGTGTATGACTAGAAATTTTCTTTTACTTGTAAACAGTTTGGCTTTGCCACAACTTGAAATGCAAGGTTTGGGCATGATGCTGGGACGCTAATACAAGCAAATTTAAGAGCTTTTAAAAAGTATGTTAAATTACCTGAGTCACTAAAAAGTAAACATGTTTAGTTTATTGTAGATGATGGAGATTTGGCTTAATTTATATATTACTTTCTTTCTCTAAACTGTCACTCTCGTCTGCTGTAAAACAGCGTTCTACGATGAGGTAGAACATTTTGTTATTTTCTGTAGTGTGCACATACTGTTACCATTTTTGGTCAATGATTTGCAGGCAAAGTCTTATCCAGACTTTGCTAGAAATATCACATTGTTATTGCATCTCTCTGTCTGGAATCAGTTGGTACCAGTTTTATCTGCATACAGAATGTTTTCGTGGAATAGCAGTTTTGGTTTTCTTAAGGTATTGCAATTTTCATGAAGATGCAGGCTGTGGAAGAAAAAGAGATTAACAGGTAGTTTCTTAATGGCTGAGGTTGTGTAATAGGGGTTTGATATTTAGTCTGAGGTTCTTTTTGGTTTAATGTAAGTTACCAAGAGGATCACCATCTTAAGTCTTTAACATCTTTAAGATTTTAAGTATATGGTACCTTACACTAGAAGACTTTAAAACTAAAGACTGAGTGCTGATAAATTTAAGACCATCCCTTTTGATGAAAGTGCTTTGAAGTGGACTGGAGCCTGGAGCCTGCTTTAGGGTCTTCTGAATTAATTTTTTTTTTTTTTTTTTTTTTTTTTTTTAGTTTCTAATACAGCCTTTATTTTTGTTTGAAAATAGGACCAAATATTTTGACTTTGGTTAAATGCTTAAGTTAAATACTTAATATTAGAATTTAAATTCCTAACCCTCTGTACCTTAAAATGAAATAAAGGAAGTGTTTTTCTTATTCCTTGGTACTTGTGGGGAGAAGAAATAAAAACGTGGATGAATTCTAATAGATCTCAAACTTTTTGGTATTAGTGAAATCAAGAAGCCTTTACAAGCTACTTTGGCTTGGATGCTTGCAAAGAATAAAGAGTTCAGAATTCAGACCCATCATTTTTAAAGGTAACTCGTATGTTTGGTCTTGTGAACACAAAGCATCTCCATTCAGTCCAACTCTTAGAAGATATTGTGAAGAAGAAGAGTTCCTTTATTATCCTAGATTCTAGTCTAGCATTTTCTTTCTGTATTTGAAATTGTTTAGATTTGTTAGTTTGATACTGGATTCCAAGTTTGTTTCTTTCTTCCTGAGGTTACATTTTAACTGCTAATGGGTTTGTTATAAAATAGCACAATTACTTCCTGGTACTCACCAAGTCTTCTAGAAGCACTTGTAATAAAGCAACTTGAAACCAATTCAGAAAATCATCCTGGGCACTTTAAAATGAGATCATATTTTTAGATGTCTCATTTTATAGTGCCCCCACCCAAAAAAGAGCCTACCGCCACGTGAACCACATTTACACACCTCGAGAAAAAAAATTTTTATGTGTGTACTGGGTGTGCCAGTTTCTTTATTATATGTGCAAAGATTGTTTACCAGTCCACCATCAAGTTCCTAGGGTTGTTTGCTCAGTAGTTTTGTTGGATATGGATTGAGACGTCACACATAGACTTTCCTAGCTCTTATAACCAAGATGTGCACTGGCAGCTTAGATATATGGCTTTCTGGAAAGTGGGAGTATAGTCTTGCCCCTAAAATAAAGTTCATGTCTACTTGATATTCTAACCTGTTAACTTTACCCTAATCAGAACTCTGTTCTAACAAACCAAGCTAATAATTTTGAAACATTTTAAGCAATAAAGTATGCATGATTTTTATAAAAGGTTAACTTTTTGCCATATTCAGCCAAATATGCATCCCCAGAGATACCTATTCCTGTGTCAAAGACACAATGTACTGGCCCACTAAGGAGATGATTTTATTCAGGCTATAGCAAATTAGGAAAACATTTATTAAGGAGAAATTTCTCAAAGAAAAAAGGGGCACATAAACCAGGGAATCTTGAGGAAGAATGGAAATGGGCCTTATTTCAAAATATATAACAGACCTGTCCTTTTTAGTTACATTTTTCCCATAATACAGAATAATGAGGGTGAATTTCTTTACCATCACTGCTTTCCAGGATGCAAACATAATCACCTAAAATTGATCTATTCCATTCTCACTGATAGTTCCATACTTTGTCGCTATACATATATGATATGCATTATTAATAATACATATTGTATTTACATAAATGCTGTGCTCTGCCCTTTGCAGCTTTTTTAAACACTGGATGACTTCTAAAATAATATAATAATATTCCTTTCTTCTGTCACATAAGTCTCTTTCCAGGCCACTTAGCTGCTAAATCACAGAAATTCAGTTCTCTGTTCATTCTAGTCACCGGCCATTCTCCAGCTTCTGGTAGGGCTAAACCATGGAGCACTTCAGGGTAGAATTCCTTTTTTTTTTTTTTTTAAGCTGAGGTCCATGGAGATTAACCCTTTGCACTTTATATGTGTTCCCCTCTTTTTCCTAGGCAGTTGACTAGCCAAATGTTAAAAACAAACATGGAATGTATGGAAATTTTACTTTCTGTTCAGATGTGCTCTGAATTAAAACTTCCCTAAAAAATAAAGCCTATTTAAAAACAAACTTTCAATATAAAACATAATCATGACTATTTTTCTAATAGAATTGGTTTAAATAAAATGTTTTATAATAAAGGAGGACTCTGAGCATTTATGGTTTTATGCTAATGTAACTTGATAATATATTTTGAGTAATAATTAAATACCTCAAGTTGAAACACATTATGCTTGAAATTAGAATAAATCTCCAAGGTCCTGAAAACTAAATTTACATATAAATGCAGTGTTTTATTTCTTTCTTTTGGCAGTACTGAGAATTGAACCTAGGGCCTTGTGCATGCTAGGCAAGTGCTCTACCACTGAACTACACACCCAGCCCTTTCCAAATTTATCTTAAGACAGAGTCTTGCTAATTTGTGTAGGCTAGCCATGAATTTGAGACACTCCCGCCACAGCCTCTGGAATAGCTGGGATTACAAATGTGCGTGAATACATTATTTTTCTTCAATACCTTTGTTCTATTCATTCATTTATTTTTATGTGTTGCTGAAGATTGAACCCAGTGCCACACAAGCACTCTACCACTGAGCCACAACCCCAGCCCCAAATGCATTGTTTTTAATCTGCAGAGCAACACTTGAGTCCTGAGTTCCTAGGCCCAGTCTCTTTATTGTACTGTTTGCTATTTGTACATATAATCCACAGAACAATAAAGAACTAAGATTGTTGTAGTTATCTCGAATTTATTTCCTTTGGGGCATAATAGTCCTCTCTATATTGTCCATGAGTAATATACAAAGGTTCATAACGAACAATTCAGAAATATTTTAATGACAGTTTTTTTCTGTCCCTTTCCTTGTGTTGATGTGAGAAGCTAGAAGTTTTTACGTGAAATTGTGCTTCTGAGCTATCACCTATTCTTTTTTCTTAAAATTTTGTTGAGAAAGATATAGACTTAGAGAAATAAACATAAGGCTCATTTATCCCAGTATTACTTTGGACACGCTTGTTACATTCATTGGAATCTGTTATACCAGGACCTCCATCGAGTCAATAAATTTTAGTCTAGAGTGATTCTTAATTCTGAGCTAGTCTTCTCGTAACTGATCTTGTTGCTCACTCTAATCTATAATTTGCTTTTTTGTGTTAAAATGGAAGAATCAATTTAATTGTGTGTGTGTGTGTGTGTGTGTGTGTGTGTGGTGCTGGGGATTGAACCCAGTCCAAAGACCTTGTACATGTGAAGCAAGTACTCTACCAAATGAGCTATATCCCCAGCACTAAAATATTTTTTAAAGTAATTGGTTTAAGTAAAAAAAAAATGCAATTAAAACTTAAGAATTGAATCTAATTGAAAGAGTGAAAAGGCTGAGAACTAGTTCTGTTGCAGCAAGACATAGGTGAGTTATCTGAAAGAAACTTCAGTACATATTACAGTGAGGTCATTTGTCACTTAATTTTGCTTTTGGATCACATCTGAGGAAGACTGTTTACTCCTTTCAGTATTTTAAGATTATAGTTTGCTACTTTTGTTTGCCTTATCCTAGAAAAGCAAAGATGAGTTTCCTGTTCTTATTCCTCTCTTAGCTTGTACAGGTAATCATGTTTTGATTTCAAAATGTTCTCATATTTTTATTGGTGTTATTTTCAGATAGTAATAGAGCTAAGGCTAATGTGCAGGCACATAAGCATAAAGTTAAGACTCCTCCAACTTGCTCTGGAGTAATCTTTTAAGTTTATTGTTGAAACCTGGGGGCTTTAAGGAATTCTCAAATTATTGAAGTTTTGTTATAAGAATGTTTAACCTTTATACCAGTGTTGTAAGATAGAAATAAATACAAGTTATGTGTGTAATTAAATTTTTCTGGTAGCCCCATTTTAAAAAGTAGAAAGAAAAGATGAAATTTATTTAACATATCTATTTATTTATTCAACCTATCAATTTATTCAAATTTATTTATTCAATCTATCCAAAATATTGTATTAACTTGGGGGGGGGGGGTATCATGGATTGAACTCAACCACTGAACCATATCCAAAGCTCTTTTTTGTATTTTATTTAGAGACAGGGTCTCATTGAGTCTTAGTGCCTCATTAAGTTGCTTAGGATGACTTTGAACTCTTGATCCTCCTGCTTCAGCCTCCCGAGGTGCTGGCTGTATCAACTTTATTTTAAATTATTTTTTTAATGTATATATTTTTTTTTAGTTGTTGCTGGATCTTTATTTTTTAATTTATTTTATATATGGTATGGGAGAATCAAACCCAATGCCTCACACATGATAGGCAAGCTCTCTACCACTGAGCCACAGCTCCATCCCCTGTATCAACACTTAATCAGTATAAAAAATAATGAGTATCTTTACATTCTCTTGTCTTTCAAATTGTTTGAAATCCTTTGTATATTTTATACTTAAGGTTCATTTCAATTCAAACACATTTTCTTTGGACAGATTTGATCTATATTTAGATACTGTAAAATTTACAGTTGAAAAGGTAGAGTCACATAGCCAAGTTGCTCCAGATATACTTAACATATTTTCTAGTAATAAAATTGAGGACTTTAAAATACAATTAAAATGAAATAAAATTTAGTCACACTAGCCATATTTAAAGGACTCTCTAAGCTACATGTGGTTAGAGGTCATCTTATTTGACCAGTTTATTTTGTGGATTGGTCTGTTTAATATGTAATGAGAAGTTGATATGATTACCAACAATTTAATTCTTTGCATTTCTGCCCATGTATAAGAAGCAGCATTAGTGGCTCGGGAGGCTGAGGAAGGAGGATCAAGAGTTCAAATCCAGACTCAGCAAAAGTGAGGTACTAAGCAATTCAATGAGACTCTCTTTAAAAACAATATACAAAATAGGTCTGGGGATGTGGTTCAGTGGTTAAGTACCCCTGGGTTCCATCCCCGGTACCTCCTGCCAAAAAAAGAATAGTACCCCCCAAAAAGGGATAGTAACCCCCCAAAAGATAGTACCCCTCCCCCCAAAAAAAGGATAGCAAATGTTTCTTTTATATCACTCACTAAGATATTTTGTGAAACTAATGTTGAATTCTTTAAAGATGTTCTGTACTATCAGTAGTATGATGCCTGTCATAGTAGGCTCACACAGATGTTAATGAACAGGAAGGAAAAGTTGTTCTTAGTTGTGATAAAAGACGGGTTCTTGTGGAGATGGATTACTTTAATTTTTATACATTTTGTTCCCACATACTTTTTTAAGATTCAATGGAAATTGGGGTTTAAGGACTGAACTAATTGAATAGGACCTCCTCTTTTCAGACTGTATTGCAATTTAGAGAATTTACAGTGAAAATCCTTTGAGATAGATGAGGCAAGTATTATTAGAGTAATATCTCTAAAATGATTCTGGTATACAGAAACCCCTCAATAAATGCCAATTCTCCTCCATTCCTTGAAAATGAAACCAAGTGGTATTTGATGCTCAGTAAAGTATCCTGAACCATAGAAAAGCACTTGAAGTCCTAACAAAAGAAAGCACAAGAAGTAATGCTGTCTTAGATAAATACTGGGTGTCAGGCATTTGTGTTCTCATACCTTACTCAGTGCTTATCCATTTAGGCAGGTGTTGTTCCAGTTATACCATACAGACCAGTGGTTAAGAGCATGGACTCAGAATCTGGATGTTGAAATTTTTAAAATCTGGGTTCCACCACTTACTAACCAAATGACCTTAAGTTACTGGCTGTTTTGTACCTTGATTTTATGATTCTTCCATGTGAGAATGTCAATAGTGCCTACCATCACAACACTATGGGTTTAAAGAAGTGCCTGGCATGTAGTAAAGTGCTTATCAGTATTGGTTAGAATAATATTATCAAATGGTATCAGCCTTGGATCTAATTTAGATTGATACTCTTTTCCTTACTTGCTATATGAATGGAAAAAGTCAAATATCACTGAACTCCTTAAAAATGGATTTACGCTTAGCCAATCAAAAGGCAGCTAAACCTTCAAGAGCTAATTCTGGGAAGATCTCCTTGACATGGTAGCTCCCTCTAGTCACCTCTCTTCAGACAGAATCATTTATTTTTGACAGCCAGGGCATCTTGCTACTCTGTAGCACTAATCACATAGATTCCCACTTGTACATGTTGTCTCTAATTAACTTGAGTAAATGTTTAGAATAGTTCAGAGTTCTTATTAATCCTATATCCTGTATTGGTTTTGTCTCTTTTCTTCCCTCCTCCTTTGGTGGTGCTCTTAGGGATTGAACTCAAGGTTTCACACATGCAAGGAAAGCACTCTACCTCCCCAGCTTTTTTATAATTTTGAGATAGGGTCTAAGTTGCCCAAACTGGCTTCAAAATGTGATTCTCCCATCAGCCTCCCAAGTAGCTAGAATTACAGATGTACACCATTGTGCCTGCTCTATGTTAGCCATCATATCCTTATTCCAGCAGTGCATGCTTTTGTAATTATAGATCATATAAAAGGGTGGGGAGGAGTACATTAGAACATGTTTCTGTAGTTTATTATTTCTTTAATGTTCTTTAATGTTATTTTACTTAGAATCATATATAATGAATTTTTTTATTTTAATTTTTGTGGGTGACTTGATTCTTGATGTAAAAATACCTTGTCTTTCACTCTTAGATATATTTTATTCTAAAGTAATTAAGAAAGAATTAATCATAGTTTTTCAAACCCCTCAGTGTTTATAATAGCAATCATTCATTCAACAAATATTCAAGGGATTGTTACATGCCAAGAATTAATCCAGGTACTAGAGATATAGTATTGGAAAAACACAGTTTGTTCCTCATTGAACTTACCATTCTAATACAAAGGAGCAGACCCAAAACAACAACAACAACAACAACAACAACAACAACAAAAACCCAAATTATGTCAGATAGTAATTAAAATGGTATGAAAAAATTAAAATAATCAATAGGCAATACCAGCAGAGTTGTCCTTTTCTGCTAGGATTGTTGGAGAAAGTCCTTTAGTGAGTGGCATTTAAGGCGAGCCTTGCATGGTACAAAAGAGCTAGCCTTTCGATTCATTTCAGGCCAGAGGAACTCTTTTGTAGAAAGACCTTGAGAACACAATGAACATTACATATGCACATTAAAAAGAGGCTTGTTTGGCTAGAGTTCCGTGAAATAGGGGAGAAAGGGGTTATAGGCGAGAATTAGTCCAGGAAAAGTGGTTAGGCCAAAGGTAAGGAATTTGAATTTTATTCTGATCACATCAGGAAGCCATTAGGTGTATAGTAGTGGGGACAAGTTAAGTAATGGAGAGAGATGATTTGTTCCTGTTCATCAGTGTGTATGTGTACAAATGAGCCCCCCCCCCCAATTTTTTTTTCAGGCAGTAAGTAGATGGTTATAGCTTAATTTAGAATTTTTGGTAGTGGAGATGGTGAGAGGTGGGTAGATTGGATATATATTTGTGGGTAGACTTTATAGAACTTGATGTAATTTGGTTGAGTGGCTTAAGAGAAAGAAAGATCATCAGTGGTGGCTCCCCAGATCTAGACTCAAGGTTGATGATGTCATTAAAATAGTTTGGCAAAAACAGAGGTTCTTAGAACTTTGAGGAATAATATTTTGATCCAGCTTATTACAAATCTTCAAAATACCTTAATTGCTTATCTGATTATAAGAATAATTGTAGAATATTAGGAAAAATTTAGTAGTAATGACAATCCCAACCAAAATGTAAACATTTGGCACATTTTCTCCCAGGCCATTTTTTATATATGTTCATTCTTCAAATAAATAATTTTTAGGTTCCTCCAAGGAATAGGGTACTGTTGTAGGCTTTGGGTACTCAACAATATGTAAGATAAGGACCCTGTCTCTAAGAAGTATGCATTCTAATGGAGAGAGAGTTAAGAAATAAGAATCCAACTAAATAAGATAATTATAGATTTTAATACTTAGTTTAGTGGAAGAAATGATTGTGTGAAAACTGCCAATATAAATTATTTTTCCCACACACAGTTGAATTCATCTATAAGGATAAAACTTTATTTCCCATGTCCCAATGTAATGAGTGCCAAGGTAATTCAGTGGGGGAAAGTAGCATTTTCAACAAACTGCTGGGACAACTGGATACCTACATGCAAAAGAATGAATTTGGATCTCTGCTTCACATTATATGCCAGATTTAACTCAAAATGGATCAGAGATCTAAATTTAAGAGCTAAAGCTATAAAACTCCTTGAAGAGAACATAGGCATAGATCCTTATGACCTTGTTTGAAGCAGTTTTTGTTGATTTTGTTTTTGTTGTTGTTTTATTTTGTGAGTTTTGGCATTTCCAGGTGACTTGACACTGAAAGCACAAGTGACAAAAGAAAAAGCAAGCCAGCTGCCACAGTGCATGCTTGTAATTCCAGAGACTGGGGAGACTGGGGCAGGAGGATCTCAAGTTCAAGGCTAGCCCTGTCTCAAAATAAGGGTTGGGGATGTGGTTCTATGATAAAAGTACCCCCTGGGTTCAATCTCAAGTACTGAAAAAAAAATTTTTTTTAATTTAAAAAAATAAAACAGATAAATTAAAATTCATTAGAATTAAAAACATACATGCACCAAAGAATATCATCAAGAAAGTGAAACAACAACCCACAGAATGGGAGAAAATGTTTGCAAATCACATATTTGACAGGAACTTGTATGTAGGAATATATAAAGAACTCTTAAAACTCAACAATAAAAAGACAGCCCGATCTTATAGACAAAAAATATTTTAATCATTATTTGTAGAGATGTACAAATCACCAATAAGCACATGAAAAAATGCTTAACATCACTAGTCATTAGGAAAATGCAAATCAAAATCATCATAACATAATGCTTTTTATCCTCCAGGCTGGTTATAATAAAAAGATAACTGTAACAAATGTTGGCAAGGCTGTGAAATTGGAACCTTTCGTGCATTGCTGGTGGGAATGTATGATATAGCCATTTTGGAAAGTTCGGCAATTCCTCAAAAAGTTAAACTTGGGTGGTACCATATGACCCATCAGTTTTGCTCCTACTTATATACCCAAGTAAAATGAAAATGTATGTACACAAAACTTGTACTTGAATGTTCACAGTAGCATTATTCATAATAGCCCCCAAGTGAGCACAACCCAATTGATCAATGGATGGATAGGTAAAATGTAGTATGTCCATACAATAAAATATTATTTGGCAATCAAAATAGTTGAAGTACTGATAATGTGTTACAGCAAGAATGAAACTTGTAAACATACTGAGCTAAAGAAGCCAGCCACCAAAGACTACATTTTGTATTATTTTGGTTGTATGAAATGTGAATAGGCAGATCCATGGAGATAGGACATAAATTAGTAGTGGCTAGGGCTGTGGGGAGTGGAAAAGAAGAATGAGTGGTAATGGATTTGAGGTTTCTTAAGTTATGGTGATAGATGCACAACTTTTCGAGTATTCTAAAACCTACTGTTTTAGTCAGCTTTTTCACTGCTGTGACTAAAGGATCTGACCAGAACAACTATAGAGGAGGAAAAGTTTATTTCAGAGCTCATGGTTTCAGAGGTGTTAAGTCTATAGAAGGGTGGCTCCATTCCTCAGGGCTCAAGGTGAGGCAGAACATCATGGTGGAGTGTGTGGCTGAGGGAAGCAGCTCACATCATGGTGATCAAGAAGCAGACAGAGACTACACTGGCCAGATTCAAATATGTACCCAAAGCCACTCCCCATTTCTCACTTCCCCTACCACTTCAGTTACTACTCAGTTAATCCCTATCAGGGGATTAAATCACTGATTGGGTTAAGACTCCTATAACCCTATCATTTCTCCTGTGAACCTTCTTGCATTGTCTCACACTTGAGCTTTTGGGGGACACCTCACATCCAAACCATAACACCTACCACATTTACACTTTAAATGAGTGACTTTGGTTTATAAAATATATGTGTGAAAATGATTCCAGTTGTATCATCATGTATGTACTGTGGCATTAAATCATCTTCCTGTTAAATACAATTCCATTATTATAAGAAATTCTCGGGGCTGGGGATGTGGCTCAAGTGGTAGTGCGCTTGCCTGGCATGCGTGTGGCCGGAGTTCAATCCTCAGCACCACATACAAACAAAGATGTTGTGTCCACCGAAAACTAAAAAATAAATATTAAAAAATTCTCTCTCCCCCCCCCATCTCTCACTCTCTCTAAAAAAAAAGAAAGAAAGAAAGAAAGAAATTCTCTGTTGCCTTTTCATGTAAATCTTTGAGCATGTTTCATCATTTCTTCAAAATAGGTCTTAGGTATGATATCACTGAATCAAAAAGTTATGTGTTTGGTACAAGCAAAAGAAATAGCAGAGTGAATATGTAACCTGCAGAACAGAAGAAAATATTTGCCATCTGTTCATCCAACAGGGGCTTAATATCCAGAGTGTAGGAAATCAAATAACAGCAAAAACCCAAATAATCTGATTTTAAAGTGGGTAAGTGATCTGAATAGACATTTCTCAAAAGAAGATATACAATGCTAATAAGAATGTGAAAAAAAAAAAGTTCAACACTAACCATCAGGGAAAATGCAAATCAAAACCACAGTGAGATATCTCACCCCAGTTAGAATTGGCTATAATCAAGAAGAAGAAAAAAAAGGGGGGGGCAGATACTGGTGAGGATGCAGAAAAAGGAGAACCAGAAAAGATAAAAATCACTTGTATTTCCACTATGAGAGATAAAATTGAGTTGATTTTTGTGTATGATGAGAGAAATGGGGTCTAGTATCATTCTTCGGTATTTGGAGATTCATTTTTCCCACCACCATTTGTTAAAGAAATTGTCCTTTTTCCAGTGCATGTTTTGGGTGCCTTTGTTGAAGATTAATTGGATATAGATGTGTAAATTTATTTCTGAGTTCCGTATTTTGTTCCATTGTTCTAGGTATCAGTTTTTATGCCGGTATTATGCTGGTTTGTTCATTATAGCTTTATAGTATATTGGGGTAAGGTATTACGATACCCCTCCACCTTTATTCTTTTTGATCAAGATGCTTTAACTATTCAGGATCTTATGTGGTTCCCTATGAATTTTAGGATTTATTTTTTTCTATTCTGTGAAGACTACCATTGGTACTTTCATAAAGATTTTGTTGAATTGGTAAATTGCTTTGGGTAGTGTGAATATTTTAACAATATTTATTTTTTTGATCCATGAACCTGGAGTATCTTTCCATTTTGTGTGTGTGTGTGTGTCCTTTTCAGTTTCTTTCAGCAGTGTTTTGTAATTTTTGTTGTAGAGATTATTCACCTCCTTTATTCCTGGGTTTTTGTTTGTTTGGTTCTTAATTTAACTTAAATTAATTAATTGCAGTGCTGGGGATTGAACCCAGGGCCTCATACATGCCAGACAAGTGCTCTACCAGTGAGCCACATCCTCAGCCCTGGGGTGGGTTTTTTAAAGCTGTTGTGAATGGGATTGCTTTTTTTGATTTTTTTTTCTCTGCAAGTTCATTATTGCTGTATAAAATTGGTACTGCTTTTTGTGTGTTGATTTTGTATCCTGCAACTTACTGAATTTGTTTACCAGTTCTAACAGTTGTTTGATGGAGTCTTTAGGTTTTTTCCCTGTATATCAAATTCTGTTGTCTATAAGCAGGGCTAATTTGGTTTCATCCTTTTCTATTTGGATAATTTTTTTTTCTGTTACCTTATTGCCCTGGCTAAGACTTCCAATACTATGCTGGATGTTGAAATTATTAAAATCTGGGTTCCACCACTTACTAAGAGTGTTGAAAGTGGACATCCTTGTCTTGTTCCTTATTTTAGAGGAAATTTCAGCTTTCCCCCATTCAGTGTAAGGCTGACTGTATGTCAGGCCTTTCTTGTGTTAAGTCATATCCCTTCTATACTTAATTTGTTGAGGAATTTTGTTAGGGGATGTTTAATTTAATTAA
This sequence comes from Spermophilus citellus, assembly GCF_964194105.1. Classification (NCBI taxonomy): domain Eukaryota; kingdom Metazoa; phylum Chordata; class Mammalia; order Rodentia; family Sciuridae; genus Spermophilus; species Spermophilus citellus. The sequence continues at coordinate 42,861,609 of NC_138185.1, forward strand.
ATGCTTTTTCTGCATCTGTTGAGATAATCATACAATATAGTTTTTGTCCTTTATCATGTTGATATGATATATTACAATTATTTATTTCCATGATTTAAATCATCCTTCTATCCCTATAATTAATCCAATTTGGTCATGCTACATAATCTTTTTGAATTCTTGTTAGATTTGGTTTGCTAGTGTTTTGTGATAATTCTTACATTTATGTTTATCAGAGATATTAGTTTATAGTTTTCTTTGTTGTCCCTTTGTATGATGATGGTATCAGGGTAATGCAAGCTTAATAAGTTTGGAAAGGTTGGAGAGGTATGTTTTGTTTCCTGTTTTCACAAAATGTATGAGATAGAAGGATTGTAAAGATTTTTTCAGATATTAAAAAAAACCTTTGAAACAGTCATTCTATCTACTCAGAAAACTATTAACATCTTTTTATTAAGTAGTGCTTTATTAATTTTTCAAATGCAAACTATTAAATGCATCAGTGTGTTTCATGGGATATCAGTTTCTTAAAGGTCATGTGCTTTTTGCATATTGATAAGTGTATTCATTAATGTCTCATGTAGCATTTATGCTAAAATTCTATTTACATAATACATATTTTTAAAAATAAAAAGTATATAACCATAAGTTTTAAAACAAATATTAAGTATTGAACATTTAATGATTAAGTAAACATTTGGTTGGCAACTTTATGATTCTGGGTAAATGGAGAGTCATATATGTGTACTGGGCAGAGAATGAAGATACTGAGTTCTTGCTCTTTACAGAGCACAGTCTAGTGGGGGATTCAACCTGCAGACAGTTAATCACAATTCTAAATGATACTATGATAGAAATAACTAATACATGGAAGGATCATATAATTTAGATTGGAAACGGTGGGCCAGTTGCTAACTGGAGGGCCAAGTAAGAGTTGCCTTCCCAGAAGAAGTGATTTCTGAGTTAAATCCTGAAGGACTTGGGTGACACAGTGAAGAGGTGAAAGATAAAAGCATCATAAGAAAATGTGGATATTCGGGGAATCTCAGAGTTGTACATGCCTGGAATTAAGAAGGATGAAATGGGAAAGGAGGCTAGAGACGTAGGGCATAAGGAGTTGAACATCGTATGCTAAGGGTTTTAGATTTTATTATGAAGGAAATTGGAAATCATTGGATGAAAACAGTAAGGGCATAAGTTTATTTGCCAGGGAACTTAACATCCCTACACTGCTCTCTGTGCCCATTCCCAGTTTTCTTTTTAGTTTTTTATAAGAGGAGGGGAGAAATAAGAAATACTCTATTCAAGATTATACAACTTCCTTGTTCTTCCTACCCTCCCTTTTCTCACCTTTTGCCTGTTACTGGGGGTGGGAAGCCTATTAACAAACCATATTAAGAGTGTTTGAAAAATGAAATTGCATGCAATCAGAGATTTTAAAAAATTTAAATCTACTTTGGCTGTTGAGATGATTTTCTGACTTGTTTTAAGAGATTGTTAAGATTTTTAAAATTTCTTTTGTTAGGGGAGGTGTCTCAGAGTTTTGGTTATTGAATGAATTTTTTTTTTCTTACTAAAGTTTATCCATGAGTCTTTTAGTGGAGCTCTTTAAATATTAATGCATATCAGGTAAAATTGCTGTTTGGGGATCTGGGCTTATAGTGTGCACCTGTAATCCCAACAACTACTTGGGAAGCTGAGACAGGAGGATTGCAAGTTTGAGGCCCACCTGGGCAACTTGGTGAGACCTTGTCTCAAAATTTAAAAAGGGGTGGGGATGTAATAGCACTTGCCTAGCACACACGAAGCCCTAGGGTCAGTTACCAGTACCATACACACACATACACACACACACACACACACATACACACACACACACACAAAATCATTTGGTCTGTGTAGACTGCCATCTCAAGAACATTTTCTGTACTTTACTATAAGATGGATGAGGATTTTTTTATTATCTTTTTTTAAAATTCTAATTTGTAAGGATAAGGATTTTTATAATTGGAAATTGGTTGTATATCTAACTCTTCATCTTGATTTGTTTTTTGTTTTTATGTTTTGGAAATAAACCAGTATATTAAGACAGAGAGTTAACTTGGAACATTTTCTGGATCACTGATGGGCCATGTAGTGACTTTGTATAATTAGTGGTACTCCTCCCTCTGAGTGATGCAGCCTTAGGGGAGGAACAGTTGGCACTCTTCCTAATGGTTGCAGCCCTGCAAGCAAATAGTTGCATGAACTTGAATTCAGCTTTGTCTTACCCCTTTGAGCAGGCACCTTTAATCAAGGTACAATCTATAAAACTGCATACAGTACCTCTGGACATTTAGAACTTATCAAAAGATTGAGGATTTCTTGTGCACTTGTTTGACTAATGCATACTGGAAAGGGACAGATTTTAGATTTATAAAACCTGTTAATTCACCCCAGAGGCCCTAGCTTTCATCACTGTGGGTTTTGACTTATGGTTATAGGTGATAACCTATGCCAAAGAGAATGGAAGGAGGTAGTGTAATTGAATCTTAGTATGTTAAAGGGACTGCCACCTTCTCTTATTATGTATATCTTTGCTATTTAATCACTTAATAATCATGGGAAGAAAGAAGAGATACACATCAGATGTCAGGTTTACTTTTTAATTCACAGTTCTGGTCAACAGAGAACAAACAGAAATTTCTGTTTCAAATATCAATTTTAATGTTTTTTAATTCTTTATCCATAACATTCCACTGCCCAAAGACTTTAGTAAATATTGACCACATTGGTAAGTAGGAAGCACTGAAGAAGCTCTGATCAGATATTTTGGTTAATGAAAAGAGTTGACACTTACTGAATTATACCATTACCAGGCAATATATTTAGATGCTTTTATTGGTCCTCTCAAGTTGGCAGTATTTATAGTTTATAGATGATGAAATTGAGGCTAAAGAAGTTAGCTCCAACTTCCTGAAGTTATAAGATTTAAATAAGTCTTATACAACCCTATGGCCTGCTTTCTTCTCTGGATGAAAGGTCTTCTGGGTTAAATGCCCCAAGTTCAGTTTATGAGAAGGAGAATGCAGTCAGATTTTAAAAAGAAAAAGTTAGTATCTGACTTCCTCAACTTATTTAAAATACATACTCCCAGTTCATTGTAAAATTCATCTGGAATAGTTTCATGTAATATTACATAAAATAAAATTGCCTTTATTTCTTTTACATAGTATTTTTTTCAATGATAACAAGACTGTTTAATTTAAAATAAGGATGTGCTTGGATATTACCCACCAATGCTTAAAGGAAATGAAAATAATGGTCCGATGGCTTGAATTCATTAGGTTCATAGAAGGATTTATATATTCATCTCATATGAAAAGATAAAAGAGAAATCAACTTCCCCTTCCCAAATGCTTTCTAAAAGCAAAACAAAATACCATTGTTAAATGTTTAATGAATTCCTAAGGTGGATGGTCGAAGCCAAAATATAATTAATAAGGTCAACACAGAACAAAGTTCAGGCCCAGTAAAGTGTTGAGTTTTTCGTAGGAGAAAGAAAAGACTCAAATCTATTAAACATGGAAGCCACAGAGTATTCCCTTCAAGATAACAGAAGCTTTGGCTTCCTTCCTGGCAGGTTTCTTTTCTTTCTTTTCTTTTTAAATTTGTTCTAATTAGTTATACACAGTAGCAGAATGCTGTCACAAATGGAGCACAACTTTTCATTTCTCTAGTTGTACAAGATGTAGAGTCCCGGGCTGGGGTTGTAGCTCAATGGTAGAGCGCTTGCCTAGCACGTGTGAGGCCCTGGGTTGGATCCTCAGCACCACATAAAAATACATAAATAAATTAAATAAAGGTATTGTGTCCAACTACAAATAAAAAATAAAATATTTTTTAAAAAAAGATGTAGAGTCGCACCACATGTGCAGTCATTCATGTACCTAAGGTAATGATATTCATCTGATTCTACCATCTTTCCTACCCCTATGCCCCCTTCCATTCCCTCCCTCCTCTTTGCCCTATCAAAGTTCTTCCATTCTACCCATGCTGCCCCCCTTATGTAGTATTTTAAATCTACTATTTGACTTCTTCTTCGGTAGCCAGAGTTTTTTTCCCCCTCAAGAAATAAAAAATTCTTGTTATGACATCTCTAAGAATTAGTCTTTGCTTAAAGTTAGGTCGTCTTATACAAAACTTCATTTCATTCTCCATTTTGATTGTTTGGATTCTTCCAAATTAATACTTAGAATATGAACTAAAAAAATTATATGAATTTGCACCAAGTTTGCTTTCTTGCCCCACCAAATAGCTGACCTTATAATTACTGTAGAAAATTGGATTTGAAAACCTCACTCTTAGACACAATATTCTGTCATTTCATAGTATAATAATAACTGAGGTTCCTTATGGCACAAGTCATCAATTAAAGCTAAATAACTTACTTTTTCCCAAGGCAGAAAACTATATATATTTTATAAATTTGTTACACCAACATACTATTTTAGTATTAAGAGAATTACTTGTGTTACTTCATGTTAAATTATTTAAAATAAACGTTGAAATTTAGCCCCTCAACTTTATTAGCCACATTTCAAGTGCTCAGTAGCCATGTGTGTTAATGGTTACCATATCAGTGCAGAAAAGGAACATTACCATCACCATTGGAAAGCAGAGTCTGGGATAGTGAACTAAAGACAGTAATTGATAGTCAAGCTTCAAGTTGGTGGTGGTAGGGAGAGTGTCTTACCATTCATTTATGTATGGTCACCTACTTTCCTCTTTTCAGTATGATGATGGGGACAGAATGACCTACTATTTACTGTCTTCAGGGAATAAAATAAATTGCAGAAATCCAGGGGTAAAGGTGAGGGACACGGCAGGGTAGAGTTTAGGAGGGAGTGGAGTACAGGAGGGGATGTGGGGATCCAACTACTTCTCAAACTAATTTCACTCATTTTTTCTGTTGGAACTTTATATTTCTTTTTCTTGCCCAGGTAGATTTGTTCTTTCTGTGTTTTTAAACCCTCCTTTATCTTTTCAGTGGAATTTTGGTAGGGAGTTAAATTAGGTATATGTATTCAGCCCCCCACCACTCATCTTAACATGGACCCATGAGAGATCTTGGCACTAATATGTGGAAATAAAAGTACTTGTCACTCAGTGTCTATTTGTTATCTTAACCTTACTGCTCAAAGACATCAATTGTTGTAGCCCCAAACCCAAATATTTTGTTAGTCAGTTTTTGTTGTTGTTTCTTTTGGATCCTGTGTAAGATATAATGTAAATAAAGGGAATCATGAACCCAAATTTTTAAGTTGGTAGGTTGAGAAAGGAGCCAGTGAGTATTTTCTGCCAAGTTGTTTATAAATTCAAAATAGCCTTTGTCTGCTTTGCAGTATCCTGCTTTCAAGTATTTCAGATTCTCTAAGCTTAGAAAAATAGTTTAAAAATTAGGTAATAGTTTAAAAATTAGTCATTTTCTTAGGTAGTTAAGATAGCTTTCATTTATGTTTTTCTCTAGTTAGGTAAAATATAGTTGGTTTTAATTATTGAGTCAGGTTAGGTGTCCTACTTGAGTTTTGTAGTATAGAAGTAGACCTCTATTTCTGATATTTTGGCTTAGACGTATAAGTTTTCATTTTGCAAGATCAATAGTTTTATGGACTAGTGCAGTTGTTTACAAAAATTGAATCCAAACAACTTGATGCTCAAGTTTCAAAGATTATAAGTCTTATGCTAGAATTGATGTTTGAAGTTATGTTCTCTTATTTGCAACTTTAAAATACCCAATATCCCATATTCTCTGTAGTAGTCTCCTGTTTGTAAATAATAAGGTTATTTTAAAAAGCACACATTGAGTGAATCTTGATACTGATTTAATATCTGATCAGTATTTTATAAATCTTCTGCCAGAGAAGACTCAGAGTCTTTCATAAACAAGTTAAAGCTTTAAGTCAAGTGAGACAAAATGCAGCAAAGTGTTTCTTTAACAGCAACTGTTTTGACATGAGGATGAAGCTCTAAGAGTTGGTACACTGGCACAGAACAGAGAAACTAGATGTGAATAACATATCTTTTTAAGGTAATCACAAAGCTCTTGTTGCGATAGCAATCTATTTTTGCTCTCAAATTTTTCCTTCCCAACTTTGCAGCAAATTTCAGTACTATGTTCAGAGTATCCTTTAATGGTCTTTATTGTTAAAACTGTGTATTTGAATATCAGTAACTTTTAGACAATTTAAAATCAAAAGTGAATTTGCTTTTATTATTTGTTTGTAATTTATTTTGTGGTATTAGGATTGAATCCAGGGACACTCTACCAGTGAAGTACAATTTTGAGACAGGATTTCACTAAGTTGATCAGGCTAACTTTGAACTTGTGATCCTTCTACTGCAATCTCTCAAGTAGCTGGGATTATCACAAGGCCCATCTCAAATTTCCTTTTCAGGATAAACTTGAGATTTTTCAACAGCTGAACAATTAAATTTATCTTAATGACCTAACATTGTAGAGAAATATTGAAAAATGAAAGTGATGGGAGAGGACTTTTTTCTGTTACATATCTTTACAGGGTAAAGATAAAGAACAAGATGATTGTATACATTTAAGATTCACAGTAATCCTGCTTTATGATAACAAATCTACCAAAATCAATACTCCAAGGAATTCTTAACTATCATCCTAGATGAACTGTTTTTCAGTATAATTTACTTCTTTTGTAATCCTATATATTTTACTTGAAACATAATTTGAGAAAGGGGACATAGGCTTGGCCAGGAGCCCACAGCACACAGAAACAAATGCTTTGACTTTGAACCTACCAGTATTTGTGAAGTACTATTTATTTTTTTTTAACCTATAGACAAAAATAAATTCAGCAATGAGCTAGTTTTCTTGCATCTTTCCTTCCTTCTCAGGAATTGAAACTAGGGGCACTTAATTTGAGCCATATTCCTAGCACCTTTTTTTTTTTTTTTCAATTTTTTATTTTGAGACAGGGTCTGGCTAAGTTGCTTAGGGCCTCACTAAGGTGCTGAGACTGACTTTGAACTTGCAGTCTTCCTGCCTCGGTCTCCTGAACCCACTAGGATTATAGGAGTGCGCCACCATGCCTGGCTGAAGTTTTATAGTTCATGAAATTTTAGAACTAAGTTTTAGTAGTCATCAACTGGATCTTATTATAAATAAAGACTCTCAAACTCTACCCCAGATACTACAGAGACTGTACAGAGTCAGCAGATGATTACTGTGTACATTGAAGTTTGATAATAACTGATCTAACATGTGCCCATAAATTATAGCTGAAGCATCTAAAATAATTCAGAAATGTTGAATGCTGTGACCAAGGTAATAACTGATCTAACATGTGCCCTTAAATTACAGCTGAAGCATCTAAAATAATTCAGAAATGTTGAATGCTGTGACCAAGGTAACATAGCTAGTTAGTATAGGAGCTTGGATGGACTGTGTTTCCCATGATTGGGGTGCTTTAATTTCAATGTTCTATTCTTTTGGTCTACAAACTGTTAACAAAGTATAATTAGTTAAGGATTATTCTGTCATTTTTCCATCCCACTAGTAGTATTTATTCCAGATTTCTAATTCACCTACCAAAATATCAAATGTAAAAGCAGAGGAGATGTGATGGCAGCAGGAGAAAGGAAGTGAGAGGAAGGGAGGTGCCTTGGGGGGGGCATGGGGGTGGGGACGGGACAGGCTGTAGGAGTAGCATTCCTTGCCTTCTCAGTCTGTCTGATGGTTTTAGTTTTACTCTATGAAGAATCTAGGGACTAGTTGTTTAAACTTCATTTCTTCCATATCAGTGCTATTTCAAGATGGTACTATGCCTGAGGTATAACAGTTTTAAGTATATTCATTGAATCTAACATACACTTTACCTGATGGGATATTTATTATTTTCACAGGCAAAATTTGGTATATAATATATACCAAAGAAAGAGAACCATAGTACTCTAATAATTGAAGCCTCTAAAGCCACCACAGTGGAAATTAAGGATTGAGCACTTGGCAAATTGAATCCATCTCTTGATCACCATCCTGACTTTGCCTTTCCAGCCTTCTCCTCAGAGTCGAGTCATTGTGGAGTATGCATGCTTGATCCTGTGCTGGCCCCCATGCCCTCCTCCTGAATGCTGCTATGACTGCCTGGAAAGGTCTCTGTGGCCTCTAGCCTTGTTTGTGGAATTAACTTTTAGCTGGTGTCCTTGCTATATAGTTCTCTTCCTATTCTTGTCTTATGCATAGCTTCATATACTTTCAAAAACAAAACTCTGGTCTTCTCTCTTTCTTTCTTTCTTTTTTTTTTTTTTAACATTCAAGGTCTCCAAACTGCTGAGCTTGCCGTTGGAGGCATTTTCCACCTGAATCTAGGTGGAGTCCAGTCCCCCCCCGCCCAATATCGTATTTACTGGTTCTGTTTGTCAGGAACTGTTTTCTTTTTGTTTCAGTCCCTTTATTTTGGAGCACTTTAGTCAGCTTCCACACTCACACTATCTGGTGAAATCCTCCCTGTCTAATTGTGGTGGTGTTCCTTTCCCTCTCCACCCTGTCATGTCCCTGCAGTTTAAGCTCTATCCTCTGGACACTTCCTTCTATTGGAGTTAATCAAGGAATAATGAATGTACTACAAAGTAGCCAAGTATTAAATATTAATGCTTTTTTATTATTAATGTTTTGGCTCTTAAACCTCTAGTATGGTCGGTCTCCTCAGTTATAACTTTTCTTCGCCTTTTTAGTTCTCTTGGGTCCTCAGTCTGTGTTTCTACCCATTTCTTCAGGCTGCTAAAATGCTTAGAGAGCCAGTTTTCAAGCCCAGTCTGCTTTCAGTCATTCTCAAATTCTGCAGTTTTTGGTATTGATGACTTCCCTCCTTAAAATGTTCTACCTTAGCTTCTAGGAGACTACCTCCCACCCTGGTTTTTTGGTGGTGGTGTTTTTAACTTTTTGATAATTTCTTCTTAGTCACCTTGATTGATATCTCTGTTCCTGTTTGCAGTTTGTGCCTCCTGGGACGTGGACTACTCCAAAATATGTATGGGACAGCCTTCCTGTGAGATCCATTGCTGGCTAACCCCATCTGCATAGATGTTGGGCCCAGTCTTCAGACTGAGTGTGTCATACTGCTGTACCATTTTCCCTTCTGTTCATATCTCACAATCTAGTCACAAAGCTAAAAAGTTCTGAACCTTCTTTACTACTGCCCCTTCCTGTCTTCTGGTTTGACCTTGCCAGGAACATCTTCGCATTTATTTTCAGCTTCATTCCTATAGTTGAGAGCTTTCTCCTGGATATTAGTGATTTTTTCAGAATTGGTCTGCCTGCTTCCAGTTTGTCCTTCACATCTTCAGTGTTAATTTCTTTCAGCACAGTCTTCTATCAGAAACCTCTACAGGTTGCACTTCTGATAGTAAAATCTCCTTCTTACTGGGGCTTTTGAAATGCCTTTAAGTTAAAACCATATTTGGCTAAGATTTAGCTGCATTATAATTACAGAATGTACACTTCTTGTTTTCAGTTGCCACCGTATGATTAATTCAATATGACTTCCAAATCAGAATTTAGAGTGTTTGGGGGATCCTGGGTATTGATAGGTATATTCAACTATATTTAAAAATTGGTGTTGGTTAAATGAGACTTAGAAGCCAACATTGTAGAGTAGGGAGTGAGTTAGAGAAATGGGGTCTGTTTCTAGTTTTTCATTAATTTCTGTTTCTTGGATCATTGTATTCACCTCTTGGCAAAATTAAAAAAAAAAATTTGATATAGGAATTGAACCCAGGGGTGCTCTACCACTGAGCTATATCTCCAGCCTTTTCATTATTTATTTTGGGACTGGTCTTGCTAAGTTGCTGAGGCTGACCTTGAACTTGTGATCCTCCTTCCTCAGCCTTCCAGTCACTGTATGTACACCACCACACCTGTGCAGAATAAAGACCCTTAACTTAAATTGTAAAGATCAGAAAAATACTATTCTTACAAAATACTATTAAAAATAGTATTAAAAAATACTATTACTTACAAAATACTTTTTTTTAAATGTAGTAAGAATGTACATGTGATAAGAATGTAATAGTAATGTAATAAGATTGCGTAGGTTTTATTAGACTAGATAGTCTTAATTTTCTGAATCTGCTACTTCCTTAATTTGAAGGGTAATGTTCATTTATATAAAAGTGTGGGGGTTTTTTAGACACGATTGAAGTGATCATGATTATGTGTGGTTTAGGTTAGATGGGATTGAAGTATATTTAGCACTCTTTTAATGAATGATTAAATAGCTTAATTGCCTTCATATTAAGTATATGCTAGGATCTCAGTATATCCTTCTCTCCCCCCAGAATTCTTTCATGTTTTCTTGTTTTGTTGTATACTATACTAGGGAAGGGATGCAGGTTTTGATGCATACTAAGCAAGTGCTCTACCACTAAGCTACTTTCCTAACCCTTTATAAATTTTTTTGAGACTAGGTCTTGTTAAGTTGTCCAAACCAGCTTTGAACTTTAGATCCTTCTGCCTCAGCCTCCCAGTAGCTGGGATTATAGACTTGTACTACTCTTAGTGACAGTTTTGTTGAGATACAATTCACATTCAGTGGGTTTTTTTCTCCATTATATTCAAGAGTTGTGATCCATCATCCCTGTCAAATTCTAGAACATTTTCATCACTTCCAAAGGAAACCCATATCCATTAGCAATCACTCCCCATTTGTCTCTTTTTCAGCCCCTGGAAACCATTAAACTTCCATTTCTTCATTTTTATTTCATTGTTTGGATGTACACAAATATTCACAGCATCATTACTCATAAGACCAAAAATGAAAATAATACTAATGTTCATCAAGTGATAAATGTTCATTTAAAAAAATCTATCACTTGATGAACATTAGTAGTATTTTCTTTTTTGGCCTTGTGAGTAATGATGCTGTGAATATTTGTGTACAATTTTATGGGCACGTTTTCATTTCTCTTGTGTATATACCTAGGAGTAGAATTCTTAGGTGGTATGTTATTCCATGTTTAACTTTTTAAGAAACTGCAAAACTGTCCAAGTGCCTGCCCCATTTTATAATTCTGTTGTAGTGTATAAGGGTTACAAATTCCCCACAGCCTAACACTTGCCCCTTTTTTTTTTTCTTTAAAGCCATCCTAATAGATATGCAGTGGAATTTCTTTGTACTTTTGATTTGTGTTCCCTTTTTTATGGATGACAGTATGTTTTATTATAATTAGTAGCACATTAATTGCTCAAATTAATGGGATTCATGGTGATATTTCCACACATGCATGCATCATGCACTGATCATGTCCATCCATCCTTCCTTCTAACCTCTCTCTCCTTTCTCCTTCCCTACTTTCCTAATTCCTGATAATTCCACTTTCAGATATTTTTTAAAAATATTTTTTAATTATAGGTGGACACAATATTTTATTTTTGTGTGGTGCTGAGGATCGAACCCAATGCCTCACACATGCTAGGTGAGCACTCTACCTCTGAGCCACAACCCAGCTTCTCAGATTTTTTTTTCCAAATTTCCACATATGAAAGAAATATGCAATACTTGTCTCTCTGTGACTGGCTGAACATGATGTCTTAACATGTTTCTCTTAACATATCTTCCAATTCCACCCATTTTGCTGCAGATGACTAGATTTCATTCTGTGGCTGAATAATATTCCATTGTGTATATATTATTATATATTGTGCATATCTTATTTTCTTTAACCATTCATATGTTCAGGGGCAGCTAGACTGATTCCATATCTTAGCTATTGTGAATAGTGTGTTAATAAACATGAGCATGCAAGTATCTCTTTTGTATGCTGACTTCATTTCCCATAGGTATATACACATAACTAGGAGAGGGATAACTGGATAATATGATAGTTATACTTTTACTGTTTTGAAGAACCTCCATACTGTTTTCTATAGTAGCTGTACTAATTTACATTTCTACCAACATGCTTGCCAGCATTTATATTTTGTTCTGGTAATAGCTATTCTAAATGGGGTGAGGTGGAATCTTATTGTACCCTAATGACTACTGATATTAAGTAGTTTTTCCATATGCTTAATATGTATTGCTTATATGAGTTGCAAATCTCTAGGTTACCTCATCTTTTTTCATGCATCTTTGTTTCTTTACTTTATAAATTTTGGGATATCAATATTTTTCATCTTTTAGTGTTTAAACTCTGTTAAATTTGTAACTCCATAGTTCTTGCTTTAGTAAAGCTGACATATGAACCAAAGTAGTTAATGAGGCATAAAAATTATGGATAAAGTTAATATAAATATCACATTTCTTAAAGAACATGCAAGAATTAAGAACTGGTTTAAGATTTTGTTTAACTGTTCTTCATTCCAAAATAGCAAGTATAACATGATAAAAGGTTATGTTTTTGGCCAATGTAGAACTAAGTTAAAGCTGTTGTCTTTGTTATTAGCAATAAGTATTCATCTATTCTGTTCTTAGAACTTAGAGATTTTCTAAGAGAAATATTAATAGCAAGTGATTAATATGTTTCTGAATATTCATCACATAAATTTGAAATGTGAGTGCAGCAAAGACCTTTAAATAATTGTTATTTTGTTAGAGAAAGAGAGGCTATAGGAGTGGAGTTTTTCTAGCCCAGCAGCTCTAACCATCTGCTCTGCATTATGAAAGAAATTTTAGGTGTTACTAATATGCAAACTGGGAAATGATCAGCTCCCAGTCAAGGTTTTAAGAAACATGTATGAGAATAATAGAATCCAGCAGTTTAAGAAATATTTACTTTTAGATTTCAAGCGAGGAGAGGATGCTATGGGTGAAATCTCCTTATATTTCATGTAATGGTGATGAATGGCTTCTGCAATATATGTAAGCTTTAAATAAAGTTTGATGTCTGAAATCAGTAGTAACTCTTGGGTTTTTTTTATTAGATGATAAATATAATTTAAAAGATGTAAGAATATTTCAGTCTACATTTGGCATAATAAAAATTGCAAGGCTCTTTCTCATTTGTCATCATAGGCCTCAGGAGTGCAAGTGGCTGATGAAGTATGTCGCATTTTTTATGACATGAAAGTTCGGAAGTGCTCCACGCCAGAAGAAATCAAGAAAAGAAAGAAGGCTGTCATTTTTTGTCTCAGTGCAGACAAAAAGTGCATCATTGTTGAAGAAGGCAAAGAGATCTTGGTTGGAGATGTTGGTGTTACCATAACCGATCCTTTCAAGCATTTTGTGGGAATGCTTCCTGAAAAAGATTGTCGTTATGCTTTGTATGATGCAAGCTTTGAAACCAAGGAATCCAGAAAAGAAGAATTGATGTTTTTTTTGTGGTGAGCATGTTAGAAATATGGAGTCTCTCTAAATCTCAGAGCTGGTCTCTTACTGTGAGCACTTAAAGAACCAATTCTGGAACCAAAGTAATTTTTAATCAAGCTGTTTGTAGTCATGATCATTTAATTTTTGTATATAAGATTTCATAAGGTCTTAGCTGAATTGATGTTTTTAGAACCAAAACTAAAATTTAACCTACTTTTGTCTACTTCTAATTGACATTTTTTGGGGGTTGGAAAGGGCAGGAAACAGGTTTCTATGGATCCTCTAAACTCACTGCTTTATAAGATAAAATTTTCTTCTATTTCTTCAACCAACATGCCATGCTAAGAATCAGCCTCCCACTTGTTTTGTTTTGTTTGGTACTAAGGATTGAACCCAGGGGCTCTCTACCACTGAGTTACACTGGGTATGGCTGGTAAGGGCCACACCCAGTGCTGATGATTATGTGTCCTAAAATATGGCAGCTGAGTGGAATTGTGTAATGGCTCAAAAGTATTTTGCAATACTCTTTTTGATATTTTGGTAGTGTGATATAGAGCCAGGCCTGAGGCTTGGTGATAGAGACAGAAAGAGGGCATTTATGTATGAACAGTCTGAGGATGATGAGGTTTACCTGCCCATTATTGATATTTCTGTTGTTTTTCAATGTTGCTGGTAAAGAAAGCATTGTAAAGCATACTCAGCTTCCTCCATATGCTTGCATTCATGAGGAGGAAGGCACTAAAATTTGGGAAATACAAGAATAATGCTAATATTGACAAATAAGACATTTATTACTGACTAGCCATTAATTTAAAAGAACTCTTTGAAAGCTTCATATTGAATCTTGAGATTACATGTGCAGATTTAATTTTTTTTAAGAGAGTTATCAAAACTCAGGGCTGATCCCCAGTTTGGTAATTGAACATGTATTATGCTAGACTAAAATGGAAAACTAATAGCTATGTGGTCAGAATCTGCCATCGGAATAGATATAAATGAAAGGAATGAGGAGAGTTAAGAAGAACATTTGTACTCAATTTATAATTTATTTCTTTAAGAAAGCAGTCTGAAGCACAAATGCCAAAATGCTAGCATTTTAAAACTCTGGGTGGCAGATACTTGACTTACAGGTTTTTCTCTGTACTTCTATGTATTTTGAAACTTTTTTCCTTAGAAAACCTGTCAAGGGGCTGAGATTGTGGCTCAGCGGTAGAGCATTCACCTATCATGGGCACGACCCAGGTTCGATTCTCAGCACCACATAAAAATAAAGGCATTGTGTTGTGTCCATCTACAAAAAAAAAGATTTTCTCTCTCTCTCTCTCTCTCTCTCTCTCTCTCTCTCTCTCTCTCAAAAAAAAAAAAAAAGAAGAAAAAGAAAACCTGTCAAAATCTTATATGAGTATTTGCCTAAACTCAAGCCTTTGTTATAAAACATGAAAAAAAATATTTTAAAGAAAACAATTTGGGTTATATATCATTACCCAGTGTTGGTTCTTTTATTATGGTAACATTAATCTGATTCTTTTTTGTGTGTGTATGTGGGGATACTGGGGATTAAATCTAGGGGTACCTATCATGGAGCTACATCCCTAGTCCTTTATTTTTTCTTTTGAAATAGAGTCTTGCTAAGTTGCTGAGGTGGCCTTGAACCTGTTATCCTCCTGCCTCAGTCTCCCAAGTCACTGGGATTGTAAGCATGTGCTCTACACCTAGCTCATCTCTACCCTTTTTATTGTCTATTTTGAGACAGTCTTGCTAAGTTCCTGAGGATCTTGCTAAGTGGTTGAGGCTGTCCTTGAACCTGAAGTGTTATCCTCATGCCTCAGCCTCCTGTGTAGCTGGGATTACAGGTGTCTATCACTGTATCTGGCTTCCTCTAAATCAGTGATTCTTTTTTTCTAAATCAGTGATTCTTTTTTTCTAAATCAGTGATTCTTTTTTTCTAAATCAGTGATTCTTTTTTTCTACCAGAGCCTCTCTATTTTTCTTAACTCTGGTCAACTTGAATGCTTTTCCATATGCCTGTATTTCTAACAGTTATGCTCTGAAGAGGTGGAGAAATAGAAAAATTCTTTCAGGAGATTTGAGGCCCTTCACCCCATCACAGATGCAGATTAATAAAATGTAAAGCTATACTTTCTCTAAATCCAATTTTTCATTTTTGGCATCTTTCTGTCTAGGGCACCAGAATTAGCGCCTCTGAAAAGTAAAATGATCTATGCGAGCTCCAAGGATGCAATCAAAAAGAAATTTCAAGGTATGGACTAGCTTTACCTCTAGATATTAAAGATAAGACTTTCTCCCAGAATAGGGATGCAACTTTTCTAAGAAACACCTCATTTTCTTTGAATAGCTTTAGGCACAAAGTTGGGGGAGACCTTTGCTTATTTTAAGGGGAAAAAAAAATAGGCTAGAACCTGGTTCTCAGAGGGACTTTTGCTTTGGACTGGTCCATTGAGACTCCAGGGCCCATGTTAATAACTCCATTCTTCCAACATTGTCTGTATATTATTTGTTCAGGCTGCTTTTAAAGATTTTATTTTGTTTTGTTTTGCTGGGGATTGAGCCCATGGCCTGATGCACAGTGGGCAATCACTCTACCACTGAGCTACATCCCCAGCTCTACAAACTGGTTTCTCATGCAGCAAGTGGGAATTAATTGATTTACATTGGTCATACTTAATATAGTTTGCTATTGCCTATGAATGTAGTTGATACAATAAATTAGCAAAAGGAAATGTTTAGATGTGAAGAATGCTTTTATCTCTGACTTTACTATCAAATGGTATGATTTTAAGTAATTAATTCATCTGTGTCCAAAGGAAAGTACACTCACTCCATGAGCTGGCCAGTTATATTTGACTTGCCACTGGCCACTGGGTGATTTGGGTCCGGAAGAGATGGCCTGGCCAGATTTCAGCCAGGAGGAAGTGTTGGTATGGTGGACAGAGCATGGAGCACGTGGCCAGAGGCCTGCACGGAGAGCTAAGCTTGTTGTCTAACTGCTTTGTAACCATGGGCAGAACTGCCTCACTTCCATGGGCCTTGATTCCCTCAGTTCTAGACTGGGAGCCTTGGTCTGAGTGTTTGCCTTGCCACCTCCCTGCCGTAGCTATCTCTAAACAACTGAGTGAGTCAAGGTCTCAAGGGCTTGCCCAGTATTGGTTTTGTTTGTTTTTCTGTGATTGGTTCTTACAAACTTGCAGTAGAACAGGTTTGCCCTAATATGTTTTACTTAGTTAAAAAACAAAATTTTTACTTCCTTTCTGGAACCCTGCTGCTGCATACTTCGTGCCTTGTCAAGTTCTTCATGCATTTGGCTTGATGTTGGGGTGTCCCAGAAGCATGTTCACTAGTCTGTTAACTGGCCTCTTCTAACGACTCCTTGGCTTTAATACTTCTACAGTGAAACCAAAAAACAGCATGGGTTCCTCATGGTCCTTATTTTGCATTTTTTTTCATTGAAAGGAATTGCTGTGTGGACTTGATTTGTTGATAGTAAATGACAGTCATCTTTGTAGCAGTGGGAACCAATTGGTCTACATTGGTCATACTTAACAATTGTAATTTCTTCTAGTGAAACTGTCACTGGCTTTCTCAGATCAGTCCTGTGTGGCCCATAAGCCAACTTGAAAATGGTCTTGAAATGATGGAATAATAGTGCAGCTATTTAAAATGTAGTAGCTCTCTTTACAGAGAAACCACAGTATGCAATTTTGTAATTGAGCTTGTTCTGTAGTAGGGTGATGTAATTTTTCTAAGAAAGCCATCAGCACCACGTTTTACATAGTTTTCATTGCAGTAGATTTCTTATGTAGAATAATACCACTAGAGAGCTAGCTGTTTTCTGTAGCAAAAGTGATGTTATTGGTAATTTTCTCACTTCAGTACAATTGCTGAAATCAACTGTGCAATCAAAACATATAATTCTTATTTTTATGTATATTTTAGAAATTAAGAAAAAACTTTATTACTTGCTCTGCCTTTTTTTTAACTGACGTATAATATATCTTTAGAAAAATATTCATCATAAATTATTGTAGAATTCCATGGATTCTTATAGACTGAACATAAGGTTGTTTTTTTATTTAATATCAGCACCTCAGAAGCCCCCTTGAGGACTTCCGTTTATAACACTAACCTCCTACCCCTGCCTCCACAGGGTTGCTTCTAACAGCCAGAGTTAGCTCGGGCTGATTTTGTATGTTATTCAAATGGAACCATACAGAATATATGCTTGTTGTTCTGGCTTTTTTCAGTCAACATCATCCATTTTGATGCATGTGGTTACTTATTTCTTCTCATTATAGTATTATGTGGTTTTTAAATACCACAGTTTATCCATATTAGAAGTGGTCTTTAAAAATGGTTCGCCATATTAGATAAATAATTAAGCTGCTGAGGCTGGGGTTGTGGCTCAGCGGGAGAGCACTCCCCTAGCGCGTGCGAGGCCCTGGGTTTGATCCTCAGCACCACATAAAAATAAATGAATAAAACAAAGGTATTGTGTCCAACTACAACTAAAAAATATAAAAAATAAAGTAAGCTGCTGATGTTATTCTAAATAGAATTGTTTTTCTTCTCTAGGCATAAAACATGAATGTCAAGCAAATGGGCCAGAAGACCTCAATCGGGCTTGTATTGCTGAAAAGCTAGGTGGATCCTTAATTGTAGCTTTTGAAGGATGCCCTGTGTAGATGATCATTCAGTGCCACAAATTGAAAGCTTCCATGTTCAATGTTATCCTCTTGCTATATAAGGAAAGTGAATATATTTAGGCCAGGGTCTCACTGAGGGGGAGCTGTTTTGTCATCTTTTAGAGTAAACAAAATATTCTATAAACATGTGCAAACACAGCCCTAAATAAATTTAGAATCTAAAAGGCTTATTGGTATGAAATTAAATTTTTATTGGCCAAATGCCTGTTTTGATGAGTTGACTTTTAAAGATTTTCATAAGCTCAGGAATTTTAATAATGCATTTCACAAAACAGTACAAAGCCATGTGAAGAGAATTATCGTATGTTTGTTAACCTTAGCAGTTACTTTGGGGTTTTTTTGGTTAGAGGATTGGTGATAATTTGATTATCATTTTGGCCCCAAATTATTTTTAATTCTCTATTCTTCCTTGACTTAAACAGAATAATGGGATATAATTTTTGCTTTAACATGTGATAACACTAATACACTAATTAACAGTAAGACTAAGGCAGTCTTTTAATTCTACTTAATGTGTAATGGAGACTATCAAATTGTCCACGTGTAATTCACGCTGATCTTGCAAAGCACTGTTTCAATCACATCATTGAAAAAGAGGAAGCAGCCCTTCCTTGTACCTGAGGTGAACTTGCAGCCCACTAGTTGGGATACTGTTTTGAGAGTGACCTTGCATCTTGGAAATCATGGTGTGTCTTCTGGAGAAGGTGCATTGTCTCCCAACAACAAATTATAATGCAAATTAGGGCTCCATTGTAATCTGCTTTGTTCATGAAAATGATAAAACAGTATATTGATAAGCTAGGACACCTGCAGTATCTGTTTCCTTCAGAGCTTTGCTGCATCTGATTCAATAAGATGTAGAAGAACACTGAATATGTTTCCTCTGGAACCTGGGAGAACCAAATTTCCTAGAGCAGTTTGTTGACTGTGTGGAGTGGGGTGCAGGTACCATGGATGAAACTCATAGGGAGCCACCACCCAATGACACTTGGAAGTGATTGTCATTAACATCACAGGCATGACACTTTGAAAAATGTAGAGATGCACAGTTGAACTTAGAAGTAGCAGTTACTGGCTTATGTAATAAAGGAAGCATTTTTAACTTACTTCTTGTGTAATTATTCTTGTGTGAATTGGGATGAAGTATTTTTTTTCCATATGCGATAAGTCATCAAGGTTTTTATTTCTGACAGTTAAAATCACAGCACTTCCTCCTCAGGTTGAATGAGAAAGTTGGTGTAAAAATTGGGAACCTTTTTCTAATTCCAAATCGTCATCCAAAGGCCAGGATTTGGGGAGGCAAAAAAAAAAAAAAAAAAGGTTATTGTGCTTTCATTCGAATATCTCTTTCCAAAGAATCGAGAAAATAGTGCTGGCTGCTTGTCATTCTTTCATCCTGAATTTCTGGTTTTCTCTACTTCGAAGCGTTAGTCACAGTCCCCCCAAAGAAGTGCTGCCAGCCCAAGGCTGCCCCAGTCTAGAATCAGTTCTGTGGGTAGAGCCAGGAATGTGATCCAGGCTCTGCTTTGATCACTCATTCTTGCTGCGACCGTACAGGCACATGGGTGTGTGTACATACGAAAGAGACATACATGCCTGGGAACGATTGCAAGTAGTATGTACATCTGTAGTATAAATGTCTGTGAGCATTCCACTCTTATTCCAGAAATGGGGAAGATGTTAACAGTTACTTATGTCTCTAGATCCTGTTATGTTGGGTACTTGATCACTGAGCCACATCCCCAGCCCTATTTTATATTATATTTAGAGTCAGGATCTCATTGAGTTGGTTAGCACTTTGCTTTTGCTGATGCTGGCTTTGAACTCACAATCCCCCTGCCTCGGCCTCCTGAGCTGCTGGGATTATAGGTGTGTGCCACTGCACCTGTGAAAAGTCTGAGGTTGGGACAGGTGCTTCTTTGTAAAGTCAGGGTTTAAACTTCAGCTGACACTAGTCAGAAACAAAGCTGCAAGTGTATTCCTTTTCCAGAAAATACACTTGTATCTTCACAGGGGTCAACACATTACAAAAATGATTGTGGAAGACTTAGGGTCCCTTTTGTAGTTACTCTTAGGCCCTGAGAAAGAGCAGGTAAAGCCAGTGCCACAGAATCCAGCCAGACCTTCCTTAGCTATGATGTTTGTTATTTCAGAGAAGAGTACTCTAAGAAAAAGCCCAGTGACTTGGGTAATAGAATCAGGTTTAGTCTAGTGGCCTCCTTTTTGTAGAACTACTGTTGAGAGTGGACACAGTTTCTGTTTCTTGACAGGCTTGTTGCTCTTTGGAACATGGGAGACTGGATTTGCCCAAAGACACACCAATTTCTTATGATTTGGGGCACTTCTGAAATACAGTAACAGGCTCTAGACTAGGAGAGGGGACATAAGTTGTACTACATGGAGTACCTCAAGCTGAGTGACTACATTTGGCTGGCCAGGGCTCTCCCAGAAGGGAATCTGGGAAGGGACTTTCAGGGCCTCTAACCAGTCCTTCAGTAGCCAACCCAGAGGTAACTTGCCTAATTACATCTCTCAAGCGGCAGAACTGGGACAAACTCGGATCTCCTCATTCCCACTAATGAAAATTCCAGTTTGATGCTCACTGGAATTCAAAGGTTAGATCTTGTTCATGCATTGGATGAGATTCAAAAGAGGGAAAAAAACAATCATTTCTTTTGGTCTCAGTGTAGATCCAAACCTGAAGGAAGCTCAATGAGGAGGCATTTGGAGGGTGCTGGTCAAGTGGCTTCTAAGGCTGTCCTTGCCCCTCCAGTTCATCACCAATGCCTTGCTGATGTCCCTACTCTCCCTGTCTTTACCACACCGCTTCCTCCTCCAGGTGCGTTAGGTGCTGCCTTACAGGCCAGGCATCCTGGTGCCTTTGCGTTTCAGTGTCATTCAGAAGATGACCAGATTAACATCATCAAAGAGCAGTGGTCTGTGTGATGGGCTTTCCAGGTCTGGTGGAACAGTTTATGAACCATGTGACTCTGGGATGTCTGCACTCTGAAGGGAAGGATTTCGGCTGGATGTTTTTATTCCGCACCCTCCCAGCTCTGGTACTGGAAGAAAGAGTAGCAGCAACATAAGTCCAGGCCATGGCCCTAAGAACCAGCCCAGGGAGAGCCATGCTTCCTCTGTTAGATTCCTGCTTTCACAATTAACAGCTTCATCCCAAAGGACTACAAAAGCTAGTTCTCCATTGCTGCCTGAAAACTCCTACATTTCTAGTTTAGCAGGACAGGGATCTTCAAATGGCCAGCCCCATGAGCCGGGCCCCCATAAGGATCTGTACCATGCTAATACTGGAAGAACACAGGGAGCATGTTGGCAGTCGTGACACTGTTTTGCAAGCAGTCTGCCAGGGGCTGCTGCCTCAGGTGTCCTCCTGAGCAGTTTTCTTCTTCCTTCAGCATGGTGGTGGAACCTTGCCCATGAATAGCTGGGTGACCTGGCCCAGCTAAGGCAAGGCACACTTGGGCTCCCTCTGCTGGCCTTTGAAATGCCACTACTGGGGTAGGTGAGGTCCCCTGAGTTTGAGCTGCAGTAGGAAGGTCCCCGTGAGTGGCACTTTCCTGAACTCCCCAGGCCAGCTGGGCCCACACTATGCACTCCCTTTGTCTTGCCTCCTTTCCCACAGGTGGACACAGTGTCTGACAAGGGGGTAGGACCATGACCAGAAGCCATTGCCTCTTTGAACCCAAGGTGGCTTGATAACCCCAGCAATTTTTCCCTGAGTTCTCCTCTTTCCTCTGCTAAAAATGAGTAGCCCTCTCATTCCAGTGCCTTTGAAGGCATCATCTACCCAGTGTAGAAGCTCTTCATTTGTGCAGTTAGTGTAATGGGGTGGAGAGGAGTTTATTGGAAATGCAGGCTCCCAGGTTCATAATGGCAGTTGGAGTGGGAATCCTGGTATAGGGCACAGGTCTGGTCTGTACCACACCCACTCACCAGGGCCCCAAACCAGTGACCTAAATAAGGCCACCTGTGGGGTTAGACTTCTGCCTGTCAAAACTAGGATAGAAATTCAGATCTGCTTCCCTCTACTCCTTTGGAAAATTCCAGCTTAATGCTAACTATAATTCAAAGGTTAGATCTTGTTCAGTGGATTGGATGGGTTTGAAAGGGGCAAGAAAAACAATGCATTTCTTTTGTCTCTGAGCATAGACCCAAACCTGAGGAAAGCACAGTGATGAGGCATTTGTGGAGGATATTGGTCAGGTGGCTGCTCAAGCAGTCTCCACCCTTCCTGTCCATCACCAACATCTTGCTAGTGTCCCTACTCTCCCTCACCCAGAGACTTTCCTCTGGCTCTGAGCCTTGCTTCAGATACATAGTGCACACAGCAGAATTTGGGGCACCACAGACGTATAGGGCCACAGCTATTAGTGGGGTTTTGCATCCTTAGAAAACACCTGTGGCCCATTCAGAGTGCCAATGCACTGCTGGGTGTAAGAAGTGGTTTGGAACCAGCCCTGCAGCTTGCCAGGTGAGTACCATCATTTCCATGGGCTCTGGTTCACTTCATGGAAGACCAGGTGCTGTGAGTTGGGTATGAGTGGGCATCAGGTGTTCTTGTCATTTGCTTCATTCTCCTGGTCAGTATTTCAAGACTTGTGGGGTGCCCCTCCACATCACCTTCCTCCATAGAATCCTAGAACAGGAGTATCCCCCTACACCTGCTTAAAAACCCTTAGTGGCTTCTACTGCCCTGTCTAGTCCAAACCCCTTGGTCTTAATGACTTTTCAGCCTCACCTTCCCCTCTGCACCCACTGTCCCCTGAAGGAACCCTCTTGCAAACTCCAGCTTAAGCCCACTTCTCCAGGGAGACTGCCCGGGATTTTCCAGCACCTTGTCTCCAATTTAGCCATTAACATTCAAGTGGTTCACACACAGGTGCTGGGATGGGGTGGGGTGGGGGTGCTGAATAAAAAGGCAAAAGGACACATCTACCAGCAGTACACCTCCCTAGGTTCCTGGGACAGCCACTGGAATCATATCCACCACTCAAGGGGGGCTGAGATACAGATCCCAGAAGTGTGAAAACAACCCTGTCTTGTAGGATCTGCCATCTTAAGTGCCCAACATCCCCTAGCCAAGTTTTGCCAATTAGACTTTCCAAAGGATTTGGAGACTCGGCAGGGCAGGGAAATGAATGTGGAATAGCACTTGGCCAAGGCAGCCCCTTAACAAGACTGGCTGATATTGGACACTGGACCTGCTCAGACCTACCTTCCCATCCTGGCTTGGTTCAGGCCTTGCTGTGATTCAGGATCTCTAACACTCTGTATAAACTCCAGATTTATTTCTCAGTTAAGAAGCTCCACACCTCTTGGGCCAAAGTTCCCCTGGACCATTCTGTTATGAGCAAAGAACTCTGGGTCTGAGAGTTGGCAGAAGTCTAAGCTGGCTTCTGCCACAGGACAGGTGGGAGGGGCTGCTCCAGCCCTGAACCCCTCCCAAGGTATGGACCTTCATCCAAGGCCCTGCGCACATGGAGACCCTTGTTCATTCACAGTAGGCCACCCACACCCCTGCTCACAGAAACCTCACATCCTCAAGGGTGGGGTATAGCAGTCAGGGCATCTGACCACTGGGTGTCAGGCATTGTTTCCTCATCTGCCCACCAACCACTGAAGCCTGGGAGGCGATGGAAAATACTGGGGCCCAAAAAAAGGTTTTATCCCCATTTTACATAGCTGCTGGTCCCCTGCTTGCAGAGAAACCAAGACTATGCTTACACTTTGTCCCAAAGACAGCCCATCTTGGGCCCAAAGTAAGATGGGGGAACCCCAGAAGACCAGACGACACTGCAGCGCCGGGCAACACATTGGTTTTAATGGCATTAACATCCAGGTGGTCACACGTCAGTTCTGCTTGGCAACTTCCAGGGGTGAGGAGCTGTTGCCTCACTGGGCTGGGCCGAGGCCCTCCAGTCTCCCCAGCCTCTGAGAATTCACCACCTGGTCCGGCCACTTCCCGACCCCAACCCCACTGAAAAAAGACATGACAATTGCACTGATTGACATAGATCCCTAAGCACCCTGGCCTCCCGGCACAACCCGGTCTGTCAGAGTCAACAAGGGCTTTGGCGTCGGCTCAAGGTGGTCCAGGACTGCTCCAGGGAATAGTGTTTATCAAATGTGACAAATGTTCTTGTACAGACTGGGGGTCTGGAAGATTTATTTCTGTGGTTCTAAGAGACTCTTGTCTCTAATGGCTTCTCTCGGAGCTACTGGAAGTTGGGCCTGGATAACGCTGTGTTGTTGGTTTATTTATTTATAAGGAATGTGTAAGGCATTTTGGTAAAGTTGAACAGTAACTTCTTTTTGCAGAGACTCAGACGGAGGTGCCCTCCTTTGAACTGCTGCCGTCCTCCTGCAAACAAAGGCAGCCATGTGAGAGAAAAGCTGGGCAAGGAGCCAAGGCATAACCTCTCATGCCATGCTAGGACCTGCAGTCCCCTCCCTGGGCTGACAACCCCAAACCACTTGTCTGGAGACCCAGAGCTGACTTCCTGGGGCTGGCTGCCTAGGAGTTGGTGGTAGTGAGAATGCAGGATGCAGGAGTGTTAGGGCTTTGAGTCAGGTGAAAAACCCTGCAGGTAGGGGCCAGGACAGAGGCAGGGGGACTGGGACGGGGCCCAAGCAGGCTGCAGTGAGAACCATGCTTCCTGGGCTCTGGGCCCTGTGGGCTAATGTCCGTGTTACAAGTATCTCTCCCCAACACCTAGTTCTGCTTCTCCCACTTCCTGCTTGTCCCGCTTCCCTGGGGCTCCAGCATCATACCCAACTCTTTCCAAAAGCTCACTCCCATCCACCCTCCTGGGGGTCAGGGCCCACCTCCAGAACAGGCCAAGCCACAGGGGCTGGGAGCCAGCCCTGTGACCCCACATGGATGAAGCACTCACTGTTTTTTCCAGCCGTTCTTGCAACTTCTTCACTGTGTCCTTCTCCTTTGCCAGCTGCTCCTGGGTTGTCTTCAAAAGCTCCTGTAGTTTGGTTGCAGCACGTCCCAGATCACTTGTTAACTTCTTCTCTTTTTCTAGTCTCTCCTGTGGGTTTCAGGGTTGGAGGGGATCAGCCCTCACATGACATCAGCGGTAAGACCCTGAGCTGTATACACCCACAGGGCCCAAATACCTGGGACTGGAGCTTTCCAGGAGCACAAGGAAGCTGTCTAAGGGCCACTCAACAACAGACAGTGCTGGTTGGCAGGAAATGGTCTGTGTTGACTGTGCCTCCCACCAGCCCCACCTACCTCCTGGCCTAGGACAACAGGTGTGGGCTACTCTGCATTGTCTAATGTGCCAGCCACCAGATATATATACCTACCAGTACCTAAAACATGACTTCCAAGTTTTATATAAATTACATTAAATAGCTACACTGACTAACAGCTGCCATGTGACGTGGCTCCCTCCCACCATGTGTGATGAGGGAAGCCAGTTCCTAGGGGTCTGTTCTCCCAGTCCTGGCCCCTCTCCAAGGTCAAGACTGGTCAAGGCCCCAGCCCCACCCTCTACCTTCAGCTGTACAGCCTCCTCAGTTCCTGAAGACTCCAGGGGACCAGTAGCACGGAGCTTCTCCAGCTCTTCTTGTAAGCGACACGCTGTGGTCTGAGCCTTATCAGAGAGCAGAGTGGGCCTGGGTGAGCAGCCTTACCAACATCTCAGCAGTCAATGACCAAATCTGCCTGGGTACCAGGGGCATCCCAAGCCTGATGGTGCAACAGCTCAAGCCTGAAGACACAGACTAGCCTTGAGGTTCCAAGACTAGCCATGAGGTCCCAAGAAGGCTTCAACATCCACCTGCCAGGATCCCATTGTCCTCCCAACCCCCAGCATGCTGATGGCCCAGCCCAGACACCTGGTGGGCAAAGCAGGGGAGAGCCAGCATGACCAGCTTGCTCCCCAGAGACTGTAAGTGTCTGAAAGCTGATAGGGGCTGAGAGCCACCAAGCAGGCCTGACCTCCTCAAACTCAGCCGTGAGCTGCTGCCTCCTTGTCTGCTCGTCCTCCAGGGTGGCTTCTGTCCGCTCCAGCTGCATTCTCAGCTGTGGAGATATCACAAACATAACTTGGGAACCTGGTGAAGGACCCTTTTGGGGCCCAGGGCTCTGGGGCAGACTAAGACTATAGGTTCTGCCTTTTAGTTGCTTCTAGGGTTCCCCCAGCCTTGCCCTGCCCCAATGAGCCATCCCTGATGCTCCTGTGGGGAGATGGAACCTCAGTTGCAGTCCAGAAGCTGGTGGGTTAAAAGGATTCTGAGGGAACCTCTGTAATCTCAGGAACCTTTAACAGGACCCACAGGACAAGAAAGATGCCTCAGAGCCATGAGATAAGGCCCAAACCCACAGTGGCTACCCTAGTGACAGACCCCTGCCTCTTGGCAAGAACTCTTTAAGTGGTAGCTCCTTTGATCAAAACTCTGAAGAGGGCTGGAAGTGCAGCTCAGTGGCAGAGAGCTCACCCAGTATTTTTGAGTCCCTGGGTTCCATCCCCAGGACCACATAAATAATAACCACCCCTCTGGACAGCAGATATTCTGCTAGTAATACCCAGCAAGAGCCACAACAGGAGACAAGTCCCCTACAGTGGCTGCAGAACCAACCCAAGGCTGCTCTCTCAGCCTGGTAGGTGCACGGTGCACTCCCAGTCTCAGACTACTCCCACCCCCGCCCGCCTCTCTGCCTGGTCACCTTCCCTCTGCTCTGCATCTTTTGGGTCCTGGGTGCACCTAATCCAGGTAAAGAGGGATGGGGAGGGTGCTGGTCAGGGCTGGGAGCAGCCAACACGTCAATCAACATGAAGGCTGCCCACCCTGCACTGTACTTGGGGCTGTTAGTGACACATCTGAGGACCAGCTCACCACCCTAACCTTCACAGGGTCCTGCTCAGCTGGGGAGACGCCTGTGGGGACAGCTGGGGACCCAGCTACGTCACCATCCTCTACGTGGCTCTTCATCTCACTCAACTGCTGCCTGACCTGAAACAGGGAGGGGCGGGTTTGTGCACAGCCAATCACACACACACACCTTACACACACACACACACACACACACACACACACACACACACTCCCCTAGAGAGGACCGCAGCTGCTCTTAATAGCCGAGGCCCCTACTGGTTTGCTCTCTGTGACCAATGTTTGAGTCCCTACCACTACGCAGATTAGCTGGGCAGGGCCACAGCACCCAGTTTGAGCCAAACAGGCCTGGAGGCCAAGAAGCCTCTAGGTCAATGAGACCCATGTGCTGAGCTTCAAAATAAACTGGTGGGAAATCCTCCTTAGGAGTGAGATGGCCCCTGATAGACACAGACCACACAGGCAGTGAGTCCAAAAGGGAGAGAGAGGCTGCCAACAGTTCTGCCTATACCCTTGGTTTCTTCAAGAACCATGGCTTGGAGCCCTTTCTGGGGTCCAGGGAAGATTATAAGATGACACCTTGCCTAATAAGTTACCCCATCTTCATCTCTATGGCTGAGGGCAAGTGGCACATCCACTGGCCCCCAAAGTTCCCAGACCACTGAGCTTCTGATTTGAAGGGTGGTAGCATCACTCAGGGAACATGGGTAAAAGTTCTAGTCAGGAGGCATGGTTGGGGACTTTGGTCATGAGCTCTCTAGAGGACATAAGTGGTCTCAGGCTCTATTCAAGAGGCCCTGCTCCAAGGGGCAACCTCAACAACCTCTGACCCAACAGCCTGCAAAGGCAAAAGCCAAACTGTAGTTGAAAAGATGATAAAAAAGCCTAGGCGTGGGATTCTGCACATACCCCTTGTATGGGCTGTATACCCTAGGCCTGTAACATCGACCTGGCTTAGCCAATGGCCAAGATGACTGGCCTTAAACTCAGGAGGAGACTTGAGCTGGGTGATACCCCCTCAAGTAGTGATCCTGGGTGAGCTCAAGATGGGGACCCAGGGAGCTGGGAGCACCTGCTGGGCTTGGTGGAGGCTGTGGGGGGTGCTAGCCTGGCACACCAGAACTTCTTTCTTCCACATCAGTGCTGCACATTTTAACCCCAAATATCTCAATCTCTAAATGCTGATGACTACTTTAAGACTTTTAAGAAAGCCTGTACAGATCTGACAGATGGACTGTGGTTGTAAAGGCTGCCTCAAGCAGGTACTAGATAGGGTGTGACCTCTTTATGGAGGCAAGAGCTGAACCAGTCAAGCAGCTGGGACATGGGATTAGACACCATAGCTGAAAACTGGGCAAGCCAAGCGGGACTCAGGTCACCTGCACAGCATAGCTCCTCACATCTGAATGGGGCTTGAGCTCTGCACCCAGAACCTGGCACTAGGCCAGGTGGGGACTAGGCCATCCCCACACACCTGTGGATTTGACTGAATGGGTCTGAGCCATTGCTGAGGTGAGGAAACCCCAAGAGGGCAAGGCCTTGCTAAGAGCCACAGTGCGGTGGGTAACCAAGCCAGGAGGGATCTGCAAGGGGTCACTACATCCTCGATGCTCGTAAGTGCTGAAATGGGCTTACAAGGTGAACAGACCCCCAGAACCCCCACTTCCTTGAGCAAGAGAACAGGCTACCAGTGGGAGGGAAATGGGGTGTGCACCCTGGTCCCAGTGGACACAGGCCCAGCTCAGAATTTTAGGCAAATGTTCCAAGAGGGCCTCAAAGAGCCTTCCTGCCCCATGTGGCTAATGGATGAACACTGTCCCCCTCTGCTAAGCTGCAGAAATCTTTGAGTGAACAACAAAACTTGACTGGCAGATTCATCTCACACACACGAGCCCCGCACGTCACAGTCCCCATGCTGGACTCCACGTTCACCTACCAGGGCGAGCTCGTCACTCTGTTTCTGGGCTTCACTCTTAGCTGTATCCAGCTGAGACTGAGACTCTAATAAAAGTTGCCTCAACTTGAGGAAGAAACAGCCAGGTGATAGGGAAAAGGAGAGAAGAGAAAACCAATTCCAGTGAATTAGAGGCAAAACAAAAACCTAACATCTATTTACCCAAAACACTAGTGATCATCACAGAGCAGGGCCAGGCTTCCCATAGCTACAATTTCCTTTTTGAAGACTTAGGAAGGATAGTGTTCACTGCACACCTATCTCAGGCCTTCTTAGACATCTGCCCTAATCTCTTGTTCAAAAAAAAAAAACAAGGCCCCAAGGGTGAGATTAAACCAGGACTCGGGTTGCCAATTTTTTGCTTTCCTCTTCTGAACAGTCAGAAAACAGTTATCAGATTTAAACCCACTCCCTACTGGAAATGACATCAATCAGTAAGCCAGGCAGAGAATTCTCATGCTCAGGGGATGATCTGGAATGTAAAATGCACCCCCTGCTGCAGTGCCCAGCCAGATCTGTCCCTGTTCTGCCCCTGCGCCCCAGAGTGGGGCTGCCTTTTCACAACCTACCCCCAGACACCTCAGATCTGACCCTTTGATGAGGCATAAGCAGGATTTAAGACAAAACCAAATGACACAGACTTCAAGGCTCAAGATGACAAGAACAGCTCCCTAAGGGCTGAGGAAGAGCCACTAGGGAGGACCCAGACTTGGCTAGGCAGGGCATACAAGTCCGTGGAGTGTGCACTCACCCCTGCCACCTCCTTGGCGTAGTTCTGGCACTCAGCGCTGGCAGCTGCCATGTGCTTCTCTAGCTCTGCCTCCAGATGTGAGGTGTGCTCCCTCACCTGGATGGACATACACATACATCAGAGCCTCTAGTTGGCCAGCAGGGGGCACTAGCCACAGAGAGTGGGGTGACGGACAGTCTGGCTGGCTCTGATAAGCCCCTGAGGCCCATCAGTTTACCAAATAAATCAAGGCTAATAAGAAACCAAGCCCTAGCAAGAGAACTCCTTGTTGAAAAGAGTACCTCAACTCTAGTACTCCTGGGTCCTGACATGTTTTTGACCTAAGGAGCAGGGGAGAGGGCAATTCTTAGATACACTTGCAAAAGTAGGTACCAGGGGCACTTTCTCCAAGGCCAGGGCTTGCTTAGGTGCGTAAAGGAACACCAGGGCTCCCTTGAGCACACCCTTGATTGTGAAGGCCAAGACCAAAGCCACCATTGGTCAGGGCTGGACAACTATGCACAGGTCTGTAGCTGTCTTAGGCCTCTAAGGTTATTATGAAGGTCTCTCATTAAAGCAAAACAGGATAGGATCACTTGGCTTAGGTGAGAAGCCAGTGATCCTTGAGAAGAGTAACTCAAATGGCCTCTGCAATGTCACTTTCAAAGAGACTCATAGGACAAGAGAAACCAACTCTCAGAACAGAAGCACCACATACCTGATCTGAGCTTTCAAGTTCTCCTTTTAGCTTCTCTATGGTATCTTCGAGATGTTTCACTGTGACCCGTGACTACAAAGCAAAAGAAATGCCCTGTGAAACATAGGTGTCTGGGGATGTTTCCCAGGACGAGTAGTGCCACCATCTCCAAGCCAAGATGAAGCTCTGGTGGCCTGCAGGAGTCTCTCCTGGGAGTGGGGATAGAGTCCAGCATGAGAACAGGAGCACAATCTCCTAGAGACTGAGGAGCTCCACTGTCATTCTACAGTTCCGCTTCACAGGGTACCCCCAGAAATGCCAACAGAGATATGCATCTCCTAAGTGACAGATCCTCTTAACTTCTCTTGTGGGCTCTGGAATTTCAACCCAGCCATGTGTCTTCAGTAGAGTACACTTGGCTTCCCTGAGCCCAGCAGCAATGTTCATGCCACCAGGCCCTGGGGAGATGCACATGCCAAGATACCTTTTGGAGCTCCTCCTCCGCAACTCCCACTTTGGCCTTCCACACCTGCTCCTCCTCCTCGACACTCTTCTGCAGGTCTCTGAGCATGCCCTCCTGCGGCAGGAAGGAGTAGAGCGGTGAGACAGGACTGTCACCCTCCTCGGCCCTGCCCTACACTCAAACGCACTCCTGTCCCCAGGTCCTCTGGAATGATGGCCGGTACTTCCTCTGCTTAAGACTCAGTGTTGTGTAGGGAGGGAAGGTGGCCACTGTCCCAGGAGTGAGGTTTCTATCCAGTGTGCTGGCTTGTAGGACCATGCCAGGAAATGAGGTCTGTGATCCAAATGAGGCTCTTAGAACTGTTGTTGCTCTTGGGCTCTGCCACAGGTGCTGATCCCATTGGTGGCCCAGAACAAGGAATACAAGACAGAACTGCTCAGAACTGGGAAGGGCTGGACCCAGCACTGCTCCTGGAGTCAGGGAGGGGTTCAACCCAGTCAGGCCAAATCTTACCTTGACTTTTCCCACAACTGCCTGCCCAATTATTCCTTGTTGTTATAACCAAGTCCCTTCTCCCGCTGGAGACCAGCCTCAAACCCTCAACTCAGCCCTCTCCTCAGCTTAGAAATAATGAAGACCTAAGAGACTTATCCATCCCATTACCATCCAGTCTAAGAAATGAGGTCTGGAGGGCAGAGGTCTGCCCAGGTCACACAGAGCCAGAGGGTTTCTGGAGATACTATGCCAACTCCTGCACTCTAGGCCCCAAAGCTCTCCTCCTAGCAGCACCCTCTTATCACCCAGCACAGAGTTCCCAGAGACCCTGCCCTGGCTGCTCACCGTTTCTGCCAGGATGGTGCGGTACTGGTCGCACTCAGCCTGCAGGGTGTTCTGGGTCTCCTCAGCCTCCTTCAGCTTGGAGGCCAGGTCCTGAGGACAGAGGGAGAACAAGTGTCTAGTGAATCCAACACAGCTACCCACTGAAATGACTCTGGGCACTTTCTTCCTAGGGATAGGAGAGCTTGGGTGACAGTGGCAGCCCCTGCCAAGGGCACCTGCTTGGCAGCCTTGCTTACCGAGGAGGGCTCTGTGGTCGCTGATGGCTTCTTCAGTAGCTGGGAGCCCTTTTCTTTGAGTTCCTGCAGCCAGTCAGCATAATTCTACGAGGAAACGTGGAAGGTGAGGGTGGGGAATGCTCCTGGGGGAGTACAATCCCTGGGAGCCACCCCCGACTACCTGGTGTTCTGAGACAGAGAGCTCCGGGAGCAGCGCCAGAAGGGCCTCCTTGGTCTGGGCCTCGGCCAGGCGGAGTTGCTTCTCTGATTCCTCCTGGAAGGGGAGAGGGAGAGGGAGAGAACAGGGTTCAGCCTCCTACCAGGAAGGGCCTCAGCTGCTCATCAGGGGTGAGACAAAAATCAAAGGAAAAGATGGGCTTCCCCAGTCTGTGCTCCCAGGAAGGACAATGGGAAGCCCCAGGTGGCAGGTGCCAGTTAACCCACACCTCCCAGCAGTCACTCAGACTCTGCCAGCTCTTATTTTCCCAGCCCTCCCAGCATGCCACAGTTAGGGCCAGTGCCAGCCATGAACAGGTATCCCCAGGGAGCTCATCTCTAGGCACCCATTGGAGGAAGGAAGAATCAACATTCCCAATCTCTAGAGGAAGAAACCAACTCAGAGAAGACAGGGCATTGCTTGGGGTCTCTCCTGAAGCTTGACTTCACACCCTGTATGGGGCTGGACCTGATTTTCCTCAGGTGACAACAGACCCCTAGTCTGACCACAAAACCCCTGGTCTGAACTAAGCCTGAGAAGCAGACCCTTTTTGTCTTGCCCAATTATCCAGAGATGATGCTGTGGCCTGCCCTGGACTCCTGGCCTCATGACCACCATGCCCACTCAGGTTCTCCAGTCATGAGTCAGAAGGCAAAGCACATGAGCCTTGGAGGCCGCCTTCTGTCTTTTTCTGCCTGTGTGGCCACAAGCTGTCAGCCTGGCAACAGCTTCTGCACTTGCCACACAGTGGCCAGACTATCTCTCTAAGATTCTAATAATCTAATTACAACTTCTGCCCTATTGCCTGCTCTCTGGGTCTCATCTTTATACCCTCAGGCTTCCTGGAAGGATCATGGGAGTCACTGCAAAGTTCAGGTACTGGGACAGGCTCTCCCTCTGTTGGAGCAAGGCTGGAAGGGGCTGGCCTTTCACAAGGGATGAAAATGTGTGACAAAAAAAGGGTGGGCTAGAGTGTCAGTGCTGCTGCCCTAGTCAGAGCCTCCACACTGACTCCAGCCAGCCCAGGGCAAATGGGGGCCCCAGTCACAGAGAGTTGGATACAATACCCTAAAAGCTCACTGCTAAAGATGTCCTCCCCTAAGAACACACATGGAACCAACTGGACGGTGACTTCAGAGGGCCTGAGAAAGAAGCAGGATTATTCCAAGTACCTCTGGATAAAAATAATGATTGAAGGCCATGAAGCCAGTGCAACCCTGGGCACACTCGCAGAGTGTGCAGTCCACAGCACTCCCCAAGCCCGCTCAGTCTTTGCTGTGGCCATGCTCAGCTCTGTACCCTCATAACAGAGTGCCCAGTTGAGGAAAAACAATTGAGGGTGCACATTTCCGTCCTTTCTCTTAAAGAGAAATGAAAGAGGGGCAGGAAGGAATAGGGAGAGGAAGGAAAGAATGAAGAGACTAGAGGACACTGCATGCTGAGCCTGGGAGCCCTGGTACGGATTTATGAGACACTGAGGCCAAGACTGTCCCCTACACAGTTTCCATATCTTGTGGACTCAGTTAAACCAGGCAGGTGCTGCTATCCCAGCTGGCCAGCCTAAGGATGCCCAGGGCTCTGACCTTGGCCTGGGTCAGGGAACGCAGTTTCTCCTCACAGGCCCGCTCAGCCGAGGCCAGTGCCTCCATCGCCTTCCAGTTCTTCTCTCGGAGGTCCTGGGAGGGGAGATGAGGGGAAGTCAGTAGCCCACACCCGTCAGTCAATGACCAGCTCCTGTGGACTGGTCTCAAGCTGGTCTCAGAAAGGGGTGGGCTCAGAGAACCCCATGGCCCCACTTCAGACCCTGTATAGGACCCACTCTTTTCTTGGCCCACATTCATGTGGCCTCTCCTGGGGGCACTCAGCACAAGGCCAAGGTGCTGCCACCTGATGCCGGAATGGTCGAACACAGAGGATGAAGAGGCAGGCGCCCTTTCAGTGGAGACTAGACTGCAGGA
Organism: Spermophilus citellus; assembly: GCF_964194105.1. Taxonomy (NCBI): domain Eukaryota; kingdom Metazoa; phylum Chordata; class Mammalia; order Rodentia; family Sciuridae; genus Spermophilus; species Spermophilus citellus. The sequence continues at coordinate 42,895,567 of NC_138185.1, forward strand.
GGAGGAAGGACGGATCTATTTCCTCAGAGAGGAGTTTCCTGCCACCACACAGCAAGCTGACTCCCTCGGCTGGCTCTAGGAGTGAGACCTCCTTTGGGAGCAGCAAGGCAACCAGCAAGCCCTGCTCCATGACAAGGGCAGGTGGGAAGGATGTGGGTGAAGGCCCTTGCCCTCTGGAGAGGGCCGGCATGTCTCTCTCCCCTTCTCCTAACACCAGCCTCCCTCACCCACATCTGCTCAGGGTGGCTACATGACCCAGACCAGGTCAATCGGCACATGGGTCACACCACTGTCCATGTTTGGGTAATGACGTTACCTGCCCCAAGGGCAGTCAACCCTGAACATACGGAGGAGCTGGGGATGAGGAGGCAAGACAAGAAGAGGAAACTCCCAGAGTAAACAACAGTGAGAACAGAGGGAGAAGCAAAGCTGGGCTCCCTGATCGTAGGGCAGGTTCTACAGCAGACGCCTTAAGGTGACTGTGAAAACCTTTCCGGGGCTCACACAGCTCTGCCTTGGTCCTCCCACCCCAGCTCAGAGGCCCTCCACACTCACATTGTTCTTCCCTTTCTGCTGCTCCACAGCCTCCTTGAGCTCAGTGGCCTCCTTCTCCAGACATGATACTTGTGATTCTAGCTCCTTGAGACTGGTGGGGAGGGGGGAGAGAAAATGGTTACCACAGCAGGTCACCACCTCAGCTCCAAGGGTCCATGCCTACCCTCCAGTTCCATCTCAGGAGAACCCCTTTCTTCTACCCAGGGCACCCAGCCAGCCTAACACCCCCCTCTACCCAAGGAACACCTGTGAGGCACACACCCTTCTACCTTGCCTCATGCCGACCACTCAGAGGCCAGGGCACTGGCTCCAGAGCAGCCAATGGCCAGCAGAGGATGCGCCCCAGCAGTTAGGTTTCCAGGACATCTACTCTTTGAACTGAGTTTGGTATAACCCATCTTGTCACCACAGAACATGCCAGCTGGTCCTTCCACATGGCTGCACCTGACTCTCAGCTAGGCTGGGCCTTCTAAGGTGTGAGCTGGAAACTCACAGTAGTGCTGTCACCTCACACCTGGGCACCACTGCTCTTGACAGCTCCCCAAAGCCTGACTTCTAACTTTTCTGAGAACCAAGGACCGATGGAGGACCATTCATTTCTATATCCTGGGATTTGAGGAAGAAATGAGCCTTGAGACGACTCCCCAGCACTGTAGAATCCCTGAGTGTCAGTGCCTCACTTCCTTGTGCCCTTCAACCAGAAATGAGAGGTCACCATCACTACAGCACTGTACTCAAGGCTCTCGGGACCAGTTCTGAATGGACACTTTTAACAAGCTCCTTTCCACATTATGATATGCAACAGATGGAGACCCAGGGACATGAGAAATCTAAAGTCTAGAAGTGGTCAACAGTGGTCTGAATCAGCAATTCAAGCCACTTCCTGAGATGCAGGAGGAAGTCCCCCAAAGGAGCTAGCACCCCAGCAGCCTGAGGAAGGAGGGCTGTGGTGGACACTGCAGGCCACATGGGGACAGACGTATTTGTGTTTCTTCCTAAAGGTCATGGTCAAAGACCTTTGAAAACAACCATTCTAACACACACTAATGCTGACCATAATGCGAGTGTGGGCTGAGCATGCTGGCTGTCCTGACCACCTATCTGATAATGAAGTCTGGCTTATCACAGCCTTATATTTTTAACCTGCATACAGTTTGCATATGGCCTTGAGAGCTTTGTTGACTTTTGGACATTGAGTTTAGGCCCACAGAACTGTGACCCCACCCTCCAGGTTCTACTGAAAGGCTGGGCGCGGCAGTGCATGCCTGTAATCCCAGCAGCTCGAGAGGTTGAGGCAGGAGGATTGCAAGTTCACAGGCAGCCTCAGCAAAAGTGAAGTGCTAAGCAACTCACTTAGCTGAGGATGTGGCTCAGTGGCCAAGTCTCCCTGAGTTCAATCCCCGGTACCTGCCCCCCCACAGCCAAAATTCTACTGAAACCCCTCAGACTATCCCTCCAATCCCTATATTACACTACAGAATCCTCCAGCAGACCACCTCTGGAGAGACCCCAGAAGAACAAGATCCTGAAGAAGAGTCTGCAGGGCAGTGGTAAGGACACACTGACCCTCATCCCCTTAGCAGCTTCTGTCAAGTTGTAGAAACAAAGTTTGGAACTGAATCACTTCTCTCTATCCCAGAACAGGATGGCCCAGCATAAACAACTTGTAGGTAAACTATTTGAGAAGAAAAGGAACCAGCTTCGACCAGATCATTTCTGCAAAAATTTGAAATTAAAAAATAACTGCAATGTGACTTAATTATCCTAGTAGTTCATTGAGTGGTTCAAGAATCTGAGCTTAAAGAAAAAAAAAATAGAGCTTCTCTTCCCCTAAAAAAATAACCACTGTGAGACATAAAGTTTACCCATGCTTCCTAGGAAAGGAAGAAGGGAAGGGTTGGGTTCTGGGTCTTCCACAAGAAGGCGGCTGGGTTCTTTCTCCAGTCCCCAAACCACAGAGCCCTAGGGATGCTGAGGAACACAGGCTATACGCCTAGGAAGCTGTACCTGCTGAGAAGCATAATAGTAGGTGACTCTTTGGCAGCAATGGCCAGAATAAAGGGATCTTATTGGGTGATATCCTAGAATGCGTCCAGAAGTGTTTGAGCTGAGAGAAAAGACATACTCCATGGCTCATCCCACCCAATGCTCAAGGGAACCCTGGCCATGGCAGCCAGGACCCACCTCTCAAGACTGTGAACACCTGTCCCAGAGTTGATGGTCACAAGGACTCTGTTCCCTGATTTCAGCGACTCCACCCAGGTGTCAGCTCTGGCCTTAGCAACAGCAAGCAGCCCCTGAGCAAAAAAGTCCAGGACTGGGGCTGCTGACTGAGGGAAAATGAGAACTGCCAGCAATGAAGTCATCACAAACAAAGGAAAACAGCCCCATGGCAAGGTCAGCTCTAACATCCCAAACCTCTGGTCCAGCAGACAGCCTGGGCCACAACCATTTCCCCATTTGATTTATAGACCTCAGTCCCTAAAATCTCTTGCCTTTTAATCAGCCAGTCTTCCCCCACAGGAGATGACGACTGGATGGATGCAGCTGGCAAGAAGTCTGCCCCCATCCCACTGAAGCACTTGCCACTCTTCACACAGGTAGGTGTTGCTCCTTGAGAGTGGGCACAGAGCTTGCTATGGTTTGGATGTGGTTTGTCCCGTTCCCCCGCCACACACACACCCCAGGTTCATGTCTTGGAAGCTTATTCCCTGATGGGAGTAATTAAGAGGTGCTGGGACCTCTAAGAGGTGAAGCCTAGTGGGAGACAGCTAGGTCACTGGGAGTGCTGCCTTATGAAGGGGCTGATGCTGGTTTCACTGAGTGAGTTGGTTCCTGACAGTGAGTTGCTATTAAAAAATAAGACTGGCCCTGCCCCGATTTCTGGCTTCCTGGCTCACCATGTGCATGCTTCCTCTTTCATGCTCTCCTATCAGCCCTCACCAGAGGTCAAACACAAGGAGCTGCCCAATCTTGGATTTTCTGCCTGCAAACCATGAGCTAATAAATCTATTCTTTAAAGTACCCAGCCTAAGGTATTTTGTTATAGCAACAGAGAATACATACATAGCTCTTTGCAAAGGTGACCGTTTGCCTGCCCAGACCTGTCTCCTGTTCTCTAAACCACTAGAATGACAGGAGTAGAAGGGGGCCTCTGAAGAGGTTATTCCTGGGAAACTCAAGTGCCATAATGAAAGCCTGAGCTTTCAGGAGCCTTCAGTCACCTCAGCTAAGGCTGAAGTGAGTGGACAAGAGCCCTATGGCCCCCTGCAGCCGCCCTGCCAGCTTACCGCATCTGCTGCTGGTCGGCTTCAGCTTGGCTGGCCTGGAACGAGACACAGAAAATTCCTTGATCTCCACTAGGCTCACTTGTACAGCAACTAGTCAGGAGGGGAGCCCCTTTCCTCAGCAGTATCCTCCCAGGAGTGGGCTGACCTGGTTATCCCGGGCTTGGCCTGCCTCCAGCAGGGCCTCAATGGACCGAATCCTTTCTGTGAGCTGTGAATTCTCTGCCCTGGCCTCCTTGAGCTGCCCATGAAGACCACTCAGCTCCTCACACTTGCTCTTCACCTCCATCTCAGAGGACTGTAATTTGCTGTGCATTTCTATTGCAGGAAAAGGAAAAGGAAAGAGAAGTCAGGGGCTGGAAATGCCTGGGATGAGTACCAGGACTGCTGTCCTCTCCATGACACGCACAGGGCACACAGCTCCCTCCCCAGCCTCCTCTGTGCCTGGGGATCTTAAGACATACTTTCTAACCACTGGGGCTTCTTAAATCACGACTGAACAAAATCACAGCCTGGTAGTAGCGTTCTTGAGGACTATTAGGGCAAGATGAAATGCCCAAAGGCCACTAATAAGAAAATGATAGAGATTTAAAATGGATTTTGGTCGAAGTTTCTGAAGATTCATTCTCTAGAACACTCTGGCTCATATTAGCTGAGACCAAGGATAGGGGTGACATGGCCAGAAACTATTTTGAAAGTGACTATATGGATCTCGGGCTATACCCTCCCCAGAGCCTATCCTGGGGCCCTACTCAGGAGCTGTCCTCTTCTTCAGGTGATCTTAAAGTCTCATGGCTGATTATAGTCCACCTGCCTGTGACACTGCTGTCTCCACCAGGACTGACCTCATCCCCAACCCCAGGCTCTGCCACCTGCCACTTCCAAACAAAATCTAATTTAGCAACTCAAACCACGCCTCCTGCCTCCCAGGTCTCATCCTGGTTGCTCTTTTTCCCTTTTCTACCTCTCTCCCACTACTAAAGCATGGGGACTCCACAGTCACCACATGCCAAATCTGTCCCCATCAGTAGCAGCACCTCTGTGATCACCTAAACCAAGCCCTGGCACCCTTCTGGACAACTACAGAAGCCTGCCCGTTCTCCCTGGGCCTCTCCTGCCCCCATGGTCCATTCTCCACCCCAGAAGTGCAAATGAAATTGTACTATTCCCCTGCCCTGACCTTCCTGTTAACACTTTTCACAGGACCCAAAATCCTCACAGGGAGGTGACCAGGGCCCTGCCCATCTGGCCCCACATTAATCATTAGCCTTCTCATTCACTTGTTCACCTTGTTTCCAGAGAATGAATCTTTAGAAACTTCCAGCTGAAGTCCATTTTAGAGTTCCATCATCTTCTCATTAGTGGTCTGCAGGTATTTCATATTACCCTAGTAGTGCTCATGAACACTGCTTTGTGGCTTTGTAGCTAATAAGAAGCCCCAAGGCCAAGTTCAAGTTCATTCCCCTCTCAGGGGTCTATGCTAGCTAGATTACTCTTCATGGGACTGACCCCTTCCATCATTCTGATCTAGGTTTAAATACCCCTCCTGCCTCAGAAAGGCCTCCTGTGTTTAAAGCCACACCAGGCCTTCTAGAACAGTGATCAGTGAGCTGGCTTATAGGCTCCTCTCCCGTGTCTATTTTATAAACAAAGTTTTATTCAAAAAGATAAGCCTTCCAGGTGTAGTGGTGCTTACATCTGTAATCTGAGTTACTCAGGATGTGAAACAGGAAGATCTTAAGTTTGAAGCTAGCCTAGACACCTTAGTGAGACCCTGTCTCAAAATAAATAAATAAATGAAAGAAGAAAAGGAGGGAGGAAGGATAGGAGGGCTGGGTAGCTCAGTGGTAAAATGCCATAGTTTTCATCTCTAGTGGGTGTGGGGGAATAGCCAAGGCTGCTTGTTTACATGTTGTTTATGGTCACTTTTGTCCACAGCTGCAGAGCTGAGTAGTTGTAATGGAGACTGTCTGACTCAGGAAGCCAAATGTATTTACCATCTGTCCCTTCACAGATTAAGTCCTTGTGTAAAGGGCACTGCTGCATAACCCTGTCCTTGCAGGTGGCACTATTCCTGCCAGCCCAGTGCCCATGGCAGTGGCTCAGGAAATACAGTGAATGAGGGTCAACTTCTCACCAGCCTCACCTGCTGGGTAACCAACCTTTGCAGGCCCTGCCTCTGTCCCCAGACCCCAACCCCACTAGTAGCCCACACAGGCACCATCCTCTATATCCAGCCCTTGCAGGCCCTACTCCCCAAACCCAGTGGACAGTCTGCTCTTAATCTGACTCTGTGACTCCAGCCAGTCCTGACATCCCTGCCTCTTCAACTTTTGGGGTGTGGGGATAGGTACAGGCCTGGCCTCGGCAATAGGACAGTCGGCAGACTCCTTTGGGACCCACCAGGAGCAGGGGCCATCAGAACACTGCCCTTACCTGCCAACCGCTGCTGCTGCTCCTGTGCCTTTTCGGCATCTGCCCGGAGGCTGGCATGGCTGGTCTGTGTGTGGCACAGCTCCCGGCTGACCTCATCTAGGCGCTTCTGCAGAGCTTCCTCACTCTCCTTGTGAGACACCTGGAGAGGACAGAGAAAAGATGACTGTGAGGAGGGGAGGAGGCTGGGCCCTCATTAGTTCCCAGGTTGAAGAAAACAAAAATCTTTACACCTCCTGCCCTTCCCAAAGCCCCATATGGTCTCTGATTTGTGTATAATGTAAAAACTTCCTAGAATTTGCCCAAATTTCACCCAGCATCCTTTCAGTGAGAAAAGCAGCTTCCAGGGACCTACATGCATTTCCCATTTGGGGGGTGGGGGTTGTGAGGTGGGTTTCAATATTTTTTATCTTCTCAAGTGATTTGTAAATACTTGCTTGTAGCAAAAGTCCAAAGATACTGATTCAAACAAAGTATATAAGGAGTTTCCCAGTGGAATCCTTGATGCCTTCTCCAGAAGCAGACAGTTGGCTGGGTCTCCTGCCTATAGCAATATGCGTTTATACCCACATGGATGTGACACATGCTTAGGATCATTAATATGGCAGTTCTCTTTCATTTAATATTAGAATGAACCACATAAAATTGCCAGTATTCAATCTTTCCTCCACAAAAATGACAATTTCATATTTTTCAATCTGGTATCTTACAGACTTCCACATCATTGGGTCCTTAAGAACCACACACAGCTTTGAGGTGCCGAATGTTTCCCAATTTCCCCATTCAGTGGCAGGCAGGCTGCTCTCAACCTCTGGTGGTCCCAATCAATACTCCAATGGACACACTAGTCAATGATTCCCAAAACTGAGCTTCTGGGATAAGAATGTCGGTCAAAGCCTCTCACATCACCAGATCTTCAAAGAAACTAATTCTCCAAAGGACCAGATCCCTGGCTACAGAATTAACAAGCTCATTTTGGACAGGGCCAGGAAGGATCTGACAATAAATGCTTCTCATTGACCCAAGTGAGGCTCCAAGTCATGCTTCTATCACCACACCCCAATTTCTTTTTCTTTAGCCCAATGGTGCTAGGCTAAATGCTCTGAAGAGAACCATGAAGGCAGAGGTAGATCTGGAGCCAGAAAAGTCGTTGTCAAGTCATTGCATCAGACTGTAGACAAACATGTACTGTACAAGACAAAATCAGGACAGCTTTAGGGTCCACAATGTTTTCTGCATTGGCATATAGCAAGGGGTCAGTTTCATTCTAACTCCAAGGGATGAAAGAGAAGGAAGGAATGACTGCCACAGGCTCCTCAGGAAGCAGACCAGCTTTTTCTCCTGGGCCCAGCCTCCCTCTCAGAGCTGCAACATCCTTAGCTCTGCTCCTGTCACTGAGATGGTTTTTCCAGATTGTCACTGGAGAAAACCACTAGCAATTTCTTCCTTTCTTTTTCTTCTTTAAGAAAGGGCTGTAGGAAGACTGAATGTTTTTCCATTCATTAGAATAATGATTCCAGGGCTGGGATTATGGCTCAGTGGTGGAGTGCTCGCCTAGCATGGGCGGGACCCGGGTTCAATCCTCAGTACCACATAAAAATAAAGGCATTGTGTTGTGTCCATCTACACCTAAAAAATAAATATTAAAATTTAAAAAAAAAGAATAATGGTTCCAGCAACAAGCAAACAACCCACCCGCCTTTGGAACCAAAAACTTAGAATCTTCAATGGAACCCATGAGCATACATCTTAGGATCACAGTTGCCTGGAAGGAGAAGGTAGTCAACACAGCCAATCACACTGAGCAATTTCAAAAGCTGGTCCCATGGCCGGTTGGGGACTGGTATAAAATGCTCCTGAGTTTCTAAAATTCAGTTCACTCACTGGAACAAGAAGCCAAGACAAGTGCCACCAGCACTTTCAAAGGACCCTTTGCACTCTCCTTCACATAGGCTTCGTCAAGCCACTAAAGGGGAAGGAAAGGGATGGGGGTCTGCTTCCTGATGCTAAAGCTCTATGCCCAAGGTAAGCACAGAAGGCCACACCCATCCTGGTCCTTGAAGAACTGGCTCATAGTGAAGACGCCTCGGGTGAGAGAAGGATAAAATGGAAAGAGCCCCATTTCCACTTCAGCAAAACAGGGAAAGGCCCTTTCTACAACCCACACTTCTAGTCAGAGAAATTTCCTGAATGGGACCCTGGCATTTATTGAACTTGTTTTATGCTCAAGGCAGAGTTCTAGGTCTAGGCTCTGTATGTCAGCACAACTACCAGGACATACCCACAACTACCCCACAGGACAGACACTGAGGCTCTGAAATAACTTGCTGAAATCTGAATCCAGTAGCTGCTGCCAGGGGCCTCACTATCAATATCATGAGGGACAATGCCACATCCCCCAACCTCCCTGACCACATGCCACAGAATTTGTGGTGTTAAACTAGAAAGAATAGACTCCTCTGTCTAGGCCCAGGCTGTGGATGAGAGTCCAGAGACCTACAGGGGCAGCAGACATCTGCAGGTGGTAATTTGCTGGTAAGAGCCAGGGCCAGGCCTCCACCCTTAGGAATGACATGTGACAGAAAACCAGGCTGCAATAGTGAAAAGTCCTTCCTCAGATGTATCAGAACCACCTAGGAGCCTTTAAAATATAACCACAGGCAGGCCCACTTCCAAGAATCTGATCTCAGTGGTCTGCTTTCCAAAAAAAATCAGAAAATACCAAGTTATCCATCTTGATTCCACCCAAATTCAAACTGTGTTTGTTATGTTCTCTTTTAGTATCTTGTATCCATTCAAACATCAGTCTTAGAATTTCATGTCTGGCTACTCTAGTCCCATAGCTTGGTTTCGAAGATACAGCAGAAAAAAACAACCCAAAGCCTCTTGAGTCACCAGGATTTCCTTGTTTTCCAGTGATTTAACCTCCACATGAGTATGGCATCAAAGCTCCTCATGCCTAAGGTAACTGCCCCTAGCCTGGTCAAACTTCCCTGACACAAGCCAGTGGAAACACTGGAAATCATCAGACCTGTGGGCAGCAAAGCCCCCGGGCTGAGGAAAACATGCTAGATGATGCCCAGTGCACTAAGGGGAAAACCTTCCTCTCTTTGAAGGAGAAAGGACACACTCTTGGGGAAAACAGATTTTAGCTATATCCAAAGGCTAAGAAAGAAGAAAATCCCACCTGTCCTCGAAGCAGTAGGATATGTATGTAGCCAGTTAGCTCACTGGCTTCTCCACTGCTGCAGGATCACAATGGTGGCAAATATGGGAGGATAAATACGGATCTAGAGCTAGACTCAGGGGGTTCAAATCCTGCCTCTACGGTGTCTTAAATATGATTGCTAACTTTGTGCCTCAAATGTGCTTATGGGTAAAATGCAAACACTAAGAGTAGGTACCTCATAGGGTTACAATGTTTATAAAATGCTCTAAACAAAGCTTAGCACACAGAAAGCATCCATTTAATGCTTAGCACATAGAAAGCATCCATTTAATGCTATCACTTTTATTAATGAGGCTAGCTAGGGTTGAGGGTTCAAGAACTGCCTACATCTCCATCTGTTACTCATGGCTAGAAAGGGATGACTTAGTGTGGCTACAAGCCCTGCCCATCCCCATAATGCAGACAGGCTCAATGGGCAGTGAATGGGGGCACTGAGGCACCCCTACTCACCTGCAGCTGCAGGACCTGCTTCTCAAAGGCAGCTGTCTTCGCTTCCAGAGCCTTCCGCTGCTGTTCCTCCTGCCTCGAGGCCTCTGACTTCTCCATCAGTTCCTTGCTGACCTTGCTGAGCTCCTGCCGGAGCTTTGCCAACTCTGCATTCTGCCTGCAAGACAGTCACAGGTCCCTGAGAAACAGGTGATATGTGGCCTATGCCTCTCTGGTATATCTGCTCTTTTTTGAAGTATGTGCTCACATCTTGGAGCCATCACCAAGGCCTCTTTTGCATTATCATCCATTGAAGTTTGGTGTGTGTTTTGTCAAAGATGTTGTTTTACCAGTATAGCATATGGACCAGAGAGAGCAAAGGGCAAACTATGTGCCAAGCCTCCCACAGGAGCTCAGAAACTACAGGAAATTCACACAGAAAAAGGGTCAGATACTCTTCTCATTGCTGACCTGGGTACAAAAGAGCTGCAGATGAGGTAAACATGCCTTGCTCCCTGCAGGGCAGGGCAGCAGCTTGCAGAAGCCATGTGTCCCACAACCATGACCATGCCAGGGAAACCATTCTCAGTCATAGCCCAAGGCACTTATGGAGCAGACCCTTCAACACTGCATGCACTTCAAAGTGGTTCTCAGGTCCTGAGAGCAATATTTGGAGTTACAGAAGGAAACTTGATTAAGATGAAGGAGGGCAGCTGTAGGCCTGCTCCTTTGCAAGCGTGAATTGACAATAAGACACCACCAGACAGGGTGGCAAAACCTGGTCTAGGCCAGCCCTGCTCTGCTGACAGGTGGGGTCTCACCTTTCTGACTTGGGTTTCCTCATTTGCACCAGCTCCTGTGCTTTACAATGCCAAGACTCAAGCAACCTGGGGTGGAAGTGGGAGGCTGGGTAGCAGCCCCTTGGGACTGCTTTGGAGCTGAAAAAACCCAACACCAGGCAGGGCTTCCAGACTGATAAGAGGCACAGCCACCACATCCAGATTGACAAGTCCCCATGCTTTAGAGCTTTTCCCAGTAAGGAGGCCACAAAAGATTCTGTGTCAGGGAAGCCAGTGTGTTCTTCAGCCCCATGCTCCTCTTGTGCTGTGGCTTTTGAGGAAATGGCAGTCTAGACACTGATGTGTCAGGGAGGAAATGAAGATGTGCACACACACCTGGAGGTGACCTTGATAGAAGGACAGCATGGGAAAACAGCTGTTAGACCTCCCTCCACTCTAGGGAGCCACCAAAAAGCCATGGCTAGACTTCTTTCCCTGCCCAGCTCCTGTACTAGGGCTCTCCCCATCTGACTCCTGGCTACATGATGAGTGCCAGTGCTTTCTGCCTTAGCCAGTCCTCTCTTGGTAGAAGGACATGCTCTGGGAATAACAGAACCCCATAAAGTCTAAAGTCCCTACAGGGTACTTCAAGCCAAAAGAAGGCAGACAAGCACATGGACAGACAGCCCACTGGGTTTTTTTAAGGGATGGCCCAAGTCAGGGAAGCAGAAGAGAGTATGGCTGTACTCAACAGCAGAAGTGAAGAGCTGCCCTCCAGAGCTGACCAACTCACTGTGGGCTCTGTGACATTTTAGCAGAGGCAAGAGAATAGGAATTTTACTCAGCAGGCCTGCGTACTATACAGTATTCATTACCAGGGTGTAAGAATGGAAGAGGGCACTGCCAGTGGAGAATGAGGTCCCCACACCACCAACAAACTTTCCTCCTGGACAAACAGCTTGGCCGTGATACTCTAGGTCACAACCAGGAGTTTTATGAAGATGGGCACTGGGCAAGTTTCACTCTTCCAGGAAAGCAAGAAGCTAGCAGCAGCCAGGGGCTGAGGGTGCATGATCCCACTGATACCATGCATGCTAGCAAGGCCAGCCTAAGGTTGGAGCACCCTGACTCTTGCTGAAATCTTCACCACCTGAAAGGTACCAGGCCACCTACCAGAAGATTCAGCTGCTCAAACCCACACAAAAGATGGAAGCTTGGGATGCGGCCCAACACAGGGAGGGAGCAGAAACATCTGCAGCCAGGCCAACCCCACATTCAGTAAGAACTAGAGTGCACTGTGACGTCCTTGCAAGAGACCTATAGAGTCACTTGGATTCCAAAGCCCTTGGAATGTGACATAGTGGTATCTGCATAGGATGCTCAACTTACTTGCTCTCTACCTGGCTTGTGGCCTGGTTCAAGGCATCTCTCAGGATAGAGTTCTCCTGCTGCAGGCAGGCCAGTTGGGTGTTAGGGCCATTCTCCAGCTGTTCCTGAAGAGTTCGGATCTGAAAAGTCATTAACAAGGTCATCAGAGTGTTGACCATATCAAGAAAATAGATCTCTGGGGTAGGGTTAGTGAGGTCACAGCTCACCAACAGAAAACCCCAAAGGCTCCACTTGCTCCACATAGAGGTTGGGAAAATGCTATAAAATAAGAGGACTGGAAACAGCATAGCTCTAGTGTCAAGAGCTCAAAGCTAAGTGTAACCCAAAGCAACACCCTTTCTTCCTCCTCACTGTTCTCAGAACTCAGCCTGAACTCCAGTTGAGCACTCAGCTAAGAGCCTCAGAACCACTCTATGCATGTCTGCCTCCAAAGTCACACGGGTTGACTCTTCTGAGATAAAGTGATAAGCCACAACTACCAGAAATGAGAAAGACTCATTTCTGACCCTCTAACCTCCCTAGCACCTCCTGAGATGTGCAATGGGGAGGCAGCCATTGACCAAGCAAAGGGCAAGTGTCAGGAGATTAAGCTTCAGGCTCTGACAAGGAAGGCCAGCCTGGACAGGCAGCAGCCCCACAAAGATGTGCTGGGGCCATCCTGGAGCTATGGAATTTCAGGCCTACTATTTTACAGAATCATCCCAACAATATCTGGAGAAGGTGGAGCTGACATTATTCCAGGTTCACTTGGAAGCTAACACCTTGGTCCATGGTGGGCCCCCACAAACTGGGACACAATGCTGGCCACTTGAGGCTAGGCTCTTTTTTTTTTTTTAAATTTTTAAGATGTTAATGGACCTTTATTTTATTCATTTATCTATACGCAGTGTTGAGAATTGAACCTAGGGCTTCACACATGCTAGGCAAGTGCTCTACCTCCAACCTGAGGCTAGGCTCTTTTGGAAGTGTTCTTTAAAATATACTTTATGCCTTTCTGATTATTATCATAAAATGCACACATAACAGGCTGCCTGGCACCATTCAGCCAAATGCCACAGCCCCAGGCCCCTGCAAGCATCCTCAGTCCTGGGCAGACAGACCTTGCACTAAGCCTGTCCCCTTCCATACCTTGCCCTGCAGCTGCTGCACCTCCTTCACATGCTCACGGTAGCTGGCCTGCATGCGAGCCTGCACAGCTGCAATCTCCTGTTCCCGGGCCACCAGTTGTTTTTTCACCTTGGCTTCACCAGCCGCTGCCTTGGCCTTTTCTGCAGCCATCTCCTGGGAGAATTGGAAAGAAGGACTGGTCAGCAGAGCAGAGATGAGGTCAGATTTCTTCTCTTTCTCTTTTTCTTTCTTTGGCAGTATTGGGATTTGAACCCAAGTTTATAGCTACCACTGAGCTACTCCAGGAGTACAGGGAAGAAAAGTGGCGAAATGCATCTACAAACATTTAACTACTTATAATTAGAGGAAGATATAAAATGCCAACAAAGGTTTTCTCTCAGCTACAGCTGGTCTCAGCCTCTGTGGCCAGAGAGATTGCTTCCCAAGGCTTGAAGTCTACCACACACAGATATGTGACAACAACCTCCTCTTGGGTCAGGAGGTAAGCAAAGGGAGGACACGTGGGGCACAAGTGAGCAACAGGGAAGGGAAGGAAGGCCAGAAGTGGCGTGGGAAGGACGTGGAACTCAGGGTGTAGATTTGGGGCTGAAAATTAGGAGCCACTGGCAGAGCCTGAAGGGCATCGTCTTAGGACAGATAAGCATTTGGAAGCTCAAAAGGACCTCCTCAGGCTGCAGAGACCGGAATGTGGTCAGGAGACAGAGAGCTGTGGTTGGACGTACTGTTAAACTTCTTTTGCCCCAGAGTCAAGGCTGACAGGTGAGAAGGGGAATAAAAATCATAGGCTGTATCTCTGCAGCTCCTACTAAGGGACACATTCTACTTCCCCAACAGGGGTGGACAGGATACGTATCTCGACCTGATTAAGGTGTCTGGACTGTGGTTTGGAAATTGTGTCATGCAGCTACCTCTGAGGAAGATCTTGGGCACTGAATGGCCAGCAAGCACAGGGGCCACATCTAAGGGGGCCAACAACAAGGGGCACTCCCTCCCTCGCACCTGCCACCCTGTCCTTTGTGGACAGAGACCCCATAATAGGAAAGAGGGACACAATTCACCACAAATGTGACTCATCGCAAAGCCCATTCTAAATAAAAAGGGGCAGCTACAGGTAACTAGCCAGGCAAAACCAGCTGGCAATGTAAACACCCCCCGATTCCTGTCACTTAAATTTTCATGAAATTTCTCAACTTGGTTTAGAAAAAGGATACAGGAAAATGGACTCTTAATCAGTGGGAACGCTAGTCAGTTGGTTCTTTAGTGGTAGGCAAGTTCTCATTTGCAGGACTGGCCAAATACTGTGGTGTAATACTCTTTGCCACAGCCTAGGCCTAACTCCAGCATGATGTGTGTTGAGTCAGGAGGAGATGTGCATATCTGACACTGGTGAACAAGGGCAAGCGGCTCTAGCTGCCCTGCATCTGACCAATAACCCAGGGTGGTTCAAGCAAAGATCATGTGTAGATACATCTTGGAAAAAAAGAAAGAAAACAACATGGATGGATAGGTCACTGGGCACTAGGGAAGGTCATGGGAGCCTTGTCTGTTTGGTTGGTTGGTTTCTGCTTCTGGGTAAAACACAAAGAGTAAATATCCAAAGGCTCTTCTGCTCTCCAGCCTGTCCCCCCACCCAAAGAACTTTCTTGTCTGGCTCAGAGGTACATCCCCTGAATGAACAATAAAATTATTTCATTTCCAATTCTTCTCAAGTGAGCAGATAGAAGTGCCTAGAGGAAGAACTGCAGCCAAGATGGTGTTGGACCCTCCTCAACCTAGGCCATCTCCCCACTGGCAGGTAGGTGGGCAGAGGACAAGAGCATGCCTGCAGGTCTCTGCAGGGAAAAGACAGCTTTCCAAGCAGGCAAGACCATCCCTGCAGAAGGCTCCCCTTGCCCTGCCGAGCATTTCCTCCATGAAGGCTAGAGAATCAGGACTCACCCCTCAAAAACAGACAAACCAGGGACAGACCCCAAGGAATTAGGCAGAGGGAATAGCAGCCCCCTACGCCTCAGATCCTGACCCATTTTGACTGATACCCCCAGTTCACTCCCATAGCACTGCAAACCCATTACCAATTACCATTCAGAGTACAACTCTTCCCTGACCCTCCATGGGCTAGTTCTAAGGAGCCAGGTGCTTACTAGCACATCATTACACTGACATCAGAAAAAAAGGAGAAAAGCAGTGCCTTTTGCCTCCCTGCCCCAATTTTCAAGGAAATTCAACCTTAGAACAACTGTGTCCACTCTCCTTTCTAGAATATTCCCCTGTCACCATGAGATTGACCAGGTTCATCTCCATAACAAACTGAGGTCCCCAATCTTTGCTTGACTTGCATATGTTCCTGCAACCATAAAGAAAGAACCCACTCTGCTCCCGACCCAACCTCACCCCTGGGCTCTTCAAAGACAGCATGTAATCTCCAGCCCCATCAGTCACAGGCTTGATAACAGCTCCATGCCTAGCATGCAAGTTGGATGGGAAAGCTGCCTGTCTCAGAGCTGATCCTGGCCTGGTTATCATGATCAAGCACAATCATGGCCCAAGGAGGGGCCGGCAAGGGACTGGAAGGTGTGCTTCCTGAGTGGGCTCGCCTTCCTGCTTGGGCTGTACCTTATTGAGTTCCCTCAGTTTACTCTTGGCAACAGCTGCATCTTCCTGCTCAGTGGCCAGCAGCTTTTCCTTCTCTTCCAGCTGGCGTTTCAGAATTGCCACAGGGTCACCCTTCTGAGTGGCCTAGAAATGCCATGGAGCCAATGTTAATACAGGGGATTGACAGACAATTTGCTTGTCCCCTCCCCCCATCCTACCCCCAAGCAATCAGGTAAGAGGGAGGCCCGAGGGTCTGATGAAGTGGGAACAAAAGCTTCAAGGCAAGCAGGTCCACACTAACTCCAGGCATCTATAGGGAGAAAAGGTGGCCCTGCTCAGCCACTCAGCCTCTGCAATAGGGATTCCTGGGGTAGTACTTAGGATCCTCATATTTCCAGCCCCCTGAGCCAGTATGTGCAGTCTGGAGGCCACTGGTTGCAGCCCAGGGGGCCAGAGGGAGGTGTACTCTGGAGACAGTGGCCTGAACTGAGTCTCTTGTGTGGTTACCCTGAACTCCTTCAATACTCATGCCCAGTAGACCCCCAACATTCACTGAGCAAGGAGCTCCCAGTATCGTTGAGATTATACATGATGCATGACACCCCCCAGCAACAGAAAGGAATTAACTCCCACTGGCGTCAGGAAAGAAGCTCCCAGCCTAGCTCTCAGGGCACCCCCAAAACCTCTAGCCACTAAATACTCCAGAAAAGTTACCTTGACTCCAGACTTTGGCTAAGAAAGAAACACATGCACACAGCATTTCTGGGGCAGAGGCACCAAAGGGTAAGACTCAAAACTTGCCTGATAGCATGAGGTCCGTCTGAGAAGCTCCTCAGGGCTCACCATCAGGTTCTCTTACCCAGTGTTCCTACACCTTCCTTCCCACACTCTGAGCTCTGGCCACAGATCAGTGAGGCCCCACCTTATGTGTTCTATTCCCCAGACTCCCTGTAATGCAGAGGTCTGCCTCTGACTCTTAAGAGGCTTCCCATTTTGGTAGCCAGGCTGTGGCAGAAGCCAAAGCATTTTCAGGGTGATTCACGCTACTTGTGCATGGGCATGAGTGGCTAGGTCCTGCCAGGAAGATGTGAAGAATGTTTTAGGAAAATTCTCTCTGCAGCCTGGCAAGCAAGCATGGTTGATGAATATCTCCCAGGGATGGAGGTGTCTCGGACCAGGCAACCACTATAGCTCAGTGGTCCCTGAAAGGCAGTGGAGAGGGGCCACCAGCCCCAGCCCACTAAAATGGTCTCTGAATGGGCCCACCTTATGCCAGGTGTCCTGAATGATGCCAGTCTTCTCAGACAGGATCTCAATGAGCTGCTGGGCCTCACCCTCATTGAATACCATGCTTCCAACCGTGGAGACCAGTGTCTTGTAAGGCAGGTACAGAGGGCTATTGGAATCCAGGGACACTGAAATAGGAAGGAGCAGAGCATTATATTCACACCCCAAAATGACAGACGCCATAACAAAGCCCATCAGAAGGAAAAGGATCTGGTCTGTCCCTCTGCCTGGGTTCAGCAGGCTGGTGGCATTGTGCTCCTTCAGGGCATTGAAAATGAACAAACAATGGTACCCTGCATTGCCCTTTTAACTTCCCAGAGAAAACCCCAGCCTGGGATCAAGTAACATCCCTTTATCATTAGGATCCAGAATTAAGCAAGGGGTACTTTCCCCAAAGTTTTTTCTCCCCTTCTCCACTCCTTTTTTTCTAGCAAATACCTTGGTCTAGTTCTCACCCTGTACAACTCCAGAAGATTTTCCCTTAACTAACATGTCCCTGTGTTCCTATAGGCTCTGACTGCTCAGGGAATCCATCATTGACCACTTGCAGAACCCCCAGGATGGCATACACCCCAAGCCACACAGAAGGATGGAAAATGAGGGAGGCTGCTTCCCATGCATTCAGGGTCAAACACTCTATTTCCAACACTCCCTGAATGAAGCTTAATCAGTGACAGGTTTGGGGAAAGGACAAACTGGGCTAGACTCTTCCAGAATGGGCTGGTCTACTCGGTGGTAGCTGAATGACTTCCTAAAGGACACAGAGCCATTTGCCAACAACCAATTATCACTAATGAAGAACTCCTCACCACCCTCCTACTCCCCATGCACAGTGTCTCTCATCACAGTTCTCATGCAGCCTAGAGGTAAGAAAGGGTAAACTGAGGTGCCTTGCCTGAAATGCTAAGGCTATTCCTTCCACTGAGGCCCAAATCTACACCATGGCTAAAACAGAGGGCCAAAAATGAGCTAAAACAAGATGAAACAACAACAAAAAGAGAGCAGCCTGCAGCAGCACCTTCAGCTAAGCCCACCTTACAGGGACAAAAAATGGGAAAGGTTTCTATAGCAACCTCGAATTTTCTGACTTGTCACAATATTTTTACTTACCAGTCACAATATTTTCATTACAAGTTAAAGCACTTAGCATGATACCTTAATAAGGGGAATGCGGGATGTGGGCGAGCTGGTTGCTATGAACACCTTTTATTTTATAACTTCTTACCCTGGTGAAGCTTGGGAGATTAAAAAGAATGTGGTTCACATTGAAGGCCTAAGAGTTGGTAAGTGCCACAAAAATGGGTATGGGAGGGTATGCCCCCTTCTTTCTTTACACTGGGATATCTGTATATAAAATAATTTTAATTATAAACTTATGCACACAAGAGAAAATTCTGGGTATAGACAAGGCAAAAATAAGTAAATAAATACATAAAGACCCCTTGTGAGCTCACCCTCAGAAGACACCCCCATTGGTACCATTTTGGCTATGGTTTCTCGTTTCCCCCCTCAGCCTCCAGATGCATGTTCACTGTCAGCACTGTCCAGGAGAAGAAGACCACCTCTTCAAAGACACAGGGAGTTGCAGAAGAGGCAGGACAGCCATGAAAGCCTATGTCCAGCCGATGGCTGCAGAAACATTTCCTTTTCTGATTCAGAAAGGTCCAGCCACATGTGGCCACTGAGCACTTGCAATGTGGCTTGTGAGATTTGAAATATGCTACAAGTGGAAAGTATATACGGGATTTCAAAGACTTGGAGTTTAAAAAAAAAAGTGTGAAATAGACGTAATAATTTTATATATCGATTACTTATTGAAATAATGTTTTGGATAAATTGGGCTAAATATGTCATTAAAATACATTCCATTTGTTTCTTCTTGGCCTATGTTAAGTGGCTCACAAGGAGCATTTCGGTTACGTAAGTGGCACATGGCTGCAGCTCACACTATAGTTCTCCTGGACTGTAGTCTCTACTCCTTTCCAGTTCTGGGGACCTCTAAAATGCTTCCTGCTGAAATCCTGGCAGGCACTGTCTCTGAAAAGGGTCCCAGGTGACTGAGGACTCTGGCCTCTGTCTTTGAAGACACTCTGTCAGGCCCTGTGGCCCCACTCCACCAGGGGAACATCTGGATAACACCACTGGAGGAGGCCTTGCTAGTGAACACCATTTTCCTCACAGGCTTCGCCCCAGCCAGATGCCCCCCCAATCTTGGCACGTGTATGCACTCCTGCATGCTCTGTCCACAGTATTTCCTAGGGTCTTCTTCCAGTGGTATTCTAATGAATCTTTATTAAAACTTTCTAGTATAATTATATTAAAAATTGTTAGACATTTTAATTTAAAAATATAAGCAACTTATAACAAGTAAAATAATCCTAAGCTAAGTAGAGCAAAACTGAACACTCTTCTCTGCCTCTTCACCCCAACAGAAACTTTCACAGAAATTTCTCCATGCTTACACAAACACTCCCTTTTAGGTTATTTTTAGAGAGCCATTAACTTCACAAAACTTTTTTCATTAAATATTTTAGGTAAGAATTGCACCACCTCTATTCTCCCCAAATCAGGGGCAGTAAAACTGAAAAAAAAAAAAAAAAAAAAGGCAAGCACTTAGAAGCAGGAATCAGAACTTCTGAGCTTCTCAGTGAATCACAAACATCATACCCACAGGAGCCTAACATATGCCTGACACCTCACTCAGGTCTCCAACAAATACTTGAGGACTTGGTACTGTGAACTTTTAAGGCACTAAAATCAATCCAAAATATATGCCAAAGATATGTATATGTTAAGCCACAGGGTTCAAAAAAGAATAGGGGCAGGGAATTTTAGAGGAGACCAGCTCCCTGAGGGGCAGCTGCTACACTCAGTGTTTGCCCCTTCTTGGTGGGTCTCAAAGTCCAAGAAAGGACAGGCCAAGAGGCTTGCAGAAGGAGGAGGAGGAGGAGGAGGAGGAGGAGGAGGAGGGAACAGAAGAGTGAAGGAGATGCAGGCTGTGTCTTGCTGTGATGGTATCATCAGACCCTTGCCTGGTCGTGGACACAGCAAGACAGGTGTTATGACAAATGTCCACACAGGCCTGGTCCCAGGAGATAAGCCTCCCCTCAACTGGGTGGTCCAAGTGTGTTACCTCATCTCCAGGTGACGACTCCCAAGAACCCTCAGAGCTGCAGACTTGTCCAAGAGACTAGAAATAAGATTTTCATGTGTACCTCCTGACCCTCAATGCTCACAGCTAACTCAATAAAAAATAAATTAATAAAATCACCATGTGGCTGAACAAATACATCCATGGATCAGGTACGGTCTGCAGGCCACCTCTGCCCTTGGCCAGAGCAAGGCCTTTGTAGCCAGGTGGCCTGGGCTATAGCTTTTAACTTAACTCCTTCCCTCCTGAGTTCTTTGAACAAGGGGCTTAACCGCATCCCCCCCCCCGCCCCCCGCTTTGCCTCTCTTTCTCTGTGAAGTAGGAGTAATAATCATTCCTTCCTAACAGTGTGGCTGCAGATAGTATACTGCAACATGCTTGAGACAACGCCTGGCACAAGGTAAAGCACTGAACAATAAATTCACAGGACCATCCTTCAAGGACCCCAGGAAGAATACAAGACCTTGACCCCCTTCTAAAGAGAGCCCCCTGCCCATTGCCTATTCTCAACAAACAAAGGAATGAAGAAGTCATGCAAGGGTGAAGCTTGGGAACCATCCCCTCCATGGCCAAATCTGTCCAAGAAGATAGGTTGGACAGAACACCAGAGTCGGGGATCCCCTTGCTATAGCCTCACACCATTGTCCTTACTCCAGATGCTAAATTTAAGTAAGCAAAGCCTTGTGCTTCTAGAGCTCCCCACCAAGAAGCTTGCAGTGGCTCAGAAAATGTGCTTAAAGCCCCAAACTTCAAAACTACACTGCCTTCTGTGACCACACAGGAAGGCTTTATCACCTAAAATTAAATTTATCTTACAAAAAAGCATTTAGGGGTCTCTTTCTCTTTCGCTGCCAACCATGAATTACTTTGAATAAAT
Organism: Spermophilus citellus; assembly: GCF_964194105.1. Lineage (NCBI taxonomy): Eukaryota > Metazoa > Chordata > Mammalia > Rodentia > Sciuridae > Spermophilus > Spermophilus citellus. Next base: position 42,916,700 of record NC_138185.1, read on the forward strand.
TATTCTTTGCCTGCATAATCACCAGGCCTCAGCCATAAAAGGAAGATGTCAACCAAAAGGGGATTCCTGAGACTAGGCAGCCCAGTGCTAGATCAGCAGCTGACCCTCATCTCAACCCCCCCGATCTCCAGTGTGTAACTGCTGGAAAGTTCCTGCACAGCTCACACTCAACCTCCTTTCCCAAAGGGGAGAGAATCAAACCATTCCAGTTCCAGGAACTGCCTTCTGGGTGCCTGGTGACAGCTGGTGGCTAACAGGAGGGGTTATCACCTCAGCGCCAGTTTGGGCCAATCAAAAATCTCCAGCTCAACTCCAGCTGTTGCTGCAGGTACCCAGTTGCCCTGCCCAGAGCAGGCAAGTCCAACTAGTCTCCAAACACAAATACTGTACCTACTGTGTACCCAGCAGTATGCAAATACTAGGCCTGAAAAGGCAAATTAGAAGCAGGACTACATGTAGAAAAGGCAGTGGACAGGGGGCAGTCATGCAACAGCGTAATATGAAGGAGACCAGGGGAAGCTCCTACTGTAGCAACATCACTTTAAAGCAGGCCCCTGAGTTAAGCACTACTACAGGAATGGGAGCAGCCCAGGAAAGGCACTGAGACTAGCAGGAGCCTGGCTAGTCAGATTCCAAAAGAAGAGGGAGGTGAAGCTGGAGTAGATCCAAGGCTTCCCAGGCTCCAAGGATCTGGATTTTACCCTGTAAGCAGAGAAATGCCTAAAAGGGAGCAAGGTCTATAGTTTGGGGAAATGATTTCAGTATGCCAAGATGGACCAGGATAGAGGCAGACAGTACAGGTAAAACCCCCAAGACAAGGGTCCAAACCCAAAAGTATTTAAGAAGCCAAGCCATGCTCCTAACATGGAGCATGATCTTGGGGGCTGGGAAAAGAATCAAAATCAGCTCCAAAATCAGCTCAGGCCAGGCACTGGCCAGCCTTCCTGACAACAGGCAGGCAAAGGAAGAGTGCCTACATTGACCCCTGACTGCTAAAGACAATCACATCTGGCATTCAAGTGCACTGGAAGTAAGCACAAATCAGGTTGGGGCCTTTACTGAGCCCTTTCCCTTTGATTAGAGGAAAAAGTAATGTTACCAAATTAAGAGGACACGTATTAAATGGTTCTAATGAAATTTAAAATGTCCTATAGACTGAATGACTCTGTTTCCTCTGTATACTTCTGTTCTCCCCTCCTCCTGGAGATTTCAATAACAACAACCAAAAACAATTTTTTTTTTCTTTTTTCTGTGGGAAAAAACCCTCACACATCACAATATTTTTAAAAGACAGATAACTAATGGAGGACTTCTGGGCAAGATCCCTCCTTGGGTTTCCTCAGGCATACAAGGTTAGTGGAAGGAGAACACAATTTCAATGACAATCAAGATTTTACCTAATGCCTGCAGAAATAAACAAGATGTTTACAATCTTGGTCTTTCTGACTACAGTTGCCTAGGCAGTGATTAGAGCCCCAGCACTGCCATGCCTTAAAGTGACCTAATGGCGATTTCTGGAAGAATATCATCTAGTGGCTTCTCACTGATACTTGGCTCACTTCCCTAGGGTCCGTTTTTGTTCTCTTTTTTAAAAAAGAGGAAGAAAAGCAAAACTTGGGTTTGAAGAACTTAGCACAGAAGGTGAATAATGGCTCAAAAGCCCCTGAGAGTTGTCCTCAGAGCCTCAGACCCTGAGAAACTGACTTAAAGTCAAAAGAAAAAGTATCACGACTTGTTGGCAGTGGGCAAAAAGCAGTTTGCAGGGAAGGGCAGTGCTGGAAAACTGCCCAGGGAAACTCTGTGCTGCCATCTGCTGGCTGTGCAACTCCTGCAAGGTCTGAGCTCTACTTTTCCACTTTTTGAAACAGGAAACCTGTAAATCCACTGTACAGAACTGTAGGGGATAAATGCAGGCAAAGGAGTATCATGAGCCACACATCTCAACACAAACTAAACAGCATAATGGTCACCCTTCCTGTGGTGACCAGCAGGAGGCCTAGGACACAGCGGGCCCAGGATGCAAAAAGGATGGTGGTAGTAGTGAGGAGTAGGAAGGGGTGTTACTATCATTTTAACAAATAGTCTAAGTAAGGAATATGCTCTGCTGTGGTTACCTGGAATAATTTTCCTGGTAGCTTTGATAATTCCTCCCTATACAATCTAAGCTCCACCCTCATTAGGCTATAGACTCAACTCTAGACTTTGGATTGTGTTTCCTG